>NW_027507785.1:156080260-157280260 GCF_037356315.1 Lithobates pipiens
AAAGTCCCAAGGGGTTAAAGGTGATTTAACTGGTGGATTAATCCACATCACCCTTTGCAAAAAACCCTGGACTAAAGAAGCATTCTTTGAAATAAAACCAATAAGGCAGAGATGTTGCCCTTAATAGTACTTGGGGCCAACTTAATCTCTACACCCAATTGTAGAAAGGGAAGGATTCTGCCTATATCTCCGAGGGTGCCAACCCTTGGATTCACACCAGCAAACGTACGTTTTCCAAACTAATATACAGCTCTGGAAGCTGGTTTCCTTGCATTGATTAAAGTTGAGATAACAGACCTGGAAAGCCCACGCTTCAGAATGTGGGTTTCAATAGTCAAGCCGTTAAATTTAGCGTTCGTAAAGTAGGATGGAATATGGGCCCCTGCGATGGCAGTGAAGGGTCCTTGGCCTCTCCCACGAAGGCCAGACCTGCTATCTTTACGATCTCTGTGTACCATGACCTTCTGGGCCAGGCTGGTACTACCAGAATTACCAGCTTTCTTTCCAGTTTGATCCTGCAAAGAATTCGAGGCAGCAACTGAATCGGGGGGGGAGCGTAGATCAGTGAAAACTGATCCCACAGAGTTACCAGCACATCTGTTCCGTATGCGAGTGGATCCCTTGTTCTGGACACAAAGTTAACCAACTTCTTGTTGAATCTGGACGCTAGAAGATCAATGTCCGGAGTCCCCCATCTTTGGCAAACAGCCCGAAACACTTTGGGGTGAAGAGACCATTCCCCCTGGGAATAATTGCTGGCGACTTAGATAGTCTGCCTGACAATTTTCTACTCCCAGAAGGAAAACTGCCGATCAGAATGGGATATTCCTTTCTGCCCAAGTTAGGATATGGTTCACTGCTCTGAGCTGAGAAACTCTTGGTACCCCCCTGCTGATTGATATAGGCCACAGCTGTGGCATTGTCGGATTGGAATCCGGACTGGATAATACTTTAACCTGGAGGTCCAGGTTTTCAGAGCCATATACACTGCCCTAATCTCTAAGATGTTGATGTGTGGGGCTCTTTCGAGTTTTGACCACTGTCCCTGGACCGTAGTCTCTAGTACCGCTCCCCAGCCTGAGAGGCTGGTATATGTCGTTACTACTTTGCAGATTGGTCTGAAGGATCTCCCCTTCAGCAAATTCTGGCTTTGTAACCACCAACTGGGGCTTTGAGACACTTGGGGACAGTCACATTGGCAAGTCCAAAGCTTGGATCATCTTATTCCAAGCAGAGAGGATTCTGTTTTTCAACAGTCTTGAATAGAACTGGGCATAGGGGATTGCTTCGAATGAAGCTACCATCTTTTCCAACAACCTCATGCAAAGGTGAATTGAAGGATTTGCTTTTGACCTGACCATCCGTACCAGCTCTTGTATGGGGCTGATCTTTGCTGGAAGCAAGAACACCCTTTTCTGAGCTGTATCTATGATCAGGCCTAAATACAGCCTTCTTACTGGTTATAAGGAAGACTTCTCTAGGTTGAGGATCCAACCAAGACATTCCAGTTAATACGTACGCTTTGCCTTAAGCGAGTCACTGACTGGTCTATTAATATATCGTCTAGGTATGCCAACACTTCTACCCTGTGCCCTCATCCTGGCTAGAGGTGGGGCCAGTATTTTTGTGAAAACCCATGGTGCTTTGGCTAGCCCGAAAGTGCCGTTGTTCCACTTCAAATCGCAGGAAACCTTTGGCGAGTGGGAAATATAGGGACATGCAGATATGTGTCCCTGATCTCGATGGACTCCAGAAGTTCTCCTTGTAGGATGGGAGACCACTGACCTGATCGACTATTCAAAATTAGTGCATTTTTAGATCCAGAATGGCCCAGACATCTCCATTCAGTTTTGGTATCGTAAACAGGTTTGAATAGAAACCTAAACCTTGTTCTTCTGTGGGGATCTGTACGATTACCCCTTGAGTAAATAATCTAATGCTTAAAACCGGGATTGTCTTTTTCCTGGATCCTTAGAAACGTTTGATCTAAGAAAGTGAGATAGTGGAAACTCCTGAAACTAGTTTGTATCCTAGAGTCACTGTGGAGAGAGACCATCTATCTAGAGTTTCCCTCTGCCAGACTTCTGCGAAATGCAGAAGTCTTTCCCCCACCTTGGTGAAGGGAGACTCCTCTTCATGAAGAGGTCTTAGTATTTTGCCTCTGAACTGGTCTTTTAAGGACTGACAGATGCCTATAGCTGAAATTGCAGGTTGCGCAACAGTACCCGCTAAAGAAAAAAAAAAAAAAAAAAGAGGATTTTAACAGAAATCCAACTTTTTATCTGTTGGATTATTTAGCATTTGTGCATTGTCCACTGGACAAGTCAAACTTGTTCACACTGGAAAGCGCAGCATCTACTGCTGGAGCTTTCCATTTTTTGGTGAATTTCTCCTCCATAGGATAGAGAACTGAGAATCTCTCTGAAGGGAGAAAATTCTTATCCAGATGATCCCATTCGGTATAAATAAGCTTCTCTAGTAATGTGTGGGCTGGAAACGCATGCACTGGTTGTGAAGGTTTCAAGGAACCCAATGAAGAAACTAGACTTTCAGCTGACTGTTAGGGGTAACATGAAAGTGGAGCGAACCATGTCCATAAGGATTTGTACCTCAGATTGTGAAGCTGAAACTTCAACTGTTTCCTCTGCAGAGGAGTAATCTGTTTGTTCCCCCCCCCCCCGATCGTTTGAGGGTAATACCTCATCCTGTCCCCACTGTTACTTTGGTAAGGGGTTTGGAGTGGGAGAGAGGGTTCTAGCATGCTTCTCATCCCCTTTATTGGAGGATGCGATTAAAGCTGCCAAAGTTCCTTCTAAGCCCCGCAGGGCAGAGGAAAATGCATCTTCAGTCATGTATACAGGGCCTGAAGTGTGAGAAGCAGTTTCACCAACTACTTCCAATGACTCACCCTGGCTTGCCATGTCCAGTATCTCCGGAGAGGATGACAACGTGGAGGCATGTCTGGAGTTCCCAGTGCCTGGGGGTGGTTTTGGTGACTTGGTAGTAAGCCTTGAAGCCATAGTGCAAAGCACAAAAAGCAAAAGGTACTCTAAAACTGTTCTATTTGAACAGTAGTAGGAAAATCAGTGGTAGCATAGAATGATCTAATGCTAAACAATAAGTTTTTTTTTTCCTGTACTGCAAATGCCAGTGTAAACCCCTCACGTGCACATGTGCTTCTGTGTACTGTGGCAGCCTTGCTTCAGCTGCTCTGATAGACATGGTCTGTTACTCAGAGTATCAGCTTTAAGCTTTTTCAGGTGTGAGCCTGACTGTATGCGCCCTGCCCTTTCCTGTGCTTTAGGAAGAGTCACCTCAGAGGGGTGTTGCCGCTTCTTTCTGGATCCCACCAGAAGTAAACAGATTAGGAGAGGAGACTCCAGTGTCACATGACTGAGTTTAGGCACGTGGGGGGGGGGGGTCGCTTTCCGCTTAAAGCGAAGTGCCACCCAAAAATGGAACTTCTGCTGATCAGATTACTACCGTCCCCCCCCTCCAGTGTCACATTTGGCACCTTTCAGGGGGAAGCATATACCTGTATAATCCAGGTATTTGATCCCACTTCTGGGCATAAATCACTGCAGGGTCCGCAGTGATCTACACCATGTCTAGCCACATCCCCACCCCCCAGCTTTCTTCTGGGAGAAACAGGTCCCAGAAAACAGCTGGGATCAGTGAGGACACGCAAAGAGACTTACGCATGCATAGTAGGGAATCAGGCTGTGAAGCCGCAAGGATACGCAGATGTCAGTGTGAACTACCGACATATGCCTAAAAATGCATTGGATCTGCCCATTCTACAAGCTGGAAGCAATTCAAAGATAAAGGCTTCATGCTCACTGGAGCGCAAAAATGCTGCCATTACAGGCGTTTGAGCTTTTTTTTCTCTTTGCCTCCAAACTCCCCTCCAAGTTAACACCTATAGAGCGCATGGTCACATAGGTTAACAGGAGTTTAGAGGCAGACAGACACACATTCAGGAGAGGAGCTTTTGCAATTCAACATTTCATATTCCTGATAAAGAGTCTTCTGTACCATATACTTGTATGAAAAAGTATCCTGTTCTTTGTATTGCATCCTTCGTGTGAAAGCACTGGTGTTACTACCAGTCCCTTTAAAAAAAAAATTATTATTAATAATAGGAAAGCAAAGAAAACTGACCACACTATGGCCAGTCCTCTCCAATTATTATTCAGGATTTCTATAGCGCCAACAGTTTATGCAGCACTTTACAACTTGAGGGTGATCAGACTTGTCCTGACACGACCCCCCGTGAAAGGCAAGTCATAGCTAGAGACCTGACCACCGTGTGTTCTCTGGATGGAAAAGGACCTGGGAGTCTAAAATAGCAGCAGCTTGTCATTGCTGAGCCTAACAAAGCAAACAGTATATTGGCATGCATTAAAAAGGGATCAACTCCAGAGATAAAATGATAATTCTCCTGCTTTACAAGGCCCTGGTCCACCCGCATCTAGAGTATGCTGTCCAGGTTCGGGCACCAGTCCTCAGGAAGGATGTACTGGAAATGGAACGTGTACAAAGAAGGGCAACAAAGCTAAGGGTCTGGAGGATATTAGTTATGAGGAACTGAATGAGCACTGAACTTATGCTCTCTGGAGAAGAGACGCTTGAGGGGGGGGGGGGGGGGGGGGGATATGATTTCAATTTACAAATACCATACTGGTGACCCTACAATAGAGAAAAACTTTGTGGAAGGGAGTTTAACAAGACACATGACCACTCGTTAAAATTAGAAGAAAAGATGTGGAATTCCCTTCCACAGGCAGTGGTTTCAGCGGAGAGCATCGATAGTTAAAAAAAAAAAAAATAATCTATTAGATAAGGCACCTGAACGACCACAAGATACAGGGATATACAATGGAATACTAACATATAATCATATAAGTTGGACTCGATTGACTCGTGTCCCTTTTCTAGCTCACCTACTATGTAACAATTCATCCCTATGATGGTGCGTTTTGCTAGAAAACTACAAACTATGAAGCAAGATTTTTTTTTTTTTTATATAAATGTAATACACAAATGTGTGAAATGGCTCTAATGCCGATTATAGAGTATTAAATAGCACAATGCTTGTTTTACAATTAAAAATTACCTTGATCATCATTGGTTGTGATTTCATGGGCTGGTGCAATTTCACAAGGTTCTTCCTCATCAGAAAGAACTAAAAATGCCTCACTTGGTAATCTTTCACCGACATCATTTTTGCTAGGGGAATCTGCAGAGTTTTCAACTTTTTCTTGATTAACAGAATTTTCAGCATTCAATACAGACTTAGAAAAACACTGTAAATCATCCTGCACTGGCGCCAGCTTTTCTAGAATAGGTATAATTTCATCAGTTTCCATAGTATCTAAACTTTCTAATCCAGAACCTTGCTCCGATTCTGAAACAGTTTTATCAAGAGGCACTTCTTCAGCAAGAGATGGATTCTGCTCTACAGAGTTCAAAGTATGGTCAACCTCCATACTGCTGGATATGGCTTCTTCACCAACATCCTCCTGTGATGATGGAATGTCCTCGGTCTTGCATTCATCTTTTTTCTCTGAACACTCAGATTCTGCCACATCCATATCAGTCAAGTTTTCTTGTAGACTTATTGACTCTACAATTTCCTCCTTACCATTGTTTTCTTCAGGCTCTTCAGAGTTCTGTATTTCACTGCCATGAAACTCTTTGCGGTCCTCCTCATTCTGAGAGTCCTTATCTGAACTCTCCTGTTTTTTTACGTTATCACAATATATGCCCTCCGCATCAAGAGGCTCAAGATCATGCATGTCTAACACAGTCTCTACTTTATCAATAGGTGCGTTTTCAAATGTGCCTGCGTCTGCATGGTCTCTCTCAACCGCCGTTTCCACAGGATTTACATCTTCTGAATCATTTGAGGATTTTTCAACAATGCCACCATCTTCCATGAGAGTGTTTGACTCAGAATGTCCTTCTGAAGACTCAGCATTACCAGGTAAGCTCTCAAGCAATGGCAACCCTTCTGAAACAATTTGGTTGTCATCATCATTTTCAAGGGCTGAAATGTTTCCATCAAGTATTGGATCATTGCTATTCAAAGTCTGAATAGCTTCTTCACTTGTCACATTCCTGCTTGCATCTTCACAAGCTATACTTTCAGGAAGATTAGGTTCAGCTGGCACCTTAAAGTCACTAACCTGGTCAACATTTAAGCCATCCTTGAGTTCAGACAGGTTGACTTTCACAACATGCTTGTTTTCACAGTTGATATCAATCATACCATTTAGATCACTTTTGTCCTCCAAAGAGTCCGCTTCATTATGAATAGAATTCATGTCTGAATCACCATTTTCATGGTTTCCGTTAACAAGCTTCAGCTCTGTGGGTTTCAGTAGGTCCTCTTTAACTTTGTGTACAGCTTCTAACTGTTGACGGTCGCTTGTTTTCATGGTTTTACGAGCTTTAAAGACCTTTTTTTGGGGTTCTTCCGCAGCATCCATCTTAAACCTGTAAATTAGAAAAAAATTATCTTATTTAAAATCTGATCATGAATGTATGCCATGCTCATGTACAACAAACACCGAATTTGAATTATACGATTTCTGATCTCTTCACAAAGCAATTTACGAACGGATCATCTGAGATTAAAGAGTAACTCCACTTTTGTTGAGAAAAATAAATAAAAAATAAATATTCCCCTAACTAATGTACATTGCAAGGTTTTTAACAAACTTTGTTGCAGATTTCTACCTTTTGTTATTTTGAAGAAATCCTTGTGTCCATGTCCATGATGGAAAGTGAATCTAATGGGAGTGATTCGATAATTATCAACCAGCTGCAGGGCACTAATGAAGAAAGCCGCAGGGTCTGCATCCCTTTAAAATGCAATTTCCTATTGGGAGTATTTCACCAAAAAGAAAAAAAAAAAAAAATGTTGCAGGGGGATGCCAAAAATCTGACTTGCATCTTAGTGTAAACTTCTGAGAAAAAGAAATAAAGAAGTCAGAGAGCCGATAGCACAAGCAGGAAATTATGTTTCTGGGGGCATTCTGTACACATTCTGTGTGCAGAGCACCTCCAGGTAGCCATATTGCAATTTCAGAAAATTACAGGGGCTGCAGATTGAAAAAGGAAAAAAAAAAAAAAAAAAAAAAAAAAAAAAAAAAAAAAAAAAAAAAAAGGTACATTTTTAATAACATTCAATTACAATATTCACGGGTCGCAATTGTATACACTATATTATTGCTTTTTACCCCATGAAAGTGGAGTTTTGCCAAAAGACATATGAACAAATACAATGACATCTGTCATTTACAGATTGGCTGTACAGATTGTGCAGCCCACAGGACATTATTATAAGCGCAAACCAGACCCAAGTTAAAAAAAAAAAAAAAAAAAAAAAACAAAAAAAAAAAAAAAAAAAAACAACACCTACAATTGCAAACAGACAGGCTTCATTGAGGCAGACATGCACTTTTCTGCAAGAAAATAAAAACATCCTGCGTTTGCAATAATCTTTAAAAATGTACACCGAGCTGTGCATGAGCAGCTCAGTTTACATTCTGCCAAAATATCAAGGTTGACTGCACTCCTGCATCATCCCACACCAGTCAAAGCAGCTGATGACAGAGTCTAAGTAGTCAATGAGAAGATCCCCACTCCGGCAATGGCCTTTGCAGATGTCAGCACACACATCTATCTACCACTTGTACTTGGGGCAACAAGCACTGCTCATAGTATTGGTTATGTTGTAATGCTTTTAGGTTTAAAATACATATAATACACATGGTCACATTAGACAGGGTTATAAACTGGTGTTAAGGCACAAGGTTTTTTACCTTCCTGCATTATTGTGCAGCAGACCCTCATGCACCCCCCGCCCCCCCATTACTTACCTGAGCCCCCACTTGATCCAGCAATGTCCACGGGAGCCTTGCCTCTCCGAGGACTCACACTCCTGATTGGCTTCAATCACAGCCGGTGAGCAATCAGGAGATGGAGGGGGCAGGGTCTGGCCACGGCTCTGTGTTACACTGACTGGACACAGAGCTGCGGGTCAGGAGCATGCCTGCTTGGATGCCCCAAGACCAGTTTTCTATGGGGGCACCCAGTAGAGCACCGGCATGGAACCTGAGAAGAGGAGAAACCAAGCTTTCCCGTGCAAAACTACTGCACAGTGCAGGCAAGTATAACATTTTATACCAAGTCCCTGATCCCCTGGGCTTCAAGGTCAGTGTGCATGCAGCCCAATTTTGACTACAATGTATGTTTAAAAACTTAACTGTTTACAACGGCATTTTCTCCATTCAGCCGCCCCGTGAGACGATCGCGGGTATGCCCGCGGCGATTGAGTCTGCAGTACCCGCAACAGCACGCGATGGCAGGGCGGCATTGAAGATTGGACGTACCTGTACGCCAATATGCCTGCCCGAGCCATTCTGCCGACGTACATCGGCGTGCGCTGGTCAGGAACCGGTTAAAGTGATTGTAAAGGATTTTTTTCTTAATAAGCAATATTTACCAATGGTTTTGCACAGATCATCTCCAATTCTACTTTCAAGGTCCCTCACTGGTGCTCCTGGCTCCTCCTGCCTTTAATTTATTAAAAAAAAAAAAAAAAAACTCAGACAGTTTTGTTAATTTTCAGATAGAACTGCCTTGTCTCCCTTGTCAGACAGGTGGCATGATAAAGGCTCCCTTTGCCTGGTGTCACTTATGCTGGCCATACAAAAACCATATATTCCTTAAAAAAATTTTTTTTTAAAGAACCTTCGTTCGATTTTCTAATCATTACTAGGGTTAAATTGATGTTGGTTTTCGACCACAGTGACGGGAAAATTCAAAGGAGCAGAATAGAAAACTTCTTGGTCACAGGAATTTTCAGACAGTATGCGGTTTTTGTTTACAAATTACACTCATTTTAAAATTTTCAAAACTACATTCTCTCATTCAGCCAACGTATAAAGTTTTTTGTAATGAATATTCTCATTCGAAAATCGATATGTGCATGGCAAGTATAAGTCTTGTTTCACACCTATGCAGTTTGCTTTTGATCCATTTCTGCAGTGCTTTTGCTATGATCTGCATTTTTTCTGCTTTCTTTGGGTCAATTTGTTAGGTAGAATAAAAAACGCAAATTACTGCAACAAGGGCGATCCGGTACAAGATAAAAAGTGGTCTCTGCGGTGGATTCACCGCGAGATCACTTATCTGCGGTGTGAGAGGCTCCCACCGCGATCCGGTGCATGGAGACGAGCAAGGGGGAAGATGGCCCCTACCCGTCTCCATGACACTGCAGAAGCAACGTCAAAATGTCACTTACTAGCTCTTAAAGGGCCAATTTTTTTTCATTCCTTTTAAATGACAATTACATTTTTTTTTATTGCATCTTAGTATAAATATGAGAGCTGAGGTCTTTTTGACCCCAGATCTCACTCAAGAGGTCCTGTCATGCTTTTTTTCTATTACAAGGGATGGTTAAATTACTTGTAATAGGGGGGAGGAAGAAAAAAATTAAAAAAAAGCACCCAGTCCCTCTGAGCTCATGTGCAGAAGCAAACGCATACGCAAGTAGCACACGCATATGAAAACAGTGTTCAAACATCACATGCGAGTCATCGCCATGATTGGTATAGCGAGAGCAATAATTCTAGCCCTAGACCTCCTCTAACGCAGAACATGCAACCTGTAGAATTTTTCCACAAGCGGGCGCAATTGTGAAGCGTGACATGTTGGGTATCAATTTACTTGGCGTAACATGATCTTTCACAATATATATAAAAAAAATTCGGATAACTTTACTGTGGTCTTATTTTAAGCGTATTTTTTTTAAAAAAGTGTGCTTGTAAGACCGCTGCACAAACACTGAAAGTATTGCAACAAAAAAAAAAAAAAAAAAGGAGGCCTGGTCCTTAAGTGGTTAAATTGAGCTGTAGTGCGCATCTGCAAAAAAATGCATGGGTGTGAACCAGGCCTAAGACGTTGAGTAGCAGCAGCATGCATTTTTTGTAGCACCTGTCAGAATAGGGGGGGAGGGGGGGAAGCACACACGTTAGCCCTTTATAGTACAAAAAGCAGATAATCGCTACTATAAGGGGTTAATTTATGCTGTAAAACAGTAAAATATGACTTGTATTATATACGGTATGAAATACGCCCAGAAGTAGGATATAAGGGCATTTTAACTAGGAGTCAGACATTAATTTATATGAAGGGAGATAGAAATATTTTATACTCAAGTAGTACTAAAAGCTGAGACTTTTTACATTGATTTGATCATTTTAAATATAAAATGCACAATACTGCTAAAAGTTTACTTTAAATGTAATTGCAGGTTTTCGTTACATCAGAGGGGGCGGGGGTCACCCATACGTCATTGGGGAACCCCTGGCTTCCCTCACCAGCGTCAGAGGGGCGGGGTCAGGTGACGGATGGCCCCGCCCTCTCAATATAATAAACGTCAGCGATGGGATCCCCGCAGTGTCTCCTCAGTGGAGACAGAAGACGGATGCATGGATGGACTGCGCTGGACTGAAAATCACCTTGCAATTAGTAAAGGTTTTGTAAAAGCTTGCTGTGCACACTGAAACCCATCCAAGCAAGGCCCCAAGTCAAATGGCTATCGCAAATATTCAAATAAGATGCTATTCAAAAGTGCATGTCCTAAAGCCAACTTTTGGAAACTTCTTGTTAACCTACAGTACCTTAATGAATTCTATAGAGCAAGATAAAAAGCCTGTGTGCAGCAGCCCCCCTCAGGCCCATCCCGAGCCAACAATGTTGCACAAGAGACTCTGCAGTACGGACTCTTCCTCATTGGCTGAGACAGCAGTGAAGTGTTCCTGCTGCTGACAAACTCAGTGAGCCAATAAGGAAAGAGGGTGGGGTCAGGCCGCGGCTCTGTATGAATAGAAATGCGTAGTTGCAGCTCGGCTGCCCCCATAGCAAACTGCTTGCTGTGGGGGCACTCAACAGGGGGGAGGAGCCAGGAACGCCAAAAAGGGACCTGAGAAGAGGCTTTGGGCTGCTCTGTGCAAAGCCACTGAACACAGCAGGAAAGTATAACTTTTTTTCCTTTAAAAATAACAGGACTTTAGTATCACGGATTAGGTTACCATATCAAGCCAGCCCAAATACATTTAAAAATTTAGAAAATTTTTAAATATTTCTTGGCACTGTGAATCAAGAAAAAAATTGAGTCTAATGAAATCATTTACCTTTGTGAAATTAAAGACAAATTTGCACAGCTTTGTAATCATTGAGGGCTCATTCACATGCCAAATGCTTCGATTTAACATACAGGAATCTGTCAGGTTTGCCCCAAAAGTGAGCTGCAGTAAGAGGCGCACAAAGTGATCAGTCATGTCTCTGCACAGTATCAGGATCTGTGTGCCACAGTGCAGCAACATGCGGTGCCCATCCAGTGCACTGTAGAAATATGTATATATTTTTTCTGCACTGCAGCATACCAGCATTGTGGAAGGAACAAAGAACATAGAAAACAAATGTGGGTGTGTGGGGAGTCACATGTGGGTGTATACACAGTGGTAAAACAACAGCCAGCACTCACTCCCTCCATGCCTGCAAACCAGATAAACACAATAGGCTGAATCACCTCCCTCTTATTCTAGGACACAGACTGGAGAGGTGTGACAGCCCCTGGTAGAAATCCAACCACACCATATTGCCCAAAAAATTTTGTTTTAATATTAGACATGCGACCAGTAGCAGAGCACTAAAAGTTCCTCCTGCCACCGTTTCCCTACAGACAGGCTGGGAAAAGAGCTGGGTCATGTGACAGCTGTAGATCAATTCGGGAAAATAAAATAAACAAAATACAGTGTCAACCACAAACAGGAGAAGGGGCACTGTAAATCAAAGAGTGTGCATTTAGTTTCACGTTAAGGCCTCATGTACACTGGACATAATACCAAAAGAAAACTGGAGCTGCAGAATGAGTTTTGCAGCATTTTACAGCAGCGTTTTTCAGCAAAACTATACTTGCATAAAAGTTTATGGCTCAAAGAACACTAATAAATGCTAAATAGCTGCATTCTTCAGCTTTTAGCAGGAGCACTTTTACAGCTTAAAAACTTAGTCCCGGTTCACACTTGTGCGCTTTGCGAGATCGTATGCGACTTGCACTGCAGTGCAAATCACACGCATTGTCTATGCAATGAGATTTCAGCCAGGTAGTATGGCCGATATCGCATCTGGACCCTTTTTTGCACCACACCAGAATCAGATTTGATTCCTGTCCGAAATTGTCAGTTTGCAGTGCAATATGCAATCTGAAATGGGGGGGGGGGGGGTCAAGCATTGCCGACACTCCCAGCAGCTCGCATATGGCTGTATGAACTGCTGTGGGAACCGAGTCTAAAACCCACTACTGCAATTGGGGTCCCCCCCCCCCCATTGCACCATAGACTGTGGCCATGTCCTTTAGCAGATGGAGGGGGGGGGGGGGGGGGTAAGGAATGGTGGAGGTTACAAACAAGCAACTGCCTTCAGTGCATCAGGTGGGAAATCTCTGCAGCAGCACGCAAAAAATTAGTTTTACTGTATGCGGTAAAAGAAGAATATGCAGAATGCAATAATCACCAGCTGCCCCCTCCAGATGGGACATATCCATAATTACATGTTACCAAGCTGGCCCAATAGGAAGTTTAATTCCTGGAGTTCAATTTTAATATATTACACATTTGATTTGGTGTCTGCATTTAGGTTTTAATTTCAGGCTTTCCCCACCTTAAAATTTTCACCGGAGGATCCTTCAAGTAACACTTACTGTACTGCTGTGATGTTCATTAGCGCCACTGTTTATATGTAGAAGCAGCACTGTCACCCCCTAGGCTGGACTACAAAATATTCTACTCCCATAACAAAGCATTGCTTTGTAGTCCACAGAAGATTGCTGGCAAGTCTGATAGATTGTCTGACATAGGTTTAGTGTAGAGGTGCACCGATTGGGTTTTTTGGTCCTATACCGAAAATGAAAATTAAAAATACACTAGGTCAAAAACCGAAACCGATAATGACCAATACCGAAAATGACTTTTTAAAAAAATATTTTCATACAGGAGATGGCCAGAGACTGGGGACATGGTACAGGAGATCAATGCAGCCTCATCAGTCCCCCTCAAATGCAGCCTGCCTGATAAATGCAGTGTTTTCCATGTATTCCAATGGCTCTAGTTCACACCATGCAGTCAGTTTCCAGTGCGGAAACAGACTGCATGGTGTGAACTAGAGCCATTGGAATACATGGAAAACACTGCACGCATTTTGTGCAAAAAAAAAAAGCACACAGAACTACAACTGGTGTGAACTGGCCCCAAGCAAGCTACCTGGTTCAGTTCCAACAGACTTCCATTGGGAATGATCATATTGTTACCTCTACTAGCAACAACTTAACCCTTCCCCATTCTATCACATGGCGATAAAAACCTAGCTGGGTCAAAATCAAGATTTTTTTTATATGGCCAATAAAGGGAGTACAGCCTTTGGCCTGTGACCTGGTTTTATATAGCATGGCTACATTCACACGAGCGGCCAGGGGTGGATAGTTTGAGGCAAAAAAATGACTCTTGAATGCAGCAGCACTGTGGGCACAAAAAAAAAAAAAAAAAACTTGTGGCTTAGCTGCGGACAAAACTCTGCAGTAATTGCTTGCCCTGGGCACACGCTTCTCCCCTCATGCAGCCTCACCCATGCCCGGATCAGAGCAGCGATCTCAGTGTGTGACGGAGTTGTGCATTGAATTGCCTGGGCGGCTGCAGTAACAATGCCCCGCCTCCTGTAATCACATCAGGCTGATTCAATGTCCCGCCATTGGATCAGTGTGCCGTCTGTCACAGGAGACAGGACATTGTTTCTGCAGCTGCCCGGCCAATTCAATGTACAGCTCCGTGACACACGGAGATCGCCGCTCTGGGGCGGGAGGAAAGGAGGAGGGAGTACGGAGGACGAGACAGGAAAACGCCCCTGCAAAGGGCAGCACCAGAGGGCAGAGGACCACCCAGGCCCCCGCCCCCATTAAGCGGCAAAATTTTCCTTTTCTGCAATGTGCCGAAAATACAATTTTTGGTTGATACGTTTCGGCGGGCGAAATTTCAGTGAATCCCTAGTTTAGTGCAGTGGTCTCTAAACCCGCAGCCAGATGTGCCCTTTCTTGCCTTTGGAGGACTATTCTGCGTACAATTCCTCCCCCTAATATCAAGAAGAGGAACAAGTAGTGAGAAATTCAGATAAAGAAAATAAACAAAACATTCAGAAGGGAAATCGAAGGAAAAAAAAGTGAACCAACAATGCACTAGCTTAAAGAGGAAGTAAACCCGACCAAAAAAAATTCTAATTTTCTATTGTTTCTATTCTACTATACATCAGCCTTCATACGATCTATACAATTCCTCAAAACGAGCGCTATAAATACCTTTTTTCTCTCTTTCAAAAATCTCTCCCTTCCGGGTATCGCCCGCGCCATTGCAACGTCTGGTTTTGACGTCCTTTGCGGACGTCATTTCCGCCCTTAGTTAGATTTCCCTCAGGAAATCTTGCGCATGCGCCGTAGCGTCATAACTCTCTCGCTCTGCTATGATTCATTCCCCTGCGTGACGTCTTCAGTCACAAGGGGGAGTGTCAGGAAGAGCAGGGATATCTGTATAACGCGAGACTTCTCCTCTGCCGCAATGAGGAGAATGTCTCGTATTAACAAAGGCAGAGAAGCAGGAAGATCAAAGGCGGCAATACAATATACGCCGCATTCGCACGTCAATACTGCGCAAGCGCGGCTGACGTCATGGACATCAAAACGGCGGTTTATACGAAAATTACACAAGTAAGTGCACTTTCTCAGGCAGCGATCAGCTGCCTGAGAAAAGTATTATCTACAAAGCAAAACATGTTTAGGAGGGTTTACAACCACTTTAAAAAGGAACCTATTTAGAAAACAAACCTTTACAACACCTTAAGAGGTATTTTTTCTGAACTACACACATTGGAAGGAAAGAAAAAGGAAAAAGGAAAAGAAAGATGGTGGAAGGAGGAATGCTCCCTCCCACCAGGTCACTGTATTCTCACAGTGGGAGCCGGCGCTGTCTGAAGACATTGATAAGCCACTGGTCGACCAAAGTTTTCCAACCTGTCCATTCAACAGAAGCTTAACAATACTAAACTTGCCACATTTTGATTTTTCTATGGTCCGCTTAATACGGTTGGTGCTAGTTGGTTGCCATGGGAACCTAAAATGTAAAGCCACAATAGTTAAATCAATCTGTGTATGCAGTAAAGCAGTGGTCCTCAACCCTGTCCTCAAGTACCCAAGACAGGCCAGGTTTTCCTTCATCTTCCACAGGTGCTTTAAATCAGTCAGTCAATGGATTGGTATTTTGGACAGCTATTTTATCCAAGAGAAATCCCCAAAACATGGCCTGTTGTGGGTACATGGGGACAGGGTTGAGAACCACTGCAGTAAAGCACTCTCGTTATACTCAATGTGGAACCTAAGGGGTTAATCCTCTGCATGGTGTAAAAAAAAAAAAAAAAAGGTGGTTTTGATCCAAAGTACCCTGGATCCCCCCTTCTTCCACTGTCCCAATCCATCTCCTGATAAGACAGCCTATGGAGTCACACTGCACATGCTCAGTTTGGTGTGCATTGCCATTTTTTTTTTCTTGGGAAAAGGCATGTGATCATCACAAAGCCAATCAGCACTGTCCAGAGGGTCAGGGGCCCTGCAGCCCCATAGGTCAGTCAGTAGAATAAAAACTCCTACAAGCTTTAACCAGATACTAATAAGTCACACGGCTGCTATATACTGCTGATGAGAAAGTTACTTAGCCATTTATATTTACTAAAATAATTGCATTTCCAGGTTCTGTGGGAGACCAGACATAGTGAATGCAGGGTCCTGGGTTTAGTAACACTTAAGTTGATGAATAAATATAGCCATGTGGAAACATGTTCCAGAGTAAACTGACTGGGGGGGGGGGGGGGGGGGGGGGCAGTTCCCCTCACTTTAAAAACAGAATGTCCCAACAGGTCATGTAAGGAATTTCCCTACTTTGAGACAGATTTTTAAAACTGATCTTCTCCATTGAGACTAATGTACAGAAAATCTTGAGCGCCCAAAATGGTCTTTACATGATATGTATCCACTGACCTGAGCAAATGCGGTTCCAAAAAGCAGAAACTATTCAAGGTCTAAGGCATGTCTAATATTGCTAAGGCCTACAGACAGGATAGGTCAAAAGCCTGCTTACTAAAAATTAAGCCAAACATTCCTTTTTGCATTTTACTAAACTATTTAAACCTAAAAAAACATTACATTCACGTTTTATACACATAAAAAAAATAATATATTATTGGCCCTTTAAAATTGTCTAACCAGGTCTCATTTCATGTCAAACTAAAGAAATTGATGTCGGGTAAAACTTATACCTTAAACATTCCAGTTTCCTGCATTAAGATCAAAAGGTTAGAACATGGCTTAAAAAAAATAAAATAAAAAAAAGGCAAAAACATACCAGAAAGGGAGCCCCCTGCAGCCATGGTGCCGTCAAAGATCAGCTCTCCCAGCAAATAACTAACAGCCTGTCTGATGTCAACTGAACGAATGTTGAATTTGCATAGAGCCTACTATTGGTTTTTGAGCCTGACATTATGCAGGCCAATCAACATCCACAGAAGAGAGCTGACTGCACAAAGGAGGAGGGGATGGAGAAATCTGCCTAGTAACAATAAGACAGGGGAAAAAAAAAAAAAAAAAAAAGTCCCGAGATTTGGATCAGGGTGTGAAAAAGAATGGTTTGCAGATTTTTAAACCTGATTTTTTTTTTATTTATTTATTTTAAAGCTATACACATGTATTTTATAGTATTTACAAATATTAACTGCATCATGGACAAAGCTTATTGTCAGCAACAGATTTGAAAGGAAAAATAAATAAATGGAAGCACACACAGGCTCTTCCTAGGAGTTGGATGATATGGTATATGTATTCAACATTTAGCACTTATTTATAAACGGACATAGAATGCAATAAAATGTTAGCTTGGTACAGCTGAACTAGATCTCGAATGGCATACCTCAAAATTATACTGTCTTACACAATTCTTTCCAAAAATGCAAAAAAAGGTGTTTGCTTCCTTAAATGGCTTAAGACCAACTTCACTGGTTTAAAGTTAGCTTTTAACCTCATCTTACCCATTACACTAGGTTATGCCCAAATAAACACACATTTAGCAAATTCAGTATTGTCCTGCTGTGATCCACCACTGCATGCTGAGTCCTGCATCACCAGCTTCTTTCCTTGCATGATCCAGGGTTGGCAGTCTTTTTTATGTTATTGCAGCCAGCCCCCTGATGACGCATACCAGGTCCGTCCTCCTTCAGCCACTGTTTGGATGATACATTAAATATCTGCAGTGGATACGGAAGAGGATGCTAGAGCAGGATACACTTTACCTGGGCAATAAATAGAGGCAGAGGGGGCAAGGGGCAAGCCGAAGCCAGATGAGAAATAAAACAAAACAAAATGTCATATGTTCCACTCATTCTTAGTGACACCAGAACAAGCATTTCCATTGGAAGTTCCCCTCTATTCATGTTCTGAAGTCAACTCAATTTAGGATTTCCTTTTACTTAGAGAGAGACTTTTTTTTAACATTAGCCCTTTAGTTTCACTTTAAAGTGGTTGTCAACCCTTTACAACCACTTTTTCCTACAGGTAAGCCTAACACGCTTACCTGTAGCTACCCCGGAGATCTCCTAAACTGTGCAGGTTTAAGAGATATCCCGTGTCTGCCTATGCAGACATCAGCACATGCGTTGCTTAAGTTAGACTGTGCCGTTACCGGCAGCTCCCATGCCAATCACAGTGCCAGATCCCATGATACCCAGGAGTAATTCCGGGAGCAATCTCGCAGGCAGGAGAGGTGAACGAAGACCGCTGCAGGGGCCTCGATCTAAGGTAAGTAATACACAATGAGCTAGTATGCTATGCATACTAGCTCATTATGCCTTTGTCGTGCAGGTTTTTTTTTTTTTTTTTTTTTGTTCGTGGGTTTACAACCACTTTAAAGTTCTAGTTGCCTGGCTGTTTATAGCTTTAAAACATTCCTAAATAAAAAGCCGATCAGAAAAATAAGACACAATCTCTTATCTGCATACATGAATTTTAGTATTTTTCTCTTATGTGCCCTTTCAAGCTTTGCGGTCTCTGAACTGAAGATTGCAGGAGTAGTACGTTTTGACATGAAACAGTATATACATCCATTGCAATCAGTCACTAGTAATATCATGGGCTAAGACCCCTTTCACACCAGGGTGTTTTGCAGGCGCTATAGCGTTAGAAATAGCGCCTGCAATCCGCCCTAAAAAAGCTGCACCATTTTCTGTAGTGTGAAAGCCCGAAGGCTTTCCCATTACAGCGGTGCGCTGGCAGGACGTCAGGGAAACGTCCTGCCAGCAGCTTCTTTGGAGCGGTGCGTTTACCGCTCCTCCCCCGCTGCTCCCCATTGAAATCAATGGAGCAGCGCTGCAATACCGCTGGCAAAACGCCGCTATTGCGGCGTATTGCCTGCGGTTTTAACCCTTTTTCGGCCACTAGCGGGGGTAAAAGTGCCGTAATACGCCGCTAAAATAGCGGCGTTTTACCGCCCACGCTATGGACGGTGTGGTGTGAAAGGGGTCTAAAAGTTGAACCAGAACTCATAATGGGGACGTTTTAGGCCCATGTCATGCATGGAATTCCCATTGTTGGCCTGTTGTATTCAGAACATTATGCATGATAAATTTCAAATATATAGAACACCATAGTGTTTAGACCAACATTTGTACAGACCAAATACACATTTTAGTTAAAAAAATAAAAAAGTAGCAAAATACATTTTGGTTTCAATTATGCAAAAGAAACAATATGCAAAATTTTAAAAGCAGATACTAAGCGAAAAACTTTCCAAAATGTGTGGCGGCACAGAGGTGTAGTGGTTAGCACTCATCTAGCAGTAAGAAGGGTCACTGGTTCAAATCCCAACCACGGCACTACCTGCCTGGAGTTTGCATGTTCTCCCTGTGCCTGTGTGGGTTTCCTCCGGGTACTCCAGTTTCCTCCCACAATCCAAAGACATGCAGGTAGATTAATTTGGATTGTGGGCTCCTTGAGGGTAGGGACCAATGTGAGTGTGCAATGTACAGTGATGGGGGACAAGTGTAGACACTCAGGTTGAACTGGATGGACTGGCATTTTTATTCAACCTTACTATGCAACTATGTTTGGCTTTCTCCCTTTATACAGAAAAGTGATAATACCACCAAAAGAAAGCTAGTCTCAAAAGAGAAAATTTGGGTAGTGTTGCATGACCGAGTAAGCATGTTAAAAACTGGACGGGAAGTGGGTTTAACTATACCATTCCCACCACCATGCTTCACAGCTGGTATTAATTTTCCTGAAATACTGTGTGCCAAATATGACTAGTGTTACTGTGGTCAAACTACTAGCTGTCATAAACAGTGCATCCAGAAAGTAATCACAGCGCTTCACTTTCTCCACATTTTGTTATGTTACAGCTTTATTACAAAAAAATTAAATTCATAATTTTCCTCAAAATTCTACAAACAATACCCCATAATGACAACATGAAAATGTTTGAAATCTTCGCAAAAAAAAAAAAAAAAAAAAAAAAAAAAAAAAGGGGGGGGGGGGGTATATCACATGTACTTAGTATTCACAGCCTTTGTCATGACACTCAAAATTTAGCTCAGGTGCATCCTATTTCCACAGACCATCCTTGAGATTTTCTACAACTTGAGCATCTCTATTCCATCATCTCCGCCAGACGTATTTAACCAGTTGCCGACCGCCGCACGCCGATGTACGTCGGCAGAATGGCACCGGCAGGCATAAGGACATACATGTACGTCCCTTGCCTCCCGCGGGTCGGGGGCCCGATCGGGCCCCCGCCCGGTGCCTGCGGCGGTCGGTATTCGTTCGGGAGCGATCCCGGACGAGGGGACGGCCATTCATTCATGGCCACCCCCTTGCGATCGCTCCCGACGAATAGAAATCCCCGGTGACATCACTTCCTCTCCTGTAATGTAAACACAGGAGAGGAAGTGATGTATTCTCTCCTCCGTGTCGGTAGTTTTCGTTCCGACACGGAGGAGAGCGGATCGGTGAGTTGCACCAACACTACACACACAGTAGAACATGCCAGGCACACTCACACCCCCCCTTTACCCCCCGATCACCCCCCCAATTACCCCTGCCCCCCAGTCACAGTGACACCAATGTCATTTTTTTTTTTTTGCATTGGTGTCATTTGTGACTGTAATAACTGTTAGGGCAGTTAGGGTTAGCCCCCTTTAGTTCTAATGTACCCCCCTAACCCCCCCAATAAAGGTTTAACCCCGTGATCACCCCCCGTCGCCAGTGTCACTAAGGCTGGGTTCACATTGCAGCGGTTTATGAGAACGAATGTGATTCGCACCGCACTGCAAATCACATCCGATCTCTGTGCGATTCGAGTTCAGCTATACAGATAGTATGGCTGAATTCGTGTCGCACCCGCCGCAAACTCGCACGGGACCCTTTTTTTGGTCCGCAGCAGAATCGGATCGCATGGGTGTTCACACCATGCGATCCAAGTTTGCAGATCGCACTGCGATATGCGAACTGATCTGGGGGTGTCATTAACATTTCACTGACACTCCCAGCAGT
This sequence comes from Lithobates pipiens, assembly GCF_037356315.1. Lineage (NCBI taxonomy): Eukaryota > Metazoa > Chordata > Amphibia > Anura > Ranidae > Lithobates > Lithobates pipiens. Next base: position 156,100,968 of record NW_027507785.1, read on the forward strand.
TCGCATAGGGCAGTGTGAACTGCCGCCGGGAGGCATGCGATGCGGGAACCCGCCGCGGATTCGCGGCGTTTCCGCATCGCTCCAGTGTGAACCCAGCCTAATAAGCGATCATTTTTCTGATCGCCGTATTAGTGTCACAGGTGACGCTAGTTAGGCAGGTAGGTATTTAGGTTCGCCGCAGCTTTTTATAGCGCCAGGGACCCCCATATACTACCGCATAAAGCCCCCTGATTGCCCCCTAGTTAACCCTTTCACCAGTGATCACCATATAACTGTTACAGGTGACGCTGGTTGGTTAGTTATTTTTTTATAGTTTCAGGGCACCCGCCATTTATTACCTAGTCTCACTAGTGTACCCCTAAATTTAGGGGTGTCTACTTTCCAAAATGGGGTCATTTGGGGGGGGGGGGGGGTTTGTGCCATCTTGGCATTTTATGGCCTTCAAAACTGTAACGCCCTTAGAAAGCCTGAAGGCGGTGCTTGGTTTTCGGGGCCCCGTACGCGGCTAGGCTCCCAAAAAGTCCCACATATGTGGTATCCCCGTACTCAGGAGAAGCAGCAGAATTTTGGGGTGTCATTTCACATATGCCCATGGCATGCATGAGCAATATATCATTTAGTGACAACTTTGTGTAAAAAAAAAAAAAAATTTTTTTTTTGTCATTATTCAATCGCTTGAGGCAAAAAAATAAAATATTCAATGGGCTCAACATGCCTCTTATCAATTTCCTTAGGGGGTCTACTTTCCAAAATGGGGTCATTTGGGGGGGGTTTTGTACTGCCCTGCCATTTTAGCACCTCAAGAAATGAGATAGGCAGTCGTAAACTAAAAGCTGCGTAAATTCCAGAAAACGTACCTTAGTTTGTAGATGTGACAACTTTTGCGCAAACCAATAAATATACAATTATTGACTTTTTTTTTACCAAAGACATGTGGCTGAATACATTTTGGCCTAAATGTATGACTAAAATTGAGTTTATTGGATTTTTCTAATAAAAAGTAGAATATATTTTTTTTCAAAATTTGCGGTCTTTTTACGTTTATATCGCAAAAAATAAAAATCGCAGAGGCAATCAAATACCATCAAAAGAAAGCTCTATTTGTGGGAAGAAAAGGACGCAAATTTTGTTTGGGTACAACATTGCATGACCGCGCAATTACCAGTTAAAGCAGCGCAGTGCCAAAGTGTAAAAAGACCTCTGGTCATTTACCAGCAAAATGGTCCGGTCTGAAAGTGGTTAAGGTACTTAAATGTCTGAAGTGATCGGATGGTGTTTTAACCAGCAGCATAGCCTAGAAATATGAAAAAATTAAAATAAGAGGGTAAGAGACTGAACTGAAGATTTTTTTTTTTTTTTTTTTTTTTTTTTTTTACTAAGAGGAGCTCACTATACACACACAGGCATTATGTGAACAGGCACCATTTTGTTGCAGTCCTTGATGTGTCTGACAAGCCAGTATTCAACTTGACCAACACCTGCAAACATTGCAGCCAGTCAGCTGGGATATCAGATTTGTTTGTGTCTTACTGTAGGCTTTTTAACGGTGTTCCAGAGTCATTGAGATTTTAACCCCATGGTAGGCTGCAGAAACACAAACATTTTGCTCTCTGCAGCAACCCCATCGCCTACTGAGAGAAACGCCTAGGCCTAATTTTCACATGCGGCAAGGGGGCAGGGGAAAAAAAAAAAAAATGATATAAAGCACACCCCAACCATGCTGCAATCATGTAGCAATATGGCGAATTGTTATACAGCATACCACTTTTGTAAGGTGGTACAGCTTGCAAAAGTGTGTTAACTGAAATCAATGAGGCCATGCCATGTTGGGATGCAATATTTCAATGTAAAATCCCCCCCAAATACAGAGGCATTCAAGAGGCAGCATTGTGTCCTCATGTGTGAAAGGCACCTTACAGTCCCTGCTGAGGGAGCAAGGCACATAAAATAAAAATAAATAAAAACCACCACTACCTAAATATATTCCTTACAGAAGTAGCTACACCATCCCTTAACCACTTCAATACAGGGCACTTAAACACCTTCCTGCCCAGACCAATTTTGAGCTTTCAGCGCTGTTGCACTTTGAATGACAATTGCGCGGTCATGCTGCACTGTACCCAAATGAAATTTTTATCATTTTTTCCCACAAATAGAGCTTTCTTTTGGTGGTATTTGATCACCTCTACGGTTTTTATTTTTTGCGCTACAAATAAAAAAAGTACCGAAAATTTAGAAAAAAAAAATGTTTTTTTGTTTCAGTTTCAAAACTTTGTAAATAAGTACGTTTTCTCCTTCACTGATGGGGCGACACGGACGGGCGACACGGACGGGCACTGATAGGTGGCACAAATTGGCACTGATAGCTGGCAAAGAAGGGCATGGGCGGCACGGATAGCTGGCAAAGAAGGGCATGGGCGGCACGGATAGCTGGCAAAGAAGGGCATGGGCGGCACGGATAGCTGGCAAAGAAGGGCATGGGCGGCACGGATAGCTGGCAAAGAAGGGCATGGGCGGCACGGATAGCTGGCAAAGAAGGGCATGGGCGGCACGGATAGCTGGCAAAGAAGGGCATGGGCGGCACGGATAGCTGGCAAAGAAGGGCATGGGCGGCACGGATAGCTGGCAAAGAAGGGCATGGGCGGCACGGATAGCTGGCAAAGAAGGGCATGGGCGGCGCGGATAGCTGGCAAAGAAGGGCATGGGCGGCGCGGATAGCTGGCAAAGAAGGGCATGGGCGGCGCGGGCACTCATAGGCGGCACTGGTGTTTTACTATAGTAATGGATGCCAATCAGTGCCAAACAATAATGCATGCCAGTGATGCCCATTGTGGGCACTGACTGACTCCGTCGGAGACTCTTTACCGAGATCGTAGTTGCCGGGTGTCAGACTGACACCCGGCAACAACGATCGCCGCGATGCGCGCCCCCGGGGGCGCGCAGCGGCTCATAATCCTGATCACGTCATATGACGTCCGGTCAGGATTATGCAACCACTTTGCAGCCGTCAATTGCCTATAGGGCGGGCGGCAAGTGGTTAAAGTGGTTGTAAACCCTTACAAACCACTATGACCTACAGGTAAGCCTAGATTAATGCTTACCTGTAGGTCCAAGAAATCTCTCCTAAACCTACACAGTTTAGGAGATATTTACAAAAAGACAGGCACCGCTGTCTACGGCGATGCATAGTAGTCCATTATGCTTTAGCTTTGCAGGGAATCAAAGAGGAAGTAAACCCATCAGGGTTTACTTCCTCTTTAAAGACCTTGCAACTTCCAAATAATGAAGGGGGGAGTTGCACTCCCACACCCATTTAGTTACTTCCTGGCAGCCCAACTACAATATAAAAAAGGGTGGAGGCGATCGAGGGGGTTGGATGAGAGAAGAGGACCCCCCCCAGACCACTTCCTCCATAGGCCGCTGGTGGAAGCTCTGGAGTCAGGGATCCCTATGCGGGGTATTCCCACCCTGGGATTGATGATCAAGGTGTGGGAAACAGCTAAGGGAATGTTGGGTTTACAGAATAGGAGTACCCCTTCAACAAAAAGTTAAAGGCATTGACAGCAAAGGTGCCAATATATAAAAAGTTCTCTGCGTGACCAAGAACCCGTCATGTCCTTGTTTTCCTGCAGTTTCAACGGCCATTATAACTTCTGGTTCTAAAATGGGGCACTCAAGTCAATAAAGATAAGCTTGGGAACAGGGTTGGGAAGGCAATACTTTAAAAAGAGGGCATCAGCAGGCTCGAGTTCTAGCTCCTAGGCAGGGGAGCAGTTTAGAATGATTGGAACGAAAAAACCTGCAAGTATTTTACCTGGGTAACTAGAAGAACCAGAACCACAGTTTCGTTTTTGTGGTTACAAGAAAACGTGTTTGCTGTAAACCTACTAAAGTGGTGGGTTTATTTAGTGCTCGCAAGGTGCATGCCAGTAAAGTGTCAGGTTTGTTGGCTTTAATATAGTATGTATGCAGTCTTTTGCAGACTAGTTTGATAGCAGGCGCGCCACCAGGAGTCGGGCTGTTGCCTACATTGTACAGAGGCTAATCTGATCAGCTCTCGCAACATGTTGAGTTCAGAATTAAACAAACCAAGAATAGTCTTTACATACCATATATCCCAGGAGATAATGTGAAATATTAATGTCCCATTTTAAGTAATCAAATATATATTTTCTCAGTCACCCTGTGCCAGGACTTAGACATAGGTGCATGGGGAGCTGAAAGATGGGTTTCCCAAACTTTCCAAGCCATTTTTGCCTTCACAGGCCCTCCCATCAGGGCAAATGGCCCAACTTTACAAATCCTCTCATGGTTTCACTGAGACACTTTGCACAGACATCTTTACCTTGCGCATAATTTACTGAACTTATCTTGAAAACTGGATAGACACCTTTAGCCACTACCATTTCAAGAACCCTTATTGGTTATTACACCTTATTGGTTACAATTAAAAAGCTCCTACATGCTGGTGAAGACCATCAGATCTGCAACGGGGACATTGCTGTCATTGCTACAAGGGTCTTTATACCATTGAGTAGGGTTAAAGGTTTATAGGCTGGCCTACGATTCCCCCTAAGTTTATCAGTATAACCATCTAACTCATTTATCCTTTCAGGTGCAAGCAGAATTCCATTGTACATGTGTATATACACAACGGTTTTACCTGCCAATATTTGGTTTGTGTTATTTGGAGGAATTACTTTGCCGTGTTGGCGCTGCTGCCCAAAACTCAGATCTATTACCGCCTCTGTGACAATATCTTCTTTGAACTGTTCCAGTAACAATGCAACATCAGACAGGGACGGGTCGATAGGTGGGTGGGACATGCCTGCCGCTGATCTTCCGCGCATGTGCGGGTGTCTCCTGGCTGCCATAAATACCCCCCCCCCCACACATGGGAGGGGCCATTCAGGCTTATTCCTACATGAGAAAGGCCACACAAATACCCAGCCCTTAAATCGTAGGTACTTTTGATTTTGACCATTCTGATTGAGCATTATCTTAGCTCTATTCAGTGATATTACTTTTTTGAAGGTTTAATACAAACACTTCCACGTAATTTTGATTTATTTACAGATTGGGTGATCTGCCTCTTTGGACTCTAAAGATTAAAGGGTGATTGTGTTTATGACCCAGCCCGGGCTGGGTCTTCTTACAGTCCCCTTTCTCCTGGGTCCTTTATTCATACAATTAACTCAGGTAATTACCTAATAATTTGTTCCTTCTGTGATATATTTGCACTTGATTAGTCACAGTTCTCTTTTGGTGCACTTGTCTCTCACATTCAATATCCTTCACTTTCTTCTTCATATGCTTCACTCACACTTACTACACATTCCTCACACTCCCCATGATATATTGCTACACACCAAATTGTCTCACCAATGCAGTTTTCACCGGCCATTCACTTTATTCTTTACACTTGATGTGTGGCCTCTTTTGCTTACCATCCATCTTGTCACTGTGAGTCTTATTTATTGGTTATTCAATGGTTGCCTTTTTTCAGTTTTTTCCCCAATTGTCTTTCAGGACAGGCACTATGAGAGATATAGTCTCTTCCTCTGGAAACACTGCGCCAGCCCATAAATTCTTACTTCCCCTGCCGGACCTCAGTTATTAGTGTTTCCTCCGGCGGGGAGACACTGCAGGGACCAGGCTGGTCAGTCAGGGATGCTGTGGTCATTTTTCGTCAGAACTCGGTTGATAGAAGCAGGGGCTTCTTAAGGAGAAAACTGGGTTCAAGCCGTTCGGATTGACGTTCGGCTCACTTACCTCACCAGGTATTGCCACCCCTTCCTAGTCGAGCGCGGCTTCAGGTCGTGGTGGGTGAACTATCGTTTCTACAGAGATGCAGCTGGCAAGCCGTTCGGATTTCCCCGTGCAAGGGTACAGACTGCCTTTTTTCTTTGATCTGAGCGAGCCGAACGACAGGCGACGTCGTAAGCGAAGGCTTGACCTCAAATATGACTGACTTCCGGTTCGTGGAGCTGATAGGAGGGCCGGGCACAAACTGGAGATGAGTCAGGAACGCGCACAGGCAGCGTGAGACTCGGTAGTAAGCAGCCACCTGCAGTCATGTCGGAAGCTGATGCTCAACCAAACACACACTACCTCCAGCATTCCTAAAGGTAAGGGCACCCTGGGGAGGGGTACTTCATCTAGGATCCCCCCCCCCCCCCATGTATGGTTCCAGCAATGGGGGGGGCCTCAAATCCATACATATATACACACACACACACACACACATTATAAATAAGAGAAGGTCTAGTGCACTCTCAGGGTTGTATCCTGAGCTTTGTAATGACTTTTCTGTTTTTTCCTTTTTTCAGAAAGCTACGGAAAAAACAGTCCACGCATAGCTCTAAAAAGTAGTGTGCCTCCTGTAGGGACATTTTAGGGGAATCTTGGACAAAAGTGTTGTGCAGAGACTGTATAGATTCACTTGTTAAGGAAAGAGAATCTGAACAGGAGTCAGGACTAGCAGCTTCAGTCAAAGAGTTCTCGTCCACCTTCTCTTTTAGATCCCCGTTTGAAAAGTTAGCACAGAGTTCTGCTCCGGTTCAACCTGCTACAACAGGGGGGACCAGAGGTTGCAGGCCCTTCAGGGACAGGAAGGGGCCTTTCGGGCAGTTCCTCTTCCGATTCCCAGGAGGGTTCAGAGGGGGGACCAGGAAAGCCTCCAGGTATAAATTCCTTGATGAGGTAGAGGACCTCTTAAAAGCGATTTATACAACCCTCGGTATCCAGACGGATAAGAAGCCCCAAACCCTTCATGACCAAATGTACTCGGGTTTAGGGGAACCAAAGAGAAGGGCGTTTCCAGTGCACGAGGTACTGATGGAAACAGTTAAAAAGAAGTGGCAAGATCCTGAGAGAAAGCCCTTCTTTTCTAGATCCCTTAAAAGAAGATTCCCATTTTCAGAGGACCCGGCATGCATTTGGAATAAAAATCCCAAATTGGATGCCGCCTTCTCCCAGGTCTCCAGACACACGGATCTGGCGTTTGAAGACATGGGGGCTTTGGCATGTGTCATAAGGATTGACTGCTTAAAAAAAAAAAAAAGTGGGACTCAGCGATCGGCAATTTAAAGCCTGAAATAGTTACAGTTGTGGCTCGCAATTTAGAGCGCTGGCTCTCACAGATCCAACATATTGAGGCAGGCACAGATAAGGAAACCATTCTGTCATCCTTCCCTACTATGCTGCGAGGTATCGCTTACATAGCAGACGCCTCTGCCGAGTCTGTCCGCATGTAGGGCAGAACGGCGGCTCTAGCCAATTCGGTCAGAAGGGCCCTCTGGCTAAAAACGTGGCCATGGGGATAGTGTCTCCAAGGTAAAACTGTGGGATACCTTTGACGGGGGACCTCCTTTTTTGGCCCAGGGCTAGAGACTGTTCTAGACCGTACATGAAAAAAAATACTTTCCTCTTATGCGGAAAACCCCCGTACAAACAAAAAAGGGGTTTCGTCCGCAAGGGCGCAGGGAAACCCCTAAACAAGAGGGAAAAGAAAACCTGGCCCCAAAAAAGGCAGGGGCAGAGGTGTGATTTTTCACCCTCCTGACCAGCCCCGTAAAACCCAGTTACAGTGGGAGGAAGAATATCCCCCAATCAAATTTTAGGGGGTAATAAGGGGTTACCTCTTGGAATTCTCAAGACCACCCCCACAAAGATTCCTCGTCACGCATCTACCCAGGTGCATGGCAAAGGCCGAGGCCTTGCTGGAAGCATTGAGGGAATTAGAGAATCAGGACGTTATTTTCAGAGTCCCAAAATCAGAAGAGGGAAGGGGGGGGGGGGGGTTTTACTCATGTCTTCGTGGTAAAAAAAACCTTCAGAATTAATCTGAATTTTCCTGAACAGGTCAGTGGCATACAAAAGATTCCGCATGGAGACAATATTTTCAGTAAGGGCTCATCTACTCGCAACCGTTTCATGGTATCTCTGGACCTAAGGGACGCGTATTTACACATCCCTATAGCGGAGGCCTCGCAGAAGTTTCCACGCCTTGCCATAGCTCTAGGGGGAGAAACAGTACACCTTCAATTTTAGGCTCTGCCATTCGGGCTATCCTCTTCACCCCGCATTTTTACCAAGGTCCTGGCAGAAGCCATGGCCTTTCTTCGGCTCCAAGGGATATCTATAATAGCCTACCTGGACAACCTGCTCTTATTTGCAGCATCCCCAGTACAGTTAGTCAAGGATCTCGACCTAACCAAAAGGGTCCTTACAGACCTGGGGTGGCTACTAAACTTGGAAAAGTCCAGCCTGATCCCCTCGCAACAGATCTAGGATTCCTGTTGGGTTCACTGTTGAGAGTTTTTCTGCCGAGAGAAGGTGCAAAAGCTGGACAAAACGGTGGCCTCTCTTCAGAGCAACCAGCCGTTTTCCATAAGGTTTCTGATGTCAATATTGGGCCTTACATCTACCCTCCCAGCAGTGCAGTGGACGGGACTGCATTTTCATTTTCGTCCTACAGACCTTCGTCCTAGGGGTGTGGGACCACAGTCAAGAGGCTCTAGACACCCTAGTACATGTTCCACACCAAGTAAAGAGATCGCTCTGGTGGTGGGGGAAAGTGACGAACCTGTCGCAAGGACGTCTGTGGCTCATCCCAGTTTCTCGGGTAGTTCTCACAGATGCAAGTGGCAGAGGTTGAGGGGCACATTTGGGTCCCCTTCTAGCCCAGAGCACTTGGGAAAGCGACGAGCTGTCCCGGTCGTCCAACTGGAAAGAACTAAGGCCAGTGGGACTAGCCCTCAGGTTTTTCAAAAAAGAGCTCCTGGGTCACCACATTTCAGGTGCGGTCGGACAACTCCTCCGCAGTGGCCTACTTAAACAAGCAGGGTGGCGCGAGAAGCGGAGCCCTGTTGTCTTTAGCAACAGAGATCCTGAGCTGGGCCGAGGCCTACACCCTTTCACTCAGTTTTCCTGAGAGGAGAGAAAAACATGGTAGCAGACTCTCAGCCGAAAGAGGCTGAGGGAGGGCGACTGGGTTCTCAACCAGGAGATCTTCAATCTCATAATAAAGAGATGGGGACCTCCGGAGGTGGACCTTTTAACGTCCAAAGGCAACGCAAAAACCCCTGTTTTTTCTCCCTGAGAGAGCTTTAGGTGTGGACGCTTTGAACCAGAATTGGCACTTCAGAACTTGCTATGCCTTCCCACCTCCAGCGTTGCCAGCAGTTCTGAGAGTTTCAAATGGAAAGCACATCTGATTCTGGTGGCACCGTATTGGCCCAAGAGAGCATGGTTCTCAATACTGAAACAGTTGGCTGTAGAACCTCCCCTATTCTTGCCCCCTCGGGACGATATCTCTCAGGGGCCAGTCCTCTGTCCACAAGTTCGCCAGTGGAAGTTAGCGGCCTGGCTACTGAGGAGGGTATATTAAAAGCTAAGGGGTTTTCAGAGAGGCTAGTTTCTACCCTCCTGGACAGTAGGAAAGACTAAGTTAGACTTACCGGTGACGGTATTTCTAAGAGCCTTTCAGGACAACCCCGGAGAGAGTGTAGCTCCACCTTGTAATTAGGAAACACATGCCCACTTTAAAAACACCTCCTCTTCCTCCATGGCTTCAGTTATTGTGGCCTTCCGACGCTGGAAAACAAAGCACAGAAAGCACAACACCATGGTAGAACTTAATACATTTACTAAGCATAACCTAGGGAGGGAAGTAACGGTTGTCCTGAAAGGCTCTTAGAAATACCGTCACCGGTAAGTCTAACTTAGTCTTTCTCAAATCGCCTTTCAGGACAACCCCGGAGAGGATAACCGAGAAACTTACCCTAGGGCGGGACTACTGCCTGCAGTACCTTCCTGCCGAAGGCCTGATCTGCTGCAGACAGTAGATCTAACCGGTAGTGCCGGAGAAATGTCGAATAACTGGACCAAGTGGCAGCCTTGCAGATTTGTTCAGGCGTTGCACCGGCCCTTTCAGCCCAGGAAACTGCCGTGGATCTAGTAGAGTGGGCAGCAATACCTGAGGGAGGTATTTCTCCTTTTGCTTTATAGGCTTCTGTTATAGCCAACTTAAGCCACCTACCCAGCGTACTTTTAGAAGCTTTCTCCCCCTTGCGTGATCCAGAAAATATCACGAAGAGGGCGTTTGATTTTCTAAAATCTTTAGTAACTTTCAGAAACTGTAATAGACACCTTCTCACATCCAATGTGTGAAAAACTTCCTCTCCTGCATTTGCTGGGGTTGCAGAGAATGTAGGTAACACCATTTCCTGTGATCGATGGAAAGTTGAGGATACTTTCGGTAGGAATGCTGGATCCGTCCTCAGTACCACCCTGTCCTGATAAATTCTAAGGAAGGGTTCTGTAATAGCTAGAGCTTGGAGCTCGCCGACTCTCCTGGCCGAGGTGATGGCCACCAAAAAGATTGTTTTTAAAACCACCTTCTGTAAAGAAGCTTCCTGTAAGGGTTCAAACGGTGCTCCCGAGAGACCCTGTAAAACTGTAGACAAATCCCAACTGGGAAAGTCTTTAAGGGCTACTGGTCTATTTCGAGCAAGAGCCCTAAAAAAATCTAGAAATTAAAGTTTCTTTAAAGTCTTTTCAAAAAAAACTGATAAGGCAGCCACCTGAGTCTTCAGGGTACTGGCTGCAAGACCTTTCTCCATTCCTTAATGGAGAAACTCCAAGACGGACACCGTGCTCTTGACCTTGAGTTCTCTAGAACTGCACCAGGAGTTGAACTTTTTCCAGACCTTCATGTAAATTGCCTGTGTAACTGCCTTCCTACTAGACAGCAGGGTCTTTACTACTTTATCTGAGAGACCTTTGGCTTTTAATAGGTCTTCCTCAGAAACCAGTCGGTTAGCTGTAGGAGTTCCACCTCTGGATGACTTACTGTCCCCTGGGATAACAGATCTTTTCTGAGTGGTAACCTCCATGGGGGCTTCGAGGCTAGGTTTCGAAGACCCGCGAACCAGGGCCTTTGGCCAAAAAGGAGTGACTAGTATTAAGTCTGTCCTTTCTTCCCTGAATTTCCTCAGTACTAGTGGAATTAGAGGAAAGGGGGGAAAGGCATAGCACAGCTGGTAATGCCAGGGGTGAGCGAATGCATCCAACCCTATTGCTGCATCTCCTCGGTGAAGAGAAAAAAATCTGTCCACCTTTGAGTTCTGCTGGCTGGCAAAAAGGTCTACCTGTGGAACCCCCCAGGCCTCGGAGATCATCAGGAACACTTCCTGATTCAGACTCCATTCTGCCTCTAGCAATTTGCGCCTGCTTAGGAGGTCCGCAAACAAATTCTGAGAGCCCTTCAGATGCACTGCCGATAGTGAGGCTGTGTTCTGTTCTGCCCAGGCTAACAACAGATTGGCCAGCTCCATCAAGCTCCTGCTTCTGGTTCCCCCTTGCTTCATAATGTAGGTAACCGCTGTTGTGTTGTCTGACAACACCTGGACATGGTGGCCTCTCAAACTCTGCTGAAATGCCACTAAACCCAGAAAGATCGCCTTCAACTCCCTCCAGTTGGATGATCTTTGAGCTTCCTGTTTGGACCAGACCCCCTGAGATGTCTGACCATCCAGATGGGCTCCCCAGCCCCAGGCACTTGCGTCTGTAGTAAGGCGCTTGTCCACAGGAAAGGTCCACACCAGGCCCCTTGAGAGGTTTGCCTGGTCTCTCCACCACCAAAGAGCTCTTTTCGTCTGTGACGAAATTTTTAGCTGTCTTTCCAAAGGATCCTGATGGGACCAGCCTGACAGAACCTCCCTCTGAAGGGGTCTGGAATGGAACCTGGCCCACTGAACAGCCGGGAATCGCTGCCGTAAGCAGGCCCAGAACTGCCATAGCCATCCTGACCGAGACTGTCTGGTTGCTCTGCATCCGCTGCACAGCTAGCTGCAACTTTTCCAGTTTTTCCAACGGCAGGAAAACTTTCTGGAGAATCGAATTTAATGTATACCCCAGAAATTTCATTTCCTGTGAGGGGGTCAGGATTGACTTCTCTAGATTTAGAAGCCATCCCAGGCCCTCGAGGTGAGACTGGGCCCTCTGGAGATTGACTAGGACCTGCTCCCTGGAGTCTGCAAAAAACAAAAGGTCGTCCAGATAAGGAACGACTGGAATCCCCTTCAATTTCAGGGGCTCCAAGGCCTCTGCCATAATCTTCGCAAAGACCCTGGGAGAGGACGAGAGTCCGAACGGCAGAGCCCCGAATTGGAGGTGCCATACCGAACTCCCCACCTTCAATGCCAGGCGCAGGAACTGCTGCGATGCCTGATGAATTGGTATATGAAGGTAGGCATCCCTTAGGTCCAGGGATGCCATGAAGCATTCTGGGGTCAACAGCTTTGTGATGGAGAAAATTGTATCCATCCTGAAATGTTTGTACCGAATGAACCTGTTCAGGAATTTCAGATTCAGGATTAGACGGTACTTCCCTGAGGGTTTTTTCACCAGAAAAATATGTGAATAAAAACCCCCGCCCTGCTGGTTTACTGGGACTTGGATCAGAACCTCTTGCTGCATCAGCTCCTGTAACAACAGCTTCATTGCAGAGGCCTTCTCCTGATCCCTTGGCAATGTTGTCACATAAAACCTGCTCGGGGGTGGTTCTGAAAACTCCAACCTGTACCCCTGATCGACAACGCTCTTCACGAACAGATTTGGAGACAGCCTGTCCCATTGTTCGCGAAAAGCTGACAGTCTCCCCCCCACTGGGGAGACATTGTCACCCGTTCCTAGGAGGACTGCTCTGGGGGAGATCCAAAGAGGACTCCACCCCTGCCTCCGCCCCTCTGTGAACCCCATCTGCTCTTGTGCCCCTGGTCTTTTTTATGGGACTGCTGAAAAGCACGAAAATTCTTTTTGGCAATCTGCTTTTTCTTAACTGGAAAAGCCTTCTTTTTATCGGCTGTTCTATCCAGCACAGACTCTAAATCGGGACCAAAGAGCAAGTCACCCGAGAAGGGAAGACCACACAGCTTGACCTTAGAAGCAGTGTCCCCAGACCATGTTTTCAGCCAAACTGCTCTCCTGGCTGAATTTACAAGAGCCGAAGACCTAGCGGCCAGTTTAACCGATTCTGCTGATGCATCCGCCATGTATTTGACTGCATTCAGGATCAGTGGAAAGGACTAAGAGATCTTTGCGGGGTGTCCCCGCCTCAATATGGCTCTTCAGCTTCTCTACCCAACATTCCAGATTCCTGGCCACCACCGTAGCTGCCATTGCTGGTTTTAGACTGACTGACGCAGCATCCCAAGCTTTTTTAAGGATGGAGTCAGCTTTTTTGTCCATTGGGTCTTTAAGGATCCCCATATCCTCAAAGGCTAGATCCGTTCGTCTGGATACCTGCGAGAAAGCTGCATCGACTCTGGGTTTCTTGTTCCAAACCTCTGAGTCCTTATCTTCGAAGGGAAACCTTCTCTTGAGAGCTTTAGAGAAGAAAGGGGCTTTTTCTGGGTCCTTCCATTCCTTTCTCACTGAATCTGAGAGGACCCTGTGGACAGGAAAAACTCGCCGTTTTGTTTCGTCCAACCCCTGGTACATTTTGTCATGAACTGACAGTTGTACTTTTTCTTCTTGAATTTCTAGAGTAGTGTAGATTGCTTTTAGAATATCATCTACTTCCTCTAGTGATAGCTTGAATTTGGAGCCCCTGCTATCTTCTTCCTCTTCCTCCTCCTCAGAATCCCTGAAGGAGATGAGAGTACTTCGTCTCCAGACTCTTCAGCTTCCACCTGTCTGGATGACGACGCCCTGGGGCTGGGCGGTAAGTTCTGAGGCTCGGTCTGTGCGGGAGGGTTTTGTATCAGGATGGACCTGACTGAACTCAAGGAGTTTGTCAGCTCTTTAACCGAAGAAAACAAATCCTTATATTGTTGAGATGTTTCCTCTTCCACCAATTCTCTGATACAATTTCTGCACATTGCCTTCTGCCATGAATCTCTGAGGGGGGGTTTTGCAAGAAGGACATTTTCTCTGACCTGGTCTAGCTTTTCCTAGTGATTTTTCCTGAAACGACATACAGGTTTAACTCACTAAAAGCTCTCAACAACCAGTTGCTTAACACCAAGCCAGTGCAGAGACCCACCACCAAACAGACCACTAGTGAGACCCCAGAACTAGGCTGCAAAAGGTCAGAGCGAAGTCCACCTCTGACCTGCAGCGACAGGCCCCCAAGAGGGGGGAACAGACAAAGACATAGCCCACAGTAAAGCAGAGGGTGCCAGTGCACCTTACGTACCTGGGCTGGACCGGTGCTGGGGGCGCCTGTCTCCGCCATAGCTGGCTTGCACTCTTCCATCGTTTGAGTGAGGCAGCTATTTTACAAACAGCTCTCATTTTAAATTTTCCCGGCCGCCGCGTCATCAAGGCCGGCCGGAAGCGGAAGCACACGGTCACCTGACCCGCCCCATGACCCCTGCGTTCCAGGCGCTTGAACCACGGCGCCACGCCCCCTCAGAGCGCCCGCGCGTCACCGTGGACGCCGTCGCCGCCCGGGACCCGGCGCCGAAAACGGAGCCATGCCGCTGACCTGCAGCGGCCTCCGCCACCAACAGAGCCCTCCCTGCGCTACCAAGCGGACACCGGGCACCCGACGCCGGCACTCCGAGGGTCCTTACTCCCGTGAGATGGCGGGACCAGGAGCTCCAGGAGTCCTCTCCCCGTGGAGATGCTGCTGGGGGTCAAAGAGAAACAACCTGCAACGAAAGGTAAGCCTTACTCCCCTACAGAGAGTGTAGCTCTCCCTGGTTCAGGCACATGCTTCCTCCAAGGAGGAAACACAATAACTGAAGCCATGGAGGAAGAGGAGGTGTTTTTAAAGTGGGCATGTGTTTCCTAATTACAAGGTGGAGCTACACTCTCTCCGGGGTTGTCCTGAAAGGCGATTTGAGAAAAAGGAAACTCGCCAGATCTATGAAAAGGCCTGGTTACATTTCAATAAATGGTGCGTAGAAAGCTCTTTCCCAGTACGGAGCTCCTCCTCAGTTTTGGAATTTACAGCGTGGGGCAGATAAAAGCTTATCCATTAGTACCCTCAGTGGTCAGGTGTCAGCCCTCAGTGTTTATTTAGAAGAGCATCTGGCTGCCAACCCATGGGTAGTCAGATTCTTTAGGGCCCTGTCTAGACAGAGCCCGGTCCAGGGTCTGCCCTTTCCCAGATGGGATTTATCCTTAGTTTTACAAAGCTTAACGGGACCCCCCTTTGAGCCTTTAAAAGAGTGTTTACCAAGAGAACTTACTTTGAAGACAGTTTTTCTGGTAGCAGTAACAACTGCCAGGAGGGTCAGTGAGATTGAGGCCTTATCAGTCAGGGCTCCCTTTTGCGTTGTTTTCCAAGACCGGATATAGTTTTAAAAGACTGATCTGGCCTTTTTTGCCGAAAGTGGCATCCGGCTTTCATAGAAGCCAAGAAATGGTTTTACCCTCATTTTGTCCCAATCCTTCAGGCGAAAAGGAACTAAAATTTCATTATTTGAATGTTAGGAGATGTATCCTACACTATTTAGAACTGACCAAGACATTCAGAAGGTCAGACTCCTTATTTGTTTTGTTTTCCGGGGCCAGAAAAGGTTGTAAGGTGTCCCGACGCACTATTGCTAGATGGCTCAGAGTAGCCATCGAGCAGGCTTATTCAGTTGCATTTCACTGCAGGTAGGACCTGTCCGCTCATCGGCTACTGATGTTTGCACTCCCTCCTTTGAAGCTCACTGGAGGGGAGTGAAAAGTGTGACCTCTCGTAAGCCACATCATTAGACTCCGCCTTTGCCTTTTTTCCTGGTGCGCGGTGGCATTTGGGAGCATCAGGGCCCCACGTGGGGAGACAGACAAGCGGTCTATTTCTGAGAAGGAATTCCACTGTGAACGTTTTCTCCATCTTTTTGGATGTACAATACCTGGTAACTATATTATGGTACTAGGTACCTACATTGTATTGAAACAATATATATTTACGATATTTTTCCTTTTATAGCAGACCATCCCTCTGAAGAACACCCCTTTAGTGGGTTGAAATGCATCAGGTTCATATTTTCGCTGTCTAATTTTGCAGTGTTTGTATGGAAACTGTCTGCAATTGTACATTTTCTCTTCATTATCATTGATTTTTTTTTTTTATTCGTTTTGTCCAGTGGAGCTCATGTTTTAAACCCATTTTCCATATGTTCTTATGCATTAATAAACATTGACATTTTTACATATTTCTTTATATCTATTTTTTGCTGCCTAAAAACCCCACTGTAGGGGAATTTGTTCCATTTTCTGTTTTTACCAGGGGTGAGCAGCACTCTCCAACCTCTTTGGTAGTGTGTTTTCTTGTTGCTAGATACTGGTGAATAGCCCAATTGAGGGGGCCAAAGTAATTTGTTGAGAGTGGAAGCAAATGAAGATGGGGTAATATATCGAAGAGGTCCCTCTGAGGAACCAGGTGTGAGTCAACTGTTTCTTCTGGAAAAACAGTCTGTTAACCGCTCTTCATAATGATCATTGTCACTTAGGCCTAGAACTTTCAATCTGGTCAGGAATTGCCCTTGCATCAGATGCATTTTAGAGAAATACCTTACCAGGCAGGGCAGCCCCAATGGGCCATCTTCAAAGCCACGGACCCATCGAGTTGGTGTGCATTGATTTGTGTCTGGAACCTGACCTGTGTGGACAAATGTCATGGTTGTGACAGATCATTTCATCCAATATGCCCCACTAGGGATCAACAAGCTAATATGGTGGCAAAGACTCTAGTGGAGAATTTATTCGTTCATTACAGGCTGCCTCAGTGCTTGGGGGGGATCCTACCGCTGCCATGATCCACGCTTATAGATAGCACCTCAAAATGATTTTACTGAATAATCCCCCTACAGGTTAATGTTCAGGAGAGAAGCTAGTCTGTGGATCTGGCTTATCACTAGATCACTCTCTCCAAGCCTCTCGAGTATTGTGCAATCTAGGGGTGCCAGGGAAGCACAAGTTGGCTGATCAATGGCGTTCAACTGTAAAACTACCTGGTCTCTGTATCAGTTTCAGCCTGAAGGAAAGACCAGCCCTCAAGATTTGGCATCGACACCATTTGCTGTCCATATTAGAGGCTGTTATAGTACCCTCAGCCCCTTGCTTAGAGACTTCAGTTTTCAATGCTGAGGCAGGGGGCCCAGAAAACTTGCCCATTCACACACTCCCTGAAGAGGAGAGTGAAGATGAAGAATTAAGCCTTGATTGGAAGGAAAATCCACAACCAAAGCTGATCCTTATTGTCCCTGGTACTGTGGAAGAAGACCATCGAGAGCAAAATTCTGGGGAACAGAACAGGGACCAGAGCCACTGGATAAAATCTACTTCAGTTTGAGACAGAGGATATACCCTCCAAAAAGACTGACGTACGATGCATGTGGAGAAAATTCTCCAAGGATTATGGGCTATGGTAGTCAGTCCATGGAGTCTTCAGGAACTAGGGCAGTAGAGCTAAACCGTGCTTGTATTGATCCTGGCAACATCAAACCTCCTCCAGCACCTGCTGACTTTTGTGGCAAGCAAGAGGTTAAGTCTATGAGCTGGTTCTTGTGTGCGTTCAAGCAACTGGAGATCTTGGTAGGGCAGTTTGAAGCCCCTCTTCAGAGCGGTTAACAAATTTGGTGTACCTTGATGGGTAAACCAAATAGAAAGCCCCAATGATAGCTCTGGTTGAGCTGGAGTATTTGAAGAGAGGGCCTCAAAGTATATTCTTTGCCTCTGGCTGTGGCTAGATGTTCTTCAGTGGGATAGGTGAAATTCAGCTGGGATATCACGTGGCAGGCCTTCTGCTGCTTGGGGTGAGAGGGCTCTACTAACCCTGTCCATTGCTAACCTTTCCACTGGTATTGAGAATTGTAGCTCCTGAAATAGGGCTAGCATAGTAGCTTGGAGGTCCCCCCCAGTCTCAAGGACCCCCAATACGCATGCTTGATCGCCTAGCTCCATTTTCATAATCCTCCAAACGGGTTTGCATGACCAGGTTTTTAATCTCTGCCATACAGGATTGAGTGTGATTGTCCAAGTCATCTACTCTTCATTCCAGGTCTGCAGTGCATTGGCCCAGTTCCCAGATATCATGGGTTAAGCCATCGGTTATATGGTCTGAGGTTTAAGAGCCCTTTGAAGCAGCCTTTCAAATTGTTTAAGCATGGCAGGATGTACAGTGTCTGAAACAGATGGTTAGCAGTGTCCGAGGCAGACTCGCCCATGCTCAGCAATGGCTGTGTGTGCGTCGATGAGTGATGTGCCTGCTATAGAGGCTCCGGCCATCTTGGACAGGGCTCAAGTCAAGTCATGCTTGATATTTGTCTGCATTTTTGGTCAGGGATCTCCGAGGACCATGACGGCAGGTACACTGAACCGTGTGAGGTAGCGGTAGCCATTTGGGTGGATGGAGAGACACCAGGAACGGTTCCTCCTCCTATTAGTTCCTCCTGGAGCAGAGCTCCAAGCCAGCATGCTCGCCTGGTTAGACTTTATGCATGCACCCCAGCACTTGTCTTTACATGTTGTAATAGTGATTTAGGAATCTCAGGCTTAAGAGGACACACACACCCATCTATAAACTATTGTGTTTTAAGTGTTGCACTACATTATGTTCTTATTTAATAAAGTCCTTACTGGCAAAAAAAAAAAAAAAAAAAAAAAAAAAAAAAAAAAAAGTAGTATATTACACTAGCAAAGTTCCCTTTGTTTATTTCTGAGCAGAGGAAGCGTGTTCGACTGGAAAGTGAGCATCGACCAGAAAGAGGATCTCACGAGGAGGAAGCAGCATTGACTTGGAGTGAATCCCCTTAAAAAAAGGGAATACACACTTGACCCATTTTTAGTTAAATACTTCCATTTACTAAAGGTGAGCGCAGAGTGTGAATTATGGAGGGACCTTCTTTCTTTGCACATTTATTGATCATAGCAGGAGCATTTGATTGGCAGCATGACTTTAACATTCACGCTGTATATTTAAACAGTTTATTATAAAGAAAAGCATTGCACATATAAATGGAAACCATTCCAGTTACAAACATATGTTGCGTATACATTAATGAACATCAACAAAACAGAGCAAAAAACGATGTCTTGTAGAACTGTGGGTGGAGATCCTTCCAAACAATTATCAAAGATTACATTCATGACCTGAAACCTCTATAGAACAGCATGATCTACCACCGGCCTCTTGAAGTTTCCCCAAACAGCATATTTAGAAAAGTGAGAGTGTAGAAATAGAAACGGGAATGAAGGAAGAAGGGTGAAGGACCTAGAGTTTTTATGTCTTATAAAAGAGTCATGAGAATTTCGGGGTTTTGCTATGAAGTTTCAGCAATCATCTGGCTACGGTTAAGCGAGTGATTGCCAAGGTATGCAGTATAAGCTAGATGTCAATACATTTTTTTTTGTTTTATCTATGAAAAAAAGTCATGGGGAGGCATACAAAGTCGACAATGGTGATCATTATGAGCAAGAATTATCTGAACTTGTTTTGTCTGATAGACGATCATGTTCCTGGGTACAGGTCCTTCTCAAAAAATTAGCATATTGTGATAAAGTTCATTATTTTCTGTAATGTACTGATAAACAGACTTTCATATATTTTAGATTCATTACACACAACTGAAGTAGTTCAAGCCTTTTCTTGTTTTAATATTGATGATTTTGGCATACAGCTCCTGAAAACCCAAAAATCCCATCTCAAAAAATTAGCATATTTCATCCGACCAATAAAAGAAAAGTGTTATTAATACAAAAAAATCAACCTTCAAATAATTATGTTCAGATGACACATTCCTCCCCTCTCACATGGTGTCACTGCCCCACCTCCTCCCCTCTGGTGTCTCGGGTTTTCTCACCCCTTCATGGTGACAGCGGCTCCTCGGTGTGCGGCGGAGTCTCAGTCCGGACCCGCCACAAGTGACTCGACCGACTCCTCCGAATGGAGCGAAGGGCACCCCGAAGCCGGGAGATGGATGCACGCGCAGAGCACAACCTCCAATCACGGCAGCGCTGGAGAGTGGCCCGGCGAGGGCTTGCCGTGCCTGCGCTCTACGGCGGGTCTATCGGAAGGCTGCTGGGTAGAGGGGGGGGGGGGGGGAGGAGGAGGAGCCGAAAGCAGCACAGGCGCATTGCTGGCGGGACGTCAGCTGGGTGGAGAATGCAAGCAGGCGTAGCTATGGACGTGGTGCATGAGTAGGACACGGGAGGATACACAGGATTCTAATGGACCGGCGGGGGTGGGGGGTAAGGTGCGGACTAGGGGTGCAACGGATCAAAAAACTCACGGATCGGATCAGTTTTCGGATCAGCAAAAAAAAAAAATCCCCGCCCTCCACAGCCACATTTAAATAAAAGGTATAACACTATCTCCCCCCCAATAAAATGCAGCTTATTACAAGCATAAAAACAGTCAGCATATCACTGATTTGTGCCAAGCTCACCACCGATCAAAGTTCCTCCAAACAGACCACCGTGATGAGTCCCGGGATGCCTATTGGCACAAATAGTCAGCGATATGCTATGTTTTATGCTTGTAATAAGCTGCATTTTATTGGGGGGAGAGATAGTGTTGTACCTTTTTATTTAAATCAACAATGTGGCTGTGCCGAGCAAGTGGAAAGGCTTAGATAGTAGTTAGTTATTATCTAATCCTATCTAATAGATAGTAGTTAGTTATTAGGTTAGTAATAAATGTAGTGGTAGCTGCATAAAATACGTTTTGAATGAGGGCAGGCAAGGTATCCAGCGTGACTCCTCCAGAATTCCTTCACTTAGGCTGAACAACGCGCTGGGGGTGACGTCAGCGCGCAGCTCGCTGCCGCCGGGTGTACCAAGATGGCCGCCAGCTCCGGAGCTAGGCCGAAGCCGCGGCCTTTCCTAAGGCCACGGCCCGCTCCACGGATCGCATGGTGCGGACCAACTAATCGATAATAAAAATCGTTGACAATGATTTTCATTATCGATAATATCGATTAATAGTTTCAGCCCTATATATTTACATCACTTCCACCATCCTAATTTAAAAACTATAGAAAGTTTAACCTGGCAATGGAATTTTAGACAGGAAATAAAAATGTAAAATACACATCTTTGTTCTTATAGGAAACAGGATTCAGTGTAAGTTCAACAACCTATTGCCCAAAACGGCCATGAGCTAGCAAACAGGTTTACTAAAGGGATAGATTTACCCCATTCCGTGTTTTCTCCCGATTCTTACTGGGTGTTTGGAGAAAACATTAAATTGTCTAAATAAAAAGGAAATATATTTAACAAAAAAAGTGAAGTTACAGGACACTACACCACGTGTACATATATACACCACAAAAATGTATACACAAGAACACCACTTTAACCAATTACAGCGGTATTCCACTCATTGGGACTGAAGATCTGGTGCTAACAGCAGTTTTGCTGCCTTGTGAGGTGACTCATCGGAACACCGCTCCACCCAATGCATTCCATACACCCTTCCCCCAATGGTTTTTAAACAGCTTCCCCCTTGCAGAGAGCAGGATGCCAAAACACCCTTGAAGTGCTGTTCCTGTAACAGCCCTTGCTGCATCATCAAGAATGCAAGGTTTGTAGCAAGCAAATTAGGAAGGTTAAAGTCACAACAGAAGCAAAAGTCTTGGCCTAAAATAAATAAAACGTTTTTTTTTTAAACTCAGATGCATCGATCCTTCAAATGTCTAAAATACGTAAGAGTAAAGCTTGCACAGTTAAGGTTTAATATTAGGTAGAGCAATGTGAATAATTTATTCTCGTCTGGGGTCACAGGAGAAGCAATTTTAAAGCCTCAGACACAATCCGATTGTTGGCCAACAGAGCGTCAGACTTTTGTCCTAAGGGTGTGCCAGGAACTTGTCTTGCATACTAAACTGTACACAATTGTCGGCCAACAAACATGAATGTAGAGACGTACTACATGGAATTTCAGCTTGAGCGCCACCCTTTGGGCACCTTCTGCTAATGTCGTGTTTGGTGAGCACGGATTCGGAGCATGCATGTTTGTACTTTGGACTTGTGTACACACACACACACACACAAATACGAAAATCTGATGGACTGTTGTCTGACGAAAATTTACTAGCCCGCTAGCCAACATTTGTTGGTGGAAAGTTGGACAACTGTCTGAAGGAGCATACCAACGGTCAGATTTTAGGCAGTGTCACAATTCCTTGCCAAAAATCAGATCATGTAACGGTTATTGCGACGTTACATTTTTGCAACTCTATCCAAATATTTTGCCCTGTGTTTGTGTGCGTACACACCTTAAAATGCACATTAATTTTACAAATAAAATAGTGTAAATTTTTATTTGTGCCCTTTAAACGCAGATGAAACCTGTGCCACATATAATAGAAGAAAGCCCACTCCCCAGTAGGGTTGCCACCTGTCTGGGATTCACCCAGACAGTCCGGGTTTGGAATCAGGGTTCTGGGTTTCAGACTGCCTGAAACCCAGACACCTTATTCAGACTGGCTTCCCAGCAGGGTTGCTTGCTGCAGTTGTGTAAGCTGAGAGTGTGTTACACTCACACTGCCCAAAGCCAGCACCAACAATCCCCTCCACATACAGATGGGAGAGGAAAGGGCTCGATCTGCTCCTCTTCCTCCCACCTACCCCTCTGTCTGCCCACACTCTAATCCCCAGCACTGTGCCTCAGAAAAAAAGTGGGGGCCAGAAATTTGAAGCCCAGCAGCCTCAGATACATCTGGATGAGAGGCGCTGACTGCCAAAGGGTGAGCGAATTCTCTCTCTCTGTACAAGGTAAATCAGTGTTCTCAGAGCACCCTTTACTAAAGAGGAGCTCTGTAGATTCAGATGTAAAGAGGGAACCCGTTATTAACTTCATATGATTAGGAATGTTATTTAATAGTAAAATATATATAATTTAAACTATAAAAAAAAAATTGCAGTGCGCCGCTAGAGAAGAAGAAAGAAGAAAGAAGAGGCAAACCTACTCTCCAGACCTCCTCTTACCACTTAAGATCAACTGCACGTTTTAAGTTTCCAGCAGCAATCGCGTTCACAACTGCCTTTTGCTCATTTTACTTCCAGCTAATTAGTATGCACCTCTTCAGCTAGCCAATTAAATCTAGCAAAGATCTCTGGCTCGATAGACTATTTACCACAAGTTGCAAGGTGTGTGCCATGCAACTGAGGTAGGACACTTCAGCAAGCATCATGCCTTTCACCATGTTTGCGCCGCTTTCACGAAGCACAAGCATCACTCTTTTATTCCCCAGTCTTGAAGCATGCCTAGAAACATTTCTCTAATGAACTCCCTAGTGTGCGATCCTGACCAGCAGTCAGTCGTGAATGAGTGACCTGCCAGTATTCTCTGGTTGCAGCTTAGCCTTTACTTTCTCAATTACCCTTTGGTGAATCTTTCCCAGCATTTCAATTTGATAATATTCTATCAACTGCTGAAATCCAGAGTCAGACAGCATTGTAAATGGCTGGTTATCTCTAACCATCATCTGATTGTTTTGTCCAGCTGTTTGGATCTTCCATCCGAATTTAGCCACTTCGCTTTTTCTCTGAAGAATCGTTTATTGTTTGGTAGGATTTCACTTTCTCTGTGCTTCACTATATAAAACTTGAATTATTAGATGGGGTCCAAAGATTTGACTTTTTGCAGTTTTTTCATCCCATGCTCACACATTGTTTGTGCATGTGTTGCACGCTGCTTTTGGTGAGACGACAAATAGGCCACACTTACTTTCTCTCTGCATCCATCTGCATCGGAATTTGAAAGAGTAAGGTTAAAAATGGCAGGCATCTTGCTGTGGGTGGGTTTGCTGGCACACTGATGTGCATGGGCTTGCTGGCTGGCACCTTACAGTGGGTGGCTGCTGGACCGATACTGATGTTTAAAAAATAAAGCTTATACATCGGCCCACAATAATTGGCCTTACCAATAATCGGTCAATCTCTACTTAATATGGTCCAAAATTGATCATGGGGCAAGTCTGCATATTTCCCTTTTGAAATTTGTAACGTTTAAAGTAGTATCTACAAAAAGTTGCAGGGATTTCACTAGGTTTTGTATGTGTGGGAATTCATAGAAATACGAATGGCTGAGAAAGTTGGAGGCAGACCTTTTAATTTAGTTTGAGGGCAAGGAGGAAACCACACTTTGCCCAGCATGTAGAGCTGTAATACTATCGTTCACACTGGGGCAGTGCAGGCATTGATAGTAAAGCGCCACTGGTTTTAGCAGCGCTTTTCGGCTGCCAGCAGAGCACTTTTAACCCCCCCATTAGTGGCTGAAGAAAGGGTTAATAGCGCCTGTGCTGCAGTGCTTCGGAAGCACTGCCCATTAAATTTCAATGGGCAGGGCGTTTTGGGAGCAGTGTATACACCTCCCCAAAGACGCCGTTTGCAGGACTTTCCACATCCTGCAAGCGCACCGCCTCTGTGTGAAAGCAATCAAGCTTTCACCCTGGGGTGGTTTTAGGAGGCAATTTACAGGTGCCATTAGTGCCAAAATGCCTGAAACGCACCCCAGTGTAAAAGGGGTCAAGTAAATTAAAAAAAATATATACAAGTATGATTAAAAAAATGGTAGAACAAGATCTGTATGTTAACAAGTAGCCCCCCCCCCCCTTCAACAATTTAAAAGCTTCCTGCAAGTTACTGACAATGCCGATTCAGAAGAGTACAGTGGGTAAAATAAGTATTGAAGACTTCACCATTTTTCTAGGTAAATATATTTCTAAAGGTGCTATTGACATATTTTCACCACATGCCTAACAACCAATGCAATCCATCCATATACAGAAACCAAAACAAATCAGTTCAGAAATTAAGTTGTGTTATAAAATTGAATTACAAAAGGAAAGAAAAAAAAATATATATATATATATATATATATATATATATATATATATATATATATATATATATATATAAACACATGAAGAAAGAGGTGCAAAAAAGGCATGGGAGGCAAAGACACCAGCTGAGTTCTATCAGTAATTAGATAACAATCCTGCCCCTTGTCAGTACAAATTAATATCAGCTGGTTCGGTCTCAACTGATGGCCAAAAAAAAATAAAATAGTATCTCATTAACAAGGTGTCACACAAACAGCACAAGCAAAAGCAAAGAGCTCTCAAGACCTTTGCAACCTTATTGTTGCAAAACATAATGATGGCTTTGGTTTCTGAAGGATTTCCAAAATTCTGAATGTTTCAGTGAGCACTGTTAGGGCCAGATTCTGGAAGCGGAAAGATAATTTTACCATAAACTGGCTATGGACAGGTGCTCCTCACTAGAATTCTGACAGAGTGAAAAGCATTATCTGAAGAGTTGTCCAAGATCCAATGACCACTTGGAGAGCTTCAGAAAGACCTAGAAATAGCAGGTACAATTGTTTTAAAAAGAAAATAAGTAATGCACTTCAACCGCCATAGTCTTTATGCATGCTCACCATGGAAGGCTCCATTGAAAGGAAAAAAAAAAAAAATATATATATATATATATATATATATATATATATATATATATATATATACATACATACATACATATACATACATACACACACACACACACACACACGTGTTAAAGCTAGTTTAAAGTTTGCTGCACAACATTAAAAACAAGCTTGTAAAATATTGGGAGAATATAGTCTGCTCAGATAAGAAAGAAAATTTAATTATTTGGGTGCCATAATACAGGCCATGTTTGGAGGTCAAATGTCACTGCACATCATCCCAAAAACACCATACCAACAGTGAAGTTTGCAGGTGGGAACATCATGGTGTGGGGCTGTTTTTCAGCATATGGTAATGGTGAACTTTATAGCGTTGAAGGATGAATGGAAAAATGTACCTAGACATTCTTCATAAAAAAAACATCCTGCCATCTGCCAGGATGATGAATTGAGGGTGGACATTTCAGCAAGACAATCATCCCAACCACAATTGAATTCAAAGATCACAAAGCTGCAAGAATGGCCCAGCCAATCCGATTTGAATCCAATAGAAAAATCTATGAAAAGAACTAAAGATTAGAGTTCATAGAAGCCCACAGAACCTTCAACGTTTTGAAGACTGTGTGGAGGTATGGGCCAAAATCGCACATGAGCAATGAATGTGACCAGAGCTACAACTAACGATTATTTTCATAATCGTTTAGTTGGGCGATGAATAACCTTAAAAAAGTGTGGTGCATAAATGTAGTTAATATATAAAGTTGAAGAAAAAAAAATGCAATTTTTTAAATCTATATGCAGTGGTAAATATAAATAACCAACTATATGGTTTGAGAGCAAACTCTCTAAACCACTCTGAGAATGACAGGAGAGATACTGCATACACCATTAGAGGTTGAACAGAACTGTAATATATTATATGCTGGCCATACAAAAATATATTTATTTTTTTAAAGGAAAAGTTTTAAGAACATTTGTTCAATTTTCAAATCATTAGAGGGGGTCAAATAGATGGTCGTTTTCAACCACAGTGACA
The DNA here is from genome assembly GCF_037356315.1 of Lithobates pipiens. Taxonomy (NCBI): domain Eukaryota; kingdom Metazoa; phylum Chordata; class Amphibia; order Anura; family Ranidae; genus Lithobates; species Lithobates pipiens. Next base: position 156,127,400 of record NW_027507785.1, read on the forward strand.
GGAAAATTTTGAAATAGAAAACTGCTTGGTCAAAGGAATTTTCAGACCGTGTATGTGGTTTTCATTCAGAAATTGCATTCATTTTAAAAACAGAATGTTAAAAGTGAAAATTTCAAACATTCTTTCGTTCAGCGAATGTACAAATATTTATCATATGAATATTCTCGTCTGAAAATTGATCAGTGTGGCCAGCATAAGGCTCAGTACACACCTATGCAGTTTGCTTTCAGCCGTTTCTACACTGTTTTTTGCTGTGCGTTAAGTACAGTATAGAGTTCCCCAATAGCAAGGTAAAGAAGACTTCTGCCTTTAGAACCACTCACTTGCTGCCCAGGACTACATGTCCCATGAGGCATTGCTCCTCGCATTGACAAGTTCAGGTACTTACTCACATGCATCGATGTATAGAGCTTTATGTGTGCTGCACTGTATTTCCTGATAGTTGGCCTGCATACAGGATGCATTAGTTTACCTAATTGCCCAGCCAATTAATCGATTACCAGCTTCATAATTGATTAGTCACACGTATGGCTGAAACAACTAATCGATTGACTGACAACTAGTTTCTCCATACAGGTGGTGTCTTGAAGCTGTCGTTTTCCCTGTGTAATTCCATATTACACACAACCTAAATTTTTGAGCTTATTTGTTTTGGTTTCTTTGCATAGATTTCATGGGTTGTTACAAAACATGGTGAAAATTTCATGCCAACACCACCTTTAGAAATATATATTTATCCTGCAAAATGGTGATGTGTTCGACACTTATTTTATCCGCTGTATATTGCTCTTGCAAGAGCTGTACTTGATGAATTTTCTCAAGATTTTTCAGGTGTCCTTTTTTCTATAAAGGTATTGTGTATTTGAGTCAGTGGCTTGCAACTCTTCCTAACTTAAAGATGTTGCTGTTGAAATAACACTTTGTGGTGATCCAGAAGCAGCAGAAAGCGTTTCTGAAATGAAACCTGGATGGAGAAGCTACTTGCACTCATTATGGTCCTCATCCTAATGCATTAAGAAAAAAAAATGCATTTACAACCTCTTTAAAGTGGTTGTAAACCCTCCCCCACAACTTTGTCCCATGTAAAACAGCATAAAAAACCCCCAATGATCACTGCTTGTAGCCATCTCCTTACTTGCTTAGTATTGTTGTAATCCCTTTTGTTCTTTAGAACGAAGTCACTGAGCATGCCCAGATATCCCGATTTACGGCACACTATGTGCTTATCCATCTGTTATCAGGACTTCCTACGGCACACCACTGACCTCCCAGGAGACTTCAGAATCATTCAGAGCTTCCTCCTACACACCATGTGACATGACATGCAGTGTAAACTTGGTCATTACTGCAGTCTTATCAGCTGAAGCTAAGACTGACAAAGGGAAACAGACATTGGCACAAGTAAATACTATGAAATAAAACAAGTCAGCTATGAACAGGGAAGCAGGGTTGCCATAGAAACGTTGGATTGAGAAGGGGGCTTGGTTAACTTACAAGAAGTGCTCAATGCAAGGGCGGAAATGCACTACTGTGGACCAAGAAAACAATACTTAAGATGGTGCTGCCTAACCCCTGGAAACAAGTTTTTTTAAAGTTTCTTTAAACAGTAAGGCCCATTTCACACTGGGGCGGTGCGACTGTCAGCGGTAAAGCGCCGCTATTTTTAGTGGCGCTTTACCGTCGGTCTGCGGCCACTAGCAGGGTGGTTTTAACCACCGCTAGCGGCCGAAAAGGGTTAAGACCGCTGGCAAAGCGCCGCTGCAGCGGTGGTATAGCCGCGCTGTCCAATGGTTTCAATGGGTAAGAGTGGTTTAGGAGCAGTGAATACACTGCTCCTTTCACCGCTCCAAAAGGTGCAGCTAGCAGGACTTTTTTTCAGCGTCCTGCTAGCGCACCGCTCCAGTGTGAAAGCCCCTCGGGCTTTTACACTGGAGTGAAAGGTGCCCAAGTAATATGTGATTTGGGCTGGATTACAGTGGCTATAGTCTGATAATTACTTATTATAATGGACTAAATGAAGAGAAGCAGAGTGGGAGAGTTTACTTCCTCTTTAAATAAGTCTTCTGTATGCAACAGCCCCCTAATACCTGGAGGTCCATCTCTGTCCAGTGATGTCCACGAGTGTCAGCTGGCTATGACTCTCCCTCCCGATTAGCAGCAGCAGCACCATTGGTTCCCAAAGGATGTGGGCCGGGGGGTGGCCCTGGGGACGGAAGCCCACACAATCCAAGGCTAACAAACTAGTTAAGGAACATTTCATTGAACAGTAGTGAATTAGCAGCCTCCGTTAAGGAGCTCTCTAACACCCTTTGAATCCATTAAAACATTTGCATTTTTTTCTGGTCCCACAGCCTCAGACTGCTCCCCGGCCAGTTCAGCAGCTCTTTTTATCCATCAACGCAAGTGGTACCAGTACCATCCATGAGTGCAGGCCCTCCAGGTAGGGGGCCATGGAGGAGCCAGATAACAGCTTCAGGCTCACAGGAATCCAAAGGGGAAGCTCTGCAAGGAGATTCCAGGAAACCTTCCTGGTACAAACTTTCGCTAGAGGAAGTGGAAAATCTCCTGGGGACCATTTAAACTACACTGGGTATTCAAAGACCCCCCCACGACCAAATCTACCAGGGCCTGACAGAGCAGGAAGAGGGAAAAGGATCTGGTATGAGCATGTAGGCCCCTTACAAAATCTAGAGTGGGTGACAGGACAAAAAGAAGGCAAATTAGATATATTCTTCAGTTCTGTGTATACAAAGAAGCATGGAGGAGCTCACATCCATAATGGGGGTGGTAGTGACACAGCCACAAACTATTCAGTGGCTCAAAAGTCATATGGTCCAGATGGCATCCACCCACAGATCCTAAAAGAATTGAGCTCTCATTTCAAAGCCATTGTATCTAATTTTTTTAGAGACTCATTAATGACAGGAATAGTACCACTGGATTGGCGCAAGGCCAATGTGGCGCCTATATTTAGAAAGGGAACAAAATCTTTACCAAATAACTATATACATGTTAGTGTAACTTCTATCGGGAAGTTACTGGAGAGTTTAAATAAAAGTCCACATAGATGAGTTCTTGTCAGAATTTTATTTTAAAGCAACAGACAGCATGGATGCATGAAAGACAGAAGTTGTCAAACAAATCCGATTTCATTTTATGAGGATGTGGCAAGTAAAACCTTGGACAGAGGTGTGGCTGTGGACATGGTATACTTGGATTTTGCAAAAGCGTTCCATACACATTAGCCATGTGGGGAACTGCAAGGTTAAGTCTACAGGCTTAGAAATAGTTTGTAAATTGATTGAATTTGGTCTTTTAGACAGTTTTCTGAGAGTAGTGGTTAACGATTCTTACACTGAATGGTCTAAGGTTATCAGTGGTGTACCCCCAAGGTTCAGTACTGGGACCCTTACTTTTTAATAGATTTATAAATGATATAGGGTCTGGAATTAAAAGCCTTTTAAGTCTTTGCAAAGGACACCAAGCTATGCAGTCTTCAATTTACAAGCTGACCTCAATGCTCTGTCTAACTGGGCGACTGGCAGATGAGGTTTAACGTTGATAAATGTGAAGTAATGCACTTGAGGGCTAAGAATATGCATGCATTATGCATACTAGGGGCAGTGCAACTGGGGGAATCCATAGTGGAGAAGGATCTGGGGATTTTGGTAGACCATAAGCTCATTAATAACATGCAATGCCAAGCTGCAGTTTCCAAAGCGAGCAAAGTCCTTTCTTGTATTAGGAGAGGTATGGACTCCAGAGATGGATATCATTTTGCCCTTGTACAAATTAGTAAGACCTCATCTGGAATATGCAGTTCTGTTTTGGGCACCAGTTCTCAAAAAAGGATAAAATCGGGGGAACTGGAGAAAGTGAAGGGCAACCAAACTGATAAAATTCATGGAGGAGCTCAGCTATGAGGAAAGATTAGAGGAACTGAATTTATTCCCTCTTAAGTGGAGATTAAGGGGGGGGATATGCTCAACCTGTACAAATATATAAGGGGTCCATATAGTGAACTTGGTGTTGAGTTATTCACTTCAAGGGGGCACTCTTTACATCTAGAGGAAAAGAGATTTCATCTCCAAAAACAGAACGGTTTCTTCACAGTAAGATGTGAAAGTGTGGAATAAGCTCCCTCCAGAGGTGGTTCTGGACAGCTTTTGCTTTAAGGCAGGCCTGGAGTCTTTCCTAATGTACATAATATAACTGGGTACTAACATTTTCTAGGTAAAGTTGATCCAGGGAAAAATAAAAAAAAATAAACCCATACATACATATTATATTTTCAGATTGCCTCTCTGGGATCGGGAAGGAATTTTTTTCCTGCTGCAGCAAAAATTGGATCATGCTTTCCTAGGGTTTTTCACCTTCCTCTGGATCAACTGTGGGTATAGGATTGTATGATTTTTATTTTTGTGGTTGAACTAGATGGACGTGCCTTTTCAACCTTATTTAACTATGCAATGGAGTTCACTGTACTCCAATGGCCTCCACAGTCACCAGATTTTAATCCAATAGAGGACCTTTGGGATGTGGCGGACTGGGAGACTGGCATCATGGATGTGCAGCCAACAAATCAGCAACTGCATGTTCACTGAGCTGTGGGTAGCCCTTTTGGCACTGCCTGGTTCAACCCAAATTTGATTTAAAGGCATTATAATCCTTCTTACATGCACTTTCTTCTCTGCATAAGCTGTGCACTAATAGTGTAGCTTCATGGTGCCATTTGTTGGCCTTTACGCACAGCCTATCGAAGTTAATGCATGATCTCTGGCTATGGCCAGAGGGCGGACTTTCCTGAGAAAGAACTTCAAATCCTACATTCCCTGGGTCTTTGTCTATTGCTTTGCAGGTGGGAAACTGGAATTAGATCAGACAGAGGCAGGCATAGACCTTAACCAGTGCAGTTTCATATCCGTGCACTAACATTTGTAAGGCATCAGAGGTAATGGTCATTCATGCATTGGATGCTGTGTGATTCAGCAGAAGTTGCTCTGTCCCTTTTATTGATGAGGGACAGGCTAGTTGTAGGAATAGGTGAATCAGCCATGATCCTACAAACTAACATGTGAGCCCATCATTACAATGAAGGGCAAACACAGGGAACTAATGCCTACCTAAAACAATGAAAACACTCAATTGTTGCAATACAATTCAACTTTGTTATTGCTATGGTTAATACCAGATAAGACAACCTTAACCTCCTTCGAATAGCAATATAATAGACCAGCTTTGAGGGATGAGGCCTTTGTTTTAAGGCTCACTCCTAAGTGGTCTTTCTCCACTCTACCATTCTCAAAGTGACTACAGACCTAAAGATCACAAGCAAAGGAACAATCCAAATTTGAGAGAAACATGTTCATAACATGTCAACCGCTTGCTTGTCTCTGTAGTTGGGGCTGGATCACAAATTGGTCAGGTCTCAGCCGTGGGCCATTTTTTGTTCTGGATTAAAAAAAAAAAAAAAAAAAAAAAAAAAAAAAAAAGAAGAAGAAGAAGGATTCTGGATAAAATGAGAATCAGGATTATTTTTCATGATTTTGAAGAACTTTAATGTTGAAGATTTACAGCCCCTGAACGTTAGGGTATCAAAATGGCAATAAAATAAGACAAACTCTACATCAAATTTAAAGAAATTTAATGAAACAATGTAAATGTGTAAAGAAATAAATTACCATTAAGTTATATATAGCAGATATTTTTTGAAACATGTGAAACAATTAACAAAACAAAAAACCCCACAGGAAATTCATAATTAAAATGGAGAATAAGTTAAGTTAATCAGAATGAATAAAAAAAAAAAGGCAATTTTTTTTATTTACTTGACATGTTTGCTTTAAATGGACTTAAAATTTGCAGCCCAAAGTACATCCCTTTGATCTGTAAATGAACAAAAAGGTAGTGCATTTCGTTTTATCCCGGCTTTCAGCCTGAGCAATGTTGTTGATAAAACATTTCCAGCTGCTTTTTCTCAGCTGTGAGCTGGGGAACTGCTCTGCACTTTTTACATGAATTATGGAAGTGCTAGATTAAGATCGTGGGGAGGATTTGAATCATGATCTTGTAACAAATCGTGCAGCTGCTGCCTTTTTTGCACCCCAGTTCCTAGATTTTCATGCATAGTTGAGTCTTGGCCTTGTTTATGTCACTATTTTTTTGGCCACAATTCTTCCATAAAGGCCACTTCTGGCCAGACTACTGAATAGTAGATGGGCGTACCAGAGTCATTGTTTCCACCAGTTCTGTGTGGATATCTGATGTTTAAGGCCTGGTTCACACCTATGCAGGTTGCAGTTTGCTTATTCTAGGTGCATTTTTCAATATAGGTTTTTGATGCGTTGAAGTCTATGAAAACCAGAAAAAAAAAAAAAAAAAAAAAAAGTCCCCGGTCCTTTCCATAAAATGCACAGATGTGAACATAACCCATAGGAAACGCTTTTTTTAAATTGTTGGTAAAGTTTATTAGGAGGAATTTGATGGAAATTAAGTTGAGAATTTCCCCCTCATAAATGAATAAAGAGGGATCAGGAAATTCTGTTTTATTGCACTGAGAAGGAGTCATTGAGAGAATTAAACACTAGGTAAATTTCTCCCCCCCCCTTTGCACAGAAATAAGCAGGGATTTTCACCAGGGGTAGAGAGTTGAAAATTTCTCCTCCTTATTAACCAAGAAAGAACTAGGATATGGTCACATTGTATTTATGCAAGAAGGAATGGCACTTAATGTTATGGGGGGGGGGGGCACTGGAGGGTTGGACAGAGGGGTTAGGTGGAATATATTCAACATTGAGTATGAGATAGATCCATGTTTGTGTCAATTGTTTTACGTTTTGTGTATTTTGAACGTGTATATGAGTTTAATAAGTAATTGAATAAGGAAACGATGTTAAAGGGACCGTAGCGTGCTTCTGCAAAACTGAAAATGCACTTAAAATCTGGAGTTACGCATCAGTAACATCCTTTAAGACTGCCCCCTTTGAGACCTTGGCTCCTCCCTTCACAGGAAACACCACCTTAGTTTCAAAATTTAAGCCCCTCCTGCCCCACTGGACCCTCAGTCTTCCAAAATTACCTCCAGCAAAAAAGGACTCCTTGAAAAGACATTACATGTACGCAACTCCAATATAATAATAATCGTCTTTCAGGACAGCCAGCTTCGAGAGGATAAACAAGCACTTTACCTTAGGGTGGGACCACCACTTGCAGGACCCTTTTTCCCCCCCAAAGGCTTGATCCTTAGCAGATAACGGGTCCAACCTGTAGTGTTTGGCAAAGGTGGTAACATACAAACTTATGAAAATTACATTCCTGTTCACCCACAGAAAGTTGGCAACATTTTCTTGGCCTCTGAAACTTGAGGCCACCCTCCGTTTAAAAAAAAAAAAAAAAAAAAGTGGAACCATCTTAAAAATCACCTGGTGCAGAAATATTTGTAGAAGGGAGGGCCCTGTTTGAAAGAGCCCTCTGCGCGCCAGCTGTTGAAACGTCTTCCAATAGATGGAGCAGGTTTTCCCCTTTCCTGCTACTAGAGCCAACCGATCTGAGAAACCCTTGCCTTTTAGCAATTCTTCCTCGGAAGCCATGCAGCGAGATTCCACAGCTTCACCTTGTGACAGGAGAATGGACCCGAGAAGGTGGTCCTCCCGGATTGGCAGAATCCAGGGAGATTCCATGCCAGATCCTTCCAGAAACAGGACTAAGGGAGGGCCTAAACTGAAAGCATGTGAATTAACTGGTTCTACTGCCAGCCAGAGAAACTTTTGATCGCTCGCCATGGTGGGAATGTGCAGACAAGCATCCCTCGGGTCTATAAATACCATTAAACAGCATGGGGGGACCCTTACTGAGAAGGCAATCCATACGGAGCCTTCTGCAAGTTACTCTGTTCCCCTAGCCCCTGATACATCTAGTCAGAGTGATAGCGGCTTTTTCTCCTGGATTCCTAGGGTGGTATGGATGGCTCCCAAAAGATCCTTCACCTCCCCTGGGCAAAGCTTGTAGCAAGAGGGTCTAGAGCAGTGGTTCTCAACCCTGTCCTCAAGTACCCCCAACATACCACATTTGCAGGTTTTCCTTCATCTTGCACAGGTGCTTTAAGTCAATGGCTTGGTATTTTGAACAGCTATTTTATCCAAGAGAAACTCACAAAAACACGGCCTGTTGGGGGTACTTGAGGACAGCGTTGAGAAGCACTGGTCTAGAAGACTTCATCCAACCCCTCCTCCCTCTGACTCAACCTGGGAGCCTAAAGAAGCGCTAACTGGCTCTTCCTCCACTACCCCCCCCCCCTGCTTTGAAAAGAAGGGTTTCCTCTCCGGGTCTTGCCATTCCTTGGCTTCCACCCAAAAACTTCATGGACTGGGAAAACCCCTTTAAAACAAAAACACGCCGATGAGGCTTTGGCAATTAGGCATTCGCCTATAGTTCTAGTCCATCCAGTTCAACCTTAAAAACACACACACACTTTTATACCCACAGTTGATACAGAGGAAGGGGGGGGGAACAATTCCTTATTTTATGTACCCATTTTCAGGATATTCTGGCGTTTACTATATAAGCGTCAAGCATGTGAGACCACGTTTGGAATCTGAACCCATGGTTTGAGTGCTGCTAGCCCAGAGTGCTGGCCACTAAGCCACTGTTGAGGCCATGTTTGGGATTTCTCAGGGAGGGTAGCAAGACCAGGACCAAACAAAAAGGTCCCTGTGAGGAGAATCCCACGGCTTAGCCTTGGACATACTGTCCCCCTGCCAAGCTTGAGCAACAAAGCCCTTTTTGCTGAGATTACTAGGGCTGAGGAACTAGCAAACACTGATTCCTCCACAATATATGCCACCCCCTCAAGAGCATGGGAAAGGACAAGATTGCCAACATCGTGGTCCCTGCCCCTATGTGCACCCCAGGTATTCAAGAGCAAATCCATCCTCTTGTCCATAGAATCTCTCCAAGGCAAGGTCTGTCTGCCTGGAAACCAGATAGAAGGCTGTCTAGTCTGGGGATCTTACAGACTGTCCTCCATGAAAGGAAACCTATGCTTCAGGGCCCTTGAAAGGAAGGGTTTCCTCTCCGAATCTGCCATTCTTTGATGGCTACCACCAGAACTTCATGGCTCCCAAGAGCTGCTCCAGGGAAAGCCTGTAACGAGAGGACTCACATCCAACCCCTCCCCCCTCCGACTCCACCTGAGAGCCTGAAGAAGTGCCAACTGGCTCCTCACCAACTTCACTAGTGCCCCTCCATTAGTGGAGAGTAAGACCAACGTGGCTGGTGCAATACTCTGCTGAGCTGGCGGAGGGCTAGCCTGGGGCTAAGGGATCTGAAGGGTTATGAGATTACATATTCAAGACAAACCCACTTGGAGAAGTCATATAGGCGATAGACCGGTTCTCTTCAAAAACAGACACACATCATAATTACGTAGTCCAGTTGGGGGGGGGGGGGAGATTTCCCTGGATCAACTTTACCTATAAAATGTTAGTAACCAGTTATAGTATATACATTTAGGAAAGAACTCAGGCCTTTTTTAAAGCAATCTACTGAGCTTGCCAAAAGCACCTCTGGAGGGAGTCTATGCCACATCTTCACAGCTCTTACTGTAAAGAATCATGCTAAAGCTTGTGAGAAGTAAATCTTGAGACAGTCTCCCCCGAAACTCTACTTTGGGCAAAGGGATCCTGCTGTCCTGCCTCTCATAAGGAGGTTGGATCTTCCAGGCCTCCCAGTTATTGAGGCAGCACAGCAGTAAACTGTGGAACTATCAGGTAATATGGAATGGAAACAACCAACCCCAGGGTTCCTCTTGCCTTAGTGGCTAGTGCTGGCATTGCCAGGAGCAGTCTGGGCCGTCTCTGCTCCAGACATCTCCCACTGAGGATCGCGGTGGTCTCGCCTTCCTGAGCCACTCTGACCCCTCATGCATTACAGGCTCGCACCAGCCATAGCCTGGCCCTCTCTGACCACAGTTGTAACCGGAAGTCACTGCAGAAGTGCACACACCCACCGGATGAGACGTCACCACACCCCAAGGCCCAACATTGAGCTCACTGGCCACACAATGCAGGGAGGAACAGTGCACCTCTAGAGACAACCCCCCTGGACAGAGTGGGCTCCTCAAAATTCTTACCCACCTTTAGGAGAAGCTGGGGTGGCTAAGCATCGGTACCTTCCCCCAAGGCCTAAGCCTCCGCCAAGAAAGATGGGGGGGGGGGCTTCTCCCCACAGTGAAGAGCAGCTTCAACCTCCCCAGTTGATCAGCCTCAGTTCCCTGTGAATAGAGGAGCTGAGGTCTCAAAAAAGGTGGCTGTCCTTAAAGACAATTCCAGAAAAATGTATATGTGTGACCCAGGCCTAAAGGGAGTACACATGTCTCATCTGCTGCATTAACCTCCCTGGCGGTATGATTATTTCTGATTTTAGGTGCTGAAAGTGGTACCATTATTTTGCATGGAAATTTGGCGTTTTAGATTTTAGGCCTGCAATTCTTAGGAATAACTCATCCCGGGTATGATAGTAGTTTGAAACACAAAATCATAAATTATAACAATAATAATAAAAAATATTCAATAATGTAATCAAAAACACTGAAATTTGCTCAGTTGCAGAATAGTCGCTGTCATTAGATTTTGTGTTTGATGACGAATTTCCCCAGAAATCGCTATCTCAATTCTGCAAGTGATTATAATTGATTATCGCTGTTTTTTTTTAGCTAGTCTATAACCACTTGACATAAAGGGACACTTTTTGGTTGCTATGGACAATCTCCAAATTCCAGGCAGAAAAAAACTATTTATAATCTAAAAACTACATGCAGCGCACTGGACAGACCACTAGGGACAAAGGGTGTGTGTAATTTTTTTATACAGTTCTATAATCTGTAAGATTACAGTACTGTATGTGTATTGTGCGTTTTTACTTTTTTTAATTTGGCGCCGATCTCCGTTCCTGTGCGTCGCAATGTCACAGGGAACGGAGCTCAGCGGCACTCGGGCACTGTGAATCGAGCAGAGGACAGCTAGCACACACAGTGGGGAGGACATCGCAGGATCCAGGGGAAGAGGTAAGAAAGTCTCCCTGTATCCTGCAATGTGATCCCAAGTCTGGCTCGGGGTTACCGCTTATGGTACTAAAATTCCACCCCGAGTCAGACACGGGAATACCGCTAGGGAGGTTAAGCTTCCTTGGCCAACCAATGAGTCTACGGTCCTCAGCGTTGCACCTCTTTGTACTTCTTCAAAACAGCTTGAACAGCACATCTTAAAAACCCAGTCGGCCTTGAAATCTTTGCCTGGGAGAGAGACCTTGGTGATGCAGTATAACTACCTCATTTGTCTTGTTGCTGTGCTCAGTCATGGTGTATGACCTGTGACAAAATCTGTCTGCCACACCCCATTCCCCGCCCCCCCAGGTAGCAGAGTTTGGCTATTCCCAATTCAGTTTTGAGTCACTAGCACAGCAGTTTACGTTTCAGCAAATTACCGTTTCAGCCTGCACATGAAAGATCATTAGCACCTGCATGGTATAATAATTGGTTAATCATACACCTGACTAATCCTATAAAATCCCTGACTGTGTCAGTGTGTACAAATTGTGCAAATGTAACCAATGTTGGTTTGAAGCCAAAAGCACTGTACACAAGCCAAATGTCAGAAGATATCGGCCCACATGTATGACAGCCGTGCCTCAAAATCCGGCCGTTTCGCCAGCTACCGTCAAACAAGCATGTTGGAAAGTCAAAGGCAGACCAGCTCCCTCAGCCAATGGCCCTGTCAAAATGCATCAGCTCAGTACAGCGGCTCTGCCCGGAGCAGTCAGGTTTTTGTGGTAAAAAAATAAAAATCCACCACTATTAGTGTGTACCAGGCTAAAGAAGTCAGACCAAATCTTGAGTTGGATTTTTGTTGCGTTTGCTCCCTTTGCGTTTTGTAAAATGATAAACCATTAAAATACATATTTTTGAAAGCATTCTTACTTTACAGAATTTCTTCACACTTGCCCAAAACTTTTTCACAGCACCTCCAAATAGTGAACTTGGGGTGTTATTCACTTTCAGATGATTGCAGTGGACAAGGGGGCACTGTTTATGTCTGGGGAAAAAAAGCATTTAACCTCCACATACAGAAAAAGTAAGGCTGGTCGTACATTATACAATTTTCATGTAAATTTTCCTCTAGAGATTTACCAAAACCATATAATTAGGAGGTCAAACCTAAACGCTTTCAATTTGTAGGCACATAGCTGAAGGTAAATCTAAAGAAAAAAGAAGAAGTGAAGAAACTTGTATGGTGTATGGCCAGCTTAAGGGCTATGAAAAAGGTGAAATAGATTCCCTCAAGAACTGGTTCTAGCAAACAGCAGATTATTTTTATTTATTTTTTACCCAAAAAGAGCTTGACACATTTCTAAAAAGGCACAGAATATAACTGGATACTAACATTTATATGTGATAACACCAGGGGCAGCTGACCCAGGGAATATCAGATTGCCTTTTGGGGCATAAGGAAAGAGTCCCTACTTCCATCTCCAACCCCCCCCCCCCCCCCTTCTTGAGCGAACTGGATTATGTTTGATTGTTTTTTTACTCTCTGGATGAACTGTGGGTATAAGATTGTGTATATGGGAGGTCTTCTATTGGTTTGGAGCAGATGGACTTGTGTTTTTTCAACCTATGTACCAGTCCATGACAGGGTAGCCAAAAGTCAACCAAGATTAACAGAAGAATATTGCAAATGGTAGACAAAGCCAAGAAAAACTTCCAAAATTAAATACAAGCTGAAGACCAAGGTCAAAAGCGTATTTTAAATCACACAAAATTAGTGACTGAGCCACAACAGGCTCAAATGAAGACCCAAGAGGACTACAGGTTTTAAAGGAAACATTACAAATACAGACTGGCATTTGCTGAATTACGTATGGAAAAGCCACAAAGCTACTGGGAGCATGCCCTTTGGGCAAATGATACAAAACTAGAGCTTTTTGAAAAGTCACATCAGCTCTATGTTCACAGGCGACCAAAAAAAATAAAAATAAATAAAAAACAAACACCTGTACCCATTGCGAAACGCTGGCGGAGGCCCTGTTCCATTGTTGTGGGCTACTTTGCTGCATTCAGCATGAGGTGCCTTGAATCTGTACAGGGTACAATTTCAAGACCAACTCTGGAACAAAAATGTACTGCTCAATATCAGTTGCAGATCATGGATCCTCCAATAAGTGAATGACCAAAAAAAGCTTAAAGCACCCAAAGGGGAGTTAGGGACAAAACATTGTATTATTCTGAAGGTTTCTATGAACCATTATCTGATGGCTATCGTACATACAACAAAAGAGCTGAAAGATGTAGTTTAGAGCAGTGGTTCTCAACCTCAGCGCTTAAACAACCCCACAACAGGCCATGTTTCCTTTATCTTGCACAGGCACTTTAATTCAGAGGCAATGGCCTGGAATTTTGGACAGCCATTTAATCCAAGAAAAAAAAAAAACACTTGGCCTGTTGAGGGTACTTGAGGACCAAGGTTAAGGACCACTGGTCTAAAGAACACACCCCTTAAACTTGAGACTGCTGGAGCTGTTTGCACAAGAGCAAGCCAATCTACATGTTACAGAAGTCCAATTTCCTCTAAAGATTGCTAAACAAAATATTAAGCAATAGTCCCAGCATTTGTGTACATACCATTTTCAATACCCAATGGAATAACACATTAAAAGCAAAGTCTGATATGTATTAGATAGGGAATAGGCAATGATGGATGCAGTGCATCTGTAATTCTTGGCAGTCAACTGTGATAGCTTTGCAAATGTCTGACAGAATATTGAAAACGAGAGATTTTCACTATAAACAGTTGCAGAACCAAGAAGTAGTCAGGGTCAGGTTTCATGTTTCAGAACAGCAGCTGAGGAAGAAATTCATAAATCAATCTGTAACCTTCTAGGAAAGTATTGCATAATCTGCATTAATGTTGCTGTTAAAGGCTAAATTCACCTTTTCCAAAAAAGCCCACGCAGGACCCTGTAGATATTTGAAAACTATTCAACTTGTATCCTTAACATCTCTTTAAAATGCAGGTTTAATATCAGTACCACTGCCAGTGAATCCAATATTTTCCATTTTCAGTGCTAGAAGTGCAGCTAGGCTATATAGCATTCTAAACTGCTGCAATGAATGCCTGCATCTCCATGCTGTGCAGTGGCTACACACATTTATAAACAGTGGTTAAATTAAGCTTACAGCTGCCACCGCTCTCAAAGGCCCCTCCCAGTGGCACTCGCATTTCACCAGGAAGCTCTGGACTGCAGAAAACTGCTTTCCTGGTGAAAGCAGGAGGAATGACTAATGACCCTGGAGGGGACGTATGCTACCTCGCTTCCTGGGGGTCACAGCTGACATTCCTCACCAAGTGTTAAGAGAAAAAAAAAAATATATAGAATATTTTAAAGCACCCCATCTCTTCCCACATAAGAAGCGCAGAATAGGGCAAATACGTGCATGTAAACAGCGACTGTCCCACACATCAGGTATCATGAACATTGGAGTCAGAGCAATAATTCAAAGGCCAAATGTCATGGTCAACTCTAAATGAATGACCTCTAAAGGCTTTTCCAGCTAAGCCGATGCTGAATTATGGGTTCTATTGTTTTTTGCATTTCTTCAGACATGCACAATATTAGGCTTTAAAGTGCTACTAAACAGAAGTGTTAATTGCCATAATTCCATTCAAATAAATCATTTATTTTGTGCCAAAGTATTTTTTTTTTAAAGTGTTACTAAACCCAGCAAGATGAAAATAGTTCATCTGCCAGTGCCCACAGCTTATAAAATCATCTTCTCTTGCCACTATATACTTTTTTGGGATGAGCTGTATACCACGGTTACATAATAACCCGCAGTTTCTCCAGTACTGAGAGTTCAGGAAGAAGAAGATTTCTACTGCAGCCTGTATACACACCCACATGTGTGATGCCAATATCATGTGACCTGGCCAACTCTGATCAACAAGTAAATGTTCTCTAAGGCATAAAAGACAACTGAGCATGTGCAGGTCAGCTACCCTGCCTCTGTTAGCTGGCTTTCCCCAGATAGTGCAGGGAGGAGAGGATCTATGCATACAGGATAAAACAGTCTTTTTATATAATGCAGAGGATTAACTCCTTAAATTCCACAGTGAGTATAACAAGCATGCTATTCTGCATATACAGACTGATTTTACTGTTGTGGATTTAGTAACACCTTAATCCTCCAAGTTCTTTATTCCTGCAGTAAAGTTTGTGTGGTCACATGATCTTTCCCTGTTCTTTGGCATCTGCAGGGAAAGATCAGTGGGAAGGGCTTCTTATTACACTGATGTATGCTCTCTAAAGCACAAGTCTGTCTGGCCAGTCCTGGTCGGTGCTGTGCCAGTCACATGACTAAACATTTCAGTAAATTCAAAAATATAATATAATATATATATATATATATATATATATATATATATATATATATATATATATATATATATATATATATATATATATATATATATACATACATATACATACATACATATACATATATACACACATATACACACATATACACACATATACACACACACATACATACACACACCGTTTTATGACTAAGTCTTTATTAAAGATTGAAATGTGTATTTTTGTGCATTATAAGGTGTAGGCAGAGTCAAAGATGATTGACACTAGATTGTTGATGCCATTTGCATCCTATTTTTTTGTATTAATTAACAGGTATTAGCAATTACATTAGAGACATTTAATAAGAAGGGTTTAATGATACTATAATATGTTTGGTATCCATCTACTCAAGGCAACCCCCTTTTTTTTAAAAAAATATAAAAAGGTATAAAGGCGTTTGCACTAAAATAAAATTTGTGTATTGCTTCCTAATATGTATTTGATAAATATCTCCACAAATTTTGTGCAAAATTAAAAATTACAACTATCACAAATTTTCCAGGATCTCTGCTTTCAGAAAAAACTTTGGGGAATTTCTGGCGCAGAAAAAAAAAAAAAAAAAAAAAAAAAAAAAAAACCACACACACATTTTAACATGTGCAAAATATTTAAAAAATAAATAAAGTCCCCAGTAGGCAACTGGTCTGGTTAAAAGGTTAAGTTTACTTTTTCCAGAAAATAGCCTATGCAATCAAGGGACCTCAGTAGATAACGAACTGTGCAGCTTTGTAAAATGTTCCATTTGTCATAACTTTAATCCATTTGGGTTCCCTCCAAAGCCTGGGTAAAAAACTTCCAGTTAGCAACCCTCATGTTATGACCGGTTGCTAGGACATGAAAACCATTGGCTGGCTCACCTGTAATGCTGAGCGTGAGCAGCCAACGGTTCCCACATCCTAGCAACAATGCAGAACATGGGAGTTAGCTAAAAGTTTAGAAAGCCAGGCTTCTGAGGGGAGGCCTACAGGCATGACAAGAATATTACTAAACATTTTACACAACTGCACAGTTTATTATCCCAGGGCCCCATGCCTGCATAGGTAATTTCCTAGAAAAGCTTATTCAAAGCCGATTTCCATCTCCATGTTTCCTGTCACTTTACATAGTCCAAGCTGGTCCAAACAAACCATTTCCTTCACCAAGTGCTGCACGGTCCAACTACTACTGCATGTAGCTTTAGCTACATACAGTACACAGCGCTGGGATCTATTTGGCTGTGAGACGAGACTATTTGCCCCACACCCAGAACAATGCAGAGTCAGTCCGATTAGCACTCAGCCAAAGCGTGACATCAGCCCGCCCCTCCGACTCAACCAGAGGAAGCGTTATATTTATTCGCAGAATGCAAGTCTGTCTATGAATGGCTGAGCACCGCTCAGGCCGACTATATTGTTTTGTGTGTAACATGGGAAGTCTGTCTCGTGACAGAATCCAGCGCTGTGTACTAGAGGTCGACCGATATATCGGCCGATAGTTGCCGTTTTTTAAATAATCGGCATCGGCCGATTGTGCTGATAAAAAGCCGATTTAGAACTACAGCAGGACTTTGAAATGACTTCTGTATAGAAGTCAGTGCAAGTTGACTGAGTCGTCATAGCAACCCTTTCCTCCTCTCTGGGCAGGCTGCCAAGAAAAGAACAAAATGATACAATGTTTACACTTGAATGAATGAAATCATCTCAGTGTGTAGAAGTTCTCAGTTTAACCATTTAAAGACTATCTTTTCTGACACTTGTTGCTTACAAGTAAAAATCCCGTATTTTCTGCCAGAAAATCACTTAGACCCCCCAAAAATGATATATATATTTTTTTAGCAGAGATCCTAGGGAATAAAATAGTGGTTGTTGCAATATTTTATGTCACACGGCATTTGCACAGAGGTCTTTCAAATGCATTTTTTTGGGAAAAAAAAAATACACCATTTAAAAAATAAAATTAAAATAAAAACAGTAAAGTTAGCCCATTTTTTTTTTGTCCAAAAGTTTTGACTACCTGTTTTTATTTAATATATAGTTTTTTTTTTCATCTAAAATCATACATACAAGTAAACTGATTGGAGGTTTGTTTTGTTTAATAAATGTTTAAGGGTAAGAAATTTTCTGTATCACTTATGAAGGCTGCTTTCACACTGGAGCGGGCAGGCGTTGATGGTAAAACGCAAGTTTTAGCGGCTCTTTACCATCATTTTAGCGGTGCTATTTGGCTGCTAGTGGGGCACATATAACCCAGCTAGCGGCCAAGGAAGAGGTTAAAAGCGCCCATGAAGCACCGCTGCCAAATCGCATTGCATGCGCTTCGGCAGTGGTGCCCATTCATATCAATGGGCAGGAGTGGTGGAGGAGCGGTGTACACCACTCTGAACGTGCTGCTTGCAGGACTTTTTTTTTTAAGATCCTGCCAGCGCATCGCCTCTGTGTGAAAGCACTCTGTCTTTCACGCAGACTGCAGAAGAGCCATTTTGCAGGCGCTATTTTTAGCCCAAAAGCGCCTTAAAAAACGCCCCAGTGGGAAAGGTGTGTTAGATCAAGGGGGATTAAAAATAAATAAATAAAATAAAATCGGCCTAACATATCGGCCCAAAAAAAAAAAAAAAAAAAATCGGCATCATATATCGGCTATCGGCCGCCATGATTTCTAAATATCGGCATCGGCCAGAGAAAAACCCATATCGGTCGACCTCTACTGTGTACCCTATCAAGATGAAGCTACAAGCTCCATATATACAGTGCTTAGAGACACTGCAGCCCTTTGTGAAGGTAATAGTAAAGGGACCCAACTATTTAAAGTGACAGGTAACATGGAAATTTGCTAAACAAAAAAAACACAATTTCACAAACATTTACATTCAGGGCATGCCCGTTACCAATGTGCTTATGTTGGTTCTTAATCCAACTGTCGAGTCATCAAATGGCTGGTGCCATAATTGATCACAATTGCAGCACCATGGCAAACACAGTCTAGTCCATTTAAATCCGCCAGTACATTCAACACCATCTGCTTCCCAGACTGACAAAGCTGTTGTCCAGTTGCAGTACCATTCAGGATTACAGACAGTCTAAGACAGAAGTGTGCTACTGGCCAGGTCACCAAGCCTGAAAAGAAAACAAACGCAGCCACCACATTTAAAGAAGATGTAAACCCGATTCATGAAATTTGAGCTGGGCACATATATCTGCAGTGTTTTCTTATCTCGCTTTAAAGCACTATATCCTGTAGCGGTCTCCTGCTCTGTTCTTCTGTTATAAGGCGGATAACTCCTGACAAGTTCTCCAGCACATATGATAAAAGCAGATGTGTTGGGGGTGATGCTATAGATTAGCAGAGTGCTGAACTACTCAAACAGTTCTGAAAATCTATCTATAAGGAGAGGAGTGTGTGCGCGCCTTTCCTCCAATCAGCAGCCTTAGCAGTATGCCCAGACTTCACTGCAGTGCTGAACAGGAAATCCCCTTACACAATCTGAACGTTCTAAAGAATATATAAAGCTGAAAACAGCAGATTTACATGTAAAACTTATCAGAGTACTCATCTGAGGCTGTTCACTTCACTTGGTATATGTGAGGGTTTACATCCACTTTAAGGATTGGTAAACTGCAATATTACATTTTAGTAATGGGGTTTAATACAGCTTTAAGGGAAACAGGAAGTCCAGGTTTCACACCTAACCATAAGGGTGCACATGCATTTTCTGTGTAATGGGCTGCCAACAAAAAAAAAAAAAGCGCATGGCACCACATATTTATTGCGCTGCAGCACATCTCTATCAGCAGGGTGGGTCAGGTGCCATTCAGAAAGAATCTGCACTAACCAATTAGCCTAGAGCGTAAAAGAATGCCCTCCGACTTGTACTGCAGAGGCTTCAACATTTCCACCGCAACCCTGTTCATTTGGTTGCTTGCTCCATAGGAAAAAGTATTGTAAGCTAATGAAAAGTTCCAGTACTACAAAGTGTAAAGGGCAGCACAGAAGGGACACTGACAGCCACAATAAGTAGACTGGATCTCCATGGCAACAAGAAGTTGAGCCCAGGAGAGCCTATGAAAGCCATCCACCCACAGTAGAAATAATGTTTACTTACTGGAAAAAAAAAAAGAAAGTGCTGACTCTAAACAAAAACATTTTACTGATTGCAAACAACTTGTACCCAAGCAAAGCAAGGATGGCAGGAGGCACTTACAGCTTTACATATATTAGGAATCTGACAATAAGATCAATGCAAAGGTTACTGTTACAATGGCTGCTTCAAGCAATGAGAGAATTAAACATTCCCCTTGATTTTATGAATGGCATGTAGAAACTAGTGTCTGATACCAGCTTTAAAATTAATAAATTAAAAAAAAGCCTGCTAAAATTATTCCCACCCCCTACTTATCTATTCATAACGTGCTGCTAGAAAATGGCGGCTGTGCCTGTCAGCTAACGCATGCACAACGGGACAAACAATGCAGCAGCGTTTAACAAGGAGTCACGTGTTCATTTTCCCCGAAGCCCCACCTACCTCCTGTGAAAGGGAGAGGGCGCTGCGCACCATTTTCTTTCCTTCCCACAGCGGGCGCCATCTTGAGTACATCGGAGAATACGATAACATCGCGCTTATATCACGATATAGCGCAATTCAAACGGCGACGAGAGAAAACGTACCTTTGCTGATCTTGGCAGAACCTCTAAACGGGAGATCCACCGGAACCGAAGCGTTTTCTCACCGCTGTTGCAGAACCACCTTCCTACGAGCCCTCTTCCTCCCTCGGCTCCTCCAGCTCCGGCATTCAAACGCGAACGCCGACCGCTCCGCCCACTTCTAGACCCACGATCACGTGCCCAGCGTTATGCAAATAAGCGGCTTATGGAAAAATACTGCCGACTGGCGATAAGCAACGCCCCCATTTTGCTGCCCTTCCAAGACGGGCTTTACGTTTGTGCGTTGAGAGCATTTAAATGAGAAGCAAAATGGACTGACGGGGTAGAAAGGTATGTAGCTCCGCCTTATCACGTGTGCCCCTTACAGTTGGCAGTGTGAAGCACAAAACAACATTTGCAGAAGCAGTATGAATGCTGATAGCAGGCTGCATGCTTTATGTGTGAGGGAGTTGTCTCAGGTCACTTTCATACAAGAACACCTACCTACCCTCATGGGGCAAATGCCACCGCCATTGTTATTGTCTTGCGGCTTTATTACATTATTAACGAAAAGCGGAGAAATTAACGTTAATGTTTTCGTAACATACAAAATGTGTTTTTAAAATATTACCTAATTTTAAAATTTCTTGTCTGCTTTACTATATGATAACTTTTGGTCATTTTTTTTTTCTAATCAAAAGCATAAATAAAAATGTAAAACTTTAAAAATGGTCATGTTGTTTTTTATTTAATTTTTTATGTGAAATAACATGTTTTCATAATTTAACCTGTATGCCTTATTACTATGAAGGTCGTATGAACAAGCGAAAGCCCCCCCCCCCCTCCCATAAATAGTCTTCGGGGGAAATAGTATTTTTAGGCTATACATTAATTTTATTGCATATGATTTTGTATATCACATTTGTGGATGTAAGGAAAGCTCTACCTAGATGTGCAGATGTAGGGCTCTCATCAGATATTTAAAGAGACCCTGCCCCCAGTGTCTGCTATTGGTCTACTCACCAGTCCTTCACCACTTCCTTGCTGTGCTCATGTAATGGAGCAGGGCTTTCAAGCATGGGGGAGCTTGTGACACCCCCCCCCCCAAGTGGCAGTACTCAGTCCTGAACAGCCAATCACCAAGCCCATACAGTGTCACATGGTGTGGATTAATTATATTATCCAGAAGAGCTCACCATAGCTGTACTAGTGGGCAGGAGATGAATATACTATGCTGGGCAAAGGGCCATCAACAGACACTAGGGTTGATTTACTAAAACTGGAGAGTGCAAAATCTAGTGCAGCTCTGTATAGAAACCAATCAGCTTCCAGTTTTTTTTTTTTTTGTTTTTTTTTGTCAAAGCTTAATTGAAAAAGCTGATTGGCTGCCATGCGCAGCTGCACCACAGTTTGGCCTCTCCAGTTTTACTAAATGAGCCCTATTATCAATTTAAATGGAATGTATCAGCAGCTGTATAATATTTGGGGTTTTCTAAACTATCTAATTTATAACTTCTATCCAGTCAGTCAGAAAATCCCCCACAGCACACAATTGTAGTACTTTTTGTAGATCTAGATTATTAAAGCTGATGGTGTGTGGCCAGCTCGGATCTGCTGGTTGACACACTCTTTGTTCCTATTTTATGTTTCCTTCCTTTCATGTTACATTTGTACATTCTACACTGTCCTCATGGTTCACCCCTACTTTTTCAAATTCTATTGTTTGCTGTGGGGGGCCAAGGTTACCAACTTTTTTTTTTTTGGTTTGTGTTGTTTATTATTTTATGGACAACTGAAACAGTTTAGGGACACGTGGTGCTGTTAATAACTATAGTTATAGTTAATAACTGCTCTATATTGTCCACATAGTAATAATACAATTTTACCAATGATAGTATTTCTTAAAACCTAACCGTTATGTGTGGCCACAGTCGTTTTTGGGCACGGCAATGTGTGGACAGGTTGGTACCAACCTGCAAAACATACAGAGGCATATTAAGTGTCTGTAGACGTCTAAATTATGGATGGCCCAGCCTGCATCTGATTTAAATATGATAACAACACTGCTGTTGGCTGATATTTAAATGCAGGGGGAAACAGTACTTGTTCTAAAAAGATGTACATATTTTATGGACTTAAACACAACCTTGTTGGGCCTGCATTCTTTTTACAGTATGTCAATACATTTTAGGATGGTATATAGCCTGGACATACAAGGAAAACACTCAGTGGCAGCTTACAGCTGCTTTTAGAGGAGGCAGGCAGTGTTTGCAAAGAAAGTCTTCTTTTTTTTTTTTCATTAAAGTCCTGCCCACATAATACTAGACTCAGAAATGATTGCACATACAGACTCACATGAGAAAATCTAAATGATAGAAGTCTGGCATAAAATAAAGCAAATATCTAAACAAATAAAACCTTCAAGTACATGGGAAACCTCAGTGAGCTTATTTTCTTTGGTAAAAATGTGGAGTTTCACTTGAAGCTAAATATAATTATAGTACTGATGAAATCTTTTATTTAGTACCAAAAAAAATAATAATATTATTACATATTTAGCAGTCATTTTGTGTTGATGTAGCTAATTTTTCATAATTTAGTATAGAGTTAGACAAGAATACAAACTAACACCTTACATACCCAAACGGTACAAGATTGTAAATTGTATAATATACCATTTTGAATTACTTTTGAGAACACAGTGTGTAGAAAAGCAAAAAGGGAAGTCTTCCTTTAATTTCAAATTTTTCCCTCTAAAATCATATCCCAATGCCAAAACTAGAGCACACAAGATAAACAAATTTGTTAACGTGGAGCCTCTATGATCAGCTGCTATCTTGTACTATAATAAAGTGCCAGAAAAAGGTTATTGGAGACAGCCCTACTGCCAAACAACGAATAGCTGCACACATCTTGTACAAAATCTTTATTTGTTTATTATTTTTTTATGCTACTTGAATATGTACTTTTTTGTGATCATTTTTAACATCTTTGAGATACTGTTGTCCATGGTAAGTCTGCAAATACTTATCACATTTTTATACTTCTACCACAATCCGGGTTTTCTGTTATTTTGATGTCTAGATTCCCATCGTCCTGGAGCCAATCAGAAGTAAAATTTTATTTACATTTATATAATGCATACAGTTACAGTGTTAAATCTTAGAGCTGAATAGGAAGTTTTACTAGTTTATTCCCATTACTAAAATTATTAAAGATTATTCACTAAGGATTGCAGTTGATCGCTATACAGATGGAACAAATGACTACTTATGGTGTAAAGTACACACATGGCACACCTTAGCGCTTTAATTTCATCTGATTACACAATGCTCTAATTATGTGAGATTGCTCACTACTACGTTGTACTTGGGTAGTTTTCACCATAATGAGTTCTCGGTTTCATCTGTCAGCAATTAGCCAATACTTTTAGCAGGTAATAACTAGCTGATTTAACCCTTTCAATGCCAGGCCCAGTGTTCCATTTTTACACTCAGGCGGCCAGACCATTTTTTAATTTTTCATTTGCTTTTTTATTTTTAACTTATAGCTTTCAGAGTTTGCAAAAGACCCCCCAAACCATATATTTTCTGAAAGCACATGACCAGTTGAATAAGTATAAGGTTCTACTGATTTTTAAGGTCCCACGGTATTTGCACAAATGTTTATCAAATCAATATTTTTGCAGATAAAAACACAGCATATTTTTACAAAATTCCTACTAAATATAAAAGCTTAACCTGTATTGAGTTAATAAATAACAAATATTTGTAACTTTTAAATTGCGCCTTTTTGCAAAATTGTGAAAAGCGAATGTACACAAAAATGTAAATATCCATATTTCTCTAAAAATCGTAAGGTTTTAATTTTTCCCTTAATAGCTTTCAGAATTTATGAAAGACCCCCAAAACCACATATTTTCTGAAAGCATATGACCTCTAGAATGTTACAGATTTTTTAGACCCTGTAGTATTTGCCCAAATGTTTATCAAAACAATATCTTTTCAAAAAAAATACACTAAAAACATTATTAGCAGCTAAAAACACAGCTAATTTTACAAAATTCATACTAAATATAAAAGCTTAACCTGTATGAAGTTAATAAATAACAAAAAATTACATTGCGCCTTTTTGCAAAATGGTGAAAATTGAACATACACAAAAATGTAAATATCCAAATTTCTCAAAAAATCTAAAGATTTTCATTTTTCCCTTACAGCTTTCAGAATTTGTGAAAGACCCCCAAAACCATATATTTTCTGAAAGCAAATGACCTCTAGAATAAAAGAAGGTGCTTCTGATTTTTTAGGCCCAGTGTTATTTGCGGAAATGTTTATTAAAACAATATTATCGCTAAAAATACACTAAAACCATTATTAGCAGATAAAAACACACAATTGACAAAATTCCTGCTAAATAGTAAAGTTTATCCTGTGTTGAGTTAATAACAAATATTTGTAAATTTTAAATTGCGCCTTTTTGCAAAATGGTGAAGATCGAATGTGCCCAAAAAATTCTCAAAAAATCTGGAGGTTTTCATTTTTCACTTACAGCTTTCAGAGTTTGTAAAGCACCCCCCAAACCATATATCTTCTGAAAGCAAATGACCTCTGGAATAAAATGAAGATGCTACTGATTTTTTTAGGCCCCAGGGTATTTGCACAAATGTTTATTAAAACAATATTTTCTCTAAAAGTACACTAAAACCATTAGCCGTTAAAAACACAGTTAATTTTACAAAATTCCTGCTAAATGCCAACTACATATAAAAGCTTTACCTGTATGGAGTTAATAAATAACAAATATTTGTAATTTTTACAAATATATATTTTGCAAAATGGGTAAAATAGAACCTAGGCAAAAATGTAAATATCTAAATTTCTCTAAAAATCTGAAGGTTTTAATTTTTTCTTTACAGTATTCAGAATTTGTGAAAGACCCCCCCAAACCATATTTTCTGAAAGCACATGACCAGTAGAATAAAAAGAAGGTGCTGCTATTTTTAAGGCCCCGCAATTGTTGTGCAACTGTTTATCAAATCATGATTTTCACAAAAAAAAAAAAAACAACCCACTAAAATCCTTATTTGCACACATAAACACAATATAACTTAAGTGATTCCTGCTAAATTCCTACTAAGGCCTTCAGTGGGGTGTACGAAAGCGTACCCACATGGAGGGTCGTTTTTACCTGCAAGGGGATACAAAGGTATTCTGTGCATCCCTGTGCAGGCAGTCATATTCATGTCAAATGGGACACAGCAGCTGCAAGTACAGATCTGACATCCATGTGGGTGAAGGTGCATGGACCCAAACACAAACAGTGTGAGTTCAGGGACATGCACCCACATGGATGTCAAGTTGGGAGCAGTTTGCTGTGTCCTTGCAGCTGCTGCATCTTAATTGACATGATGGGATTGCCTGCACAGGAATGCATGGAACACCTGTGCATCCCTTTGCAGCCAAACACAGCCCTGTAGTGGTATGCCTTGTGTGAACAAGGCCTTAGGCTTTGTTTAGACTTAGTTTGTCTAAACTTACCCTTAGGGCCCTTTCACACAGGCTGTCCGATCAGGTCCACCTGTCAGTTTTTTAGGCGGACCTGATCAGACCCTCCAGTCTCCCCTATGGAGCGGCGGATGTCAGTGGACATGTCACCAAAACAGACCGATGGTGGTCCTATTTTCCATCTGTCTGATGGATTGGATGAAAATGGACAGGCGATCCATCTTCACATGATCTCCCCATAGAGGAGAGTGGGACTGTGTCCGTCTCCGCTCTGCACAGAGGAGCAGAGACGGACCTGTCATCCATGGTGGATTAGCAGCCAAATCTGAATTAGTGGATTCCGTCCCATGGAGGTGCCTATGTAAAAGAGGCCTTGCTGTAATTTTCTTTGTTTTTGTACACTTTTTTTTTAAATGGGTGGGGGCGGGGGTCTTTGGAGAGACATCATGGGTCTAAACAAACCCATAATGTCTCTTTTTTTTAGACAGAGAAAGGGACTGAAGAGTTCAGTCCCTTTCTCTGCAGGCTCAGCTGCAGTATTTATGAATGGATGGAAGCCTGTGCTTAGCGGCTCTCATTCATTCATAACACTGTTTACTATGCCACCGTGACAGCTGAACATAGGAGCGATCTGTACAAAATTCTCACTATGTTCACCTAGGAAAGGAAGGGGGCTGGTAAACACATGTTTACCAGCTCCCCCGCTCTCCATCCTGACGAACTGCACTTGCTGATCTCCCAGGCAGCAGGTCCACGGAGATCCTTGGGGGGAGGGGTGGGGGGGGGTGCTGATGCTGGGGCGATAGATTTAAAAGGCAGAGGACAGTGTGGGGGGGACATAACAATCATTTGAGGTAGTGCAGGAGGGGAGGAAGCAGCAGGTGGCAGGTAGTGAGGCAGCGGGGAGGGGGGGGGGGGTCATTTTAGCTGAATAACTCTGGTCAACAGTAGAGGTCGACTGATATATCTGCCGATATTTGGCGTTTTTTAATTAATTGGCATCAGCCGATTGTGCTGATAAAAAGGCCTATTATAACTTCAGCGCGACTTGCAAATGACTTCTGTAATAGAAGTCAGTGCAAGTTGCCTGAATTCTTCTGTGGAGCAACTTGTTTCTCCTCTCTGGGCAGTCTGCCAAGAAAAGACCAGAGATACAATGTTTCTACTTATCAGTGGACTGAACTTTGTGTGTAGGAGTTCTCAGTTTAACCATTTAAAGACTTTTTTGACACTTGTTGCTTACAAGTAAAAATCCTGTATTTTCTGCTAGAAAATCACTTCGAACCCCCAAAAATTATATATATATATATATTTTTTGCAGCAACCCTAGGGACTAAAATAGCGGTTGTTGCAATATTTTATGTCACACGGTATTTGCGCAGCGGTCTTTGAAGCACAACTTTTTTGGAAAAAATACACTAATGATTTTAAAAAATAAACTAAAACAGTAATGTTAGCCCATTTTGTTTGTCCAAAAGTTTTGATTACCTGTTTTTGTGTATTTAATATTTAAGATATAGTTTTTTTTTATCTAAATTAAACATAAAAGTGAACTGATTGGAGGTTTGTTTTGTTTAATAAATGTTTAAATGTAAGAAATTTTCTTTATCACTTATTACTTAAGGCTGCTTTCACACTGGAGCAGGCAGGTGTTGACGGTAAAATGCTGCTAGTTTTAGCGGCGCTTTACCATCATTTTAGCGGCGCTATTCGGCTGCTAGCGAGGCACTTATAACCCAGCTAGCAGCCGAGGAAGGGGTTAAATGCGCCCAAAAAGCGCCGCTGCCGAATCACATTGCGGGCGATTCGGCAGCGGTGCCCATTCATTTCAATGAGCAGGAGTGGTGGAGGAGCGGTATAGACTAGTCTATACCGCTCCAAAGATGCTGCTTGCAGGACTTTTTTTTAACGTCCTGCCAGGGCATCGCCTCAGTGTGAAAGCACTCGGGCTTTCACACAGACTACAAGGGAGCCATTTTCCAGGCACTTCCAGGCACTTTACAGGTCCTATTTTTAGCCCAAAAGCGCCTGAAAAATCTCCCAGTATGAAAGGTGTCTAACTCAGTGTTTTTCAACTCCAGTCCTCAAGGCGCCCCAACAGGTCATATTTTCCAGCTTTCCATTATTTTTCACAGGTGATTTGATCAGTTTCACTGCCTTAGTAATTACCACAGCCATTTCATCTGAGAGAAATCCTGAAAACATGACCTGTTGGGGCACCTTGAGGACTGGAGCTGAGAAACACTGGTCTAACTGTTAGAAATTATGAGATGGGGGAAAAAAAAATCGGCCTAACGTATCGGCATCATATATCGGCCACCGCGATTTCTAAATATCGGCATCGGCCAGAGAAAAACCCATATTGGTGGACCTCTAGTCAATGGCTTGTTAGCCGCTAACCAGAGTTATTGTTTTGTTTAACAGAGTCTGCTGAACATTTCTGATATAAGTTTATGGTCACCAGAGGAGGAATGTAGGTCCATATGGCATACGGACCTGGCAGTGAAAGGGTTAATATTACAGCTGAGTTATTAAAAATGTTGTACTTGTGCAGCTTTAGGCTTCCAAAATAAAGGCATCATTTCACTGGTTTGGACAGTTGCCACTTGCATTTTTTGCTGACAACAGCTCACAAATAACATGGCATTTCCAGAATGTTCTGTCAGGTTAGCAGATATTCATTGTTGAAATGGCATCATTTGTTATTTCTCCTATGCATAGACATATGTTTACATAGCAAATCCCTGAACTGTTTTGTCTGGAGCATTTGGGGGTCCATTTATAAATGTTTTTCACACAAGATTCACACAGCTTTTATGCCAAAACTACACATTTTTGCAATGGTTTCAGTTAGAAAAAAATGTGTGAATCCTGAGTAAAAGTTGTGTGAAAAAATACAATTAATGTCTGTTTTTGTTCTTTTATTTAAGTATACTAAAGACCTGTTATTTTAGTTAAACAAGATTGTGGATAAAGATACACATTCAAGACCACATGAAGTGAACTTGCCTGTTTTGTCCAAAAAGAGCCGGAAAGGTTGGTAGGTAAGAAAGTTGATCACAATTGGCTGTGGAAATCTATGTTGGCCGATTGCTTTGAACTCCCAGTTTGCTCAGCCAGCCAGAAGATGTAGGGAGGACATGCCTGGTACACAGGTTTTTTTGGCTGGGTTGAATGAAAAAAGATTTCCATCTCAGATTGAGCCACCACCGTACTAATGATCCAAAGTTAGTACAGCGATCTCCCCCAATGAGCTGATGTGCCAGATCCCCCCGTCCTCCTTCCCCCCGCCCCCAGAACACTTCGGTCAGTGTTCTCAACCATAGGCTAAGAGTGCTGATTGGGAGTAAGTTGATTACTGGTTCTCCAGCATGCTTGTCTGACAGAAGCTGGCCAAATGACCGGCTTCTGTTGGACACGCTGACATACACATGGGGCAACTGTCTACTGGTTTTGATTGAACCAGCTGATGTCTCCTGACACTCGGCCTGTGTGTATGTGGCATAACATACCCAAGGTTGTTGTGTGATCCATGCTGACCTAAGAATGTAAGTACCTACAGAATAGGTAAATGAAGATTATGTTATGGTTAAGCAGTTTATATGCACTGCAGAATAAACAGATATTCAATAAATGTAATTGTCTAAAATCTTAACTGTAAAAGTTAGATATTCTAATATTGTTAATTGACCCACTACATCAGTGCAAGTGGAAAACCATTAACGACCCCACTACGTATTAGAAAAGGCTACCTTTCTACATAAAATGATTGTTATCCCATCTAGCTGATAATAATTGAATCACAAAATGATTATACAATGGGTAAAATGAGTGTTGAACATGTAACCGTTTTTCTTGATAAATATATATCTAAAAGTGCTGTTGACATTACATTTTCACCACATGGCGGTAACAACCCATGCATTTAATACATACAAAGAAACCAAAACAAATAAGTTCAGAAATTGTTATGTGTAATAAAATGGAAGAACACAGGGAAAAAGTATTGCATGCATGAACAAAGGGAGGTGCAAATGCCTGGAAAGCCAAAACACCAGCTGAAATCTGTCAGTAATTAGAAAACAATCCTGCCCCTTGTCAATGCAAATAAATATCAGCTGGTTCAGTCTCTACTGATGGCCTATAAAAAAGTTGTCTTATTATCAAGGTGTCACACAAGAAACCTCTCATGATGGGTAAAAGCATAGAGTTCTACTAAGACCATCACAACATTATTGTTGCAAAGCATACTGATGGCATTGGTTACAGAAGGATTTCTAAACTTCTGAATGTTCCAGGGAGCACTGTTGGGGCCATAATAAACCGGCCACAACCAGGTGCTCCTCACAGGATTTCTGACTGAAGAGTGAAAAAGGATTATCAGTAGAGTTGTTCAAGAGCCAAGGAACATTTGTGGAGAGCTTCAGAAAGACCTGGAATTAGCAGGTACAATTGTTTCAAAGAAAACAATAAGTAATGCACTCAGCCGCCATGGCCTATATGCACACTCACCACGTAAGACTCCATTGCTGAAGAAAAAGCAAGTTGAAACTCATTTAACATTTGCTGCACAACTTTTAAACAAGCCTGTGAAATACTGGGAGAATATGGTCTGGTCAGATTAGACCAAAATTGAACTCTGGATGCCATAATATACACCATGTTTGGAGGTAAAATGGCACTGCACATCACCCTAAAAAAACATACCAAGAGTTAAGTATGGAGGTGGGAACATCATGGTGTGGGGCTGTTTTTCAGTATACGGTACAGGCAAACTTGGTATCATTTTTTTTTTAAATCAAATAAGTTTTTATTGTAAAACACTTATGGTACAAACCAAACATAGGAGTAAAGTACAGTCTTACAATAGCATTGGTTTTAACATCCAAAAGTATACAGGAAATATAAAAATACAAATAGGTTCGGTTTGAAAACTGTTGAGACATGGAAAATATCAATAAAACCAAAAAATAAAGAAGAAAGGAGGTAAGAAGAAGGAACCAAAAGTAAAAACAAAAGTAATGTTCTCTCATAGACCACTCCGCACCAGGAAACAGCCGCATAGGTACCTTACATATATACTACGGCCCACAGCCCATCACACAGTCCCACTGGTGTCTCCCTACACCCCGTACAATTACCGGATAAGGGAGAGACATAGAGTTAGACCCATCCTGGAAACATGACCATTTATGTACCTCCATATACCGGTCCTAGGACCTTCAGTTAACCCTGTAAAAGTCTGTCCTGTATAAGTTGGTGGGGAGCTAGTCCCGGGACCTCAAGCCACCCCCCCCCACATGGCATTAAATTTGTGCGGTGCGTTTCTGTGTTGGTATGTTATCTTTTCTCTGATCAGTATCTGGTTCACCTGTTCTATCCATTGCTGCCTGGTGGGAACCCTGTGGGTCATCCATAATCTCGCTATCAATTTCCTAGCTACATATAGTAACCTGATAATGGCTGTATGGGCCGAGGGCGTCAATGATTCCTCATCCAGGGCTCCCAACAGGCAGACCAACGGACACCGCGGAATACCAACAGAGAACACTGAGGATATAGTGTCAAAAATTCCCACCCAATATCGTTTTAGTTTCGGGCACCTCCAGAACATGTGCATAAGATCCCCATGGTCCCGCATACATTTAGGGCAAAGGGGAGACCCTCTAACACCCCAACTGTGCAGTTTAACTGGAGTTCTATAGGTCCTATGTAGTAAATATAGGTGGGAGAGCCTATGGGAGGCCGATACCGACACCAACGGAGCGGAGGACAAGCAAAGGTTCCAGGTCTCCGCGTCCACGGGCCCCAGGTCCGCCTCCCATCTCTGCCGACATGGAAGACGTGCCGGGTCCTGCACCACGTCAAGAAGCATAGCATACCCCCTAGAGATCATGCCTTTACGGTCAATCTGCATAAATATCCCCTGCACCACAGGATGGTCTGTTAGGGAGAGCTGCACACTCCGTGCCTGTGTCTGCAGCGCATGACGTAACTGTAAATATTTAAAAAAATCCCTACGAGGGATGTCAAACTCCGCTTGTATTTCCATAAAGGACTTCAGTACCAGTCCACTATACAGTTGCGAGAGATACTGAAGACCACTCCTACTCCAGTTACCAAATCCCTTGAGCTTAAAAAGTTCACCATAATTAGCGTTCCGCCAAATAGGGGTGAGGGCAAGGAAGCCACGTATTCGTAGCAGTTTTTTAACATGAGACCACAGGGTATTCAGCAGTATAATAGTCGGGGAACCCCTGTCCATATGAGGGAAGCCTGCCTCCAATCTAGACAATGCTGTGTCCGAGGCGACCGTGTCAGCCAGTATCCTTCGGATCGGGTCCAATGGGTCATCCAACCCCCACCCACCCAGGTGCTGGAGCTGCGAAGCAAAAAAATACATCCTAGCGTGTGGAAGTGCCAACCCCCCTTCGTCCTTATTATATTGCAAGGTAAGTAAACTAAGTCTGGCCGTCTTTCTACACCATATTAATTCCCTAAACTGAGAGTCAATTTTATCGAACCAACGTTTCGGGATCCAGGTCGGGGAGTTATGACAAATATAGAGCAACTGCGGGGCCCACACCATTTTAATGAGGTTTACCCTGCCCACCACCGATAACGGTAGTTTACACCAGATCTTACATTTATCCCTGAACTTAAGTAACAATGGCATAAGATTCAGTTTGGCATATTCCGTCACCTCGGGGGATATCTGCACCCCCAGATACTTAAAGGATGTAACCGTCTGGATCATGTTTGCACAAGGGGGTAAGGGAGCCGTTAGAGGGGACAAGGGCATCAGTACAGATTTGTCCCAGTTAATCTTAAAACCTGACAATGTACCAAATAGGGTAATCAGGTTCATGGTGGCCGTAAGGGAGCCCTGGGTGTCCCCCAGGTATATAAGCGTGTCATTAGCGTAGAGCGATACCACATCCATTCCAGTGGGCCTGCAGAAACCCACAATATCCTGAGCCGATCTCATTCTGGCTGCAAGTGGTTCAAGCGCCATGGCAAAGAGCAGGGGCGACAGAGGGCACCCCTGTCTCGTGCCTCTGTACAGCACGAATGGATCGGAGAGCTCCGCATTAGCTCTGATTCTAGCCGTAGGCTTGGCATATAACAGTCGGACCCAGCTAATAAATGTGCTGCCCAGCCCCATCCGCTCCATCACTTTCCACAGATAAGGCCACTCAACACTATCAAAGGCCTTAGCCGCGTCCAGCGAGAGGATGGCCTGATTACCGGGGTTATCCACAGGGACCTGTAGGTTTAAGAATAAACGGCGAATATTTAGGGCAGTGGAACGTGAGGGAATAAATCCTGATTGATCCCTATGGATCAGTTTGTGTATTACCAGAGATAATCTCGTTGCCAAGACCCGAGCTAATAGTTTAACGTCTGTCATGAGCAAGGAGATGGGCCTATATGCGTCCGGTGATGTTGCTACCTTACCCGGTTTCAGAAGTACAATTATGATTGCTTCATTCATAGAAGCAGGTAGGACCCCCGTCTCTAAGGCGTTGTTAAACACTTTTAAAAGGGTTGGCAAAAGAACCCCGGCATAACGCTTGTATACCTCGGATGGGAGACCATCCGCCCCCGGAGCTTTGTTATTATGAGAGTGTTCCAGTGCAGAAGCCAATTCCTCCTCCGTTAAGGGGGCGTTCAACAGCTCTCCGTCCGACGCAGACAGGCATGGAATATCACAACCATTTAAAAAGTCCACAATCTCCCCATCACCGGGCTGCACCTTAGAGGAGTACAGGTCTGCATAGAAGGATTGAAATACCCGCAAGATCCCAGGGGTGTCCGAATGGGTCACTCCCTGCGAATCGCACAGTGAGTGAGTCATAGGCGCGGAACCCTGGGCCCTCGCCAGCAGAGCCAGCATATGGCCTGTCGATTCCCCCTCCTCAAAGTGTGTTTGTTGTAGGAAAAACCTTTTATTTTCTGCCAGTTGTAAAGTTACTTGTCTAGACATAGATTGCGCCCCCAACCAAGCCCTCTTAGTGTCCTCCGAGGGGTTGTCAACATAGGCCTGCTCCGACTCTCTAAGTGCTCTACCGACCTCCATTTCCCAAGCTTTAGTGTTCCGTTTTATATCAGTTATAGTAGTGATAAATTGTCCCCTAAGGAAGGCCTTAGCTGCATCCCAGACTACATCTATAGATGCCGAGCCTAAATTGTCCTGCAGGAAAAGTTTAAGGGCACTTGTAATGGGGTCAGGCTGCGGGAATAATGCAAGCCAAAAGGGGTTAAGCTTCCAACTCCTAGGTGCGAGGTCAGTAGGTAGGGACATCTCAATCCACAAAGAGGAGTGGTCGGATACATGTCTAACCCCATAACCCGAATCTCTAATTAGGGGGAGGAGGGCGGAGTTTCCCAGTCCCAGGTCTATTCTGGACAAGCTCCCAAACGCTGGAGAGCAACAGGAATATAAACGGGAGTGGGGGTGGGCTTTCCGCCAGACATCCACCAACCCGAGTTCAGCTAGCAGAGCTGCAAAAGGAGTATCGCCATTAGGGCGTGAGGGGACTACCGGAGGAGTTGGAATCTTATCCCACAGGCCGTTGACATAGTTGTTAAAATCACCCATCGCCAACAGGGGTATGCCAGGGAACTGTGCCATGAACCCAGCTAGGCGCCTAAGAATCTCTGCCGAATACGGCGGCGGGATATAAACATTGGCAATAATGCATTATATAGTAGCAAGCTTACACAGCAAAAAAATGTACCTCCCCCCCGGATCAATAACCTGTTGGGAGCAAGAGAAACGTGCATGCTGTCTAATTAGGATACTCACTCCTCTTGCATAGGCAGAGTATGTGGAATGGTATTGGTGGATATACTGTCTAGAACCCAGGCTAGGAGTACCAGCAGGAGCAAAATGTGTCTCCTGCAGACACACAATGTCAGCTTTCATATCTTTAAGGTGCCTAAGCACCGCCAGCCTCTTCACCGGACTGCCCAGCCCCCTAACATTCCAAGAAAGAAATCTAATCTTAGCCATCAGAAATACAAAACATAAGTGCAAGTAGGAGTAACCATAATAACAGTCGTAAACCACCAGGGAGGAAAAAGGCAATTAACACACATTTATCAGCGGCTAGCGACTTCTGCCGGTCTTGTAAAAGTGGAAGTCCAGTCAGCCTGTTTGAAAGTGCCGTTAGCGTGGAGGAGATCTTTGAAGTTTGGCGGCTTTGAGTGCGTTGTACTCCTGGTCAAGCCACTGTGCTGCCGTCGCGGGGCGATCAAAAAAGTGCGTTGAACCCAGGGCCGTAACTCTGAGCCTGGCTGGATATAGCATTCCATATTGAACGTTAAGGTCCCGAAGGCGTCTCTTAACTTCAAGAAATGTTGCACGCTTTTTCTGGAGCTCTGCTGAAAAATCCGGAAATAGTGAAATCCTGGAATTCTCAATCTCCATCTTGTCCGACAACCCCCGCGCTTTAGAAAGAATGGTGTCTCTGTCTTTATAGTTGAGGAGTTTAAACAAGAAGGGCCTGGGACGATTGCCCGGAGGTAGGGGGCGAGACGGCACCCGGTGGGCACGTTCCACTGCAAAAAGCGGTGACAAGGCTTCTTTACCAAAGGTGGCAAGCAACCAATTTTCAATAAAGTCTACCGGGTTTTTACCCTCAACACGTTCCGGAATCCCCACAGCGCGAATATTATTGCGTCTCATGCGATTTTCCATCTCATCAAGTCGCATAGCGTGCTGTTCAGTAAGATGGCAATTATATTTTAGATCCCTTTGCATGGGGGCCAGGTCATCCTCTACTGTGCTCAGTCTGCCTTCCAATGCAGCCGTTCTCTCCCTGAGCTTTTGCATGTCATGGCGGACAAACGTTATTTCAGCTTTAACCCCTTTAATGTCCTCAGAGAGGGCTGCAATAGAGTGATTACAGGAGGTGACAGCAGTGAATATGTCCCTTAGTGTAGGCTCATTTTCCAGCGCTGGGGAGGGGATGGTCTGTGTTTCAGGCCTAACACTGTCCCTGGGTGTACTCACTGTTTGCCATGCTGCAGACAATCCATCCTCATCCTCCAAGGGAACTGTGTCATCTGCCTCAGGAGAGCCTCCAGGGGTAGCTTGAGGAGAGGGCTGGCCCGCCAGGGCATCCTTGTATGATTTACCGCCATAGAGGAGCTTCTGTGCTGCTTCCCTGTATTGGTCTTTGGCTGCGCGCCGCGCGCTGGCGCCATCTTGGCCTGGGGGGTCCGTCAGCCTCTTCCCTCCGGTATGGCGTCTGGACATCACAGCGAGGGTCCCGGATGCTTCACCTAGCGTGGCAGGAGGTAGGGGCCCCGAAAACGGCGTTTCAGGGCAGACTGGAAGGATGGAATCACGGATGGCCGGCGGAGCTCAAGGTAAGCACGTCTTCCTACATCCGCCGCTAAGCCACGCCCCCTAAACTTGGTATCATTGAAGGAAGGGTGAATAGAAAACTGTTCCAAGACATTCTTGATACCAGGATGAGGAAGGTGAAACAAGGGTGGATATTTCAGCAAGACAATGATCCCAAATACAAAGCCAAGGAAACTTCCAAATGGTGTCAAAGAACGAATATAAAGCTGCAAGAATGGCCCAGCCAGTCACCTGACTTGAATCCAATAGAAAAGAAAATCTATGGAAAGAACTAAAGATCAGAGTTCATAGAAGAGGCCCACTGAACCTTTAAGATTTGAAGACTTTGTGTAGAAGAATGGGCCAAAATCACACCTGAGGCCGCGTACACACGCGCGGACTGTTCGCCCAACCTTGTTCGTCAAACAGTTTCGGCAAACAGTCCGCTCAAAATTAGCATGGACGGACATGGCCACACACGACGAACGAACAGTTTGCTGAAACCGTGCGCGATGACGTGAACGGCACGTACGACGGGACGAAAAATACGACGTCCTATACACTGCATTATAACTTTCGGCGTGTAAATCCTTTCTGAGCATGCGCGGAACTTAGTTTGACGAACAAGCCTACACACGGGCGGACTGTTCGCTGAAACAAGGTTTCAGCGGACAGTTTTTCGGAAATTCCGTAAAACCTTGTTCGTCAAACTGTCCGCTGAAACTGTCCGCTGAAAGCCCACACACGAGCGGACTGTCCGCCCAAACACTGTTCAGCGGACAAAGTTGGGCGAACAGTCCGCCCGTGTGTACGCGGCCTGAGCAATGCATGTGACTAGTTTCTCCATACAGGAGGCATCTTGAAGCTGTCATTACCAACAATGGATTTTGTGCGAAGTATTAAATACATTTCAGTTAGCGTGTGCAATCCTTTTTTCCTATGTCATTCTATTTTATTGCACATAACTTAATTTTTTTTTATTTATGTATTGATTTCTTTGTATGTATGCATTGCATGGGTTGCTACTGTCATTTGATGAAAAGTTCAAGTTAATATCACCTGTAGAAGTATATTTACCTAGAAAATTGTTGATGTGTTCAATACATATTTTATCTGCTGTATATTGGCAGATAATGATCAGATTTTAAAAAGACTGATTATCTGTGAATATACTGTGACTCCTGCTGACATGACAAAAAATAGAACCTGAACAGTATATTATTATACAGGCTTTATTATGTATATGTAAATATTTTTTATTCATGTACAGATAAAATTAAATTACATTAGTACATAGTGATAAGATAATAGTGTGATTATTCCTCAAAGAGACTCTCACCAGATTAAAGAGATTTTAAAAAGCCTGCCTGTAAAGATGTAAAAAAAAGAGTTAATACCTGTTTCACTACTGACATTTGACTTTTTCTCTCTTGAGGAGCTATTGAGGATGAAATGTCTTTAGCATCTGACACATTTCCAGCTGTGTTGGAAGCCTGGTCCTCCACTGTTCTCTGTGAATTCATCTGGCAGCCCCTATGTCACTACTTTGCCATGACCAGCTGCTAGGGAACAAGTCTGTTAAACAATACTTTTATTTGGTTCCTTTGTTATTCCCTGAGTCCATATTCGTTTCAAACCAAAACCTCAAGCACCAGATTAATGAAGCACCCAAAAAACATGTTGCAAATATGTGGAATTTTATTGAATGGTTTTATTAGAATAAGCACTAGGTGCACTCATCCTATTTTCCTCTTTTCTGGGTCTAATTAGAATTGTCCCTAAAAGACTCTTCCACAAGCCGTTTGCCCCGTGTCATTACACTTCTATCTACCAAATTCATGTTGCTCAACATTAGCATTTTGTGTCAAACCAACTATTTTGTTACCCCAACTATCTCAACTTTTGTTACCCCAACTATCTCCCACGCTATATAACCTTTTTTATAGGAAACCCTGACTTTTCACCAGGGAAAGCGCTTGTAGCCTTCCAGTCCTTGGTCATGGAAGGAGGAGTGTATCCTGTCTACTTCTTAACCACTTGCCGACCATGCTATAGCTGAATGACAGCCACAGAGCGGTCATCCAGTTCTGGGACGCTATCATATGAAGACATCCTGTGATCGCGCCCTCTGATTACAGCCGATCACAGGTTAAGGTAAAGAGCCAATCAGTGTCTCTTTACCACGTGATCAGCTGATTATCGGCACTCCTTTTCTCACGCTCACAGTGTGAGGAAGAGAGAAAAAAGCAGACAACTGGCTTTTGTATAAGTGTTCTGATTATCATTGCATTCCCAACAGTGCTGCCAATCAGTGCCCATCAGTGCCACCTATGAGTGTCCATCAGTGCCACCTATCAGTGTCCATCAGTCCCACCTATATGTGCCCATCAATGCAGCCTATCAGTGCCGCCTCATCAGCACATATCAGTGAAGGGTGAAAATTACCTGTTTGGAAAATTTTATAACAAACTATGAAAACGTTTTTTTCTCTTTCGTTCATTGACGGACGCAGCTCCATTAATCTTGACCGTAGGGTTATTACGCCATCTTCAGGAAAGGACTAGGCAGAACATGTAATACATGTGAAAAACAACAAAACTGTACAGTTCCACCCAGGGGGTGGTCCCTCTGGCAATAACCTCTCAGCCCGCTTCCTGCAGATCTGTTTTTTTCTCCCTAGTGAAGAAGAAGGACCTAGGCTCCCTGCGGGACCATCGGCCCTGAGGTTTTTTCTGTTTTTTTTTGCTTCTGCACAAGATTTTGATCCTGTGATCTTCTATCAACAGCCGGCTGGGTGACAGGCTGGATAATATAGATCCTTGTAGTCTCCCAAGTCTGGCCATCGAGCATGTGCAGGCCCTAGTTACGCGCTGGGTCGGCCATGACATGCCCCTCAGGCTCCAGGGGCAGTCGGTGAGCGAAATGCTCCAGGGCACACATATGACCGGACTACGGATGTCTTTGTCACAGTGTGCCGTGGCCCGCAGTCACCCCATACTGCTTGGGTGTGGGTCTGTGATGGGATGCCTCCAGCTCGTCCGGACGGTAAGTACAGCTCTCCCTGTCTTGGTCCCTCTTCTCCCTTTCCTCTCTCCCTGTCCCTGTTTTCCCTCTACCCGTGGGGGATGCTGCATGCCTGGGCTGTAGTGCGATGTGTGTGTACCTGGGGGCTCTGATCCTTGATTGGTTGCTTTCTGTGTCCCTGCGCTGTCATCTGTCTCTTTGCTGGTGTCTTTGGGCTCTTCATGTGCTGCCACCATAGCGCTGACCATGGCCATTTTCAGTGTATTCCCTGAGTACAGCACGATTGTTGGCCATTTTCTGTTAGCCTCTGTGAAGAGCATGGTCGTCGGCCATTTTCTCAGAGTTCGACAGCCATTTTCCCTATGCTTTTTTCTACACAAGGACAGGTGGTGGCCATTTTCTTGTAGCCCCAGCGCAGTTTTTCTCCCCAGCGCTGGTTCCTGTGCTTCAGAACAGCGCGTTTTTTGTTCCTGGACACTTTGAGCTGACACATGACACAGCGATCAGCGACAGCGCTTGGTCAGGGTGGGGAGTCCTGCGGTGGGGGCCTCTCAGTCTGTAGCAGCTAGGAGGGTGGGATTGAGCACCTTGTCCTAAGTCACCAAGAGTGGCAGACAGGGTGGGTCAGCATGGCGTCAGAAGCTGGCGTTTCTTCCCCAAATCTCCCTGCAATTGCAACCGGCTCACCTGCAAACAGTGCATTGCCTTTGGACGTTTTTTCAGCGGACCTTGAAATGTTCATTGTCAGGGTGGAAGCGGCATGCGGGCGCAAGGGGTTAAAAATGGCCCCTGCCCCCCCCATCCTCCGGGGAGAGCTCTGATTCAGACTCGGGCCCCGAGATGACTGGCGCCCCCTGTTCTGATGTGTCAGAGGACACTGACCAGGACCGGACCGTGAGAATGATTCCGTGTCCAGGTCCACGCAGGAAAAAGTGCTAGTTGGAACACTTATCACCAATGTGTGTGATACCCTGAAAATACAGGATGCAGCAGGATCCTCTGCTGAGGTGGCGGTCCCTTTTGGGTCCCGTAAGCCAGCCCATACAACTAAGGTGTTTCCGTATCTGACTTATTTTGATAAGTTCATATACAAGGAATGGGGAAGCCCTCAGCGGACCTTTTCGGTCCCAAAAAGAATCGCGGTGTGGTACCCCTTTGAAGAGAGCCTCCTTAAAAAATGGTCGGCTCCGCCGGTCTTGGACACCCCAGTATCCAGGTTAAATAAAGTAAGCACGATTTGGGTAGAGGGGGCTCCTGCATTTAAGGACCCTACCGACAGGAGGGCCGAGGCAGTGGCCCAGTCCATGTTTACAGTGGTGGGGTCAGCGCTACAACCGGTACTGGCCATGGCGTTAGTGTCACAGACCCTTACTGAGTGGGCAAAACTATTGCTCCTTGAAGTGGAGAAGCAACAGTCCCCTCCAGTCTGTGTAGAACTAGCAGACCAGTTGGTGCGCAGCCTTAAGTATGTCTGTGATCCGGCCCTGGATACACTCCCACTGCTCTCCAGAGCATCGGTATCGGCAGTGGTGTTACGGCGCCTAATCTGTCTGAAATGCTGGTCTGCGGACCAGGCATCTAAAAAAGCCTTGACAGATTTACCCTTCCTTGGTGAGCGGCTGTTTGGAGCTTCGCTGGATGACATTATTAAGAATGTCACAGGTGGGAAGAGCACGTTGCTCCCCCAGTCCAAGAAGGGTAAGGAGCCACGCCGCAGGCAAGGGCCCGCCTTTTCCACTTAAAAGAGGCTTTTTCGTCCACCCGGGGCTTCAGGCAAGCAGTCCTAGTCCAACACGATGACTGCGGAGGGACAAAAGCGTCCCTGGTCTTGCAAGCCTGCGAGCAAAAGTGCTACCGCATGAAGGTTTGTCTCCACCCGACACACGGGTGGGGGATCGACTTTGGGAGTTTGCAGCTCGGTGGGCCTCCCGGCTGTCCGAACAATGGGTCTGCAAACTGATTTCATCAGGCTACAAGATAGAGTTCCTCTCTTGGCCACCAAACCGATTTTTTCCCTCCAGCATACCCTTACTCCTGGCTCGCCGGGAGACCCTGTTTGGGGCAGTAAGGGACCTGCTCAGCCACGGGGTGATAGTTACATAGTTAGTAAGGTTGAATAAAGACACCAGTCCATCCAGTTCAACCTGAGTGTCTACAATTGTCTTTATCCCTGTACATTGCACACTCACATCAGTCCCTACCCTCAAGGAGCCCACAATCCAAGGTCCTCATTCATATACTAGGGCCAATTTTTTTTTATTTTTTTTTGGACAGAAGCCAATTAACCTACCTGCAGGTCTTTGGAATGTGAGAGGAAACCGGAGTACCCAGGGAGAACATGCAAACTCCAGGCAGGTAGTGTCGTGGTTGGGATTCGAACCAGCGACCCTTTTTATTGCTAGGTGAGAGAGCTAATCACTACACCAATAGTGCCTGTTCCAAAACTGGAAAGGTTTCAGGGATTCTACTCCAATCTGTAGTCCCCAAAAAGGAAGGGGTACGTCCAATCCTGGACCTAAAAGCCCTCTATTGCTTTGTGAACATACAAAGGTTCAGAATGGAATCAGTTCGCTCCGTAGTCGCTGCACTCCATCAGGGGGACTCCCTGGCGTCTTTGGACATCCAGGACACGTACTTACATATACCCATATGCTTCAGGCATCAGAGGTTTCTGCGATTTGCAGTGGGGGAAGAGCACTACCAGTTTGTGGCTCTCCCATTTGGCCTGGCTTCAGCACCCCGAGTCTTTTCCAAAGTATTGGCTCCAGTTTTGGCATTGTTGTGGCAATGTGAGATCGCCATCATGGGGTATCTGGACGATCTCCTTCTGAGAGCAGCTTCCGCCTTAGAATTAAGGGAGGATGTGGTGATCACCATGCAAACTCTACAGGAGTTTGGGTGGGTGTTGAACCTCAAAATGCGGTAATTTTGGCCAAATTTTACACAAATAACCAAAATAAGTGTATATTATTTGGTCTATGTGAAAGTTATAGAGTCTACAAGCTATGGTGCCAATCATTGAAAATTGATCACACCTGATGTACTGATTGCCTCATTTCTTGAGACACTAACAAACCAGGACAGTACAACCCCCCCCCCCCCCCAAATTACTCCTGTTTGGAAAGTAGACATTGCAAGGTATTTAGTAAGAGGCCTGGTGAATTTTTTTCCCACATGAAGATTTTTTTTTCTCATACGGCATAGGTATACTTGCAACTACACCCCAAAACACATTCTGCTACTCCTGAGTATGGCGATACCACATGTGTGAGTCTTTTTCACAGCCTAGCCTCATAGAGAGGCCCAACATCCAAGGAGCACCATCAGGTGTTCTAGGAGCATAAATTTCACATTTAATTTCTTGACAACCTATCACATTTTTGAAGGCCCTGGAGCACCAGGACAGTGGAAACACCCACAAAATGACCCCGTTTTTGAAACCAAACAACCCAAAATATATTCTGTGAGGCATAATGAGTCTTTTGAACATGCAATTTCATAGAATATGCGTTGAGGAAACGTTTTGGAAACTGGAAAGAAAATTAAAACATATTTTTTTTTTACACAAAATTGTCCATTTATAAGGCATTTCCAACATATATTATGTACATACCAAAAATGTCACCCAAAATACATTCTGCTACTCTTCCTGAGTATGGCCATACCACAGGTATGAGACTTTTACACAGCCTTGCCACACACAGAGGCCCAACATCCAAGTAGGAGCATAATTTACACATCTAATTTAATGACAACCTATCACACTTTTGAAGGCCCTGAAGCACTAGGACAATGGAAACACCCACAAAATAGCCCCATTTCGGAAAGAAAACACCCCAACATATATTCTGTAAAGCATAATGAGTCTTTTGAACATGTAATTTTTTTCAACAAGTTTTTCAACAAATTTAACAAGTTTTTCAACAAATAAAAAACCCAATTATTTTTACACAAAGTTGTCCATTTATAAGATATTTCTAACACATAGCATGTACTTACCAAAAATGACACCCCAAAATATACATTCTGCTACTCCGATGCCTTATGTGTGAGACTTTTACACGGCCTGGCCATGTACAGAGGCCCAACATGCAAGGAGCGCCATTAGCTGTTCTAGGAGCATACATTACACATCTAATTTTCTAACTACCTATCCCATTCTTTGAAGACCCTGGATCACCAGGACAATGGAAACCCACAAGATGACCCCATTTTGCAAAGTAAACACCCCAATGTATATTCTATTAGACATAATGAATCTTTTAAAAATGTAACTTTTTTCCACAAGTTTTTGGAAAATGTGGAAAGAAAATGAAAACATATGTTCATTTATAAAATATTTCTAACACATAGCATGTACATGCCAAAAATTATACCCCAAAAAACATTCCGCTACTCCTAAATATGGCGATACCACATGTGTGAGACTTTTCCACAACCTGTGCAGTTGTCCACAGAGGAGAGCATTGGTTAAGGCAGCAGGCAATTATACTGTCCATATACAGACCAGGGTCAGTACAGGCAGAATATTGTCAGCACAACCAAAATATTGGTCCTGGTAGTAGGCAGGAACATGGTCCATAGTACAGGTAGCAGGCAAA
The DNA here is from genome assembly GCF_037356315.1 of Lithobates pipiens. Taxonomy (NCBI): domain Eukaryota; kingdom Metazoa; phylum Chordata; class Amphibia; order Anura; family Ranidae; genus Lithobates; species Lithobates pipiens. Next base: position 156,170,974 of record NW_027507785.1, read on the forward strand.
GGTGTGGTTAGTTCATGCAGCAGGCAGAAGCACGATGGCAGTAAATCATCAGCAGGCAGAAATATCAGGGTTAGGATCTCGGTCAGAAAAGTATGGGGACGAGGTAGAGGTTTCTGCCACCCAAATCTCTTTGAAGCCTCTGTTCTCCAGACCCTAATCTGGGAATTACAAAACCCAAAGAAAAACCAAAAACTCGCCCCTCATATATGTGAGACCCCTGTGTTATCATGAATCCCACTACTACAATAGCAGGGTAAAAGATCAGCTCATGGAGCGGGCAAAATATGTGATCAGTAAACAGTCCAGGGTAAGTTACAGGGTAGGCACAGGTAGGGTCAGTTTAGGCGGCAGGCAGAAGCATGTTCGAATAACAGATCAAGGTCAAATACATAAGCAGGGGAAAAGGGGTTAAACCCCAGGACTTTAAAGGTGCTGATATATGGTAATAAGATAACACAATATGTATCATAAAAGACACAGATTTTTATTACAATGACAAAAAAAATACAAAATTAAATCACACACATAAAATAAAATTGATTATCCACATTGTTGTTTGCAAATAGAACACAACAAAATTGTGTATCATAAAACACTTTAGAGTATACCACTCGACATGTTTCGCTCCAAACGAGCTTCCTCAGGAGTTACAGGTACACCTAGTGGATAACCTACAAACAAATATAAATCAAATGTATATCCAATATAAAAATAACTAGCAAATAATGCATACAAATGGCAATATTTAAAACAAATAGCCAAAATACCATCGTTTCATACCAATTCTATTAGTTCTCTTATATGGTCACAAATATCATATGATCTTACCTATAAAACCACAATACGCTACTTGCACCGCAAAATTTAACCCCAACCAATGAGTAAAATAGAATAGATTTATCTCTGTTTTTTAGGTCAGGCGCATGCGCAGTGCCCAGGTCTAATGGTGTTTACGCCACTTCCGGGGGCGTTATCCTTGGCGGAGCCGGACTATCGATGCACATGCGCAATGCCGCAGTTTGGCGTTTTATGCGCCATCTTGCTACACCCATACACTCTTCTGGGGGAACGTTATCCTCGGTGGTGCCGGGATAGGGATGGACATGCGAGATGTTACAGCTTGGCGCTTTGTGCGTCATCTTGTTACACCCATTCAATCCTCCTCCTATTGGATCATCTCCCCACAAATACGTCTGCAACCCGGCGGTGACGTCAGACACCGCCGGGTTGGGTGAGCTAGTTAAATGTGGCCATTTGACTGTCAATCTTTCTGCTGCTTGCTAATGCGCCGAGGGGATGTCAGTTTTGTTTTTTCTCCCCACTGTGTTGCAATTTGAGCCTTTTTAACATCTTGAGCAGGTATGTATTGTGGGTGTTTCTCATGGCTCCAGTATATAGTATGTTCTGTGTCAGGTCACCTTGAGGTGAGGTGACAGATGCACACCGTAGGAATCAGGAGTGCACCGCAAGGTTGTGGACCCTACGGCTGACTGCTGCGGACGGGAGACAGGTCCCACCGGGGTTAGAGCGTAAGATTCCCTGGGGCGCGGAGTCTAAGAGCCAGCAGGTGTTCACCAGAGCCTCGAGTGGTGAAGATGGACTTGGCTGCAACTGGCTCCAGGTCGCGACCCCCAGTGTCCCCAAGCTCACACCCACAGTAGGCAACAGGAGGATAGGGATGGCAAGGGACAAAGCCAAGGTCGGGGCCACAAGCAGACTGGAATAGTCAGGTACACGCCAAAAGGTCAGGATCACAGGCAAACAGGGATAGTCAAAGACACGCCAAAGTCGGTAACGGAACAACAGAAGAGCACATGGCAGGTAACAGGAAGCTAAACACACAAAGGAATACACAATGGTTGATTAGCACTCTTGGCACAGGTTAATATAAGGTTCCCTGATAGGGCCTGGGGTGGAGCCATGCTTAGAGGAGAAGTTATAAAAACCACCAGGTGGAAGTGGCTGGCCTCTTAGTCTGAACACATGAGGGGAGGTAAGCAAACAGGAAGATCACTGCATAACCATGACATTCTGTACTGGAGGTTATTGATTAAGCATGCCTTACTACTTGCCCTTATATATCTTTTTATAGAAACATTGCATGATGCGCCCTTAAATAATTGCGGTCCTGTCAGTTGATCCAAGCCTATTATACACGATCAAATTAATTTTCATTGATGTGGACAGTGTCCAATACAGAAATTGCTGATTCAATTCTTTCAAAAAATCCAGGTAATTTATATTTTACTTATATCATTTATAATTTAATATATATAATGCTAATAGCCAGACCTCCAATAGCTATTTTGCAATTTAGGTTCCATCCTTAATAGCTCTCCCGTGAGCCCCAATTGGACTTATCAGTATCAGATCTAGGGCCCGGCTTCTATTTTAGCCGTTGGTTGGGGTTAAATTTTGCGGGTGCAAGTAGCGCATTGTGGTTTTATAGGCAAGATCATATTTGGACCTACACTATATTAAATGATATTTGTGACCATATAAGAGAACAAATAGAATTGTTATGAAACTATGATATTTTGGCTATTTATTTTAAATATTGCCATTTGTATGCATTATTTGCTAGTTATATTTATACTGGATATACATTTGATTTATATTTGTTTGTAGTTTATCTACTAGGTGTACCTGTAACTCCTGAGGAAGCTCGTTTGGAGCGAAACATGTCGAGTGGTATACTCTAAAGTGTTTTATGATACACAATTTTGTTGTGTTCTATTTGCAAACAACAATGTGGATAATCAATTTTATCTTCTGTGTGTGATTCAATTTTGTATTTTTTTGTCATTGTAATAAAAATTTGTGTCTTTTATAATACATATTGTGTTACTATCTTATTACCATATATCAGCACCTTTAAAGTCCCGGGGTTTAACCCCTTTTCCCCTGCTTATGTATTTTTCCATGTATCAAGGGATGTGGTGGTAATGCTCGCCTGTGCTTACCCCGTTTGTCTACAACAGATCAAGGTCAGTTCTGGAGCTGGCAGGGGTATGAGCAGTTTAGGCAGCAGGCAGAGGTGTGGTTAAATAACAGGCCTGCGTCAGTTCCTAAACAGGCAGAGGTATGTACAGTTTAGTCACTTGGCAGTGGTGTGGTCAAATAAAAGGCTAGGGTCAGTTCAGGAGCAGACAGAGGCATGAGAAGTATGAAGGCAATTGGTGGGAATACAAAACTACTTTTACGTTTACCACACTAATACTGAAGAGTCTAGTAATGGCAGAAACAGTCACCTATGCAGAGGCACTAGGGACAATAAAGACTGGTGTCTCGTCTAACTCCACTTCTGGAGCACACCCTACATCTTTTTTTACATCTTTGGCCTCTTTCTCCGTGAGGGACTTTTTTGGGAAAATTAAGTTTGTGGAGTCTGTTCACTGCATCTGAGTGAATGCTTTCTGGTGGGCGTTCAGGGTACAAAAGAACAGTGACAATTTCCTCCTGATAGCAAAGGAAGGAGATGAGTGTCTTGGTGGATTTGCGGTAAATCACATATGTATTATAAATAGCCAAATTGAAAAAATAAATAGAGACTTTTTTTGTACTAATGGTGGGTGCTTCTTACAGCAAGGTAGGGCTGGATCATTTAATCACTGAAGTCGACTCCCCCTCATGAACAAATTGTAATCATGAACACATGATGGTTTCTTGATTGGTCTGTTCCTTCCAGGGATTTGCACGTAGGTGTCGTTGAGAATTGAATGCATTTAGATGTCTCTTTTGTCTCTCCACCTCATAGCCAATATTTCCTCGTTCTGCAAATTCGCCAAATCCTCTCCTTGTCTTGAATTAATGAGCCTTTGCAGGAAGCCCTTCCTACTTGCTGTCATGGTGCCACATGCTAGCGCTTTCTTCCATTGAAGATTGTGGAAAAGGGGCAAACTGGTTTAGTAATTATCAACATAGAGATGATAACCCTTTTCAAGGAGTGGATATACAAGCTCCCAAACGACTTTTTTGTTTGATCCAATATAGTCTGGGCATTCAGGAGGATGCAGCTGGGTGTCCTTTCCTTTGTACATGAGAAAGGCATAGGTGTCCCATGTGATTCTGTTACATAACTTGTAGAGTTTAACCCCATATCAGGCCCTTTTGCTGGGGATAACCTGCTTGAAGCCCAGCCTGCCAGTGAAGGGGACAATTGACTCATCCACACAGATATTTTTTGTCAAGGATAAATAATTGGACGAATTTGTCAGAGAAAAAAAAGTGCCTGAATTTTATACAATTTATGATGCTGGGTCATCTTGTGGGGAGGGCACTGGGTGTTATCGTTGGAATAGTGTAACTGCATAATCATTAGATATCTTTTTAAATTTGATTCTAGGTTGGGCGTTTATCCCTATTTTAATTTCAGGCTGCAAAACAATAAGTTCACTGTAATGCAGATTTGCAAAAATGCATATACTGTACATACTGTTCCTTCCTTCGCTGCTCTATTCAGTCATTGGGAGTGAAAGGTAAATCCTCTGTAAGCTACAAGCAGTTGGAATCATAGCTTACACAGACCTATGTACACCCTGTGACATTGCTGATTTGCCTAAATCTATCATATGGAATAAGGCTGGCCGTACATTATACAATTTTTTATATCTTTTAGATTTACCAAAACCATATAATTTGTGGTCAAACCTAAACACTTTCAATTTGTATGCAATCAGACAGGCCCTTTCACTACATAGTTGAAATCTAAAGGAAACTAAATAAGAAAATTGTAAAATGTATGGCCAGCCTTAGGGTGTACTACAAAAGCTAATAATACCATTCTGGAGCATGTGACTGAGGCTGGTCATACACTATACAATTTTCTTATTCAATTTTCTTTAGATTTACTTCAGGGTGGATTTGATTTAAATCAGGTTGATTTAAATCACGATTTAAATCACTAGTAAAAAAGCTTGATTTAAATCATAATTTTTAAAGAGCAACTGTCATCTCTGTGCTGCAGCCGCTTCTCCTCTGACCTGCTGGTGACTCACCGATAATCTCATTCACTTTAATGGGATGGCTGGTGATGTGGCAGTAACACAACAAGGCGAGGGCTGTGGCGGCAGCAAGTGAGTGGATGTTCGCTAACAGGCATTACCATGATGGATCTGAAATGACAGGTGCTCTTTAAATGTAAGGACTTATTCTTGCTTGTAGTTAGAATCTTTGCAAATAAAATGAAGGTTTCCTATTTACAATAATAAGCTTTCAGGTAAGTAAAACAGAGATATCAGAACCGATTTGATCATCCAGTTTGTAGTGTACATAGATTTGCAAAACAATGGGATAAAGGAATATTCCTGAACTTTGGCTTATCTCATAGGTACTGTGAAATTGTGTGAATGCATAAATGCAGTGCATGTTATCTCAGCTTGCAGAGCTTGGATTCATTGCATGAGTTTACCAAAAATGAAAATATTGCAGAATATATACAGTATCATGCTACATAACTAAGCTTCGTTTCATGCTGAATAAACTAAAATTAATGTATCTTAAAAAGAAAACTAACTTTAGATACATTTTACATCGACGGTGTGATCCCCGCTGAGCAAGTGGATGTTCACGGGGCAGATCATCACGGATCCGTCCTGTGTGAAAGAGGCCTTAAAAAGCCAGTTTAGCAAGGAAAGGGTGCAATTTGCGCCTTAGAATATGGCCTGATCAAGGTTGGTTATGCAAGGGCTGTGGTTGTTCCTGCAATCGCCCTTTTTCATATGTGTAGCTGAGGTGGGGCCAACCACTGGCTACCTACCTAGATACTAACATTACAGCCTGACACGAATATGCACATGCCATGGCTGTGATGCTCTTCTTTGCGGCTGCAGCATTTTTTAACTCAGCCTGCAGAGTTTGACAGGCACCATCACCTGTACTCACCCATTAAGATCAATAGTGGTGAGCTGCAACTGCAAACCAAACACTTGAGTTGCAGTGTAATTTTTTTTAAATGTTAAAATCCTCATTGGGATTTTTTTTAAAAATGCACATTTAGGAGGTGACAGGAGTGGCTCCTGAACAACTGTCGGTGGCTATTATACCGGCCTCTGAAAATTGATCTGTGGTGTATCGCTTTTCAGAGGGCAGTAGGCACTTCTGCTGGTGCTCTCAAACACATACAAATATTAGGGAAGCTGAAACATCTGGAACTAAGGGGAGATTTTGTGAGGCAGCAGATTTTTGCAAGCAAAATAAACTGTTATCTTATGGATCTGGACATGAGATCCAGTTCCCTGCTAGAAAGGGACCTAATGTGCAGTTAGAGCAAGCAACTGCAGGATTTATTTTTATGTGTTATTGCTGTGAGTATGCTGCCTGAGTTGCTGAATGCTGGAAAGGCTTTTTATGGTTTTCTGGCACTGGATACATAAAAAGGCTTGCTGTGGCAAGTTTAAAGCCTGACTTGCAGTGTGGACTCTTGCTGCTTGCAAAAAAAAACAAAAAAAAAAAACAAAGTATATGTATGCATCAACAAATCCTTATTATAATGATATATATTTCTTGCTGTTATCGGAATGACATTTGATCACTATTGCAGTCGTTGCTGCAGGGGGGGGGGGGGGGGGGGAGCAGGGCACAGCTGCAAAGGATGACATCACAGCACTTCTTAAAAAGGATTGCAGGTCCAGCATTTGATCCGTTTAGTTCTTGGTCTTATTGCTGGACTGCTTCACTGACAGCTGGCATTTCCAGCACTTAAACCTGATGGGACCTGCCACAGCAGATGCACTTACAAGGGAAAGAACAAGTAAACGCATTGAACAGAACAGTCCTGTTACGATTAGCTTAGTCAAACTTTCACACCTAGTGGATCTCTCACAAGGCGTTGTACCCAGGTCGAGCTGATAGCTGATCGACAAACCGGATTGGCTTCGTGGTCACGCTCGCTGATGCGTTTCGCCATCACTTTGTCAGAGGGCATGACGCTATGTATATGCATCTTTTTTGTTGAGAGTGACACTCTTTCAGGATTTATACCGCACATGGATAATATGGATGGCTTTTAACTTTGATTTTATTAATCCAATTTATGTGAATATATGGATGGACTTTACACAATTATATTGAAATGGATGGATTTACACATTTCAATTACATTTAAATTAGAGCACTGCAAAATGTTGGATTCATTCATTATATTTGTTTATGATTTTGTTTTAGTTATAGTAGCTGCTAGTACGGTATTATCCTTTTGGTATGTTCATAAGTGCTGGGCGTGTAGTGCTCTGTTTACAATCGGTCACTGATTATTCCATATGTTTTGAGTTGTACTTTGAGCATTGTTTATAAAATCCATAAGCACAGAATACTTTCAGGGAAAATAAAAAATAGCAACTAACCCATTGTATAACTGTCTTTTAGAGCATGGTGTACATGGGGGGCTTTGCACATTAAACAAAATATATATCTCAGCATACATACCAGTTAGCCAAAAAAAAAAAAAAAATAATTACACTGTTTAATAATTTTTGTCTATTGCTATCAGAAAGTGGCAAGGGTGGCATGTAGATGTAGCAGTGATTGGGCAGCATTTAACCACTTGAGCCCACTTGCCTACTAGACATTTCCCCCCCCCTTCCTGCTCAGGCCAATTTTCAGCTTTCAGCCCTGTCACACTTTGAATGTCAATTGCGTGGTACTCATATTCAATTTTTATAATTTATTTCACACTAATAGAGCTTTCTTTTAGTTGTATTTAACCACCTCAATACAGTGCACTTACACCCCCTTCCTGACCAGACCAATTTTCAGATTTCAGCGCTCTCACAGTTTGAATGACAATTAGTCATGCAACACTTTACCCATATGAAACTTGCGTCCTTTTTTTCACACAAATAGAGCTGTCTTTTAGTGGTATTTAATCACTAGTAGGTTTTATTATTTTTTGTGCTATAAATAAAATAAAACGTTAATTTTGTGAAAAAAAATCCTTTTTCTTTGTTTCTGTCATAAATTTTTGCTAATTAGTAATTTTTCTTCATACATTTTGGCCAAAATTTATACTGCTACATATCTTTGGTAAAAATAACCCACATAAGTGTATATTATTTGGTCTTTGTGAAAGTTATAGAGTCTACAAACTATGGTGCCAATCACTGAAAATTTATCACATCTGATCAGGCCTTCAGTACATCAGGTGTATCTAATTTCTTGAGACACTAACAAGTCAGGAAAGTACAAATACCCCCCAAATGACCCCTTTTTACAAAGTAGACATTCCAAGGTATTAAGTAAGTAGCATGGTGAGTTTTTTTTAAGTTGTCATTTTTTCCCACAATTCTTTGCAAAATGAAGATTTTTTTTATTATTATTATTTTTTACAAAATTGTCATATTATCAGGTTATTTCTCACACACAGCATATGCATACAGCAAACTACACCCCAAAATACATTCTGCTACTCTTCCCTGGTACGGTGATACCACATGTGTGAGACTTTTACACAGCCTGGCCACATACAGAGCACCAACATTGATGTACTACCTTCAGACGTTCTACGAGCAAAAATTACACATCTCATTTCTCAACCACCTATTACAGTTTTGAAGGCCCTGGAGTACCAGGACAATGGAACTTCCCATAAAATGACCCTATTTTGGAAAGCAAACACCCCAACGTATAATCTGTGAGGCATAATGAGTCTTTTGAACGGTTCATTTTTTTTCCATACGTTTTTGGAATATGTGGGAAAAAATGAAAACGCATTTTTTTTTTACATAAAGTTGTCAATTTATAAGATATATCTAACACATAGCATGTATATAGCAAAAATTACACCCCAAAACACATTCTGATACTCCTCCTGAGTATGGTGATACCACATGTGTAGGACTTTTACGCAGCCTGATCACATAGAGAGGTCGAACATTGAAGTAGTACCTTCAGGCGTTCTAGGAGCATAAATGACACATCTCATTTCATTCCTACCTATCACACTTTTGAAGGTCCTGGACCACCAGGACAGTGAAATTACCCACAAAATTACCCCATTTTGGAAAGCAAACACCCAACGTATATTCTATGAGGCATGGGCTGTAAATAGGTACTCGGGTACTCTGATGGCCTGGTGACAGGTACTCGGGTACTCTGATGGCCTGGTGACAGGTTCTCTGATGGCTTGGTGACTGGTATTTGGGTACTCTGAAGGGCGGTGACAGGTACTCATATGGACTGTGACAGGTACTCGGGTACTCAGATGAACTGTGACGGGTACTCAGATGGACTGGGACAGGTACTCAGGTACTCAGTTTAACTGTGACAGGCACGCGGGTACTCAGATGGACTGGGACAGGTACTCGGATGAACCGTGACAGGTACTCGGGTACTTTGATGGGCTGTGACAGGTACTCGGGTACTCTGATGGACCGTGACAGGTACTCGGGTACTCTGATGGACCGTGACAGATACTCGGGTACCCTGATGGACCGTGACAGGTACTCGGGTACTCTAATGGACTGTGACAGGTACTCGGGTACCCTGATGGACCGTGACAGGTACTCGGGTACTCTAATGGACTGTGACAGGTACTTGGGTACTCTGATGGACCGTGACAGGTACTTGGGTACTCTGATGGACCGTGACAGGTACTCGGGTACTCTGATGTGCCGTGACAGGTACTCGGGTACTCTGATGTGCCGTGACAGATACTCGGGTACTCTGATGGGCTGTGACAGATACTCGGGTACTCTGATGGACTGTGACAGGTACTCGGGTCTTCTGATGGACTGTGACAGGTACTTGGGTACTCTGATGGGCTGTGACAGATACTCGGGTACTCTGATGGGCTGTGACAGGTACTCTGGTACTCTGATGGACTGTGACAGGTACTCAAATACTCTGATGGACTGTGACAGGTACTCAAGTACTCTGATGGACTGTGACAGGTACTCTGATGGACTGTGAGTGACAGGTACTATGAGGGGTGGTGACAGGTCCTCTTTATTGGGGGGGCAATCAGTGTGATTGGTGTACACTGTAGGCGGTAACGAGATGTTACCGCAAGCTCCTCCTCACACACGATCGGTGTGTGAGGAGGAGAACCCAGTAACATCTCGTTACTGCGGTTTGTTTACATTTTAGTGATCGGCTGTGAAAGGATCACAGCCGATCACGTGCGTAAACAGCCAGCCAATGGATGTTTACCAGCATCGGTGACGAGCAGTGTTCCCGGGGAACACACCGCCACTGACGTGCACGCACAGCGCGCTCGCGCGCATGCGCCGTGCACAGTGGGGGTGTGCCCATCTGTGATCGGCCATGATGAAATCACGTGGTAAACAGCAATAACCAATGGCTGTTCACCCCCTTCGGTGACGAGTGGTGTCTCCGTGACACGCCGCCACCGAAGAAACAGGGATGCGCGCGCACGATCGCACACTTTCCCTGTTTAAACAGGAGGCCGTCATATGACAATAGGTGCGCCGCCTGGCCGTCATTTGACTGCCGGCAGTCATGAAGTAGTTAATCACCACTGGGTTTTATTATTTTTTGTTAAATGAAAAAAGACCGAACATTTTGACAAAAAAATTTTTTATACAATTTTGCAAACAGGTAATTTTTCTCCTTTGCTGATGTGCGCTGATGAGGCTGCACTGATGAGCACTGATGAGGCAGTACCGAAGGGCACTGGTTGATGGTACTGATAGGCAGCACTGATGAGGCCACATTGATGTGCTCTGACAGGCAACACTGATAGGCTTTTCCTTCCCTTCTTCTTCCTCTAGTCTTCTTCCTTTGGTCTTCCTCCGGCTTCTTCTCAGTGCTGCTAGACATAAGTGCTAGCCACATGTTTTCAGGCTGCAGCTCTGTCATGTCAAACAGTCCCAAGTCCCAGGGGAGCAAGAAATTAATCAATGCAGATGTACTGTGGAAGGCCAGAGAGGCAGGGAACAACCTGTTTCTGGCATATGCCATCTGTTTTGAAGGCTGATTATTGCTGATTAATGCCAGCATGCTGAGAGATAAATAGCTGTCATTTTGTGGATTTAGGCTTGATAAGAAGATGCAATTAGTGATAGTGGGGAAATGTTAAGGCTGATTAGAGTCCTTGCCCATGGAAAACATATGACACAATTTACAATGGTGGTGGAACCCTCCTACACATAAATACAAAATTTTGATATAATTTATTTAAGGCCCTGAGTCAGGAGTTATATTTAACAACATAGGGAGAACAGACAACTTCTCTACATTAGGTGGATGTTTGGGATTCAAACCCAGAACCTCTGAGCTTCTAGGCAGAAGTACTAACCTGTGAGCAACTGTGACTGCCACATGTACTGCATTTCTTTGGAGATGTAGGTGGTGGAATTACATTAGTCAGGAGTTATTCATCTTGATTTATTCTGTGATATTTGGTGGTTCTTGGCATGTCAGTGGAGAAAAGAGATGTTACCCTCTGATTTTTGGGAATTACATTTTTATTTCTGATATTGGTACACATGTTAGGGCTGGGCTCAGCCCTTCCTTCTCTGAGCTGTCGGCTAATTGCCAGCTCCAATCTCTCCACAGTTACTCACCTATTGATGATATCCTGCTCATCAGTCCTGCCTACTTATGCTGCCCAGTCCAGAGGAGCTCTGCCTTCTCCTTGTCACATCACAGAAACGAACTCTTGCGATCCTGTTCAAGACTTGCTTTGCTGACACCCGTTCTGGCTTCAGATCCTGCTTGCTGTTCCACTACATTGATCCCTGACTTCTGGCTTGTCTGACTATCCATTCCGGTTACTGAAATTTGGCTATGTTTTGACTACGTTTGTTCTTTTTACTTTTATTATTAAACAAGTGTGATTTATCTGTACTTCTGTCTCGGCCTGATTTCATGGTTTCTGACAAATTTCTTTGCACAAAATTGTCTATTTATTGTCTATTTATACAATATTTCTAACACATAGAATGTACATAGCAAAAATACACCACAAAATATATTCTGCTACTCCTCCTGAGTATGGTGATTCCCCACGTGTGAGACTTTTATACAGCCTGGCCACATACAGAGGTCGAACATGAGGTGAGCACCGTCAAGTGTTCTAGGGGCATACATTTCAAATCTAATTTGATTACCTATTTCACGTTTGTGAGGCACTGTAGTGGAATGGATGTGGCATGGAGGAGAACTGATGTGGCATGGATGAGCATGAATGAGGCATTAATGAACTCTGGATGGGGATGGATGAGCCGTGGATTGGGATGGATAAGCCATGAATATGGATGGATAAGCTGTGGATGGCGACAGATGAGCTGTGGATGAGCATGGATGGGGATGGCTAAGCATGGATGAAGATGGCTGAGTATGAATGGGGTGGCTGAGTATGGATAAGGATGGATGGGTATGGCTGAGCATGGGTGGAATGGGGAGTTAGGGATGAGCTTCGTGTTCGAGTTCGCCCGTTCTGCGAATTCCGAAGGTTATGGGCTGTTCGCGCCAAATTCGTGTGGTGCTCACGGCCCACAATGCACTGCGATGGCGCAGTGCATTGCTGGCTCATGATTGGCCAAGCATGCACTGTGACCCCGCATGCTTGGCCAATCACAGCGCCGGCAGCGAGGAGAGCCATGATTGGCCACAGGCATCATCTTCCCTCCTCTCAATGTCATCAGTGACTCCTTCCCTAGACCCACCACGTCCTCCTGAGGAGTCTCCTGAACTCTTTGAGCACAGTGTTGGGTACATGCTCCAGGAGGATGCCCAGTGTTTTGTAGGCTCTGATGATGATACTCAGCTAGAGGAAGGCAGTAGCGTGAATGTAGAGAGAGGGGATGCTCAAGAAGGACAGCAATCTGGCAGTCATGTTCCACAAGCTGCAGCATACTGCCAGGTTTGCTCCAGCGATGAAGAGGGAGGGGATGATGAGGGCACTGACTCCACATGGGTGCCTGGTAGGTGAGAGGAGGAGGCACATGTCCAACGAGGCAGGATGCCCTCCGGAGGCCAGCTTAGGGGCAGCACACGACTGAATCACACCGCAGAGCTCCGCCTGTGCAGGGCGCTGCCTCTGCGCGTTATTCTAAAAGTTCTTTGGTGTGGGCCTTTTTTGAGACGAGTGCATCAGATCGCACCGCTGCTATTTGCAACATATGTCTCAAGCGTATCTCGCGTGGCCAAAACATCAGCCGCTTGGGCACCACATGCTTGACCAGACATATGTTGACCTGCCATGCAGCTCGTTGGCAAGCGTACCTCAAAGACCCACACCAAAGAACAAAGCGGACCTCTCCTTGCTCCTCATCAGCTGGCATCTCCAACCCCACTAGACCTTCAGTCCTCTCTGAAACCTGCTTTGAGAGGAATGAAGGTGTAGAATTAGGTGCGTCACAGCCAAGTGCTTCCGGGCACTCTGCTAGCAGTACACCCACGTCCGATTATAGCAGGCAAATGTCCCTGCCCCAGCTGCTGGACCGGCAAAAGAATTTCACTCCCAGCCATCCACATGCCCAGCGGTTGAATGCTAGCTTGGCTAAATTGCTAGCACTTCAACTGCTGCCTTTTCAGTTGGTAGACTCGGCCCCCTTCCGTGAGTTTGTACAATGTGCGGTTCCTCAGTGGCAGGTCCCCAAACGCCACTTTTTCTCACGGAAGGCGATTCCGGCTCTCTACCGGCATGTGGATGGCAATGTCCTTGCCTCACTGGACAGGTCGGTCAGCGGTAAGGTGCATATTACCGCTGACTCATGGTCCAGCAGGCATGGACAGGGATGTTACCTGTCTTTCACGGCCCATTGGGTCACTCTTCTGGCAGCTGGGAAGGATGCAAGACAAGGTGCAGTAGTGTTGGAGGTTGTTCCACCACCACGCCTCCAAAATGCTACTATTGGTTGTGGCACACCTCTCTTCTCCACCCCCTCCTCTTCTTCTTCCTCCATGGCCTCTTCCAGTGCTCTGTCCTCAGAACCAGCGGTGCTCCGTAGGCGTTCCAGGGGCTACGCAAGCACGCAGGCAAAACGATGCCATGCCGTGCTTGCGCTGGTTTGTTTGGGGGACAGGAGCCACACTGGGGCGGATGTTTTGTCAGCTCTGCAGGGGCAGGCCAAGAGGTGGTTGACGCCACGCCAGCTTAAGCCAGGAATGGTGGTTTGCGACAATGGCACAACCTCCTCTCCGCCCTCCGACAGGGACAACTGACCCATGTGCCCTGTGTAGCTCACGTCCTTAACCTGGTGGTGCAGCGGTTCTTGGGCAGGTACCCGGGCTTACAGGATGTCCTGATGCAGGCCAGGAAAGTCTGTGTGCATTTCCACTGATCATTTAATGCCTGTGCTCGGCTGGCTGAGCTCCAAAAGGAGTTGAACCTGCCCAAGAACCGCCTTATATGTGACATGCCCACCAGGTAGAACTCAACGTTGGCCATGCTGCAGCGGCTGCACATGCAGCAGAGGGCCATCAATGAGTACCTGTGCGACTACGGCACCAGGACAGGGTCAGGGGAGCTCGGTTTTTTCTCACCACACCAGTGGGGCATGATCAGGGATGCATGCACTGTCCTGTCACCGTTTGAGGAGGCCACAAGGATGGTGAGCAGTGACAGTGCATGCATCAGTGACACTGTACCTCTTGTCCACCTCTTGGAGCATATGCTGCGTGCAATAATGGACAGGGCACTTGAGGCAGAACAGAGGCAGAAAGAGGAGGACTTCCTTGCCTCTCAAGGCCCCCTTTATCCAGACAGTGTTTCTGCTGTGCCACCCATCACACAGGAAGAGGAGGAGGAGGATGATTGTGTCAGCATGGAGGTGGAGGCTGGCACTCAGCATCAGCAGCAGTCTTGTAGGGATGATTTACAGTCCCAAGAAACTTGTACGTGGCTGGGAGGAGGTAGCTGCGGATCATGTTGTCCTTAGTGACCCAAAGGACTCCGGACCGAATGCCTCAGCTAACCTACGCTGCATGGCCTCCCTGATCCTGCAAAGCCTGCGGAAGGATCCTCGTATTCTTCAGATCAAGGAGAGGGACCATTATTGGCTGGCCACTCTCCTTGATCCACGGTACAAGGGTAAGGTTGCCGACCTTATCTTGCCATCGCAGAGGGAGCAGAGGATGAGACATCTCCGGGAGGCCTTGCAGAAAGGTCTGTGCAATGCGTTTCCAGAGACTGGGAGGTTACAAACTCCTGGTCCTGAACAACGTGTTTCTGAGGCATCGGTCAGAAGGAGCGGTGGAGAAGGTGGCCGTCTGACCGATGCTTTCAGGCAATTTTTTAGTCTGCAGCCCCAAGGTATGATCGGTTCCAGCAACCATCGCCAGCGTCTGATTTACATGGTGCAGGAATACCTAGGGGCAAGGTCAGACTTGGACACCTTTCCCACCGAAAATCCTCTGGCTTACTGGGTCTTGAGGATGGATTACTGGCCAGAGCTGGCACAGTATGCAATTGAGCTACTGGCCTGTCCTGCATCCAGCGTTCTTTTGGAACGCACCTTCAGTGCTGCTGGTGGCTTTGTTACCGATCACAGGGTGCGTCTGTCCACCAAATCAGTTGATCGACTGACCTTCATCAAGATGAATCAGTCTTGGATCACCCACAGCTACCAAGCACCTGAAGCTGATGTAACCGAATCATTTTTTTTTAGAAATATCACATCCCTTCAAGACTGCCTATGCTGATGCTGAGTGACTGTCCTGTTATGTTGATTGTCTATCCTCTTCCTCCTCCGCTGATATGTTGGAAGAACATTTTTGGTTCTGGATGATGCCACCAGTCCAATTTTTCTGCCCCTGTTTAACAGGGGCATTTAATTACAATTTTTGATGCAATGCTTTGCAGCAGGGCTCATTCCTGCACTACAACTAGAGTATATGGGAGAGGTTGCAGTGTCGCGGCACCAGCACCAGTGCCTAAGTCCCAATTTTTCTGCCCCTGTTTAGCAGGGGCATTTAATTACAATTTTTGATGCAATGCATTGCGGGCAGGGCTAATTCCTGCACTAAAACTAGAGTATATGGGAGAGGTTGCAGTGTCGTGGCACCAGTGCCTAAGACCCAATTTTTCTGCCCCTGTTTAACAGGGGCGTTTAATTACAATTTTTGATGCAATGCTTTGCGGCAGTGCTAATTCCTGCACTAAAACTAGAGTATATGGGAGAGGTTGCAGTGTTGTGGCACCAGCACCAGTGCCTAAGGCCCAATTTTTCTGCCCCTGTTTAACAGGGGCGTTTAATTACACTTTTTGATGCAATGCTTTGCGGCAGGGCTAATTCCTGCACTAAAACTAGAGTATATGGGAGAGGTTGCAGTGTCGTGGCACAAGTGCCTAAGGCCCCATTTTTCTGCCCCTGTTTAACAGGGGCGTTTAATTACAATTTATGATGCAATGCTTTGTGGCAGGGCTAATTCCTGCACTAAAACTAGAGTATATGTGAGAGGTTGCACCAGCACCAATGCCTAAAGCCCAATTTTTCTGCCCCTGTTTTAACAGGGACACGTAATTACAATTCTTGATATAATATTTCACAGGAGGGCGCTCCAGCGCCCACCAAGAGTCACTTTGAGGGCTTACAATGTTGTGGAAAAACCAACACCTTGTTCCGCCATTTCTGCAGAGCATATAGGGCAGGCCCCTACTTTCAAATATCCAACTTACAAACATCTCCTACTGCAAACGGAAGGAGACAACAGCAAGTGAGATGAAAAAAGACGGACGGCAAAACAAATTATACAGGGGTGATAACCCTTCCCTATGTTTTCCAAAAAGCTTAAAAATAGTTTTTTTGACTGGAGCTACACTTTAAAAATGTACCAGTTGAAAATTACAAACAGATTCAACTTAACACAACAAATCTACACAGTCCCTGTCTTGTTTGCACCGCCTGTATGCTGCTGTTCTGAGTATATAGGGCCTGGAGGCCACACGTATTTCCTTTTTTTATTTTTTTTTCCAATATAATCTTTATTCGACTCCAAACAGGGAGAAACGGCCCCCAGAAAAGAGAAATCAACATATAATGACAAAGTACAAAACAATCCAGAGAGCCAAAATTCAGTACAATTAAAAAGTGCAATTATCAGACTGTCGTACACCAGTCATATCCTGGTGAGATCTAATGAGAATGTCGTGCCAGGGTTCAGGATCATATGAACCCCATGTCCCCCCGGCACCAGCCATCCCCATATACGAGAGGGGGGCCGTTTGTCCCACTTTTCCACATTTTCAAAAAAGAACAAGTAACAGAAGGGAGGAGGGGGGGGGGGGGGGAAGAGAGAGAAAGAGAGGAAGAAAAAAAAAAAAGGGTCATGATGGCAGCCACTGCCCTAAGGGCCCCATTAGGCCAATCCTGGGCACTAAGATGAAAGCAGGCGGCATCCCTCCAGCGAGAATATGAAGACATTCCAACCGTCCCAAGTTTGTTTAAAGGTCTCCTGTTTATTTTGTGCTGTAAGGATCAAGTCCTCCATCTTTTTAATTTCTTCTACTTTCCTGACCCAATGAACGATGGAGATAGGGGAACTTTGTTTCCAGTAGAGCGGGATACAGGAATTCGCAGCGTTTATCAGGTGCCTTAGAATGGATTTTCTATATTTTTTAATGGGGATCCGTGAGAGATGTAGAAGAAAAAATGCCGCCTCTTCCGGAATTGGGATTTCCGTAACTTTCTGTGTTATGCGTCTGACCTCTCTCCAGAAGTCGATCAAACTGGGACAGGACCAGAATATATGAAGCAACGTACCCTCTTCTACCCCACAGTGCCAACATCTGTCAGAGGCGGAGGGGAAACATTTATACAGTTTGGTTGGTGTCAAGTACCACCTGGTAAAGAGTTTAAAGTTCGTTCTTGGTGCACAGCGAGGACTTAAAAACGAGAGTAATAATACGATGTCTTTGCTCCGGGGAAAATGTGCAATTAAGGTCCCTTTACCAGCATGTCAGACATGGTAAGTCGGGATGCTCCGAAGGTATATTCAGAAGCGCATATGTCTGAGAGTGGATGTGGGCCAAAGGACCTTCACTCGTACATAGCGTCTCAAAATCCGTCTGACGGCGGTCAAATTCTTGGGGATTAGGAAGAGAGTGGAGGAAGTGATGTAATTGCACTGCTCTCCAAAAAGGCAACTGGAAATTCCCTGATGGGTCGATCAGAATTGAGATAGATGGCCATTTTCCGTCAATAACATATTTAGACGCATGGTCCAATTTAGCGCGTCTGAGCGGGTCATATTCTCGGGAGTAAATCCCCAGCGCAAAATTTGGGTGTCCGAGGATAGGAAATAAGGGGGAGACCAGAGTCGTAAGTGCATTTTGGATAGCAATCCGATAACAAACTTTTAGTGAGGCTCCTATGATAGGATGCGACTTCAAATCTTTAGGCAAATCTTTGTAGCACCACAGGGCGCTTTTCAATGGGATACGAGAGTAAGACTACTCTAATTGCACCCATAACTTAGTAAATTGATTACGGTTCCAGTCTAACACCCACCCCATATGAGAGGCCTGGTAATAGCGTCGCAGGTCGGGAAGAGCCAAAACCTCCCTGTTGTTTAGCTAATGTCAATTGTGATCACTGAAGTCAGGGTTTTTTTGTGGGCCCATATAAATTGGATAAGCAGAGATTGGGCCTGTTTAAAAAATGAGACTGGAATCTGGATTGGGAGAGCCTGAAAAAGATATATAAATTTAGGAAGAATATTAATTTTAATAAGATTGCATCTCCCAAACCATGAATGAAGACCGGAACGCCATTTTTGAAGGAGAACACGTATCTTAGTAACAAGGGGGGGAAAATCAAAGCAAACGTACTTGCTATGTCTGGCGGAATTTTACGTACCTAAGTACTTTAGGGCCGTATGAGTCCACTTAAATCGAAAATTTGACTGCAAATCTAATAAGGTTTCTAGAGGGACAGTGACCCCCATAGCCTCTGACTTTAAGAAATTTATTTTTAAGTGGGAAAGCCCCCCGTAAATTTGAAACTCTCGGAGGAGGTTTGGCAAAGAAGTTCTAGGGTTCGTTATCGAGAACAGCATATCATCCGCATATGCGGAGATCTTACACTCAGTGCTGCCCATGTGAAGTCCCATTATGTCTGGGTTTTGTCGAATAGTAGAGAGGAACGGTTTCAGGGACAAAGCGAATAAAAGGGGCGATAAGGGGCACCCCTGTCTGGTTCCATTCCTTATGTCAAAAGGAGCCGAAAGCACCCCATTCGCTTTTACCTGAGCCAGGGGACGGGAGTATATTTTACTTATCCACGACAACATTCGTCCCCCTAGGCCTATGTGATGGAGGACCGAGAATATAAACGTCCAATTAACCCGATCAAAAGCCTTTTCGGCATCTGTACTCACAAAAAGACAGGGAGTCCCGGATGATTTAGCTTTATGCACCAAATTAAGTACTTTAATGATGTTATCCTGGGCTTCCCTGGAGGGGATGAAACCTACTTGGTCGATATGAATGAGAGGTTGCAGATGTTGTGCCAAACGTGTGGCAAGGATTTTGGAAAATAGCTTCAATTCCAAGTTTAGAAGGGAGATCGGTCTGTAGCTCCCACAAAGACCCGGATCCTTGCCCTCCTTGGGAATCAAGGAAATATGGGCTCTTAGGGTATCCCTTGGAAAGTTCCCCCCTGATCGTAGGACATTAAAAAACTGCACCAAACGTGGGCCGAGGGCGGGAAGGAGGATCTTATAGTATTGCGATGTATATCCATCTGGGCCCGGGACCTTACCCCCTTTCAAAGAGCCCACTGCCCGCTGTACCTCTTCCAATGTAATCGGGTCTTCTAGACGTTCCCGCGATTCCAACGATAGAGTGGGCAGTCCCGAACAGGCCACATACCCGTCTATTTCTTCCAGACTGGATCCAGAGGGGGGCAGGTTGTAAAGATCATGATAACATTTCCCGAAAACCACGGCTATCTGAGTTGGAGTAGAGGCCCATTGTCCATTCCCATCCAACTACTGCGGTATATAAGAGGAAGACTTCAACTCCTTAACAGACCGAGCCAGAATCTTCCCACATTTGTTCCCCGACTCATAAGTCCGTTTCTGGCAGAACTGGAGTGCCGCCTTCGCTTTATATTTTTTAAACCTTTTTTAAAACTTTTTTTTGCATTGACCCATGTCCCCTGGGGCAGAAGCCATGTCCCAAAACCCTTTTTAGGACAGTATCTTGCATATTAGCCGTTAAAATTAGCACTTTTAATTTCGAACATTCGCGTCCCATAGACTTCGATGGGGTTCTAACGTTCGTACGAATTTGGGGTCCGTTCGAAAGTTCTGGTGCGAACCGAACCAGGGGGTGTTCGGCTCATCCCTAGATGAGATGGCTGAGCATGGATGGGGATGGCTGAGCATGGATAGGGATGGCTGAGCTTAGATGGAGATGACTGAGCCTGGATAGGGATAGATGAGCATGAATGGGGATGGCTGAGCATGGATGAGATGGCTGAGCGTGAATGGGGATGGCTGAGCATAGATTGATGGATGAGGCAGGAATGGGCACAGAGCAGTGCTGTGGGCACTACAGATCCAGCACACAGTGCTGCTGCACACAATCTCTCCCCTCTCCTCTCACAGTGTACAGATCAATAAAGAGAAGGGAGAGCTAAGCCAGACATGCATCGGCTTGTTTACAACTGATCACTCCATCATTGAACAGAGCAATCACGTGGTAAATGGCTGCTGCCATTTACTGTGATCCATGATGTGCCGGGTCCGGAGGGGGCGCGCGGGAGCATGATTCTGGGAGGACATCATAGTACGCCCTCGGAGAGTTATCGAGGCTGTGCTGTTGCCATTATTCAGCGCTAATTTTGGTATTTACTATATCTCCCTGTAAAAAAGACACGGCTTTAGCTGTTATGAATAGGTTTCACATTCATGAACAGCTTGCTTTTGGTTGTGATCTATGATTGGCTAAGCTAAGCACATGGTACAGGTAGACAGGCACCATGTGATTGTTTTGGGCCGATCACAGATCACAACTGTAAGCAAGCTGTTCATGAATGGAAAACAATTCGTGACAGGTTTTTTACATTTTAAGCATATGACCAATCACAGCGATCACATGATACTTGGTTACCAACTATCTGTAACTCTGATCCGCTGTGTCGGATTGGGGGTGCTGTTAAATGGCAGCAGTATATATACATGACTGCACATTCTGCCCCATTGCAGTATATCCACCTCCCGCCCGCCCTATAGCCGAATGACGGCCTTAGAGCAGGCGGGTTCCTTCGCCTGGCCGTCCCTGGACGGCCTTGTGTTTACTTCCGCAATGCACGCCGCCGGGGGCGCGCATCGCGGAAGTATTGTATTCGCCGTGTCTCCCGGAGACAGGCAAATACAGATCGCCGTGAACGGCCAATCAAAGCGGCCGTTCACAGCGCGATCGCAGCTGCCAATGGGAGATGATCTCATATGTAAACATATGAGATCATCTCCCATTGCCGTGTCTCTCCCTCCTCACACAGAGACAGCGTGTGAGGAGGGAGAGCGATCTGTGTGTCAGCCCCAGTGCCATGTGTCAGCCCCAGTGCCAGTGCCATCTGTCAGCCCAGTGCCATCTGTCAGCCCCAGTGCCATCTGTCAGCCCCAGTGCCAGTGCCATCTGTCAGCCCAGTGCCATCTGTCAGCCCAGTGCTATCTGCCAGTAATGCCAGTGCCACCTGCCAGCGCCAGTGCCTGCCGTCAGCCCCAGTGCCGCCAGCTCCAGTGCCGCCACCTGCCAGAGCCAGTGCCACCTGCCAGAGCCAGTGCCACCTGCCAGCCCCAGTGCCATCCGTCAGCCCCAGTGCCATCCGTCAACCCCAGTGCTATCCGTCAGCCCCAGTGCTGTCAGTGCCGTCAGCCCCAGTGCCGCCAGTGCCGTCAGCCCCAGTGCCACCTGCCAGTGCCAGTGCCACCTGCCAGTGCCAGTGCCACCTGCCAGCACCAGTGCCACCTGGCAGCGCCAGTGCCATCCGTCAGCCCCAGTGCCGTCAGCCCCAGTGCCGTCAGTGCCGCCAGTGCCAGTGCCACCTGCCAGCGCCAGTGCCACCTGCCAGCGCCAGTGCCATCCGTCAGCCCCAGTGCTGCCAGTGCCAGTGCCACCTGCCAGTGCCACCTGCCACCACCAGTGCCGCCAGTGCCAGTGCCGCCAGTGCCACCTGCCAGTGCCACCTGCCACCTGCCAGTGCCACCTGCCAGCGCCAGTGCCACCTGCCAGCACCAGTGCCATCCGTCAGCCCCAGTGCCGCCAGTGCCACGTGCCAGTGCCACCTGCCAGTGCCAGTGCCACCTGCCAGTGCCACCTGCCAGCGCCAGTGCCACCTGCCAGCGCCAGTGCCATCCGTCAGCCCCAGTGCCGTCAGCCCCAGTGCCGCCAGTGTCAGTGCCACCTGCCAGTGCCACCTGCATGCGCCACCTGCCAGCGCCACCTGCCAGCGCCAGTGCCACCTGCCAGCCCCATTTACCAGAGCAATTAGCCAGAGCAAATAGCCAGCACCATCTGCCAGTGCCATCTGCCAGTGCCAGCCCCAGTGCCAGCCCCAGTGCCATCTGTCAGTGACATCTGCCAGCCCCATCTGCCAGCCCCATCTGTCAGCCCCATCTGTCAGCCCCATCTGCCTTCAGTGCCATCTGCCTCCAGTGCCATCTGTCAGTGCCACGTGTCGTCAGTGCCACTTGTTGTTAGTGCCACGTGGGGTCACTTTGTGGGCATTTCCATTGTCCTGGTGCTCCAGGGCCTTCAAAACTGTAATAGGTGGTTGAGAAATAAGATGTGTAATTTATGCTCCTAGAACGCCTGATGGTGCTATTTCAATATTGGGCCTCTGTATGTGGCCAGGCTGTGTAAAAGTCTCACACATTTGGTATCGTTATACTCAGGAGGAGTAGTAGAACGTATTTTGGGGTGTCATTTGTGGTATACACATGCCATGTGAGAGAAATAACCTACTACATTGAAAATTTTGTGAGAAAAAAATAAATAAAAAATCTTCATTTTGCAAAGAATTGTGGGAAAAAGATGACAACATCAAAAACCTCACCATGCATCTTAGTAAATACCTTGGAATGTCTACTTTCAAAAAAGGGGTCATTTGGGGGGTATTTGTACTTTCCTGACTTGTTCGGGTCGCAAGAAATGAGATAGGCCACCAGTACATCAGGTGTGATCAATTTTGTGCGATTCGCACCACAGCTTGTAGACTCTATAACTTTCACAAAGACCAAATAATATCCACTAATTTGGGTTATTTTTTACCAAAGATATGTAGCAGTATAAATTGTGGCCAAAATTTATGAAAAAAAATTATAATTTGCAAAATTTTATCACAGAAACAAAGAAATATGCGTTTTTTTTCAAAATTTTCGGTCTTTTTTCATTTATAGCGCAAAAAATAAAAACCCCAGAGGTGATCAAATACCACCAAAAGAAAGCTCTATTTATGGGAAAAAAAGGACACAAAATTCATTTGGGTACAGTGTTGCATGACTGAGTAATTGTCATTCAAAGTGTTAGAGCACAAAAAGCTGAAAATTGGTCTGGTCAGGAAGGGTGTTTAAGTGCCCAGTAAGCAAGTGGATATCTGCAGGAGCATGGCAACAAGTAGTTAAACCAGCAGCTTAGCAAAGAAATATAATCCTGAGCGGTTTTTCCCTCGGAATAAACTGTGACGGTTTTTCTGACAGAGTTCCGATAGAGTTACACTGAAACGGACTTGCGTACAAACAATCAAATCAAAGTCTGATCATTTAGAATGCGGTGATGTACAACACGTATGACGAGACTAGAAAAAGGAAGTTAAATAGCCAGTAGCCAATAGCTGCCCTTGCGTCGTTTTTGGTCCATCGGAATAGCATACAGACAAACGGTTTTCCCGATAGGAATTGATTCCGTCGGAAAGATTTAAAACGTTCTATTTCTAGGTCCGTAAGAATTTTCGAAAGAAAAAGTCAGATGAAGCCCATACATGATCGGAATATCCGATGGAATGATTCCGTCGGACCTTTTCTGCCGGAAAGTCTGATCGTGTGTACGTGGCATAAAGCAGCTGTGAGTTTGTTTACATGCTGGTATTACCATGAAAGTACCAAGAATGTGTCATTGAAAGGGTTAAAGCACAATTAAAGACATAATTGTTATTTATTTTGAAAGGAAATCTATGGTCACAGCATACACTTTTATTTTATAATATCAGCATTGTAATAGCAATACAAACACTAGTTAGTTCTGACAATCGAGCATAAGCTGTTTTGAAAAATCTAATTTCATGTTGTGAGTTCTGCCTGTCTGCTGGACATCTCTTTCCACAACTCCCAGGATTCCCTACATGCTTTGCAACTTCTCCCTGGCTGTTTATGTTCAATTTGTAAAGACTACATATCCATGGTACTCTGCAAACAGTGATTCTTGATTAGACTCTGCCTCCTGAAACCCCTCTTCTTGGCTTCTCTGTAGTTCAGAAGGCATGCTCTGTGAATTTTGGGACACAGCAGCCTGAGCTCCTTATGCAGCTGAGGACAGAGGGTATGTGATCACTTCTGGGTATTTATAATGTTTTTATTTATATCTATACACAAATGCCTTTCATTTTTATTTTCAACTGAATGGGTTGTTTTACAAAGTAAGGGTTTACAATCAATTTAATGTTACTGTGGTGTCCCGCTTCGCTGGATTAAGCATGCAGTGGAAAAATGACTTCACTCCCCCTCTGCAGGTACTCCATAATAGGGACATTCTACATGGATTGGATCGGAGTATGAAACTTTTGATGTCGAGTGGCTCATCCCAAAAGAGAGAGGTAACCTTTGCACTGCAGCAGCCCCAAGAGTAGGGATGAGCTTAATGTTCAAGTCGAACGTAAGTTCAACTCGAACATCGGGGTGTTCGCAGGAAATTTGAGTACCACGGAACACCCCATAGTGTACTGCGAGATGGCAGTGCTTTAGCATACGATGATTGGCCAAAGCATGCACCTGACCTGCATGCTTTTGCCAATCACAGTGCGCTCTGCTGAGACAGCCATAATTGGCCAAAGGCAGGGTGCATTTGGCAAATCATGGCTAAGAGGGACTAAGTCCATGCCCCACACTATATAAGGCTGCTTACAGAGTGGCCGTGTGTAGTGTAGTTGGCGTGGAGAGAGAGATAGCTTGAGCTAGATTAGGCAGGCTGGTTATTTCGTCAGTTGCAGTGTATTTGATATATATATATATATATATATATATATATATATATATACACTGCATTTAGCGTAGACTATATATTCAATGTATACTCTATACTCAGTCAGTGCAGGCAGTCTATTTGATATATATATATATATATATATATATATATATATATATATATATATATATAAGAGGGCCAGTATGGTGGCCCGTAATTATGGGAGGAGCCCGGAGGGTATTTAATCAGACCACCCACAATGGTCTGTGTCGGTTCCAGTAAAAGGTACTGCACATCAAGGGACCGACTCTTCTCAGGTCCCTCACGGTCGACTATCTGTGCGTCCAATCGCAGGTGCACTTCGGCTTCTTCATTCGTGGTCTTCGTCGGCGGTTCCCGCTCATGGTCGCAGATAAGTAGTATCGGAATCCTTTCATATCATGTGCAAACTTGCGGCTTATCATGCTTACTGTCCTGCATCCCTTTCGCAAAACCTACCTCTGAGTTCTCTGAGTTGTTGACACTCATGTCCCGACATCTTTCGGCACAGGCATAGTACATTTGTAAATTCCTTCTACCAAACATACGATTCATTCATAGATCCAAGTCGCTGTCGGTCGTTCTCCAATATCACTCGCCATAGGCTTCACTGGTTATAAGATTCACTGTTCTCATCCTTTTTTGAGATAAACAGGTATTGTTTGTATGGGTTTCTGTGGCTGATTGAGGTGTAATTAAACCCACCTGATGTCTTTCCTGCACTTGACTAGCCTGGGGGGATAGGTGGTTGATAGGTGTTTGGTTTCACAGTAAGGAATGGCATACACTCTACAACCAATTTGTATCAGATACTCCTTACTGCCAATTTATATCAGATTCATCTCATACATTTTTTAAGCTGATTCGTGTCAAATGCATTGCACAAGCTGACTCTGCCAACTCACTGCGTGTCCACGTAGTTGTACCTTCGAGATCGGTCGTATATCTTTTTCGATTGTCCCACGCTCGGACCGCTACACATTCGCTGTCGCAGGTAGGACTTTGTTTTTACCGCTCCTCTAAACTCTAGTAGTTACGTTATCATGTTCGTTTATCATGTTCTTTTTGCAAAAGTCGCACTTATGCCACCGTAAGTCTTTCTATGTCATCTTTCATGTATTTCATGCTTTCTACCCAACGCGGGTTTACTCGAGCCGTTCACTTCACGGCGATGCGGTCAAATCCGACATTCAAGCCCCTTACTCACCTCGCATCTACGGCCGATTCGAGTCTAGTCGCAACTTCGCTTCTATGTTTCGGATCCTCGGCAATCACAAAGCCCCTTCAACCGCCATCACCATTTAGTTGATTCGAACCCAGCCATATTATCGGCAATACGGTCAGATCTGTCATACGAGCCCCGTAGTCACCTCACATCTATGGCCGATTCAAAACTAGTCGCAACTTCGCTTCTATGTTTCGGATCCTCGGCAATCACAAGCCCCTTCAAACCGTCATCACCATTTAGTCGATTCAAACCCAGCCATATCATCGGCAATACGGGCAGATCTGTCATACGAGCCCTGTAGTCACCTCACATCTACGGCCGATTCGAATCTAGTCGCAACTTCGCTTCTATGTTTCGAATCATTGGCAATCACCAGCCCCTTCAACCACCATCACAATTCAATCAATCCGAACCCAGCCATATCCTCAGCGATACGGTCGGATCCCATATACGAGCCTCTCAGTCGCATCTACGGAGGATTCGAGTCTAGTCACAGCATCGGCGCAATGATTCCAGTCCTTGCCAAACGCAACTCTAACAACCAAGCCGAATCCTGTTGCATCACCGACTCAAATGAGTCAAACCTTTCGCAGACTATTCCATAGCTATAACCCAGTTCAAACTAGTCACATCGACTGTACGAATTCAGCAGTACTTACGTTTGACTTTCTCAGTCTACCCATACATGATCATACACAATTCTCTCCACCAATTTGCTCAGTGTTGCGCACGGTCATTCCTACATAATCACATTTCCTCTATAACCTTTTCTTTCACCTTTCAACAAAGCTCCTTGCAATCGCTGCAAGCATCAATGCAATGGCTCAATACGGCCACTCATCTCCAGTAGCAACACCGCTGCTCTCCTCATTCCTACACACTTATAATTTAATTTATAGATTCAAATAAAGCTGCTTTCTTGCAATCGCTGCAAGCATCTCTGCAATGGCTTAATACGGCCACTCATCTCCAGTAGCAACACAGCTGCTCACCTCATTCATCCATTCATTCATTCTCACTTCATAATTCAAATAAGGCCGCTTCTTTGCAATCGCTGCAAGCATTTCAGCAAGTGGCTCAAACTGCCACTCATCGTCTCCAGTAGCAACACGGCTGCTCATCATTTTCTCTGTCGCTTTCCCTTTTTAGGCCAGTTAGAACACCAGTTAGTCCACCCTGCACCAGGTTTGGACAGTATCTCCCAAAAAAAAAAAAAAAAAACCCATTGTCGAGGGCTTGCATCTTCACCAGGGGGCCAGCTTTGCCCCAAACAGCTCTTTGCAATCCCCCTTATCAAAACGAAATTCTCATGTCACCTTACTACAGGCTCCCAGTCAACTCAGTTCTCGACCCCAACCAGTCGACTTCACAACTAGGGCATAAAGTCAGGTGTTTAGTTCAATGGGATTCCCCCTTTCTCTTAAACACTCTTTCACTACATATTTTTACTTCACATACAGAATTTGACCTACTCCTGAGGCGTTAGCAACTGTCACATACTTCTGTGCACTTCACTCTGTTTTCGCAGCACAAGCCTTCAATACGCAGACAAGGTCGCCTAATCTCCATACTTGCTGGCAGTGCAAGCATTAGTAGACCAAACCCACGTCAATTAACTACAGATCGCAACATTCCTACTTAGTATACCAGACTTCAGCTACCCACCCCAGTCTGCCCTGGGGCGCTCTGGTTCATTAGTCTGTGCCGAGCACAGACTGACACCCGAGCTATCGGTTACCTAGCCAGTCACCTCCTGGCTCACCTCGGTTGTCACGCATTCTTTTGAGTTTTCTAAAGTCACACTCAACAGCGCTCGAGCGCAAACCAACTGTCACTATGGCTGTCGTTCCTTGTTCTATTCTTCTTGTTTGCCTTTCATCTTATCTACCCAAACGCAACTATCCCCTCCTACTTTTGCAACTTACCTCAAACATACGCACCCCCCCCCTTGCTTTTAGTTGACGCCATGTCGCAGGCAGACAGTGAGGACTTTGCCTCAGCCCTGCCATCAATCTGTACGGGCTCAGCAAGCGGCGGTTTACAGTCCCACAAGAGCTTGGACCAATAAAAAAACAAAACAAAAAAACTCATAGCAGAACGGTGTCGCAGGAGTAAATCCTACCCTGCCGCAGCCAGGAAACCAAGCCTTTAGGCTACTGTTTCCACCGCCAGTGGCAGCCCTTCCAGGCACCACTTCAGTCTATCTTCTTTGCGACTACTCAGCTGCACTCCTGGGTAACCACACTGTCAACAGCAGTCGCCGAAGTCCAAACAGAGTGACAGCCCTGGAGGTACGCCCAGCCATGCCCCTACCAGCTCCAGTCACCACCGTCATTCCCGTACCTTCACTTACAGATACACCCAACTTCTGCACCATTATCTTCCCTGCACACCTTGTCCTAGCAGGGCATCTAGGAGGACATCTTGGATGACAACGACGTTAACTAGCATCCCTCCTCATAGCAGTACACAACTTGGCCTAGAACAAGTCATATTCGCGGGGAGATGTCTCCGTCATCCTGAAGGCCAGAGACCCTTTACTTAATCGCAAGCTCACTGTCACAGAGTTTGTGCTGGCCTTGGGGACAGTCAGAGACATGCTAGGCAGAGCAACCCCAACAGGAGGGTAGAATTGGACCTGTATCTGCATACAGCAGGTCACAAGTACACAGGGTGCCCATCCTTTGACTATCACCGCTCATTTTCAGCCAAGGCAGCAGCCAGACTCAAGGTGATCCTTTACCTCCCACCTTTTAGTGTTTCTCTCCCAGGTACAAGACCCTGACTAAATCCTTAAATTAAGATGTGCCAGCTATAGCAGATCTGCCCATGGGAGTCGAATTTCTCACAAATTGGAATGGCATGCCAATGTTTATTCCCTCAGCATCTCTCTCTTCATCTCAGGTAGTCATGGTCACCACAGCCTCCACAGGTCCTCGCCTCAATTTTTGGCCAACTTGGGTTTATAGGGCCATGGCCGTCAGAAATCCTCTTGATTCCTGAGTTCAGTTGTTAGTCCTCCTCTTTGTTCGACCTCTACCCCATTGTCGCAGCAGCTCAAGTCTGGTGCAACAACTGGGCAGGACAAACAGTGACGTTCGCCACAGACAACCAAGCCACAGCCAGTATTATGAATAAAGGAGGTCCTAGTAGCCGGCCATCATGGCCTTCCTGCGCAGGCTGGTGCCAATATCCCCACAGCACCAATCTAACGTCCTATGCGTCCACATCCCAGACAAACGCAATAATCTGGCCGACGCACTACCCGTTAACTTTGCTTCGTTATTTTTGCAGGAACCCGGAACCGACCCGACCATGTCTCTTATCCCACACTGGTCGTAGCTAACCTCGGATTCAAACAACACTTTCACGACGCTACCTGCCTTATTAATCTTTCATTATCTCACAACACCCTGAAGGCCTACTGTGCAGCCTAGAGGTTCTACTGCATGTCAGGTTACTAGCCTCAAACCCCAGAGCAATACCAAGAGTTCTCCATCACATCCTGGTCTTCATATCATGCCACCACACACAGTTGGCATTGTCACACAATACCTTAGACCCTACTCAGCTGACATCCAGTATTTCATCCCCTTATGAGATCCTAACAAACTGTCTTGTTTGCCGCCCATATGGTCAAGACCATGTTGTGTGGTATTCACAGGCAATGACCCCAAATCAGTATCAAACGGATACCCGTCACCAGCGCCATATTCCGAGACGTGTCTTTCATCCTGTCACATTCCCCTTTGGTTAAATTTAGCCTGGTCGTTCAAGCAGCCATCTACCTGGCTTTCTACAGCTTCTTACGCCCCAGTGAATACTGTCACCATCCCAGTTGTAAAGTGTTACGTAGACGCCACCTCACACGCCATCAGACTTACTTCATCTTGCTCCTCAGGGTGTCCAAAACACAATAGTCTGGTCCAGGGGTTGACATCAAACCTTTCCAAACTCTCAAAGCCTGGTGCCCCGTGTCCATCCTAGATCAATTTTTGGCCCATATGTTTGATCCCTCGCAGGACAGCTCATTACTACCGTTCCCGATTAGTACCCCAGGCAGCAACCAGTTCATTAGTCACGTCAGGTTCCTTTTGAGCAAATTAGGCCAGGACCCTGGCCATTTTCTTGGACATTCTTTCGCATTGGAGCAGCATCAGTAGCCTCACGGAACGGGGTCCCAGTTCACACGATCAAAGATGGGCAGGCGGGAATCCACCTGCTTTACTCGATACATCTCCAATCCACAAGTGGAAATGTCATGAGCCTTCAGCAACTTTGCCCCATAGTGTCTTGTTGTACATAAATTAATAATTACCTCCCTAAACCAAGTCTTTTGCAGCCTTCTCTTGGCATATCGCCCAGCAGACCAGGGCTCACCGCCCAGCCCACCAGGGCTTACCTTACAGCAGACCAAGGGCACAATTCAGGTCTATTTTATGTTGTTAGTCTTGTGAGGTGTTTATGTGTTCTTTCATATCTCTTAGAGTGGAGGGCTCCGACCATAAATAAGAGGGCCAGTATGGTGGCCCTTAATTATGGGAGGAGCCCGGAGGGTATTTAATCAGACCACCCACCTCGGTCTGTGTCGGTTCCAGTGCAAGGTACCCACCCACCCATTTCCCTTCTCAGAGTACTTCTCTTAAAACACGTTTCTCTACAGAAACATCCATTTACTTTCTTAAGGTATGCGGCCTTCTCTTGGCATATCGCCCTGCAGACCAGGGCTCACCGCCCAGCTCACCAGGGCTTACCTTACAGCAGACCAAGGGCACAATTCAGGTCTATTTTGTTGTGGAAATTTTAGATGTATTTATTATATATATTGTCATAAGAGTCCTCCTGTGTTCATTCTCCCCCAGCCCGCTCTTTTAGAGCTGACTGGGGCAGACTGACGCTGGTTGAGATCCGTTAGGTAGTGGATAATATCTTGGGGTTGGAAAGAAAGGTGTTTGCGGAGTGGGGGTATGTCCACCAGCAAAAGGGCCCCTGTACATTGTACAGACGATCGTCTGGGGACATATGCTTGCACTGCGGGCATTGGTTGTGTGCGGATGTGTGCGCATCGTCTCTACTGTGTCTGATCAGCACATGGAGATAGGTGGTGCACATCTGTAGATAGCTTTCCATTCACAAGAGATGAAGAATTATCCAAGTATACATTGTTCTCTGGAACAATGTATATATTAAGGATTTCTATCAACGGAATTATAATCATCGTTCATTGTATTGTATGGTATTGTATTGTATTGTCCTTATATGGGCATTAACATCCTGTTACTGCTGTGAGGTCACATCCTTTGTGGGAGGTGTTCAGCTGTTGGAGGCAAACCCTCCAGGGCGTGGCTTTCAGTGGGAAAAGTAAATAAAAAGCTTGGTCAAGGGCTCTATTGGGGGGTGGCTGACGATGAAGCAGAAGGAAACACTACTGTTGATGTCTCTTTAATGGGTAACCAGGGCGGCCTGGCTGAGGAGCAGCCAGGCTGAGATGAGGATGTAGGTTGCATTGGGGATGTCTGGTCATTGGGATGAATGTGTTGGAGAAGGTAAGCCTAAAGCATTATATCATTAAGACGGAAATGGGTGCTTATTGGAAGCACAGCGGTAGATGGAGCTGTGTGCATAGCATAGCAGCCAAATTACCACGACAATTTTATGTTGTTAGTCTTGTGACGTGTTTATGTGTTCTTTCATATCTCTTAGAGCGGAGGGCTCCGACCATAAATATATATACACATACACTCTGCATTCAGCAGTGTAGTATATACAGGGCATTCAGTGGTGTACAGTTTATAATACACTTCAGGTGGTGTTCGCAGTATACAATACAGTGTGCACAGTTTCTAATACACTTCAGGCGGTATACACAGTATATAATACAGTACAGCCGGTGTACAGCTTCTAATACACTTCAGGCGGTGTACGCAGTATATAATACAGTGCAGCAGGTGCACAGTTTCTAATACAGTGCAGACGGTGTACATAGTATATAATACAGTGTTCACAGTTTCTAATACACGTCAGGTGGTGTACACAGTATGTAATACAGTGTAGTGTGCTGTGGAAAGAGAAACCATCATGTCCAAAAGGCCACCAAGGAGAGGCAGACACTCATAGGCCACTAAATGAGGGCAAGCAGCCTCTGTGTCTACAGTCAACAGTGGTGGTCGTGGACATGGTGCATCCTCTGCAGGTGGACTTGGGACACGCTTGTCCTTTTTTTTCTGCTGCTGGCTGTGTTATTGAGCCACAACTGCAAAAGAGATGGTGGAGTGGATAATGAAGCCGTCCTCATCTTCCTCATCCTCTGTCACCCAGGTTCATAGTAGGTTGCCTTCCAACACAGTTGCCAAAGCGGGCCTATTCCACTGGCTCCTTGTCCACAGTTACTCCTTTTGTAGCCACACCATCATGCACGGAGGAGTCCCCAGAATTATTCAACCACAGTATCGGTTACATGCTGCTGGAGGATGCGCAGCAATTTTAAGGCTTCAATGTTGGTTCCCAGGTTGAGGAAGGGAGTAACATGAGCCTAGAGAGAGGGGGTGCCACAGAAGAACAAGAAACTGACAGTCATGTTCGCCAAGCTGCAGCATACTGCCAAGTTTGCGGCAGTGATGAGGAGGGAGGGAATGATGAGGTCACTGAGTGTACTTGGATGCCTGAGAGAAGAGAGGAGGAAAGTGAGGAGGAGGAGGCACAACTCCAACAAGGCAGGATGCCCTCCAGGGGGCAGCTTAAAGGCAGCCATCTTATTGAATTACACAGCAGAGCTCCGCAGGTGCAGGCCGCTGCTGACTCCCTGCTGACTTTTAAAAGTTCCTTGGTGTTGGACTTTTTTCACACGTGTGTAGATCGCACCATTGCTGTTTGTAACCCTATGTCTGAAGTGGATCAAGCGTGGCAGGAACAGCAGCTGCTTGGGCACCACATGCTTGACCAGACATATGACAAGCTACATAGTTACATAATTAGTAAGGTTGAATAAAGACACCAGTCCATCCAGTTCAACCTGAGTGAGTGTCTACAATTGTCCCTATCCTTGTACATTGCACACTCACATTGGTCCCTATCCTCAAGGAGCCCACAATCCAAGGTCCCCATTCATATACTAGGGCCAATTTGGGACAGAAGCCAATTAACCTACCTGCATGTCTTTGGAGTGTGGGAGGAAACCGGAGTACCCGGAGGAAACCCACGCAGGAACAGGGAGAACATGAAAACTCCAGGCAGGTAGTGTCGTGGTTGGGTTTCAAACCAGCGACCCTTTTTACTGCTTGGTGAGAGTGCTAACCACTACACTACTGTGCAGCCCTTGAAGCTGCTATGCAGTCTTTTGGCAGCAGCACCTGAAAGGCCCATATCATAGAAAAAGGCGGACTTCTCTTTGCTCCTCATCAAAAACCTGCACTGAGAGAAATGAAGGTATAGCAACAGGTGTCACAAGTACTTGCAGCCAATCTGCTAGCAGTACACCACCAGTTGTATTCATCAGGCAAATTTCCCTACCCCAGTTGCTTAACTGTAAAAAGAAATTCGGTCCCAGCCATCCACATGCTCAGCGTCTAAATGTTAACTTGGCCAAATTCTTAGCACTGCAACTGCTGCCTTTTCGGCTGGTAGATTCCGCCCCCTTTCATGAATTTGTGGAATGTTCTGTACCAAAGTGGCAGGTTCAAAAACACCATTTCTTTTCACATAAGGCAATTCTGGTTCTTAGCCACCATGTGGAAGGCAATGTTTTGGCCTCATTGGACAGGGTCAGCAGTAAGGTTCATATTACCGCTGACCTATGGTCCAGCAGGCATGTGCAGGGACATTACTTTTCCTTCATGGCACACTGGGTAACTCTGCTGGCAGCTGGGAAGGATGCAGGACAGGGTACAGTGTTGGAGCTTGTTTCACCACCATGCCTCCAAAAAGCTAGTGGTGATTCTGCCACAACATCTGTATGCTCCCCTCCTTCCTCTTCTTCTTCCTTTATTGCCTCTTCTGCAGAATTGTCCTCTGAACCAGCAGTGCTCCCTAAGCGCTCAAGGGCCTACACAGGCAGTCAGGCAAAAAGATCCATGCAATGCTTGAGTTGGTTTGCCTAGGGGACAGGAGCCACACTGGGGCAGAGATTCTGTCAGCTCTGCAGGGGAGGTTGACGCCATGCCAGCTTCAGCCAGGAATGGTTGTATGCGACAATGACACCAACCTTCTCTCCGCCCTATGACAGGGATACTTGACCCATGTTCCATGCTTGGCACAGATCCTGAATATGGTGGTGGAGCATTTCTTGACCAGGTACCCAGGCTTACAAGATCTCTTGAGGCAGGCCAGAAAAGTCTGTGGTCATTTCTGCCGGTCATGTAATGCCAGTGCTCGGCTGGCTGACATTCAAAGGGAATGCAACCTGCCCACCAACCGCCTCATTTGTGACATGCCCACCAGGTGGAACTCAATGTTGGCAATGCTGCAGCAGCTGCACATGCAGCAGAGGGCCATCAATGAGTACCTGTGCGCGTATGGCACCAGGACAGGGTCAGGGAAGCTTGGCTTCTTTTTGTCACGCCAGTGGCTACTGATAAAGTATACATGCACTGTCCTGTCATCATTTGAGCAGGCCACAAGGATGGTGAGCAGCAACATGCATGCATCAGTGACACTGTCCCTCTAGTTTGCCAGCTGGAGCACACGCTTCATGGTATCGTGGACAGGGCACTTGAGGCAGAACAGCAGGAATAGCAAGACTTCCTTTCCTCTCAAGCCCCTCTTTATCCAGGTAGCATTCCTGCAAGTCCGCCAAACACACAGAATGAAGAGGAGGAGGAGAAGGATTGTGTCAGCATAGATATGGAGGATAATATGCAGCAGTCTTCAAGGGATTGTTTTCAGTCCCCAGAAACCCAAGGAGTTGTACGTGGCTGGGAGGAGGTAGTTATGGATAATATGATGCTTAGTGACCCAGAGGACTCAGAATCGAATGCCACTGCAAACTTGTGCTGCGTGGCCTCCCTGATTCTGCAAAGCTCGCAAAAGGGCCCTAGATTAGTGATATCAAGGAGAGGGATCATTACTGGCTGGCAATCCTTCTTTATCCACTTTACAAGGGTAAGGTTGCAGAACTCATCTTGCCTTCACAGAGGGAGCAGAGGATGAAACATCTTCAGGAGGTCTTGAAGAAAATTTTGTGTAATGCATTTCCAGACCCTGTGTCATGAATCAGGTGTGAACAGAACTGTGTGGACAGCAACAGAGGAAACCAAACGCATGCAAGTGAAAATAGAGTAATTTATTAAAGTAAGTGAAATATAAATACAAACACCTCCAATACAACACAGTGCACAACAAACCAACTACCAGAGACCCACAAATAACAACAGTCAGACAGATATATACAATAAATGGGTAATACCAGAATCTAAAAATGTAGCCAGGCCAGGGTCAGCAACAGGAAATCAGCAGATGGGACAGGGAGTAAACAGGACAGGGAGAGGATGGATGGATCAGGCAGCAGGGCAAAGGTAAAGGTAACAGGGTCAAGGAGGGACAGGTTCAAGTACAGGGCACAGGGTTCAGGTACCAGGTTCAGAGCTAGGTTCAGAGTTCACAGATCAGGTCAGGGTGCAAGGATGATACCAAGGCAAGTGTGTGTGTGTTTGCTGGGTATTAATACACATCTCCTGCAATCAGGTGATGCCTGATCACAGGAGATAATGTCGGCTCCACACTGCCGGGAAACACCCGCTGGTGGACGCCAGTACTGCGGCCCAAGGATCAGCAGGTGAAACCTTTTCTGACAGTTCCAGACTGCCAGGAGACACCCGCTGGTGGACATCAGTACTACAAACCAAATGTCTGACAGCGCCACCAGCAGGTGGAACCTTTCCTGACAGTACCCCCCCTCGAAGGAGCGGCCTCCGGACGCTCCAACTAGCCACTGCTGAGAAAAGTCTATGGCAACAAGCCGGGCAGTGGACAGAGGCATATCAAATTGGGCAAGAAAATAGTCCAAAGCATCAAGCCGTACAGTGGGCACACCAAGCTGGGCATGTAAAAGGTCCATGACTTTAAACCAGGCAATGGACAGAGGCAAGCTGGGCAGCGGCACATCAAGCTGGGCAGCGAGCAGTGGCACATCAAGCCAGGCAGTGGGCACATCAAGCTGGACAACAGGCTTAGACACTTCAAGTTGGGCAGCGGGCATAGACATATCAAGTTTGGCAGTGGGCACAGGCACATCTAGCTTGGCAGCGGGCACAGGCACATCAAACAGGGCAGCAAGTGCATCAAGCTGGGCAGCAGGCACAGGCACATCAAGTTGGGCAGTGGCACATCAAGATGGGCAGCGAGCAGAGCACATCAAGCTGGGTGGCAGGCCCAAGCACATCAAGCTGGGCAGCGGGCACAGGCACATCAAGCTGGGCAGCAAGCACATTAAGCTGGGCAGCTGGCACAGGTGCATCAAGCTGGGCAGCAGGCAGCAGGCATCTCAAGCTAGGCAGTAAGCACATCAAACTTGGCAGTGGGCACATCAGGCTGGGCAACAGGCACATCAGGCTGGGCAACAGGCACATCAGGGTGGGCAGCGGACAGAGGCACATCAGGCTTGGCAACAGACAGAGGCACATCAAGCTGGGCAGTGGACAGAGGCCCAACAAGCTGGGCAATGGGCACCGGCCCAGTAGGCTGGGTAACAGGCAAGTCAGGCGATGGGTACTGGCTCAACAGGCTGGGTGATGGACACTGGTTCAGCAGGCTGGGTAGCGCCACCGGCTTCACAGGCTGGGTAATGGGCAGCGGCTCTACAGGCTGAGTAACGAGCACTGGCTCCATGGCTGGGTAACGGGCACTGACCCAGCAGGCTGGGACACGGGCACCGGAACTTCAGGCTGGAACACGGGCACCGAAACTTCAGGCTGGAACACTGGGCACCGGAACTTCCGGCTGGGACACAGACACAAGAACTTCAGGCTGGACAGCAGGCAGGAAGTTGGCAGGGTTAAGTGTAGCTTTAGGTTCAGTACCATCATAGACTAATTTGACTCCATTGATGATCATGGAAGTAGACTGGAATGCATTGGCTGGTGGGGAGACAGGTTGGGTTAATAGCAGGATCATTTGGGTCGGAAAGAACTTCAGTTTTTTTCTTCAGTTTAGCCACTGAAGCTCTGTAGGTGACTGCAAGGTTGTAAGTAAGGGGTGAAACAGACTGGACAGGAGGGATGGAATATGGTAAAGAAGAGGGAACAGTGGCTAGAGGAAATTCTTGTGGGGTTGTTGTAGGCAGCAGAGAAGAGGCAGGTGGATTAAAGGCAGAATAGGTGTAGTGAGTAGAAACAGGGTATTGATATTTGATGGGAAGCAGAGTATACCGAGCTGAGACTGAGGTTGCCATGGGTGATGGAAAAAGACATTTGGGCAGGCAGGTGTCTGGTAGCAGAAATGGTTTGTTGTGGGCTGGCTGAGGCTGGTTGCAATATATCAGACCATGCTAGGAGTAATGGTTGAACAAACTGCGGTTTACATTTTGCCTGTCTGACAAGGGACTTTACAGAATTAACACATTCCATTATCACCTGTTGGGGAGTAATGTTCAAAAATGTATGTAAAGTCATCCTCCAAAAGCCACACCAAAGATACAACCTGATTAACACTGAAAGGGGGAGAAAATCATCACGGCTCTTTGGAATACAGGGCAGGGCCAGCTCTGTACACATTTGAATTAAAGGGACACTAAAGGTTTGTGTTTTTTCACCTTAATGCATCACCTTAACGATCCGCTGTACCAATTGGTACAGAGAGGGGAGGGAGGAACCGGCGTCATAACATGACGGTGGTTTGTTTACAAGTGATCACTCCGTCATTTGACGGAGCGATCACGTGGTAAACAGCCGCGATGAGCAGATTGCAGAGTATTGGCAGGGTATTGCAGAGTATTGGCTAGTATTGCAGAGTATTGGCTGGTATTGCAGAGTGTTGGCGGGTATTGCAGAGTATTGGCGGGTATTGGCTGGTATTGCAGAGTATTGGCGGGTATTGGCTGATATTGCAGAGTATTGGCGGGTATTGCAGAGTATTTGTATTGGCTAGTATTGCAGAATATGGGCGGGGTATTGCAGAGTATTGGGGGGGGGTATTGGCATGGTATTGCAGAGTATTGGCGGGTATTGGCGGGTATTGCAGAGTATTGGCGGGTATTGCAGAGTATTGGCAGGGTATTGCAGAGTATTGGCAGGGTATTGCAGAGTATTGGCTGGTATTGCAGAGTATTGGCTGGTATTGCAGAGTATTGGTTGGTATTGCAGAGTATTGGCGGGTATTGGCTGGTATTGCAGAATATTGGCGGGGTATTGGAGAGTATTGGCGGGTATTGGAGAGTATTGGAGAGTATTGGCAGGGTATTGGAGAGCATTGCAGAGTATTAGCTGGTATTGCAGAGTATTGCTAGGGTATTGAGGGGTTAATTGTCGGTGAGCAGCGATGTGGGCACTGCAGATTCAGCCCACAGCGCTGCTGACACCAATCTCTTCCCCCTCCGCTGTACCGATCGGTACAGAGAGGGGAGGGAGGAACCGGCCGGTTTGTTTACAAGTGATCACTCCGTCATCTGATGGAGCGATCACGTGGTAAACGGCCACGATGAGCGGCCGTTTACCGTGATCCGGTAAATACCCGCCAATACTCTGCAATACCAGCCAATACCCGGCAATACTCTGCAATACCCGGCAATACTCTGAAATACCCGGCAATACTCTGCAATACCCGCCAACACTCTGCAATACCCGCCAACACTCTGCAATACCCGCCAATACTCTGCAATACCAGCCAATACCCGGCAATACTCTGCAATACCCGGCAATACTCTGAAATACCCGGCAATACTCTGCAATACCCGCCAACACTCTGCAATACCCGCCAACACTCTGCAATACCCGCCAATACTCTGCAATACCAGCCAATACCAGCCAAT
This sequence comes from Lithobates pipiens, assembly GCF_037356315.1. Lineage (NCBI taxonomy): Eukaryota > Metazoa > Chordata > Amphibia > Anura > Ranidae > Lithobates > Lithobates pipiens. The sequence goes on from NW_027507785.1 coordinate 156,210,289, forward strand.
ACCCGCCAATACTCTGCAATACCCGCCAATACCCTGCCAATAACTGCCAATACTCTGCAATACCAGCCAATACCCGCCAATACTCTGCAATACCCGCCAATACCCTGCCAATAACTGCCAATACTCTGCAATACCCTGCCAATACTCTGCAATACCCTGCCATAAATTGCCATACCCGGCCATACTTGGAGATACCCTGCAATACCCAGCCATACTCGGTGATACCCTGCAATACCCAGCCATAGACGCCCCGCCCTCCGGTGCTTCTACCAACTTGCCAATACGATCAAAGCCAGAATCTTTTTTTATTTTATTTCAGGCTTCCCAGCCTAGAGGTGAGATGCAGAGTCTTATTGACCCTATATCTCACTGTAAAGAGGACCTGTCATCCCATATTCCTATTACAAGGGATGTTTACATTCCTTGTAATAGGAATAAAAGTGATCAAAAATTTATTTTTGGGGAAAAAAAATGTCAAACTAAAATAAATAAAGTAAAATGAACAAAAAAAAAAAAAAATGTAAAGCTCCCCTGTCCCCATGTGCTCGCATGCAGAAGCGAACGCATACGTAAGTCCCGCCCACATATGAAAACCACACATGTGAGGTATCGCCATGAACGTTAGAGCGAGAGCAATAATTCTAGCCCTAGACCTCCTCTGTAACTCAAAACATGTAACCAGTAAAAAAAATTAAAGCGTCACCTATGGGGATTTTTAAGTAGCGACATTTGGCGCCATTACACGGGCATGTGCAATTTTGAAGGGTGGCATGTTAGGTATCTATTTACTCAGCTTAACTTCATCTTTCACATTATGCAAAAATTGGGCTAACTATACTGTTTTGTTTTTTTAAGCACAAAACAGTTTTTTTCCCCAAAAAAACGCTTTCGAAAAATTGCTGCGCAAATACCATGTGAGATAAAAATTTGCAACAACCACCATTGTATTCTCTAGGGTCTTTGCTAAAAAAAAATATATAATGTTTTGGGGTTCTATGTAATTTTCTAGCAAATAAATTATTATTTTTACATGTAGGAGAGAAATGTCAGAATTTTCCTGGGTGCTCCAGAACGCCTGATGGTGCTCCGTGCATGTTGGGCCTCTGTATGTGGCCACGCTGTGTAAAAATCTCACACATGTGGTATCGCCATACTCGGGAGTAATAGGAGAATGTGTTTTGGGGTGTAATTTGTGGTATGCATATACTGTATGTGAGAAATAACCTGATAATATGACAATTTTGTGCAAAAAAAAAAGGAAAAAAAATCTTGATTTTGCAAAGAATTGTGGGAAAAAATGACAACTTCAAAAAACTCACCATGCCTCTTACTAAATACCTTGGAATGTCTTCTTTCCAAAAAGGGGTAATTTGGGGGGTATTTGTACTTTTCTGGCATGTTAGGGTCTCAAGAATTGAAATAGGCCGTCAGTACTTCAGGTGTGATCAATTTTCAGATATTGGCACCATAGCTTGTGGACTCTATAACTTTCACAAAGACCAAATAATATCCACCAATTTGTACTTATTTTTACCATAGATATGTAGTGGTATAAGTTTTGGCCAAAATTTATGAAGAAAAATTACTAATCTGCTAAACTTTATAACAGAAACGAAGAAAAATTCATTTTTTTACAGAATTTTTGGTCTTTTTTTCTTTTATAGCACAAAAAATAAAAAACTCAGCGGTGATTAAATACCACCAAAAGAAAGCTCTATTTGTGTGAAAAAAAGAACAAAAATTTAATATGGGTACAGTGTTGAATTCCTGAGTAATTGTCATTCAAAATGTGAGAGCACCAAAAGCTGAAAATTGGTCTGGTTATTAAGGGTGTTTAAGTGCCCAGTGGTCAAGTGGTTAATCGGTCTTTGGAGCGTCCTACCCCAAAATTCTGATGCAGAGTCTTCACAACTTGTGACATGATTTTGGCCTTGTGCAAATTCGGATGGGTGTACGGTCCATGCTTCCCATCATAGTCGTTCCTCCGCAAGATGTCCACCATCTCCAGCATTTCTTCAAAGGCCATATTGGAGGCCTTAAATCTCCTCTTCCCAGATCGGAATGTTTAGGGCTCCGGGCTTTCCTTGTGACTGGAATCATTTTTTTTTTTTTTTGCAAATATCAGTTTTATTCGTTTTTTGAAGAGCAAGAACACACATATGGGGAAGACCCCCAAACAAACAATAATAAATAAAACAAAAAGAAAAGAAAAGAGGTCGCAGCCTCACAAACTCGCTATACGTGTACTGGCATGGCAGCATATAATCCATCAATCTAACATGTCCTGTCTGCCAGCCTCGTAGGTAAAACCCATTTGGCCAGTACCGGTAAGGATGCCCTTGCCACGCCCTATAAATCAGACATGCCGAAGCCTAATCTCGTCCCTCGGCATAAGAACCTCATGAGCAGGTTTGGGACCGCGGCCAAGAAAGAGAGTGAGGACAGAGATAAGAGTAAAAGAGTAATAGAAAAGAAGGAGAGATGGGGGGGAGGGGTGGGGGGAGAGATGGAGAGGCAAGGGAAGGCGGTGGTGGGTATGGAGGGGGGGGGGAAGGAAGGGGTGGGATCAGCGTCTCCCACACGGTATGCCTCATATAAGTAGTAAGTCAATTAGTTGCCAAACAGGATTTTGCCCTCGTCTGAGTATAAAAACGCATTCCAGAGAGACCAAGTCTTGCAATATGCCTCCTGACGATCTTGGGCTGTAAGCACCAGATCCTCCATTTTGTTTATATCTTCCACCTTCCGCATCCACATTGCCGCGGAAGGCAGTGTCTGTTGTTTCCAAAGCAAGGGGATGCAGGACTTGGCTGCATTCGTTAGGTGACGTAGTATCGATCGTGTGTATTTCCTAGGGGGAATGTCTGAAACATGCAGTAAAAAGAAGGCTGGGTCATTAGGGATTTGCCACTCTGTACATTTTTGAGAGATGGTCCGGACCGCCGCCCAAAACTCCGAGAGCCTGGGACAGGACCAGAAAATGTGAAGAATAGTGCCCCTTTCCTCGCAACAGCGCCAGCAGCGCTCAGATGCGTCAGGGTAGATAAGGTGTAGGCGACTAGGCGTCAAGTACCATCTGACAAGAATTTTATAGTTTGTCTCTTGTGTTTTGGTGCATATCGAGGACAGCAGAGCGAACCGCAGTATATTATCAATTTGTGTTTGTGTAAAGGTGCGGCCCAGATCCGCCTCCCATTTTGTGAGACCTGCGATGCGTGGTGGTTGTGTAGGTGTATTAAGTAGGACATACATTTTAGAAAGGGTTCGGGAAATCGGTTCAGTGCCAGAGCAGTATTCCTCGAATGCCGTAAGTGGCCTGGCGTGGTCTAAAGGGTTCGGGATAGAATGAAGAAAGTGGTGTAGACGTGTGGCGTTCCAGAAATCCAGGCGATATGGCCCAGAAGGGTCCATAAGGTCCGGGATGGAAGGCCATTTACTCCGTATGACGAACTGAGAGGCCGTAGAGAGATTGGAGTTCCACAACGGTTGAAATTGTATATTCGACAAACCTGGTGTAAATCTAGGGTTACCCAGGATCGGCGTCAACGGTGACGCCGCGGTCGTCAGGGACTTTTGTAGCGCCGCCTTTGCGCCTTGGGAGATCGTGTTACCTATGATGGGGTGGCATTTCACTGCTCGTGGCAGTGCCTCCCTGCACCAGAGAGCTGTCCTCAACAGAATAAGGCATTGTTGTTGCTCAATTTGTGCCCATAACTTAGTATCAAGATTGCGGCCCCAATCCAATATCCTACCTAGGTGTACAGCAGAGTAATACTGCTGAACGTCCGGGAGTGCCAATCCCCCATAAGGTTTCGGGACAGAGAGTTGGGATCGTGGTATTCGAGGCCGCCCCTGTGCCCAGACAAAACGGGTAAATATCGCCTGTACTTGTTTAAAGTATGCAGGCGGGATTTTAATCGGTAGGGCCTGAAAAAGGTATAGAAATTTGGGCAGGATGCACATTTTCAGCAAATTGCATCTACCGAACCATGAGTGAATCCCTTTTTGCCATGAGTCCAAGAGCAGCCTCACCCTAGAAAGAAGAGGGGGAAACATTTTTTCATACAGGTCCGATAGGTCAGATGGGATGTGAGTCCCAAGATAGTTCAGGGCAGTGGATGTCCATTTAAATTGGAAGTTAGATTGCAGGGTAGACAGCAATCGTGGTGGCATCAAAAGTCCCATAACCTCTGATTTGGTGAAGTTTATCTTCATATTAGATAACCTCCCATACTTCTCAAATTCCCGAAGTAGATTTGGCAATGATATCCCCGGATTGGTCAACGTAAAAAGCATGTCATCAGCATAAGCCGAGATCTTATGCTGCGACTGTCCGATTCGTACCCCTTGTATATCGGGGTTCAGTCTGACCGTGGCCAAAAAGGGTTCCAGGGATAATGCAAACAAGAGAGGGGACAAGGGGCAGCCCTGTCGTGCCCCATTCGTTATCGGAAAGGGGCTCAAGAGGGTCCCATTAATTTTAACTTGGGCCGTGGGGTCAGAATAAACCCCAGCTATCCTTTTGAGCATTCTCTCCCCCAACCCCACATGACGGAGTACTGCGAACATAAATGACCAGTTCACACGGTCAAAGGCCTTTTTGGCGTCTGTGTTTAGCAGGACACATGGGGTTCCTGCGGATCTCACCACATGAAGTAGATTCAAAACTTTCGTGGTACTATCACGTGCTTCTCTAGAGGGGATGAAACCAACCTGGTCTAGGTGTATTAAATGTTGGAGGTGGGCAGCTATTCTCGTGGCTAGGATCTTAGTATAGATTTTCAAGTCTATGTTCAGAAGGGATATCGGCCGGTAACTACCACAGGACGTAGGGTCCTTACCCTCTTTAGGGATCACCGAGATATGGGCATTCAGGGAGTCTCTAGCAAACCGCCCACCCGAGCCTAGTGCATTAAATAATCTGAGCATGGGCGGACCTAGTAGATCTAAGAACTTTTTGTAGTATTGCAGGGCAGTGGCGGCCCGTCCATAGGGGGCGCCCGGGCGCCGCCCCCCCTGTGTGGTCACAAAAAAAAAAAAAAAAAAATGTAAAAAAAAAAAAAAGTTTTAAAACTGCCCCTTTAAAAAAAAAAAAAAGTTCTTTAAGGAAGTGCACTGTGCTCGAGCGCCGGTCACAGTGCACTATGGGAAACGCCACGCCAATGCAATCACGAGATTGCAGGCGTGGTGCTTCATTTGCGGGCGTTTAGCCCGCCTCAGGGCGCTTTCTGAAGCGCTGAGTAGCTTCCGCCCGGCGCTGTAGTATGTGTTACTACGGCCGGGCGGGCAGTTTGATTGACATCTGAGTTGACTCAGATGTCACTTCCTGTCTTCTCTCTCCCATTTCACCTGAGAGAGGAAACAGGAAGTAAGAGGAGTAGAGCGGTGTGCAGGAGAGGAGCGGCTGCGGAGAACACCGGAGAGGAGCACACAGTCAGGTAAGTGTTTGCTGACTGATCAGTGTTCTATACCCAAGTCTTGTTCAGGTGCCTATAATTCTATCTTTAGTGTATAATTAGTGCTCAATTAGAATCTCAACCTTGGTGCCCAGTGCATGCCAGTCTGAGGATAATTTATAGCTATCAATGCCAGTCTGTCATGGGCTGCCCTCTGCTTGTTTTTACCAGCTAATGCATTGTTTGCTGACGAAGTGTTCTATAACCAAGTATTGTTCAGATGCCTACTTCTAGCTTTAGTGTACAGTTAGAGCCCAATCAGAGGCTCAGTCTTAGTGCCCAGTCCCTGCCTGTCTCAGAATAATTTACTGTGATCAATGCCAGGCCAGCCTGTGTAATGGACCGTCCCTTGCCAGTCTTAGCAGCTAATGTACTCTTTGCTGTCAGGCTCAGTCCTAGTGTTTGCTGCACCTAAATCTTGTTGAGGATGTCAATTTTAATAATATACTGATCAATGTCAATCTATGCAATGGACCACCCGATGCCAGTCTTACCAGAGAATGCACTCTTTGCTGTCAGCTCTAGTGTTGGTTACACCCAAATCGTGTGAAGAATGCCCACTCCTATTGGTAATGCCAGGGTATCTTAATGAACATGCGCTACCTTATCCAGAAGCTCCAGTCCCTTTACTAACAGCAACAGCTGTCCTTGTGCCCTGTGCCAGTCATGTCTGACTTTGCCCCACTGCCCCCAGCAGTCTCAGGAGACGGATCTGCCCTTGCCAAGCTCAAAATATAAGAGTTCATATGCCCCTGGCAGTCTGTACCCCCTGCATATATCCTAGCTCAAGCAGAGTAGAAGACAATAAATGGGGGAGATTGCTTATATAAGACGTCATTGTCTTGGGGGGAATTTCAGGGGCTGGCTATCACTAAGAGAGAGATTAATTTACCACTTTCACAGCTGTGTCTTAATAAGATTTACACTTCATACCAATCAGTAAGGTGTACATATATGTATAGGTGTACCATTATCCAGGATTGCAGAGTGCTGTATATATATCTATGTATAGTATCCATGTGAGTCTGCAAAACTTGGATAATATCACATCTATACATAGCTATACAGAAGTCTGCAATCCTGAATAATGGTATACCTATAAATACACAGTATATATCTATACAGCACTCTGCAATCCTGGGTAGTGGTACACATATACACACAGATGTGTCTATCCAGAAGTCTGTAATCCTGAATAATGTTACACCTATACATTTAGAACTCAGTAATTCTGAATACACAGCTACAATGTTACACTACTGTTTTAATATATACAGTTTCTATATAGCTCTCTGCAATTCTGGGGCAATGATACGCCTATACACAGTTATACACAGGTATGCCTATACATAACCCTGTATTTCTGGATACATAGATAATGTTAGTACAGTATGTCTATGTACACAGCTACTGTATTTGCAGAACAATGAAATTCTGGATACACGCCAATATCATTCTACAAATTCTGGGTGTGGCTTATGAGAAGTGGGAGGGGCCAACCATGGATGGGCGGGGTCTTGCGCCCCCCCATCCTAAAACTTCACCAGCCGCCACTGTTGCAGGGTATAGCCGTCCGGTCCCGGGGCTTTCCCCAGCTTCATGGCTCCTATGGCTCTATTAACCTCCAGAAGAGTTATAGGGGATTCCAGTTCCTCTTTGGCTTCCGGCGAAATGGAGGGCATTTGGGACGACACAATATAATTGGTCAGGGCTGTCTGTGGTGGGGGGTCAGTCCGGAGGTTATAGAGACCGGAATAGAAATCACAGAATTCCTGGGTAATACCCCGAGGCATAGTAACTTTCCGTCCCCCTGGCGTAACAACGTGGGGGATATACGTCAAAAGTTTACGTTCTCTTATTAGCCGCGCCAGCAGTTTCCCACATTTGTCACCAGCTTCATAGGTCAGCTTACGACAGGATTGCATGGCCGCCTTGGCTCTATAATGAAGAATGTCCGTGATTTGTTTCCGTGTAATTTGTAGATCAGTATCAGAGGACTGTGTAGGGGCATGTTTGTGTCTGGCCTCCAGAACATGCAGTTTCTCTAATAGTTGGTCAAGGAGTTTAGTGCGTTCTCGTTTAATCCGCGCCCCATGTTTAATTAGGACGCCTCTGGCCACTGCTTTGTGAGCCTCCCAGAGTATACCTGGATCACAGTCCGGGAGATCATTTTCCCGGAAATAATAACGCAAGGTCGTGGTCACGTCTTCCATCACCTCTGGTGTCTGTAGTAAGCTTTCATTGAGGCGCCAGAATCTGGTAGCCAGGGAAGGGGCGTCAGACAGTTTGTAGGTCAGGAATATCGGTGCGTGGTCCGACCAGGTCCTGTTTCCGATAGAGGATTGCTCCACTGCATGTAGTTGGGAGTGCGGGATCATGAAATAGTCAATGCGTGTGTAAACCCTATGTACAGGGGAATAAAATGTATAGTCCCGTTCTCCGGAGTGCTGAAGCCTCCAGACATCAATCAGTTGGGAGTTGTGGAGCGCTTTCGCCACTCGCTTAAGCTGACTCACCGGCATGGAAGTACGACCAGCCGAGGTGTCCACAGACGGTATAAAGGGGACATTAAAGTCCCCGCCCAGTAGCAGCTGTCCTGCTTTGAAGTCCTGCAGCTTCTCCATAATTCCCTCCACAAAAGTGGCCTGGAGATCATTAGGTGCATAAATAGTTGCCAGGGTCACTTGGACTGAGCCAATGAGTCCCTTCAAAAAAATATAGCGGCCAGACTCGTCTATCAGGGAGTCCTGGTATCTCCATGGAAGTTTGTGGGAGAGAAGTATGGATACCCCCTTTGATTTAGCCATCGGATTTACAGAGTGGTATGCGAACGGGTAGTGTCTATTGCGTAAGTACAGTAGGGCATTAGGTTTAAAATGTGTCTCTTGTATAAAAGCAATATCCGTATGTGACCGTTGCAGGTCCGCTAACAGAATGCGCCGTTTTTCCGGTGTATTAAGGCCCTTCGCGTTAAGCGATAAAAGGTGAAGGTGGGGTGAGGCCATGGCCAGGTGAGGGAGAGAAAGGGGGACGCAGATCCCAGCAAAAAGGGGAGGGGGGTTGGCAGGAAGGGGAGGAAAGGTGGGTGCAGGAAAAACAGAGGGAAGGTAGGGGAGGGGAGAGGGCAGGAGAAAAAAGGGGAGGGAGGGGGTGTAGAGCAGAGAGCGTAAGAAAAGAAACAAAAAGAGAACAGAAAAAAGTAGAACAGTTGTCGGAGGCCGGGCCTAGTGCCCTACACCTCCAAGAAAAATCAATACAATTATGTGCATATAGGGCAAAACTGGCCCTCTAGCACAACATGCTAGCCTATTGGGGGAAGCGAACCGGACAGGGAATGAGGCAACCAGCTCCCAATATCCGGCTCCCACCCTACAGTGCTACTGTCACAAGATGCACAACTCCTGTTCAAAACTAAAACATGTCGAGGAATGAGCAAGTAAAAACATAAGAGCAACCAGCAGGATCATAACAAAGAAATACATTCCCAACTCCCCTCCCTTCCATCCCCGCATACATCATAAAGAAACATGGAGGCCGGGAGAGTACATCCCACCCAGACGACACACGACCCCAACCACACAAATCTACTCATAGGCATGGACGCCGTGTATCGCCTGCGCGGTGTCAACAGAAGAACACAACTCCAAACCCCCCCTCATCAACATCTAACAAACCTCACCCCCACAGCCCCCGCCCCACAAACATCAGATAAGGAGGTCCCACCATTGCCCACCTGGTCTCTCAGTCAAGGAGACCTCCATGTCGGTTCCAGAAAGAGAGCCGCCAGCTCCGCACCCACCCCCCTGAAGGTCCATAACCCCCCACCCCCACAAATTAGGGTCCTCTGCAAGGCAGCAGTTCCAAATGACCTCCCAGTGTCTATGTCCAGTACTCGGCACCCCGGGACCCTCAGCTAGGACTCCTAGCTAGACGGACAGGTGTCCCCCACGTAAACATGAGTCAGCAGGTGTAAGTGGGTAGCATGGGGTAGTGCAACCGGGTACCAACCCCAGCGGCTGATCACAGGGGGACCTTACAATCGGATCCCCAGCAGGGGAACTGGGTGTCGGGGGGCCTCCAGTCAAAAAAAAAAAGGGGAAGGGGAAGGGGGGGGGGGGGGGGGTTTGAGCAAAAACATCCCAGAGAGAACTGAATGCTGTGGGGGGCGGGGGGGGAGGGCACCCCAGGACCAGGGTAACCGAGAAGTTCGGGGTAATCAAGTAACTTAGGGATCCAGGGCTGATGTGCGGAAGATCCATGTAGCGCAGACATCCTCACCAATGCAGCAGGACGGGCGGTGGGCAAAAATAGGTCCAGCCATGCAAGGGCAGCAACATGGGAAACCGAACAGGAGCGGCGGACCGGAGCTGCAGAGAGCAACCCCGGCTAGCGGGGAGGAGCCAGTTCACAGGAAAACAAGAAAAAAGAAAAAACCCCCCTACGGTCGCGAACGGCTCCCAGGGGGGGGAGCCGTCCGGACGCAGACGGCTACCGGACGGGGGGGGGGGATTGGGCAGTCCAGGACGCCAACAGCAGCAAGTGCGGCAGAGGGGGGAGAAAGCTCACAATCAAAAGGTACCTCACAATTCCCTGGAGATCTCCGGTGAGTGCACCCTGGGTCTACGACAGTTTCTCTGTTGTCGTGGAGGAGGATCTCCGTGGCGGCCAGGTCCCGGGTCCATTCCCTGAGCACGGGGAAGAGGTGCCAGCCAATTCGGAAGCGTAATAGGCTCCGCCTCCAAAAAACAAACAATGCCGGAAGAGAGTCTGGGTGGCGGAGAGTGAAGAATTGCTGATCCCTTCGGAACGTAGCCGACAAGGGGTAGCCCCACCTGTACGTCGCTCCTCTGCAGCGGGCCAGCTCCAACAGAGGTTTTAACAAGGCTCGTCTCTGCAGAGTAGCACGAGAAATATCCGGGAGGACCTTCAACTCTACTCCATCGAACTCCAGGGCAGGGGCTTCCCATGATTTCCGAAGGACCTCTTCCTTGTGCAGATAGTGGTGTAGCCGACAGACTACATCGCGGGGTCTAGCAGGGTCCGCTGACCGGGGGCCCAGGGCCCTATGGACTCTATCAAATTCCAGGCGCGTTGGCAGATCAACTCCCGGTATGTTGCGAAATATCGCCGCCACCGTGTCCGCCAGGTCCTCCGGGCCCGTCGCTTCCGGGAGTCCTCGCAGCCGCAAGTTATTTCTGCGGCTGCGGTCCTCCATTTCTTCCAACCTCAGCTGCTGTATCATTAGTGCCTCCGCCTGGGCATCCCGAGCCTCCTCCATTGCCACCACTCGGCGCTCCAGAGCCGCCAGGGACGTTTCGCCGCATGTTACCCTGGTAGCCAGGCCCTTCACCTCCTCCCGCACAAGGGCTATCTCCTTACGGTGGGCAGCTTCCATTGTGCCAATAAGAGTAGTAATGTCCGACTTTGTAGGCAGGGAGTGCAGCAGCGAACGAAGTTCTGCATCTAGCTGGAGCGTTTGCACGGCAGCCCTCGGGGTATCAGCGACCCCACGGTGAAGATCCAAGGGTGTGCCCAGGTAGGGGTCCGACACAGAGGCCTCCAGGCCAAGGTCCGGTGAGGCGCAGGCCACGCGGTCTCCGCTACCGCCGTCACGTGCGGCCGCCATGACAGGTCCCGGAGAGCGGAGTTGTGAAAGGTGAAAAAGCCTCTCAATATCCCCCGGTTGTGGTGTCTGAAGAGACGGCTTTGTATATGTGCTCTTCCTCTGCGTGGCACGCTTTCTCGAGGAGGGCATAGTGTGTTTTTCCAGAAAATATCCTCAGATAAGGTGGGAGACGGCCGGGAGCTCAAGCCATGCACGTCTCTACTCCTCCATGTCCAAGCCACGCCCCCCGTGACTGGAATAATTTACCTGCTGTGTCTCTGCCATGTTGCTCCTACTGCACACCGAGGAGAGAAGGGGTGGGGAATATTCATGAAAAAGAACATCAGGGGCGGGCGACGCAGGCGGAGTTTCATGCATGCACAGTGTATATTAAGCTAACACGCATGTGCCGTATGTGCACTCACGCTCTCCGATGACTGACATCAGTTCCGGTTTGCTGACGTCAGTGTTACACGCTGGTTACGTGGAACTGGCTGGAATATCAATATACTAAAAAACGCGGGTCATCAAGCCTGGGGATCGTGGGGGGTGAATCGAGATTGCGATCTTATTTTGATTAATCGCGCAGCTCTAGTTAACAATATCTTTGTGTATTTTAGGTAGACAATATATTATAGGCGTTCTACAGAACAAAGGGTCTAAATAGGCTGCCTCCTTCTTGGTAAGGTTGCCTTTGTTCTTACCTCCCTCCACCAACACCAACATTCCACCAACATTCATCTTTAAATTTCAGCATAGGATCTTTATTCAAAAGTTTATAATTGTCACGATCGCTCAACAAGCTTTCAACAACCATCTTTGCCTGAGGCATGTTTTATCCAAGACAACTAAGCCCCCTCCCTTATCAGCTGGAAGTATAATAATTTCCTTGCGATTCTCCAGTGACTCCATACCATTTCGGATATACTGAGGGTCAACCACTTACACCATAATCTCGAAGACTTCTTTGGTGTTTAATATGGAATGTCAGCTCAGAAAATAAGTTAGAAATGTGGAAAGATAACGATCATTTCCGTATGTGCAATTATTTTAAACCTACCGATGGAAGCACTTACATACCCCTGGAAAGTTGCCACCATAGATTATGGTTGTTCCCAGGGACTAATTTATCAGGCTTAGATGTAATTGCACTCATGAAGAGGAATATGTTTCTCAGTCCCAAATTCTCTCCTCTAAGTTTCAGCAGAAGGGGTATGTTAAAACATCCCTTGAGGGAGAGATGGAGCGAGTATGAACTATGGATAGACAGGTGTTGGTATCTAATCAGTTTAAGGAAGTTAACAATAGTCTTTCAACTTTTAAAATTATATTGGACTATAATGTCCAATATAAAACATTTTTTAAAAATTGTTTAACTACTTCCTGACTGCCGGCACTCAAATGACGGCCAGGCGGCGCACCTATTGTGGCGGGAGGCCATCATTTGACGGCCTTACGTTTAAACAGGGAATGCGCGCGTTCGTGTGCGCGCATCCCTGTTTCTTCGGTGGCGGTGTGTCACAGGAACACCGCTCGCCACCGACGGGGTTGAACAGCCATTGGTTATGGCTGTTTACCACGTGATCGGCCGTGATGAAGTCACAGATGGTCACACCCCCACTGTGCACAGCGCATGCGCGCGATCGCACTGAACGTGCACGTCGGTGGAGGCGTGTTCCCCGGGAACACTGCTCGTCACTAACGCTGGTAAACAGCCATTGGCCGGCTGTTTACCCACGTGATTGGCTGTGATCCTTTCACAGCCGTTCACTAAAATGTAAACAAACCGCGGTAACGAGATGATACAGGGTTCTCCTCCTCACACACCAATCGTGTGTGAGGAGGAGATTGCGGTAACATCTCGTTACCGCCTACAGTGTACACCAATCACACTGATTGCCCCCCCCCAATAAAGAGGACCTGTCACCACCCCTCATAGTACCTGTCAATCACAGTCCATCAGAGTACCTGTCACAGTCCATCAGAGTATTTGAGTACCTGTCACAGTCCATCAGAGTATTTGAGTACCTGTCACAGTCCATCAGAGTACCTGAGTATCTGTCACAGTCCATCAGAGTACCCGAGTATCTGTCATAGCCCATCAGAGTACCCGAGTACTTGTCACAGTCCATCAGAAGACCCGAGTATCTGTCACAGTCCATCAGAGTACCCGAGTACCTGTCACGGCACATCAGAGTACCCGAGTACCTGTCACGGCACATCAGAGTACCCGAGTACCTGTCACGGTCCATCAGAGTACCCGAGTACCTGTCACAGCCCATCTGAGTACCTGTCACAATCCATCAGAGTACTCGAGTATCTGTCACGGTCCATCAGGGTACCCGAGTACCTGTCACGGTCCATCAGGGTATCCGAGTACCTGTCACGGTCCATCCGAGTACCCGAGTACCTGTCACGGTCCATCAGAGTACCTGTCATGGTCCATCAGGTTACCCGAGTACCTGTCACGGTCCATCATGGTACCCGAGTATCTGTCACGGTCCATCAGAGTACCCGAGTACCTGTCATAGCCCATCAAAGTACCCGAGTACCTGTCACAGCCCATCAAAGTACCCGAGTACCTGTCACGGTTCATCCGAGTACCCAAGTAGCTGTCACAGCCCAACAAAGTACCTGAGTACCTGTCACGGTCCATCAGAGTACCCGAGTACCTATCACAGTTCATCTGAGTACCTTTCCCGGTCCATCTGAGTACCCGAGTACCTATCACAGTTCATCTGAGTACCTGAGTACCTGTCACAGTTCATCTGAGTACCTGAGTACCTGGCACAGTTCATCTTAGTACCCGAGTACCTCTCACAGTCCATATGAGTACCTGAGTACCTGTCACTGCCTTTCAGAGTACCCAAATACCAGTCACCAAGCCATCAGAGTACCTGTCACCAGGCCTTCAGAGTACCCGAGTACCTGTCACCAGGCCATCAGAGTACCCGAGTACCTGTCACCAGGCCATCAGAGTACCCGAGTACCTATCTCCAGCCCATCAGAATACCCGAGTACCTATTTGCAGCCCATGTCTCATATAATATACTTTGGGGTATTTACTTTCCAAAATGGGGTCATTTTGTGGGTAATTTTACTGTCCTGGTGGTCCAGGACCTTCACAAGTGTGATGGGTAGGAATGAAATGAGATGTGTCATTTATGCTCCTAGAACGCCTGAACGTACTACTTCAATGTTCGGCCTCTCTATGTGACCAGGCTGTGTAAAAGTCCTACACATGTGGTATCGCCATACTCGGGAGGAGTAGCAGAATGTGTTTTGGAGTGTAATTTTTGCTATATACATGCTATGTGTTAATAATATCTTATAAATTAACAACTTTGTGTAAAAAAAAATGCGTTTTCATTTTTTTCCACATATTCCAAAAACTTCTGGAAAAAAAATGAACCGTTCAAAAGACTCATTATGCCTCACAGATTATACGTTGGGGTGTTTGCTTTCCAAAATGGGGTCATTTTATGGGAAATGCCATTGTCCTGGTACTCCAGGGCCTTCAAAATTGTAATAGGTGGTTGAGAAATGAGATGCGTCATTTTTGCTCGTAGAACGTCTGAAGGTACTACAATGTTGGTGCTCTGTATGTGGGCAGGCTGTGTAAAAGTCTCACACATGTGGTATCGCCGTACTCGGGAAGAGTAGCAGAATGTATTTTGGGGTGTAATTTGTTGTATGCATATGCTGTGTGTGAGATATAACCTGATAATATAACAATTTAGTAAAAAAAAAAAATCTTCATTTTGCAAAGAATTGTGGGAAAAAATGACAACTTAATAAAAACTCACCATGCTACTTACTTAATACCGTTTAATGTCTAATTTGTAAAAAGGGGTCATTTGGGGGTTATTTGTACTTTCCTAACTTGTTAGGCCCCTTTCACACTGACGTCCCGTTCAGGCCCGCCTGTCAGTTTTTCAGGCGGACCTGAACGGGTGCTCCATAGAGCTCTATGGAGCGTCGGATGTCAGCGGTGACATGTCCGCTGACATCCGACCCGCTCCGATCCGAAAAAGTGTAACGGAGGAAAAAGCTATTTTTCCATCCGTCTGCGGATCGGATCGGGTGACGACGGGCACTGCGGTCCGTCGTCATCCGATCTCCCATAGGGGAGAGCGGCGCTGTGACAGGTCTGTCCCTGCGCAGTATGCAGAGACGGAGCTGTCATCTCCCTGCTCAGCGGGGATCGGCGGAGTGATCCCCGCTGAGCAAACGGATATCCACGGGGCGGATCAGAACTGATCTGCCCCGTGTGAAAGGACCCTTAGTGTCTCAAGAAATGAGATACACCTGATGTACTGAAGGCCTGATCAGATGTGATCAATTTTCAGCGATTGGCACCATCGTTTGTAGACTCTATAACTTTCACAAAGACCAAATAATATACACAAATGTGGGTTATTTTTACCAAAGATATGTAGCATTATAAATTTTGGCCAAAATGTATGAAGAAAAATTACTAATTAGCAAAAAGTTATGACAGAAACAAAGAAAAAGGCTTTTTTTTTTCACAAAAATTAAGTTTATTTTATTTATAGCACAAAAAATAAAAAACCCACTAGTGATTAAATACCACTAAAAGAAAGCTCTATTTGTGTGGAAAAAAGGACGCAAGTTTCATATGGGTACAGTGTTGCATGACTGAGTAATTGTCATTCAAACTGTGAGAGCGCTGAAAGCTGAAAATTGGTCTGGTCAGGAAGGGGGTGTAAGTGCACTGTATTGAGGTGGTTAAAAAAATTGGCCATACTTAAACAAGATAAAATATTAGACCCTCTGTTACCGTCGCAACCTCAATTTATTTATAAAAAAGCCTCTTCATTGCGTGATCGTCTTGACCCAGGAGTTATTGATTCCCCGATACAGTTTGAAAACAGGATTTTTTCCATTTCTCACTGGTTTCTATGCCTGTGGGCAGTGTACCGCCTGCCGGCATTCAAAAGTTAATACCAAAAAACTGTAAGATTTTTGGGCTTCAGTGACTAATAGAAAGTATAGAATACAACAATTAATAACAATTGCCTTGATTGGTGTTGTATATATGCTTGAATGTGATTGTGGTTTACAATATATTGGCAGGACCTTCAGACCTCTCCATGTCTGCATAGGGAAACATGTCTATAATATAAAAAAGGATTGAAGACTCCTAATGTTTCCAGGAATGTTAAATTATTTCACAGTTGGGACCCTAGGGAGTTAAAATTCTGGGGCATAGAGAAAGTCACTAGACGCTGTAGGGGAGTAATTTTATAAGTCAACTATGCCGTAGGGAATCTTACTGGATACATGAAACCAGAGTTTTAGTGCCAGTTGACTTGAATGTTGACTTTGATATTAATTGTTTTATTTCTGATTGATAGGATGTAAATTTTAATGTTGATGTATTTTATTTAAGATCAATGATGGCCGCAGTTTGATGTTTCACAATTCGTTATGTATTCCATAATCCAATTTTTTAATCAACTAATTATAGTCAATTTTTAACTTTGTAGTAATATTAATTGGATGTGTATCCTTGTGGAGATAAGTAAAAAATGTTTTTTTATCATATAAGCTATAATGATGTAAATGTGCACTATTGCACTTTACAAGTCCAGTTAGATTATTTAGATATGTATTTTTTCGATGTGCACTCATGTTACAAGTCCAGTCGAATCATGTTGATATGGACTTTCTTATTATTAAGGGATTGTTGCTATGGACACTTCCTGGCTGGTCCCAGGAGATTTCCTATGGACACTTCCTGGCTGGTCCCTAAAGATTACTAAGCCGCTCAGGCGATTGATCATGTGATGGTAGTCTGGACGTCCATGGTTACCATCTCAAACTATATTAAGCAGGAGTAGTTCATATTCGCTGATGAAGTCCTGCCCCCTGGGACGTAACACGCACGGAACTACGTGAATGTTGTGTCGTCCATCGTTGATTTTTGCGTTTTTCTATGCCTGACTACCAAGCACTGGGTTTCAGTATTATATTTGTAAGTGGAAACTTTTTTTTATTAATAAAGTGACATACATGCAGAGAGCACTATATATTGCCGTTTTTTTTTTTTTGCATGCATCCCATGAACCAGAGCCTTGTGTCCATAGTGCAGAGCCAATGCAGAGCCAGTTATCTCCATATGCTATTCCAGATCAGTGCATATCTCCTCCCAGTGGTATTCATCCTTGACACAACATCTTCTACCCTGTAAGGGAAAAAGCATTTATCTGTTAATTCAGGGGTCCATTCGAAGAGGTGAGCTGCTAGTTTCTTCAGTGATGGAGGTTAAAAAATAATCCCTTATGATCATATTTAGAAGCACCTTTTAGACATTTATTGCTGTGTTTTCTGCACACTATCAATTTTATAATTTTTATGAACTTTATTACTATTGTTTTTATAGTAACTGTTTGCGCTGCACTGCCTTTTTTATATTTATATGAATGAAGCCAAAAATCAGCAATACCGATTACATCATAGCTCTCCTCGTGCACCAGAGCTTCCAACTCACCTCTTTTGCTTGGCAGACTTCTGGCATTGAACAAATACTTCAATGCATTATTACATTTTTGCTCTGGTGTTTTGCATATCTTTTTTAGTAGTACAAATAGCACTATAATTTCCAATGGTTGTTTGCAACATGGAACCTTCTTGTCACCTGCCATAACCCTCCCCCCATCTATCCCCATTCCACCCTCCATTAATGTCTGACCCCTAAATGACCTGTCTGCTCGATTGAATTCTAGTTCACCCTCCCCCTCGTTGACTCTTAAGGAACCTCCACCTGCCATGTATTCTGTCATTGGTTCCAACATGGACCAAGACAGCTGGGTTGTGCCCAGCTCCTCCCAGTAATTTATTAACCCGGTCCACCACATGCCTGAACCCTAGCACAGCAAACCATTTGGTTGAGGCAATTCTGGAGACAAATTATTCTATCAGTCCTTCTGATTATAGAACCCCCTATTACTACCAACTGTCTAGTCTTACCTTCACTAGCCTCACCACCCCTACTAGATGGCCTGCTCGCATGGCTGTTAGCGATAGCAGTGACATCCAGGTTACCAAATAAATAAATTGCACATCAATTGGGCCAGGTTGGCCCAAACAAACTATGTAAAGTCTGTGGAAAGCTGCAGTTTCCAAAACAAGCAATACTTTTTGTAGAGTTAGAAGGGGGACTCTTTACATCTGGAGGAAAAGAGATTAATTTTTTAAATATGGAAATGCTACTTCACAGTAAGAGCTGTGGAAATGTGGAATAAACTTCCTCAAGAGCTGGTTCTGGCCAGCTAAGTAGATTGTTTTAAGAAAGGCCTATTTTTTTTAAATGCACATAAGATAACTGGATCTGGATACAACTATTTAAAAATAAAGTTTATCTGGGGGGGGGTATGGGGCGGGGTGTCTGAGCAGCTGATGTAGCCGGACATTCCCTGCACTCTCTCCGCTGAGCATCCATCACATTATCCTGAGGGCACTAATTTCTTTGCATCATTTGCTTCACTGATGGCTCCAGGGGCTTCCCACTGCTCCAGTCGACCTAACAAGGGGTCCTGCGCAGCTGTCGATCATGTCAAGGTGGCTCAAGGAGGTCCGGTCGGTTGATCTTGTGGGGCAAGATGGCACCTGTCCACAGCAGACCACTAATGAACAGTATAAGGCAGTGGCACAAAAACATTTCTCCAAGACACTATTTAAAGACCCCACACCTCCTGCAACACCTGAGGACTCCTCTGGCGGAGTCTTGAAGATGGATGACACAGTCCTCCTCAAGGGTTTCACTGGATCTGGGCTAGATTGTGACACATTTAATACCCCGGCAGACATCTTTGCCATGCCATCAGGGCCTGCAGGGATCATAGAGGATTCTGAACCAACCCTTCGGGATATTTTCTTAGCAGTTACAGCTGAAAATGCATCCATTGCTGGCCTTACTGATGAACTTAAAGGGGTGAAAATGGAAATTACATTTATTAGGCAGGATATGCAAAAGCTAGGGGAGAGAATATCAGCTCTAGAGGGGCAAGTTAGCTCTATAGAGGATGAAAATGCAGCTCTGCAACGATACCTCAGCTATAATAATCATCTTAAGGCTCAACAGTCTGCTCGCCTGGAGGCTCTTCAAAACAGGCTGAGACGTAAACACCTCTGTGCCATTGGCATTCCTGAAAGAGTGGAGGAGAAGGGACCCAGATACCATACTCTCTAAAGCTTGTACCATGCCTGGTGCCCTGGCTATTGATAATTCAAAAATGTCCCTGTTTCCTGATTTCTCTGCTGAGTTGCAGAAAGTGTGAGTGCAGTTTAATATTGTGAAACAAAATCTGAGACCTCTGGAGTACGTAATACCCTATCCAGACCTTTTACGGGTCGAGGCACATTTCTTTGAGAAGTCTTAGTATTAGTTAGTAAGGTTGAATAAAGACACCAGTCCATCCAGTTCAACCTGAGTGAGTTTCTACAATTGTCTCTATCCCTGTACATTGCACACTCACATCAGTCCCTACCCTCAAGGAGCCCACAATCCAAGGTCCCCATTCATATACTAGGGCCAATTTTGGACAGAAGCCAATTAACCTACCTGCATGTCTTTGGAGTGTGGGAGGAAACCAGAGTACCCGGAGGAAACCCACGCAGGCACAGGGAGAACATGCAAACTCCAGGCAGGTAGTGCCATGGTTGGGATTCGAACCAGCGACCCTTCTTACTGGTAGGCGAGAGTGCTAAACACTACACCACTGTGCCACCCGAAAAAGTCCACTCTGCTAGTGCAGTGGTTAGATAGGGAAGAATGATCCTTGAGGGCTGCCTTGGGCCAACGGCCAGCCATTATCTTTGTATGATATAGATATTTGACAGCACACCATGGATCGGCACAAAGTGGTGTTCAAATGGGTAGTTTATTGCAAGATCACAACACAAGACAGGTGCAACGTTTCGGAAGTCACGCAGGAGCCCTTTTTCAGGCATGTGATAAATGTGGGTTAACAATGGAAAGAATTTAAATAACCATTAACCAATCAGAAAAAAAGGAAACTAGAGCTCCTCCCAGCCCCCAGATAGGTATGACGTCACAAATCCCGCCAAAAAGACTCAAAAAGTTAGCATAATTAAACAGATCCAAAAAAAGTATGTGAAGAAGAGGTTAACACAAAAAAACACTGACACTACCTGTGCTTTGTCATGTAGGATTTGGTATTGTGGATCCTGAGTCACTGTAATGATGGACCCGTTGCTAGGGAAGATCAATATCAATCGCACTCTAGATATTGCTGGGATTAGTGGTTACAAATTCCAACAGCAATCGCGATTGCGCATATTATGTGATGCAGAGGCGGTAACCAGGCAACAGGGACACTGTAATGCCGGGGGCCACCGATGCCATGGAGATGCATGATGTCGGTGCATCCCTGCCCGACACAGATCGGCGACGTGTGGGGGTAAATGTTTGCAGGTTGGTTTAGACTACAGGAGTCATCGCCAGCGCCGTGTTCATGTTGCGCCGGCGGTGACCAAGCAACAGGGAACGCTGAGGTGCTGGGGCCACCGATGTCATGGAAATGGAAGAAGCTGACTGGCCCCGCCGATCAAAGCAGATTGCATCCAATCCAGGGAGGTGGGGAGAAGTGGTGAATGTGGGGAACGTGAGTGAGAGAAGAAGAGAAGAACAGGAAGTGAAAAAGAACAAAAGGAAGTGAGAGAAACACAAAAGGAAAAAAGGGGGGATTGGGACCAAGGAATTTTGAAAACCAAAAGAGATGGTTGAAAATAGATGCGAAAGTAAAGTCAAGAAAAGAAAGGATGCAGAGAGGCGAAGAAAAGAATAGAAAGGAAAAGGGGACAACAATAGTGATGAAAATAAAAATAAAAAGTATTATTTTTGTATGCACATGCTGTAATCTTCAATTGCCCAGTTCCATTTTGGCATAGCCAAAGGTTTCCTACTGCTACTGTTGGATATTCCTTCTGGTTACTACTGACTTTACTGTTGCAGAGAAGTTCTCTATGTGGACTGCATGCTTTTTTACCTTTCAGTTTGAGAGCCTGGTTGGCTCAACACAGGTCTCCTTGTGTGGTTCTATGGTCTATACCAGTGATGGCGAACCTTGGCACTCCAGATGTTTTGGAACTACATTTCCCATGATGCTCTGGTACCTTGCAGTGTAGTGGAGCATCATGGGAAATGTAGTTCCAAAACAGCTGGGGTGCCAAGGTTCGCCATCACTGGTCTATACATACAGTATACTTGATTGGTTCCTATTATCATGGACTCTACATGTAAACTGCTCTGAAATTTTTCCCTTGCTCTCTAAATGGTTCTACTACGAATGCCTTGGATGGTCCCCAGACATTGCAATAGCCGTTCAGCCTCCTCTATTCCATGAATCAATGTTCTCTACCTACAAAGGTTGTGTATTCCCATCTATGGCTATGAAAATTTGGCTAGGAAAATTTGAGTATTGTCCTGGAATGTTAGGGGACTGAGCAACACAACTAAATGACTGGCGGTTCTCCCAACCATTAAACGACTGAACTTTTCTCTAGTATGCTTACAAGAAACACAATTTTCATCTGGAGACCCACCCCAATTCTCACAATACCAATTTAGTCACCAATTTTACTCCATTTACTCCTCATACTTCAGGGGTGTTAGTGTCCTTTTGCATCAAGGGACTCAGTTATCCTCTAGAAATGTGCTAATTGACCCTGGCGGTCAATTTGTTTTTTATTATGTTCACTTTATGGGTTCAAATGAATTATTGTGGGTAGGTACATCCCTCCACCATTCTCGGATGAGACCTTAAAGACCCTGGAAACGTATAAGTCTCGATTTCCTGGCCTACTGCTATTAGCGGTAAGTGACTTTAATAACTACCTAGATTCTGCCAAAGACAAACCAAATACAATCTAGTGGGACCTATGCTCTCCATGCCTAAAGGCCCTACAGCATTGGCACGGTTGCTCGAGGAACTTGGTCTTTGGGATGTGTGGAGGTATACGACATTCTGGTTTATGTATGTATTCTTGTTACTCTTCCTCCCATGGGGGGCTTTTCAGAATTGATCTGGGTTTGGGCAATGATACCCTGCTTCCAGCATTGACTAACTCCAATTATGAGGCTAGTGTCAGAAACCATGAATCAGACCAAGACAGAAGTGCAGTTAAAATCACACTTGTTTAATAATAATAATAATAATAATAGTAAAAGGTAAACAGAGCAACGTAGTCAAATCATAGCCAGAGATTGGTAACCGGAACGCATAGTCAGACAAGCCACAACGTCAGGGAGCCAGAAATCAGCGTACTCCAGGACAGGCCAGGAAATCAGGAAACCGGAGAATCAGCGTAGTGGAACAGCAAGTAGGATCAGGAACCAGAAGGGATGTTAGCCAAGCAAGTCTTCAACAGATACACAGGAGAGATTCTCTGGATGTGTTGACCAAGGCGAAGGCAGAGAGGGACTGAACTGAACAACTAAGTAACCAGCAGGACTGACAAACAGGATATCATTATCAGATGAGTCACTATGGAAAAGATTGGAGCTGGTAATTAACCGACAGCTCTGAGAAGGAAGCCTGATCCCAGCCCTGACAGTACCCCCTCCTCATCGACCCCTCCCCCTCGAAGGTTTGAGGGGAAAATGTCTATGGAAAGCATGGAGGAGGACAGGGGCATGTATGTCCGAGGATGAGACCCAAGAACGTTCTCGGACCGTGCCTTTTCCAATGCACCACCAGGTACTGTATACGCCCACGGAACCTACAAGCGTCAACAATGGACTGCACTTCATACTCCTCATGGTTCTCAATCTGTATTGGGTGAGGACATGGCACCGAGGTGGTAAAGGGGTTGCAGACCAAAGGTTTTAATAAGGAGACATGGGATACATTTGAGATACGCATATAAGAAGGAAATATTTTTTTGTGGCCCACAGACAGATTGCTCTTAAGTGGACATCTCCACATCCACCGACTGTGTCCGATTGGATTGTAGATCTCAATAGGATAATTTTTTTTAAAAGCATACATATTTCCTAAGGAACTCCCTGAATAAGTTTGATGTTATCTGGTCTAGATGGCTTAAATCTATGACTTAGGTATCATGTCAATCAATGTGTACTATGTACTCTGTAATGCTGGATATTGTTATTCCTTTTTTTTTGTGTGTCATATATCCTCCAAGTGAGGGGGGGGGGGGGTGTTAGGCCTTGTTGAAGGGAAGTGGTTTGGGGTTTATTTATTTATTTATTTTTTCTGGGGAGTTTTGGTTTGGTGTGATTTCAGTTTTTGTGGTTTTGTCTGTATATAAAATATAAAATAATAAAAAGGATTTGATTAAAAAAAAAAAGGTCTGACCAGTTCTTATGATAATCAGAAATATAGCAAAGTAGAAACTGCTCAAAGGCCTGGTTGGCTCCTTCTGCTGCCCCATTAGACTGTGGGTGATACGCAGAGGAAAAAGAGAGCTGAATTCCCAACTGTGCACAAAAGGCTCGCCAGAACCAGGACACAAACTGACTACCCCTGTCCGAGAATATCACCTTGGGTAGCCCATGTAAGCGAAAGCTCTCCCGAGCATAAATGGAAGCCATTTCCTTAGACATGGGCAACTTCTTAAGTGGAATACAATGAGACATCTTCGAGAACTGGTCAACCAGCATAAGGATAACTGTGTTGCCCTGAGAGTTGGGTAACTCCACAATGAAATCCATGGACAGGTGGGTCCAAGGCTTCTCTCCATTGGGTATGGGTTGTAGGAGGCCCAATGGAAGGTGTTGTGGTGTCTTACTCTGAGCACACACGGAACCAGCAGCTACAAAGTTGGCTACATCAACACGTAGACTAGGCCTCCAGAATTGTTGAGAAAGGGCATAAAAGAGTTGATTCTTCCCAGGGTGGCCAGCACCTTTGGGAGTATGGAAAGTCTGGAGCACGGCAGTACGGAGACTCTCAGGGAAAAAGCAGTGGTCACAAGGTTTCTCAGGAGGAGCATGGACCTGAACGGCAAGAATTTTGTCACCCAAAGGAAAAGTGAGACTAGTGGGAACCGTAGCCAGAATATGATCAGGAGGCATCACAGGAACAGGAATCAATTACATTTTGGAAGTTAAGGAAAATTATTGCGACAAAACCCTTACATTCTTAGTACCGAGTAAGAATGAGACAATGTAATTGAAACTTGACAAGAAAAGAGCCCCTATGTGTCACAGATCAGCTCCACAGCTGATCTGTGTCTCACCTTTACTGCTGTAGGTTGGCTGGCATCTGTTGTTCCACCAGCTGGTGTTCAGCTCTGTGCACTCTGTAGCTATGGGTGTCGCCGCACATCACATGTTGCCTAATATATGATTCCTTCCTGCTATTTCCTGTCCAGCCCCTCATGTGCTTCTATATTTAAATCCCTTTCAAATCAGCTACTAATTACTTGAGCAACATACTCCCTTTGTGTAACCTGTTTTACCTGACCTCTCGTGAACTGATCTCTTGTGTACCGACCCAGCTTGTTCTAATTACGTTGTCTGCAGTGAGCCCTGACCTTGGCTCACTATCTGGCTCTCCTTTGCTTCATCCATCCATCCTTGTCTAACAGTGTCTTTTGATGCTTCTCTAGCGAGCAGGGTGAACCCAGGGGTCGTGACCTGGGGTCAGCACGCAGCTAAGCCCAAACCCTCATGAGGGGGTCCCTGGCAGAACACCAGCTGGCTCTTAGATTCCACGCCCTGGGGGATCCCGTGTCACCTGCTCACCTGTGGGCTCACTGTAAGTAGTACCGTGACCCTATGGCCATGGACAATGGAAAAGTCTCATGAGTCACATGGGCAGGCTGTAAAGGTCTACCATCAAGAGCCTCAATGGCAAGCGGAGTGGCACGAACCTGCAGTGGAATTGAGTGCTTAGATTCAAAGGCAGCATCAATGAACAAGCCTGCAGCCCCAGAGTGGATTAGAGCCTGTATCTCGATGGACAACCAAAAAAGGGTGCTTATCCTTCTGGATATCTGGGGATTTAACAACGCAACCTAAGGTCTGTCCCCTACAGGACCTAAAGGTTTGGGTATTCCCTGGATGGGTAGGACAAGACTTCAAAAAGTGACCTGCCTGGCCACAATAAAGGCACAATCTCTCCCTCCTCCTAAAGGTTCTCTCATCCACAAAGAGACGTGTGAAGCCCAAGTGCATGGGTTAATCTTTACTGACTGACTTGGTACCAGGAGGGATGGGAGGTGATGGAGGCAAGGGTGGAACTGCAAAGCTCAGAGACAAATGTACAGGAGGCTTCCGCAAGCACTCCTTAAAAGAGAATCTTTCTCTGAGTCTGGAGTCAATGAGGATGGCAAACATGATCAACTTCTCCAGCTCAGTGGGTATATGAGAAAAATCAGCCACGGGGGCCTCATTGTCCCACGAAACCTCTGCTGCCAGAGTATGGAATTTAGTAGCATAATCGGCAACAGTTCTCGTACTCTGTTTGATGGACATGAGACACTTGGTAGCAGAAGCGGAGCATGCAGGAACGTCAAATACCCTTTTAAAGGAAGCCACAAACTCTGGGTAACTCAGGTGTTTGTGTTTACCATAGAAGGTTTGCCCAGGCCAAGGCTCTCTAAGCCCACGTACACATACACGGTCGGAGATTTTGCCAACCAAATCCGTCGGATTTTGCCCGTCGGATTTAGTCCGACGGATTGTGTCCGAAACTGTTGCATACACACGGTCGGGCCAAGTTGGCGAAAAATCCGATCTTTCAGAACGTGATGACATAATTTCGTTACGATGGGACTACATTCAGGCTAGTAGCCAATAGCTTTGATGTAGGAATTTGATCTGAGCATGCGTGGCTTTTGGTCCGACGAAAATGCTCTACACATGATCGGATTAGGTCCGTCCGGCCCAGTTGGTCGGGAAATATTTCCAACATGTTGGAAAATTGGGTCGGACGGAGATTCGGACGGAATCAGTCCGATGCATACCACACACAGTCGGATTATCTGACGACACGGTCCGATAAGACTCATTCCGACAGATTCTCCGACCGTGTGTAGGGCTTAGCGTCTGTACCACTAAGGCAAACTGATCCATACAGTGATCCTGCTCATCTAACCTGGAAAATTCAGAATCATCTTCTAAATTTACGGCCTTCGCCTACAGTCAGAAACCATGAATCAGACAGAAACAGAAGTGCAGTAAAATCACACTTATTTAATAATAATAGTAAAAGGTAAACAGAGCAACATAGTCATATCGTAGCCACAGTTCTGTAACCAAAACGCATACGAGACAAGCCAGGACGTCAGGTAGCCAGATATCAGCCTACTTCAGGACAGGCCAGGAAATCAGGAACCAGAGAATCAGCCTAGTGGAACAGCAAGCAGGATCAGGAACCAGAAGGGACATCAGCCAAGCAAGTCTTCAACAGGTACACAGAAGAGAGTCTCTGGATGTGTTGACCAAGGCGAATGCAGAGAGGGACTGAACTGAACATCTTAAGTAACCAGCAGGACTGACAAACAGGATATCATTATCAGTTGAGTCACTCTGGAAAAGATTGGACTGGGCAATTAACTGACAGCTGAGCAGCCTGCTCTGAGAAGGAAGTGCTGAGCCCAGCCCTGACAGCTAGGAACATCTTGGATCATTCCCCATTTTGGGTAGAACTTTTCTATCCCATATTATCCTTGAAGATTATGTTGGATGCTCAGTGCCTTTTGGCTGTATTTATTTCCAGGCCTAGATCCAACTGTGGACTCTCTGATTGCTTTTTTTTTGCATATAATGTGGGTACGGCTGGCCTGGATGTAGTGTGGGATGCCTCTAAGGCACATCTTAGAGGGCAGTTTATAAAGCATATTAATTATATCAAAACTAAAATGAAGCACTACAAACGGCTGAAGCTAACTATATTGCCAATCCCTCAGATACTACCAAAAGTGCATGGTTAGCATCACAATCCCTATCACAACAGGTAGCACTGCAGTTGGCTGAAAATAAATGCTCCTTTCTGAAGCAGCAGAACTTTAAGGAAGGGGAGAGCACCGGTCATATATTGACCACGCTCATTAAGTCTCAGCAGCCTATATTCAGGCTTTTACAGATCCCCAGGGTTTATCTTACAGTACTACTCTAGAAATAATTCAAATTTTCTGTTTTTTTTTTTAATAAATAGCTATTCTTTCAAAGTTCACCCCTCACAGTTAGATCTTAATGGGTTTTTAGATGTTTATCCCATGTCCAAGCTCTTAATTTCAGACACTGGAACTTTGAATGCTCTATTATCTGAGGAGGAAATCCTAACGGCCCTGGCACAAACACACTGTGGAAAAGCACCTGGTTCAGATGGCCTGCCAGCTTAGGTTTTATAAGAAATATGCACCCCAGATGGTGCCGGTTCTTCTGAAGGTATACAGTGAGGTTTACAAAAGGGTATATTGCCCCCTTACATGAATGAGGCGACTATTGTAGTTTTGCTGAAACCCGGGAAAGATGCCCTCCAATACTCCTTACGGTAAAGGCCAGGTATAGATGAGGCAGCGGCTCACTTTTTGTATGCTTGATATTTAGGCCAGGTAACACACTACAGGCATACCCCACTTTTAAGTACACAATGGGGTTTATTTACTAAAGCTGGAAAGTATAAAATCAGGCTCACTTCTGCATAGAAACCAATTAGCTTCTAACCCCAACTTGTTCAATTAAGCTTTTTTTTTATTTATTTTTTTTTTTAATTCTTTTTATTGAGTTATTTAGAAATAAACATAAACATTGACAAAGGAGTGACACTGACAATCCGCCAGGTCTCTCCACGACCAACATGGTCGACACTGACACAACAGTTCAATTTACCTAACATAGGCATCTGACTTTGTGTGGAACCCTTACCCCTCCCCCCAACAACCCCTAACTCAGTTCACCACCAACCTCGAATAGAAAATTTACCCTATACCTTCAAGGGAGTACCCAGGATTTATACAACGGCCATATTAGATTGGTTGAATCAATTGCCAGTTACTGCACATCTAGTACCGACAGGCTAATTTAAAACCCAGAGAGCATAATCACCATTATGTAGACTTAGCTCTATCATAACAGGAAGATATGAAAGGACTTTAAAAAGGTTTTCAATTGTTAAATACCAGAGATGAGATAGTAAACAATTCTATCCAACCGTCCTTTCCGAGTTAAACCATGCTTGCCATACTTTGTTAAACTTTTTTCCACATCCCCTGGACTGGTATGCTGGCCTTATAGCAGGGTATCATGGAGTTCACAATCCCCCTCCAGAAGGGTATGCCAGGAGGCGTGGAGGACCTCCATTTCAATAGAATGGCCTTCCTCCCATAGAAAAATAGAATGTTTAGTAATGTTCTAAGAGCCGCTGAAGGGACCACATGCTCAACCAGGCCCAGTAGACAAACTCTGATTGATATTGGGATAGGTAACTTCAGAATATCTCCAATGCAAGAGGCCACCCCCTCCCAGAAGATCTTTATTTGGGGACATTTCCAGAAGATGTGTTTAGCATCAGCCGGTGAGAAGCCACATCTCTAACATTCCGAGGAGACCGATGGGTATTTTGCTGCAAGTCTGGCAGGTGTGAAATAAATTCTATGTAAAAATTTGAATTGAATTAATCTATCCCGTGCAGAGACCAAGTGTTTGAAGGGATGGTCCCACATGTCATCCCATTCCTCCCCATCTATGTCAGGGACTTCCCCCTCCCAGCGCTCTCTACACCTTGTCAGTGCTGCCGGACTCTTCTTAAACATTTCCTTATACCCGACCGACAGTGTTTTAGGAAGGTCTTCCCCCATAAGCATATCTTCCATAGTTGACGGGATGGATTCTACCCCAAATTGAGCTTGGAAAGCGCGGCAAAGCTGTATGTATCTGCAAAAGGACGAGTTAGGGAGATAATGCCTGGCCTTAAATTGATCAAACGTTAGGAGAATTCTTTCTCTCGTGATGTCCTTCAGAAGCTTTATGCCCTTGACAACCCACACCATGGGATCTGGGAATGAGTAAAAATGGGGCAGCTTAGGATTTACCCACAGCGGGTTCTGCGATGAGAAGCCCCAGTAGCTCGGGCAGGCTAACTGTACCATCTCTTCCCATGCTGTAATAGTGGCCTTCATAGCCAACGCAAGAGGCAATTCTGATTTGATGCCAAGCGAAGGGTCTCATACAACCCCAAATGAGCTGCTTCCGCAACTGTGGCAGAATCCCCTTCATTTGATATCAACCATTTATGGGCAAACAGCATTTGACCAGCTAGATAATACTTCCTCCAGTCAGGTAGGGCCAACCCTCCTTGTCCCCAGGGTTCCTGAAGCACTTTGAGCCCTATGCGTGGTGGTTTTGGAGCCCAAAGGAATGAGCTAGTGGTACTGTCTAGTTGTTTGAAAAATGACTTAGGTACCCACATAGGGGCGTGGTGTAGGAAATATAAAATGACGGGAAGAATTTTAATTTTAATTAGATTTATCCTACCTATGGAAGCCTCTGCCACGCTTGGGCCTTTTGCTTGAAAAATGTTAAGAGGGGCTTCAAATTAAGGGTTAAATATGCAGTACTGTCTGCTGTAATCTTCACTCCTAGGTATGTTATAGAAGATACCCACTTCAGCGGTAGACTATGGTCAGCCTTTTCCTTGGCCCCCTCATCAAGCGGTAGGATGGAGGATTTACTCCAATTGATCTTTAATCCCAAGAAAGGGTAAAATTGTTTAGGATTTTCAGGGCTGCCTGCAGTGAGGATCCAGGGTCCTCCAGAAACAATAACATGTCATCAGCATATAATGCCAGACATTCCTAGATTGTACCTACTCTTATGGCTTTAACTTCACTAGATGATCTAAGTGCCACCGCCAAAGGTTCCATCATAAGTGCAAATATAAATGGTGACAGCAGGCACCCCTGCCTAGTACCCCTTCCCACCGAAAAAAAGGGAGAAGTAGACTGACCCGCCTTATTGCCACCCTGGGGTTACTATATAATAGCATAATCCACTGCCTGAACACACTGCCAAATCCCATTAGTTCCAGCACCCGGAACATGTATTTCCAGTCAGTTGAGTCTAATGCTTTTTCTATGTCGATCGACACAACAATTCTAGTGCCAATTTCAAGACCGGGAAGCTGAAGATGAGTAAACAACCTTCTTGGATTGGTATCAGTAGACTTTCCTGGGAAGAAACCAGTCTGGTCAATATTGACCAGGGAGGAAATCACTCCGACCAACCTATTGGCCAGAACCTTTGTCAAGATCTTCAAATCCGTGTTCAGTAGGGAAATAGGCCTATATGACGAACAATCTAAGGGATCTTTACCTGGTTTCAGCAGTAGGACCATATACGCATCCAGCATAGATGCTGGAAGCTCATTCAGTTCCAAACACTTCACCAGGAGAGCATTCAGTCTAGGTGCCAGTTCTTCAGCATAATTTTTATAAAAGTCTGCTGGAATGCCATCTGACCCTGGGGCCTTATATGGGGGAAAATCAAAAATGTTTGTAACTATTTCTTTAGTTGTTATCACATCATCCAGCATCGACCTTTCCACGTCAGATAACCTCTGGAGGGTAAGACCCTCAGAAGGGCATCCAAATCAGCAGGATCATAGTTGGGTATGGGGGCGTATAGGTTTTCAAAGAATTTCCCAAATTCTTTCAAAATTTCGATGGGGTTGCTGACCAGTACACCACCCTCCCCTCAAATTACCGGGATATCTGTGATCTGATTATCTACTGCCACCAACCTCGCTAGTAACTTCCCATTTTTGTCCCCCTCTGAGAAAACCGATTCTGCCCTGTGTTTCGCCTCTGTATGGGCCAGATCTGAAAAATACAGGGAGAGAAGGCGTCTAGCTTCCATCAAAGACAGATAAGTGGCATCAGAGGGGCTACCGGCATGCCTCTCCGTGCATTCCTTTTCTTTATCTTGTAACCTAAGGATTTCAGCATTGTGGGCCACCATCTCAAATTTAAAAGTGCAGATGCACTCCCCTCTCCCCACTGCCTTAAATGTGAATTTACTCCCGTAGGCGGGAAGACACCTGCTCATTTTGTAGCCAGCCTAGAGAAAGACGCCAACCCCGTCCCCCTCTCAGCA
Organism: Lithobates pipiens; assembly: GCF_037356315.1. Classification (NCBI taxonomy): domain Eukaryota; kingdom Metazoa; phylum Chordata; class Amphibia; order Anura; family Ranidae; genus Lithobates; species Lithobates pipiens. The sequence continues at coordinate 156,241,457 of NW_027507785.1, forward strand.
GAAAAGCCAAGGTTGAGGGATAAGGGGCAATGATCAGATATTCCCCCTGCCAGGTAATCGATGTCCTGCACAAATGACAATACGGTTTGGTTCCCAAAGGCCAAGTCAATCCATTAGTAGGAGGAGGTAAGTATACATTTGCCAATAATATTTTGTGCGGATAAATGTCTAACAGGACCGCCACATATCTTCCCCCCTGGTCTGAGAAAACCTGGTGTATGGCAAAGCCTTGCTAATAAGAATCGAGTCTCCTCTGGCAAATGTGGAAAAATTAGCGTGGTTTGCTTTTTGAACCCATGGCCTACGCAAAGCCAGTACCCTACTACCATCCAGGTGTGTCTCTTGCAGGAAGGTAACACGCGGCTTGGACTGTTTTAGGAACTGAAATATTGATGTACGTTTGTGCTTATTATTAAGTCCCCTCACATTCCAGGACACAATTTTTGCGTATTTAGCCATTAACCTATGTGAAGAACCATGAATACCAGGAACTTGAGTGCAGTCCCCTGTATAACCTACAGGTGCTGGATGAGACCTTTGACTAGCGCCACATATAATCTATATCATTCCCCCCTTGTAGGTAGTGAACTGAGTTATAACCTTCCCCCTTGCCATTATACCAGATTTGAACAAAACCCCAAAACAACAAACTCAAAACCACTGGTATGTGGCTTAGTCCCAAAAAACTCCCAAAAATGGGGAGAACAAAAATAGACTTAGGAAGTCTGCAACCTGGTGACAAACAGTTCAGCAAGTAAATACACGTTCCCTGCTTGTCCTCATGGAGCCCCATGGGAAACGGATCACAGTAGTGTATTCTGCAAGAGTCTCAGAAAGGCCTGGAACAAACTCTTTACCGGTTCTCGCAGCCTCAGGCATTCCTGTCTAGCCATTCACTGGCCTCCAATGGGTTGTCAAAGAATTTAACTGCTCCTTTGTACTGCACCCACAGCCTGCTAGGGTACAGCATACTATACTGGATTTCCTTCTCTCTCATCCTCTTGCGGACATCATTGAAGGATTTTCTTTTCCGTTGAGTTTCAGCGGAAAAGTCAGGAAATAACATTATCTTTGTGTTCTCATAGCGTATTACCTGATGTTTTCTAGATTCCGTCAGGATCATATCTCGGTCCCGGTAGTTTAGGAATCTAACCAGGAATGGCCGTGGGAAAGTTCCAGGGGGGCGCACTCCCGTGGGGACTCTGTATGCACGTTCCACCACATAGGTGGGGGTTAGGTGGGGGTTAAAACGCCCAGATGCAGGACTTGAAAAATTTCTCAGCAAAGTCAGTTTTACCCCCTCAGCCCCTTCAGGCAAGCCGACCACCCAGATGTTATTTCTTCTTTTTCTGTCTTCGGCGTCCTCGGCTCTGTGCTGGAGGGACCTCACCAACTCCTACAGCTCATTCAGTTGTGAGCCCTATGAGTGAGTCACATCCTCCACTTCAGAAATCCTATCCGCTGAGGATAGTCTGCCTCAGATTTTATCTAGATCATGTCTAATGAGCGTGCATTCTGTGGCCAGATGGTCAATCCTTACCCTCACTGCAACTTTCCCGGCATCTATGGCCTCCAGGGTGGGTCTTGTAATTGCATCTGAGGCTGCCCCTGGGGGATCCTCCGGACCATATCCTGCTGCAGCCGCTGCTTTCTCCATCTGCCTGGCTGGTCTCTTAGCACCTTTAGTGTAACACTGGGGAAGCAAGATGGCAGCAAGATGGCGGCAGTGAGTCCTTGCTCCTGGCCTCGGTAGAGTGCGTCTGTCTCTGGGATTTTTGGGATGTCTGCACTTGCTTGCACCATTTTTTTCGCATGTCCGGGACTTCCCGGTCACAGTTCGCTCATGGATCAGCCCAGGTTACTGCAGAAAAGGCTACGAAAAAAGGATTATTATCGGATAATCACAGAGCTCCAGAGAAACACTTCTTGCCTCGTTCACATCCGGCCACACCCCCTGTTCAATTAAGCTTTGGTAAAAAAAAACTGGAAGCTCATTGGTTTCTATGCAGAAGTGAGCCTGGTTTTGCACTTTTCAGCTTTAGTAAATAAACCCCATTGTGTACCTAAAAGTGGGGTATGTCTGTAACTCCTTTGCAGCCATGGTGCTATGTGCTGGGTGTTCAGTGTGTCCCTGTACCTTTAAGGTACAACCCATCTGCCCTTCATCTATCCCATCAGAATGCATGTGCTTCCACTTTGGAGTCTCTTATAAGTTAGAGGTGGGAACTACAGGTAACAGGGTGCCTTGCTGGGCTTACGCATGTATTTGCAAATGTGTGCAGGCTAAACCCCTGTTTTTAACACATACTGTTAGGCAAGCTAATTTGGTTGGTCGCAGCTGGTTGGTAAGTAGAGCTTGGAATTTTACATGGATTTTTCCCTGACTGTTTTTTGTATGAAACCTAGGAAAGATGCCTTACCTATCATCTGACTCTTATCATCCCATATCCCTACTTATTTGATGTAAAACTCCTGGCTCAGGTGTTGGCAAATAGGTTGGCAAAGACCATTCATAAATTAATTCATAGATATTTATCCCAACGAGATCTACGGCACAAAATGTATGCAGGCTACAGTATTTCTAAATATGCATGGTGGGCTTGACCGGCTCTGAACGCCAGGGCGGTGCCACACATGCGCAGCCCCCTTTCACCTCAGACGTCATGCCGGTGTGGCGACAACAGCGGGGGGTTCCCTGGGACACCAATGGTGTCTTCCGGAACGCTGAAGCGGCCACGAATGGGCCCTGTATACAGCGGCCATGAGGCTCCACATCACTGGGAAAAATGGCTCCAATTAATGACAGGTATAATTAGATTGGAATTAAGCGGATATAAAACTGCCTGTTTCCGGCCGAATCAGTCAGTTGATCCTTGGCCGAAACAGGAGACACACTAGCATAGGAGCAGGTAACGGAACAGATGGGCCACCATTGGACCAGGGGGGGAGGGGGTGCATCTTAAAAATGGTTCCTCTGGATTTGGTGCTTTTTGACTAACTTGGCATAATTTTTATTCAGATGTGTTGTTCCTTCTCTACAAGGACTCCCAAATTCATAATATCTTATTGACAGGTATTCATTATTAATTATATTATTCTTCCACATACTGGCTATTATGTCTCTTTCCAGGGCACTTATTTTTCACTCATAACCTTATATAACCACAGTCGCATGCACTGCTTTATAGTCATTCATCCACTATATTTTTGATTATTTTTTTCACGTTATTTATGTGACTGAACACAGTGTGTGAGGTTGCTTTTTATTATATTTTTGTTTTTGTTTCTGTTGGACTGTTCATGTCACGTCATTTCACACACTCCCCTCACAGGAAATTTTATTTATCTAATAAACTATATACTTAGCCCTATATTATTATATGGCTTACGAAACTCTAATATATATAATAATTTTTAATTTAGAGATTAATGGATAGGTAAAAGAAAAAAAAAATGTCCACAATACTACATAACACAATACATAGATGCATATGAAATACTCTTTATTTGACCACTTAAATCTGTTTCTCCCTCTTATAGTCTTCCTTTTTTATATACCAGATAGACCCTCTGAATAATTATTAAAAAACAAAAAATTATTTTTAGGTAAAATCCTTTATTTTTCTGCCGGATGGTGGGAGCCTCAAATTTTTTTGTGACCGCTTGTAGGTCCCAAAGGGGCCCTAGTCGTGTAGAAACTCCCTCCCATCCCAGGAGGTCTTTTATGGACACGGTTAACAGGGTGGAGGAGTCCGGGTTCATCTCTAAGGGAGATTGATGCTTTTATGTAAGTCTCTGGTTTGCATGCATGTATCTGATGGAAAGGGTAAATATATGGAGATATCTGTATAGGTACCTATAAAATGATGCTTTGAGGGAATTCAATGTTTTAATTATCCACTTGTTGTACTAATAGAAATAAAGAACCCCCTGAAGAAGACCGTGACCAGTTCCAAGTTGAAATGCATTGGGGTATTTCCCTACATCAAGTGGTTCTTTGAAATATGAAAATAAACATGGGAACCATTAAGTTGAGATCTTCGATTGAACGGAGATATTCGCTATGAGGAAATTGTATATTTAACATTACTGTATGAAGGTTTGCAGATCTTTTTGTATACACCAGCTCATATTTTAATTATGTTCATTTTTTGTGATGTATTCATCATTTAGCCCCAAAAAATAAATAAAAATCACTTTTGAATTTTAATATTGATGTCTTTCAATTAGCTGCTAAAAAGCCCCACGGGGAGTTGTTCTCTTATCCTTTTTTACAAATAATGGTAGATAACCCAGGAAATAGAGCCATATTTTCCTAACACACGGGAAAGACGCTCAACAGTGTAGAGTGGCCGTATTTATGGGAGGTGCTGTCACGTTTTCGCCTGGGCTCTGTTTTTATTAAATGGATCCGACTTTTGTATGCAGCCCCTTTAGTTAAACGCTGTATAAATGGGGAGTTGTAAGACTCTTTTCCACTGCATAGGGTTACATGGCAGGGGTGACCATTGTCACCACTGTTGTTTGCCCTTGTACTGGAACCATTGGCTATACATGTACATGCATCTATGTGCATCACTGGGTTTTTGCGAGGTCCACAGGAAGACGTAATATCACAGTATGTGGATGATACATTCAGCAATCTCTGCATAATGTAATGCCATTAATTACTAATTTTGGAGAACTTTTAGAATTTTTTGCATAAACTGGAGTAAATCAGTCCTTATGCCTTTAAACCAAATAACTGTTCCTTTGCCTGATTGTACCACCTCTATCCAGATAGTCTCCTCATTCCGATTCTTAGGCATAGAAGTTGCACCTGATCCTATGTAATATATTGAACTGAAACTGTTGCCTTTATTGCATAAATTCGGATCTAAAAGTGTGACATGGTCCAAGCTTCCATTATTGGTAGAGTAAATCTTATTAAAATGATGTGGGCACCCCAGCTGCTCTATATATTCAATAATTCCCCAATATGGATACCACGTAAATGGTTTTCCCATATTGACTCCAAATTCAGGCCTCTAATATGGTGTAATAAAACAGCCAGGAACAGCCTATATACTGTACAACTTGGTAAAGATCAGGGAGGTCTCCCTGAACCGCACTTGAGACACTGTTTTATGGCTTCTCAAATTCAACATTTAGGAGCCTGGGGCCTTAAAAACCCCTTGGATCCCATTTGCAACCTATTAATGCCAAGGGGATCGCCTAGTCCTGCTTTGACCTTTTTGGAAACATAACGCATATAGCGGCTCAGTGTTCAAGTCCTTTTTAGATATTCAATTGGAGTTTGCTCTTCCCGGAGCCAGTTTTATAAATATTTGCAGTTAAGGCATGCTGTTCAAGCTCAGACCAATCCAGCTGCCCTGAAGAAGTCACGTGTCATGAAGTAATGCCTAGGGCATGGGTGTAAGATGTAGCTGATGTGAAGGGCGGAAAAGCCATTGTTTTACCATTTGAAGCACTTTTTATTGTGCTTAAATGTAAGCAGATTGTAATACTTTTAATTAAATTGATTTTGGAAACGTTAACACACTATTGGAGGCTTGTCTCCCCCCACACATGATCCTGGACCTTCTGAGAGAGGATTTTGTGGAGGAGTCTCCAGCAGGAGAAAATAGCGTGTCCTTAATAACACTGAAGGCCCATAATCTGTGGGTATGAGGTGAGAGTTCTGTGAGAACTGAGGTGTTGGTGGTGGCTCATAGACTCTCTGAAGCTATACCAGGAATTTGTTGGATTTGCCTATTGAAGGACTGCACATTGATCACAGTATTTATATGTGGATTACAGTCACTATTGGACTATATTACTGTTATTATTTGAATTGTTATTAAATATTTTTGGATTACTTTAGGATTATTGATTTATAAGCACTATTGCAAGATTTTAGTTCACATTTATATCACATTGTTTATATAGGATGGAATAGCGCAAAATCATTAATTTATTTACAGGTATACCCCACTTTAGTACACAATGGGGTTTATTTACTAAAGCTGGAAAGTGCAAAATCAGACTCACTTCTGCATACAAACCAATGAGCTTCCAGGATTTTTTTTTTTTTTACCAAAGCTTAACTGAACAAGCTGGGGTTAGAAGCTCATTGTTTCCAGCTTTAATAAATAAACCCCATTGTGTACTTAAAAGTGGAGTATACCTGTATTCATGTCCTTTCCTGACTTCTCTCCAGAAGTACAAAAACAGCACAACAGATTCCAAGACATCAAGAAAAGTCTACAAAGATTACGTCTGCAATGCTCTATGCTGTTTCCCTCCAAGCTTAGAGTGATGGCAAACGACTATGTTCACTTTTTTGAAATCCTGCAAGCTGCCATAGAGTGGATGGATAGGCATTATAAATAATTGATAACCGACCTCACTAAGTACCCCAGGAAGAAAGAGGAGCGGGGAAGAACCTCCTCTTCTCCCCCCCCCCCTTTTTTTTCCTCTTTCTTTCTTCCTCTCTTAAGGGGTACTTAAGATGAGATGTATATAAATAAATATAATAGAAAAGGCGAGGAAATAAATATGTTTATGGCACTGACCACTGAGAGTCATTCTGTAAAAAAAATGTTTTCTTTTTTTTTTTCTCCACAACTGGGTTTAAATGGCCTTTTCTTCCACAGAGCCTTTGGAGCGAGTCCAGCTAGTTTTGGAAAGGACTCGCTCCCTGCAGGGAATGTGTGTGCTGTCATTTTTTTTTCTATTTTTTTTCTATTTTTCTCATTTTTAAAGATGCTAAACACCATGTGGATTTGGCTCAGCTGTGGTTTTTGTCATGCCCACTGCCACATGATGGTTTTTGAGTATAATTATAAAAACAGTTTTTTGTTTTTATTTGTTTCTCTTTTGGTGCCTGGACTAGTCTATTTTTGGTCTTAGTCTAAATAAGGATTATATTTATAGTATTTTTTTATGTCTTTTTTTTCCATTCTGTGTCTTTTTTATGGATTTAAGACTTATTTTAGTGTTCAACCATTCAAAATAAAATGTATATATTTATAAGATCTAGCCTTTTTATGTGTTATGTGGATTCAGATATTCCAGAGCAACTGTGATAAGTCTCCCATTCTTTTTTACATATATAAGCTTGGTTGAGTAATGTAGGTTGTTTCATAGAATGTGAGAGGAGCTAATAGATCCTTGAAATGTAAATACATTTTTAAAACTCTTACAAATTTAAAACCAGACTTTGTCTACAGGAGACGCATGCCACCCCAGAAACAGCAAATGATTGCAGTGGTTGATTGCAGCTGAAGCTGCCTATGTTAAGAACCCAAGCTTTGAAAACTATTCCCTATGGGCAGAGGTGCAGTCCCAGCTTAAACTTCTTATGGAGAAAAGAGATGAAGATGAACAATTCTTTCACAAACATTTGGTATGGGTAGAAGGGGGAAAAAGTAGGCAAACTTCTAGTTGCTGTCTCCCACTCACAAAACAATACTCCTTATATAAATGCCATAAAATCAACAACCGGGAGGCTCTGTACTAAATCGGAAGATATATTTGTGGTCTTCAAATCCTTCTATCAGGAGTTATACAGCTCAAGGGCTATTTATACTAATGCTAATCTTTTTAGACAATATTTGGCTCCCCACTTTGTCTCAAGCTGATAGATTCCTGTTGAATGCCAGGATAACATTAGAAGAATTAGAAATTGCTGTGGCATTCCTTCCAAAGGGAAAAGCCCCTGGCTTAGAGAATGGAGTAACACATGTATATGAGCTGCTAGTGTGGCATACCCCAAAATGTTATACAAAATGGAGAATTCCCTCATTGGCTTTTTTAGCAGGCAAGAAAAGTATTCAATTTGTTGATTAAAAAATATTTTATTTTATCAAAAAGCAATTAACAATTTCATGAAAGTTGTAAAAAAATAGCTCTGGCATTTACATGAAAATAGCATTACCCATCAATCATGATAAAACTATACATTTGTATGGAACCCGTTATTAACATTTTACTGCAACGTGGTCATCTACTTGATACCCCTATGCATTTCGGCCCTTCTAATTATGGTCTTCTTCAAGGGGAATTTATTTGTTCTATGCGGGAGAAGAAAAATATGTTTTTCATGTTTAATCATCATTTTATATTTAAGCATTACATCTAGCCACACAAGATGATGTATATTTACCAGTTATGATGACGGAAAAAGGAATAGACATGTCCTGTAGCCAGAGATTCCTTTAAAACTAGTCTTGGTGATCCTGGAACCTTTGTGTGTGTCGCCTCTGCTCTCCTTGGGATGGACCCCACCTCCATAGAACTTGCAAGAGACCACTTTTTTTGGACTTCCAAGAGGACAAGAAGGAGAGCAAGCAAGCACCTGTGATTTTTTTTAACTGTTGGATGGTTGCCAAAATGGTTAATAATTAAGTCATGGGTTTTTTGTTTGTTTAATAACTATAAGTAAATTGTACTTATAGTTAACCCCTACGGGTTGATGTATTGGTAAGATATTATATATTTGTGTTACTCTGACAGCAGAGAGACCATAAAAATAATTGTGTGGGTGTGTGTGTGTGTGTGTATATATATATATATATATATATATGTATATATATATATAATATATATATATATATATATACATATATATATATATATATGAAAATCAGTGGAATATTGTGAAGTGGTAGTGTGAAAATGAATAAGTGTTAATTGAACAAATTAGATTGTCTTCCCAACTAAGGCTATAGTCGATATGGCAAGGACACTTCTGCCATTTTTACTATAGACTTTCACTGCTGCTTTTGGGGATGGATGTCTTCCTCCATCAATGACAGAGGCTATAATTATGGTCATACCCAAGAAAGTGAAAAATTAGCTTTTTCCAGATTCCTATAGACCAATATCGCTGCTTAATATAGATATTAAAGTATTAGCTAAAATGATGGCCAATAGGCTAAATAAAGTTATCAAATCTATTATTTATCCAGACCAAACAGGATTTCTGCTCAACTTCTCAACCGTCATAAATGTAAGACACATTTTTTTAAATATTCAAATTCCCTGAGACAATTTGACCGGTATAGCCCAGCTGTCTCTAGATGCTCCTGAGGCATTTGACAGCATAGAATGGTGCTATATATGGGAAGTGCTTAGGCCTTTCTGTTTTGGCAAAACTTTTTGTAATTTGGTTAGGCTCCTATATAAGGTCACCTAAGGCCTCTATAAGAGTTAACGGGAGACTTGTCAGATTTGTTTTTGTCTCAAGGTACGAGGCAAAGTTGTCCACGATCACCTCTTTTGTTCTCGGTAGTAATAGAATCCCTTGAAGCTTTGCGGAGGCAAATGGCAGAGGTGAGAAGCTTTCGCAGAGGTAAATACAAGGATAAAATAACTCTGTATGCAGACAATATGTTGCTGTACCTATCTGATACTCAGGGATCACTGGTTGCTGCAATATCTGCTATAGATAAGTTTGGCACTTTTTCCGGTCTTAGAATTGACTGGGACAAGTCTGTATTACTCCCATTAGATCCCCTTTTAGCCCCCCCTTCCCCAAAGCACCCCCCATGTTGAGGGCAAGCGGCCTGGTATGGCTCGGGGGGGGGGGGGGGGGCGCTCGCTAGTCCCCACCCGATTTCCTGACCGGCCAGGTAGCGGGCTCGGATAAGGGTCTGATATGGACCTGGGGGGACCCCCACTCCGTTTTTTCGGCAAAGGGTTTCCCCTTTAACTCCATACCAGGTGACGGGGCCAGCGACGTGTCAATGTCGCCACCGAAGGTGGCGACATTGACTTCCTTCGCTAGTCTCGGCTACCTGGAGCCATGCTCAAAATGAACAGACTTTTCTCCGTGCGGGAAAAGTCCATTCATTTCAAAAGTACTGCGGACTAGCACACACACGGCCGTATTGTTCGCCAGACTGCGAGTCCGGTGGACATATTTTGATGCAAAACTAATTTCTAAGTCCGCCGGACTTTTGGGTAAAAAAAGTCCGCCGGAGCCCACACACGGGTGGATTGTCCGGCGGACTCGAGTCCGCTAGACTTTTCCGCCGGACAATTCGATCATGTGTACGCGGTATAAGAATTACCTGGTGGACATTCAGGCCTTAGGTAGTGCCAGCTTTGGGCGTAAGGGCCTTCAGGCAACCTCTGTTCTTTTTTTTGTTTTGTGTTTGTTTTTTGTGTTTTTATTTTTTTAACAATTTAACAAAGTACAAGTGGTTCAAATCAGTGGCAAATGATAGGAGCAGTCCCAACAAGTTTGTGATTACTGTCAATCACTACTCTGAGTAAAATTGTGATCTTAGACGGGGAGCCTGGCATGCTGGAAAATATAGTATTTACAGCACTTCTAACATGGTGTACCTCAATAGTACCTCCCCTAAACCAACTTGTATTCTAGTTTAAAATAGGTAAAAGAAAAATTTGGATCTGTCTGAATCTAGCCATTTTAGGCTTTTAAAGATAATACAAAGTAAAAAAACTGTTTACTTCAGCATGGTAAAATAGTTTTGCAGAGTGATAACTGTGTCTATGTTGTTGTTTAGCATGGCATATTTATTTTTGCAAGCTGTTCTAGTTGTAGAACTGGAATAAATTATTAATTAGTTGTAGCCTGTAAATAAAGGAAAAACAATTTTTTGGTGATCAGTGAAACAGTCTCTACTCAACTTTTCAGCATGACTGCATACCAATGCACAAAGCAAGGTCCATAAAGACATGGATGAGCAAGTTTGGGGTGAAGGAACTTGACTGACCTCAACCCGATAAAACACCTTTGGGATGAATTAGACCCCTTTCACACTGCAGCGCCAGTAAAACAGAGCTAAAGTGCCAGTCATTTTTGTGGTGCTTTAGCAGCATTTTAGCTGCGCTTTTGCATTGTTTTTTGGGTGCTAGCCGGGTGAAAAAAAAGGAAAAAAGTCCCACTTCTAAGGTGCTTTGGAAGTGCTGCCCATTCATTTATAGCACTCCCAAGCCATCCCCAAAGATGCTGCTTGCAGGACTTTTTCTAACGTCCTGCAAGTGCACCGCCTGAGTGTGAAAGCACTCATTGCAATGAATGGGAGGCAGTTTTCAGGCAATTTTTAGAGGCCATGTCTAGCGCTAAAACTGCTTCAGTGTGAATGTACCCTTAGAGCAGAGACTGCGAGCCAGGCCTTCTTGTCCAGGTTAGTGCCTGACCTCACAAATACGCTTCTGGAAAAATGGTCAAACATTCCCCTAGACACACACCTAAACCTTGTGGACAACCTTCCCAAAAGAGTTGAAGCTGTTATAGCTGCAAAAGGTGGGCCAAAGCAATATTTAACCCTACGGACTAAGACTGGGATACCATTAAAGTTCATGTGCGTGTAAAGGCAGGTGTCCCAATACTTTTGGTAATATAGTGTATTGCAGTGACCAGTGGTTTTCCACACTGGAAGAATGCCAGTTACTGCTAAGACACACAGAAAATTATTGTTTTCTATGTGCTATGTTCACACAGAGCTATGGTGCAGTGAGCTGCGTATATGTTACATTTTATTGCAGTGAACAAGTCACTGGACAGAAGTGAAATGCGCCACATTGCTATATGGTGACATGAATGATTTCAAATAAAGCTTGTACAAAAAAAAAAAAGAAGGGGAGCTGTGTGATGCGGTGTGAGCAGTGTGAACTGACACTTGGGTTGAAAAAAGATAGTCCATCTAGTTAAACCAATAGAAAAAAATAGCAAATCTCCATACACAATCCTTTACCCTCAGTTGGCCCAGTTCTTAGGCTGGATTCACACCTATGCATTTTTAGTGCTTTTTTGCAGATTTGCACTACAGTCCATTTAACATGGTTTCCTATGGAACATGTTCTGTAGTGCAAATCTGCAAAATGCAAAAAACACAAAAAATGCATAGGTGTGAATCCAACCTTACACACTAGGTTTTCCATTGTTTTGCATATGCTGCATGAATGACTAGACATGTGCGATTCGTATCGTACGAATCGAAAAGTCGTACGAATTCCCATAAATTCGTACATTCAGGAGGATCCCAAAAACGAATTGCTATGCTTCTCAATTTTGTACCAATCAGAGGATTTCTTCTGCTGCTGAGTGAGGGTTGGGAAAATTACCTTTTTTAATATGGGAGTAGGAGACTGGTGCTGGTAGTTGATGGGAGATTCAGAATCGGACAAAATAAGAATTTTCGTTAATTACGATTATTCGTTATGATGCAGTTAAATAAAAACCTGGGAATTCAGCACAGCACAAGGATGGTGGGAGTCCCTCATAATGAGCACAGCACATGGATGGTGGGAGCCCCTCATAATGATAAATTCATTATAATGAATGTTCATAATTGTTACAAAAAGTTAATGAACCTAACAAAAATTCGTATTTCATACAAATTCAAATTGAATTCCGGACACAAATTACGAAATATGAATTAACAGCTAATACGAAAATGGAACAAAATGAAACAAAACAAATTTATTGATGGCGCACATGTCTATGAATGACTAATTCGCTGTATACCTTTATGCCGCATACACATGATCGGAATTCCGGCCAGAAAAAGACCAATTTCATCGGAAAATGCAACCCTGTGTATGCTCCATTGGAATTTAACTGTCCGAATTCCCATCAGCCAAAAATTTATAGCATATTCTCAATTTTCCAGACGGAAAAACTTTCTATCAGAAATTCCGATCGTGTGTATGCAATTCCGACATGCCAAAAACGCATTCTCAGAATCCAGTACGAGACGGAACCGCTCGGTCTGGTAAAAGTAGCGTTCATAATGGAGATAGCAGATTCTTTGCACTACAAATTTTAAAATTGTTCAATGCCGCGCATTCTCTTCTTTATAATGCTAGAAGAATGAAGTTGTTTTGCTGCTCATATTCACACAGAGTTATCACAAACTTATTTCTTTATTATTTCTAGGTATCTCCTGAATAGGGATGAGCCGAACATCCCCCCCGGTTCGGTTCGCACCAGAACTTTCGAACGGACCCCAAATTCGTACGAACTTTAGAACCCCATTGAAGTCTATGGGACTCGAACTTTCAAAATTAAAAGTGCTAATTTTAATGGCTAATATGCAAGATGCTGTCCTAAAAAGGGTTTGGGGACCTGGCTCCTGCCCCAGGGGACATGGGTCAATGCCTAAAATGTTTTTAAAAATGGCCAATTTTGGCGGGAGCACTGATTGTAATGATGATTAAAGTGAAAAAAAAAAGTGAAATATTCCTTTAAATATCGTGCCTGGGGGGTGTCTGTAGTATGCCTTAGAACAGTCCCTGCACAAAATGACATTAAATGGAAATAACATCATTTAAAACTGCTTGCGGTTTTAATGTTATATCTGGTTCCTGCAATATGGTTGAAAATCATTGAGAAAAATGGCATGGGTAGCCCTCCCTGCCCATTACCAGCCCCTTTGGGTCTTGTACGCATATTAAGGGGAACCCCGTACCCATATAAAAAAAAGGAAATGCGTGTGGCCCCCAGGCCCTATATACTGTTAAACAGGGGCAGAAAAATTGGGCCTTAGGCACTGGTGTTGGTGCCACCACACTGCAACCTCTCCCATATATTCTAGTTTTATTGCAGGAATTAGCCCTGCTGCAAAGCATTGCATCAAAAATTGTAATTAAACGCCCCTGTTAAACAGGGGCAGAAAAATTGGGCCTTAGGCACTGGTGCTGGTGCCACCACACTGCAACCTCTCCCATATACTCTAGTTTTATTGCAGGAATTAGCCCTGCTGCAAAGCATTGCATCAAAAATTGTAATTAAACATCCCTGTTAAACAGGGGCAGAAAAATTGGGCCTTAGGCACTGGTGCTGGTGCCACCACACTGCAACCTCTCCCATATACTCTAGTTTTATTGCAGGAATTAGCCCTGCTGCAAAGCATTGCATCAAAAATTGTAATTAAACGCCCCTGTTAAACAGGGGCAGAAAAATTGGGCCTTAGGCACTGGTGCTGGTGCCACCACACTGCAACCTCTCCCATATACTCTAGTTTTATTGCAGGAATTAGCCCTGCTGCAAAGCATTGCATCAAAAATTGTAATTAAATGCCCCTGTTAAACAGGGGCAGAAAAATTGGGCCTTAGGCACTGGTGCTGGTGCCACCACACTGCAACCTCTCCCATATACTCTAGTTGTATTGCAGGAATTAGCCCTGCTGCAAAGCATTGCATCAAAAATTGTAATTAAACGCCCCTGTTAAACAGGGGCAGAAAAATTGGGCTGATGGCATCACCCAGAACCAGAAATGTTCTTCCAACATATCAGTGGAGGAGGAAGAGGATAGACAATCAACATAATAGGACAGTCACTCAGCATCAGCATAGGCAGTCTTGAAGGGATGTGATATTTAAAAAAAAATTATTCGGTTACATCAGCTTCAGGTGCATTGGAAGTTGTGGGTGATCCAAGACTGATTCATCTTGATGAAGGTCAGTCGATCAACTGATTCGGGCGCACCCTGTGATTGGTAACAAAGCCACCAGCAGCACTGAAGGTGCGTTCCGAAAGAACGCTGGATGCAGGACAGGCCAGTAGCTCAATTGCATACTGTGCAAGCTCTGGCCAGTGATCCATCCTCAAGACCCAGTAAGCCAGAGGATTTTCGGTGGGAAAAGTGTCCAAGTCTGACCTTGCCCCTAGGTATTCCTGCACCATGTAAATCAGACACTGGCGATGGTTGCTGGAACCGATCATACCTTGGGGCTGCGGACTAAAAAATTGTCTGAAAGCATCAGTCAGACGGCCACCTTCTCCACCGCTCCTTCTGACCGATGCCTCAGCAACACGTTGTCCAGGACCAGGAGTTTGTAACCTCCCAGTCTCTGGGAACGCGTTGCACAGACCTTTCTGCAAGGCCTCCCGGAGATGTCTCATCCTCTGCTCCCTCTGCGATGGCAAGATAAGGTCGGCAACCTTACCCTTGTACCCTTTATCAAGGAGAGTGGCCAGCCAGTAATGGTTCCTCTCCTTGATCCGAAGAATGCGAGGATCCTTCCGCAGGCTTTGCAGGATCAGGGAGGCCATGCAGCGTAGGTTAGCTGAGGCATTTGGTCCGGAGTCCTCTGGGTCACTTAGGAGAACATGATCCGCAGCTACCTCCTCCCAGCCACGTACAAGTCCACGGGTTTCTTGGGACTGTAAATCATCCCTACAATACTGCTGCTGCTGCTGATGCTGAGTGCCAGCCTCCACCTCCATGCTGACACAATCATCATCCTCCTCCTCCTCTTCCTCCTCTTCATCCTCTTCCTGTGTGATGGGTGGTACAGCAGGAACACTGTCTGGATAAAAGGGGCCTTGAGAGGCAAGGAAGTCCTCCTCTTCCTGCCTCTGTTCTGCCTCAAGTGCCCTGTCCATTATTCCACGCAGCGTATGCTCCAAGAGGTGGAAAAGAGGTACAGTGTCACTGATGCATGCACTGTCACTGCTCACCATCCTTGTGGCCTCCTCAAATGGTGACAGGACAGTGCATGCATCCCTGATCATGCCCCACTGGCGTGGTGAGAAAAAACCGAGCTCCCCTGACCCTGTCCTGGTGCCGTAGTCGCACAGGTACTCAGAAAAAACCGAGCTCCCCTGACCCTGTCCTGGTGCCGTAGTCGCACAGGTACTCATTGATGGCCCTCTGCTGCATGTACAGCCGCTGCAGCATGGCCAACGTTGAGTTCCACCTGGTGGGCATTTCACATATAAGGCGGTTCTTGGGCAGGTTCAACTCCTTTTGGAGCTCAGCCAGGCATTAAATGATTGGCGGAAATGCACACAGACTTTCCTGGCCTGCTTCAGGACATCCTGTAAGCCCGGGTACCTGCCCAAGAACCGCTGCACCACCAGGGTAAGGACGTGAGCTACACAGGGCACATGGGTCAGTTGTCCCTGTCGGAGGGCGGAGAGGAGGTTGGTGCCATTGTCGCAAACCATCATCCCTGTCTTAAGCTGGCGTGGCGTCAACCACCTCTCGGCCTGCCCCTGCAGAGCTGACAAAACATCCGCCCCAGTGTGGCTCCTGTCCCCCAAACAAACCAGCGCAAGCACGGCATGGCATCGTTTTTTCCTGCGTACTTGCGTAGCCCCTGGAACGCCTACGGAGCACCGCTGGTTCTGAGGACAGAGCACTGGAAGAGGCCATGGAGGAAGAAGAAGAGGAGGGGGTGGAGGAGAGAGGTGTGTCACAACCAATAGTAGCATTTTGGAGGTGTGGTGGCGGAACAACCTCCAACACTACTGCACCTTGTCCTGCATCCTTCCCAGCTGCCAGAAGAGTGACCCAATGGGCCGTGAAAGACAGGTAACGTCCCTGTCCATGCCTGCTGGACCATGAGTCAGCGGTAATATACACCTTACCGCTGACCGCCCTGTCCAGCGAGGCAAGGACATTGCCTTCCACATGCCGGTAGAGAGCCGGAATCGCCTTCCGTGAGAAAAAGTGGTGTTTGGGGACCTGCCACTGAGGAACACGGAAGGGGGCCGAGTCTACCAACTGAAAAGGCAGCAGTTGAAGTGCTAGCAATTTAGCCAAGCTAGCATTCAACCACTGGGCATGTGGATGGCTGGGAGTGAACTTCTTTCGCTGGTCCAGCAGCTGGGGCAGGGACATTTGCCTGCTATAATCAGACATGGGTGTACTGCTAGCAGAGTGCCTGGAAGCACTTGGCTGTGACACACCTAATTCTACACCTTCATTCCTCTCAGAGCAGGTTTCAGAGAGGACTGAAGGTCTAGGGGGGTTGGAGAGGCCAGCTGATGAGGAGCAAGGAGAGGTCCGCTTTGTTCTTTGGTGTGGGTCTTTGAGGTACGCTTGCCAACGAGCTGCATGGCAGGTCAACATATGTCTGGTCAAGCATGTGGTGCCCAAGCGGCTGATGTTTTGGCCACGCGAGATACGCTTGAGACATATGTTGCAAATAGCAGCGGTGCGATCTGATGCACTCGTCTCATAAAAGACCCACACCAAAGAACTTTTAGAATAACGCGCAGAGGCAGCGCCCTGCACAGGCGGAGCTCTGCGGTGTGATTCAGTCGGTGTGCTGCCCCTAAGCTGGCCCCCGGAGGGCATCCTGCCTCGTTGGACATGTGCCTCCTCCTCCTCCTGCTCCTCCTCCTCCTCTCTCCTACCAGGCACCCACGTGGAGTCAATGCCCTCATCATCCCCTCCCTCTTCATCGCTTTAGCAAACCTGGCATTATGCTGCAGCTTGTGGAACATGACTGCCAGATTGCTGTCCTTCTTGAGCATCCCCTCTCTCTGCATTCACGCTACTGCCTTCCTCTAGCTGAGTGTCATCATCAGAGCCTACAAAACACTGGGCATCCTCCTGGAGCATGTACCCAACACTGTGCTCAAAGAGTTCAGGAGACTCCTCAGGAGGACGTGGTGGGTCTAGGGAAGGAGTCACTGATGATGACATTGAGACGAGGGAAGACGATGCGTTGGCAGCTGCTTTGCTAGTACCCTGAGACTGGGTGAGAGAGGATGAGGAGGATGAAGAGGGCTTGGTCATCCACTCTACCAAGTCGTTGGCATGTTGTGGTTCAACATGTCCAGCTGCCGAAAAGAAGGACAAGCGTGTCCCATGGCCACGTGCTGATGACAATGCACTGCATCCACGACCAGCACTGTTGTCTCTAGACACAGAGCCTGCTTGCCCTCTTTTATTGGCTTGTGACTGTCTGCCTCTCCTTGTTGGCCTTCCAGACATAGTAATGGCCTGCAGGGAGATGGGAAAACCAGCAATTGGATAGTGTATATTGTGCTGGAGGCACACAACACCCACTAACTCCTGCAGATGCCTGTATGATAGAACACCAGCAATAAAGGGTAGATACAGGTGTATACTGTGCTGGAGGCACACAACACCCACTAACTCCTGCAGATGGCTATATTAGATTACACCAGCAATAAAGGGTAGATACAGGTGTATACTGTGCTGTGCTGGAGGCACACAACACCCACTAACTCCTACAGATGGCTGTATTAGAGAACACCAGCAATAAAGGGTAGATGCAGGTGTATACTGCGCTGGAGGCACATAACACCCACTATCTCCTGCAGATGGTTGTATTAGAGAACACCAGCAATAAAGGGTAGATGCAGGTGTATATTGTGCTGTGCTGGAGGCACACAACACCCACTAACTCCTGCAGATGGCTCTATTAGAGAACAGCAATAAAGGGTAGATACAGGTGTATATTGTGCTGTGCAAGAGGCACACAACACCCACTAACTCCTGCAGATGGCTGTATTAGAGAACTCCAGCAATAAAGGGTAGGTACAGGTGTATATTGTGCTGTGCTGGAGGCACACAACACATACTAACTCCTGCAGATGGCTCTATTAGAGAACAGCAATAAAGGGTAGACACAGGGGTATACTGCGCTGGAGGCACACAGCACCCACTAACTCCTGCAGATGGCTCTATTAGAGAAAATCAGCAATAAAGGGTAGATACAGGTGTATACTGCGCTGGAGGCACACAACACCCACTAACTCTTGCAGATGGCTAGAGAACAGCAATAAAGGGTAGATACAGGTGTATACTGCGCTGGAGGCACACAACACCCACTAACTCCTGAAGATGGCTCTATTGGAGAACAGCAATAAAGGGTAGATACAGGTTTATACTGCGCTAAAGGCACACAACACCCACTAACTCCTGCAGACGCTGGAACACTGCACAAGGACGCCATGCTGGCGGCCTTATATAGTGTTGGGCGTGTACTAAACACTCTGAGCTATAATTGGCCACAGGCATCCTGCCTGTGGCCAATTATGGCTCTCCTAGCTGCCGGTGCTGTGATTGGCCAAGCATGCGGGGTCACAGTGCATGCTTGGCCAATCATGAGCAAGCAATGCACTGCGATGGCGCAGTGCATTGTGGGCCATGAGCCCCACACGAATTTGGCACGAACGGCCCACAGAGTTCTGGCTTCGCCGAACAGGTGAACAGCCGCTGTTTGAGTCGAACATGTGTTTGACTCGAACACAAAGCTCATCCCTATTGAGGAGTAATAGGATAGTCACTCAGCATAACAGGATAGTCACTCAGCATAGGCAGTCTTCAAGGGATCTCACATTCATAGAAAAATTTATCGGTTACATCAGCATCAGGTGCTTGGTAGCTGGTGATCCAAGACTGATTCATTTTTATGAAGGTGAGCCGATCAACCGAGTCTGTGCACAGGCACACTCTGTGATCGGTAAAAAAAGCCTCCAGAAGCACTGAATGTGCATTCAGAAAGAACGCCAGCAGCTCAATTGCATATTCTGCAAGCTTTGGCCAGTGATCCATCTTCAAGACCCAGTAACCCAGTGGATTTTCGGTTGGAAAGGTCTCCAAGTCTGATCTTGCCCCTAGGTATTCCTGCAACATGTAAATAAGACGCTAGCAATGGTTGCTGGAACCGATCAGGCCTTGGGGCTGCAGACTAAAGAATTGTCTGAACGCATCGGTCAGATGGCCACCTTCTCCACCACTTCTGTGACTGACAGAAGCCTCAGCAACACACTGCCCAGGAGGACCAGGAAATTGTAACCTCCCAGGCTCTGGAAACACATTGCACAAACCTTTTTGCAAGGCCTCCTGAAGTTGTTTCATCCTCTACTCCCTCTGTGAAGGCTGGATAAGTTCCGCAACCTTACCCTTGTAACGTGGATCAAGAAGGGTTGGCAGCCAGTAATGATCCCTCTCCTTGATACCACGAATCCAAGGGTCCTTTCACAGGCTTTGCAGAATCAGGGAGGCCATGCAGCGAAGGTTTGCTGAGACATTCGATTCGAAGTCCTCTGGGTCTCTAAGGATGACACAATCCACAGCCACCTCCTCCCAGCCAGGTACAAGTCCATGGATTTTTGGAGACTGAAAACGATCCCTTGAAGACTGCTACTGATTCTGAGTGCCAGACTCCACCTCCATGCTGACACAATCCTCATCCTCCTTCTCCTCTTCCTGTGTGATCGGCGGGCCCACAGGCATACTGTCTGGATAAAGGGGGCCTTGAGAGGTAAGGAAATCCTCCTCTTCCTCCCTCTGTTCTGCCCCAAGTGTCCTGTCCTTATTCCACGAAGCGTGTGCTCCAACAGGAAGACAAGAGGGACAGTATCACTGATGCATGCAGTGTCACTGCTCACCATCCTCGTGGCCTCCTCAAATGGTGACAGGACAGTGCATGCATCCTTGATCAGTAGCCACTGGCATGGTGAAAAAAAGCCAAGCTCCTCTGACCCTGTTCTGGTGCCATACTCACACAGGTACTAATTGATGGCCCTCTGCTGCATGTGCAGCCACTGCACCATGGCCAATGTTGAGATCCACCTGGTGGGCATGCCACAAATGAGGCAGTTCTTGGGCAGGTTGCATTCCTTTTGAAGGTCAGTCAGCTGACCACTGGCATTATATGACCAGCAGAAATGCCCACAGACTTTCCTGGCCTGCCTCAGGAGATCCTGTAAGCCTGGGTACCTGCACAAGGACTGCTGCACCACCAAATTAAGGACGTGAGCTAAATAGGGAACATGGGTCAAGTGTCCCTGTTGGAGGGTGGAGAGGAGGTTGGTGCCATTGTCGCAAACCACCATTCAGCTGTAACGCTTAGTATGTCAAAAGATAGTTGCCAGATAGCCACGCCCCCTGAGGCGGAGGGTGGAGTTGACACAGGAGAGAGGACTGGGAGATTGTGGCGCTGGATTCAAACTTTATGCTTCGCTGTCAGGTACCAAACAGCAGAAAGTAAGAGTTAGAGACAGTATTTGTGCTGCTAATTCTGCCAGTATCTAGTGTGACCACCAGTGCCTTGGAGGAAAGTAACCTGTTGCTGAGGATTGAAGTGATTTTGAAGTGCTTTCGTTCAAGTTATGTTCATGTGAGTGCAATAATGAGTGGCTTTTATCAAGATTAAAAGATTTTTACAGTGTTACACTATGGAAAGTCTCTCTTTTTCTCTGAGGTGGTTTGAGGGGGAATTCCAGTGATACCTTAAGGGAATTATACTGCAAGTGATTGCTGAACATCTGCTGACATCACTAAAAAGATCTAAAACGCTTATTTAGCTCAACACGAGAGTGCTGAGTGCTGCAGCTGGTGAGTGCTCCAACGAGGGGGGTCACGAACACCGAGGGTGTGGTGAAGGCTTTCATTATATGGACACTGATTTTCACACAAGGAAAAGTTTTTTTCACTTTAGATTTTTTCTTATGGACTATTTTGTTTCACATTTGCATTTATATTTATTTGCTTTTTGATTATAAGTGATTTTGTATATGCGAATTTATATAGACTTTGGGAAAACACAATATTGCAATTAATGATATTTTTTGTTGTATATATTATTTTTTTCTACAAGTCGAGCGCTACAAGGTGGTTTATGTGATCATTTATATATTTTTTTATTCACCTTCTGGTTTATTTATTCATATATTTAAGTAGCAGCTGGGGTAGGGTTGTATATGGCGCAGTGATGATACACATAGTTGGCGAATTTTGAAGTGTGTATCCAGTTTGTATATTTTGCAAACAGCAATGGTGCAATCTGCTGCACACGTATTAAAAAAGCCCACACCAAAGAACTTTTCAAAATATGCAGGGAGTTAACAGCTCCCTGCACATGCTGTGTGATGCAGTCGGGTGGCTGCCCTTAAGCTGCCGTATGCTGCAGCTGGGGGAACATGACTGCCAGTTTCTTGTCCTTCTTGGGCACCCCCTCTCTCTGGGCTCACATTACTGCCTTCCTCAACCTGGGTACCATCATCGGATGGTACCTTCAAAACACTGCGCATCCTCCTGCAGCATGTACCCGATACTGTGGTCTAACGGTTCGGGGGACTCCTCTGTGAATGATGGTGGGGCTAGGGAAGAAGTGACTGATGACATTGAGCCAATGGAATAGGCCATTTTGGCAGCTGCATTGGCAGGCAAACTTCTCTGAACCTGGGTGAGAGAGGATGAGGAGGATGAGGACGGATTAGTTATCCAATCTACCAACTCTTCTGCATGTTGTGGATCAACATGGTCAGCTGCAGAAAAAAGGTCAAGCATGCCCCACGGCCACGTGCTGAGGATGCACCGTGTCCATGACCAGCACTGTTGACTGTAGACACAGAGCCTGCTTGCCCTCTTTTAGTGGCCTGTTAGCGTCTGCCTCTCCTTGGTGGCCTTCCAGACATGCTGTAAAATATTATTAGCAAAACACCGCCTGAAGTTTACTAGAAAAAGTACACAAGGCCTGCAGTCAGATATAGGCTTGGCTAGACTAGAATGCAGTGGATATATATATATGTAGGAGACTGTATACATATTTAATGCACTGCAGATCACGGAATCACCTGCCTGCCTGAAAGTGTATTTGAAAACATACACCAGCAATGGCCTGCAGTCAATATAGGCTTGGCTAGACTAGAATGCAGTGGATATATATGTAGGAGACTGTATATATTTTATGCACTGCAGATCACTGAATCGCCTACCTGCCTGAAAGTGTATTTGAAAACGTATACCAGGAATGGCCTGCAGTCAGATATAGGCTTAGCTAGACTAGAATGCAGTGGATATATATATGTAGGAGACTGTATACATATTTAATGCACTGCAGATCACAGAATCACCTGCCTGCCTGAAAGTGTATTTAAAAACATATACCAGCAATGGCCTGCAGTCAATATAGGCTTGGCTAGACTAGAATGCAGTGGATATATATGTTAGAGACTTTATATATATTTTATGCACTGTAGATCACTGAATCACCTGCCTGCCTGAAAGTATATTTGAAAACGTACACCAACAATGGCCTGCAGTCAGATATAGGCTTGGGTAGACTAGAATGCAGTGGATATATATGTAGGAGACTTTATATATAGTTTATGTACTGCAGCTCACTGAATGACCTGTCTGCCTGAAAGTACATTAGTAACATTAAGCCAGAAATGAACTGAATGAACTGTCATAGCTAAACTGGATACAGTGGATATATATATATATATATATATATATATATATATATATATATATATATATATATACAGTGGTGTGAAAAAGTGTTTGCCCCCTTCCTCATTTCCTGTTCCTTTGCATGTTTGTCACACTTAAGTGTTTCGGAACATCAAACCAATTTAAACAATAGTCAAGGACAACACAAGTAAACACAAAATGCAATTTGTAAATGAAGGTGTTTATTATTAAAGGTGAAAAAAAATCCAAACCATCATGGCCCTGTGTGAAAAAGTGATTGCCCCCCTTGTTAAAACATACTATAACTGTGGTTGTCCACACCTGAGTTCAATTTCTCTAGCCACACCCAGGCCTGATTATTGCCACACCTGTTCACAATCAAGGCATCACTTAAATAGGAGCTGCTTGACACAGTAAGGTCCACCAGAAGATCCTTAAAAGCTACACATCATGCCGAGACCCAAAGAAATTCAGGAAGAATTGAGAAAGAAAGTAATTGAGATCTATCAGTCTGGAAAGGGTTATAAAGCCATTTCCAAAGCTTTGGGAATCCAGCGAACCACAGTGAGAGCCATTATCCACAAATGGCGAAGACATGGAACAGTGGTGAACCTTCCCAGGAGTGGCCGGCCGCCCAAAATTACCCCAAGAGCGCAGCGACGACTCATCCAAGAGGTCACAAAAGACCCCACAACAACGTCCAAGGAACTGCAGGCCTCACTTGCCTCAGTTAAGGTCAGCGTTCATGCCTCCACCATCAGGAAAAGACTGGGCAAAAATGGCCTGCATGGCAGAGTTCCAAGGAGAAAACCACTGCTGAGCAAAAAGAACATCAAAGCTCATCTCAATTTCTCCACAACACATCTTGATGATCCCCAAGACTTTTGGGACAACATTCTATGGACCGATGAGACAAAAGTGGAACTCTTTGGAAGGTGTGTGTCCAAGTATATCTGGCGTAGAAGGAACACTGCATTTCATAAAAAGAACATTATACCAACAGTAAAATATGGTGGTGGTAGTGTGATGGTCTGGGGCTGTTTTGCTGCTTCAGGACCTGGAAGACTTGCCGTGATAAAAGGAACTATGAATTCTGCTGTCTACCAAGAGATCCTGAAGGAGAATGTCCGACCATCTGTTCGTGTACTCAAGCTGAAACGAACTTGGGTTCTGCAGCAGGACAATGATCCTAAACACACCAGCAAGTCCACCACCGAATGGCTGAAGAAAAACAAAATGAAGACTTTGGAGTGGCCTAGCCAAAGTCCTGACCTGAATCCTATTGAGATGTTGTGGTATGACCTTAAAAAGGCCGTTCATGCTCGAAAACCCTCTAATGTAACTGAATTAGGACAATTCTGCAAAGATGAGTGGGCCAAAATTCCTCCAGGACGCTGTAAAAGCCTCATTGCACGTTATCGCAAACGCTTGGTTGCAGTTGTTGCTGCTAAGGGTGGCCCAACCAGTTATTAGGTTTAGGGGGCAATCACTTTTTCACACAGGGCCATGATGGTTTGGATTTTTTTTCACCTTTAATAATAAACACCTTCATTTACAAATTGCATTTTGTGTTTACTTGTGTTGTCCTTGACTATTGTTTAAATTGGTTTGATGTTCCAAAACACTTAAGTGTGACAAACATGCAAAGGAACAGGAAATGAGGAAGGGGGCAAACACTTTTTCACACCACTGTATATACGAGACTGACTGTATATATATATATATATATATGTATATAGGAGGAGCTGGTGAATTTGAATTGGAATTTGTTGAATCTGCTAGTGAACCCCCACTGACTTGGCTCAGTCCCCTTAACACAGCTGTGGTGCAAAGTTGGTGTGAAGCTAATGGTGAAATATAATCCCACAATATACAATATAATAACAGTATACCTTTGTTATTACCTGGACATCCTATGGTTCCACCTGCTGGAAAATGATCAATATTCCATACCAAAGTACTTAACCAAAAAAAGTATCTTTATAATGGTTATGCTTAAAGTAATTATTACAGCAGTTACACTATCACATCAACATAACATGACAGTACAGAAGGTTCAGACAGTAGATAAATATGGCACAACACAACCACAAGGGAGCTCCCTCTACTTTAACCACTTGAGATCCGCGCTATAGCCAAATGACGGCTACAGCGCGGATCTCCTTTTCCGGGACGACGTCAATAGACATAGTCCCGTGTACGAGCGGCCTGCGCGCCCCCTGAGGGGCGCGCGTGGCGCGTTCTGTGATCGGCAAGTCCACCGATCCGTGCAAGGGGTCGATCCCGACCCCTTATCACGTGATCAGCTGTCAGCCAATGACAGCTGATCATGTGATATAACGGAGCCGGTAATCGGCTAGTATTCCTCCTCGCGCTGACAGCGCGAGGAGAAAAAAAAAGCCGATCACTGGCGGCCGTGATCGGGACATCAGTCAGCAATGCAAGCGACCACCTGCCCCCTGCCAGTGCCCACCTGCCCCCTGCAGTGCCATCCTGAATAAAAGTAAGTGCCCCCCGTCAGTGCCACCCAGCAGTGCCCATAGTGCCCACAGTGCCACCCACAGTGCCACCCACAGTGCCACCCAGCAGTGCCACCCACAGTGCCACCAACAGTGCCACCCACAGTGCCCACAATCTGCCTCAAAGGTGCTGCACCCCAGTGCCGCCCATCAGTGCCCAGCAGTGCCGCCCATCAGTGCCCAGCAGTGCCACCTATCAGAGCCACCTATCAGTGCCACCTATCAGTGCCCATCAGTCCCATCTATCAGTGGTACCTATCAGTGCCCATCCGTGCCACCCATCCGTGCCACTTATCCGTGCCACCCATTCGTGCCATCTTATCTGTGCCCATCTTTGCCCATCAGTGCCGCCTTATCTGTACCCATCGGTGCCGCCTTATCTGTGCCTATTAGTGCCGCCTTAACTATGCCTATCAGTGCCCACCAGTGCTGCCTATCAGTGCCCACCAATGCAGCCTATCAGTGCCCACCAATGCAGCCCATCAGTGCCCACCAATGCAGCCTATCAGTGCCGCCTAATCAGCGCACTTCAATGAAGGAGAAAAATGACCCGTTTGCAAAATTTTATAACAAACTATTAAAACATGATTTTTTTTTTGCATCTTTTTTTGTTTGTTTAGCAAAAAATAAAACTCCGAGCTGTAACTAAATACCACCAAAAGAAAGCTCTATTTGTGGGAAAAAAATGATAAAAATTTCATTTGGGTACAGTGTTGTATGCCCGCGCAATTGTCATTCAAAGTGCATCAGCGCTGAAAGCTGAAAATTGGTCTGGGACTGAGGGGGGTTTAAGTGCCCAGCAAGCAAGTGGTTAATAAAGATGCAAGGCCTTGCAGTACTAGATGCAGTCTTTGATCTTCTTTCTTCTGCTAGCTTTTAGTGTTTGTAACAATTTGTAATCCAATAGTGGAGTAGTAAGGGTTAACTTGAAGGAAATGCTGAAAACTTTTCTTACAAGGTAATCCACTTGTAATTGCCTCTAGCACAACACAGTGTTAAGGTGAGGTAAGGTGTAGGCTTTAGGCCTGCCTGAGCTCAGTCTTATTTAGATCTCCCTCTGTGGGACTAGAGGTCCCAGCAACACCATGTAGAAGTCTAAGTGTGTGCAAGTGCGTAATAAACGGTGGGCAACAGTTCTCTCACCAAACTGGATCTGAAGAGATGTACAGCTTAGCACTGGTGTGCTCTGTCTTGCTTCTAGCCGGTCAGCCCCCATCACACCGCTCCGCTCTGCAAGATGGAATGGGTCCAATCCGGTCACTCAGTCTCTCCATCAATCAGATGAATAACAGAGCCTGTATTTGCTGCGCTCCGCAGTGTCTGTAGGTCGCGCTCTCTGGAGCCCTCCTCCTTACAGGCAGGCCATGTGTCCAGAAGAGAAAATGTCCGTGTGTGTCCATTTATAGCCTACCCAGCATGCAATTTAGTACAGGGTGATCATGGGTACCCGTCCATAGGTTTACATATTAAAGCATTAGTTGGCAAAAATATCAGCGCCATATATATATATATATATATATATATATATATATATATATATATATATATATATATATATATACAAGCCTGGATGTATATATATAATAAATACACTACAGCTAACTGAATAATCTGCCTGCTCAATCTAAATTAAATGACACTCTCTCAGTCAACACTAGCAACACACTACACAGGGCCGACGTGCAGGCGGCCTTATATAGTGTGGGGCGGGGACTTAACCTCCTGAGCCATAATTGGCCAAAGGCACCCTGCCTTTGGCCAATTATGGCTCTCTTTGCTGATGGCACTGTGATTGACCAAAGCATGCGGGTCATAGTGCATGCTTGGCCAATCATCAGACAGCAATGCACTGCACTCCCGCAGTACATTATGGCCTGTTACGCGCTGCTCAAATTTGGCACGAACGGGCCATAATGTTCGTTTTTGCACGAACGAGTGAACAGATAATATTCGAGTCAAACCCATGTTTGACCCGAACAGGAAGCTCATCCCTATTCCATATCTATGTATCACCTAATGCTAGTCATATCACTGGGTATATGTACTGGTTTACAGACACTTTAGGCCTCTTCCACACTGGATATTTTTTACAGCTGCTTCTAGGGGCGTTATTCCTGCCTCTAAATTCCCTTCCATGTTAGCCTATGTGGTCATGCACACATAGGTTTTTAGCAGTGTTTAGTGGCAGGAGCATGAAAAAAACCCCACTGCCAGTGCATCCAGGAGCAGCAGAGTTTGGGCAGAAAAAATGTTTGACGCTACTAAAAGCTGCTAGAAGCTGCTAAATGCACCTAAACGCTAATGCTTGAGAATTAATTAATTTCAATGGCCAGAATCAATCATTAATTTCATTGGCCAGAAAATATAAAAGCCCAAGAGCTTGATGCCTGTAAAAGCTCCTAAAAGCTTATAAAAGCGTTTGACCCTTTTACAAGGGTCATGCATTTTTTCAACAAAAACGCTGCTGGCTCCTATGAGAGTTAAAAAAATAGGTCCTGTGTGCATGAGGCCTTAAAGTGCTTCTAAAGCCCCATACACACTATCAGATTGTGTGCTGATTTTTTCCTTCAGGTTTACCAAAACCATGTAGTACAAGGGCCTGCCTGATTGCATACACATTGAAACCCCTAAGGTTTGACCTCATATTATATGGTTTTGGTAAATCTGATGGAAAAAATCAGCAGACAATCTGATAGTGTGTATGGGGCTTAAACCTTAAAGTGGTTGCAAGCATTGGGTGTTTTTTGCATTTCCCACAGCTAAACTGATTGGTGAGAAAGTAAAGGCTATATATTTTGGTAAATTAACACAAACCTTGTCACACATGGGAAAACCACAGGTCTGCTTTAAAGCAAAACTGCAGGAATTACTTTTTTTAAACTTCCATCTAATTTTTTATATCTCACATCTAGAGGGCTGCTGGGGATGCAGAAATTTGCCTGTGCTACATAAAATCAGGGCTGGTCCCTTCCAGGTGCTGGTATTATGGAACAGTATGATTTTCATAGACAGACTCAGCAACAGCATATACAGTAGATATCAGGCTATAGAATTTGGTAGCTAGTTACATTTAAAAAAATTTTTTTTAACTTTGAAGACATTTCCCAACTTCTATAAACCACTTTGCCAGTACCAGTAAGTATCAGGAAGAGAGCGCAGATTTTTATTCCACACTGATAACGCAGATAAGCCAATCACAATGGAATGTGTAAAAAAGATTGAATGAGTTGAAGCAACTCTATTAAAAACAAGGCGGCTTTTGTGGGCACAACATGAGGCAGTAATATGTTAAAAAATATAAATCTTTATTACAAATATACTAGTTAAAATTACATTTGACAAACAAGAACACTCTACTGACTGCCAGGATCAACAGATACCAAATGGGATAGGCATGGAGATATAGATATAGATAAAATCCATGTGGACACAAAATACTGTACACAATATATCAATGGGTAGAGTTCATGAACTTCTCCATGCGCTCTTGTTAACTCGTTTCGCAAAATGCTTACTCAGGACATTGCTGGGTAGGTGCTGATGAACCACTGAATCAGGTATAAGGGGGCACCACACAAGGATAGATCTGAGACCAGAATAATTCCTTCCCACCAAACAGATTAGCAATAGTGAAAAGGAAACCACATCTCCTGCAGCTGTCAAACAACCTCAGCCTGTACGCTCACGAACCCGGTCGCACCCACCTCATGATGTCATCTCTCTCCGCCGGCGCTCCAGACTTCGTTCTGCTTTGAACTGCGCTCCACGGCCGGCGTCTGTGCCACTTCCTGCCCGCTAGCGGCTACAGCGCCTCAGCTTGACGGACTATCAGATGACCACATCCATGCTCAGCTTTTAAAGTGACTGAATGCTCATAGATCACATCCAAAATGTGAGTTGCCTGTATTAAATACATTTTTATAATTAAAGTGTATGTTGTCTCTACACCCAGAGGCGCCTCTTCCTTTGCTTTTTTTCACAGACTTTGGAACATGGATTCTGTCCTTCACCGATGGCAGCCCTGGATACAGAGCTCCTGGTTTTAAATGCTTTCCTTTGTTCTACTGGACAGTAGCTTTTATATTTATAATTATACGGATCTTAAAATGGAACAGTAATATTTATCCACAATATCTCCCATGATATATATAATGACTATTCCTGTTATTTCTTTTTTTTTTAAATGGACATGTTAATTGAAAGAGCTGATCACGTTGGCTTCTGTACAATGTAGGAGGCGGATAGTTATTAGGTATTAGGAGAAGGTGTCCTGTGTTTATATTTATGATAATATGTATTGTATAGTCAGGGAGCTAGGTGATGACAAGGCTAACATTGCTCTGAGTCACAAAGTCTGGTTAAACGATTCGTTAATTAGCTCAGGTTAATTAGGTTTCTGGTTAGAGGTTGTATTGTCATCCTGGTGTATAAATTTGTATGATATCTCAAATAAAATAGTTCATGTTTAAGCTGTGTAATTAGTCTCGTCTGGCTCTTAAAATATATGGGCTGTAATATCTGATATCTGAAGGTCCAGAAGCGGTGTATGACAAAAGTACTCAAGCAGAGGGTGGGATGCATATACTGTGTACACCATCTGCACTGTATTATATACTGTACACCAATGAATAAAAAATATGTTGCGCTAAATAAAACGCAAATAATAAGATGAAAATGAAACATCAAGTGAATCCAAGGAGTCACAAACGTGACATAAATAAGTGAATTTTGACTGCTGTGTCACCAACTTCCTCCACCTTTTGAGACCACCACCAGTAATCAAGATGTGCCCTTACCAGAGAGCATTGACCACCTATTACGGGAGGTCAACAAACAGCCAGAAAGGGAGACATTGGGTTCTTTCACCCCAATTGCTGGTGTTCTGCTGATCCTATACCGCAGGCAGCTGCAGTAATTACAGTCAGTGTACTGTGTCATCTGCACAGTGTGCACTTAAAGCTAACCCAATTGCTGTTGTGCTGCAGACCCTATACCTCAGGCAGGCAGCTGCAGTAATTACAGTCGGTGTATTGTGTCATCTGCACAGTGTGCGCCTAAAGCTACCCCAATTGCTGGTGTTCTGCTGATCCTATACCGCAGGCAGCTGCAGTAATTACAGTTGGTGTACTGTGTACTCTGCACAGTGTGCACATAAAGCTACCCCAATTGCTGGTGTTCTCATACTAATAATACTACATGCTCCATGAGGATGCCCAGCGTTTTGAAGGCTCTGATGATGATACCCAGCTAGAGGAAGGCAGTAACGTAATCCCAGAGAGAGGAGATGCCCAAGAAGGACAGCAATCTGGCAGTCATGTTCCCCCAGCTGCAGCATCCTGCCAGGTTTGCTCCAGTGATGAGGAGGGAGGGGATAATGAGGTCACTGACTTTAGGTGGGTGCCTGATAGGAGAGAGGAGGAGGAGGCACATCTCCAACGAGGCAGGATTCCCTCCAGAGGCCAGCTTAAGGGCAGCATACAAACTGCATCACACCGCAGAGCTCCGCATGTGCAAGACGCTGCCTCTGCACATTATTTCAAAAGTTCTTTGGTGTGGGCCTTTTTTGAGATGAGTGCAGCTGCTATTTGCAACATATGTCTCAAGCGTATCTCGCATGGCCAAAACATCAGCCGCTTGGGCACCACATGTTTGACCAGACATATGTCAACCTTCCATGCAGTTTGTTGGTAAGCGTACCTAAAAGACCCACACCAAAGAACAAAACGGACTTCTCCTTGCTCCTCATCAGCTGGGATCTCCAACCCCACTATACCTTCAGTCCTCTCTGAAACCTGCACTGAGAGGAATGAAGGTGTAGAATTAGGTGTGTCACAGCCAAGCACTTGCGGGCAAACTGCTATCGGTACACCGGTGTCCGATTGTACCAGGCAAATTTCCCTGCCCCAGCTGCTGCACCGTCAAAAGAAGTTCACTCCCAGCCATCCACTTGCCCCAGTGGTTGAATGCTATCTTGGCTAAATTGCTAGCACTTCAACTGCTGCCTTTTCATTTGGTAGACTATGCCCCCTTCCATGAGTTTGTGGAATGTGCGGTACCTCAGTGACAGGTTCCCAAATGCCATTTTTTGCATGGAAGGCGATTCCGGCTCTCTACCGGCATGTGGAAGGCAATGTCTTGGCCTCGCTGGACAGGGCAGTCAGTGGTAATGTGCATATTACTCATGGTCCAGCAGGCATGGACAGGGACATTACCTATATTTCACGGCGCATTGGGTGACTCTTCTGGCAGCTGGGAAGTATGCAGGACAAGGTGCAGTAGTGTTGGAGGTTGCTCCACCACCACGGCTCCAAAATGCTACTACTGGTGATTCTGACACACCTCTCTCTTCCACCCCTCCTCTTCTTCTTCCTCCATGGCCTCTTCCTGTGCTTTGTCCTTGGAACCAGCGGTGCTCCGTAGGCGTTCAAGGGGCTACGCAAGTACGCAGGCAAAAAGATGGCATGCAGTGCTTGCGCTGGTATGCTTGGGGGACAGGAGCCACACTGGGGCAGAAATTCTGTCAGCTCTGAAAGGGCAGGCTGAGAGGTGGTTGGCGCCCCGCCAGCTTAAGCCAGGAATGGTGGTTTGTGACAATGGCACCAACCTCCTCTCCGCCCTCTGACAGGGACAGCTGACCGATGTGCCCTGTGTGGCTCACGTCCTTAACTTGGTGGTGCAGTGGTTCTTGAGCAGGTGCCCAGGCTTACAGGATGTCCCGAGGCAGGCCAGGAAAAACTGTGTGCATTTCCGCTGGTCATATAATGGCAGTGCTCAGCTGGCTGACTCCAAAATGAATGCAACCTGCCCAAGAACCGCCTCATTTGTGGCATGCCCACCAGGTGGATCTCAACATTGGCCATGCTGCAGTGGCTGCACATGCAGCAGAGGGCCATCAATGAGTACCTGTGCGAATACGGCACCTGGACAGGGTCAGGGGAGCTTGGTTTTTTTCCCCACGCCAGTGGGCCATGATCAGGGATGCATCCACTGCCCTGTCACCATTTGAGGAGGCCACAAGGATGGTGAGCAGTGACAGTGCATGCATCAGTGACACTGTCCCTGTGTCCAAACTTTTTTCAAAGAGGGCCAGATTTGATGAACTGAACATGCGTGAGGGCTGACCATTTTGCCTGACATTCTTTGAACCATTCAAATTCGGTCACACTGCCCAACAAGAATTCTCTTGCCTTTGTGGCTGTGTGTGGTGAAGAGATGAACTCAAGTGTATTATTTGGATACACCGTATTTATTGGCGTATAACACGCACCTTCACTTTAAGAGGGAAGCTTCAGGAAAAAATTTTTTTAAATAAAGAACTGTGAAGCAAAATAAGGGTCAGTGCCCATCTGCAGACCCACAATTGCCAGGAACGCAGCGCCCACCATTGTCAGGAATTCAGTCACCATTGCCAGGAATGCAGCCCCACCATTGCCAGGAATGCACCCACCATTGCCAAGAATGCACCCACCATTGCCAGGAATGCACCCACCATTGCCAGGAATGCAGCCACCATTGCCAGGAATGCAGCCCCACCATTGCCAGGAATGCAGCCACCATTGCCAGGAATGCAGCCCTACCATTGCCAGGAATGCAGCCACCATTGACAGGAATGTACTCACCATTGCCAGGAATGCAGCCCCACAATTGCAATTGCCAGGAATGCAGCCACCATTACCATCAGTGCAGCCATGGAGGGCAGGACGAGCGCCAAAGACATCCTGCAGGAGAATTTCCTGTTTACACAACGACCTCTTTAAGAGAAAGTCCCGCCTCCTCTGATGGACAGAACAGTCGTCCAATGGCAGAGATGAGACTTCCTATTACAGCTGCCGTGTAAACAGGAAATTCTCCTCCTGTGTGCATGGCACTCGTCCTCCCTCCTCCCTCCGAGGCAGCCGGACTATATATCTTTTGTGGCCCAGGTACTGGAAGATCTCCGGGGGCCACAAAAGATGTATATGTTTAAATAACCAGCCGGGCCGTTCAAAACCGGACCGCGGGCCGGACTTTGGACATGCCTGCTGTAGACCGACTGCACTGTATTATATACTGTACAACACCGACTGCACTGTATTATATACTGTACACTGCCTGCACTTATATATTCTACACTGACTGCACTGTACTATATACAGTACAACACAGACTGCACTGTATTATATACTGTGCACTGAGTGCAATTTATTATATACTGTACACTGCTTGCACTGTAATACTGTACACTGCTTGCACTGTAATACTGTACACTGTTTGTACTGTATTATATACTGTACACCGATACTGTATATATATATATATATATATATATATATATATATATATATATAATAAGGCCAATATGGTGGCCTGAAATTATGGGAGAACCCCGGTCGGTATTTAACCACTTTCTGCCCCGGCATACAGCATATTGACGGCAGGGCAGTGCTTCTGTCTCTAACATCAAACATTCTCTTTCCCTTCCCCCCTCTCTCTCTGTCTTTCTTTAACCCCCCCCATTTAGCCCACCATTGGTCAGTTATATATGCTTTTCCTACACTTATATTTACATTTATATGTATCTTTGCATCATTGATTTATATACATCTAAATCTATCTGTGTTTCCAGTAGTTACATGCTCATGAAGCCCGATACACTTCATGCATCTCTTTTTTATTCCAGTAATCACCATTAATAAATTACATTTGAATTATATCATCACCACTAAAAGATATATCTTAAAATAGTCCAGCAGTGTCCATAATTTTCATATCCATCTGCGGCTATATCCATCATTCCATCTTTTTTAGACTGACCAGACGTCTCCGTTTTCCGAGGACAGTCCCCGGATTGGAGACGCTCTCCCCAGACTGAATATGTCCCCAGTAACAATGGTGTCACGCACACTACGTCACTCCTGGGTAGCTCGAGCGTGTGGAACGCAGCTGAAGCGCACGCTGTGTATCCACCGGCCGGCTCTGAATAGATACACTAGTCAAGGTGACTACTGTGTTTTTTTCTCCTCTGTTTGGGAAACTTGGAATTTTATGGCCCCGCTCATTATGGATATATAAAGTATCTGGATTGCTATACTGGAATAAATAGTGCCTTTCCATTAAAATGAACATATGAGCTGAGGGAACGATTTCTCTTTTTTTTCCTGTATAAGAGGAGAGTGTTTTTTAATTCTTATTTTTTATAATTTTTATATTTCTTTTTGGCTTTAAAATATAATTTTATATATGGAAACTTATTGTTTCACCAACTTTCAATATTGAAATATCTGGACTGTTCTATTTTTATTTATTTTTTAATTTTTGCTGCTGAATTAGTTTTTTGTGATTACGCTTAAAGAGGAAGTAAACCCTGATGAGTTTACTTCCTCTTTTTTTCCCTGCAAAGGTAAAGCATAATGGACTACTATGCATCGCATAGTAGCCCATTATGTGTCACTTACCTAACACAGGAGCCAGCGAAGTCGCCACTGTCCCCTGTAGTCCGCCGCATCCATCTTGCTGGTGGCGTCTCGCAGCTCCGCCGCTGTCATTCGGCGAAGCCGCGATGACGTCACTCCCGCGCATGCGCACGGGAGTCGACAAATGCGGCAGCTCCATTCTTGGAACTGCCGCGCTCAGTGCGCCTGCGTGCCGCTGTCTACGGCGCATGCACCGTAGACAGTGGTGCCCGTTTTCGGGCAAATATCTCCTAAACCATATAGGTTTAGGAGATATTGCTTGGACCTACAGGTAAGCCTTAATCTAGGCTTACCTGTAGGTCAAAGTGGTTTGTAAGGGTTTACAACCACTTTAATAAAAATGCTTTGTTCCAATTACTACACTATGGAAGCCATTTTTTATTGTTTTTTATGAGGAAAAATATTGGAGATCATTGAGAGTGAGATTTATAAAGAAGGAACATACCTCTCTTGGGTCTGACTCCTGGAATCGCATGGTATTTGGAGCTGTGATATACCTAAAGGAATTGATTTATATGCACATTACCCCTGCAGGGGTGTGGATATTTGGTGAGTGGGGACCCTTGTGGGGGAACACACGAGTCACTTGAAGATTATATGAGCACGAAAGTCACTTTATGAAAATATTCTCTGCTGGATTTGCACAATCAAAGAACTACATGTTTTCTGTGGGCATTAACTTCATTTAAATTGTCCTGTTTGCTGATTTTTTATTATTGTATTTTTCGTAAGGCTTGATTTTTTTCTTTTGTACAACTTGTTTTTTGATTTCCCCCTTTTTTTACCTTTATTTTTATTTTTATTTTCATTTATCTTAACCAAAATATTTTGGTCGTTCTATTACTAATGGTCCAATAGGGCGCACTATACTGTAGCACATACAGGGTACATAAGCACTCATTGCACTTTTTTATTGAGCACTTTATTATTACAATGCACTTTATTATGGAATATTAATTATAATCAATCACAAAAATTTATTATACACAATTGAATATCACTGATCTTCTCTATATAAATGACCATTGTGATACAGACATAGTATAGGTATATGAAGGTATTATACTGTATAACAACAAGTAGATGAGTCCCTGGAACCCTTAATTTCCACTGTGTTTAACTAAAACAGTTTACAATTTAAGATATAGGATTATTTATCAGGTAGCGCCAATTACCCCATTCCAATATATTACCAATGTCCCCAGTTTTGTCCCCGGATTGGCATGGCAGCAGCCATGGCACTATTTTCGGCTGCTTAGTCTAAGGCGCTTCTGCATTTTAGCTCTGGGAGTCGTGCTGTAGCGCCTGTTACCCATCCCATCAGCACTTCCTGGCTCCTCCCTCACTCCACCGCCTGTCCAATCAGACAACCCGCCTCGAATTGGTGTCCGCCCAACCCCGCCCACACTCTGCTCTACTGTGCTCAGCCTACTTGTGAAAACCAGCCGGGGGGGCATAATTGGTGAGTGAGCCATCCTCTCCATAAACAGCTCTCACCAGACCTCTTTGCTTCTTTCCCTTCTCATTTTGTTTTCCTCCCTGTGCAGACTGGGAGGGTTGTGCTGACTGGGGGGGATTGTGCAGACAGGGGGGGTACTGTGCAGACTGGGGAGGGGGATTGTGCAGACTGGGGAGGGGGATTGTGCAGACTGGGGGGGATTGTGCAGATTGGGGGGGGGGGGATTGTGCTGATGGGGGGTTTGTTCTGACTGACTGGCAGGGGTTGTGCAGACTGGTGGGGGCGGTGCAGACTGGTGGGATTGTGCTAACTGGGGGGTGTTGTGCAGTCTGGAGGGGCATTGTGCAGACTGGGGGTGGATTGTACTGATGGGGGGATTGTGCTGATGGGGGAGATTTTGCAGACCTGGCAGGGGGGGGGGGAATTGTGCATACTGGGGGGGAGATTGTGCTGACTGGGGGGTTGTGCAGACTGAGGGGGGATTGTGCAGACTGGGGGCATTGTGCTGACTAGGGGGGATTGTGCTGACTGGGGGGGGGGGGGGGGTTGTGCAGACTGGGGAGGATTGTGCAGACTGGGGGGGGGGGGTTGTGCAGACTAATTGGGTTGTGCAGACTGGGGGGATTGTGCTGACTGGGGGGAGTTCTGCAGACTGGGGGGTGGGGGGTTGTGCAGATTGGGGAGGATTGTGCAGACTGGGGAGGGATTGTGCAGACTGGGGGGATTGTGCAGACTGGGGGAGGGGGGATTGTGCTGACTGGGGGCGGAGGGGGTTGTGTTGATGGGGGGAGAAATTTTGCAGACTGGGCAGGGGGGATCGTGCAGACTATGCGGGGGGGGGGATTGTGCAGACTGGGGGGCTACACAGTGCTCTGAGAGGAGGCCTGTAAAGTACACAGTGCTCTGGAGGGTGGTATGAATGGAGCCCTGTAATGCACAGTGCCCTAGACAGTGGTATGAAGTATTTCTTTTTTTTATCTCATGGACAAAATGTGAGAAATATTGTATATATCATACCCATACACATACACATACCACATACACATACACTGCATATATAATTTGAGGAAAATATGCTTATAAAATAGTTTACCATTTGCCAATAAAAAATAAATAAAAAATATGTCCCCGAATGTCATTTTGAAAATCTGGTCACCTTACTCTTTTTATTACTAACACTCATTATTTATTTGTTTGCATTTTCCATTTTTCCCTCAGTTGCCAATTGCATTTGCACCCAGCAGGCTATCATTATTCTGGCAGGGGAAACTTCAGGCTATGCACCACTGACTGGGTTGGTCACCTTCTCAAGTGTCATTCATGGCCCCACCGACATCAGTGATGGTGTGCGTTCCAGGGAGTGACATGGTTGCTTCCTGGTTCTTACACACTAATCATATGATCGCCATTCAGTGCAGCCCATCTCTCACGTGCACAGTCAAACCAGCTATCAGTGGCCAGGCTCCCTGTGGACCACCGTCCGGCTAGGCCAGCACTGGGCACATGAATGGCCTCTGGAATGCACTGCCACACCTACATAGAGAGATCCACCCACCTCCTAGGTCTAATATTGTATGGACTCGCCCACCTTTGGCTCTCAAACACGCCCACACTTTCATTTAAACACTTCTTACAGCACCAAATGTACACTGTCACCACCAAATGTACACTGGCTACTTTCATCCTGTAGAATATGCGTGTTTTCTACATGTGTGTATACATGTACATGTATGTGTATTTGTGTGCATACGCATTTGTCTGTATATGCTGTGTGCTGTGTATACGTGTATACACATGCATTTACGTGTGTGTTTGTGCATTTGTATATTGTTTATTTACACTTACGCTCAAACTGCAACTGTGCCTGGTGAACTCCTTTCCAACAATTTAATACCTTAAGAAAAACTACAAATTTTAACAATTATAATGGCTTGTAATGGTGTTTTAGGGCTTTATTGTCTAATGTTTTTAAAACTTCAATTATTTCATATTTTAACATTTTAACCGTTTTACAATTTAACACTTTAATTATATGTCTCTGGTCTGCATTGTGTAGTATACAATTGCAACACTTTCTATATATGCGCTCTTCACCATACATATGTTTGGTGTTTATTCTATCTAGAGCACTTGGATGTGGACAGTTGTAGAGCAAAGGAGAATCCATCACTTACCATTTGATACACCTCCCAATTAGCCATTCTACTCTATGTTGGTCTACCACATTGTACAGGCTCTTTCTCGTTTTCCAAGGCTCTGATGAGGAGGGAACCCCTTGAAACATGTCAGCCTACCTTTGAGCACTTGCCCTTGCATGGGCATGTCTAAATTTTAACTTTTAATGTGTATATTTTGTAACCCAGTTTTTATGATTATGTAGAAAGTTTTTTGTATGTATCCATCTATTTTTAATATGAATAAATGATATCATCTTGATTCAAGTGTTAGATCACTTAGCCTTCTTCAGACCACCCCTGGTCAGTTTAGGCAGTGGGACACGCATGATCATTCTCTATTTTCCATCACTTGAAAGTATTACCATTCTATACCAACACCGCCTTCACGAGTGCAGGAGAAATTGCTTATTTGTTCATATCAACACAGATACTTGCACTCTATGTGACCACGTCTCCTGCCGTACAGGCACTTGTAAACCATTGAGACACTTGCAACCACGCAACCATGTCTCCAGCAACCCTGACACTTGTAACCCATTCCTACCACATCTCCTGCAGCATGGACACTTGCAGTTTCTGTATCCACGTCTCTTGCAGCACAGACACTTGCAATTCATTGAGACACTTGCCACCTCGCAACCACGTCTCCAGTAGCACAAAACATCTTGTGGCACACACCTATGTGCAAGGCACACATACAAGCTTAACTTCTTGAAATCATTGCAACTACAATACAGTGGCACACAGTCAGCCACACAAACATGTAGCAGCACTCAGTTGGCCATTCATCTCCAGTGGCATGCAAGCCACTCATTATTTTCAATTTCAGGTTCCATCCTGCACCAGGTTGGATGTTATCCCCCCAGGTAAAAAAATAAATTAAAAAAGTGAGAACAATAGAGTTCACATCTTCACCAGGGCCAGTTGCATGACAAGGGTGAGACAGTTTGTTTCAGGTAAAAGGAATATACATGGTACACTTATGTCACCCTCACCAAGTCTCGATCCATACCAGGACCTCACTACTAGGGCGTGTAGTTAACGGGTTGTTCTGTCAAATCATTCTACAGCACCCCCTTCATTATACGTTTACTTCATGTACATAATTTGACATGCTTACCAGGCGTTAGTTACTGTCATATGTGTCTCTGCATTACACTATGTCTTCAAAGAACTACCCTTCACCTATGCAGACAAGGTCACTAAAACGTTGAGTTTGCTGACAGTGCAAACGTTAGCAGGCCGAGCATACATCACCGTCTACAGACCGCAACATTCCTATGTAGGCCATACCAGACTTCAGCTAATTGCCCCAGTATGCCCTGGGGCTCTGGTCTACAGGTTTGTACTCAGCACAGACAGGCACTCGAGCATCGGTTACCTGGTCAGTCCCCTCCTGGCTCACCTCGGTTGCCACACACTCCACACACACCTTCCCAGGCAAACCACCTTACTCTTCCTCTGTTGGTCCAGCTTCCAGGAAGAACTGTTCCCGTTAATGCTATTGTGGACTCTCAGCAGCATATTCCTTTGCGACCAAAAACGCATGCACTGTCTGTCTTTTTAGCTGACGGCTCACGTATCAGATCTGGACCATTAACACAAGAAACATCTCCTTTGCCCATTACTTCTTCATCCCAACATAAGGAACTATTGAGCCTTGATGCTATCACTTCCCCCTTGTTTTCTGTCATCCTGGGTCTACCTTGGCTCCAGGCCCATAACCCCCAGACTAACTGGTTGTCCAGGGAGATCAAGCTCTTCTAAACATATTATCAAAGGCATTGCCTGCCAGAACCTGTAAGCATACCGGCAACCCTACTCTGTGTGGACTCTGATCAAGATGTTCTTCAATCTGTACTTAAAGCCTATCATCAGTACCCTGATGTCTTTAGCAAACAAGGAGCAGATAACTTACCATTCCACCGCCCATATGACTGTCCTATTGACCTTTTGCCCAGAGCTGCGATTCCGTTTGGACATGTATTCCCATTATCAGAACTGGAACAAGAGGCTTTGAAAGAATATGTTAATGATAACCTCAAGAAAGGGTTTATCCACCCATCCACCTCCCTGGCAGGAGCAGGGATATTCTTCATATCCAAGAAAGACCCCTCTCTCCATCCTTGTGTGGATTATAGGGAATTAAATAAAATTACGGTGAAGAACCGCTATCCTCTGCCCCTAATGACTGAGTTATTCCAGAGACTGAGATCTGCACTTATTTTTACCAAACTGGACTTAAGAGGTGCCTATAACTTTTTACGTATTCGAAAGGGTGAGGAGTGGAAGATGGCCTTTCGCACCAGATTCGGGCACTTCGAGTATCTGGTCATGCCCTTTGGGCTTTGCAATGCCCCTGCCACCTTCCAACATTTTATTAATGACTGGGTATCTTCGCAATTGTCTACTTGGATGATATCTTAATCTTCTCTGGTTCCCATGATCAACATCGAGAGCATGTCAGTATTCTTCTAGACCGACTCGGTCAACACAAGCAGTATGCAAAACCGGAGAAGAGTGAATTTGAGTGGCAGAGCATTCGGTTCTTGGGATTAGTAATTTCTACAGCAGGAATTGAAATGGATCCCCAAAAAGTATTTGCCATACTGGAATGGCCTGTACCCACAGACAAAAAATGGGTACAACGCTTTGTAGGTTTTGTGAACTTTTATAGAAAATTCATTAAAGGGTTCTCTGCCATAATCAGAGCCATAATCAGAGCGCCTTCAAAACGCTAAAGAAACTCTTCACCTCGGCTCCTATCCTCAGCCATCCTAATCTGTCCTTACCCTATATCCTCAAAGTAGACGCCTCCGAAACAGCAGTGGGGGCAGTCTCCCAACGTCAAGGAATTAAGGCCTTAATGCACCCTATGGCCTTCTTCTCACTGAAACTTTCTCCGGCAGAGAGAAATTATGATGTAGGAGATTGTGAACTATTGGCCATCAAAACAGCACTGAAGGAGTGGAGATATTTGTTGGAGGGTGCTAACCATCCCATACTAATATATAATGGCCATAGAAAGAAAGCTCGATGGGCCATGTTTTTCACTAGTTTTTCCTTCCATATAACATACTGACCTGGATCAAACTACACAAAACTGGACGTACTTTCCTGTATGTACGTTGATCCCAAGGACTTATCAACAC
This sequence comes from Lithobates pipiens, assembly GCF_037356315.1. Lineage (NCBI taxonomy): Eukaryota > Metazoa > Chordata > Amphibia > Anura > Ranidae > Lithobates > Lithobates pipiens. The sequence continues at coordinate 156,283,141 of NW_027507785.1, forward strand.
TGGATACCATCCTACCTACAGGGAACTTCCTCCTTTTGCAAACTGTCTCAAATCAAACAAGCTTCCATGAACATCCTCAGTCCCCCTGGAGTCATGCTAACCTCTAGAGATGGTCTGCTTTGGAGAGAAAACAAATTTTTTGTTCCTGAGAGTGTGCAAATAGGAGTCTTGAAGATGTTTCATGACCATCCGCTGACAGGTCATTTCGGCATACATAAGATTCTTGAACTTGTACAACGTACATTTTGGTGGCCTGATCTAGAAGCATTCTGTAAAAAATATGTGAACTCATACTCTGCCTTCAGAACAAGACAGCTGAAACCACTACCCATTCCTGATAAACCATGGCGGATGATCTCCATGGACTTTATATTGGAACTTCCACCTGCCGAGGGATGCACGGCAATCTTTGTAGTAGTGGACCGATTAACCAAGATGGCCCATTTCTTGCCCTTAAAGAGTACCCTATCTGCCATGGAGACGGCGAGTGTTCATTAAGGAGATTGTTAGGTTGCATGGGGTCCCTGCAAACATCACGTCTGATCATGGTGTACAATTCACCTCACATTTCTGGAAAGCCTTATGTGAAGCATTGAAAATTGAGTTGACATTATCCTCAGCATACCATCCCCAAACCACTGGGCAAACAGAGAGGACTAACCAAACGCTCGAACAGTACATTCAGTGTTTCACATCCTTTGCTCAGGATGATTGGGTTTCTTTACTGCCACTAGCAGAATTTGCCTACAATGCCAGTCACTCAACTACAGGTCAATCCCTTTTCTTTTCTAATTATGGTTTCCATTTATCATTTCTGCCTGATTTCATTTCAGAGTCTACAGTTCCGGCAGTGCAAGATACCATGGATTTCCTCAACCACAACAACAGGATCTTGCAGGAAGCAATGACCAAAGCACAAGCTGATAACAAGAAGGCTTTTGACAAGAAAAGGAGAGGAGAACTGAATCTATAGCTGGGTGATCAGGTATGGCTTTCTACAACCAATCTTAAGTTAAAATGTCAGTCAAAAAAGTTGGCACCCAAATTTACTGGTCCCTTCCCGATGAAGAGGAGGTTAAATGAGGTATCATATGAATTTTCTTTACCTGACACCTTTAAAATACACCCTATATTTCATGTTTCACTACTAAAATCTGCAGTACCTGATCTCTTCCCTGAAAGAGGACTTAAGCCACCGGAACCTGTTCTGATTGATGGGAATGAGAAGTTTGAAGTGGAGGCTATCCTGGATTGCAGGAGAAGGCAAAATCAGGTTCAATTTCTGGTTAAATGGAAAGGATATGGCCTGGAGGATAATTCTTGGGAATCTGCATGCAATATCCATGCAAGAAGGTTAGTTTGTGCCTTTTTTCTCGCTCACCCTGAAAAGAAGGGCCTGTTGGGCATCCAGAGGCTGCCCTTGGGGGGGGGCAATGTAAGGCATACCCTGTGACAAGGCAGGTGCACGGGCGTGCGTGCGCACATGTGTTCCTGCGATAAAGAGCCGCACTGGGCAGCGGCGCGTGAACATGCGCAGAAGCACGTGGCAGGCGCGCGCATGCAGAAACTCAGCTTGGCGCCAGTTCCAATTTAAAAAGACAACAGCTGCTCCAGTACAGTGCTGTCTGATCTGCAGCTTTACCTGAGTCCGATCCTGTACCTGCTGTTATCTGATCCTGCTTCGTCTGACTACTACTGCCTTCTCCTCTCGTGACCCAGCCTGCCTTGATTCTGTTATTCCTGAACCTGCTGACCCTTTGTTGCCGAACCACTGCTTGCCTACTGACTACTCTCTGCCTGTTGTATTACTACCTGATTACCTGTGTTTGACCCGGCTTGTTTCACCTAGCTCCAGTCTAGTCCTGATCCAGTTCCTGCCTAGATCGAGGGGTCGCTGGCCCACACCTGTTGCCACCGCTTCCTACTGCCTCTACAGTACAGTCCATCCGGTGGATCTTCTCTACTCATCTGTACCAGCTACCACGGATCATACAAGCACTTCTACCTCGCTGCACTCCTATACCACTGTTACAACCCCAGTGGTCCCCAAGCCAGAGCTGTAAGCCCTTTTACACACGGTCCGACATTTCGACCACAAAATCCGTCTGATAAATTCAGACGGATTTAGTCCGGAAGTGGTGTTGCATCCACACGGTCGGACAAAGTTTCAGAATTTCCGGTCGACAAGAACACGGTGATGAAAACTGCGTACAACGGGACTAGAAAAGGGAAGTTCAGGACCACGTGCGGAACCCTTTGGGCTTTTTCTGCTGATCTCCATAGTATTGCTTTCCCCTAAAATGTGTACAAATGTTATGTGTGTGCTTAAATTCATGCAGAGTTCCTCCCCCCAACTGCTAGGCCAGCTGATAGCAATCCTCTATCTGCTGACTCTGCCAAACCCAATACACACTATACCTACCTTTTTTCTGGTCAGATTTATGGATGAATTTACCAAAGCATGTAGTGCAAGGGACTACCTCAGTACTTTCAAATGCTACAGTTTAAAGTTTTTTTTCTCCTCTTATTATCTTGATAGGTAATAGCAGAATGTCAAAATGTGCTTCCATTTGTTCCTTTTTTTTGTATTATGACACTTCTTACCTGTCCGGTGGGCTAAGTAAGGAGGGGCTGGCCAAAGTATCACACATTTTTTATGCATTCAGCTCTCAATGAAGTGGAGAGGGTTACCTGTCTAAAACATTCCCCCCCCCCCTAATTTTTTGCAATGGGCCAACAGATGGGGGGGGGGGGGTGAGGAATCTGATAAGGGTACCTTATACTTTTGGCTTTAAATACTAATTTCCAAAAATGTTATACTGATCTTGGCCAAAAATGTTTGTGTCTAATTTGCTTGCAATGTTGATGTGCAAAATGACAAATTTTTTTTTCTTGTTTGACTCCACAGTTTCCTTCAATGCCACAGAAATGGCAGACTGTGGCTTCCCACTTTGCCAGCCGTTGTGACTTTCCCAATTGTGGGGGGTGCAATTGATGGGAAACGTGTCCACGTCGTCCCACCCCCCAACTCGGGGTCCTACTATTATAATTACAAGGGGTTTAATAGTATCGTGATGCTGGCGGTGGTGTCAGCGACATATGACTTCCTGTATGTGGACGTGGGGAAAAATGGCCGTATGTTGGATGGTGGAGTGTTCGCGCGGACGGAGTTCTACTGGCATCTCCAGAGTGGCAGTCTGGGCTTACCACCTCCAGAGGAGAATGTTGAAGGACTCCCCTTTGTTTTTGTCGCGGATGAGGCGTTTGCTCTGGCAAACTATCTGATGCAGCCTTTCCCAATGAGGACCCTCACCCCGGATCAGAGGATCTTTAATTTGCAGCTGGCCAGAGCCAGAAGAGTAGTGGAGAACACTTTCGGGATAATGGCCAGCCGGTTCTGCCTATTTTTGACTCCAATCCACATGGCGGAATATAAACTCAATCATATTGTGCTTTTGTGCTGCATTCTGCACAATTTGAAAAAAAAACTCAGCAAACTATGTGGCCTCAGTTGGGCCTGATGCAGACTTGCTGGAAAATATCAACCTGATGGCCCTTGAAGCTGGTCGTCCTGGCTTGCCCCCCCCCCCCCCAAAGCGCCGGCGAGGTCAGATCAAGCTATGTGGAGTACTTTGTGGGTAGGGGGGCCATTGATATGCCAGACAGTGTCTGAGAGGCATTTTTTTAATACATTTTTCTTTGAAACTCCAATAATCTTTGTTTTCACTCACTGCTTGGCTTTGTTTTAGGTGTCTCCTAGGTTTCATTTGTGTTTTTTTTGGGGCCTTTTTCTACAACAGTGCAAACCCAATTTCAGAGTGAGATGAGGTGACAGACTCTTCTTCAGATAATCTTATTATGTTGTGGGTCTGCTACACACACACATCTTGTTTTTGTTGTTAATGTATGTAGTACATTACTGACAAAAATATTGCTCATTTTCAGCACCATGGCAGCAATATGTGGGGTCATGAAAATGGCATGATTGGGGAAATTTAAACATCACTGTCACGATCACTCTGGCGTTTCGGCCGTACACAGGAGACTTACCCGTAGAAACCTGTCGTGGAGAACCCGTCGTTTCCCCTTGACGCGCGCTAAAGCTAACGAACGCACTCGCGTCAACATGAATGAGCGCACGCACGCACGTGGGGTCACGAACGGGCGCACGTCTACTCGCGGGGGCGCGCTGACCCGTCGTACGACCGTTTTGGCGCCCTAAGGTCTTCTTAAGGCACTTGCTCCCTTCCATCCGTGCTGTCCAGTCTACAGCGTGTCCGTGACCTTGCTTCCTGTACCTGTACCTGTTACTTTGGTTCCTGATACCCGGCTTGTTCCTTGACCCTGATCCGTTGCTGCCTGCCTACGACCTCTGCTTGTCTGACCACGTCTCTGCCTCATCCTCTTGTACCTTGCTGATCGATTCCTGCTGACCCGGCCTGCACCTGACCCTGCTGTTCCTGCTTACCTGTTGGGGTTCCTGTATTTCCTGACGTCCACCTGCCTGCCAGTCTACCCACTTGTGCCTGCCTGCTACAGTCAAGTACCATCAGCTCTACCTACTCGCTGTCGGTGCCCTGCTGCTTATCCGGACCGGTCTTAATCCGCCAGGCACTTGTGCCCCCTGAACTTTTGAATACCTGTCTCCATCTCCAGGGGTTCATTAGCCAGGGGATACGAGGGGCCGCTCCCTGCATTCCAGGCTCAACTACTAGGTACGTGACAATCACTGTGGGTGTTATTTACTAAAGGCAAATCCACTATGTACTACAACTGCACTGCAAAAGTGCACCTGAAACTGCACTTGGAGTGCAAAGTGGATTTGCCTTTAGTAAATACCACCCATTGCCACAGAAAACAACAATTTTACTATAAATACTGCTTTTGCGCATTGAAAAAGGAAGCCACACATTGTTGATAATTTAACTTTTTACTTAAAGCACATTCACATGTGCATTTAGAACTGAACTTTTGAATACCTGTCTCCATCTCCAGGGGTTCATTAGCCAGGGGATACGAGGGGCCGCTCCCTGCATTCCAGGCTCAACTACTAGGTACGTGAAAGTACTGGACAGCCATGTCCGAGCCTGCGCAGGGAGCCTCCCCCATGGACGAGCTCTGCCACCACCTGGCCGGCCTTACTCAGGCAGTTAAGAGTTTACAGGAAGGCTACGGTAGACTGGAGGAACAAGTCCGGGCGCTATCCGCTTCTGCACCAGTTGCTCCAGGGGCCCATGCTCCACTGTCAGTCGTGATGTTGCCACCCGAACCCAGGGTCCCAACTCCGGAATGATTCGCGGGAGACCGGAACAAGTTCAGGGCCTTCCGCAACTCCTGCGAACTCTATTTCGCCCTGCAACCTAGGACCTTCTCCCTTGAGGCGACGAAGGTGGGATTTGTCATCTCACTGCTAACAGATGAACCCCAGGCCTGGGCACACCGTTTGTTGGAACGGAAGGACCCATCCTTAGACTCCATGAATACCTTCTTCCAGGCAATGTCCAGACTCTATGAGGATCCCCAACTCGCTGCAACCGCAGAAGCAGCCTTACATGCCCTGCAACAAGGCCGCAGGCCTGTGGAGGACTACGTCTCAGAGTTCCGACGATGGAGCGCAGACACAGACTGGAACAACGCGGCCCTGCGGTATCAGTTCCGCATGGGCCTCTCCGAGGCTCTGAAGGATGAGTTGGCACATGTGGGTGTCCCTGAGACTCTGGAAGCCCTGATAGACACCTCTGTCCAAATTGACCGGCGTTTGAGGGAGCGCCGCCAAGAACGTTCTTCCACAACTACTCGCCCGATCTGGATGCTACCACGGGTGCCTAGTCACCCAACTCCTCCTGTTCCAGTCGCATCCACATTGGACACCCCGGAACCTATGCAGCTGGGGCTACTCCGTCCACCTCTGACTCCAGAAGAACGTCAACGTCGCCGGGTCAACAATCTCTGTCTGTACTGCGGAGAACCAGGGCACTTTGTTCGCTCTTGCCCAGCTAAGATGCGTAAGTGCCTCCTTGTTCCACCTGTTCCCTCACCTGTGTTGTCTGATAACACCTCTCATCTGGCTGTTCCTGTTCTTTTACAGCTTCCAGGAAGGACTGTTTCAACCCACGCAGTTATTGACTCCGGGGCATGCAGTGGCTTGGTAGACTCGTCCTTCGCCCGAAAGAACAGGATTCCCCTTAGACCGAGAGAGAAGGGGCTCTCGGTATACCTGGCTGACGGGTCTACCTTGGGATCAGGACCAGTGACCCGGGAGACTAGCCCCCTATCCGCTGTCATCGCCGGAACTCACCAAGAACTCCTTTGCCTAGACGTCATCCAGTCTCCTCTGTTCCCCATCATTCTAGGTATGCCTTGGTTGAAGGCACACAACCCACGCATTGATTGGGCCACCGGAATAATTGAATTCCCCTCGGACTACTGTCTCCAGCATTGCTGCCCGACTCCCAACGGGGACTCCTCGGCCCTTCTCTGTCTGGAATCGGATGATGAAACCCGACAAGCTGTACCTAAGGAATACCATGCTTTTCTAGATGTCTTCAGCAAGAAGGGGGCAGAGACTCTTCCTCCCCATAGGCCATATGATTGCCCTATAGAACTGCTCCCGGGGGCAGAAATCCCCTTCGGAAGAATCTTCCCTCTATCCGAGTCTGAACTGAGTACCCTGAAGTCCTACTTGGATGATAACCTTGAAAAAGGATTTATCCGACCCTCTACCTCCCCAGCTGGCGCTGGGATTTTCTTCGTGGAAAAGAAAGACCACTCCCTGCGCCCATGTGTGGACTATCGGGCTCTAAACAAGATCACCATTAAAAATCGCTACCCCCTGCCGTTAGTACCTGAACTTTTTCAAAGACTGGGTTCCGCCAAGTTGTTCACAAAGCTGGATCTTCGGGGTGCCTACAACCTCGTCCGTATCAGAAAGAGTGATGAATGGAAAACAGCCTTCCGTACCCGCTTCGGGCACTACGAATACTTAGTGATGCCATTCGGGTTGTGTAATGCCCCAGCCACGTTCCAGCATTTTGTCAATGACATTTTTAGAGATTATCTTGATTTGTTTGTAATTATTTACCTGGATGACATCTTAATCTTTTCCTCCACTCTAGCCATCCACCGGGAACATGTTAAGAAGGTTCTGACCCGTCTCCGCCTCCACGGTTTGTACGCCAAGCCCGAAAAATGTTTTTTCGAGCAGGAGAGTATTCAGTTCCTCGGCCTGGTCATCTCGGTTAGAGGGGTAGAGATGGATCCCCAGAAGATCTCCGCAATCCAGGACTGGCCTGCCCCCTCCGATAGGAAGGGAGTTCAGCGATTTGTGGGCTTCGCTAACTTCTTTTGTAAGTTCATAAAGGGATTCTCTTCTATTATCGCCCCCATTACCGGGCTGACCAAGCAGGGCCAAAGGTTCCGTTGGACCCCCGAAGCACAAGAGGCCTTCAAGACTCTGAAGGATTTGTTTGTCTCGGCCTCGGTCCTGAAGCACCCCGATCCCGCTCTACCGTATACCCTCGAAGTTGACGCTTCAGAAATAGCAGTCGGAGCTATACTTTCCCAGAGGCAGGGACCCAAGTCCTTACTCCATCCGGTTGCTTTCTTCTCTCGCAAATTGTCAGAGGCCGAAAGAAATTACGACGTCGGTGATCGTGAGCTTTTAGCAATTAAGTCTGCACTCGAGGAGTGGCGCTACCTGCTGGAGGGGGCTATCCATCCAATCCTGGTCTATACCGACCACAAAAACTTGGAATATTTAAAGACAGCTAAGAGATTGAAGCCTCGTCAGGCCAGGTGGGCACTCTTTTTCTCAAGATTTGTATTCCACATCACTTACCGTCCCGGATCCAAGAATACTAAGCCAGACGCTTTATCCCGCATGTTTAGTCAGCCGGAAAACTCGCCACCTACCGATACCATCCTTTCTGCTGGGAACTTTCTTCTACTCCAGGGAGATGTGGTGTCTCAGGTCAAGCGGGCCTCCATAGGCGCTACACCTCCACCCGGTGCCCCGTTGTCCTCCAACGATGACCTTCTGTGGCATGGGAACAGGATCTTTGTCCCCCAGACAGTTCGGACCCTGGTTCTGGCCTCCTGTCATGACCATCCTCTGGCTGGCCACTTTGGGGTATTCAAAACCCTGGAATTACTCAGGCGTACATTCTGGTGGCCACGGATGAAGGACGACTGCAAGAGGTATGTACAGGCCTGTGCCACCTGTATTCGGAGTAAGGGCGACAAGTCAAGATCCTGGGGTCTACTAAGACCGCTACCTGTTCCTGATAGACCATGGAGGATGATCTCCATGGATTTTATCGTCGAACTCCCCCCTTCGGAGAACCATTCAACGATCTTTGTCGTAGTCGACAGACTCACTAAGATGGCTCACTTCTTGCCCATGAAGGGCACCCCCTCAGCCGCAGAGACAGCTAACGCCTTTGTTAAAGAAATTGTGAGACTTCATGGCATTCCCGCCAACATCACATCTGATAGGGGGGTGCAGTTCACCTCAAGATTTTGGAGGGCGCTCTGTGGAACTCTGAAGATCGATCTTTGCATGTCCTCAGCCTACCACCCGCAGACCAACGGTCAGACCGAGAGGACGAATCAGACACTGGAACAGTACCTTCGCTGTTTTTCGTCCTTCTCCCAAGACGACTGGGTCTCTCTATTACCGATGGCTGAGTTCGCTTACAATAACACAATCCACTCGGCCACCAAGCAGTCCCCTTTTTATGCGAACTTCGGGTTCCACCCGTTGTTTTTGTCTGGCAGTCTTCCCGAGTGTTCGGTACCAGCGGTTCAGAAGAAACTTAACTTCTTTGAAGAAAATAACAAGCTCTTACAAGAAACCCTGGCCAAGTCACAGGAGCATAACAAGGAAGTCTTCGACAGAAGGAGAAGAGGGGAGCTGGATCTTAAGGTTGGGGATCGGGTCTGGTTGTCCACCTTGAATCTTAGACTGTCCTGTCCCTCCAAGAAGTTGGGCCCGAAATTCGTGGGTCCCTTCCCGATCAAGAGGAAATTAAATGACGTGGCGTTTGAACTCAAACTTCCTGAATCTTTCCGAATTCATCCAGTGTTCCATGTATCGCTTCTCAAACCCGCAGTCACGGACCTCTTCGCTGACAGGATCTCCAGTCCCCCGGAACCCGTGTTGGTCAATGGGGAGATTGAGTTTGAAATCGAGGCCATTCTGGACTGTAGGAAGAGAAAGAACCAGGTCCAATTCTTAGTCAAGTGGAAGGGGTACGGACCCGAGGAAAACTCCTGGGAGCCAGAAGCTAACATTCATGCCAAGAGACTCATCCGTGCCTTCAAGAATTCCCACCCGAATAAGTTGGCTCAGTTGGGCATCCGGAGGCTGCCCCTTGGGGGGGGGCAATGTCACGATCACTCTGGCGTTTCGGCCGTACACAGGAGACTTACCCGTAGAAACCTGCCGTGGAGAACCCGTCGTTTCCCCTTGACGCGCGCTAAAGCTAACGAACGCACTCGCGTCAACATGAACGAGCGCACGCATGCACGCACGTGGGGTCACGAACGGGCGCACGTCTACTCGCGGGGGGCGCGCTGACCCGTCGTACGACCGTTTTGGCGCCCTAAGGTCTTCTTAAGGCACTTGCTCCCTTCCATCTGTGCTGTCCAGTCTACAGCGTGTCCGTGACCTTGCTTCCTGTACCTGTACCTGTTACTTTGGTTCCTGATACCCGGCTTGTTCCTTGACCCTGATCCGTTGCTGCCTGCCTACGACCTCTGCTTGTCTGACCACGTCTCTGCCTCATCCTCTTGTACCTTGCTGATCGATTCCTGCTGACCCGGCCTGCACCTGACCCTGCTGTTCCTGCTTACCTGTTGGGGTTCCTGTATTTCCTGACGTCCACCTGCCTGCCAGTCTACCCACTTGTGCCTGCCTGCTACAGTCAAGTACCATCAGCTCTACCTACTCGCTGTCGGTGCCCTGCTGCTTATCCGGACCGGTCTTAATCCGCCAGGCACTTGTGCCCCCTGAACTTTTGAATACCTTTCTCCATCTCCAGGGGTTCATTAGCCAGGGGATACGAGGGGCCGCTCCCTGCATTCCAGGCTCAACTACTAGGTACGTGACAATCACTGTGGGTGTTATTTACTAAAGGCAAATCCACTATGTACTACAACTGCACTGCAAAAGTGCACCTGAAACTGCACTTGGAGTGCAAAGTGGATTTGCCTTTAGTAAATACCACCCATTGCCACAGAAAACAACAATTTTACTATAAATACTGCTTTTGCGCATTGAAAAGGGAAGCCACACATTGTTGATAATTTAACTTTTTACTTAAAGCACATTCACATGTGCATTTAGAAAAGGGTTTAACAACAAACCAACATATTTGGTGTATATAAAACATTATTTTTGGTAACATTTTTCTAACTTGCCGTTTTTGTGTAAACAGGCATGTATTTTAAAGCATAACATACAGAACACAGGAAATTACAAAGTTCAACTTTGAAAAGTGAAGACAATATCAGACATGAGTATGTACAAACTGTGCTGATATTGCCTTCATCGGATGTGGTGTCACCCCTGGAAAATCCAAATTTGGAAGATGCACACAAATTGAGAATCAAAAAGTGGCCAGTTTCCTCCTGTTCCCATGCCTAATGTTAACATGTGCTATGTCCCATCATGGGGTATCAATGTACGTGTTTTGTTGGTGCAACCCCTTCATCTCAGCCACTTTAGTAGCAAGGAAGGGGTTGCACCCACAAAACGCGTACATTGATCCCCCATGATGGGAGATAGTACATGTTGACACACTGTGTGCATCTTCCAAATTTGGCTTTTCTAAAAATATAAAAGTGTTTTTGAAAAATTAAAATGGATGCTAGCTAGTTTTGGGTGTTTTAGACTCTCCCTAAAACATCAATGATGTTCTTCATTTTTTGCTTACCATCATTGATGTTTTTCTGGATATTCTCTAAATTGCGATTGCACCCCATTATCTCCCCAATGAGGATCTGGGCACTTTCACTGGTAAAATGCAATTCTTCTTCCACAACATCCACATCACCTAAAAAGAAACCAAAAACAACACACCATGTATTATAAATATGCAGACATACATTAATTAGCTTACCTGAAGCTAATCAATGTATGCCTGCACTTTCTAAAGCTGGAATACTTAACTGTTGTGTGAACAAATGTAGTCAAGTGCAACTTGGCAAAACATCGTTTTTAGAGTGGGCTAACGAACAATGTTTATTATGAACGATTGAACACATGAACATGAAAGTGCCCATTTTAAATTGTACAACATTAAATCAAAGCACATGGAGCAGTATGCAAGGAATAATAATAATATGAAAACACCACAACTACTTATTTTTTTGAAGAACTCGCTTGATCCTTCTGTACTGATCGTGCTCCCTCAGTTTCAGGTCTAACCAGCATTTCCTTAGTTGGCCCTTGGATCGCCGTACCCCAAAATTCTTCTGAAGACTCTTCACAACTTTAGTCATGATCTTGGCCTTTCTGACATTTGGGTTTGAGTAAGGTCCATACTTCCCATCATAGTCGTTCCTCTTCAATATGTCCACCATCTCCAACATCTCTCCAAAAGACATATTTGAGGCCTAAAATCTTCTCCGGGATCGGGACGTTTCAGGCTCCAGGCTTTACTCATCCTCCTCCTCGTTAGTAGAATTCTGATCATGCCGCTGCTGTATCTCCGCCATGTGCTCTCCCCACTGCGCCAAAAGAGAATGGGTGGGGAATAGACTAGAAAGAACGTCGGGCGGAGTTTCACGCATGCGCACTGTATATAAAACACAACACGCGTGTGTCGTGCGTATGATCTGTGAGCAGAGGGAGAAGCTGATGCGCCGGTTGTTCAAACGAAGGTACAATTTTAAACTTAGTACATCACAAGCCTATACTGCTTCTAGATTGAGGCCTGTATTGGGACAAGATTAGGAGAGTTTAGCCTGACTTTAGGGTTTGTCTTGTGTTGTGTCTTGCAGATAATATGGATTGGTTTAACGACCACAGCTTTCTCCCCCTGTTCATTGACAAGTACAGGAAGCTGCCCTGTCTGTGGCAAGCTACACATCCCCACTACAGTAACAAATTAAAGAGGCAGGCAGCGATGGAGAAACTGATGGAGTTTGTGAAGCCGGTGGTCCCCAGGGCAGACATCACCTATTTAAAAAATAAAATTGGATACCCTGAGGAGTACATATCTGAGGGAGCGCAAGAAGGTGCTGAAGTCCATGCAAACTGGAACAGCAACAGATGAAGTTTATGTCCCCAAGCTGTGGTACTATGAGAGGATGCATTTTCTATCAGAGCAGGCTGTGGTCAGGGAATCCCTCTCTACTCTTCCTTCCACACTTCCTTCTACGCTTCATTCCACCCCTGCTGAGTCTTCCGATGCCCAACCTGGGCCTTCCAGGCAGGAAGAACTGGAGGAGCACAGCTTGCGCCAGGTATAGTATTGTTCTACATATTTTTGGAGTAAAAATGAATGATGTTAACTTGATTTTTGCTCAATAATTGCTGATTTTAGAAAGTGTTTCACATATCAATAGACAGTAGTGGCCAAAACATTTGGGCCAAGAATGGGCTCAGAATGATAGTTTTTTCTATTTGTTAACAATTTGCAACAGTCAAGAGCTGAAAATTGTGTGTGTTTGATGAACCAAAAACTAAAACTAGGTCCCTTTTTCATACTCAGCCAGGAGGAGGGTGTGGAATGCAGCAGCCAGGAGGTGACTGTGGAACATGGCAGCCAGGAGGAGGCAGGGGTAAGTGGCAGCCAAGAGGTGGGCAGGTCTAGGAGCCTGACTCAATCCCAGGTCCCTCCCCTCCGCCTTCCACCCAAAAGGACCAGAAAGGGGGGGGGATGAGGAGGAGTCGGCTCTGAACTTAATGGTGGAGGCTTCAGCGGCCCTCGAAGCCACCCCCACATATCAAGAGGCCTTTTCCGCCTTGGCTGCATGCAAACTCCAGCAAATGGAGGAGGGGCAACACCTCATGTGCGAGGAGCTTATTATCCACACACTCAATAAGGGGTTGAAGGGCCAAATCACACAAATAACACACTTGTCTGATTTGGACCATGCTCCTCCTCCTTCTGCCACACCTCCAGCATCACAGCCACAGCCTGGAGGGAAGCATGGAAGGAAGACCAGAGAGTGATGGCCTGGGTTCAGTCTGGTCTGACAGAAGATGCATGCTCTTGTAGGACCACAGCCTGGGGACATAGATATCATCTGCTGCTGTTCCGGATTTCTTGGACTTCAGGACCAGATTGTTCTCCCTTAAATATGTACTCCTCATGCCGCGTACACACGGTCAAACTGTATGACGTACTTAGTCTGGCCGAAAAGTACACCAGACTGTCCGTCGGACTTTCCGAGCAGGGCTACTTGCCCACACACACCACTTTTTGAGCGGACTAATACGGCGTACTAAGTCCGCCGTACTATCCACCCTACTTTTGAAATGAACGGACTCGCCCACACACGCGGAGGAAAGTCCGCTCATTTCGAGCGGGTCTCCAGGTAGGCGGGGCCCGCGAAGGAAACGTCGCTGGCCCCGCCGCCTGGTATGGACTTAAAGGGGAATCCCAACGCCGAAAAAAATCGGCGTGGGGATCCCCCCCAAAGTCCACAACAGACTTTGCCTGAGCACGCTACCCGGCCGGCCAGGAAAGGGGGGCGAGCAAACGATAAGCCCCCCGCCCGCAGACCCCGACAACCAACAGCCAGGGTTGTCGGGAAGAGGCCCTTGTCCTCATCAACATGGGGACAAGGTGCTTTGGGGTGGGGGGGCCGCGCTCGCTCGCCCCCTTTCCTGGCCGGCCGGGTAGCGTGCTCGGACAAGGGTCTGTTGTGGACTTGGGGGGGACCCCCACGCCGATTTTTTTTCGATTTTTTTTCGATTTTTTCCATACCAGGCGGCGGGGCCAGCGACGTCTCCTTCGCGGGCCCCGCCTACCTGGAGACCCGCTCGAAATGAGCGGACTTTTCTCCGGGCGTACTCAAAAGTACGGCGGACTGGCATACACACGGCCGGATTGTCCGCCGAAATGCGAGTACGACGGACAGAATTTCGAAAAAAACGAAATTCTTAGTACGCCGGACTGCACGCTGAAAAAGTCTGCTGAAGCCCACACACGAGCGGACTGTCCGCTGAAATGTGTTTTGGCGGACTAAGTACGCCATACAGTCCGCTCGTGTGTACGCGGCATCAGGCTTCGCTAATTTCCCCAGTTTCTCCAGCGCTGCATCCCTCTTTATTTGTTTCTGACACCTAAATAAAGTTTTTTTGGGTTCAAGAAATACTTGCCTATGTGTTTTACTTCAAAAAGGACAGTTTATTTGTGAGTAGGTAGGGACATTTCAAAAAGACAAAGTCAAATTAATAACAAGGGGAACCAACACCAAACAACCTCCTAGAGATTAAAAAAGAAAACAATAAAATAAAAAGATAATAATGGTGTTGTGGTAAGTTGACACACAAAACACACCAACAAAAACTACGAAGATGAGCAAACTGTCAAAAAAGGAGATCTTGATTAAAAAAACCAACCACAAAATTTAAAAAAGAAAAAAAAATGATTGGGGAGATGTGACGAATTAAAATATTGTATTCATGAAATGAGGAAAAAGAATAAAGAAATAGGTTTTGGAGAAGTGTGTGTGAATATGACCAGCAAAACAACTTCATTCTTGTAGCATTCTAAAGAAAAAGAGAATGCGCTGCATTAAAGAATTTTTAACATTGCAGCGTGACGAATGTGCTATATCTATTACAAACGGTAGTTTTACCTGACCGAACACTTCCGTCTCAGAATTTATTCTGAGCATGCGTGGCACCTTGTCCATTGGACTAGGCTACACACGATTGGAACTGACATGCATCGGATCATGTTGTCGGAAAATTTTATAGCCAGCTCTCAAACTTTGTCGGTCGGATAACAGTCCGATGGAGCCCACACACGGTCGGATTATCTGACAACATGGTCCAATCGGACATTTTCCGTCGGAATATCCGACTGTATGTACAAGAGCTTACAGAGGTCTCCATCTACGATTGGCTCTGATAGCAGGTACGTGACACAATGTGTTCCATGATGCGAGCAGATTGGATGTGGCCTATACAGAAGCGGCCATCTCTGTTCTACCAAGACAGTGAAGGAACAGGAAAAGGAAGTGCATCATAATGTGGGAGGGGACACAGGAAATAAAGAAAAGGATAATGCTACAACCAAAATAACCACAAGATGTCAGTATAATAACCAAATATATTAACATTAACATAACTATGATATCTGGCAAACTTCACCTCTACCTTATGTACCATACCATCATCACTAGGGAGGGTCTTTACGATGAGTCCAATGGGCCACTTGATTCTTTTGGCTTGCTGGCCCTTGAGCAGAACGAGGTCTCCAACTTGGAGGTTAGGGTTCAGATGTTGCCATTTTCTACATCCTTGCAGAAGAGAAAGATACTCCATCTTCCAACGATTCCATAAGCAGTTGGCAAGATGTTGTACTCGCTTCCATTGCTCATGGTATAGGCTCCCTGCTTTAAAGTCTCCAGGTGGAATCAGAACAGACCCAATATTCTGGATAAGAAGGGTAACTGGAGTAAAGATGGTTGGGGACTCTGAATCTGTAGACATTGGAACAATTGGTCTTGAATTGATTATGGCAGACACTTCTGCCAGAAAGATGGTTAAACTCTCATGAGTAAGACTTGTGGAGTTCAAGTCCATCAACATAGGGTCCAGTATCCTACGTGTAATGACTATCATTCTCTCCCATGAACCACCCATGTGGAAAGAATGAAGAGGATACAATCTGTACCGCATGCACACTCATGTAGGTGACCAGCACTGCCCATCATTTGCTATTTGCTTTGCCACCTCGGGTTCTGCATGCTGTTACCATATATGGCCCAAAAACATCTAGACCAACGTGAGTGAAAGGTGGTTCAGTACTTAATCGATCAGCTGCCAAATCTGACATTTGCTGATGTTTCCCTCTTAGTTCGCCGCATCGGATGCAGTTGGGCAGCATAGATGATAACAGCAAGCAATATGGACTAACCTTGCAATGGTGCATACAAGCCTTGTCCACTTGGAGAAACGTTCAAAGCGTTGAGAACTCAAGATGAATCTTTGTTCAAATCTGGTGACAATAGTCTTAAATTCAGAGCGAATCGTGTCAGGATCTAGAAGACTGAAGACCTTCCAGCAGGAATTCAGGTCCTGTTAACCAAGAAGAATTTGCAAAGACACTTGCAGGCATAGGTCTGGTGGCATGATCTGCAGGAATAAGTTCTGATGGAACATGATGCCATGGTTCAGGCCTTGAGGATTTTCTGATTCTTTCTACACGGTTGCTGACATAGACATAAAAGCACATTGCCGGATTGTATATGTAGCCCAAAACAACTTTGCTATCTGTGTAGAATTTGATGTCCTCTATTTGAATGTCTAGCTCACGCAGTATATAATCTGCAATTTTTTTACAGCTAGCACAGTCCCACAAAGTTCAAGCCTGGGAATTGTGTACTCAGGCTTATGTGCTAACTTAGCTTTGTAAAACAGAAACCCTATATGGGCTTGATTGAGAGAGTCTCTTAGAGATTGATTCCAGGACTCCAACCTTGACTTTTTGTCTGATGGTAGTGAAGCATCCCAATCTTGAATAGTCTCTTATAGCTATCCTAATAAAAATTTACCATGTATAGTGATGGGAGCGACAAATCCCAGTGGATCGGATAGACTGTTCACCACTGACAGAATACCACATTTGGTGAATGGCTTGTCTGCGGAGATGACTTGAAAGCCAAAGGTGTCTTTAAATAAGTTCCATTGTAAACCCAGACTTCTCTGAACAGGAGGCAAGTCCATTCCCAGATTTAAATCTTTAAATCCTGTAGCATGATCTCCAGGCTGAAAGGCTTTCATCACAGTAGCACTGTTTGAGGCAATCTTATGAAGTCTGAGATTAGCCTCAGAAATAATACCTTGAGTCCTTTGGAGCAGGTCTAAAGCTTGTTCATCTGTGGGTAAGGAATTGAGTCTATCATCCACGTAGAAGTCTCTCTCAACAAAGTTTGGAGCATCTGCACTATATTCCTTTTCACCATCAAGAGCAGTCCTTCGTAGACCATATGTTGCAACAGCAGGTGAGGGACTGTTTCTGAACACATGTACTTTCATGCGGTATTCAATCACTTCATTGTTTATGTTGTTGTCATGGTGCCACAGACATCTTACTACATTCCTATGGTCTTCTCATACTATAAAGCAATGGAACATTTGTTCAGCAGTTATGGCAACTGGCTCTCTTCTGAACCATACAAGTACTCCAACAAGGTTATTGGTTAGGTTAGGACCAGTGAGAAGAACATCATTCAGGAATACGGCTTGATGCTTGGCACTGGAGTCAAACACTACCTGGATTTGCTTTGGTTTACATGGATGATACACTCCAAAGAAAGGCAGATACCAGCACTTGTCTTGTTCAAGAAGAGGTGGAGCTGGCTTGGTGTAATCATTGTTAAAGATCCTTTTAATAAATGCAATGAAATGTTCCTTAATTTCAGGCCTGTTGTTTAGTATTCGCTGAAGTAAGTTGAATCTGGATAAAGCTTGTTCACAATTATTTGAAAGTCTGACTCTTGTAGCACGAAGAGGTAAGGTGCAACACAGCTGTTAGATTTGAAGAATTCACTGTCCATTATTGCGCTTAACTCTCTGTCTTCTACTGATAAGGCTATTCTGTCGCCATGTAGTACAAAACACTGTGCTACCTAAGTTGTTATCACAGGGGATGGGAGTAACATCAGATACCTGGATGATGTCAAGAGGTTCCTCCTTTACTTCATAATGATGAGGGCATTGTCTAAAGTGAGATGCATGCCCATTTTTTAGCACATGAGTCTTGAAGGAGTTAATCATAGATGGTGTGCTCATTCTATTCAAGCCTACATTACCCACTATTACCCAGGCTAGATTATTATTATTATTATTATTATTATACAGAATTTATATAGAGCCAACAGTTTGAGCAGCACTTTACAACATGAGGGCAGACAGTACACTTACAATACAGGAGGGATCAGAGCAGCGGCGGATTCGGGGGGGGCAACGGGGCAATTTCCCCCTCCGAGAATATGGCCAGCGGGTGCCAGAGCGGCCGGTTCCACGGGTACCAGCGCAGCCAGTTCTGCGGATACCAGCGCGGCCGGTTCCGTGGGTACCCGCGCTTGGTTCCGCGGGTGCCAGTGTGGCTGGTTCCGCAGGTGACTGCGCTGAGTGGACGGGTGAGGGGGGGCAGCTGGGTGGCTTAGGAGGGCTGTTGGCCAATCAGGAAGCCAGCGGGCAGGGGAGCAGGGAGATTACATCATCTCTCACTGCCCTGCATCCCTCCAGTTCCGCCCTCACTGTGCGGGAAGCTGTGTGCAGCAGAGAGATTACATCATCTCTCTGCTGCCTATCTTCACTCTGGACTCAACAAAAGAACACCTTAGCAGAAAAGTGACACAGTAGGTGACAATCCGCAATGTGTGGCAGGCTACATGACAAGTGGCAATCCGCAATGTGTGGCAGGTGACGTGGCAAGTGGCAATCCGCAATGTGTGGCAGGCGAGGTGGCAAGTGACAATCCGCAATGTGTGGCAGGCTATGTGGCAAGTGACAATCAGCAATGTGTGGCAGGTGACGTGGCAAGTGGCAATCCGCAATGTGTGGCAGGCTACGTGGCAATCCGCAACGTGTGGCAGGTGACGTGGCAAGTGGCAATCCACAATGTGTGGCAGGCGACGTGGCAAGTGACAATCCGCAATGTGTGGCAGGCTACATGGCAAGTGACAATCTGCAATGTGTGGCAGGTGACGTGGCAAGTGGCAATCCGCAATGTGTGGCAGGCAATGTGGCAATCCGCATCTGGTGGCAGGTGACGTGGCAAGTGGTAATCTGCAATGTGTGGCAGGTGACGTGGCAAGTGACGATCCTCAATGTGTGGCAGGTGACGTGGCAAGTGGCAATCCGCAATGTGTGGCAGGTGACATGGCAAGTGACAATCCGCAATGTGTGGCAGGCTACGTGGCAAGTGGCAATCAGCAATGTGTGACAGGCTACGTGGCAAATGAAAAAAAAGGGGGAAAACTGCGCTAAGGTGAAAAAGATATATAAAAAGGATATATAAAAAATTATGTGAATTTCTTGTATAGTATAGATATTCAGCTGCGGCTTCACTGTGTCACATAAATACAGAATAGGTAAAACGAAAAATCATAAGCCGCGCTAAACAAATACAAACGACTAATTGTGCAATAATATTGGAATAAATATTATACAGGGTATGGCAGCCCTATATACATACGTGATATAAAACACACATGTGTTAATATCTCAAAACCCAAAATCGAACCACTGCAATTTAACACATACAGTAAAATTCCATAGCATAAACCTATAAATACATAAAAAATGAAAAACATAAACACCCAGTGTATAAACAATAAGTCCGTGTATAGGAGCCACCAGAATGGTTGACGTAGAGCTGTAAATAAAAATCCTCTAAAGATAAACCGCAATATTCGTAGAGGTTCACCACTAGGTCCAAAATGGAAAAAGTTGTGTTCAATCCACCACCAACATACGATAAGGTTTGCTGCTTACCAGATAGGCATGACCCCCCACTACAGAGGGTCACACGAGACTTATGAAAATAGACACCACTTCCAGCCAAGGGGGGGTTCCTCGATGTCCTCCTGGTTCCACTGCTCCAAAAGATCTTGGGAAGGAGACTCACTCCCGGACGCTTAACTCAGAGGTCCAGAGGGAGGACTCAGAGGCAGGGGCATCAAAATCATAAAGGGAAAAATAGAACTCGAAATAGTGTAAAACCCTTTTATTATGAGGATAAAAAAAGTAAAAATACACTTACAAGTGTGTAAAAGAAAATAAGCCTTAAGTCCGTAGCGCCGGCCGGACGCACGCGGACAGACCCGTTCTCCTGGAATCCGCCACAAACACGAGGTGATAAGTAGCGTACCGCTCAGCCCACGTGGCAAATGACAATCAGCAATGTGTGGCAGGTGACGTGGCAAGTGACAATCCGCAATGTGTGGCAGACTACGTGGCAAGTGGCAATCTGCAATGTGTGGCAGGCTATGTGGCAATCCGCATCTGGTGGCAGGTGACGTGGCAAGTGGCAATCCGCAATGTGTGGCAGGTGACGCCGCAAGTGACAATCCACAATGTGTGGCAGGCTACGTGGCAATTAACAATCCACATTTGGTGACAAGTGATGTGGCAAGTGGCAATCTGCAATGTGTGGCAGGTGAGGTGGCAAGTAACAATCCGCATTTGGTGAGAAGTGACGTGGCAAGTGACAATCCGCGTTTGGTGGCAGGCGACATGGCTAAAGACACCCTCAGGGCTCCCATTGATTCTGCATTATGGTGAGTTGAACCATTTAATTTTATATTACAATGTATTAATAGAAATAATGCGCTTCAATCATACTGACACCATAACAGCCATGGTGCCGTAATGATTGAAGTGCCAATACCAGCCATTTCCCATAAAAATTGCCCCCAAAAAAACATATTTTATAGAAGTGCCCCTCCCGAGACTAGACTCTGGATCCGCCCCTGGATCAGAGGGCCCTGCTCGTTACAGCTTACAATCTAGGAATCAAGTCTTTGTGCATATGGGTCGTTGTCAGATCCATTGCACTGCTGCCTCACTTTATGTACTCTGAGAATGTCTCTTCCCAGCAAGAATAAGATTTCAGCATCCACGTCCATTGGAGGAATCTCGGAAACCAGGTGAATTAAGTGGGGATAGTGATATGCAGCTTCTGGAGTAGGAATTTTTTCCCTGTTGTCTGGTATTTGGTCACACTCAACTAATGTTGGTAAGGGTATGCCTTTCTTTTCCTTGATATGGGAGATCATGAACCCTGCCAGAGGTTTCTACACGACCAGAACAGGTGTTGAGAGTATATGGCATTGCATGTCCCTTTATACCAAAGATCTCAAGAAATTCAGGCTTGACCAGGGACCTGTTGCTCTGCTCATCTATTATGGCATATATCCTGGTAGCTTTCTCAGCTTGATCCTTTGGATATATTTGACTAGACATACCTTGGCACAGCATTTGTGGCTCCAGAAACAATTATAGTGGCTGGAGCATGGCTTTGTTGATCCCCCCCCCCCCCCCCCCGCCATGAGTTGATACAGGGTTCAATGTAGATGGCTGCTGTGGACTGTCTGGAAGTGGAGCAGGATGCATAACTGTAACGTGTTTATCACTACTACATTCTGTGAATAGGGCACTGACGATTTGGATCTTTATCTCTATCACCAGGATCACTATGGTGGGAGGGAGATGATCCCGGGAGGTGAGATGTCTATCTTTTTTACAGATACTGCTCTATTAAATCTCCACATTTAGCTGCCTTGTTATCATACCTTACATAGATACATAGTTACATAGTTAGTCAGGTTGAAAAAAGACACAAGTCCATCCAGTTCAACCACAAAAAAAAAATGTATATAATAATATCATACAATTCCATATATCCAATTCTATACCCACAGTTGATCCAGAGGAAGGCAAAAAACCCCAGCAGAGCATGATCCAATTTGCTAAAGCAGGGGAAAAAAATTCCTTCCTGATCCCCCGAGAGGCAATCGGATTTTCCCCAGATCAACTTTACCTATAAATGTTAGTACCCAATTATATTCCAGGCCTTTCTTAAAGTAATCCACTGAGCTGGCCAGAACCACCTCTGCAGGGAGTCTATTCCACATTTTCACAGCTCTTACTGTGAAGAAACCTTTCTATATTTGGAGATGAAATCTCTTTCCCTCTAGACGTAAAGAGTGCCCCCTTGTCCTCTTTGTTGACTGTAAAGTGAATAACTCGACACCAAGTTCACTATATGGACCCCTTATATATTTGTACATGTTTATCATATCCCCCCTTAATCTCCTCTTATCAAGAGTGAATAAATTCAGTTCCTCTAATCTCTCCTCATAGCTGAGTTCCTCCATGCCTCTTATCAGTTTGGTTGCCCTTCTCTGCACTTTCTCCAGTTCCCCAATATTCTTTTTGAGAACTGGTGCCCAAAACTTAACTGCATATTCCAGATGAGGTCTTACTAATGATTTGAACAGGGGCAAAATGATCTCGCTCTCTCTCTGGAGTCCATACCTCTCTTAATACAGGAAAGGACTTTTCTCGCTTTGGAAACCGCAGCTTGGCGTTGCATGCTATTATTGAGCTTATGCTCTACCAAAACCCCCAGATCCTTCTCCTACTATGGATTCCCCCAGTTGTACTCCCCCTAGCATGTATGATGCATGCATAGTCTTAGCCCCCAAGTGCATAACTTTACATTTCTCAACATTAAACCTCATCTGCCACATAGTCGCCCAATTATACAGAGCATTGAGGTCGGCTTGTAAATTGGAGACATCCTGTAAGGACGTTATTCCACTGCATAGCTTGGTGTCATCTGCAAAGACGGAAATGTTACTTTTGATCCCAGACCCAATATCATTTATAAAGATATTAAAAAGTAAGGGTCCCAGCACTGAACCTTGGGGTACACCACTGATAACCTTAGACCATTCGGAGTAAGAATCATTAACCACTACTCTCTGAATTCTGTCTTTTAGCCAGTTTTCTATCCATTTACAAACTGATATTTCCAAACCTGAAGACTTTACCTTACACATGAGCCATGTGTGCGGAACTGTATCGAACGCTTTTGCAAAATCCAAGTATACCACGTCCACCAACACCCCTCTGTCCAAGGTTTTACTTACCTTGATGATAAAGATGATGATGCAGGCAAAGTAGATTCACTGAAGCTGAAGCTGGGATCATTTCTCGTTCACTGATGAACCTGCAAAAATATGAGAATGGAGGGAAAGATAAATTATAGCCTCTTTTATATCTTGAGCCCTGCTGTGCCCATTTCTCTTGTAGGTGGTATGGCAGTTTAGACACCACTGGATTCACATCTTGAGCGGGGTCTAGATAGCTCAGCCCAGGTAGCTGAGGGTCTGCCTTTGCCAATTCTAGCTCCGTGAGGAGGTCGCTTAGTTCTTGCAGCTTGTGATGATCTTTGCTAACTATTTTTGGAGAGTTTTGCAGTCTCTTGAATAGAGTGCTTTATATGGTTTCAGAGCTACCATAGGTTTGCTCAAGTCTTGCTCATGCAGCAGCAAGACCTGTATCTGGGTAGTCAACATGTACTGCTCTCAGTCTTTTAACACAATCTGCAGATTCTGGCCCTACCCGCTTAATAAGCAAATCAAGTTCCTCCTTGGCAGTAAGGTTGAGATCAGCAATAGAAGCTTTGAAGGTTGATCGCCAAGCTCTATAGTTCTCTGGACAGTCGTAAAACCTTGAGAGGCCAATGTTAATGAGCTTACAATGAATCATATATCTGGTGAAGTCAGACAGGTCTGACCTCTCACTCTTTGGTGCCAAAGTAACTCATGAGACCCCTTGCTGTATGAATGCACTTGTTTTGTGGACTTGAAGAAGCTCAGACTTGTGCAGGTTGGAGGTCTCTGTGTTGAGAGTTCGAACAGTAAAATTAGTAGATGGTACAGGAGATGATTCTGTATCATTGAAAACCCTACCTTAGTACATATTCACTGGTGTGTTCAATTGGATCTTCCACTTCTGCTGGAATAGAACAGTCTGAGTTAGTACTTTCTCCCATTTCTTGTTCAAGGACCTTTAGCCTTGCTAGGGCAGCTGCTTCCTCCCTTTCAGTTTGCAGAATCTTTATTTGGGATTCTGCCTTTGCTTGGTGAGCTGCCATCTCTGCTTCAAGAGTTTTGCTTTGAGCATCCATCTCTGCTTGGCGAGCTTTTCTTTGAATTTCCATCTCTGCTTGGCGAGCTGTCATCACTGCTTGAAGGGTTTTGCTTTGAGCTTCCATCTCTGCTTGGCAAGCTGTTATCTCTGCTTGAAAGATTTTGCTTTGAACTTCCGTTTTCTTTCTGGCAAAGAAATTTCGCATTTTATTTGCTGCCAGACTTGCACGAGCCTCTCTTATCTTGTCGCTTAATATTAAGCTTCTACAGCGAGAAGTTCTAGAAGAATGTGCTGTGAGCTTAGTAGATGTGGATTTATGAGATCTGGTCTCTTGCAGTTGAGCAATGCGGAGTTCTGCCTTATCCTTGGCATCTTGCACTAAGAGATCTCTTTGTTGGTTTAGTTCATCAGTCTTGGTTAGTTCTGCTAAAGAGCCCTCTATATTAGAGTCCCATAAGAAATCTGAGTATTTAGCAGACAGCTGCTGGTAGCGTTGGTACGCTGTAGATAAGTGATCTATACAGTCTCTTAATTCAGTCGCTTTATCACTAAAGTGTGGCAAAACTGACATGCGGTATGTAGATCTGTCCCATAGATTTGACAGATTGCTGGAGAGCTCATTTCTAGTGGTTTTGTACTTTTATCTAAGTTTCTGTGTTGGTATTACTGTTTGTTTTAGTCTTACACTTTGCTCTGCGATATTTGCAGAATCTGCTCTCTGCACATCTGTGTGGTCAGAGGCATGATGTATCTGTGTAGATTCAGTGATGAAGAAGTGCTCAGAGCATTGTCTAGACATTTTTTCAAGTTTTGCAAAAAATGGTTACGGTCTCTTTAAGAAAACAAACAGCAGCTCAGACAGATGGGGCAACACAGTTCAATGCAGAGAAACAGTCTCAGTATTCTCAGATGAAGTGCAGTAAGCTTGTGCGACCAATGTGCTTTCACAAGATGGTGGATGGCTCTGAACTTGATTGCAGATTGATTACAGATTGCTCTACACAGCAGGCTGTAGGGATTCTACCACATGTTTTGAATATTCTGGCTCAAACTGTTGTAATAGCAACTTATCCCTTGCTGAGACCTATATGACTGGCCTGTATAAGCAGATATAATCACCGTGGACACGGTCTCCTCCTGGCTGTCACTGGGCCCAGCCTCCTCCTGCCTGACACTTTCCACCCCTTCCTCCTGGCTGAGCTTATCCTGTGTATAAAAAAGGGACATAGTTTTAGTTTTTGGTTCATCAATCACACACAATTTTCAGCTCATGACTTGAAAATTCAATGTTAATACATATAAAAGAGTCTCATTCTGATCCCAGCATTTTTTCAAGCTGGTGACAAACATTTTTGCCCACTACTATCAACTGATATGTATACATAATTTTTTGGATAAAATCATTAATAGGTAATCAATTATAACATCTAGTTAACATCATTAATATTAGGACACTAAATATGTAGAAAAATAATATACCTGGCTCAAGCTGGGCGCGTCCGCTTCTTCCTGGATGGAAGGCCCAGGTTGTCCCTTGTCAGCCTCTGCTGAGGTGGAGGGAAGGCTGCAGGGAAGGGTGGAGGGAAGGGTCGAAAGAGATTCCCTGGCTTCAGTCTGGTCATCAAGAAAATGCAGTTTTTGGAAGTACCACAGCTTGGGTACATATACATCCAGGGCAGGACTTAGGGTGGTCACTTTTGGGCCTTACCTTCTATACATAACCTATTTATCGGTGTATAACATGCGCCGGCGTATAACATGCACCCCAAGTTTAGGAGGGAAGTTTAAGGAAAAAACTTACATTTAAATGCCCATCAATGCAGCCTTATCAGTGTTCATCTGCTGCCTTGCCCATCCATCTGCAGCCTTGTCCAGTGTCATTGCAGCCTTGTCAGTGTCATTTGCAGCCTTGTCAGTGTAATCTTGTCATTTGCAGCCTTGCCCCACTGTCATTTGCAGCCTTGTCATTTGCAGCCTTGTCATTGCAGTCTTGAAGTTTAAAAATGGCACCGCCACGCACAGTCCCTGTATTATGTCCATCTAGGACGGGACTGGGCGTGACTGTGAGTGGAGCTGAGCCAAGTACACTTGGCTATGTATCTCAGCGGGGCCTGTGGGGCCCCCTATTGGGCGGGCCCATGGGCTTGAGCCCAGTCAAGCCCAATGGTAAGTCCAGCACTGTATACATCATCTGCTGATGCTCCTGATCTGAGGGAAGCCTGGATCTTATTGTGCTCCTTTCTGTACAATTTTAATTTCCAAAAACTTCATGGTTGCTTCTGGGATCCAAGTCTGCACAAATGTCAGAAGTTGCTCTAACGTTGCCTTCCTTACTTGTTTGTTGTAATAAACCTTGTGTTTCACATCCCACAGATTCCTCATCTCCCTGTTCTTGTCAATAAATTGGAACATAAATTCAGGTTCCTTAAACTTATTATTCATATTTTCTGTAAGACAATACACAAGACAAAAACACTAATGTTAGCCTAAACTTTCATAATCTTATCCCAACATAGGCCTCAATCTTTAAGCCATATAGGCCAGTGATGTTCCAAAATTGTTAAAAAATTATCTTAGTTTCAGACGCTCGCAACTTCCATTCCTCTTTCCTCCGCGCACATACGGCGCATGTGTGTTAGCTTTATATACACTGCGCATGCGTGAAACTCCGCCTGCGTCATCCGCCCCTGATGTTCAACATGGCGGAGACACAGCAGGTGGTTGGAAATTATTCCAGTAACAAGGAAAGCCTAGAGCCCAAAGAGCCCCGATCCGGGAAGAGGGGATTTAAGGCCTCCTATATGGCCGATGAAGAAATGCTGGAGATGGAGCACATCGATTATGATGGGAAGCATGGACCGTACACCCATCCGAATTTGCGCAAGGCCAAAATCATGTTAAAAGTTGTGAAGACTCTGCATCAGAATTTTTGGGTACAACGCTCCAAAGACCAATTAAAGAAACGCTGGTCGGACCTTAAACTGGGGGAGCAGGATCAGTTCAGAAGAATAAAGAAAGTGCTTCAAAAAAGTAAGTACTTGTCGTGTGCTCATATTCTGATTATTAACTTGCATGCTGCTCCATGTGCTTTTCTTTACTATTGTACACTTTTAAATGGCTATTTTCATGTTCATGGACACAGTAATCGTTTGTAGGAAACAGTGTTTGAAAATATACGGTGTATTTAGTTGATACAGGGTTTAAACAACATTTTTGTCTTTTCTAATTTGTCTTATTAAAAGAAGTTTAGGACATTGTTGTCTAGATATCTTTGAAACTAGAATGAATAGAAAACTTCATTCAGTGGAACGTAAGGAGAGGACACTAGGCAGCTGTTTACACATCTGGACTCAGGAGCACTAATGTGGGACACCAGAGAACATTTTTTGGGGTAACCCACACAAGGGCTCCAGGGGATACTTGGGGTGTCTCCATCTGTGAAACTTGGGCAAAAAAAAGTAAGTATTGCGGCTTGGTTAAAAGGGTCTTCAACTTGGATCTCTTCCCAAACAGACAATTGTACACCACTTCTAAGCAATGTTTCATATTCCTATTTCTGGACTCAAATATCTGTGTGCTAAGTATACCTTTTGTTTCATTCTCATGGGGGAGAAAAGACTCAGAGGACACCACTCAGAGGTCACCAGGGACCTCCCACATCACCAAGAAGGGAAAATCAGCCCAAGCACCCACGAGGATCTGGAGGAAGGACAGGTGGAGGAAGTGAGATTGTCACCCAAACAGGTGAGTGTCTGACACCCCATCATCAGGTAATCTATGTATGCCTGCAAATTTGTAATACCGTATATACTCGAGTATAGGCCGACCCGAATATAAGCCGAGGCCCCCAATTTACCCCCAAAAAAACTGGCAAACTTATTGACTCGTGTATAAGCCGAGGGTGAGACATGCCTGTCCATCCCTGTGTGTGTGTCCGTCCATCCCTGTGTGTCCGTCCATCCCTGTGTGTCCGTCCATCCCTGTGTGTCCGTCCATCCATCCCTGTGTGTGTGTGTGTCCATCCATCCATCCATCCCTGTGTGTGTGTGTGTCCATCCATCCATCCATCCCTGTGTGTGTGTGTGTCCATCCATCCATCCATCCCTGTGTGTGTGTGTCTCCATCCATCCATCCATCCCTGTGTGTGTGTGTCTCCATCCATCCATCCATCCATCCCTGTGTGTGTGTGTCTCCATCCATCCATCCATCCCTGTGTGTGTGTATCCATCCATCCCTGTGTGTGTGTGTCTCCATCCATCCATCCCTGTGTGTGTGTGTCCATGTGTGTGTGTGTGTGTGTGTGTGTGTGTGTGTGTGTGTGTGTGTGTGTGTGTGTGTGTGTCCAGCCTACCTGTGTCCCGAGCCTGTGTCCCGAGCCTCCGTCCCGTGCCTTGCCTCCTTGCCTCCGTCCCGTGCCGTGCCGTGCCTTGCCTCCGTCCCGTGTCGTGCCTTGCCTCCGTCCCGTCCCGTGCCGTGCCGTGCCTTGCCTTGCCTCCGTCCCGTGCCTTGCCAGGATCGCCGCTCTTCGTCGGCGCCTCGGCGGCCATTGTAAAATTCAAAAGCCGCGCCTCCGCCTTCGCCTGTGATAGGCGGAACACTGAATTTCCCAGCAGCCTGTGTTCCGCCTATCACGGACATCGTCTCATCCTCGTCCGTAGTACGAGGATGAGACGATGTCCGTGATAGGCGGAACACAGGCTGCTGGGAAATTCAGTGTTCCGCCTATCACAGGCGAAGGCGGAGCTGGAGGCGCGGCTTTTGAATTATAGAATGGCCGCTGTCTGTCTGCTCGACACGCTGATCGAGCAGGCAGACAGCGATGACTCGAGTATAAGCCGAGGGGGGCACTTTCAGCCTCAAAAAAGAGGCTGAAAATCTCGGCTTATACTCGAGTATATACGGTACATGTTTTTTAACCAATTTTTAGGTGATGTGCTAGTTGTGGAACAGCAAGCTGAACTTTTCACTAGTGACAGCGCCCAAAGGCTCATCCATGACATTATGATGTGGAATGGAGAAATTTACATTATTAGAAATAAAATAAACTTTTTTACATTTTAAAAGCTAATTTTGAAGATGCACAGGGTGTGTCAACATGTGCTATCTGCCATATGCGTTTTGTGGGTGCAACCCCTTCATCATAACGCTAGTAGGTGAGAGAAAGGGATTACACCCACAAAACACATCCATTGATCCCCCATGATGGGATATAGCACATGTTTATATTACCCATTTGGAATCCCAATTTGTGTGCATCTTCAAAATTTGGCTTTTACAGGGGTGACATCACCCCATCTGATTTATGGCAATATCAAGACATTTTTGACACTATAATTTCTGATATTGCCTTCATTTTATAGATGTTGAACTTTGTAAGTTCCAGAGTTGTGTGTATGTTTTAAAACATGCCTGTTTGTAAAAAAAAATCTATATATATTGTTATAAAACAAATGTATAAATGCACATGTGAATGTGCACATATTAAAAAGTTTGCTAATCAACAACGTGTGGCTTCTTCTTTCAATGCTCAATACCAGTTTTGAAATTTGGTGGTTACAGTGACAATGGGCTTATTTACTAAAGGAAAATACACTTGGCACTACAAGTGCACTAGGAGAACCTAGTAGACAGCCAAAAAGAAAAGCAACAATAAATACATTTCTAGATTTTATCTGATCATTTTTTTATTACTAAAGAATTAGACATTGGAGGTTATTTACGAAAGGCACATCTACTTTGCTCGTCCAGGCCGAAGGCTTCATCTGCAATGAAGACAAAGGGGAGTCCTTTCACGTTATCCGTATCAGGTGGCAATCCGAGTCCACCACTCTGGAGACACTGGTAGAACTCCATCTGGGCGAAGACTCCTCCAATCTCCATCTGGCCATTCTTCCCTACGTCCACATACAGAAATTCATATTGTCCAGACACCACCACCATTAACACGATACCATGAAACCCCTTATAGTTAAAATAGTATGACCACGAATGGGATGGTGGCACAATGTGGACATGCTTCCCATCTATAGCCCCTCCACAGTTGGGAAAGTCCCAACAGGTGGCAAAATGGGATGCCACAGTCTGCCATTCCTGTGGCGTTGAAGGAAACTGGGGAGTCAAACAAAAAAAATATATATATAAGTACTTTTACATATAACATTGCAAGAACATTACACAAAAAACATTCTTGCCCAACATCAGTAGAACATTTATTTTTAAGTATTATTTAAAGACTAAAATATAAGGCCCACTTATTAGATTCCTCACCCCCTCTGATGGCCCATTGATACAATTTAAGGGGGGGATTAAAAATAAATTTAAGGACACACAGACCATTTGGAAACATTTTAGTGATTTATTCAAGGATATAGATACCATTTGGACACATTTTAAGGGGGGGGGGGGGTTAGGGTTAAGCACTACAATGGAGCTGACAGAATACATTGTTAAGGTGTCCGTTTATGAAGCAGTGAAATCTATTTACTGCTTCATTCTCCGGCATTCACAGAGGAGATCTTTCTCCTTTGCATGCCTGTTTATGAAGCAGAGTAGATCGCTTCACCTTCGGAGGAGTGAAGAGATCTACAAACGCTTCCAACACTGGAGAACAGCCCCTAATACTGGAATCTCGTGAGACCTTGCGAGATTACAGTACTAGAAAATCACAGAAACACAGAGATGTCAGTTTATTAAGCAGTGATAATACACTGATAGACGGCGTGGTTAATGCTAGTAAAATAAAGAGTCCCCTACATTATATATATATATATACATATACACATACATATACACACACACACATTATATACACATGTATATACACACACACACAATATATATATATATATATATATATATATATATATATATATGTATATATGTATATATATATATATATATATATATATATATATATATGTATACACATAAATATGACAGGGGGACGTGGTTACAGTGTTGGGGGGTCTGAACGAGGTATAAGGAAGTTAAAAATCTTGCTCTTTCCTCCTCAAATCCCCCCAGATTCTCTCTTCACGAAAAATATATGAACTCATTTAGAACGGCATGTTATTGCCATCATCCCTAAATATGCAAACTATTGAAATACCTCAGGCAGGTGGGATTTTAAAGGCAATGTCATAAGATATTATATGATGACAAACAATATATTTATTAATACACAAAGATTTTCAATACACAAATCTTTATACAGAAATGTTAAACACAATATAACATGCAATATGTACAACAGTAGAGCAACAAAGAGTGGCTTTACCAACGCGTTTCGATTGTTACAAAAATTATCATCAGGGAAGCCACTCTCTGGAAGCACAAAATATCAACTCAACACCTTGAAAAAAATATATAAATCAAGAAAAACCAATACATACATAATATCCAGGCTAAACTACTCACATAGCCACCTTCTGGTCCCAGTCACAATTGTCTCTCACCCCAATCTGACAGCTTTATATAGATTTCTCAAGATATATACTGCAAAAAAAGCCCACGAGTCAAAAAAGACTCTTTGATAGATGAATAAAAACGTTTCGCTATTGATGTCACCAAACCCTGATGTACAGTCGTATATCAAGGCAAGAAGAGCCCATAGGATCTAGAAAATGATAACAATAAAGAAATTCTAAATTACATCAAAAAAAAAAAAAAAAAAAGAGAAAAATAATTTCAAATAATCAAGACTATACCAAAAAGTACTTACATTATATGAGGTGTGGAATATTATATCCTACAGTTCGGGGCATTAAGAGCCTAATGTGCAGGAAAGGAGACCCTCAAATCGATCGATGTCCCCAAAAGAAACATCAGTGAGACCAGCATCTCCCAGGCTTCTGGCGTCTGCCTTAAATAGCCCCAGGAGGGAAATGGCGCCAAAAATTACCCCTCTTCAAAGCCCTGCCAGCTGTGTAGATACCAAATGTGAGTAGGAAGACTCAGGAGGAAAAAAACACCCACAACAAAGAGGATACATGCAACCCCTAAAATATAAAAAAAGAAAATTATATGTATTGTATTAACCCCTTCAAACAATAAAGAAATCTGTACCACTCTTAGCCGTCCACTTATGATGGCATCACTTTTAGTCTGACATCCAAAAAGACCCAGGTGTCACCGCAGTGGGGGATGAATACCACCATTGCTGACACTTCGTTCCGGGCCATAGCGTCATCACACAGGTGACCAACAATCTGGCCAACCATATTCCAGGGATGATGCATCCGTCCGGGACCGGAAGTAGCCCCTGCCCCGCCTCCCTGGAACCGGAAGTGATCTCAATCCATCCGGAACCGGAAGTGACCCAACAGTTACACTCTTCTGCACAAACCAAAAAAGGAACAGCAGTGTCACCCAACCAAAAGACTTCTGTAACTAAAAGGGCCAAAGATCAAGCCAAAAGTGACCACCAAGGCCCCCCCCCACATACTCCACCTCCCATCGAGAAGAACCCAAACACCCCGCCACACCAAAGGGCAATGTTAACACGATGTGGGGGTCCCACATCTAAAACTTCCCCCAATTTTGGAAAGAAGAGGGGGGAAAAAAACCAAACCGGTCATTTTGGAGTATATGTGGGCCAAAGGTGACCATTAAGGCTCAACCAAAGTAATAAACCCTATTTAAAAGGGAACCCAAAACACCCCGCATCGCCGAGAAAAAACATTGGCGATGCCTGACGTGGTCCCTATTTTTCAAATGGATTTTCCCTCATCCCAAAAACAGGGGGGAGGAGGGGAACCAACCCCAGACAACTCGGGATATACATATCCTTCTCCTCACTTGTGTGCTGGACCTCCAAAAAAAAAAAAAACCTCACAAGGGCTTGAAAGAATGTACACTAAGAGGTAAAGTCTCCATTCAGGAGACCCTTGGATAGCCAAAACCCCCCATGGGACCAACCCCAATGAGGGATACATTAGAGCATTTGAGGTGAGAGCATGACATACCACTCCAGAACATACCATTCTGGTGTCATGCTCATACCTCAGGGCCAGACTAACACCACCTGACACAGGAAAAAATACCCGAGGTGAACCAGGGGACAACCACACAAAGTGTTGTCACAGTGGCACAACACGGGCCGCCCAGGAGGGGCAAAAGAGGGGAAAAAACAGAGTCCCCTCCCCCCAGTGGGCTTCCCTGTGACAGGAATGCGGCATAAAAGGACCTACACAGCTGTCTGGGGTCCGATAGACAAAGGATCTTGCTGGTTGCCATCAGATGGATTGGAGTATATCGACATGAACATGAACATTTAAAACATTTGTGAAGAAGTGTTTGAACCAACCAGGCACCACAATGGTATCACACATTGCCTCCAACAATGAGAAAACAAACTTAGACATAGTAAAAAATACCTTCTACAATCATTACTGATGATTGTTTTTTTTAAATATCTTTATGAACCTTCGGCAATGCATACATTGTAGGGATTCTAGGGTGTTTAGTACGTATGTACTCCAACATATGGTAATGGCTCCAGTCATGTGGGCTTCATCAACCAAGTCATAGAAATCCTGGTTGAATTTCTCAATCATACGAGCAGAAATTTTCTGGTAACATTTACGATTCTTCATAATTTTTAAACACATGGCTTTATACATCGAATTCTCCATAAGGACAATGTTTCCACCTTTATCTGAACCCTTGATGGTTATTTATACGTTATTTTTAAGGGATTTTAATGCATTCAATTGTTCAACACTCAGATTTTTGGATCCATGTATGTTTCTCTTTCCGAATTGCTTGAATTTCCCTAGTGGTTAATTTTACAAATAGCCCTAGGGCCGGATTGGAATTCAATGGAGGAAATTTATTGGATTTCTTTTTTAACACCTTTTTTGGTTGAGGACATTCCTGGTGAATATCCTCAGTACTATCCTCACTATCTACGTCCTTATCCCAAATGTCCATACAGGACTCATTTTCCTGAAGGAGCTGATTGAGGTCATGTAAAGCCCTAAAATCGGCCGCGGTCAAGTTTGGAGTAACAACTTCCTGTTGGGCAGATTGTTTTTTATACATACTTCTGAAGAGCAACTTTCTCGCAAATAAGTGGATATCCTTAATGATTTCAAAATTGTCACACGATTTATTAGGACAGAATGATAATCCAAGTGAAAGTACATGACTTTCAGCTGGTGTGAGTATGTGTGATGATAGGTTAATAATATTAGATTTTCCTTCACCGGCAGTGGCACCGAATTCGGGTCCTGTGTCGATGATGGAATTGATACTTGTGTTGGAACTGTTTTGTCTAAAAAAATCATCAAGTTGTCTCTGAGTTTTGGGAACTGCTCCCAAATCTTTAGTACCTTTTGCATTTTTGCCTTTATCTGGGTGGTGGCTTCTTGTGGAATCACTATCCCCACGGGGGTTTCTAGGTGTACCACTATTTTTGCCACCACGAGATGTATGCCATGGTTGTACTTCAGTAGGGCATTTTTTAGTCGCCTGTTGTACTTCTCCATCCAGCTCGTGTAATTTGGCAAAAGGACCTTTCCTCTTTCACAGTGATCCCTCTACATGAGAAGAAGCTGAAGAAGAGGAGGCATTGGAGGGTGTATCAGAATTGTAATCTTTTTTCTCTTGAGTTTTTGGGAAACCCTTATTAGTACTATTGTTCTTATTTTTATTTGTATTCCATTTGTATGCCCGATTTTCACTGAAGGCATTCTTATCCTGCCAGTATTTTCTCTCCTTTTTCTGAAGGATAGATTTTCCATATTCCTACAGATGATCCTTAAGTTTGAAGATTCTCTCTTCACTCCCCGATTCTCCACCTCTGAGTTGGTGAATCGGGGAGTGTGAATTCTGCCACAGATCACCAGTGAAGCCCTCGGATCGCAGCTTCATAAACTGGCTGTTACTGTGTCAGTCTATGAGAATTCTCAGTGCGCGGAGATAATTGGTGGGAGAACATATTCAAGCACTTCTCCCCTGATTATCTCTGGTTCATAAACTGTTTATGGGCTGTGATCAGCGGCGATCACCGCTGATCACTGCTTCATAAACGGACACCTAAGTGACTAGACTAGGTGGATATGGAGTTAGTGAAGGCAAATATGCATGAAGGACACAAAAGGAGCATTCAAATATTACAGCATGCATGAGGACGAAGGGGACATTCATTAAGGAAAGAAATACAATACATTAGCAAACATTAAATACAATAAAATTTGATCTTAAAGGATTAATCTTACCTTAAGACCCCTTTCACACTGGGGCGTTTTTCAGGCGTTTTTCATGCGCTTTAGCGTTAAAAAAAGCACCTGAAAGAAGCCGCAACTGCAATCCCAATGTAAAAGCCCGAGTGCTTTCACACCGAGATTCCTTTCACACTGGGGCGTTTTTCAGGTGCTTTAGCATTAAAAAAAGCGCCTGAAAGAAGCTACAACTGCAATCCCAATGTAAAAGCCCGAGTGCTTTCACACTGAGGCGCTGCGCTGGCAGGGCGTCAAAAAAAGTCCTGCAAGCAGCTTCTTTGCAGCGCTTTTGGAGCGGTGAATACAACGCTCCTAAAGCGCCCCTTCCCATTGAAATCAATGGGAAGCGCCTGTAAAACGCCTGAAAAACGCCTGAAAAACGCTATTGGCAGCAGCGTTTTGTGGGCGCTTTTAACCCTTTATTTGGCCACTAACAGGGGTTAAAAACGCCCCAATAACGCTCGAAAAACGCTGGTAAAGCGCTGCTAGTTTAAGCGGCGCTTTACCAGCGTTTTTCGGGCGCTGACATTGTGAAAGGGCTCTTAAAGCACTTGGGCTTTCCCATTGGGACTGCATATGAGGCTTCTTTCAAGCGCTTTACAGGCGCTTTTTTTAACGCTAAAGCACCGGAAAAACGCCTGAAACACGCCCCAGTGTGAAAGGGGTCTAATATAGTCCTTCTGCAGGACCTGAATGATGGCAGAACAGGTCTCTGGGGTAATGATCCCCAGAGCCTGGAGGGAGATGCCTGTTGAGAACGTGAGGTCCTGAAGGCTTCTCCCCGTCGCCAAGTACTGCAAAGTGGCAACTAGCCTCTGCTCCGGAGTGATAGCTTCCAAGATTGTAAATCATGGTGGATTTTACCAAGCAAAGCGAGCATAATTATGGGTATACAGAGAATTCAGATGACTTGTAAGTCGGATTCCCAAGTATTTCAGGGAGGTAGGTGCCCAAGTGAAGGAAAACGCACCCACAAATCTCAGACTTTGTGCAATTTATCTTAAAGTTGGACACCTGGCCATAATCGTTTAGTTACACCAGCAGATTAGGCAGCGAGACAAGGGGGTCAAGTGGCAGGAAAAAGAATGTCATAAGCATAGGCTGAGAACTTATGCTCCACAATGCCCACTCGAATACCCTTAATGCTTAGATGAGCTTGTATTTTCTAGATCAACAGTTCCAGAGCCAGGGCAAACAAGAGTGGTGAAAGAGGACACCTCTGTCTTGTGCCATTCCAGATGGGGAACACTGAAGAAAGAGCAATGTTGACACTAACCTTGGAAGTGGCCTAGTGCCATAATCCAGCTAAACATATGGGGACTGAGGCTCAATCTCTCCAATATGGCCCTAAGAAAGCTCCAATCAAATGTTTTCTCAGCATTGGTATAACGTATCATGTAGTGGGGAAGGTGATTGTGCATATGGGCCCAATGTGCAAGCTGGATCACCCCAATAGAATTATGCCTGGCCTCATGCCCAACTATAAATCCCATTTGGTCAAGGTGAATTATTGAAGGAAGGAACATTTTAACAGATTGGCAAGAATTTTAGTGCAGAGATTTAAATCTGTATTAAGTAGGGAAATCGGGGGGTAGTTTTGAGGCAAAGTATGATCCTTATATAAGAAAAAAGTGAAAATTACTTCTGCGCTACTATATAAGTGTCAGAAACCATGAATCAGAGACAGAAGTACAGTTAAATGACGCTTGTTCAATAATAATAAAAAAAGGTAAACAGAGTAAACATAGTCAAAAAATAGCCATAGTTCAGAAACCAGAACGGATAGTCAGACAAGCCAAAATGTCAGGGAGCCAGAGATGAGCGTAGTAGAACAAAAAGCAGGATCTGGACCAGAAGGAATGTCAGGCAAGAAAATCTTTAATAGGAACACAGGAGAGCCTCTCTAGAGATGTGACCAAGGGGAAGGCAGAGATCATCTGGACTGGATGGCTTAAGTAAGCAGGACTGACGAGCAGGATATCAACAACAAGTGAGTCACTGTGGAGCGATAGGAGCTGGCAATTAGCCGACAGCTGAGCGGCCAGCTTTGAGAAGGAACCCTCCCACTCAGAGGACCACCAGGCTTGAGGAGAAAATGTCTATGGAAACCAAGAAGGAGGACAGGGGCATGTACTTCCGAGAATGAGACCCAAGAGCGTTCCTCCGGACCTTACCCTTTCCAAAGCACCAGGTACTGTATGCGCCCATGGAACCTACGGAGGTCAACAATGGACTGTACTTCATACTCCTCATGGTTCTCAACCTGTACAGGGTGAAGTCGAGGCACCAAGGTGGTAAAGCTGTTGCAGTCCAAAGGTTTTAATAAGGAGACATGAAATACATTTGAAATACCATACCAATATTATAAGGAAGGTCTAATGTGTAAGCTACTGGGTTAATACTGTAAAGAACACGGAAAGGCCCAATAAACCGAGGTGCAAACTTCAAAGAGTGAACACAAAGTCAGAGGTTGCGAGATGAAGGCCAGACCCTGTCCCAAACCTGGTAGAAAGGAGCAGGCAGGCGTCTGCAGTCAGCATGGAGTCTGTACCTATCATTAGCATGTTGCAAAGCCTCCTGGACCTGTGCCCAAGTGGAACGAAGACTATGGAGATGCTCCTCTAAAGCAGGAATACTCTACAGAACAAATGAGTCAGGCAACATGGAAGGTTGGAAACCATAGATCGCCATAAACCCAATTCAAGGCACTACTGTGAGCAAATAAAAGAAGAAAATTTGTTGAGCTATAAAGCTTAAAGGAAAGAAAGTAGCTGCTAACACAATATTGTTGGATGCAATACAAAATATTCAAAAGGTTCAGTGTAGCACTTAAATAGATAAAACAAACATAAAGAAAAAAGTTCATATATGTTAATTCACAGTGAAATCTCAGCGATTAAAAGAAAGTTCATCTGTGCTTGTCCAAAAGATGAGAGAAGAAGACCATCACCAGCACCCAATCACACTGACTTTACCATCAGTGCATTTAATCATGCACATAAATCACAACCATATACGTTCAGGTCCGGGGTTTCCTCCCACTGAGATTGACTTAACAATCCAACAGAGAATCTCTCATCCAAATATATCATCAAATAGCACGTATGCGGATCTCAGCTCAATCACATCTCAATAGATATAGTCCAAAAAAGGGTAATGGCCATATGCAGAAATGAAAGAAATATTCTCATTGCACAGATATCATAAAAGTCAAAAAAATTATTCCATAAACCCAATACATGTAAACTCACATTTCATGAATAACTTACAAGCATAAAGATAAGAAAGTGACCAGCACTTCCTACACCAAGATGAAGGCCACTCCCGAACTCCTCAGCTCACTTTTAGCACGTCACTGGTCCCTCAATCAACCCAACGTTTTGTCACCATTGTGCATCTTCAGGGGCGTGGCCATGACGTGCAGTTTGAACCTTATATAGGGTGTAAATTAGAGATAATTACCAGAAATAATAGTCCATGCAGCGGGAGCAGGCATCCACATAAACCCCAACTAACGGGCCTCTCGTGTGCGCTCCATTTACAGGAAATGACACCAAAGCAAAACGTCCGCATGAACCGCGGCTAGCCAACATCGCGGGAGCTCCAATTCCTGGAAATTACGCCATGACATACGTCCGGAACGCAGATGGAGAAAACGGAAGTGAATATCTTATCGCCTCACATCGGATGGAAATTACCTATACCAAAACAAAATCCTCAACTAGCTCTGCCGCACCTCGGCAAAGTGGAACGCATAGTGCAATGCGTTCCACAGACAGGAAATAACAATTATACCAAATCAGAGGAATGCATTCTTATCTAAAAAGGGGGAAAAAAAAACTTCCAAGTAAACTCAGACAGGAAGCAACAAAATAATAAGATTGAACCCAATATTATACTTAGTTTACCGGATCAATCATATTAATAGTTAAATATCACACTATGAAGCCCAAAATGAAGGGCATAATATACTAAATGGGGGGAGGGACTGTGAGTACGTCTGGAAGTCGGGAGTGGCGTCCCCTTGTGGCCAAATATCAAAATACAAAAAAATAAAAATAAACATTTCTTAAATATAATTAGGCATACATAAACACACTTAATACATTTACATATGGTTAATATTATCAATGAATAATTCATACTAACATATTATCAACTATTATTGATAAAAGCATTGACATCCCATTCAATATTCATACCAAATGGGGTATAAGTCCGGGTCTTGATATATCCATTTGGTCTCTAGGCGTGAGACTTCCCGAACCATATTACTACCCCTCCAATGTCCACAAAACTTGTCAATGCCAAGGAAGGTAGTCCCTTCTGGGTTCCGTTCGTACTTCAAAGCATAGTATTTAGAAAGGCTATGTTTAGAAAAGCCCCTTTTAATATTTGCTACATGCTCTTCAAGTCTTACATGGAGCATGCATTTGGTCCTGCCAATGTATTGTTTTGAACATGTACATTTTATCACATACACCACATACTTAGTGGAGCATGTGATAAAGGGTTTCATTTGAAAAGATTCTTGAGTAAAGGTTGATTGAAAAGAATCAGTCCTTTTATTAGTATTTGCATTTAGTTTACAAATTGAACACCTTATACACGGGCAGAAACCCCCCATGCTCTGAAAAAAAAGGAAGTTGTTTAGGTGGATTGACTTTATTGGGCGCAACCTGTAGTTTCAAAGGGGGAACACCTCAGTACCCGACTTTAGGTCGTTCCGATAAAATGGAACCCAAAACATGATCACCCCTGAGAACCTTCCAGTGTTTTTCCATTATATTTTTTATGCCATGATACTGATTAGAGTAACCCGACAAAAGAAAATTTAAAAGCGTCATCTTAGGTCTAACTACCAATAAGTCATCTCTATTTCTTTCCAAAGCCATTTAAAATGCTTTGTCAAGTTCAGGTAGGATCTTTTAAGCACGCCTCCTTTTTTGTGTGGATTCACCTCCCCCTCTGGTACCCCTTTTTGGTCTATGCTTCTTTTGAAATTTTGTACCCCTACCGGACCCCCCCCCCCCCCCCCCCATTTGTCCCTCTCTACCAGAGAAGCCAGGAGCTGGTAAATACCTAGATTCCTGCCACCAATTATCCCTAATCGGTGTCCTACGAAACCGACCATATTCCTGATAAAAACCATTATCCCAACTGTTGGGATATTCAGTAAAATATCTATTATCAGTATATGGACCCTCTCTGCCACCAAGAGGACCAACCCGATTCTGTGTGGTAATCGGAGGAGGGATATAGGGTTTATATTGTCCTCATCGTTTATTACCCCCTCCCTCAGTTGTTACAAATTAAAAAGAATAGGCGAGAATATACTTTTAAGAAAGGTTTAGAGTTGCTTAAAAATAGAGATGGCATCATGGTTCATCCTGCAGATAAGGGTGGGGGAGGGGGGGGTTGTTATACTTGATAAGGAGGCCTATAACACTAAAATGAGAAGGCTCTTGTCTGATCAAACTACCTATTTACCTTTAAGGGGAAATCCCACTGTTGGTTATAAGAAGGAATTAGTTGAGATAGTTGAGGCCGGCTTCCAAAAGAAAATAATCTCTAAAAAAGGAAAGGCCTTCTTGGTACCAGTGGCCCCTAGGATGCCAGTGATTTATTACCTACCAAAGGTGCATAAAGATCCTATTTGCCCCCCTGGAAGACCAACCGTTAGTGCCACTGAAATGTGAGTGCAATACGTTTTTTATTCATTTTTCCATTAAAGTTAAAACGATTTTACACTATATTGGTTCCATTTAATTTTGTATGAATATATGGACGTTGAGGAATTGCTAACGGGAGGAGTGCGTTGTGGATTGGTTATCCGTTGAATGAACCGAAGGCTTACTGATTTGGGACATCTGGTGAGTGGCCATTCTGCTTTGGTGACGGTGGCACAGTTTTGGTTATTTTAGTTGACACAAGTGGACTTTTGATTAGAAGATGATCGGTGATTAAGATGGCACAGTTGGAGCAATCGAATTAAAATATCGCACAATAAGGACGCTATATTTTTTGCAATTTTAAATTAATGTCTTGTGTATATATTTTGGATAATATGGGGGCACAGTGATTATTTAGTGAATATAAGTATTATTAAGCATATTCTATTGAGAAGGGGGTAGTATAAATAGTGAGTGGGAGGCGCAATCCCCTAAAGATATACATATATATAAAACATGAATCAAGAAAATACAGCAATTCAATCAAAAAAGTCCTTATACGAAAAAAATCCTGGATATAACTAAAGTCCCCAAATAATAGAGAACAGGGAAATCAGTCCTTCTCAAAAGTTTGATGAGACCTTCCTGGTTTTGCCAGTATCACTTCCAGACCTCACTTCCAAGTCCATCTTTCTCCTTTCTCTTTTCTTATCTTGTCACCTGCTAGTATCCCCTTGCTATCCTATGTTTTCCACCATCTCCATGTCCCTACCATCCTTGATCCAGGCCTTACTTGGCTATACATATCTGTATGCCTATACTCATTGATTTTACTTTACTACTTTAGATGCCTGATAAACATATTTGTTTATAGCTTATACGCTTTATGGACTAATGAGGTTTCTAGGGATACATCACTACCCAGACAATTGTAGTTCACCTCTTTCCCCTCTTTCTTTGTCCATTTTGTCACCTGGTAGTACCCCTCTGTTGTCCTAGGTTTCTAACCATCTTCATGGCCCTACAACCTTTGGC
This sequence comes from Lithobates pipiens, assembly GCF_037356315.1. NCBI lineage: Eukaryota > Metazoa > Chordata > Amphibia > Anura > Ranidae > Lithobates > Lithobates pipiens. The sequence goes on from NW_027507785.1 coordinate 156,324,924, forward strand.
TCAGGCCTTTCATTCATGCATGCATACATATTTTTATACCAATATCTATTGATTTTACTCTACTACTTTAGATGCCTGACAAACATACTTATGTTCACAGCCTATACTTTTATCGACCAATGAGGACTCTAGGGATACATCACTACACCTTTGCCATGCCTGCTCTCCGTTTGGCCCTGGGTGGGGTCCCAATTGATTCTGCCCCCTCAGCTCCCTGGGGAGGCATCTGCTGCCGCCGTCTCGAGGCCGCATACCTGGAGCCATGGCCAAGCTCAGTGGTAAGTATGGGGGGGCCTACAACCCCTCCTACCCTGTGCCTTTATAACTAATACTATGCTATATTGCCAAACATATATATTTTTGTTCATCCTAGGTACATTGTTACACACATCCACCCCTGAAGAGCGAGCTGGATCTCACGAAACTAGTCGGGTAGTATGATGCCCGTGTACCATGTACTACTTCTACATTTATGTACCAATACTCCTTGTTTTATGTATTTTTTTAATTGGCAACCGTTGGTGTTATTTATCCATGTAAACAATTGTATTTGAATAAACCATATACTATATTTACTACTGTTATGTTTACTGGCGGAAACAGTACCCACTTCATTTAAAGTCCCAGGTCGAATCCTTTGTTGTTTTTTTATATGTTACAGGGATGGAAGTGTGTCACTGGGGACACCAGACCTTTTCCTTTTTCTCTGTTTAGCATAAACAGCCCGACATGTTTCGTAATACCTTACGTCCTCCTGGGGTGGAGGACGTAAGGTATTACGAAACATGTCGGGCTGTTTATGCTGATACTACCACGTTTAGAATATCCCCCAGCACGGGTGTATATTTGTTCTTAATTTAATCGGTTTTTATTTTATTTCTTTTTTATTTGTTGTAATCTGGCCATTTTGGGTCATACCTCTGGTCTGCTGTATATATTTTTTTAATCTAATAAATTTGTCGATTTGCTGTATTTTCTTGATTCATGTTTTATATATAATCTATATTGGATTTCATTACTCTTTACACTATAGATTTCACGTATATTCAGCGCAACTTTATATATAATTAATTTATTTGAACATCTTGAATGGAAAGACACCTTTATACTGGCAACTGCTGATGTTTCATCTTTGTATACTATAACTTCACATCAGCATGGAAGGGAGGCTGTGGAGTATTTTTTACAACAAGACACTCTTCATTTTCAACAAAGATCATTCATCATGAGGCTTCTTGACTATGCTATGGAACAAAATTATTTTTGGTATGATGGCTCCTATTATGTTCAGAGAAGGAGTGTCGCCATGGGGGCAAAGTTTGCTCCAAGCATGGCAAACCTTTTTATGGCCAAGTGGGAGGAGGATGTCATCTATCAAGAGTCCAAACCTGTGCTGGTACTCTGGAGGTGATATATAGACAACATCCTCCTCCTGTGGGATGGTAGCCTGGAATCCTTGAATGGTTTCATTCAGGATTTGAATATCAACAATAGGGGTATCCTCCTAACCCATGAAGCCAGTAATAGAGAAATTCATTTTCTTGATCTAAGGATTAGAGTTATCAATGATAAGGTGGTCACAGCAACTTACTTTAAGGAAACCGACCTTAATGGGCTCATTGATGTTAAAAGCTGCCATCATAAGGCCTGGTTGGAATCAATTCCTAAGAGCCAATTTTTGAGGCTGAGGAGGAATTGCACCAATCTTGATGATTTCATAACGAAGCATCATTGAGAGCACGCTTCCTAGAAAAGGGATATCAAGTTGAGGAAGTTGACAAAGCATTTCATAAGGCTTTAGAAAGAAACAGAGATGACTTGTTAGTAGTTAGACCGAAAGAGCAAGATGACTCTTTTAAAAAAAATGTTGCCACGGGTTACTCTAATCAGTACTATGACATAAAAAATATAATGAAAAATATCAAATATTAAATGGGGCTTTTCTAAACATAGCCTTTCTAAACACTATGCTTTGAAGCACGATCGGAACCCAGAAGGGACTACCTTCCTTGGCATTGACAAGTTTTGTGGACATTGGAGGGGTAGTAATATGGTTCGGGAAGTCTCACGCCTAGAGACCAAATGGATATATCAAGACCCGGACTTATACCCCATTTGGTATGAATATTGAATGGGATGTCAATGCTTTCATCAATAATAGTTGATAATATGTTAGTATGAATTATTCATTGATAATATTAACCATATGTAAATGTATTAAGTGTGTTTATGTATGCCTAATTATATATATTTTTTAAATTGTTATTTTTTTGTATTTTGATATTTGACCACAAGGGGACGCCACTCCCGACTTCCAGATGTACTCACAGTCCCTCCCCCCATTTAGTATATTATGCCCTTCATTTTGGGTTTCATAGTGTGATATTTAACTATTAATATGATTGATCCAGTAAACTAAGTATAATATTGGGTTCAATTTTAATATTGTATTGCTTCCTGTCTGAGTTTACTTGGAAGGTTTTTTTTTCCCCTTTTTGGATAAGAATGCAATCCTCTGATTTGGTATAATTGTTATTTCCTGTCTGTGGAACGCATTGCACTATGCGTTCCACTTTGCCGAGGTGTGGCATTGCTAGTTGAGGATTTTGTTTTGGTATAGGTCATTTCCGGCCGATGTGAGGCGAGAAGATATTCATTTCTGTTTTCTCTATCTTGGTTTGCTTTGGCGTAATTTCCGGTAAATGGAGCGCATGCGAGGCCCGTTAGTTGGGGTTTATGTGGATGCCTGCTCCCGCTGCATGGACCGCCCGTATTATTTCCGGTAATTATCTCTAATTTACTCCCTATATAAGGTTCAAACTGCACATCATGGCCACTCCCCTGAAGATGCACAATGGTGAAGAAACGTTGGGTTGATTGAGGGACCAGTGACGTGCTAAAAGTGAGCTGAGCAGTTTGGGAGTGGCCTTCATCTTGGTGTAGGAAGTGCTGGTCACTTTCTTATCTTTATGCTTGTAATTTATTCATGAAATGTGAGTTTACATGTATTGGGTTTATGGAATAATTTTTTTGAGTTTTATGATATCTGCGCAATAAGAATATTTCTTTCATTTCTGCATATGGCCATTACGCTTTTCTGGAATATACAGTGCCTTGCGAAAGTATTCGGCCCCCTTGAACTTTTCAACCTTTTGCCACATTTCAGGCTTCAAACATAAAGATATAAAAATTTTATTTTTTGTGAAGAATCACCAACAAGTGGGACACAATTGTGAAGTCGAACGAAATCTATTGGATTTTTGAAACTTTTTTAACTAATAAAAAAATGAAAAGTGGGGCGTGCAAAATTATTATGCATTAATACTTTGTAGAGCCACCTTTTGTTGCGATTACAGCTGCAAGTCGCTTGGGGTATGTCTCTATCAGTTTTGCACATCGAGAGACTGAAATTCTTGCCCATTCTTCCTTGCAAAACAGCTCGAGCTCAGTGAGGTTGGATGGAGAGCGTTTGTGAACAGCAGTTTTCAGCTCTTTCCACAGATTCTCGATTGGATTCAGGTCTGGACTTTGACTTGGCCATTCTAACACCTGGATACGTTTATTTGTGAACCATTCCTTTGTAGATTTTGCTGTATGTTTGGGATCATTGTCTTGTTGGAAGATAAATCTCCGTCCCAGTTTCAGGTCTTTTGCAGACTCCAACAGGTTTTCATCCAGAATGGTCCTGTATTTGACTGCATCCATCTCCCCTCAATTTTCACCATCTTCCCTGTCTCTGCTGAAGAAAAGCAGGCCCAAACCATGATGCTGCCACCACCATGTTTGACAGTGGGGATGGTGTGTTGAGGGTGATGAGCTGTGTTGCTTTTACGCCAAACATATAGTTTTGCATTGTGGGCAAAAGGTTTGATTTTGGTTTCATCTAACCAGAGCACCTTCTTCCACATGTTTGATGTGTCTCCCAGGTGGCTTGTGGCAAACTTTAGACGAGACTTTTTATGGATATCTTTGAGAAATGGCTTTCTTCTTGCCACTCTTCCATAAAGGCCAGATTTGTGCAGTGTACGACTGATTGTTGTCCTATGGACAGACTCTCCCACCTCAGCTGTAGTTCTCTGCAGTTCATCCAGAGTGATCATGGGCCTCTTGGCTGCATCTCTGATCAGTCTTCTCCTTGTCTGAGCTGAAAGTTTAGAGGGACGGCCAGGTCTTGGTAGATTTTCAGTGGTCTGATACTCCTTCCATTTCAAAATGATCGCTTGCACAGTGCTCCTTGGGATGTTTAAAGCTTGGGAAATCTTTTTGTATCCAAATCCGGCTTTAAACTTCTCCACAACAGTATTACGGACCTGCCTGGTGTTTTCCTTGGTCTACATGATGCTCTCTGTGCTTTCAACAGAACCCTGAGACTATCACAGAACAGGTGCATTTATACAGAGACTTGATTACACACAGGTGGATTCTATTTATCACCATCAGTCATTTAGGACAACATTGGATCATTCAGAGATCCTCGCTGAACTTCTGGAGTGAGTTTGCTGCACTGAAAGTAAAGGGGCCGAATAATTTTGCACGCACCACTTTTCAGTTTTTTATTTGCTAAAAAAGTTTAAAATATCCAATAGATTTCGTTCCACTTCACAATTGTGTCCCACTTGTTGGTGATTCTTCACAAAAAATTAAAATGTTATATCTTTATGTTTGAAGCCTGAAATGTGTCAAAAGGTTGAAAAGTTCAAGGGGGCCGAATACTTTCGCAAAGGCACTGTATCTATTGGCATGTGATTGAGCTGAGAGCCACGTGCCAATTGATGATATACTATATTTGGATGAGAGATTCTCTGTTGGATTGTTGAGTCAGTCTAAGGAGTGGTAGGAAACCCGGGACCTGAACATATATGGTTGTGCTTTATGTGCATGATTAAATGCACTTATGGTAAGGGTCAGTGTGATTGGGTGCTGGTGATGGTCTCCTTCTCTCATCTTTTGGACAAGCACAGATGAACTTTCTTTTAATAACGAGATTTCACTGTGAATTAACATATATGAACTTTTTTCTTTATAATGTTTGTTTTATCTATTTAAGTGCTACACTGAACCTTTTGACTATTGTGAGCAAACTCTGGCCATGGTAAGAGGTGTGACCAGTTGTTATGATGGTCAGAAATATAGCAATGTAGGAATTGCTCCAAGGACTCATTGGCTCGTTCCGCGGCCCCATTAGACTGTGGGTGATACACAGAGGAGAAAGCAAGCTGAATTCCCAACTGTGCCCAAAAGGCTTGTCACAAACTGATTACCCCTGTCCAAGACAATCACCTTGGGTAGTCCATGTAAGTGAAAGATCTCCTGAGCAAAAATGGAAGCCAGTTCCTTAGAAGTGGGCAACTCCTTAAGTGGAATACAATGGGACATTTTTGAGAACTAGTCAACCACCATAAGGATAACTGTGTTGCCCTGGGAATTGGGTAACTCCACAATGAAATCCATAGACAACTGGGTCCAGGGCCTCTCTCCATTGGGTATAGGTTATAGGAGGCTCACTGGAAGGTGTCATGGAGTCTTACTCTGAGCACACATGGAACAGGCAGCTACGAAGGCGGTTACATCAGCACGTAGACTAGGCCACCAGAATTGTTGGGAAAATGGCCCAAAAGAGTTGATTATTTCCAGGGTGGTCAGCAGCCTTGGGAGAATGGTAAGTCTGGAGCCCGGCAGTACGGAGACTCTCTGGAGCAGGAGTTAAAAAGCAGGAGTTAAAAGGTTTCACAGGAGGAGCATGGACCTGAGCAGCAAGAATTTTGTCACCCAAAGGAGAAGTGAGACTGGTGCACACACTAGCCAGAATACGATCAGGAAGAATCACAGGAACAGGAACTGACTCCTTCTTCTTCCAAGACTTCTTCTTGGAAGTAGAGGAAAATTGTTGTGACAAAGCGTCAGTACCGGGCAAGTACTGGGTAAGAATGAGACAATGTAATTGAAACTAGACAAGAAAAGAGCCCATTGCACCCTTCTGGGAGAGAGGCGTTTAGCCTCAGACAAGAATTCTTATGGTCAGTAAGAATGAGAACCGGCACAGTGGTACCTTCGAGAAGATGTCTCCATTCTTTCAGGGCTAAAATGACCGCTAACAGCTCTCTGTCACCAATCTCGTAATTGCACTTTGCACACTCAGAGGGGGGAAGGAGATAGACAAAGGCGCAAACATCACCCACAAGCATCTGTCATCAGGTGCTGGAGGGGTATCATCAGAGCCTGTCACGGTCGTCCCACTATCCCGATCGTACCAAGGAGACTTACCCGCAGGTTTCCTGTACAAGGGGATCGTCGGTGCCCTCGGACGCGGGTTGGCGCAAACGAACGCACGCGAGTGCATGTAGTCCCCAACAGGCGCACGCGGGTGCGCGTTGACACGAGCGGGCGCACGCGGGTGCGCGACAAGCCGAACGGGCGTACGCGGGTACGCGGGGTCACGAACGGGAGCACGGCTACCCGCGGGGGTACGCAAACGTACCGTGCGACCGTTCTTGGCGCCCAACAGCCTATTTAAGGGATCAGCTCCTGCTCCACAGTGCTGTCCTGCCTACAGCGTTCCTGAGACTTCTGCTACCCGTTCCTGTTGGTGTGTTCCTGATACAGTACCTGGCCTGTTCCTGACCTTGCCTGTTTGCCGCCTGCCTCCGACCCTTTGCCTGATTGACCACGCTTCTGCCTTCTGCCTCTGTACCTCTGCTGCCTGATAGTTGCCGACCCGGCTCGCCTCTGACTACGCCTGCCTGTCTACCTGAAGTCCAGCTCTGACTTCTTCTGTGGTTTCTGCCTGTCCACCTGTGCCAGCTGTCCAGCAGTTCCCGCCCGGCGTCCAGCGCTGGTTGTGCCTACCGTTCCAGTCTGCTACCTGTTCCTGCTGTGCCTGCTATCTGCTATCCGGCCTGGCACTTGTGTCCTCCGGACTCCTGAATCCCTGTCTCCATCTCCAGGGGCTCTCGAGCCGGAGGCTTACGAGGCGCCGCTCCCTGCACATTTGGGCTCTCCAACCAGGTACGTGACAGTACAGGACAGCCATGTCCGAGCCCTCGCAGGGAGCGTCTCCAATGGATGAACTTTGCCATCATCTAGCCGGCCTCACCCAGGCCGTGAAAAACCTGCAAGAAGGCTATGGCCGCTTAGAAGAACGGGTCCAGGCCCTGTCTGCCGCAGCCCCAGCTGTCCCTGGGCCTCCAGGTCCACCTTCAGTGGTAATGATGCCACCAGAACCAAGGGTCCCTACGCCAGACCGTTTCTCCGGCAACCGGAACAAGTTCAGGGCCTTTCGGAACTCCTGCGAGCTCTTTTTCGCTCTTCAACCCCGGACCTTTTCTCTCGAGGCAACAAAAGTGGGGTTCGTCATCTCTCTACTAACCGACGAACCTCAGGCCTGGGCACATCGTCTCCTAGAACGAAAAGACCCCTCTCTGGACTCTTTAAACGCTTTCTTTCAAGCAATGTCTCGGCTGTCCTGTACTGTCACGTACCTGGTTGGAGAGCCCAAATGTGCAGGGAGCGGCGCCTCGTAAGCCTCCGGCTCGAGAGCCCCTGGAGATGGAGACAGGGATTCAGGAGACCGGAGGACACAAGTGCCAGGCCGGATAGCAGATAGCAGGCACAGTCGGAACAGGTAGCAGACTGGAACGGTAGGCACAACCAGCGCTGGACGCCGGGCGGGAACTGCTGGACAGCTGGCACAGGTGGACAGGCAGAAACCACAGAAGAAGTCAGAGCTGGACTTCAGGTAGACAGGCAGGCGTAGTCAGAGGCGAGCCGGGTCGGCAACTATCAGGCAGCAGAGGTACAGAGGCAGAAGGCAGAAGCGTGGTCAATCAGGCAAAGGGTCGGAGGCAGGCGGCAAACAGGCAAGGTCAGGAACAGGCCGGGTACTGTATCAGGAACACACCAACAGGAACGGGTAGCAGAAGTCTCAGGAACGCTGTAGGCAGGACAGCACTGTGGAGCAGGAGCTGATCCCTTAAATAGGCTGTTGGGCGCCAAGAACGGTCGCACGGTACGTTTGCGTACCCCCGCGGGTAGCCGTGCTCCCGTTCGTGACCCCGCGTACCCGCGTACGCCCGTTTGGCTTGTCGCGCACCCGCGTGTGCCCGCTCGTGTCAACGCGCACCCGCGTGCGCCTGTTGGGGACTACATGCACTCGCGTGCGTTCGTTTGCGCCAACCCGCGTCCGAGGGCACCGACGATCCCCTTGTACAGGAAACCTGCGGGTAAGTCTCCTTGGTACGATCGGGATAGTGGGACGACCGTGACAGAGCCACCACAGAAAGTCTAACCAAATATCAAAGCCACTATACCTAACATATGGTATTTGTATATAGAATGTATTACCAAAATGTAGTGATTATCACTCTGGATCGGAGATATGTCGAGAGAAAAAAAAAAAAAACAGGAAACAGGAAAAACATGTAAAGTCCTCCAAGAAGGGTCTATAACTAATGTGATCGTTCAGGCCTGGCGTTTCATGCTGTAGGAGGGTTTTGTCCCAATCTCCCCCCTAGAGTTAGGATGTACACGATCCAACACCAGAAAGCTGATTGTCGGAAAGATACCCATATGAACATCACGGGCATGCCGTCCCAAGGGTACATCAGGGTTGCATACACGTATGCTTGAAATGTGTCTACCTATTCCTTTGCACAGTTCTTGTTTGGTCTTTCCTACGTAAAAACTCCCGCAGGAACAAGATAGTAGATACACCATGCCAAAAGTGCGGCAATTCGCAAAATGTAAGGATTTAAATAGTTTACCATTCGGCAATTTAAACGACTTTTCTATATTCATGAACTGACATTCAGGGCAGCCTCCACATCTGATGGTTCCACATCTTTTACAAGGATCCTCCTGGAATTCCCCTGTATATTCACTCGCTACCAATTTATCCTTTAAAGACTTATTTCTCCTAAAAGTAATCAGCGGTGTTTCTGGAATGAATTGGTTCAATGTGGGGTCAATGAACAATATGTGCCAGTGTCTTTTGAGAATCTTTCTAAGGGCTAAGTGTTGTTTGTTGTATGTCATAATAAGCCTTGTATCTGCAGGAGTTGAATTGATATTTTTAAGCATTTTAGTGGCCTCCGATATTAGACCTTGTCTCGGTCGTGTGCATAACCTATTAAAGGCCTTCTTGAGGCATTTACAAGAGTACCCGCGTTGTAACAGGCATTGTTGTAGATTTTTTGATTCTGTCCTAAAAGTAGATTCATTGGTACAATTTCTACAGATGCGTAGGTATTGAGAGTAGGGAATGGAATGTATCAAGGGATCTGGGTGAGAGCTAGTCGCATGCAGGATCGTGTTACCCACCGTTTCCTTGCGGTATAAAGAACTTGAAAGTATGAAAGTAATCCATCTGAGTTTTTTGATATCGTAACATCTAAGAAGTTCACCTGAGTATCATCATGGGTCATGGTGAATTTCAAATTGAAATCGTTATTTCCCATGGACTCCATTTAATCATTAAGGGCCTCTACAGTACCATTCCATGCAAGAAATATATCGTCGATATATCTATACCAGAATAATGTCTGGTCCAGAGATACCAAATCAGATGAAAGAAAAGCGTTCTCCTATTCCCCCAGATACAGGTTGGCATATGAGGGAGCACAACAAGTCTCCATAGCCACCCCCTGTAGATCGGTCCGGTAAGCAAAATTTTACGGGTTGTGTGCATTCATGGGGACACTAGAGAGTACCCTCTCATCTCGGTGTCCATCTCCACAGCATGTGGCACTGGTACTCAAAAGGTGGGGGTGGTAAAGAACTTGGTACATGACGTTATCATAGGACGAGACTGTCCGTTATTTGCAAAACTGTGGGGACAAGGAGAACTATCTGAAAGGTCCAGAGACTGAGAAGAAACTAGTTCCTCTGTTCCTGTTGTTGAGGGTAATAACCCTGAGATGCCACATGTTCGTAATATGGACCCAGTTGATAAAAATGCCAAGGATTTGGTTAATGGTGATGAAAGTAGTGCTGATACTGTTAAGGATGTCAAAATGTGGGGTTCACTGTCCTACCTGAACACTGAGGGGGGGAACCTTCCCCGCTTCAGGTAATGCTGGGGGAAGAGGATGAGGAAGTGGCCTCTTCCCCTGCCTTGCCAGATTTGGGTGTTCCCCAGGGGGCATTTGGTACTGCCCAGATGCAGGACCCCAATTGCAGATGCAGATGCAGGACCCCACTTTGGCCAGGGCACGGGAAAAGGTTGTAGTAATAAATGGGGAGCCCCAAGAGCCAGGTGCGAATGAGCAGTGGACACATTTTGCAATTGTAATGAATTGCTTTATCAGGTTACTAAAGAGAGAGAAAATGTGGTAGAACAATTATTGGTACCCCAACAGTATAGACGCAAGGTCCTGGACCTGGCCCATGATGATGTTTTAGGGGGACACCTGGGAGTTGAAAAGACGGAGGCACGGATCACTGACCGGTTTTACTGGCCAGGCTTGAAAGCAGAGGTAAGGAGATACTGTACCTCTTGTCCCACCTGTCAGTTGACCGCTCTGGCGACCCATTTCCGGAGCCCGTTGGTCCCTCTGCCCATAATTGAGGTCCCATTTGAGAGGATAGCCATGGATATAGTGGGTCCCTTGGTAAAGTCGGCTCGAGGTCATTCTTACATACTGGTGATCCTCGACTATGCCACTCGATATCCTGAGGCGGAATACCTCCTCTAAGGCTATTGCCCGGGAACTATTCCAGTTGTTTACACGGACAGGTTTTCCCAAGGAAATACTCACAGACCAGGGCACCCCGTTTATATCGAAGGTTATGGCTGATGTATGCAAACTGTTCCGGATTAAACAGCTGCGCACATCGGTCTACCATCCCCAAACAGATGGATTGGTAGAACGTTTTAATAAGACCCTTAAGTCTATGCTCAAGAGAGTGGTACAAAGGGATGGGAAAGACTGGGACTGCCTGTTACCAGCTCTCCTGTTTGCTATCCGAGAAGTGCCCCAGGCCTCCACTGGGTTTTCGCCCTTTGAATTGGTATATGGGCGGAGACCTCGCGGACTACTGGACTTTGTTAAAGAAGAATGGGAAAGTGAACCAATTCAGCATAAGAGTGTTCTTGAATATGTCTCTCAAATGCAGGCGAGGATCCGAACTGTGATGCCACTAGTTAAGGAACATTTACAAAAAGCCCAGGAGGCTAAACGACGGGTCTATAATAGGGCAGCCAAAATTAGGAACTTCCAAGTGGGGGATCGAGTAGCAGTGTTGATTCCCACTGTGGAAAGTAAATTCTTGGCCAGATGGCAAGGCCCTTTCGAGGTTGTAGAAGAAGTGGGAGAGGTAAATTATAGAGTCCACCAGCCAGGCAAGAGGAAACCCTATCAGATATATCATGTAAACTTGTTAAAGCCCTGGACAGACAGGGAACCAGTGACCTCCCTGGCTAGTACAAAACTTGAACCTCGGGTTGGGGTGGAGAGTGTCCAAGTAGCAAATACCCTGTCTAAAACCCAAAGTCAGCAGGTAAAGGAGTTCTTGCAGAGAAATAAAGAAACATTTTCAGACTTGCCAGGGCTCACTAGTGTCATAGAGCATGATATTATCACAGAATCAGGAGTCAAAGTTTTTGTCCGGCCCTACCGCATTCCAGAGGCTCAAAGGAAGGCCGTTTCAGAGGAAGTAAAGAAGATGTTAGAACTAGGGATTATTGAAGAATCGCAGAGTGAGTGGTCGAGCCCGATTGTGTTGGTACCGAAGCCCAACGGGACTCTGCGATTCTGCAATGATTTCCAGAAACTTAATGAAGTTTCCCGGTTTAATTGAGAGACTAGGCCCCGCCAGGTATATCACTACATTAGACCTTACCAAGGGGTATTGGCAAATCCCGTTGACTAAGGCTGCTAGAGAGAAAACTGCTTTTTCTACCCCAGAGGGAAGTTTTCAGTACAAAAGGATGCCTTTTGGATTGCAAACTGCTCCAGCCACGTTCCAGAGAGCAATGGATAGGATTTTACGACCTCACCGGAAGTATGTCTCAGTGTACTTGGACGATATAGTCACATTTACCCAAAGTTCAGGCAGTGCTGGACTCTCTTTGGAAGGAGGGGTTTACAATAAATCCTGAAAAATGTGCTTTGGGAATGGAGGAGGTGAAATACCTGGGTTATATCGTGGGTAGAGGGGTAGTGAAACCTCAGGTCAACAAGATAGAGGCTATACAGAATTGGCCCCGCCCCCTCACAAAAAAGCAGGTAAGTGCATTCCTGGGCATGGTGGGATACTACAGGAGGTTTGTACCCAACTTTGCCACGTTGGCGGCTCCGTTGACCGATCTGACTAAGGGTCGGAAATCGGTCATGGTGGAGTGGAATGCAGACGCTGAGAAGGCTTTTTTGGAGCTCAAGTCGGCACTGTGCCAACACCCTGTCCTGGTAGCACCTAATTTTTCAAAAGAGTTTGTTGTCCAGACTGATGCTTCCAATGTAGGATTGGGAGCGGTGTTGTCACAGGTTATTCATGGCGAGGAACACCCGATAGTCTTCCTCAGCAGGAAGTTAACACCAGCGGAGAAAAACTACGCCATAATTGAACCAGAGTGTCTGGCCATTAAGTGGGCTCTGGAATCCCTCAGATATTACCTTTTGGGGAGGAAGTTTAGGTTGATTTCTGATCATGCCCCTTTAACATGGCTGAGACAAGGAAAAGGGACTAATGCCAGGGTTACTCGGTGGTTCCTGGCATTCCAGGAATTCAAGTTTGTAGTGGAGCATAGGCCCAGGAGACTGCATCAAAATGCAGATGCCCTCTCCCGAGTCCATTGCTTGAGCTCCACTGTTGCCTCCACCTCCTTGGCATTGGGGCACAGGGGGGGGATATGTACAGGACGCCGTGGCTGGGTCCTGGAAGGACACTATGTTTCCCCTCTGTTTGGTTTGTGGTCCCTTTAAGGGAATAAAATTGATTAACCCACCTGTCAGAGGAAGTGGGTTTAAAAACAAGACAGGAAGTGGTAGATGGGTGTGGAGGAGTGTAGAGGACATGGTGGATGGTGTTTGTTCTTGGGTTGCAGCAACAGAAGTGGACAGCAGTATCCTGCTTGGAAGCCTCCTGGCAGGGGAAGCTACCTGCCATAAAAAATCAAGTACTGTTTGATTGAGACAGCTATTCTAGACTTTGCAAGTCAGTGAGACTAAAAACCTTTTCCTTTTGGCTGCTGTAAAGCTGTTTAAGTTTAATAAATACCTTGTTGTGTGAAAAGCCTGTGTCCTGCGATCTAGCTGGTCCCCCCGAACATTACACCATGTTCCCTATATAGGCCAATAAGGGCATCAAATTCTTTACCTTTAAACATAATGAAAAAAAACAAAACCTACAAAACTGAAATGAACAACGATCAAATACAGACAATTTTACATAGGATACAAGGTCAACCTGAATACTATCACCTTATATGAAATCTTCACAGCTAGAGTTTCACTCCAAAAAATTAAGAGTAATCTGAGACAGTGAGAGTCCATGCCAATGGGGGATGGGTATCTACTATCCGATAGGAAGACAAAGAAATTATGGGGCTGTCACTGTGTCAGAAAATCAGGTACGGTGGTCCCATCCCTGTATTACATATACAAAAAAACTCCTCCTTAGTGGGACTTTAAATGGACCACCAATACCACAAAAAATGAAAAACAAAACATATATATTTTATTTATAATTTATATAACAAAACTTTAAAAAAAGGAGAGAAGAATCTTCAGACATATAGTGTCTCCAATAAAACATCAGACAACTGTACATGAAAAAGCACATATGTATAACAACTCTCATAGATGTCCCAAACCTGATGCGTTTCCAGTCTCTGCTTCTGCAGAACCTTCATCAGGGGTTCATATATTAAGGGGAACCCGTACCCATATTAAAAAAAGGAAAGACGTGGGGCCCCCAGGCCCTATATACTCAGAACAGGCGGTGCAAACAAGACAGGGACTGTGTAGATTTGTTGTGTTAAGTAGAATCTGTGTGTAATTTTGAACTGGTACATTTTTAAAGTGTAGCTCCAGTCAAAAAATCTATTTTTAAGCTTTTTGGAAAACATAGGGAAGGGTTATCACCCCTGTATAATTTGTTTTGCCGTCCATCTTTTTTTCATCTCACTACCTGTTGTCTCCTTCCGTTTGCAAGTAGGAGACGTTTGTAAGTTGGATGTTTGAAAGTAGGGGCCTGCCCTATATGCTCTGCAGAAATGGCGGAACAAGGTGTTGGTGTTGCCACAACATTGTAAGCCCTCAAAGTGACTCTTGGTGGGCGCTGGAGCACCCTGCTGTGAACGATTATATCAAGAATTGTAATTACATGCCATTGTTGAACAGTGGTAGAAAAATTGGGCCTTTGATGGTTGTGGTGCTGGTGCTGGTGCCACAACACTATAAGTCCTCACAGTTACTCTGGGTGGGCACAGGAACGGGCCCTGCTGTAAAATATTATATCAAGAATTGTAATTACATGCCCCTGTTACACAGGAGCTGAAAAATTGGGCCTTAGGCAATAGTGCTGGTGCCACGACACTGCAACCTCTCCCATATGCTCTAGTTGTAGTGCAGGAATGAGCCCTGCTGCAAAGCATTGCATCAAAAATTGTAATTAAACGCCAGAAAAATTGGGCTGCTGGCACTGGTGCTGGTGCCACGACACTGCAACCTCTCCCATATACTGTAGTTGTGGTGCAGGAATGAGCCCTGCTGCAAAGCATTGCATAAAAAATTTTAATTAAACGCCCCTGTTAAACAGGGGCAGAAAAATTGGGCCTTAGGCACTGGTGCTGGTGCCACGACACTGTAACCTCTCCCATATACTCTAGCTGTGGTGCAGGAATGAGCCCTGCTGCAAAGCATTGCATCAAAAATTGTAATTAAACGCCCCTGTTAAACAGGGGCAGAAAAATTGGGCTGGTGGCATCACCCAGAACCAAAAATGTTCTTCCAACATATCAGCGGAGGAGGAAGAGGATAGACAATCAACATAACAGGACAGTCACTCAGCATCAGCATAGGCAGTCTGGAAGGGATGTGATATTTCAAAAAAAAAAAATATTCGGTTACATCAGCTTCAGGTGCTTGGTAGCTGTGGGTGATCAAAGACTGATTCATCTTGATGAAGGTCAGTCGATCAACTGAGTCGTGGACAGGAGCTCCCTGTGATCGGTAACAAAGCCACCAGCAGCACTGAAGGTGCGTTCCGAAAGAACACTGGATGCAGGACAGGCCAGTAGCTCAATTGCATACTGTGCAAGCTCTGGCCAGTGATCCATCCTCAAGACCCAGTAAGCCAGAGGATTTTAGGTGGGAAAGGTGTCCAAGCCTGACCTTGCCCCTAGTTATTCCTGATGTAAATCAGACGCTGGCGATGGTTGCTGGAACCGATCATACCTTGGGGCTGCGGACTAAAAAATTGTCTGAGCGCATCGGTCAGACGGCCACCTTCTCCACCGCTCCTTCTGACCGATGCCTCAGCAACACGTTGTCCAGGGCCAGGAGTTTGTAACCTCCCAGTCTCTGGGAACGCATTGCACAGACCTTTCTGCAAGGCCTCCCGGAGATGTCTCATCCTCTGCTCCCTCTCCTACGGTAAGATAAGGTCAGCAACCTTACCCTTGTACCGTGGATCAAGGAGAGTGGCCAGCCAGTAATGGTCCCTCTCCTTGATCCAAAGAATACGAGGATCCTTCTGCAGGCTTTGCAGGATCAGGGAGGCCATGCAGCGTAGGTTAGCTGAGGCATTCGGTCCGGAGTCCTCTGGGTCACTAAGGACAACATGATCTGCAGCTACCTCCTCCCAGCCACGTACAAGTCCACGGGTTTCTTGGGACTGTAAATCATCCCTACAAGACTGCTGCTGCTGCTGATGCTGAGTGCCAGCCTCCACCTCCATGCTGACACAATCATCCTCCTCCTCCTCCTCCTCCTCCTCCTCGCCCTCTTCCTGTGTGATGGGTGGTACAGCAGGAACACTGTCTGGATAAAGGGGGCTTTGAGAGGCAAGGAAGTCCTCCTCTTCCTGCCTCTGTTCTGCCTCAAGTGCCCTGTCCATTATTCCACGCAGCATATGCTCCAACAGGTGGACAAGAGGTACAGTGTCACTGATGCATGCACTGTCACTGCTCACCATCCTTGTGGCCTCCTCAAACGGTGACAGGACAGTGCATGCATCCCTGATCATGCCCCACTGGCGTGGTGAGAAAAAACCGAGCTGCCCTGACCCTGTCCTGGTGCCGTAGTCGCACAGGTACTCATTGATGGCCCTCTGCTGCGTGTGCAGCCGCTGCAGCATGGCCAACTTTGAGTTCCACCTGGTGGGCATGTCACAAATAAGGCGGTTCTTGGGCAGGTTCAACTCCTTTTGGAGCTCAGCCAGCCGAAAACAGGCATTAAATGATTGGCGGAAATGCACACAGACTTTCCTGGCCTGTCTCAGGACATCCTGTAAGCCCGGGTACCTGCTCAAGAACCGCTGCACCACCAGGTTAAGGACATGAGCCACACAGGGCACATGGGTCAGTTGTCCCTGTCGGAGGGTGGAGAGGAGGTTGGTGCCATTGTCGCAAACCACCATTCCTGGCTTAAGCTGGCATGGCGTCAACCACCTCTCGGGCCGGCCCCTGCAGAGCTGACAAAATATCTGCCCCAGTGTGGCTCCTGTCCCCCAAACAAACCAGCGCAAGCACGGCATGGCATCGTTTTGCCTGCGTACTTGCGTAGCCCCTGGAACGCCTACGGAGCACCGCTGGTTCTGAGGACAGAGCACTGGAAGAGGCCATGGAGGAAGAAGAAGAGGAGGGGGTGGAGGAGAGAGGTGTGTCACAACCAATAGTAGCATTTTGGAGGCGTGGTGGCGGAACAACCTCCAACACTACTGCACCTTGTCCTGCATCCTTCCCAGCTGGCAGAAGAATGACCCAATGGGCCGTGAAAGACAGGTAACATCCCTGTCCATGCCTGCTGGACCATGAGTCAGCGGTAATATGCACCTTACCGCTGACCGCCCTGTCCAGCGAGGCAAGGACATTGCCTTCCACATGCCGGTAGAGAGCCGGAATCGCCTTCCGTGAGAAAAAGTGGCATTTGGCGACCTGCCACTGAGGAACCGCACATTGTACAAACTCACGGAAGGGGGCAGAGTCTACCAACTGAAAAGGCAGCAGTTGAAGTGCTAGCAATTTAGCCAAGCTAGCATTCAACCACTGGGCATATGGAAGGCTGGGAGTGAACTTCTTTCGACGGTCCAGCAGCTGGGGCAGGGAAATTTGCCTGCTATAATCGGACGTGGGTGTACTGCTAGCAGAGTGCCCGGAAGCACTTGGCTGTGACACACCTAATTCTACACCTTCATTCCTCTCAGAACAGGTTTCAGAGAGGACTGAAGGTCTAGTGGGGTTGGAGATCCCAGCTGATGAGGAGCAAGGAGAGGTCCGCTTTGTTCTTTGGTGTGGGTCTTTGAGGTACGCTTGCCAACGAGCTGCATGGCAGGTCAACATATGTCTGGTCAAGCATGTGGTGCCCAAGCGGCTGATGATTTGGCAACGCGAGATACGCTTGAGACATATGTTGCAAATAGCAGTGGTGCGATCTGATGCACTCGTCTCAAAAAAGGTCCACACCAAAGAACTTTTAGAATAACGCGGACATGTCGTTGGACATGTGCCTCCTCCTCCTCCTCTCTCCTACCAGGCACCAACGCGGAGTCAGTGCCCTCATCATCCCCTCCATCTTCATCGCTGGAGCAAACCTGGCAGTATGCTGCAGCTTGTGGAACATGACTGCCAGATTGCTGTCCTTCTTAAGCATCCCCTCTCTCTGCGCTCACGCTACTGCCTTCCTCTAGCTGAGTATCATCATCAGAGCCTACAAAACACTGGGCATCCTCCTGGAGCATGTACCCAACACTGTGCTCAAAGAGTTCAGGAGACTCCTCAGTAGGACATGGTGGGTCTAGGGAAGGAGTCACTGATGATGACATTGAAAGGAGGGAAGACAATGTGTTGGCAGCTGCTTTGCTAGTATCCTGAGCCTGGGTGAGAGAGGATGAGGAGGATGAAGAGGGCTTGGTCATCCACTCTACCAAGTCTTCGGCATGTTGCGGCTCAACATGTCCAGCTGCCAAAAAGAAGGACAAGCGTGTCCCATGGCCACGTGCTGATGATGATGGTGCACCGTGTCCACGACCAGCACTGTTGTCTCTAGACACAGAGCCTGCTTGCCCTCTTTTATCAGCCCACGCCTGTCTGCCTCTCCTTGTTGGCCTTCCAGACATGGTAATGGCCTTAAATAGGAAGTAAACCCTGATGAGTTTACTTCCTCTTTCATTCCCTGCAAAGGCAAAGCATAATGGACTACTATGCATCGCATAGTAGTCCATTATGTGTCACTTACCTGACACAGGAGCCAGCGAAGTCGCCGCTGTCCCCTGTAGTCCGCCGCATCCATCTTCTTGGTGGGGTCTCGCAGCCCCGCCACTGTCATTCGGCGAAGCCGTGATGACGTCACTCCTGCACATGCGCAAGGGAGCCGACACGCGCGCCAGCTCCGTCGTTGAGAATGCCACGCTCAGTGCGCCTGCACGCCGCTGTCTACGGCGCATCCGCCATAGACAGCGGTGCCTGTTTTCGGGCAAATATCTCCTAAACCATATAGGTTTAGGAGATATTTCTTGGACCTACAGGTAAGCCTTAATCTAGGCTTACCTGTAGGTCAAAGTGGTTTGTAAGGGTTTACAATCACTTTAAGGGAGATGGGAAAACCAGCAATGGGTAGTGTATATTTTGCTGGAGGCACACAATCCAAAGACATGCAGGTAGGTTAATTGGCTTCTCTCCAAAAATTGGCCCTAGCATATGAATGGGGACCTTGGATTGTGGGCTCCTTAAGGGTAGGGACCGATGTGAGTGTGCAACATACAGGGATAGGGACAATTGTAGACACTCACTCAGGTTGAACTGGATGGACTGGTGTCTTTATTCAACCTTACTAACTATGATACTATGAAACTATGAAACACCCACTAACTCCTGCAGATGGCAGATGGCTCAATTAGAGAAGAGCTATATAGGTGGATATAACGGTGTATACTGTGGTCAAGGCACGCAGATAACACGCACAATCTCCTACAGCTGACTGCAAGCTCTATTACAAAAGAGCAACATAGCTAGCTATGTAGGTGGATATAACGGTGTATACTGTGGTCAGGGCACGCAGACAGCACGCACAATCTCCTACAACTGACTACAAGCTCTATTACAAAAGAGCAATATAGCTAGCTATGTAGGTGGATATAATGGTATATACTGCGGTCAGGGCACGCAGACAGCACACACAATCTCCTACAACTGACTGCAAGCTCTATTACAAAAGAGCACTATAGCTAGCTATGTAGGTGGATATAACGGTGTATACTGCGGTCAGGGCACGCAGACAGCACGCACAATCTCCTACAACTGACTGCATGCTCTATTACAAAAGAGCAATATAGCTAGCTATATAGGTGGATATAACGATGTATACTGCGGTCAGGGCACGCAGACAGCACGCACAATCTCCTACAACTGACTGCAAGCTCTATTACAAAAGAGCAATATAGCTAGCTATATAGGTGGATATAACGGTGTATACTGAGGTCAGGGCACGCAGACAGCACGCACAATCTCCTACAACTGACTGCAAGCTCTATTACAAAAGAGCAATATAGCTAGCAATGTAGGTGGATATTTTTTTAATGATTATTTGCTACCAATCATACAAACTTTTCATTACAAATCAAATATCAGTTAACATTCACTTTACAAATTAACAAACAATAAACTATACAATCAAAGGGAAAACAACTTTACATGTCATCTTCCCCATCTACTTCTTCAGAGGAAAAATCTATAAGTAGGGCATCACTTCTACTACTAGGCCCTGGCAATGGCCTAGGTTCCACCTCAGGTGGTGGAGCCCTCTTTTTCTTTTTCTTTCCCTGTTTCTTCCTGATTGTGACCCACGCCACCTCACCCTCCTCATCAGACACCTCTTTTGGGCGTTTCTGAGCTCCTTTTATTGAGATTTCCATCTCCTCTTCCCCAGACCTATCCTCACTGGCCCGAGGAATCGGACAAAGAGACAGCGACCAGACGCCTACCTGGCCGACATCTCCGAGGAAGAGGAGTAGGAACAGAAACTTGGGAATGGGAACCCTGAGCTTTCTCACCCGAAGGAGGAGGCCCAACTACCTCAGCTTGACCAACATTTTGTTCAGACATTTGGACTTCAATAACAGGGGCCTGGGCAGCTTCAGCAGGCCACACTCCTTTCTCTTTTTGAGGAACCCTACTTGCCCTTTGGGCTCGAGACTCCCCTTGCGACTCAGGAACACCCTCCTGACTCTCCCCCCTTGAATTCTGCCCAGTAGGGGGCGGAGCACTATCCCTCCCTGGCCTACCACCTGCTGCTGCTTCACCCCTGTAAGCCCTGGGGCACCTACTAAAGGGATGCCCCATCTGGCCACAAAGGTTACAGCAGATTAATCCGCAGGTGTCACCTGAGTGCCCAAACTTGTTGCATTTGGTGCAGCGCATAACTGTGCAGTCTGCACTCAAATGAGTTGGACACCCACACCTAAAACATCGGCGGGGCTGGCCTGGGTAGAACACCAGGATTCTGTCCCTACCCAAGAACGCACTCCCTGGGACATGTGCAACTGTGTTGCCAGATCTTCTTAAGCGAATCCTGGTGTTCCATGCCCCAGTCCATACCCCGCGTTCGTCCAGGCACTTATTCAAAGGACACAGCAACTGGCCGTGTCTTCCCAGCCAAGTCGCTATGTCCTCCGGAGGCAGGCTCTCATTTCTTACTAACACTGTAAGACTTTTAATATCCTCCTGTCTGCTCAATGGGATCAGGCGGAAACCCTTCCAAGGGTCAGTCCCCCTGACTAGCCCAAAGGCAGTAATGAATCGCTCCATGGTCACTGCGTTAGTAAAGCTGACATCGAAGTCCGGGGAACCTGATGGGTGAATTACAGCAAATAATTCCTCCACCTTGAACCCCAACGCCAGGACCATGTCCACAACTTGCCCTCTCGTGGGGCACTGACCAGTACTCTCCCACCTTAGTTGAACTACGTTTCTACGCTTGCGCTCTGGACCACCTGTCCCCCTAGACCAAGAATTGGCCCCAGAGGTCTGATCAGCCGGAGGCACTCTAAAATTACTGGCCCCGAACTGATGGTACAGGTGGTCCAGAGGCACACTGGACCCAACCACATTGGCGTAGGAGCGTTTTTCACCAAGAGCTGTCAGCAATCTTACCTCCGGCGTACCCCTTAATACGGGTCCCGGAGGAGGAGCTTCTGTCACTAATACTGGGGGAGCAGCTTGAGAAGAGGTTTTTCCCTCCCTAGCACAAGAACTCACATTCCCCCCACCATTTGCACCATTCTGACCCTCCAGGGAAACTTCCTCCTCGGAACTATCAAATAGAGCGTTCCAAGCTTCCTGCCATTCTACCTCCATGTGGGCCCCACAGGAATCCACCAACACCTGGCCCTGTTCCTGCTGGGATCCCTCTAAGCCACGAATATATGCCATTGCGGGATTCTCCCCATCCAACTCACCCATTGGGCAGTCACCCCAGGCAGTAACTTGACCTGGCTCTATATTATTTGACATTTCAACACAAACATTTTCATTAGTATCTCCCTGACCGGAAGGAGGGCCTGAAACCATAGTAGTCACCGGCTGGATGTGTCCTTCACGGCCTACTTCCGGTTCCGCCAGCGTCACTTCCGGTCGCCGGCTAACCCCGCCGGAAGCCAACCCGCGCACCGGAAGTGCGTCATCCACCTCTATTACACTACCATTGGCCTCGCGGCCAGAAGCACCGCCCCTCCTCCCGCGGGAAGACAGCGTTTTTTTGCTCACGGCCGCCATTGCCAAATTGATAGACGCCATGCCGCCGGCTGACACTGTACCGCTCCCCACAGCGGCAGCCAAGCTGGCTTGACCCTTCCCATCTTCCACACACACCCCGGCTCCCTTACCCTGAGACCGGCTTGCAGCAGCGGCAGCCGACAACGCAACTGACGGCGTGCCCTGCTTGCAACTACCGGCTGGGATCATTGGGGACTGTACTGGTAAGTCCGTTTTCTCTAGTCTAGCCAGCTGAACCACCGGAATCTTCTTCTCTTTGGTATCCTTCTTCTCTTTATTGTCTCTTTGTTGTCTCCTTCCTACATCATTGGGGTCTAACCTGCCTTCATGGAACACAGCCTCGTTCATAGGCTGGCAACCCTTAGGCTTACCTGACCCCTCTGTAAGACTACCGGAGTCAGCAGTTTTGTCTTTAGGGACACTTTTCACTTTTCCAGGTTTCTCTGCACCTTTACTCACTGGGACTGTCTCTTTGCAGGTCAATGGCTTTCCCTCACCCACAGTCTTTCTCACTGGTTTCTCACCATCCATCTTTCCTTCCACCACTCTTTCTGTCTCTTCACGGGTGGCCACCTCAGAGGGACCCGCCATTTCCTCCTCTTGCGTTGTGCTCGGGGCTAGACGCTGCCTACGGCGTCTCCCTGCCTGGGACCCCTCGTCACACGCAATTCTCACCGCCTTCTCCACATTAGATAGAAAGTCTTTCTCACTAGAAGCACTGTCAATCAGGTTGGATAACAGCTCACCCATCATGTTGCACTGCTTCTTCAATCCGTCTATCACCGTCTTATACTTCTGTCTCTTTACAACGCCCGATCTGTCTGTCCGGTTCCTTAGCCCCGCCAGGACCTTCATTTTCTCGCAGTAGCTGCGGGAAGCCTTCACAATTAAGCTTTTAGCTTTCTTTCTTCTGTCTGCAGATTTCTCCGCATCCTCTCCTGGCTGTCTCAGAGACCAATCTGCAAGATCCAGTTGGTTCTCCAAGAACAACCTCTCCTCCTTAGGGGCTCCACGTCCTTCACTAGGCTGAGAAACAGGCTCCTGGCCTGGGCTGACTGAAGCCATCAGCTCCCTTTCCTCCTCCACCACTCTGGAAGCTCTCATAGATCAGAGCACACAGCCAGCACGCACAAGCTCCTACAACTGACTGCATGCTCTATTACAAAAGAGCAATATAGCTAGCTATATAGGTGGATATAACGGTGTATACTGTGGTCAGGGCACGCAGACAGCACGCACAATCTCCTACAACTGACTGCAAGCTCTTTTACAAAAGAGCAATATAGCTAGCTATATAGGTGGATATAATCGTGTATACTATGGTCAGGGCACGCAGACAACAGGCACAAACTCCTGCAGATTGCTAACAGCCGCAACGCTTCACTTCCCGATTCCCTGACAGAGGATGGTGGCGGGGGCAGCAGAGAGACGAGCGATCGCTCGTCATCTGCCGCCGACATCGCTGGACCCTGGGACAGGTAAGTGTGAATTTATTAAAAGTCAGCAGCTGCAATATTTGTAGCTGCTGGCTTTTAATATTTTTTTTTTAAAGGTGCAGAACCGCTTTAATTAGTCAATTAGGTGAAAATAATCAAAAGTGAAAACAATCTATATAATCTAGCAATATGTAAAGAAAATGTCCACAGACCCCCGCAGACGCCACGCCCCACCCCCTAATAGTGACTGTTGCTAGTAGATTTAAGACATAAAATCTAAAAGAAAAATTCTCAGTGCAGGTGTCTATATCTTCATAAGTGACAAATCCAAAATAAGTGATTAAGCATACCACCGTGTCCTACACTGGTCTCTATATGTGCTCACCTCCCATAAAGACCCACCATGGGGTCTAATAGCACCTTCCCCTCAGGGGTATAAATCCAGCAATCTGTTGTTCCTCTATCCTCATAAGAACTCGCAATCACTTAGATGCTGTTCCTTGCAGTTATATGTCATAAGGGCAGGAAAAAACTCAACATAGTGATGGACAATCCCTGGATCACTGAAACACACCTCCTCCCTCTTCCTGATCTGCTTCCCAGATTATGTAATGATGTCACAGGCTCCGTCTGGATGTGTTTCCTCACAAGTACAGTGGAAAAATGCATTGATAAAACGCATTCTAAGCCGCTGAGGATCTGCGGATGTTTCTGTTCAGGAACAACAGGAACAACAGATTGCTGGATTTTTACCCCTAAGCGGAAGGTGCTATTGGACCCTATGGTAGGTCTTCATGTGAGGTGAGCATATATAGAGACCGGTGGAGGACACGGTAGTGTGCTTGATCACTTATTTTGGATTTGTCACCTATGAAGATATAGACACGTGCACTGAGAACAGTCACTATGTATGTGTATGTGTGAGTATATATATATATATATATATATATATATATATATATATATATAATATGTATGGACTTTTCTTTGCATATTGCTAGATTATATAGATTGTTTTCACTTCTGATTATTTTCACCTAATTGACTCATTAATACACCATGCTGTTCAGCTGGGTGTGGTTGCGCTTCACTATTGTAATTTTACAAGGTGTACCATCCTTACCTTCTTTTGGAAGGACTGTGACATGTGCTAAATATGGCCCCCTGAGGCAAGAGAGTTAAAATAGGGGAACCTAGGTGACTTAGACTGGGGGAAAAAAACTTCAAATAATAAGCTTTTGTGAAGCTGTCCAGGCAGAGACTTTTCCCATTAGGTAAAGACTTCACTGTAGATTTCCAAAGGGGAAATAGGCTGTTTCAGTTCGGCCCGCCACTCGGGAGAAAGGGTGGGGAGCCCTGAGGAAGAGAGATAAGCCTCAATGCAGGACAATTTCAGTGTGGCATCCACAAAGGGAGAGGCAGAATCTAAGTTGTACAAAGCATAATAGTCGTGAAAAAAAGAGGCAATTTTGGAGGTGCGCTGGATCACTACCCCTTTGGGAGAGTGAAGCTTATGGACATGAGTGCATGCATGGCGATTAAGAAGACCCCCTGCGAGCATCCTGCTGCATTTGTTGCCTTTTGAGGTGTAATTCTAAGTATGCTTATTTTATTTGTTACAAATATTTTATTAGTTGATAACTCGCTTTAAAAAAATGAAAATTTCTTTCCACATTTTCCAAAATCTTGTGTAAAATGACACTTTTAAAAGACTATGCCACTATGCCTTTCAGAAAATACCTTAGAGTGTTTACTTTCCAAAATGGGGTCATTTGTGGATATTTCCACTGTTCTGGTGCTCCAGGGCCTCAGAAATGTGATAGGTAGTCAGGAAACTAGATGCATAATTTATGCCCCTTGAAAGCCCAAAGGTGCTCAGGTGCTCCTTGGATTTTGGACCCCTCAAACAATATAAAAAAAACAAAAAAAAAAAAACAGTGGTGACTAAACACCACCAAAAGAAAGTTCTATCTGTCTCAATAAGAAAAAATATAAAAATGTAATTTGGGTATAGTGTTGCATGACTGAGTAATTGTCATTTGAAGTGTGACACTTGGTTATTGTAGGGACTGACTGCATCTAAATGGGGATAGTGCTGCTCAGTTGGGGGGGGGGGGGTGAGGGGGTGTTAGAAGGCCTGTGGAACTTTTAAACTAGGATCTGGGGGAAATTAATCAGAAAAGAATATACTATATGGACAGCAAGGGTCTATAGGGGGAGGAGGGTGGAATAGTGGGGGTATCAGGACTCAAAGAAATCGGGACTCAAAGGACACAGATAAATCACTTTAGTCAAATGCAAACAGAGTAGTGGCATCAAGTTAGAGCTCAAAAATTAATAATGATAGAATACTTAACACTAATACAAAATTAAAAGGTATGTTCACCATTGAAAGAAAACGAAAAGAAATGGGTGTCTGCTGTGCTAAATGCTGCATCAAATGCAGCCACTTGTGCCCATCAAATGCAGCTACTTGTGCCCATCATATGCAGCCACGTGTGCCCATCATATGCAGCCACATATGCCCATCATATGCAGCCACTTATGCCCATCAAATGCAGCCATTGTGCCCATCATATGCAGCCACCTTTGCCCGTCAAATGCAGCCACTTGTGCCCAGTATATGCAGACACTTTTGCCCAGTATATGTAGGCACTTGTGCCCATCATATGCAGCCACCTGTGCCCATCATATGCAGCCAGTTAAGCCCATCAAATACAGCCACTTGTGCCCATCATATGCAGCCACTGTGCCCACTGACCCCCCCCCCCCACTCACGGGGCTCGTGGCTCTGACAGCACCCCCAACCCCTCCGCATGTGCATGGTTCTGACAGAGCTGAGGGGACTTACCGCAGCACTGCAGCAGCTCCTCTCCAATGCACCAGAGTGGCGGTGACCTCCGCTCCAGCGCATTTCTCCTCCGCTTCTCTTCCTAAGCGCCAGGCATCCAATAGGGTGGCCTGGCACTTAGGCCAATCAGGAAACAGGTCTAATACCCTGTCTCCTGATTGGTGGGGAGGAAAGTTAGTGTGAAAATAGAGAAAATGAATTCACTATAGTCACACAATTGGGTGGGATCTGTGCCCTGAGCACACCCTATTAGAGCCTCTGTCTCTAATCAGGTGCTTTAAAAAGTACCACCCCCATTCCACCCCCCGCCATAGGAATCCATATGTCTGGCATCCTGAAAGGGACTGGGAGCATGGATGGGGGGCAATGCCCGTGCGCCCACAGTGCATGGGCCGCCACTGGTCCATGGGATATAGTAGAAGAGTGAAAGGGAGAGGATAACCACCAGCGGCACCCAGACACACTGCCTCTTACCCTCCTCTTTGTACTCTTATTACAGGGGTCAAATGAGCATTGAATAAGAAAGGAACCCTTTCTCTCAATCAGCCACGATCAATCAGGTACTAGCAGGTATAGCAGGATGGATTCCAATCTCCACACTCGAGCTCCGTGTCCACAACGTTGATTCCACACACATAGTTAGCCCACATAATAAAGATAAATATGCCTCATGGTGCAGTATTCCTTTAAAGGTTGTTTATTCGTAAAAACAAAAACGATATTGCACTCACATGTTCCAGGTATAAAAAAGCGCTGAATGCTGGCTAACACTGCCAACAAGGTGGCAATCTTGCAAAGGAATACTGCACCATGAGGCATTTTTATCTTTATTACATGGGCTAACTATGTGTATGGAATCAACATTGTGAACATGGGGATTGAGTGTGGATCGTGGCTGATCGAGAGCAAGGGTTCCTTTCTTATTCAATGCTCATCTGACCCCTGTAATAAGGGTCTAAAGAGGAGGGTCTGAGCGCCGGTGGTGGTTATCCTTTCCCTTTCCCTCTTCTTCTCTATCCCATGGACTGTGTGAATAATACCCACACTTCATGATCGGAGAGTCTATGGACATCTTTTATTAGTGCTGTACCTATTCTATAAACCATTGCTAGAAGCCTGGCAAACAAAATAACTGAATTTGAATTTCTGTTATTTGAGGAGCACTTTGTGGGAATATTAGAAACCTGGTTGGACAGCCTACATGACTGGGTGGTAAATATCAAAGGGTACACTCTTTCAGAGGGACAGAATTGGCAGAATATTTGGATAGTATATATGAACTGTATGTGAAGAATGATCTGAAATTAAGTTTAAGATATGATATTGCGAATGAGGACTGTGATAATGCAGAGTCATTAAGGCAAAAAGTACATTACTTGTGAGAGTACATTAGAGGTCCCCTAACATAAAGGATGAGAAACAGTTTCAGCTCTTTTCATAGATTTAAGAAGCGGGGAAGCAGGCAGGGCCAGATTAAGAGCATCATGGGCCTGGGGCTGAGGATTTCGGTGGGCCTTATTATGGAAATAAATAAAATGAAGATACAAACAATTTTTTGTTAAAACAAATTAAATATTTACCATTAAAGTGCCAACAGAAATATTGAAAATATGTATTTTTTGTAAACAATAGAAAACTTGCTATTTAAATAAAACCATTATAAATAGAACAGTCACAATAACCATTTCTTAAATAAACGTAAACCATATAAACAATTTAAATATACGTGTATGATGTTTGGCTCATACAAATATGTAAGCATCATAATCAATACAGCCTGCTGTTATGATGATGATGCAGAGAGTAACTCTTGAAATAAATCGCAACCACTATAAACACACCAACAGGTTATTCACTGAACTGTAAACTGCATTTAACCTATATGAATCTAATTGGCAGATTATTAATAAAACTACACATTTACTTTTCTTGCTTTTTTACTTGTAAATTCCTCACTTGTAGATTCAAGATTAAGCTCGTTCAGCAACCCATTTTCAAGTCACAACAGAGAAAGCGCATTTAAACGCTCCTGACCCATGGAAGATCTTAGTTAATTTTTTACACGTTTTAATGCTGAAAATGAATGCTGCAGTTGCTGACCATTAAACACAAATACATGCAGAGGGTCACATATGTATTTGGAAATGCACCGGCATGCAAAAAAGTCCAAAAACCTACCCATAAAATGGCCAAAGATGTTCACCCGAAAAATGACCACAGACCAGAGATACAATGTATCAAGAATAAAAAGACACCAACAAGGGACCAACTGCGGCAATGGCAGAACTACCAGGGCCATAAAGGTTTCTCTTGCGACTGGGTCCTGGCAGTCTGCCCACTGTGGAGGGACCACAAGATGGCAGAGTTCGGTTCACATGACTTTGGGTGCTGCGACCCAAAGTCATGTGACTTTGTTGCAACTTTTATGATTTAACATTGCAGTGTACGGCACTCAAATCGCACCAAAATCCCATAAAATTGCTGGAATTACTGTCCCCGCGCTTTGAGTCACATTGATTAAGACTGCACCCACTGAAGAGAATGTGTTTTGATTTTTATCATTTTTTTTTACACAAATCAACTTCTCATGTGCACTGCCGATGCTACATTGATAGGCGGCGGTGATGAGGCTGCACTGATATGTGGCACTGAGGATCAGCACTGATATGCAAAGCTCATGGGCTATGATGAGCTGCACTGATAAGTAGCACGGATGGGCAATGAAAACTGGCACTGATGAGCTGCACTAATGGGCACTGATGAGCAGCACTGATGGGCTCTGATAGGCGGCACTGACAGACAGCACTTAGGGGCACTGATAAGGTGGCACTGGTGAGGTAGCACTATTATGCGGCACTGACACTGATGATCTGCACTGATAGGCAGCACTGATGGTCATGATAGGTGGCACTGATGATCTGCACTGATGGTCAATGATAGGTGGCACTGATGATCTTCACTGATAGGCAGCACTGATGAACTGCACTAATGGGCACTGATGGGCAGCACTGATGGGCACTAATGGACACTGATGGGCAGCACTGATAGAGCTCTGATAGGCGGCACTGACAGACAGCACTTATGGGCACTGATAAGGTGGCACTGGTGAGGTAGCACTATTATGCGGCACTGATGGGCACTTATAGGCAGCACTGATGGGTGGCACTGACAGGTGGCACTGATGATCTGCAGTGATAGGCAGCACTGATGGTCAATGATAGGTGGCACTGGTGAACTTCTCTTATAGGCAGCACTGATGGTCAATGATAGGTGGGACTGATGAACTGCACTAATGGTCACTGATGGGCAGCACTGATGGGCACTAATTAAATGCACTAATGGTCACTGATGGGCAGCACTGATGGGCTCTGATATGCGGCACTCACAGGCAGGACTTATGGGCACTGACAAGGTGGCGCTGATGAGCTGCACTGTTAGGCAGCACTGATAGGTGGCACTGGCATTGATGAGCAGCACTAATGGGCAATAGGTGGCACTGATGAGCTACACTGATAGGTGGCACTAGAATTGATTGGATGGCACTGATGAGCTGCATTGATGGGCAGCACTGATAGGTGGCACTGATAGGTGGCATTGGCATTGATTGGATGGCACTGATGAGCTGCACTGATAGGTGGCACTGATAGAGGGCACTGGCACTGATAGAGGGCACTGGCACTGATAGAGAGCACTGGCACTGATAGGTGGCACTGATAGAGGGCACTGGCACTGATAGAGGGCACTAGCGCTAATAGAGAGCACTGCCACTGATAGGTGGCACTGATAGGTAGCACTGGCACTGATAGGTGGCACTGATAGAGGGCACTGGCACTGATAGGTGGCACTGATAGAGGGCACTGGCACTGATAGAGAGCACTGGCACTGATAGGTGGCACTGATAGAGGGCACTGGCACTGATAGAGGGCACTGGCGCTAATAGAGAGCACTGCCACTGATAGGTGGCACTGATAGGTGGCAATGACACTGAGAGGTGGCACTGATAGAGGGCACTGGCACTGATAGGTGGCACTGATAGAGGGCACTGGCATTGATAGAGAGCACTGGCACTGATAGGTGGCACTGATAGAGGGCACTGGCACAGATAGAGGGCACTGGCGCTAATAGAGAGCACTGCTACTGATAGGTGGCACTGGCACTGATAGGTGGCACTGATAGAGGGCACTGGCACCGATAGAGGGCACTGCCGCTAATAGAGGGCACTGGTGCTGATAGGTGGCACTGATAGAGGGCACTGGCACTGATAGAGGGCACTGATAGGTGGCACTGACAGAGGGCACTGGCACTGACACACTGGCACTGAGAGGGCACTGGCAGTCTGGCACTGATAGGTGACACTGACGAGATGCACTAAATGGGCACTGATGGACTGCCTGCACAGTCACTGATGTCATGAGTTGCACTTATATAGCCCCCCCCCCACAAAAAAAAGGAAGTTAACCACATGACTTCAGCCAGTACAATTTCACAAATAGAACCTGCTTGAGTCTGCTATTGACTTCCCCAGGGGGCCAGCCCAGCGCCCATGGCTTACTTGAACTTAGCTGTGCTGTGCAGAATCCTTAATGCAGACTCCTTCTCCTGGGTCGCACTCTCGCAGTACCGCCTGCACACAGAACTCCACTCCATTCCCAGTCAAATGGCAGCCTCTCAGGACGCCGGGGAAGGCCTCTGGATGACGTCACGCCGGCCGGGACGTCACGCTCCGCCTACAGGATGCGAGCAGCCGAGAACGCTCAGCCTCGGCGGCGCAATGGTACCGGCCACACACACTGTCTGTTCGCTTATATCGCTGGCGGCCCGGCGCCGCAATTACATTTAACCTGACTGTCTGACACATTATAACATATGTGGGCCTATAAATAATGCAGTTGCCTGGCAATGTGAAGGTATATAGCGGCTGGCTGCCGACGGCCGGGCCGTGGTGATTGACTGATTGATGTGTTTGGGCTTATAATATGATGGGGGCCTGGAGCTGCAGCTCCAAAAGCCCCTATGTTAATCCGGCCCTGGAAGCAGGGTGGTATTATGGGAGATTTTAATTATATTGATAACAATTAGGCAAATATCTGATTGCCTCTTGGGGGATCAGAAAGGATTTTTTCCCCTGCTGTAGCAAATTGGTTCATGCTTTGCTAGGGTTTTCTTTTGCTTTCCTTTGGATTAACTGTAGGTATAGGATTGTTTATACTCTATGACCGCGTACACACGGGCGGACTGTTCGCCCAACTAAGTTCGCCAAAAAATCCGACAAACAGTCCGTTCAAAATTAGCATGAACGGACTTGACCACACACGATGAACGAACAGTCCGCTGAAAACGTGCGTGATGACGTGTACAGCACGTACGACGGGACTAGAAAAACGACGTCCTATACACTGCAATGCAACCTTCGGCCGTGTAAACCCTTTCTGAGCATGCGCGATACTTAGTCCGTCCAACTTGCCTACACACGAGCGGACTGTCCGCTGAAACCAAGTTTGGACGGACAAAACCAAGTTTGAACGGACTGTCTTACGGAAATTCCGTAAGACTTTGTTCGTCAGACTGTCCGCTGAAACAGTCCGCTGAAGCCCACACACGTGCGGACTGTCCGCTGAAACACTGTTCAGCGGACTAAGTTGGGCGAACAGTCCGCCCGTGTGTACGCGGCCTATAGGTGTCTGTTTATAAAGCAGTGAAATCGATTCACTGCTTCATTCTCTGGCATTCACAGAGAAGATCTTTCTCCTCCGTGTGCCTGATTATGAAGCAGAGAAGATCGATTCACCTTTGGAGGAGTGAAGCGATCTACACACGCTTCCAACAGTGGAGAACAGCGTGTATATATATATATTTATATATATATATACACATAAATATGACAGGGGGACATGGTTACAGTGTTGGAGGGGTCTGAATGAGGTATAAGGAAGTAAAAAATCTTCCTCTTTCCCCCTCAGATCCCCCGAGATTCTCTCTTCACTCCCCAATTCTCCCCCTCTGAGATAGTGAATTGGGGAGTGTGAATTCTGACACAGATCGCCAGTGAATCGCTGAGATCGCGGCTGGCCATTACTATGTCAGTCAATGAGGATTCTCAGTGTGCTGAGATCATCAGCGGGAAAACATGTTCAAACACTTCTCCCCCCGATTATCTCTATTTCATAAAACATTAGTTACTTATTAGTGATGGACGAACTTCCGACGGGACGTTTTGCGAACGCGGACCGCGAACGCGCCCGATAGTTCGCGAACCGTAACGTTTGCAGCGGGCCCCATTGACTTCAATGGGAGGTGAACTTTGAAAACCTACAGGTCAAATTTGCAGCCACAAAATAATTAATAGCTGTGCAAACATAGTCCCACCACATGGCTAATGACATAACACATGTATGAGGTGAATCTGGGATCGACAACTACAAGCATTCTTTTTTTATATGTGAAATTGTTGTGACAATTCAGGACTGTGGAGCACATGAAGGCAATGGAGGAGAGGGAAGGTCAGGGTAGGCAAAGAAGAGGGTGCAGGAGATGATCACCAGCAGCGTGACACACAGCAATGACACCTGCACCGTGATAGAGTGATCTGACACCAGCACCGTGATAGAGAGCACTGACATCAGCAGCGTGACATAAAGCACTGACACCAGCACCGTGATATACAGCACTGACACCAGCACCCTGATAGAGAGCACTGACATCAGCAGCGTGACATAAAGCACTGACACCAGCACCATGATATACAGCACTGACAGCAGCACCGTCATATACAGCACTGACATCAGCAGCGTGACATACAGCAATGACACCTGCACCGTGATAGAGTGATCTGACACCAGCACCGTGATAGAGAGTACTGACATCAGCAGCGTGACATACAGCAATGACACCTGCACCGTGATAGAGTGATCTGACACCAGCACCGTGATAGAGAGCACTGACATCAGAAGCGTGACATAAAGCACTGACACCAGCACCATGATATACAGCACTGACACCAGCACCGTGATATACATCACTGACATCAGCAGCGTGACATACAGCAATGACACCTGCACCGTGATAGAGTGATCTGACACCAGCACCGTGATAGAGAGCACTGACATCAGCAGCGTGACATAAAGCACTGACACCAGCACCGTGATATACAGCACTGACACCAGCACCGTGATAGAGAGCACTGACAGCAGCGTGACATAAAGCACTCACACCAGCACCGTGATATACAGCACTGACACCAGCGCCGTGATATACAGCACTGACACCTGCACCGTAAGCAGCCCCAGGAGGAAGTCAGCATAGCACAGGGATGGTGGGAGCCCCTCATAATGAGCATAGCACAGGGATGGTGGGAGCCCCTCATAATGAGCATAGCACAGGGATGGTGGGAGCCCCTCATAATATGCACAGCAGAGGTACAGCCCCAGGAGGAAGTCAGCACAGCACAGGGATGGTGGGAGCCCCTCATAATAAACAGCCCCAGGAGGATGTCAGCATAGCACAGGGATGGTGGGAACCCCTCATAATAAGCAGCCCCAGGACGAAGTCAGCACAGCACAGGGATGGTGGGAGCCCCTCACAATGAGCATAGCACAGGGATGGTGGGAGCCCCTCATAATATGCACAGCAGAGGTACAGCCCCAGGAGGAAGTCAGCACAGGGATGGTGGGAGCCCCTCATAATAAGCAGCCCCAGGAGGATGTCAGCATAGCCCAGGGATGGTGGGAGCCCCTCATAATAAGCAGCCCCAGGAGGAAGTCAGCACAGCACAGGGATGGTGGGAGCCCCTCATAATGAGCATAGCACAGGGATGGTGGGAGCCCCTCATAATATGCACAGCAGAGGTACAGCCCCAGGAGGAAGTCAGCACAGCACAGGGATGGTGGGAGCCCCTCATAATAAACAGCCCCAGTAGAAATATGACACCGCTCAACCTCTTCAAACAGAAGGGTATGGGCATATAGTACGGTGTGCTTTTTTTGGACAAGGAAGTGAGCCAAATGAAGAAAGGAGGTCTGTGTGCTCGCTTAAAAAAATAGTTTATAGACATATACATGGTCTACTGGTCACATTTGTTGAACTCCTCTGAGATCCATGCCTCATTCATTTTTAGAAATGTGAGGTAGTTAACACTGTCGTGAGCTAGGGCGAATACGCTTATCGGTCACGATCCCCCCTGCTGCGCTGAAGGTCCTTTCGGACAGGACACTGGACGAGGGGCAAGCCAACAGTTCGATTGCAAATTGGGCAAGCTCTGGCCAGAGGTCAAGCCTGCCCACCCAGTAGTCCAGGGGTTCATCACTCCTCAGAGCGTCCACATCGGCCGTTAACCTGATGTAGTCGGACACCTGACGGTCTAGGTGTTCCCTGATGCTGGATCCGGATGACACCTGTCGATGGGTCGGCTGAAAGAATGACCTCATATCCGAAGTCACCAACACATCTTCAAACCGGCCTCTTCTTGCAGGCGCTGTTGGATTGGTACCCGCAACTCCATCTCTGGGAGTGGGAATTGCTCCTCTGCCAGCGCACGCAAAGGCAGAATGCAGCATTTCTCGAAGCAAGGCCTGGATGTGCTCCATTCTGCCAGCCCTCTGTGACGGCGGTAACATTTCCGCCATTTTGTGTTTGTACCGGGGGTCTAAGTACGTTGCCACCCAGTACTGGTCCTTGACCCTTATGCTTTTTATACGGGGTCCCTATTAAAACACTGGAGCATGAAGGCCCCCATTTGCACTAAACTGGAAGCGGTGTGGTGGCCTGGCTCCTGCTCATCATCCAGGATAATGTCGTCCTCTTCATTCTCCTCTCCCCATCCACGCACAACAGGGATCCCAGAAAGGTTTAAAGCATGCTCTTCTTGCTCCTCCTCATCCGCCCGGCCACCATCCTCCTCTGACTCCTCTTCAGACTCCTGTTGTTGACTTGTCTCAGATAGAGTAGCCCCCCCTGTGAATTCATCCAGCATTGCGACTTCCTCATCTTCCCGCTCCTGGTCCTCCACAGCTTGATCAATGACACAACGCAATGCACGCTCCATAAAGAAGGCATAAGGTACCATGTCACTGATGGCGCCATGGCTGCGACTGACCAGTTTGGTGATCTCCTCAAATGGGCGCAGAAGTCTGCATGCGTCGCGCATGAGCAGCCACTGGCGCGGTGAAAAAAAACCCAGCTCCCCAGAACCTGTTCTGCCACAGAGTTCATACAGGTAGACGTTAATTGCATGTTTCTGCTGGAGCAGCCTATCAAGCATATAGAAGGTTGAGTTCCATCGCATCGGGCAATCGCAAATAAGACGTCTGACCGGCAGATTGTGTCACCGCTGAATGTCAGCAAAGCGAGCCATGGCCGTGTAAGAACTTCTGAAATGGGCCGAGATTTTCCTTGCCTGCCGCAAGATGTCCTGGACCCCAGGGTATTTGACAACGAATCGCTGCACGACCAAGTTTAAGACGTGTGCCATGCATGGCACGTGCGTGATTTTGCCCTGTTTCAATGCGCTAAGCAGATTGGCACCGTTGTCACACACCACTTTACCAACTGTCAAATTGAGCGGTGTTAGGCACTGATCTGCCTGTGAACGCAAAGCTGAAAGGAGTGCCGGGCCAGTGTGGCTCTTGGCTTCCAGGCACAACAGACGCAGCACGGCATGGCAACGTCTCACCTGGCATGTCGATTAGGTTCTGGGGAGCTTGGGCAGCGCAGCGGAAGAGACGCTAGCAGCGGAAAAGGAGGAGTCAGCCGAGGAGGAGAGGGAGGAGGATGGAGTAGGAGGAGGAGGAGAAGAAGAGTC
Organism: Lithobates pipiens; assembly: GCF_037356315.1. Classification (NCBI taxonomy): domain Eukaryota; kingdom Metazoa; phylum Chordata; class Amphibia; order Anura; family Ranidae; genus Lithobates; species Lithobates pipiens. Next base: position 156,360,932 of record NW_027507785.1, read on the forward strand.
AGGCCTGCATGCAATCCGTGGCGGTAAAACCAAATCTACACGGGTGCCACGGGTTACATGCTTGACGGCTGTCAGAAGGTTCCCCCAGTGGGCAGTAAAAGTGATATACCTTCCCTGCCCGTGTTTGCTAGACCACGTGTCTGTGGTCAGCTGTATCTTGGCACCGACACTGTGTGCCAGAGATACATTCACTTGCCGCTGAACATGGCCATATAGCTCTGGGATGCCCTTTTCTGAGAAATACTTCCTTCCTGGGACCTTCCATTGTGGTGTTCCAATGGCCACAAATTTGTGAAAGGCCTCCGAGTCCACTAGTTTATATGGCAGTAGTTGGCGGGCTATCAGTTCTGACAAGCCAGCCGTCAACCGTTGGGCAAGAGGGTTATCCGGCCTTTTTTTACGCTCGAACATTAGGCCCACGGAAGCCTGCCTTTTTGCAGAAAAACGTGAGCTTGGCGTGATGGAAGGTGGAGTGGAGGACAATTGTGAGGAGAGAGGAGAAGGAGAAGTAGAAGACGAGGCTGGATGGTGAGAGCCTGGAGTGTGGCTTTGTGGGTTCCGTTGCTCCCACTGGGCTTGGTGATGGCTGCTCATGTGCCTTCTTAAAGCGGTCGTCCCTAGGTGAGTGCTGGGCTTACCGCGACTAATGCGTTGACTGCAAAGATTGCAGATGGCAACGCTATTGTCAGCAGCGGACACGTTAAAAAAAGCCCACACTGCGGAGCCATGTGCCGGTGTCCTGGGAGTGCCAGATGTGACCGTACATGGTCGATGACTCGCTCCTGATACATTTGCAGTCTGCTTTGTCCCTCCTGTGCAATGTGAGTTATTCCTGCTTCTCCTCCCTATCTGCTGGTCCATATCTCCCTCTGAACTCCCCTCCTCTTCCTCTCTTGTGGGCACCCACGTGACATCACTAGACACGTCATCATCGACGTCACCTTCCCCACTGCTATAAGTATAGATCTCGGAGTAGGCAGCAACACCGGGGACCAACCTCCTCCTTGGGCTGATCTGGGTACTGTCGTCAGACTGCTGAGTTGCGGTTGTTGCTACCTCCTCTTCCCAGATCGAGAGGATGAGGAGGGTGCAGAAAAGTAAGGCTGAGTGAGCCACTCAACCAATTCTGGTGCGTCCTTTAAAGTAATTGAACGCACCTTCTGCAACTTCCCACTTTGGCTCAAGCCTGTTGCTCCTGCCCTACCCCTACCACCAATGCTGAAGGGCCTGCCTCTTCCTCTGCCTGTCATTTTTTAAATGACCCTGTGACAAAACTCTCAGTCCCTATACTGATGAAGGACTGCTGCAGTATAGGGCAGCGGTCAGCAGTAGTGCACCTCAACCCTATGTATTGTGGACCTATACCAGTCCTTATAGAATGGCAGACTGTACCTCACTCAACCCTATGTACTGTAGCACCCTAGACAGACCAAGTTACCAGTCCTTAAAAGGACCTTTGTGGAACAAGTAGGTTGTGTGTGACTGATTAGCAGACTGTATGTCAGTCCCTATACCGATGAAGGACTGCTGCAGTATAGGGCAGCGGTCAGCAGTAGTGCACCTCAACCCTATGTATTGTGGACCTATACCAGTCCTTATAGAATAGCAGACTGTGCCTCACTCAACCCTATGTACTGTAGTACCCTATACCTTACCAGTCCTTATAAGGACCTTTGTGGAACAAGTAGGTTGTGTGTGACTGATTAGCAGACTGTACGTCAGTCCCTATACCGATGAAGGACTGCTGCAGTATAGGGCAGCGGTCAGCAGTAGTGCACCTCAACCCTATGTATTGTGGACCTATACCAGTCCTCATAGAATAGCAGACTGTACCTCACTCAACCCTATGTACTATAGCACCCTACACCAGGTTATTACCAGTCCTTATAAGGACCTTTGTGGAACAAGTAGGTTGTGAATGATTAGCAGACTGCAGCAGAAGGGCAGCAGTCAAGTATAATATTCTTTCTATATTTGGAAGAAAGAATATAATAATTGTACAAGCCTATTACCATACCACTGATACCAGTCCTGAAAAGAACCTTTGTGGAACTAATATAGTAACAGCTACTGATTAAACTGACCCTCACTGCCTCACACACTGCTTCCTGCCTGTCCCTATATAAACTGACAAAACAGAGGCTACTGGAACAATAACTGGAATAGCACTTTTGTGGACCTGATAGTAACAGCTAATGACTAAACTGACTGTCCCTACAGCAGGCACACCATCCTGTCCCTTTCTCTAAACTGACAAAAGACACTCAGGCTGCTGCAACAATCAGTAGCACAGCAAACCTATATCCTGAACTACACCTAACACCTATACCAGTCCTGAAAAGAACTTTTGTGTACCAAATAGCTAGCGATTTGGGTCACTGCAATCTCTCCCTGCTCCACACAGCAACCTCTCCCTATAGTGACAGAAGAAAGAATGCAAAATGGCCGCCGGATCGGGTCTATTTATAAGTTAGGGGGAATGTCCAAGTGTCCATGTGCTGTAATGTCTCAATTGGCTGTCCTGTACCCCATGATGGATGTGTCATCATAGGTCAAAGTTCTTTTACACATAAAACACGGAAGTCCGCGGGGCGAACGGCGCCAATAGTCCGCCGATAGGGCGGACCACGAACAGCCGAAATTCCCCGCGAAACGACCGCCGGGCGAACTGTTCGGCCATCCCTAATTACTACAGCAAATAAAACAAATCTTAACTTTTTTTTCAAATATATCAATAGTAAAAAGGTCATAAAAGAACAGATAGGCCCCATAATAGATGAACAGGAGAGGCTGGTCACAGATAACAGGGAAAAGGCAGATGTATTAAAAAAAAACAATAATCATCAACAATCTTTTACAAATGAAAAAGATGGGTTTTTAAGTTTTACAGTACTATTAAGGATGTTTTACTGGATGTACCGCTCTGGATAACAGAAAACCAGGAACAAAAGAGACTAAAAAACTTTAATGTAAACAAATTACCAGGTCCAGGTGGCTTATATCCATGAGCTCTTTAAAAATACTTTGCTGACATGAATGGTACCAACTGATTGGCTTTGAGCAAAAGTGGTACTATTTTACAGAAAAAAAAAAGATTTATACCAGGAAACTACAAAACAGTCAGCCTAACATCAATAGTTAGTAAGGTATTTAAGGGAATAGTAAGTGAATCTATACAGACATTTTTCTATGATATAGGTATCATAGAGGCATAGAGGTAAAACCAGCATGGATTTATGAAAGACTCAGACTAACCTGTTATCATTCTATGCGTAAGTGAGAAACTGGAAGTCCACTAGATGTAGTTTATTTAGAGTTTGTCAAGGCATTTGATACTGTACCTCATAAACATTAATCTATATAGTAAGGTCTATTGTAGTTTATGAAATTGTATGTAAATTGATAGGAAACTATTCACATAGTTACATAAGTTAAATAGTAGGTGAGGTTGAAAAAGTCCATCATGTCCAACCTATGTGTATGATTATGTCAGTGTTACATTGTATATCCCTTTATCTTGTGGTTGTTCACATGCTCATCTAATAGTTTTTTGAAACTATTGATGCTCCCTGCTGATACCCCCACCTGTGGAAGGGAATTCTACATCCTTGCCGCTCTTACAGTACAGAATCCTCTTCGTAGTTTAAGGTTAAACCTCTTTTATTCTAATTTTAATGAGCAGCCACGCTGTCTTGTTAAACTCCCTTTTGTGAAAAAGTTGTATCCCTATTGTGGGGGTCACCATTACAGTATTTGTAAATTGAAATCATAACCCCTCTCTCAAGCATCTCTTCTCCAGAGAGCATAAGTTCAGTGCTTGCAACCTTTCCTCAAACTAACACCCTCTAGACCCTTTATTAGCTTTTTTGCCCTTCTTTGTCCTCACTCCATTTCCAGTACATCCTTCCTTGCCCAGAACAGGACAGCATACTCTAGGTGCGACCGGACCAGAGTCTTGTAGAGCGGGACGTTTTGCAAACGCGAACCGTAAACGCGGCCAAAAGTTTGCGAACCCCATTCACTTTAATGGCAGGCGAACCTTAAAAACCTACAGGTCATATTTTCAGCCACAAAATACTTACTAGCTGTGCACACATAGTCCCACAACATGGACACTGACGTAACAAAAGTATTAAGTGAATCTGGGATCGACAACGACAAGCATTCTTTTTTTATCTGTGAAATTTTGACAATTCAGGAGCACATGAATGCCATGGAGGAGAGGCAAGGTCAGGGCAGGCTATGAAGGGAGTGCAGGAGATGATCAGTGCCACAGTCAGGGCAGCGCAGTCCTGTGCCAGTGTCCCAGTGTGCCAACCTGTGCTTGAGCCCCTCCCTCTGCCCGGCCCTTACCCCCACCTATGCAGGGCTCCACTGCAGTGGTCCAGAGGTGCCAGTCCAGTGCTGATCCTCAGCCTTGGTGCTGGCACTGCCTGCTGATTGACTTCTCTGCTGCTATCTCCCCCGCTGACACCAGCACTGAGACTGAGCACAGACACCAGCACTGAGATAGAGAGCACTGACACCACACCAGCACCGTGATAGAGAGCACTGACACCAGCACCATGATAGAGAGCACTGAGACCACACCAGCACCGACATAGAGAGCACTGACACCACACCAGCACCAAGATAGAGAGCACTGACACCACACCAGTAGTCGAGATAGAGGGCACTGAGACCACACCAGCACCATGATAGAGAGCACTGAGACCACACCAGCACCGAGATAGAGAACACTGACACCACACCAGCATCGAGATAGAGAGCACTGACACCACACCAGCACCGAGATAGAGAGCACTGAGACTACACCAGCACCATGATAGAGAGCACTGAGACCACACCAGCACTGAGATAGAGAGAACTGACACCACACCAGTACCGAGATAGAGAGCACTGACACCACACCAGCACCGAGATAGAGGGCATTGAGACCACACCAGCACCATGATAGAGAGCACTAAGACCACACCAGCACCAAGATAGAGAGCATTGACACCACACCAGCACTGAGATAGAGATCACTGACACCACACCAGCACTGAGATAGAGGGCACTGAGACCACAACAGCACCGAGATAGAGGGCACTGACACCACACCAGCACTATGATAGAGAGCACTGAGAGCACACCAGCACCGAGATAGAGAGCACTGACACCAGCACCGAGATAGAGAGCACTGACACCAGCACCGTGATAGAGAGCACTGAGACCACACCAGCACCGAGATACAGAGCACTGACACCACACCAGCACAGAGATAGAGAGCACTGACACCACACCAGAACCTTTCGGACAGGACACTGGACGAGGGGCAAGCCAACAGTTCCATTGCAAATTGGGCCAGCTCTGGCCAGAGCTCAAGCCTGCCCACCCAGTAGTCCAGGGGTTCATCACGCCGTTAACCCGATGTAGTCGGACACCTGTCGGTCTAGGCGTTCCCTGATGCTGGATCCAGAAGGACACCTGTCGATGGGTCGGCTGAAAGAATGACCTCATATCAGAAGTCACCAACACATCTTCAAACTGCCCTCTTCTTGCAGGCGCTGTTGGATTGGTACCCACAACTCTTTCTCTGGGAGTGTGAATTCCTCCTCTGCCAGCGCACGCAAAAGCAGAATGCAGCAGTTGTTGAAGCAAGGTCTGTAAGCGCTCCATTCTGACAGCCCTCTGTGACAGTGATAAAATTTCCACCATTTTGTGTTTGTACCGGGGGTCTAAGTATTTTGCCACCCAGTACTGGTCCTTGACCTTTATGCTTTTCATACGGTGTCCCTGTTAAAACACTGGAGCATGAAGGCCCCCATTTGCACTAAACTGGAAGCGGTGTGGTGGCCTGGCTCCTGCTCATCATCCAGGATAATGTTGTCCTCCTTGTTCTCCTCTCCCCATCCGCGCACAACAACAGGGATCCCAGAAAGGTTTAAAGCATGCTCTTCTTGCTCCTCCTCATCCGCCCTGGCACCATCCTCCTCTGACTCCTCTTCAGACTCTTGTTGTTGACTTGTCTCAGATAGAGTAGCCCCCCCTGGGAATTCATCCAGGATTGCAACTTCCTCATCTTCCTGCTCCTGCTCCTCCATGGCTTGATCAATGACACAATGCAATGCACGCTCCATAAAGAAGGCATAAGGTACGATGTCACTGATGGCGCCATGGCTGTGACTGAACAGTTTGGTGATCTGATCAAGTGGCCGTAGAAGTCTGCATGAGTCGCGCATGAGCAGCCACTGGCGCGGTGAACCTGTTCTGCTGCAGAGTTCATACAGATAGTTGTTAACTGCACATTTCTGCTGGAGCAGCCTATCAAGCATATAGAAGGTTGAGTTCCATCGCATCAGGCAGTCACAAATAAGACGTCTGACTGGCAGATTGTGTCGCCGCTGAATGTCACACACCACTTTACCAACTATCAAATTGAGCGGTGTTAGCCACTGATCTGCCTGTGAATGCAAAGCTGAAAGGAGTGCAGGGCCAATGTGGTTCTTGGCTTCCAGGCACAACAGACGCAGCACAGAATGGCAACGTCTCACCTGGCATGTTGAATAGGTTCTGGGGAGCTTGGGCGGCGCAGCGGAAGAGACGCTAGCAGCGGAAAACAAGGAGGAAGGAAGAGAGGGAGGAGGATGGAGTAGGAGGAGGAGAAGAAGAGGCAGGCCTGCATGCAATCTGTGGCGGTAAAACCAAATCTACACGGGTGCCACGGGTTACATGCTTGACAGCCATGAGAAGGTTCACCCAGTGGGCAGTAAAAGTTATATACCTTCCCTGCCCATGTTTGCTAGACCACGTGTCTGTGGTCAGATGTATATTGGCACTGACACTGTGTGCCAGAGATACATTCACTTGCCGCTGAACATGGCCATATAGCTCTGGGATGCCCTTCTGTGAGAAATACTTCCTTCCTGGGACCTTCCATTGTGGTGTTCCAATGGCCACACACTTTCGAAAGGCCTCCGAGTCCACCAGTTTATATGGCAGTAGTTGGCGGGCTATCAGTTCTGACAAGCCAACCGTCAACCGTTGGGCAAGAGGGTTATCCGGCCTTTTTTTTACGCTCGAATATTTGGCCCACGGAAGCCTGCCCTTTTCCAGAAAAACATGAGAATGGCATGATGGAAGGTGGAGTGGAGGACAAGTTGTAAGGCTGGCCGCAGGCCAGCCTGGATTTGTAGGAGGAGCCTGAGAGGGCTATTTAAACCCCCTCCTCTGTCAGGGCCAGTGTCGGTGGGATTTCTGGATGGAGGCAGCTGGCGCTCAGGGGGGGAGGTTGATCAATCTTCCAGGGTGGGGTGATCCCGCTTGCCGTTATTCTGGTTTGGGAGGAGGGGAGGGTGTGATCGCCCCCCAGCTCCTCTCTCTCTCTCTCTCTCTCTCCCCATGTGTATCGCTTTGTGGGCGGTATTGTTTTTTGCTCCTTTCTCTCCCTGCCCGCCCTCTCCCCATGTACATGGTCGCCTGGTGAGGGGAGGTGGTGGTAGGCGGCGCCGACGGCTCCCCTCCTCTCCACTCAGGTACTGAGCGCCCGCTGTTTCTCCTCGTTGGGGGGGGGGTGTTCGGCCGCGCCGGCTCCCCCTCCCCCCTCACGTATGCAGAGCGGCCGCCGATTCTCCAGGTGAGGGGAGGTGGAGGTAGTCGGCTGCCGCCGGCCCCCCCCCTCTCCCCTCGGGGGTACGTAGCGCCCGCCGTTGCTGCTCGTGGGGGGGAGGGGGAGGCTCCCCCTCCCCCCCCTCACATACAGGGTGCCCGCCGGTTCCTCTGGCGAGGGTAGGGGGAGGTATTCGGCCGCGCCGGCTCCCCCTCCCCCCCCCTCACATATCTGTCAGCAATGGAAGAGGAGCAAATCCAGTCAAATGTCTAAGACATAAGAAGTTGGGGCACATCGCTGAGAACATGTGCCTCCTTGTACATAGGACGCCTCACACCCAGCGTCCCCCCTGCCTGCACTCTGCTCTAAGCTTCCAGAGAGGGGAGGGGGGTAACCCCCCTTTTACTGCTTATCAGCGATCATTCGGGGGGGAGGGTTAGCTCCTTCCCTGCTACCAAATCATTGCAGGGAGGTTAACCCCTTACATATTATAAATAATGATTGGGGGGTTAAGGAATGAAGGTGTTAACTCCTTGTCTGCTGGGAGTAAGGCGCATGTGGGGGGGTTTGACCTCTTTCATGGTAACTAACACTTTCATAGTCTATACTTATACACTTTAGGCTGTGTATGCGGGCCCTTCAACACTATGTATGATGCATACATTTCATGTGTCATATATATACTGTGTCCATGAGTTGTATGTTATATAGTCTGTTTGAAAATTCTGATGTGGATTTGGCTCATGTCCTTGGGTACATTTTGTGCTTTGTATCCTTAATGCATTCTCTGTACACAGTATCTCCTGTGTGCACCGTAAATGCTATGTGCTCATCTGAGTTCTGTGCGGGGTGTCTTTTGGGTTGTCTGCACTGTGTGCTGAGATACGACTTATTCCCATTCCTTTCGCTTTCTGGGAGTGGGCTCCAGTAGGGAACAGGAAGGTACATCATATATTTAAATATAAAAATGGGAGGACAGTATTTGATCATAATAACTGTTCTGCAGGCTTAAACTTCAAGTGTAACCATATCATCTATTGTTGGCTAAAGTCATTCAAAGGGCACTCAGAGCAATTTCACACATCTAACAACACTCCTGAGCTCCACATGGTGGGCCTCCTGAGCTCCACGTGATGGGTCTCTCTCCCCCCCCCCCCCCTGAGCTCCACGTGGTGGGCCTCCTGAGCTCCACGTGATGGGTCTCTCCCCCCCCCCCCCTGAGCTCCACATGGTGGGCCTCCTGAGCTCCACGTAATGGGTCTCCCCTCCCCCCCCTGAGCTCCACATGGTGGGCCTCCTGAGCTCCACGTGGTGGGTCCCCCCCCCCCCTCCTGAGCTCCACGTGGTGGGTCCCCCCTCCTCTGCCTGTGCTGTGGGTTTCCTCCTCCCCACCCGCTTGAGCTCCACGCGGCGGGTCTCCTCACCCGCCTGAGCTCCTCGTGGCGGGTCTCCTCACCCGCCTGAGCTCCACGTGGCGGGTCTCCCAACCCGCCTGAGCTCCACGTGGCGGGTCTCCCAACCCGCCTGAGCTCCACGTGGCGGGTCTCCCCCCCCCCCCTGTCTGAGCTCCACGTGACATTCCTGTCACAGCGCTCAGTCTAGCATTTCCGTCACGGCGTTATGTCCAGCTTTTCCGTCACAGCGTTCTGTGCGGCATTTCTGTCGCAGCATTCTGTGCGGCATTTCTGTCGCAACGTTCTGTGCAGCATTTCTGTCGCAGCGTTCTGTGCAGCATTTCTGTCACAGCGTTCTGTGCGGCATTTCCGTCACAGCGTTCTGTGCGGCATTTCCGTCACAGCGTTGTGCTGCATTTCCGTCACAGCGTTGTGCTGCATTTCCGTCACAGCGTTGTGCTGCATTTCTGTCACAGCGTTTTGCTGCATTTCTGTCACAGCGTTTTGCTGCATTTCCGTCACAGCGTTTTGCTGCATTTCCGTCACAGCGTTTTGCTGCATTTCTGTCACAGCGTTTTGCTGCATTTCCGTCACAGCATTCTGTGCGGCATTTCTGTCACAGCGTTCTGTGCAGCATCTCCTGTTAGTTTTTCAGTCATAGCATTCTGTCCAACATGTCTGGCATAGCGTTTTTGCCCCTGGATGCCTGTCATAGCATTCTGCCCCGGCATGTCTGTTGTGGCTTTCTGCCCCAAGACTTCTGTTTTCTAGTGCATTGACTGCTATGTATGAGTGGAGCCAGTGACGTTACCCGTTTGGAGCCTTTGTGAACACAGCTGGCAGGGAAGCCGGTGTGGGGAAAGCCTCCTTCCAGCTGATTATTTGAATGCGCTACTTGGCAGTCATGGTTATGTGAGTGAATTGTTGTGTGTGTGTAGCACGCAGGTGGTGTTCTGAACCAGGATTTCTGTCATGGCGTTTCTGAACCAGTATTTCTGTCATGGCGTTTCTGAACCAGGATTTCTGTCATGGCGTTTCTGAACCAGGATTTCTGTCATGGCGTTTCTGAACCAGGATTTCTGTCATGGCGTTTCTGAACCAGGATTTCTGTCATGGCGTTTCTGAACCAGGATTTCTGTCATGGCGTTTCTGAACCAGGATTTCTGTCGTGGCGTTTCTGAACCAGGATTTCTGTCGTGGCGTTTCTGAACCAGGATTTCTGTCATGGCGTTCTGAACCAGGATTTCTGTCATGGCGTTCTGAACCAGGATTTCTGTCATGGCGTTCTGAACCAGGTTTCTGTCATGGCGTTCTGAACCAGGATTTCTGTCGTGGCGTTCTGAACCAGGATTTCTGTCGTGGCGTTCTGAACCAGGATTTCTGTCTTTGCATTTCTGTCTCTGCATTCAGTCTCAGTGTGTTTTCGGGCTTTGCATTACTGGCCAGGATTCTGCTGTTGCTTCGCTGTCTCAGTTATTCTGTTATAGCATTTCTGCCCCAGGATTTCTGGCATTTCATTTATGCCTCAGCGTTTCAGTCTTGGTTATTGCTGTCATTGCGTTCTGCCACTACGTTTCTGCTTCAGCATTAAGTTTCAGCGTTTCCTGGCATGGTGTTTTTCATCATGGCATGCTGTGTTTCTGTCTCAGCGTTTTCTGTCTCAGCGTTTTCTGTCTCAGCGTTTTCTGTCTCAGCGTTTTCTGTCTCAGCGTTTTCTGTCTCAGCGTTGTCTGTCTCAGCGTTTTCTGTCTCAGCGTTTTCTGTCTCAGCGTTGTCTGTCTCAGCGTTGTCTGTCTCAGCGTTGTCTGTCTCAGCGTTTTCTGTCTCAGCGTTTTCTGTCTCAGCGTTGTCTGTCTTTGTGTTGCTGCCGGCATGCCTGTCATGGTATTTCAGACTTGGTGTTCAAGTCTCAGAGTTTCTCAGAGGGGCGTTGTTCACTCAGGGCATACTCTGGTAGTCATTTGTCTTGTTGATTGTCATGTCCCATCGTGTCTGTGTCATGTTTTGTTCCTGGGTCAGGCAGCTAGGGCTCACACTTCAGGATCTGTCACGTCTATAGATCCATACAGGCTGAGGTTTCGTTATTAATTGGTTGTTGTCCACAATCTTCTCGCCCGTATACCATACGTCATACGTTGCATGTTCATTCACCACATCTATACGACTACCCACCATTCCCTATGGGTACACTAGCCCTGAGTTTTCAGTAATTACCTGTCTCTGCACTGCAGGTTACTCGGGCTCACTTACCACTCACAGGTGGGTGGGGGGGGGGTCCGTCTGTCAGGATCTTTTACGCACAGTGGTCTGGACTTTTCTGCTCATGTTTCATTCTTAGTTAGGCAGGGGGTATTATTGTTCTCATGTCTGGTTGTCTGTCATTTCTCTAGTTTGTGTTTCAGGTTGGGCCGTCTTGGCATCCGATATCATCCATGCTTGCTATCACTTCCTTCAGCCCGGCCGTTGTTGGGGGGCTAGTTGATTGGTGCTGATGTCTTTTCACCACTGGGCTCACCCTTGGGTCAGAAGCAATCGGAAAATTTTCCGTCAGTTGATGTCTTGTTGTGTTGAGACCCTGGTTACTGCCAGGGATGTATAGTCTCTCTCAGGGTGTTTGGTAAGCCACGTCCCCGTGACGGTCCTTGGGGGGGTAGGTTGGGCAGATGTCATAATGGTTTTGGATTCCACTCTTGGCTCTGATCTTGTTTGAACTTATTGCCTGGAGTTCCACTTAGGGACATCAGTCCAGTCGTCTTTTCCGATCCCCAGCTTGTTCCAAGCAGGGGGGGCTTGGGTATGTCTGTATCATGCCATGGGGACTATTTCCCCGGGAGGGAGTCTGGCCCTCCTTGGTTCAGGATTCTGTCCCAGCTGTTGGGTTCAGGCTGTAGCATGACCCGATCGTATCCGGTGGGACCTGGGTCCTGCGTCCGGTATGGTTTCTCCTGGTTGACAGTATTATTGCCATGGTGCATGGGCCTTATCCGCTTACTCCGTCACATCCATCAGGTTTCCAGCTTTTCGCACTCCTGCTAGTGGTCTTTTTTTGCCACTCACCCTCTTGGGGGGGGTATGACTCTGGACTATTTCACTGGAGTTCATTGGGGTATTTCGCCATCTTTTGCAGGGGTTTCATCGGGCCAGGCCTTGTTCCTTTCCCCTCTCGTATTCTCTCATTTCACAAGCAGTTCATTCTCGGGTCTGGGTGTCACGGGCATCCGGCTCAATTCAATCTTTCAGGGGTTGTTCAGTTGGTTTCAGGGTAGTGTCACAGGTTCGATAGGGGGTTCCTTCTCATCGCCAGGTCAGGAGTCGGTGTGTTCTTTGCCATTGCGAACACTTTCCGGGTACTTGCGGGATACGTACTGCTGCCGTCCGGGAGCACACCTTTATCCGTGATTGTTCATTACCTTCCCTTCTTCACCTAAATTTTGTGTCTTTTTGCCCTCTTCTCAGGCATACTGACCAGCTAGGCCAAGGCACACCTCAGGCCTTGGTTCTTAGGAGTATCACTTTTCCCGCTTGAAGACTCTGACTACAAGTTGTAAGGCTGGCCGCAGGCCAGCCTGGATTTGTAGGAGGAGCCTGAGAGGGCTATTTAAACCCCCTCCTCTGTCAGGGCCAGTGTCGGTGGGATTTCTGGATTCCCACCCACCTGTTCCCCAGTTTCATACATTCTCATAGTATTTTGTTCTTATTCTTACATTCAGGGTATGCCCTCTTCTCAGGCATACTGACCAGCTAGGCCAAGGCACACCTCAGGCCTTGGTTCTTAGGAGTATCACTTTTCCCGCTTGAAGACTCTGACTACAATTGTGAGGAGAGAGGAGAAGTAGAAGACGAGGCTGGACGGTGAGAGCCTGGAGTGTGGCTTTGTGGGTACCGTTGCCCCCACTGGGCTTGGTGATGGCAGCTCATGTACCTTCTTAAGGCAGTCGTCCCTAGGTGAGTGTTGGGCTTACCACGACTTATGCGTTGACTGCAAAGGCTGCAGATGGCAACACTATTGTCAGCAGCAGACACGTTAAAAAAAGCCCACACTGCGGAGCCATGTGGCGGCATCCTGGGAGCGCCAGATGTGACCGTACATGGTTGATGCCTCACTCCTGATACATTAGCAGTCTGCTTTGTCCCTCCTGTGCAATCTAAGTTCTGCCTGCTTCTCCTCCCTATCTGCTGGTCCATATCTCCCTCTGAACTCCCCTCCTCTTCCTCTCTTGTGGGCACCCACGTGACATCACTAGACACATCATCATTGACATCACCTTCCCCACCTCTATAATTAGAGATCTCGAAGTAGGCAGCAACACCGGGGACCAACCACCTCCTTGGGCTGATCTGGGTACTATCATCAGACTGCTGAGTGGCGGTTGTTGCTACCTCCTCTTCCTGATCCAATGCCAAGAGTGGCTGCGCATCGGCAATGTCTTGTGATGGATCGGAAAATAATTCCTGTGACTCAAGCGGAGGGTATATGGTGGTGGTGGTGGTGGTGTTGGTGGTAGTGTTTTTGGGGGTGCCCATAGCAGAGAGTGAAGAAGAGGGTGCAGATCGAGAGGATGAGGAGGGTTCAGAAGGGTAAGGCTGAGTGAGCCACTCAACCAAGTCTGGTGCATCTTTTGACGTAATCACACGGGCCTTCTGCAATTTGCCACTTTGGCTCAAGCCTTTTGCTCCTGCCCTACCCCTACCACCCCTGCGGAAGGGCCTGCCTCTTCCTCTGCCTGTAATTTTTTAAATGACCCTGTGACAAAAGTCTCTAGAGAAGTGCAGTATGTATGTGGAAGAAGGTATACAACACCCCGCTTCAATCTGTTGTTTTTGGGGGCCACTGGTCTATCACACCAGTTATAATACTTTTTTTTAATTGCGTTTGTCACTCTTTGAAGTATCGCTGCTGAACCGCTCAGCAGTCACAATGCTGCACAGTGGAAATGCACTATACTATGCACTATACTATGCTTTCTACATGTGCAAGTATTTTATACGTGTATTATACCACTATATACTGCACACCAAATAGTACACCTATAGCAGTCCTTAAAAGGACGTTTGTGGACCTAATAGTAGCTAGCTAGTAGCTAGTGAATTGCAGACTGTCCCGGCTCCAAAAACCAAACTGGCCCTCCCTACACTGAGAAACGACAGCTGCAGAATCGGTCAGCAGCACTGCAGTGCACTATAATATGCTGTCTATATTTGAAAGAAATATTATACGTCTACAACCCTATATATTGTACACCTATAAAAGGACCTTTGTGGGCCTTGTAGCTAGTGATTTGCAGACTGTCCCTGCTCAGAACACCAAACTGTCCCTCAGTCCCTACACTGATAAAAGACAGCTGCAGAATCGGGCAGCACTCAGCAGCACAGCAGTCAGCAGTGCACCATAATATACCTTGTATATTTGAAAGAAAGTATATTATATGTCTACAACCCTATATACTGTACACCTATACCAGTCCTTAAAAGGAGCTTTGTGGACTTAATAGTAATAGCTAGTGATTAAACTGACTGTCCCTGCTCCACACAGCGTCCTGTCCCTACACTGACAAAAGACAGCTGCAGAATTGGTCAGCAGTGCACTCAGCAATAACCAGCACAGCAGTCAGCAGCAGTGCACCAGAATCCTATATACGGTACACCTATACCAGTCCTTAAAAGGACTTTTGTGGACCTAATAGCTAGCGATTTGTGCCACTACAGTCTGTCCCTGCTCCACACAGCAACCTCTCCCTACACTGACAAAAGACAGAATGTAAAATGGCCGCCAGATCAGGTCTATTTATAAGGTAGGGGGAATGTCCAATTGTCCATGTGCTGAAATGTCTCAATTGGCTGTCCTGTACCCCATGATGGATGTGTCACGGCTCAAAGTTCTTCACAATGTAAACAAATATGGCCACCTCGAACAGCGCCAGAAGTCCGCCTGTTTGGCGAATCACGAACGAGCAAAATTCGCTGTGAACCGACCGCCGGGCGAACCGCAAGGCCATTTCTAATTATCATTTTATCTCTGGAGTTTATCCCCTTTTTAATGCATGCCAATATTCTGTTTGCTTTGTTAGCAGCAGGTTGGCATTGCATGCCATTGCTGAGACTATCATCTACTAGAACCCCAAGGTCCTTTTCCATCCTAGATTCCTTCAGAGTTTCTCCCCCAGTGTATAGATTGCATTCATATTTTTGGGACCCAAATGCATTATTTAAATTTTTTCTATATTAAACATAATTTGCCATGTAGCTGCCCACCCCGATAATTTGTTCAGATATTTTTGCAAGGTTATCACATTCGGCAGAGAAGTTATTGCCCTGCTTAGCTTAGTATCATCGGTAAATACAGAAATTTAACTCTTCACCCCATCCTCCAGGTCGTTTATGTACAAATTAAATAGGATTAGTCCCAGCACAGAAGACCGGGGGACCCTACTACCCACCCCTGACCATTCCAAGTACTCCCCATTTATCACTACCCTCTAAACTCGCCCTTGTAGCCAGTTTTCAATCCATGTACTCACCCTATGGTACATGCCAACTAACCTTATTTTGTACAGTAAACGTTTATGTGGAACAGTGTCAAATGCTTTTGCAAAAATCCAGATACACCACGTCTATGGGGCCTTCCTTTATCTAGATGGCAATGCACCTCCTCGTAGAAGTTGCTGGGATCCCTGGAAGCCTCACGTCAATTTGTACTGGAAAGCAGGCATTGTTTTGTTGAGTGGGTTTTATGCTATCTCTCAATGTCCTTCTGAGGGGAACATATGCTCTAATTTATGGAGGGGGAGTTTTATCCCATTATTGAGTATCTCCTTTTTCAAAAGACTCCAGAGCTGTGAAATTTTTTTGTGACACTATTCCTGCTTTCCGTGGTAGAGGCTTCCAGTTTAATAGTTTATATTTCCAGATATACTTTATTCAAAGATACAGTATCTCACAAAAGTGAGTACACCCCTCACATTTTTGTAAATATTTTATTATATCCTTTCATGTGACAACACTGAACAAATTACACTTTGCAAAGATGTAAAGTAGTGAGTGTACAGCTTGTATAACAGTGTAAATTTGCTGTCCCCTCAAAATAACTCAACACACAGCCATGGGCGATTGACCATTCGGTCCGAGGGCCCCGAAGTCAGGGGTGCCCCATGAGCTGCTCAGTCTGCCCTTGGATGTGCCCACAGCTTAATATGAAGGATTGGGGAAGTTTATGCACCATGGAGGTAGTGAGCTATGTCATCCCTGCCTGCAGTTGTTGAGGGTATATGAGTGGACTGGGGTGCTTGTCGATTACAGAGCGATCATGGTGCAATGAGAATGATAGCAGTAACAGGCACTCCGGCTGCCTCTCCTCCTGGGGAATTCAGCAGAGGGGCAGGGCCACAGTATACATCCATGCCGCGGGGAAAGCCAGTGAGACAGCTGGAGGCTGCAGAGTGAGGACAGAGTAGAGTCCTCATGTCGGGGGCAGTCATCTGAACTGCCTTGTGTGCAGCAGCAGGTCAGTGTGTAATCACAGCATATCTCTGATCACCAGCCAGGCTGACTGTGTGTTTCTTCTTCCCCAGTGCCCATCTACCAGGTGCTATTCCCTAGTACACTGATATCTGTACACTGAGTGCCCCTCAGTGTACAGATTTATCAGTTTTGTATATAAGGAATAGGAATATAAGGAATATAAGGAAACCCATGTTTAGACTCAAACATCGTCTGTTTGCCCGACCGGCGAATTCCGAGCGTTATGGGCCGTTTTTGCGCTAAATTTGAGTGGCGCGTCACGGCCCACATTTCACTGCGGAATCGCAGTGCGTTGCTGGATGCTGATTGGCCAAGCATGCACTATGACCTGTATACTATGGCCAATCACAGCGCAGAAAAAACGGAGAGCGATGATTGGCCAAAGCCAGGGTGGCTTTGGCCAATTATGTCTCAGGGGGTTTAGTACGCGCTCCACACTATATAAGGCCACCTGCATGGCGGCCTTGTGTAGTGTGTTGCGGTGGCAGAGAGAGCTAGACAGAGAGACAGTGTCATTTGATTTAAGTTAGATAGAATAGGCAGGTGAGTAAGTTAGCTTCAGTTACAGTGTGTAGAGGATATATATGCATCCCAGGTGTGCTGTATATATATTTATACACTATATCCACATTTAGCTAGATCCGTTCCTGTTATTCTCTTCATGATATACTGACAGGCAGGGAGCTGCATTATTTTCACTTAGCGTACTGTGTCCTTTGCACAGTGTGCAAGTAAAGCTTTACCTGAATACAATTGCCGGCATTCTCATACTAATACAGGCAGGGAACTGCATTCATTTGTTTTAGTGTCCTTTGCACAGTGTGCACCTAAACCAGGAATATTCAATTAGTGGACATCCAGCTGTTGCAAAAGTACAAGTACAATACAGTACAAGTACAATATAGATGTATAGACATGCATATTTTCAATCTCCATATAGTTTAAGTTTTTCTGAAGCCTGTTAGGCAATGCATGCATAATGGCACTTTCAGTGCTGGTCGCACTATATTTGCATGCGGATTTGCTCTGTAGACTTCAATTCGCCCACTTTGCTCCCAGCTCCCCGGGGTTCCGGTGGTGGCTTTTCTCTTTTGCGCTCCCATCAGCCCTCACGGCCAGGTCGGGGCGATGTGGCAGTCTTTAGTCATCTGCATGGCTTATTTTTGATTGCTATCTAGTTTTAAATGATTAATTTTGTATTAAAATGGATGTCATGTTATAATGTATTTAATCTGTATATTTTTTTTAGTGTGAACTGCTGCTGAAGAAGCGCTATTTGAGCATGGAACATGTCGAGCCACTTTAGATAAAAATCTGGACCCTCACACCTGACACCACTCCTGGGATTTGACCCAATTCACTCTGAATGCATCTCCTATACAGAATACCAAAATCAATGGCTTTGTATTATATATATATTGTAGTACTATATATCTAATTATAAGACTTATTGGAGAATGTTAGTGATCAGGCAGTGTGAGCCATATTAATATCATTTCTATTTTAATGTTATGAAAACGATCTTTGTACTATATACACGTTATTGTCTAATGTTTGTCAATTTGTGTAAATCAAATAAAAATTCTTATTATCTTTTAGACAAAGTACTCATGTGCCTTGTAAAGTCCATACAATATTAGTTCCTTTTTTCTCGTAATCCATATCGGGACGTTGGCACATTAATATTGGTCTGTTGGCAGTGTCACCCTGCGATACATACGTTTTAAATTTTACACTCTTTAATTCTCACCCACCAAGAGTCACTTTGAGGGCTTACAGTGTTGTGGCAACACCAAAATCTTAGGCCCACATTTCTGCAGAGCATATAGGGCAGGCCCCTACTTTCAAACATCCAACTTACAAACGTCTCCTACTTGCAAACGGAAGGAGACAACAGGAAGGGAGATGAAAAAAGATGGACGGCAAAAAAATGATAACCCTTCCCTATGTTTTCCAAAAAGCTTAAAAATTGATTTTTTGACTGGAGCTACACTTTAAAAATGTACCAGTTCAAAATTACAAACAGATTCTACTCTACACAACAAACCTACACAGTCCCTGTCTTGTTTACACCGCCTGTATACTGCTGTTCTGAGTATATAGGGCCTGGGTGCCCCACGCCTTTACTTTTTAAATTTGGGTACGGGGTGCCCCTTAATATCCGTGCAAGACCCAAAGGGGCTGGTAATGGGCAGGGGGGCTACCCATGCCATTTTTCTCAATGATTTTCATCCGTATTGCCAGAACCAGGCATTACATTAAAACCGCAAGCAGTTTTAAATTACTTTTTTTCTGTGAAATGTCATTTTGTGCAGGGACTGTTGTAAACACGTTTCACTTCACAGGCATACTATAGACCCCCCGGGCATGATATTTAAAGGAATATTTCACTTTTTTTTCACTTTAATCGTCATTAAAATCAGTACTCCCGAAAAAACTGTAGTTTTAAAAAAAAAAATTGGCATTGATCCATGTCCCCTGGGGCAGGAGCCAGGTCCCCAAACCCTTTTTAGAACAATATCTTGCATATTAGCCTTTAAAATTATCACTTTTGATTTCGAACATTCAAGTCCCATAGACTTTAATGGGGTTCTAAAGTTCGTACGAATTTTCGGTCCGTTCGAAGGTTCTGGTGCGAACCGAACCAGGGGTGTTTGGCTCCTCCCTAATGCTGAGTGACTATCCTCTTCCACCTCAATGATCATGTTGATAGCTTGTAAGAACATTTTTGGTTCTGGGCGCCGCCACCAATGGATAAGGCCCAACTTTTCAGCCTCTGTTTAACAGGGGCATATAATTACAATTTTTTATGCAATATTTTGCAGGAGGGTTCGTTGCTGCGCTCAACTACAATATCTGTGAGGGGTTGCAGTGTTGTGGACACAGCACCAGTGCCTAAGGCCAATTTTTCAGCCCCTGTTTAACAGGGGCATGTAATTACAATTTTTGATGTAATGCTTTGCAGCAGGGCTCATTCCTGTGCTCCAACTAGAGTTTCTGTGAGGTGTTGCAGTGTTGTGGCACCAGTGCCTAAGGCCCAATATTTTTCTGCCCCTGTACAACAGGGACATGTAATTACAATTCTTGATTTAATGTTTCACAGCAGGGCCTATTCCTGCGCCCACCAAGAGTAACTGTGAGGCTTACAGTGTTGTGGCAACACCACCACCACCAAAGGCCCAATTTTTCTGCCCCTGTTTAACAGGTGCATGTAATTACAATTCTTTATATAATATTTCACAGCAGGGCCCGTTCCAGCGCCCACCAAGAGTAACTGTGAGGACTTACAGTGTTGTGGCACCAGCACCACTACCACCAAAGGTCCAATTTTTCTACCACTGTTCAACAATGGCATGTAATTTTAATTTTTGATAAAATAGTTCACAGCAGGGCGCCAGCCAGCGCCCACCAAGAGTAACTGTGAGGGCTTACAGTTTTGTGGCAACACCAATAGAGATGGCCTTGCGGTTTGCCCGGCGGTCGGTTCACGGCGAATTTTGCTCGTTCAAGATTCGCCAAACCGGTGGACTTCTGGTGCTGTTCGCGGTGGCCATATTTGTTTACATTGTGAAGAACTTTGACCCATAATGACACATCCCTCATGGGGTACAGGACAGCCAATTGAGACATTTCAGCACATGGATAATTGGACATTCCCCCTACCTTATAAATAGACCTGATCTGGCGGCCATTTTACATTCTGTCTTTTGTCAGTGTAGGGAGAGGTTGCTGTGTGGAGCAGACCATGTTCCCCTCAGAAGGACATTGAGAGATAGCATAAACCCCACTCAACAAAACAATGCCTGCTTTCCAGTACAAATTGACGTGAGGCTTCCAGGGATCCCAGCAACTTCTACGAGGAGGTGCATTGCCATCTAGATAAAGGAAGGCCCCATAGACGTGGTGTATCTGGATTTTGCAAAAGCATTTGACACTGTTCCACATAAACGTTTACTGTACAAAATAAGGTTAGTTGGCATGTACCATAGGGTGAGTACATGGATTGAAAACTGGCTACAAGGGCGAGTTCAGAGGGTAGTGATAAATGGGGAGTACTTGGAATGGTCAGGGGTGGGTAGTAGGGTCCCCCAGTCTTCTGTGCTGGGACTAATCCTATTTAATTTGTTCATAAACGACCTGGAGGATGGGGTGAAGAGTTACATTTCTGTATTTACCGATGATACTAAGCTAAGCAGGGCAATAACTTCTCTGCCGAATGTGGAAACCTTGCAAAAATATCTGAACAAATTATCGGGGTGGGCAGCTACATGGCAAATTATGTTTAATATAGAAAAAATTTAAATAATGCATTTGGGTCCCAAAAATATGAATGCAATCTATACACTGGGGGAGAAACTCTGGAGGAATCTAGGATGGAAAAGGACCTTGGGGTTCTAGTAGATGATAGTCTCAGCAATGGCATGCAATGCCAACCTGCTGCTAACAAAGCAAACAGAATATTGGCATGCATTAAAAAGGGGATAAACTCCAGAGATAAAATGATAATTAGAAATGGCCTTGCGGTTCGCCCGGCGGTCGGTTCACAGCGAATTTTGCTCGTTCGTGATTCGCCAAACAGGCGGACTTCTGGCGCTGTTCGCGGTGGCCATATTTGTTTACATTGTGAAGAACTTTGAGCCGTGACACATCCATCATGGGGTACAGGACAGCCAATTGAGACATTTCAGCACATGGACAATTGGACATTCCCCCTACCTTATAAATAGACCTGATCTGGCGGCCATTTTACAT
Source organism: Lithobates pipiens (assembly GCF_037356315.1). Lineage (NCBI taxonomy): Eukaryota > Metazoa > Chordata > Amphibia > Anura > Ranidae > Lithobates > Lithobates pipiens. The sequence continues at coordinate 156,382,187 of NW_027507785.1, forward strand.
TCTGTCTTTTGTCAGTGTAGGGAGAGGTTGTTGTGTGGAGCAGGGACAGACTGTAGTGACACAAATCGCTAGCTATTAGGTCCATAAAAGTCCTTTTAAGGACTGGTATAGGTGTACAGTATATAGGGTTCTGGTGCACTGCTGCTGACTGCTGTGCTGGTTATTGCTGAGTGCACTGCTGACCGATTCTGCAGCTGTCTTTTGTCAGTGTAGGAACAGGACGCTGTGTGGAGCAGGGACAGTCAGTTTAATCACTAGCTATTACTATTAGGTCCCCAAAGGTCCTTTTAAGGACTGGTATAGGTGTACAGTATATAGGGTTCTGGTGCACTGCTGCTGACTGCTGTGCTGGTGATTACTGAGTGCACTGCTGACTGATTCTGCAGCTGTCTTTTGTCAGTGTAGGGACAGGACGCTGTGTGGAGCAGGGACAGTCAGTTTAATCACTAGCTATTACTATTAGGTCCCCAAAGGTCCTTTTAAGGACTGGTATAGGTGTACAGTATATAGGGTTCCAGTGCACTGCTGCTGACTGCTGTGCTGCTGATTGCTGAGTGCACTGCTGACCGATTCTGCAGCTGTCTTTTGTCAGTGTAGGGACAGGACGCTGTGTGGAGCAGGGACAGTCAATTTAATCACTAGCTATTACTATTAGGTCCACAAAGGTCCTTTTAAGGACTGGTATAGGTGTACAGTATATAGGGTTGTACACATATAATATACTTTCTTTCAAATATACAAAGTATATTATGGTGCACTGCTGACTGCTGTGCTGCTGAGTGCTGCCCGATTCTGCAGCTGTCTTTTATCAGTGTAGGGACTGAGGGACAGTTTGGTGTTCTGAGCAGGGACAGTCTGCAAATCAATTGCTACTAGGTCCACAAAGGTCCTTTTATAGGTGTACAGTATATAGGGTTGTACACGTATAATATACTTTATTTCAAATATACAAAGTATATTATGGTGCACTGCTGACTGCTGTGCTGCTGAGTGCTGCCCGATTCTGCAGCTGTCTTTTATCAGTGTAGAGACTGAGGGACAGTTTGGTGTTCTGAGCAGGGACAGTCTGCAAATCACTTGCTACTAGGTCCACAAAGGTCCATTTATAGGTGTACAGTATATAGGGTTGTACACGTATAATATACTTTCTTTCGTATATAGAAAGTATATTATGGTGCACTGCTGACTGCTGTGCTGCCCGATTCTGCTGCTGTCTTTTATCAGTTTAGGGACTGAGGGACAGTTTGGTGTTCTGAGCAGGGACAGTCTGCATATCACTTGCTACTAGGTCCACAAAGGTCCTTTTATAGGTGTACAGTATATAGGGTTGTACACGTATAATATACTTTATTTCAAATATACAAAGTATATTATGGTGCACTGCTGACTGCTGTGCTGCTGAGTGTTGCCCGATTCTGCTGCTGTCTTTTATCAGTTTAGGGACTGAGGGACAGTTTGGTGTTCTGAGCAGGGACAGTCTGCATATCACTCGCTACTAGGTCCACAAAGGTCCTTTTATAGGTGTACAGTATATAGGGTTGTACACGTATAATATACTTTCTTTCAAATATACAAAGTATATTATGGCGCACTGCTGACTGCTGAGTGCTGCCTAATTCTGCAGCTGTCTTTTATCAGTGTAGGGACTGAGGGACAGTTTGGTGTTCTGAGCAGGGACAGTCTGCAAATCACTTGCTACTAGGTCCACGAAGGTCCTTTTATAGGTGTACAGTATATAGGGTTGCACACGGGCCCGGACTGGCCATAGGGCAGACCGGGCATTTGCCCGGTGGGCCGGGGCCACCCGCTCCATAGCATGTTGCTGTTTAGGCCGCATAGCGGGAGGTAAGCGGCGACCGCGGCCTGAACATGGTTAACACAGGCCGTGGCCACCGCTCGCCGCTACCGCTATGCGGCCGTTTCGTGTCTCCTCCAGCGGAACTGGTGGCTGCATGGGCTGAGCTGTGTGTCTCTCTCACACACAGCTCAGCCTCAGCGCCGCGCTGACAGTTCCACTCTTTGCTCCCAGGGACTGCTCCTCCTCCTCCAGCCAAGGTGTCCGCACGGTGAGGTAAGGGGCGGGGCTGCTGTGAAGAAGTTTCCCCCGCTCGCGCCCCCCTTCTCTTGTCGGAAGCACATGTGAGGAGAAAGCTTCCCTCACCATTGGCCACAACAGAGGGCCAATCGGAGACCTAGAGGGGCATCATGGGAAATGTTGTCCCAGAGATAGGTAGCCCAATTGTTTTCTACAGGGAACTGAATACACTCCCCAGCATGCACACTGCTGGGGGGGAGGGAGAGAAAAACCTGGAAACAAGCAGAAGTGCCTGTAGCATCTACTACAGGAGACATACAAAACAAAAGAGAGGACTGTGCTGGGAAACTAATAGCCCCAGCACCACCAGAGAGAGCCACACTGCACCGCACAACCAGAGAGAGAGCCACGCTACACTGCACCACCAGAGAGAGAGTCACGCTGCACCGCACCACCAGAGACAGAGCCATGCTGCGCCGCACCACCAGAGAGAGAGCCATGCTGCACCGCACCACCAGAGAGAGAGCCATGCTGCACCGCACCACCAGAGAGAGAGCCACGCTGCACCGCACCACCAGAGAGAGCCACGCTGCACCGCACCACCAGAGAGAGAGCCACGCTGCACCACACCACCAGAGAGAGAGCCATGCTGCACCACCAGAGAGAGAGCCACGCTGCACCACCAGAGAGAGAGCCACGCTGCACCGCACCACCAGAGAGGGAGTGCCACACTGCACCTCACCACCAGAGAGAGACACACTGTACCGCACCACCAGAGAGAGAGAGCCATGCTGTTCCCGCACCACCAGAGACAGAGCCACGCTGCACCGCACTACCAGAGACAGAGCCACGCTGCACCGCACCACCAGAGAGAGAGTCACACTGCACCGCACCACCAGAGAGAGCCACGCTGCACTGCACCACCAGAGAGAGTCGCGCTGCACCGCACCACCAGAGAGAGAGTCACGCTGCACCGCACCACCAGAGAGAGTCGCGCTGCACCGCACCACCAGAGGGAGAGTCACGCTGCACCACACCACCAGAGAGAGCCACGCTGCACCGCACCACCAGAGAGAGTCACGCTGCACCGCACCACCAGAGAGAGAGTCACGCTGCACCACACCACCAGAGAGAGCCACGCTGCACCGCACCACCAGAGAGAGAGTCACGCTGCACCGCACCACCAGAGAGAGAGCAACGCTGCACCACACCACCAGAGAGAGCCACGCTGCACCGCACCACCAGAGAGAGAGTCACGCTGCACCGCACCACCAGAGAGAGAGCCACGCTGCACCGCACAACCAGAGAGAGAGCCACGCTGCACCACACCACCAGAGAGAGCCACGCTGCACCGCACCACCAGAGAGAGAGTCACGCTGCACCGCACCACCAGAGAGAGAGCCACGCTGCACCGCACAACCAGAGAGGGAGTGCCACACTGCATCTCACCACCAGAGAGAGCCACACTGTACCGCACCACCAGAGAGAGAGAGCCATGCTGTTCCCGCACCACCAGAGACAGAGCCACGCTGCACCGCACTACCAGAGACAGAGCCACGCTGCACTGCACCACCAGAGAGAGAGTCACGCTGCACCGCACCACCAGAGAGAGCCACGCTGCACCGCACCACCAGAGAGAGTCACGCTGCACCGCACCACCAGAGAGAGAGTCACGCTGCACCACACCACCAGAGAGAGCCACGCTGCACCGCACCACCAGAGAGAGTCGCACTGCACTGCACCACCAGAGAGAGAGTCATGCTGCACCACACCACCAGAGAGAGCCACGCTGCACCACACCACCAGAGAGAGTCGCGCTGCATCGCACCACCAGAGAGAGAGTCACGCTGCACCGCACCACCAGAGAGGGAGTGCCACACTGCACCTCACCACCAGAGAGAGCCACACTGTACCGCACCAGAGAGAGAGAGAGCCATGCTATTCCCGCACGACCAGAGACAGAGCCACGCTGCACCGCACCACCAGAGACAGAGCCACGCTGCACCGCACCACCAGAGAGAGAGCCACGCTGCACCGCAACACCAGAGAGAGCCACGCTGCACCGCACAACCAGAGAGAGAGCCACGCTGCACCGCACAACCAGAGAGGGAGTGCCACACTGCATCTCACCACCAGAGAGAGCCACACTGTACCGCACCACCAGAGAGAGAGAGCCATGCTGTTCCCGCACCACCAGAGACAGAGCCACGCTGCACCGCACTACCAGAGACAGAGCCACGCTGCACTGCACCACCAGAGAGAGAGTCACGCTGCACCGCACCACCAGAGAGAGCCACGCTGCACCGCACCACCAGAGAGAGTCACGCTGCACCGCACCACCAGAGAGAGAGTCACGCTGCACCACACCACCAGAGAGAGCCACGCTGCACCGCACCACCAGAGAGAGTCGCACTGCACTGCACCACCAGAGAGAGAGTCATGCTGCACCACACCACCAGAGAGAGCCACGCTGCACCACACCACCAGAGAGAGTCGCGCTGCATCGCACCACCAGAGAGAGAGTCACGCTGCACCGCACCACCAGAGAGGGAGTGCCACACTGCACCTCACCACCAGAGAGAGCCACACTGTACCGCACCAGAGAGAGAGAGAGCCATGCTATTCCCGCACGACCAGAGACAGAGCCACGCTGCACCGCACCACCAGAGACAGAGCCACGCTGCACCGCACCACCAGAGAGAGAGCCACGCTGCACCGCAACACCAGAGAGAGCCACGCTGCACCGCACCACCAGAGAGAGAGCCACGCTGCACCGCACCACCAGAGAGAGCCACGCTGCACCGCACCACCAGAGAGGGAGTGCCACACTGCACCTCACCACCAGAGAGAGCCACACTGTACCGCACCACCAGAGAGAGAGAGCCACGCTGTTCCCGCACCACCAGAGAGAGCCACGCTGCACCGCACCACCAGAGACAGAGCCACGCTGCACCGCACCACCAGAGAGAGAGTCACGCTGCACCGCACCACCAGAGAGAGAGCCACACTGCACCGCACAACCAGAGAGGGAGTGCCACACTGCACCTCACCACCAGAGAGAGCCATACTGTACCGCACCACCAGAGAGAGAGAGAGTCATGCTGTTCCCGCACCACCAGAGACAGAGCCACGCTGCACCGCACTACCAGAGACAGAGCCACGCTGCACCGCACCACCAGAGAGAGAGTCACGCTGCACCGCACCACCAGAGAGAGCCACGCTGCACCGCACCACCAGAGAGAGTCACGCTGCACCGCACCACCAGAGAGAGTCGCGCTGTACCGCACCACCAGAGAGAGAGTCACGCTGCACCACACCACCAGAGAGAGCCGCGCTGCACCGCACCACCAGAGAGAGTCGCGCTGCACCGCACCACCAGAGAGAGAGTCACGCTGCACCACACCACCAGAGAGAGCCACGCTGCACCACACCACCAGAGAGAGTCGAGCTGCATCGCACCACCAGAGAGAGAGTCACGCACCACCGCACCACCAGAGAGAGAGCCACGCTGCACCGCACCACCAGAGAGGGAGTGCCACACTGCACCTCACCACCAGAGAGAGCCACACTGTACCGCACCACCAGAGAGAGAAAGCCATGCTTTTCCCGCACCACCAGAGACAGAGCCACGCTGCACCGCACCACCAGAGACAGAGCCACGCTGCACCGCACCACCAGAGAGAGAGCCACTCTGCACCGCACCACCAGAGAGAGACACACTGCACCGCACCACCAGAGAGAGAGCCACGCTGCACCGAACCACCAGAGAGAGCCACGCTACACCGCACCACCAGACAGAGAGCCACGCTGCACCACCAGACAGAGAGCCATGCTGCACCACCAGAGAGAGAGCCACACTGCACCGCACAACCAGAGAGGGAGTGCTACACTGCACCTCACCACAAGAGAGAGCCACACTGTACCGCACCACCAGAGAGAGAGAGCCATGCTGTTCCCGCACCACCAGAGAGAGCCCCGCTGCACCGCACCACCAGAGACAGAGCCACGCTGCACCGCACCACCAGAGAGAGAGTCATACTGCACCGCACCACCATAGAGAGAGCCACGCTGCACCACACCACCAGAGAGGGAGTGCCACACTGCACCTCACCACCAGAGAGAGCCACACTGTACCGCACCACCAGAGAGAGAGAGCCATGCTGTTCCCGCACCACCAGAGACAGAGCCACGCTGCACCGCACCACCAGAGACAGAGCCACGCTGCACCGCACCACCAGAGAGAGAGTCACGCTGCACCACACCACCAGAGAGAGCCACGCTGCACCGCACCACCAGAGAGAGTGACGCTGCACCGCACCACCAGAGACAGAGCCACGCTGCACCGCACCACCAAAGAGAGAGCCGCGCTACACCGCACCACCAGAGAGAGAGCCACGCTGCACCGCACCACCAGAGAGAGAGCCGCGCTGCACCGCACTACCAGAGAGAGAGCCACGCTGCACCGCACCACCAGAGAGAGAGCCACGCTGCACCGCACCACCAGAGAGAGAGCCACGCTGCACCACAAGAGAAAGAGCCACGCTGCACCACCAGAGAGAGAGCCATGCTGCACCGCACCACCAGAGAGGGAGTGCCACACTGCACCTCACCACCAGAGAGAGCCACGTTGTTCCCGCACCACTAGAGAGAGAGCCAGGCTGCACCGCACCACCAAAAAGAGAGCAGGTCAGTGTCACTGGGCAGTGTGGGCACAATAGGAGACAGACAGTACTAGTGTTATATGGCCACAATAGGACTGGGACACTGTAATATAAAGGGGACTGCACTGTAAAGGGGCACTGTAATCATTGCAGTGCCCCTTTACAGTGCAGTTCCCTTTATATCACCATGTCCCTGCACATTACATAGAGGACCGACACCAGCCACCCCGCGAATGTCTACCAAATCCCCCCCGGTCCCTGGAAAAGTTGGATGCCCAGTCTAAAATGCCCGGGCCTATTATTTTTCCCAGTCCGGGCCTGGTTGCACACTTATAATATACTTTCTTTCAAATATACAAAGTATATTATGGTGCACTGCTGACTGCTGTGCTGCTGAGTGCTGCCCGATTCTGCTGCTGTCTTTTATCAGTGTAGGGACTGAGGGACAGTTTGGTGTTCTGAGTAGGGACAGTCTGCAAATCACTTGCTACTAGGTCCACAAAGGTCCTTTTATAGGTGTACAGAATATAGGGTTGTACACGTATAATATACTTTCTTTCAAATATACAAAGTATATTATGGTGCACTGCTGACTGCTGTGCTGCTGAGTACTGCCCGATTCTGCAGCTGTCTTTTATCAGTGTAGGGACTGAGGGACAGTTTGGTGTTCTGAGCAGGGACAGTCTGCAAATCACTTGCTACTAGGTCCACAAAGGTCCTTTTATAGATGTACAGTATATAGGGTTGTACACGTATAATATACTTTCTTTCAAATATACAAAGTATATTATGGTGCACTGCTGACTGCTGTGCTGCTGAGTGCTGTGCGATTCTGCAGCTGTCTTTTATCAGTGTAGGGACTGAGGGACAGTTTGGTGTTCTGAGCAGGGACAGTCTGCAAATCACTTGCTACTAGGTCCACAAAGGTCCTTTTATAGGTGTACAGTATATAGGCTTATACACGTATAATACACTTTCCACATACATACTGCACTTCTCTAGAGACTTTTGTCACAGGGTCATTTAAGAAATGACAGGCAGAGGAAGAGGCAGGCCCTTCCACAGGGGTGGTAGGGGTAGGGCAGGAGCAACGGACTTGAGCCAAAGTGGCAAATTGCAGAAGGCGCGTGCGATTACGTCAAAGGATGCACCAGACTTGGTTGAGTGGCTCACTCAGCCTTTCTCTTCTGCACCCTCCTCATCCTCTCGATCTGCACCCTCTTCTTCATTCTCTGCTGTGTGCACCCCCAAAGCCACTACCACCAACACCACCACCACCATATACTTTCCGTTTGAGACACAGGAATTCTTTTCCGATCCATCACAAGACAATGCCGATGCGCAGCCACTCTTGGCATTGGATCAGGAAGAGGAGGTAGCAACATCCGCCACTCAGCAGTCTGACGACAGAACCCAGATCAGCCCAAGGAGGAGGTTGGTCCCTGGTGTTGCTGCCTACTCCGAGATCTCTAATTATAGCGGTGGGGAAGGTGACGTTGACGATGACGTGTCTAGTGATGTCACGTGGGTGCCCACAAGAGAGGAAGAGGAGGGGAGTTCAGAGAGACATATGGACCAGCAGATAGGGAGGAGAAGCAGGCAGAACTTATATTGTACAGGAGGGACAAAGCAGACTTCTAATGTATCAGGAGCGAGGCATCAACCATGTACGGTCACATCTGGCACTCCCAGGACGCCGGCACATGGCTCCGCAGTGTGGGCTTTTTTTAACGTGTCCGCTGCTGACAATAGTGTTGCCATCTGCAGCCTTTGCAGTCAACGCATAAGTCGCGGTAAGCCTAACACTCACCTAGGGACGACCGCCTTAAGAAGGCACATGAGCTGCCATCACCGAGCCCAGTGGGAGCAACGGAACACACAAAGCCTTCTACTTCTCCTTCTCCTCTCTCCTCACAATAGTCCTCCACTCCACCTTCCATCATGCCATCCTCACGTTTTTCTGTAAAAAGGCAGGCTTCCGTGGGCCAAATATTCGAGCGTAAAAACAAATGATGATGCCGGATATCCCTCTTGCTCAATGGTTGACGGCTGGCTTGTCAGAACTGATAGCCCGCCAACTACTGCCATATAAACTGGTGCAATCGGAGGCCTTTCGAAAATTTGTGGCCATTGGAACACCACAATGGAAGATCCCAGGAAGGAAGTATTTCTCACAGAAGGGCATCCCAGAGCTATATGGCCATGTTCAGCGGCAAGTGAATGTATCTCTGGCACACAGTGTCGGTGCCAAGATACATCTGACCACAGACACGTGGTCTAGCAAACACGGGCAGGGAAGGTATATAACTTTTACAGCCCACTGGGTGAACCTTCTGACGACCGTCAAGCATGTAACCCGTGGCACCTGTGTAGATTTGGTTTTACCGCCACGGATTGCATGCAGGCCTGCCTCTTCTTCTCCTCCTCCTACTCCATCCTCCTCCCTCTCCTCCTCGGCTGACTCCTCGTTTTTCGCTGCTAGCGTCTCTTCCGCTGCACTTCTAGCGTCTCTTCCGCAAGCTCCCCAGAACCTATTCAACATGCCAGGTGAGATGTTGCCATGCTGCGCTGCGTCTGTTGTGCCTGGAAGCCAAGAGCCACACTGGCCCTGCACTCCTTTCAGCTTTGCGTTCATAGGCAGATCAGTGGCTAACACCGCTCAATTTGACAGTTGGTAAAGTGGTGTGTGACAACGGTGCCAATCTGCTTAGCGCATTGAAACAGAGCAAAACTTCGCACGTGCCATGCATGGCACACATCTTAAACTTGGTCGTGCAGCGATTCGTTGTCAAATACCCTGGGGTCCAGGACATCTTGCGGCAGGCAAGGAAAATCTCTGCCCATTTCAGAAGATCTTATGCGGCCATGGCTCGCCTTGCTGACATTCAGCGGGGACACAATCTGCTGATCAGACATCTTATTTGCGATTGCCCGACACGGTGGAACTCAACCTTCTATATGCTTGATAGTCTGCTCCAGCAGAAACGTGCAGTTACCGACTACCTGTACGAATTCTGCAGCAGAACAGGTTCTGGGGAGCTTGGTTTTTTTCACCATGCCAGTGGCTGCTCATGCGCGACGCATGCAGACTTCTGCGGCCATTTGATCAGATCACCAAACTGGTCAGTCACAGCCATGGCGCCATCAGTGACATGGTACCTTATGCCTTCTTTATGGAGCGTGCATTGCGTCATGTCATTGATCAAGCAGTGGAGGAGCAGGAAGATGAGGAAGTCGCAATGCTGGATGAATTCCCAGGGGGGGCTACTCTATCTGAAACAAGTCAACAACAGGAGTCTGAAGAGGAGTCAGAGGAGGATGGTGCCAGGGCGGATGAGGAGGAGCAAGAAGAGTGTGCTTTAAACCTTTCTGTGATCCCTGTTGTTGTGCGTGGATGGGGAGAGGAGGACGACATTATTCTGGATGATGAGCAGGAGCCAGGCCACCACACCGCTTTCAGTTTAGTGCAAATAGGGGCCTTCATGCTCCAGTGTTTTAACAGGGACCCCCGTATAAAAAGCATAAGGGTCAAGGACCAGTACTGGGTGGCAACATACTTAGACCCCTGGTACAAACACAAAATGGCGGAAATGTTACCACCATCACAGAGGGCTGTCAGAATGGAGCACTTACAGACCTTGCTTCGATAACTGCTGCATTCTGCTTTTGCGTGCACTGGCAGAGGAGGAATTTCCACTCTAAGAGAAAGAGTTGCGGGTATCAATCCAACAGCACCTGCAAGAAGAGGGTAGTTTGAAGATATACTGGTGACTTCTGATATGAGGTCATTCTTTCAGCCGACCCATCGACAGGTCCCAGCATCAGGGAACGCCTAGACCGTCAGGTGTCAGACTACATCGGGTTAACGACCGATGTGGACGCTATGAGGAGTGATGAACCCCTGGACTACTGGGTGGGCAGGCTTGACCTCTGGCTAGAGCTTGCCCAATTTGCAATGGAACTGTTGGCTTGCCCCTCGTCCAGTGTCCTGTCCGAAAGGACATTCAGCACAGCAGGAGGGATCGTGACCGATAAGCGCACTCGCCTAGCTCATGACAGTGTTGACTACCTGACATTTATAAAAATGAATGAGGCATGGATCTCGGAGGAATTCAACACATGTGACCAGTAGACCATGTATATGCATTACTCTAGAAACGATTTATTTAATCGAGCACACGGACCTTTTTTCTACCTTTGGCTCACTTCCTTGTACAAAAAAAGCACACCGTACTATATGCCCGTACCCTCCTGTTTGAAGAGGTTGAGCGGTGTCATATTTTTGGGCGCTGCAGCGAGTTGCTGGTATCAGTGCTGCTGTCAGTGCTCTCTATCTTGGTGCTGGTGTCAGTGCTCTTTCTCTATCTTGGTGCTGGTGTCAGTGCTCTCTCTCTATCTTGGTGCTGGTGTCAGTGCTCTCTCTCTATCTCGGTGCTGGTGTCAGTGCTCTCTATCTCAGTGCTGGTGTGGTCTCAGTGCTCTCTATCACGGTGCTGGTGTCAGTGCTCTCTATCACGGTGCTAGTGTGGTGTCAGTGCTCTCTATCTCGGTGCTGGTGTGGTCTCAGTGCTCTCTATCTCAGTGCTGGTGTGGTCTCAGTGCCCTCTATCTCGGTGCTGGTGTGGTCTCAGTGCTCTCTATCACGGTGCTGGTGTGGTGTCAGTGCTCTCTATCTCAGTGCTGGTGTGGTCTCAGTGCTCTCTATCTCGGTGCTGGTGTGGTCTCAGTGCTCTCTATCTCGGTGCTGGTGTCAGTGCTCTCTATCTCGGTGCTGATGTCAGTGCTCTCTATCTCCGTGCTGGTGTCAGTGCTCTCTATCTCAGTGCTGGTGTCAGTGCTCTCTATCACGGTGCTGGTGTCAGTGCTCTCTATCTCGGTGCTGGTGTCAGTGCTCTCTATCATGGCGCTGGTGTTAGTGCTCTCTATCATGGTGCTGGTGTTAGTGCTCTCTATCACGGTGCTGGTGTTAGTGCTCTCTGTCTCGGTGCTGGTGTCAGTGCTCTCTATCTCTGTGCCGGTGTCAGTGCTCTCTATCACGATGCTGGTGTCAGTGCTCTCTATCTTGGTGCTGGTGTCAGTGCTCTCTATCTCGGTGCTGGTGTCAGTGCTCTCTATCGCGGTGCTGGTGTCAGTGCTCTCTATCTTGGTGCTGGTGTCAGTGCTCTCTAGCACGGTGCTGGTGTCAGTGCTCAGTCTCTATCGCGGTGCTGGTTTCAGACAGTGAGGGAGATAGCAGCGGAGAAGCCAATCAGCAGGCAGTGCCAGCACCATGGCCGAGCCCTGCATAGGTGGGGGGTAATGGCTGGGCAGAGGGAGGGGCTCAAGCACAGGTTGGCACACTGGGACACTGGCACAGGACTGCGCTGCCCTGACTGTGGCACTGATCATCTCCTGCACCCACTTCACAGCCTGCCCTGACCTTGCCTCTTCTCCATGGCCTTCATGCGCTCCTGAATTGTCAAAATTTCACAGATAAAAAAAGAATGCTTGTCGTTGTCGATCCCAGATTCACTTAATACTTTTGTTATGTCAGTGTCCATGTTGTGGGACTATGTGTGCACAGCTAGTAAGTATTTTGTGGCTGAAAATATGACCTGGAGGTTTTTAAGGTTTGCCTGCCATTAAAGTCAATGGGGTCCGCTGTGAACTTTGCGGTTCGCAAACTTTTGGCCGCGCTCGCGGTTCGAGTTCGCGAAACGTCCAGTCGGAAGTTCGTCCATCACTAAACACCAACACCTTAGGCCCAAATTTCTGCAGAGCATATAGGACAGGCCCCTACTTTCAAACATCCAAGTTACAAACGACTCCTACTTGCAAACGGAAGGAGACAACAGGAAGTGAGATGAAATCTACCCCTAGGAAGGGAAATTCTCTCCTTCAAGCTTTGATAAAAGCTCATCCTTATAGTCAGTGCCCGGGGGCATTACATAACTTGCTAGGATTGGAGGCTGAGTTGCAGAGGCTAGATAAGGAGGATGAGGCCGCTGAAACTGTTGTTGTCCCTCCTATGTCTGTTGCATCTGTTGTTTCAGATTCTGTTTCCCCTAGTGATGTGGTCCCTGAGTCTGTCCCTCCTGTGTCTGTTACATCTGGTGTTTCAGATTCTGTTTCCTCTAGTGATGTGGTCCCTGAGTCTGTCTCTCCTGTGGTGGTCCCTGGTCCTGCTGTAAGTAGATCCTCTAGACTAGCAGAAGTTGCTGGGGGGGGGCAGGTTTAGCGGATCTTCCCTCTCAGCCACCAGTCCCTGTCCCTCAGCAGCGCAAACGTGGTCAGGTGAATGTGGGGGTGCTGGATGGGGGTGGAGTTGATGGAAGGGTGTCCATATCCCATGTCTCACCCTCTGTTGAGGGGGATTCAGATGATGAGGGGTGGGAGAAGTTTAGAGGGAAGAAAAAGAAAAAGAGGAAGACAAGTAAATTGGTAATTTCTTCCTCAGAGTCGGACCCAGGAGGGGTTCCTCTTGGTAACACTTTTTCAGTTTTGTCAGATGATGAGATATCTGATATATCTTTCTCTTTATCATCCATGGATGAGGGGGCGTCACATAGTTTGAAGAGAGCTGTTTCTGGTGATAAGAGTGTGGTAAAGGTTAAGAAACGACTACCTCAATCATCCTGATGGCAGTTCCCACTCCGATAAAGGTGGCGACCATTAATGTCGCCAGCATTAAATCTGCAAGAGCTTGTGATATTGCCTTATTTTTGCTCAGTGAGTTTGATGCCGAGATTTTATTTTTGCAAGAGACATGGCTCAATACTTTGGCCGATGTCCATCTACCAAAAAGGGAGTGGAGATGCGCTCCCTCCTTTTGGTCTCTTGCGACTGAGCCCTGCAGCGTAGTTGCGGTCCTTTTTAAAACTGATATGGTAATGTGCCGGCAGGTAATTGAGGTAGAAATGGGGAGATGCATGGTCTTGGATGTCTCTGTTAGGGGGCAGGACCTGCTTCTGATCAATATCTATGGATCGCAGTCAAAATGGGCGAGGAAATGCCTCCTCAAAGAGATTAAGCCCTTCCTTTTCATGTCCCAGCATGTTCTCTTTGGAGGTGATTTTAACAGCATAATTAGGTCTGAAGACAGGAGAGGCTCCATAGACAGGCTAGCTTACGATACAGTTTTTCTTAAAGATATGGTGAAACAAGCAGGCCTGGTAGATGTACATATTAAGCACTGCCCTGGCAGCACGTGATTCAGAGAGGGAATAGTCAGAGTAGGATAGTTTTTTTTTAAAGGAGAACTTTTCCTTGCCTGAGGGCGGTGGAGTTCTCTGACCACTGTATACTGTCTGTGACTCTGAATGCCTCGGACACTCCACCCAGGGGAAGGGGTAGATGGAAACTGAATTCGGGTCTCCTAGAAGATGTAGAGGTAAGACAATCCTTTGAGGATTTTTTTTCAGGCACAGGTTTCTATTCTGGACTTTTGCAGCAGTAAGTCAGAGTGGTGGGAACTTGTGAAACAAAGGGCAATTGGACTTTTCAAGGCCATAAGTAAGAAGAAGCAGCTTGGTATGTACATTGCCTACCAGCATTTGCGGAGGAAGCTTGATCGTCTTTTCTCGTATAGAGGAGATCCAGGAGAGATTTCTGAGGTGAAGTTTCTTCTTAGAAAGTGTCATTACAACCGGTATGCCTCCTTGGTTCTGGAGAGGGATTATGGAAAATATCACTTGCCTGATCCTTACCAGAACTGTAAGCAAGGCATAGCAGTTAAGACGGTCATAGGCCTGAGGGATAGTACGGGTTCCCTGGTGAAGTCCAGATGAGGGATCCTGGAGATCTTCAGATCATATTACGCAGACCTTCTAGGAAGAAAGGACCTTTGTCGGGACAAGATGGAAAGCTTTCTGGATTCTACTGGTACAAGTATTGGGAAATGGTACGTTGTCTTTGATGGATTTGACAGAACCAATTTGTCATGGTTATGCAGTGATCTTCCTCTGGTTGCTTACCTCCCCTCATGTGTTCTGACTAAGAGGCCAGCCACTTCCATCTGGTGGTTTTTATAACCTCTCCTCTAAGCATGGCTCCACCCCAGGCCCTATCAGGGAACCCTATATTAACCTGTGCACTGCAAGCCAACAGTGCTGATCAACCATTGTGTATCCATTGTGTGTTTGGCTTCCTGGTTCCTGCTTGCCGTGTGCTCTATGTTTGACTCTGTTACCGACCTTGGCGTGTTCTTAACGATTCCTGTCTGCTTGTGACCTTGATCTTTTGCATGTCCCTGACCATCCCTGTCTGCATTTGACCCTGGACCTTTGGCGTGTACTCTGTTGTTCCTGTCTGCTAGTTGCCCTGACCTCTGCCGTATCCCCTTACCATCCTTCTCCTTCCAGCCTGCTGCTTCCTTCTCCTGTAGTCTACTGTGAGCGTGAGCTGTGAGACCCTAGGGGCCGTGACCTGGAGCCAGACTGCAGCGAAGTCCATCCTCACCACTGGAGGCTCTGGCGAACACCCGCTGGCTCTTAGGCTCCGCGCCCTGGGGAATCTATGCTCCAGCTCCCATTGGGATCTATGTTAGTGATCCTGTAGACCTGTGTCCTGAATCTCCCTGGGTACAATCCGCAGCAGTCAGTCCTAAGGTCCACTACTTAGCGGTGCACTTCCAACTCCTACGGAGTGCACCTGTCACCTGGTCTCAGGTGACCTAACACAATTTCAGTGGATGAGGTAGTTCATGCTATAAAGAAGCTGGCTACCAAAAAAATCGCCTGGGCCAGATGGGTTGACAGCTGAATTCTACAAATGTTTTAAGTCCATTCTGGCTCCCTTTTTAGCAGAGGCAATCTGCTGTGATACTCCTGTCAAAAGGTAAAGAACCTTCAATGATTGAGAACTGGCGCCCCATCAGTCTTCTCAATGTTGATAGAAAGATCTTGGTGAAGATTCTTTTTTGGCGCTTGTCGTCAGTGGTAGGCAATTTGTTTTCCAGTCATCAGCACTGCTCTGTCCAAGGTAGAAGTACCTTTTCAGCAGTTCTAGCTGTCCGGGAGGCTTTGGAACGATGCAGGGCTGCTGGATGGAGAAAGTACTTGCTGGCATTTGATCAGGCGAAGGCTTTTGATAGAGTCAATCACGAGTACCTGTATTTTCTACTTGGTAGATACGGCCTGCAGGGGAGGTTTATAGATTGGCTGAAGACATTATATAGAGGGGCTGAGAGCTTCCTACTTGTAAATGGTTGGGTTGGACGGCCTTTTGAAGTTGGCTCTGGTGTGTGCCAGGGATGTTCTCTGAGCCCCTGTTATATGTATTCACATTCGACCCCTTCATAAGAAGGCTAGAGAGTGGATCTTTGTGTGGGGTGCCTTTGGGCATTGCTGGTGTGCTGCTTTTGAAGGTCATGGCCTATGTTGATGATGTGTCTGTTGTTATCTCAGGGACGGAAGAGGCACAGGAGGTGGTCTCTGTGATAGAGCAGTACATGGAGACTTTTGGTTCTAAAGTCAAACATGAAAAGAGTGAAGTTTTCTGGATGGGTGAGGAGGGTGAAAGCTTCGAACTTCTGGATGCCTTCTCAGAGCCCCAGCAGGAAATTAAAGTGTTGGGCATCA
Source organism: Lithobates pipiens (assembly GCF_037356315.1). Taxonomy (NCBI): domain Eukaryota; kingdom Metazoa; phylum Chordata; class Amphibia; order Anura; family Ranidae; genus Lithobates; species Lithobates pipiens. Next base: position 156,398,440 of record NW_027507785.1, read on the forward strand.
AATTTGGTCCTGGTGACTATGGTCATCGAAATTGGGAAAGCAGGTTGGTGTGTGCCAATGCCAAAGCAGCAAGCTGGAAGAAATGGAAGCTTTCCTTGAGGGAGAGGGTTGACTTGATCAAAACGTACCTGGTCCCAATTTTTTTATATGTCAGCTTCGTCTGTATCTTGCCAGCATCTCTATATGCAAGGGTGTACAGCTGTTTTTTCCAACTGTTATGGGGAAATAGGCTGAACCCGATCAAACGTAATGTAACTCACCTGTCTAGATGGGAGGGTGGCCTAGGAATGGCCAACCCAACAGTTTTCTTTTCTCTGCTCTTTTTAAAGTACAATCTTGGTAATATGCTAGCAGAGAACCCACCGGGATGAGTGGGTATTTTTCAATCTTGTTTTAGGCCTTTTCTGCGATGCTGGGAAGATGGTGGGCCAGTGAAAAGTCTGAGAGTCTGACATGGCAAGCTCCTGGCTTATGTTGCCCCGTGTCTGAAAATACTTCAGCAGTGGCAGGTGACAGTGGAGGATATCAAGTCTCTCCCCAGGAAACTTCTGGAGAAGAGGATTTTGAGCTCTGCTTTCATTGTATCACTGGCCTTAAGGGATTTCCCAGGCTCTGTAATGAGGGAGGGGTTGCATTTAATCAATTTAGAAAGAATCCCCTTGAAGTTTAGGGATCAAGCCTGGCTCGCTTTCCTTGGAAGGCTCTATGTGAGAAGGAACTTGTAGCATTGCCCCGTGGATGATCGGGATTGTCCTAGAGTGGAGTGTGTTGGTAAAGTGGAGTCTATGGACCACTTTTTGCTGCACTGTCCCTTTAACATACAAGTGTATAAAAGGGTGGGGAGGGCTCTAGGTATCCCCTTTTTCTAGCGCATAAGTTATGCGGAGTGGGTGTATGGGGCATTCCCGACTGGGATTTTGATACACTTTTTAGTTAGTATAGTTGTCTGTTACTTCACATGGAATGCACGGTGCCAGATTACCCTGTGGAAGAAAGTCCTCTCTGTTGAAGTGGTGGTGCACAATATTCTGGGTGAGGTTGGGAAAATTTGGGGTCTTGAGAAGGGCAGGGAGCCTCAGGCAGTCTGGATAAGGGCATGGAGGAATATCAGACCTGCCTTTGGTGAACTGCCCATCTCTGGGTGAGGAGCTGCATGCATAATGGTTGCGGGTTTGTTTCTTGACCTCACAAGTTTGATGTCTGGTGTAGTGGTGTGAGTCGTAGTAAGATTATCCGCAATAATGACATGTTCATGATGATTTATGTTTTTGCTGTAAAGTCTTTTTTTGTTTGAGAGCAGATTTGCTATTTATTTTCATTTATGTAAATATGTATATATTTATGTATATTATATTTGTAGTCAGTCTTCACTTTCGACATACGGTAACTCTAACTACCAAGACCTGTGGTGTGCCTCGGTCTCGCTGGTCGGTATGCCTAAAAGAGGGCATACCCTAAATAAGAGTAAGATAATATGTATTGTAAATGAAATGAAAAGAGGGGAACGGGAGGGTGGGGAAACCAGAACCAAGCCGACGAGGGACCTGTAGAAGGAGGAGGGATATATACCCCCTCAGACTCCTCCTACAAATCCAGGCTGGCCTCCAGCCAGCCTTCTGACTTGTAGTCAGAGTCTTCACTTGCGACATACGGTAACCCTAACTACCAAGACCTGTGGTGTTCCTCGGTCTCGCTGGTCGGTACGCCTAAAAGAAGGCAAAAGACACAAGATAGGTAAAGTACGAAGCTTTAATGAAATAAATAACAATCAATCCAATAACGTAACAAACACCCTACTAACCCCAGTGTGAGGTTCGGGAATGTAACTGCTATAGCAGGATGACCTCCAGCGTCCCATGTGCTTAATAATATAAGACAGGACCCCCTATTTAGAAGCCGCAGACGCTGCCCCGATCTTGAATGAATGACTAGAGAAGCTCCTTGGGTCTACATCTAACCTGGCAAGTAAAATCCTTACATACGAAATGAACTGTTTTGAAGTAATAGGATGTGTGAGAAATGGGAGCAGAGGCCCATTGACAGGAGTTGTTACAAATAGATTGCAAAGAGAGTCGAGAACTTCAACCGAGCACCAAGCTCTATTCGTTCGGTAGTATTTCACCACGAACCCCTGACCAGTTTGTATATTCTTATTGTTGGGCAGCTGTAACTCATAGTGCTCAGGGAATCTGGTGAGACTACCTCTGAGCAGAACTGGAGTATGACAGCTGGCTTGCGACACCTCCCCGGGTCGGAGGAACCAGAAGAAACTAAGATAAATGGCAGCCTTGAGCACTATGCTAGGACCTGCACCGAAAGGAGAAGAAGACAGCAGGTCCGATAAACCCCGGAAAATCTGACCAGTGATAGGTTGCCGAGACAATTGAACCCTCCCCTGGGTCCTCTGAATACCCCTGAGCATGGCTTTTAAAGGGTGAGCAGCAAAAATGGAAGCACTGTCAGGCTTAAATGTTGAATTCCCGATAAATATATCTTAATGGTACTAGCAGCTAACGCCAGCTCACTGTGGCAATACGCAGAGAAAGACATGACATGGTAGATGTCCTCAGAGCAATCAGAAGGGTATAACTTCGTAAACCTGAGGAAAGTCTTCCAACCCATCGTGTATGCTTTTAGCGTATTCCTGGACAACAACCTATTGGCCAGGTCGATCGCCTGAGCCCGGAATGTATCTAGTCCATGACCAACAGCGAGTACGGGGGGGACAGGCTGGCCCGTCCGTTCTACCTCCGGCTGCTGTAAGAAAAAGCGAGGCATATTAAGATGGGATAAAGCATCAGCCGCATCATTGAGATTCCCACTGATAAAATTCCCCCCGAAAATGAAACTTGTACATCAAGCCCAGCCAAGTCAACCTACGCATGAATGACATGATCAGAAGGGACCCCGATCTGCCTTTATTGATAATTTTGGCTGTGGCCAAATTATCCGTAAAGAAGATGACAGAATAACGAGATCAAACCGAACCCCAAGTGACTGCTGCTGCCAGAATCGGATAGATTTCAAACAAAGCTGAGGTCAGAGCAAACTTTGGCAGGTGGAAAACCTCAGGGGGCCAACCATTGACGACCAAAAACCGACTGACGCGGCGGCGTCCGAAAAAACTGGGGAATTAACCGATGGCTGGGGAATGAACATGGAGATACCATTCCAGTCACACAGGAACTGATCCCACATGATAAGATCAGCTTGGGCATCAACTGAAAACTTGACAGCCATGTCAGAATCATGATATTGCGGAAGAAGAGCCAGCAACCTGGACACAAACGCCCTACCCTGCAGGATGATTCTCATTGCGTGATTTAACACCCCCAACAGAGGCTGCAATTCTTTCTTGGAACATACTGGTGACTGGACCAATAGATAATGGTCTTCCATATCCTAACCAGCTTCTCCAAGGGCAGGCTAGCCACCATGAGATTGGCATTGAGCGTAATCCCCCAAAAAGTTATGATTTTTGATGGACCCTCCATCTTGTGTGCAGCTAGAGGGAGATTTAAATCTGAAAACAGCCCTGTAAGTGCATGCAGATCCCCAGGGGGCTCATCTGGTTTTTCCAAAAGTAAAAAGTAATTGAGATAGTGGATTACCTTCTGACAACCTTTGCAATTCTCCAACATCCAGTGAAGGGCCTGAGCAAAGGTATCAAACAAGTGAGGGCTGCTTTTTGACCCAAACGTTAATCTGGTAGCAAAATAATACTGACCGCGCCACTTGATGTCATGCCATTGCCAGAGAGCAGGACTGATGGGAAGAAGTTTAAACGCATCAGTAATATCAACCTTGGACAGTCAAACACCCCTGCCTAACTGCACCATATGCTGGATTGCCAAATCCACTGACGAATACTTTATTGAGAACTCTTCAGAGGGAATGAGTGAATTGAGACTAGGTACATGAGATGAATGAGGCGCAGACAAGTCATAAATCAAACTATATTTATTTAAAAATTTACCACAGACCACCCCGATGGGGCTGACCCTCCACATACAAAATGGTGAAGATAGAAAAGGACCAATCAGGAACCCCTTGGACACTTCCGCTTGCAGCAATTCATCGACAGTGGCAGGGTTATTCTCTCCTGACCTCAAATTATTGCACTCGAAGGACTCGGTTGGAAGAGTGATGAGGCCAATGTGAAAGCCTGCAGAAAAACCTTCCAGCAAAAATTGTCTGCAGGCTGGGGATGGGTGGTTTTCTAGGTAATCCCCTAGCAAGGAGATATTGATTTGGCATAGTCATGAAGTACTGAAAGGTTTAACAAGACAGGCGGATTTAGGGTGGGCTCTGAAACAATTAGAACAAACGTGCAACAACCTGCATTGGTTGTAGTTGCACCCAGTGTCATTTTAATTATTACATAGCTGCGCTTTGCCCAGATAACGAATAGGTCTACCCATTTTGTCCACCTGGCCTGAGCTACCAGAGGAACCACTAGACGCCTGCTTGGAGGTCCCCATTTGACTGGAGGACTCACAATTTGGACACCAAGCTGTGGTATGAGCTGATGACTGGCAGTTGGCACATACAGGAGATTTCTGGTTAGCAAAATGCCTACAAAACAGATCCATATCAATATTGCCCCAACACGTCACCACCTGAAACTGGGCCCAAGTAGCCGCTACTTTTTTGGCAAAGGAACGATGATAATCATAGAAAGTGAAACAACCATACTTGTGAGCCAAGTCCACCACCTTATGGAGGTATAGGTCAAACTCTTCCCTCCTACTTGGACTGACCGAACAAACAATGTCTCTGAAGATGCCAAACGCCAGTACAAACTCCAGGACACTGAGTTTGCGACTCAGCCTGAGATCCTTGGTCTTGAGAACCACCGACACCTCTCCAAAAGCAAATGATTTGTTCTCCATAACATCTTGAGCTGCTATTAACAGCGAGGCCAAATTGACACCCTTCCCTTCTAAAATATCCTTTTTGATATTGGCATGGATGAAATGGGCCAGGGACACAGAAGGCAACACTGCCAACGGTGAAGGAGCTGCCGAAGGTAAAGATAGGACATTACCTGTAGCCGGGCTTGAAAGAGCAGGAGCTGGGGGAGCAGTAGACACCCCCGCACTGGCTGACACTGCCGCACTGAGTGAGCGGGCTTCAATCACCTCCATCCTATCCTGCAACTGCAGCATGGCGGTAGAGAGAGTATTTTATACTGTATGAATTTGCGTTAAAGAGTTGTGCACCAAAGCATGTTCTGCGCTGGTAAATGACAGCGGTTGAAAAGGAGACGGAAACAATAATCAAAAGAGTTCCGCTTTCCTAGCTGTAGCAGGGAAACGAATACCCTTCTGACGAAGCTCCGCAACCAGCCTAGGTACAGTCCAATTCCTTAAAGATGGTGAGCTGCCATGCTCTGAACCCCTGCGAGGGGTAGGTGGGACAAATGTGAACTCGTCGCTCTCCGACACCTGTGACATATCGATATCTAAGAAGAAAAACTGAGAGAATAAGAATGAAAAACAACAGTTACATCAAGAATACGCACGTGTGTGAAATAGTCACAGACCAACAGCGCGTGAACTGAGGTAAGTGACCAACCATCCTGAGGTGTATGGAATGAGTAAGCCCAAGACACCTGCAGCGCAAATGCAGGTAATTAACAATGAACACTCAGGGCTACGCTACCCACAGGCCGTGGTGGGTAGATATGAATGAAATGAGTGATGGTGCGATGTATGATGCGTGATGTACAGGCGAGAAGATTGTGGTCCAAACAACCACTTAAAAACGTAACCTCAGCCTGTACGGATCTGTAGACGTGACAGACCCCGAAATGTACCTAAATCTGCCTAACACCCATGAAAGAATAGCATATCCACGTACCTTGCTGATGTTTGCAAAACGCTGAAATCCTGACCTGAAATAATATCACAAGTACCTGCCGTAAATCCACCGGACGTAACAATCATGAACAAAAATAATGATAGCAAAAAACAGACGAACAATGCCGTACACAATGATGAGCCCACCAGCATGACTACAGCCAACCTATGATAGTCAGCGAGGCAGAGAATCCAGATTGTGACTGGCCACCTCCCCCCCCAACAGCCCGTGGCCTGACTAGACAGAACCGAAATGAACCCTGTGCAAAGTAAAAAATGACAACAAACATGACACTGAAAAACTGACTGAGTGACATACAAACTGACATATAATGACATACAAACTTACATGCAACTGACATACAATTGACAATTTCACCAGATTGACCGAACGACAGACCGCAAGATCGACCGCAAGCTCGATCACACGACAGATCGCAAGATCGAACGCAATACAATCACATATCAGTTTGCATGATAGATCGCATGATCGATCGTCGACAGATCGCAAGACCCAATCGCATGATCAATCCCACAACCGCCACGTGATGAATCGCAGACAAATAACGCATCTGACCGCATGACACCGTATATTGAAAAACACGATCGGTCACATGGCAAACCGCAAGACCGACCGCCCCCTTGCCAATGAAAATTGCACACCATACCTCCTGTACCAAAGTGGTCTCATGCAAGTAAAAGACTCTTTCCAAAGAATAGTGATCTTTCACAATGATCAAACAATTCAAATCCCACCCCACAAACGTCAGTGAACACCCAATCCATATTCATATTGTCACACACTTCCCACAGAGCAAAGGAGTACAAGCAGGGAACAGCAAATATAGCTGGAAATTAAATAAGCAATAACCAATTCTAAACAAAGCCTTGTAACCAGACCGCATAAAAAGGTCACTGTTGAGTTACCACCACTATCACTCATATGTAGAGGCGGTATGTGACCTGCTGTGAAATTACCCCCCACTGGCTCCCGCACACCAGCATGGCCACCCCCAACCCCCCGGGCAATGGCATGATGATACGTGCAAACAACTACCCCCCCCACCCCCTGCGATGTAGTGATGCACCCCCCCCCCCCACAGCTGCGATACCTGAGCCACGAGACGAACGGTCGGGGCGAGTGTAGATCGGCTTCCCCACTGTAATCCTACCGCCAGATGATTCCACCAACAACCGTGATGTCAGCGTCACACTGGAAATGACGAGGATCAGCTGTCCCAAACCAGAACCAAGTGGGACCTGTAGAAGGAGGAGGGATATATACCCCCTCAGACTCCACCTACAAATCCAGGCCTTCTGAGATATTATATATATATATATATATATATATATATATATATATAGTGATTTTATGCTTATTGATTGCAAGAATTTTAATAAAAAATAAAAAAGACTTTTAAGAAAAAATTGGGAAGAATGCTTCTTACATTGGTGGTCAGTGGGTAGAATTTTCCTTTACATTGGTGATCAGTGGAAATGATATAAAGTAAATAAAAATTATAAAAAAATAAAATGTAAAGCATACTGTGAGGGGGTTCGCTCGGTAGCGGGTGTGTGTGACCCCCTGGATGGGTTCACAACACAAAGTCAGGCACAGCAGACAGCGGTGTAGGTGCAAAAAATTAAAGATCCGGTTTATTTAGGCTACATGCAGTGATACATATAACAGCCAAACAAAATAAAACAAGAAAATAAATCCTGGTCAGCTTGACCTCTAACTACACACGTAGACTCCCTGTCTAACAACTGGGTGCAGCCTTGTGCTGCCCCAGTCCCTGTCTCTATTGTAGGGGTTTGCCACACAGGCGTTAACTCACCGCACAGAACAGATCTCAGACTCCCCAGTCTATACACACAAAACTGGTTCCAGGATGGAGCATCTCCCTATGCATGCTGGGGTTTTTTGTAGAGGTCTTAATGAGCCCACTTACTACAGCTGGGCTCATTAACTCTTCCCCTCTAATTGTAAAAGTCTGCATAAAGCCTGAATCTAGGACACACATATTTCCCATCCTGAATACAACCAGGTGATTTTACCTGCGTGCTGCCACATACCCCCCCCTCTTGTTTCAACCTTGGGGTTGTAACACAAGCAGCCAGACACGCATGTATCCGAGACAAAGCATCCACATTCCCCATTTTAACACCAGGGCGATGCTTAACTGTAAAGTTAAATTCCTGTAGGGCCAGGAACCACCTATTTACCCTTCTATTGGTCTCCTTGTTTTGAGCCATCCACTTTAAAGGAGCGTGATCAGTCACCAGGTCAAAGTGCCTACCTAGCAGATAGTACCGAAGGGAATCTAGAGCCCACTTCACTGCTAAACATTCCTTCTCAATCGTGGAGTAATTTACCTCATGGGACTTTAACTTCCTGCTGAGGTAAATGACTGGGTGCTCTTCCCCGTTCCAGACCTGGGATAACACTGCTCCTAACCCAACGTCTGATGCATCAGTTTGTACAACAAAGTCCTTAGAGAAGTCTGGTGAGTACAACACTGGCTGGCTACATAAGGCTGTTTTTAAGGACTGAAATGCTTCCTCAGCCTCTGGGGACCATTTAACCATAACCGACTCTTTCCCTTTTGTCAGGTTGGTGAGGGGCACAGCCTGAGAAGCAAAATGGGGAATGAATCGTCGATAATAGCCAGCGATTCCCAGAAAGGCTCGTACCTGTTTCTTGCTGTTGGGACGTGGCCAACTCTGTATGGCCTCGACTTTATTGACTTGGGGTTTTATCACCCCCCTCCCAATAGTGTACCCAAGATATTTGGCCTCCTCCTGTCCAATGGTACACTTCTTTGGATTGGCCGTAAACCCAGCTTCCCGGATAGAGTCTAGGACTGCTTGTACTTTTGGCAAATGTGAGACCCAGTCTGTGCTATGGATAATCACATCATCCAGGTAAGCTGCAGCATATTTATGATGGGGCCTCAGAATCTTATCCATTTTCCGCTGGAATGTTGCCGGTGCATTCTGTAACCCAAACGGCATTCTCTTATATTGGAATGCCCCATCTGGGGTTACAAACGCAGTTTTCTCCTTGGCCGACTCGGCCAGGGGAATTTGCCAATACCCTTTGGTGAGATCAAGAGTTGTCATATATCGGGCTGTTCCCAGCCGGTCAACCAACTCATCTATACGTGGCATGGGGTAGGTGTCAAATTTTGTAACTTTATTTAATTGTCTAAAATTGTTACAAAACCGCCAGCTCCCATCAGGTTTGGGCACTAGTACAATAGGACTGGACCAGTCACTCTGGGACTCCTCTATCACACCCAATTCCAGCATCCTTTGAACCTCCCCACGTATTGCCTCCCGTCGGGCCTCTGGTATTCTATAAGGTTTTAGTTTTACCCTTTCTCCTGGCGGGGTGATAATGTCATGCTCTACGCCAGATGTTTGTCCCGGAAGCTCAGAGAAAATCTCTTTGTTACGAAGTACAAACTCTTTAACCTCCTGTTGTTGGGGTTTCGATAAGGTGTCTGCTATCCCAACCTCAGGAACTAAGCAATCAGGCTGTACTTGTGACAAAGTCTCTGCGACTAGGGATTCCCTATCCCTCCAGGCTTTCAGCAGATTGACGTGATAGATCTGCTCCGGCTTTCGCCTTCCTGGCTGTCTAACCCTGTAGTTCACCTCACTAATTTTTTCAATTACTTCATATGGACTTTGCCATTTGGCCAGAAATTTGCTTTCAACCGTAGGGACTAGCACCAAGACCCTATCCCCCGGGGAAAAAGTATGTGTCTTGGCCCCACGGTTGTACACTCTCTGCTGTGCTAACTGCGCTTGGGTTAAATGTTCCTTTACAATTGGCATTACCTGTGCAATTCTATCTTGCATCAGGGCGACCTGCTCAATCACACTCCTGTGAGGAGAACTCTCATTTTCCCAAGTTTCCTTGGCGATATCCAGCAGCCCTCTTGGGTGTCTCCCATAGAGCAACTCGAAGGGTGAGAAACCCGTAGAGGATTGGGGTACCTCCCTAATGGCAAACATCAGATAGGGTATTAGACAATCCCAATTCTTTCCATCTCTATCCACCACCTTCTTTAACATTTGTTTTAGGGTTTTGTTGAATCTTTCAACCAACCCATCTGTTTGGGGGTGATACACAGATGTACGCAATTGCTTCACTTTGTACAACTTGCATAATTCTTTCATAACCCGGGACATAAAGGGTGTACCTTGGTCCGTAAGCAGTTCCTTACAAATACCCACGCGGCTAAAAACAAGGGATAGCTCTTTGGCTATGGTTTTGGCCGAGGTATTTCGGAGAGGAATTGCTTCCGGATAACGGGTGGCATAGTCCAATATAACCAAAATGTACTGATGCCCCCTAGCAGACTTCATTATCGGACCTACCAAATCCATTGCGATCCTCTCAAAGGGGACCTCAATGATAGGAAGAGGTACCAGTGGGTTACGGAAATGTGGCATAGGTGCCGACTTCTGACACACAGGGCAGGAGGAACAATACTTTTCTATTTCCTTCATGACCCCAGGCCAATAGAATCTCTGCAATACCCTCTCTCTGGTTTTCTCTGTCCCCAGATGACCTCCCAGAATGTGTCCATGAGCCAATTCTAACACCAACTTCCTGTAAGGTTTGGGCACTACAAGTTGCTCAATGGTTTCTTCTGCCCTTTGAGCCACTCGATATAGCAGGTCCCTTTCCATAGTGAAGTAAGGATAAGGGCAAGTCTTATCTGGGTTCACTAACTCGCCATCTATTTTCACCACATTTTCCCGTGCCTTTATTAGGGTGGGGTCTTTTAACTGTTCTGTGGCAAAATTTTCCCTGTGAACCTCAAGATCCGAAAACTCCACAGACGGCATGTTTTCATCTGAGGATGTTGGCTCCTCCCCAGTTTCTCGAGTTTCCCCCGCCAATACCGACAAGGGAAATTCAGGAGAGTCCTCACCACTCCCAGAGGAATTCTGGTCATCTTCCTGGTTTATAGGGGCACCAATGGGGGCCTCAGGACAATCCCAGAGTTCCCAGAATTTTGGAAAATTCCTTCCCACAATAGCATCATGTGGTAACTGAGACACTAACCCCACCTGATGAGAGAGGTTACCTTTGGGGGTCTCAAAAAACACTGAAGTTACAGGATATTGTCCCCATGCACACAAATAACAGCCACCCTGTTCTTCCCAGAGACCTCTGTAGTAACTAATTCAGCTTTTATCAATGTTACCAGGCTACCTGAATCTAGCAACACATCAACATGTCTACCATTAATACACATTTTACATAAATGTTTCTCAGGTCCCCGAATGGCAGTGCATGCAACTGTCGCAAACAGCGACTGACGTCTCTCCCTTATAAAGTCACATTGCATAGGCTCATCCACAACTGGGCAATTGGCTGCAATATGTCCCTCTTGCCGGCAGCGGTAGCAAATAATTTTTTTCGCTGCCTCTTGCAGCATGGGCTTCCTGGGCTGCTCCCGCCAGACCTTAGGTAGAACTCCCATCCTCTCACTCTCTCCACCCTCACCCCTTGGATTCATCTTACCCGCCACTGGGGATGATCTGGTCTTAGGGGGGAAAGTCCGTGAGTCCCTGGAAGAGGTGGTCAAGTTCTCTGTAGCCAAGTACCTCTCAACCAGATCCACAAGTTTATCTGCATTTTCTGGGTCTCCATGGCTTACCCATTTTTGGATGGCAGTAGGAAGAGCTCTCAGGAAACGATCCATAACCACACGTTCCACAATGTTTGGTGCGGTCAAAATCTCTGTCTGCAGCCACTTCCTGCTCAGGTGAATGAGATCATACATTTGAGACCTGGGAGGTTTTCCAACCTGAAAAGTCCAGTTATGCACACGCTGAGCCCGGACTGCCAGGGTGACACCCAGCCGTGCCAATATTTCTGCTTTTAGCACCACATAGTCTTTTGCTTGGTCAGGCTCTAGGTCATAATAAGCTTTCTGCGATTCCCCAGTTAACAGAGGGGCCACCAGTCCAGCCCATTGCTCCTTAGGCCACTTTTCCCTTTCAGCAGTCCTTTCAAATGTGGTCAAAAACACCTCCGGATCATCCTCTCCAGTCATTTTTGTCAGTAAACGGCTCACACCAAAGGTTGCGGTATTATTGTACCCACTTGCTTCATTGGTCTGCGGACGTTGCTGTATCAATGTCTCTATTTGCTGTTGAAAATTCTGCTCTTGCTTCTGCAACAGGTCTATGAAGCGGGCTTCAGATCGCTGCTGGGCTTGTTGCTGAGCTTCCAAACTCTGCTGCAAAGTTGCATTTGTCTGCTGCTGATTTGCATTTGCCTGCTGCTGGGCTTCCAAACTCTTCTGCAAAGTTGCATTTGTCTGCTGCTGATTTGCATTTGCCTGCTGCTGGGCTTGTTGTTGAGCTGCAAGGCTCTTTTGTAAAGCTGCATTTGTTTGCTGCTGGTTTGCATTTGCTAGAGCCAGCTGTCTCAGTATCTCCTCCATGCTGGCCTTAACAACAAAAAAAAAAAAACTGCCAAAATTCTCCACCAACTGTGAGGGGGTTCGCTCGGTAGCGGGTGTGTGTGACCCCCTGGATGGGTTCACAACACAAAGTCAGGCACAGCAGACAGCGGTGTAGGTGCAAAAAATTAAAGATCCGGTTTATTTAGGCTACATGCAGTGATACATATAACAGCCAAACAAAATAAAACAAGAAAATAAATCCTGGTCAGCTTGACCTCTAACTACACACGTAGACTCCCTGTCTAACAACTGGGTGCAGCCTTGTGCTGCCCCAGTCCCTGTCTCTATTGTAGGGGTTTGCCACACAGGCGTTAACTCACCGCACAGAACAGATCTCAGACTCCCCAGTCTATACACACAAAACTGGTTCCAGGATGGAGCATCTCCCTATGCATGCTGGGGTTTTTTGTAGAGGTCTTAATGAGCCCACTTACTACAGCTGGGCTCATTAACTCTTCCCCTCTAATTGTAAAAGTCTGCATAAAGCCTGAATCTAGGACACACATATTTCCCATCCTAAATACAACCAGGTGATTTTACCTGCGTGCTGCCACAATACCCATGACCTCCGCACACATTCTATATGAAAAGCTTTATGTAGGAAGAGCACATGTATGTAAATATGTGTCTATAGACGGAAATGCTGGACTCAGGAGCGCACCCGCAAGGTAACCCCCTGGGAGATTGCTTCTTATAGGGGGTTATCTGATGTGGGTAGGAGCCGCGAGGGCCAGCCCGGACCCCAGAAGAGGAGGATCAGGGCCGCTCTGTGCAAAACGAACTGCACAGTGGAGGTAAATATGATATGTTTGTTATTTTTAAAAACAAAATGAGTCTTTACAAACACGCATGTAGTGTGGGCAGTGCAATATGATTGTGGAGATTTGTGTGGGTGTGGCTTGAGTGTAGGTGGGAACACATGGGCGGGGACAGGGGGCCCCAGGATCTCCTATTGCCAGGGGCCTCACAAGTTGTCAGTCCGCCTCTGCACACAGCCATTAATGTCTAAACTGCTGGCAACAGAAGTGAGTACACCCCTAAGTGAAAATGTCTAAATTCGGCCCAATCAGCCATTTTCCCTCCCCGGTGTCATGTGACTTGTTAGTGTTACAAGTTCTCAGGTGTGAATGGGGAGCAGGTGTGTTAAATTTGGTGTTATCACTCTCACTCTCTCATACTGGTCACTGGAAGTTCAACATAGCACCACATGGCAAAGAACTCTCTGAGGATCTGAAAAAAGAATTGTTGCTCTATATAACAATGGCCTAGGCTATAAGAAGATTGCCCAGACCCTGAAACTGAGCTGCAGCATGGTGGCCAAGACCATACAGTGGTTTAACAGGACAGGTTCCACTCAGAACCGGCCTTGGTCGACCAAAGAAGTTGAGTGCATGTGCTCAGCGTCATATCCAGAGGTTGTCTATGGGAAATAGACGTATGAGTGCTGCCAGCATTGCTGCAGAGGTTAAAGGTGTGGGGGGGGGGGTTAGCCTGTCAGTGCTCAGACCATACCCCGAATACTGCATCAAATTGGTCTGCATGGCTGTCGTCCTAGAAGGAAGCCTCTTCTAAAGATGATGCACAAGAAAGCCCGCAAACAGTTTGCTGAAGACAATAAGACTAAGGACAAGGATTACTGGAACAATGTCCTTTGGTCTGATGAGACTAAGATAAACGTATTTGGTTCAGATGGTGTCAAGCGTGTGTGGCGGTAATAAGGTGAGGAGTACAAAGACAAGTGTGTCTTGCCTACAGTCAATCATGGTGGTGGGCGTGTCATGATCTGGGGCTGCATTAGTGCTACCAGCACTGGGGCGCTACAGTTAATTGAGGGAACCATGAATGTCAACATGTACTGTGACATACTGAAGCAGAGCATGGGCCACAGGGCAGTATTCCAACATGATAATGGCCCCAAACACACCTCCAAGATGACCACTGCCTTGCAAAAGAAGCTGAGGGTAAATGTGATGGACTGTCCAAGCTTGTCTCCAGACCTAAACCCTATTGATCATGTCTGGGGCATCCTCAAATGGAAGGTGGAGGAGCGCAAGGTCTCTTACATCCACCAGTTCAGCGATGTCTTCATGGAGGAGTGAAAGAGGACTCCAGTGGCAACCTGTGAACCTCTGGTGAACCTCATGCTCAAGAGCGTTAAGGCAGTGCTGGAAAATAATTGTGGCCACACAAAATATTGACACTTTAGGCCATTTTCACTTTGGAGTGTACTCACTTTTGTTACCAGTGGTTTTGACATTAATGGCTGTGTGTTGAGTTATTTTCAGGGGACAGCAAATTTACACTGTTATACAAGCTGTACATTCACTACTTTAAAGCGGGAGTCCACCGGGACTCCGCGTTTTTTTTTTTTTTTAAAAGCCAGCAGCTACAAATACTGCAGCTGCTGACTTTTAAATAGTGACACTTACCTGTCCAGCGCGCCCGCGATGTCGGCACCCGAAGCCGATCGCTCGCTCGTGCCGCCACCATCTTGGGTATGGGAATCAGGAAATGGAGCCTTTCGGCTTCATTTCCCGGTTCCCTACTGCGCATGCGCGAGCCGCGCAGCGCAATCCGGACGGTCCCCGCTGCCTCTGGGAGCTGTGTGTTTCCCAGCAGGCAGCGGGGCACTTGCTGAAGGGGGCGGGCGCTTGCGGAAAGGGGCGTAACGTACGCCCCTTTCCGCAGAGAGCTAGCCCGGAAGTGGGTGCAGTTACCTGGATTATCCAGGTAACTGCACCCCCCTCTCCCCTGAAAGGTGCCGATTGTTGCGCCGGAGGGGGGGGGGATTCCGATGAGCGGAGGTCCATTTTAGGGTGGACCTCCGCTTTAAATTGTAGAAAAGTGTCATTTCTTCAGTGTTGTCACATGAAAAGATATAATAAAATATTTACAAAAATGTGAGGGGTGTACTCACTTTTGTGAGATACTGTATCTATTGATTGTTGATATTATATCACCATTCACCCCTCCCTACGGATGACCTGGCAACATTTGGGGGGGGGGGGGTTGGATTGTGGATGCAATATACTGCCATATTTCAATTTTTCATTTCAAATTGAAACACTGTTCGGGACCTTAGACTCACATCATGAGATAGGGCTCTTTGGTTTTTTGTTTCAGTGAATGTATTTTTCCTTTCACTCAAGTGCAGTCACAGATGCATATGAGATATACCTCACTTATATTTGTTGTATTAATCTGTGTATATTCTTTGTCTCTGTTGCACAATTTAAGGTGTCGAATTATTGGTTCTTGTATTTATACAACTGAACGCCCACGTTCTTTCCTGAAGAAGCCATATGGCCATGTAGGAAATATGAACGTGACTACAGTAAATCATTGTCAGTAATAGGATGCTTTGCACACATCTATGACTATGATTGAACTGTCTGTATTGCTTTTATGACGTTGTTCATTTCATAAAATTTGTATATATATATATTTTTTTATACATTGTTGTTGTCTCAAATGTTTTGCACCTATAAAGTCCCATATCTCCCAAATGCTTCTTTTTGTCTAAACGGGATGTTGGTGCCATATTTTATGTAAAGTCTGATACTGATCTCTGACCACATAATCTACCATAATCCTCCTCAAAGAAGGTGTCACAAGGGCCAGGTATCTTATGTAAGACCGAAGTAGTGGAGAAGCCTCCCTTGCCCCTTGGGTTCTTAAAGCCTCTGGAGATGGTGCCAGAGACTTGGTGGACACCAAGTGACAGGGGTACAGAGCACCATGCAAGCCTTAGTCCGAGAGCCGAGGTCAAGTCCAGTTGAGCAATGAAGTATAAAAGGATTAATCAGAAGAAGAATGGCCGAGATCCAAGCCGGGGTCGGTTAGAATCTGGCATCTGAGGTCAATGGCAAGCAGCAATCAAGAGTAGTCACAGGTTTCCAGGTCACAACAGGTTCAGACAGACCACACACTAGCACAGGAACAAGGGAGGGACTGAAGATAATCCAGTAATTTGGCAGTGTCTGGGCTTGGCTTATATAGGGAAGATTGAGGTCACTTCCTGTGTGCCTCCTGGGCATTTACCTGCCTTTTTCTATCAAGTTGATGTCACTTCCTGTGCGCCTCACGGGTATTTTCCTGCCTTTTCCCATCAGGTTGTGTTTACTTCCTGTGCGCGTCCTGGGCATTTTCCTGCCCTTTTCCATCAAGTCTTCCGCGCAGGTGCGGGTTGGTGCCCTGAGGTGTCTTTGGCGCATGCTCAGTTGGCACAGATTTCCTCTTGCGGCAACGCTCCATTATTGCATGCGTAGTAAGCCTTGGACTATTACAGAAGGTTAATAGATTGGTTTGGCAAGAACAATTCTTCATGAATCCATGCTGATTACTGTTAATGATATCATTCTCTTTACTAAAATCATCTATATAGTTCCTTATCATCTCCTCCAAGAGCTTGTGTACTATTGATGTTAGGCTAACTGGTCTGTAATTCCCAGGGATGTATTTTGGGCCCTTTTAAAATATTGGGGCTACATTGGCTTTTCTCCAATCAGCTGGTATCATTCCACCCAGTAGACTGTCAGTAAAAATTAGGAACAATGATCTGGCAATTATTTGACTGAGTTCCCTAAGTACCCTCGGGTGCAAGCCACCTGGCCCCGGTGATTTATTAATGTTAAGTTTCCCAAGTCTAATTTTAATTCTGTCCTCTGTTAACCATGGAGGTGCTTCCTGTGATGTGTCATCAGGATAAACACTGCAGTTTTGGTTACTGAAACCCCCCCAATTCCCTTGTGAAGCCTGGGGAGAAGAATAAATTCAATACCTTTGCCATCTCCCCATCCTTTGTAACCAGATGACCTTCCTCATTCTGCATGGGGCCAATATTGTCTGTCCTCCCTTTTTTACTGTTTACATACCTAAAGAATTTCTTGGGATTTTTTTTTTTTGCTTTCCACCGCTGTGTGACATTTGTAGTTTATCTTTGCCACCCTGCTTCCACCCTTACATTTCTTGTTTCATTCCTTAGAAAATCTGAATGCTGATAATGATCCCTCAATCTTGTATTTTTTGAAGGCCTTCTCCTTTGCTTTTATATGCATTTTTACATTGGAGTTAAGCCATCCAGGACTTTTGTTCGCTCTTTTAAATGAATTACCCAATGTGATGCATTGGCTAATGCCCTTATTTAATATGCATTTAAAGCAAATCCATTTCTCCTCCGTGTTCTTTGTTCCTAACATTTTATCCCAATTTATGCCTTCTAGCAAGGTTCGTAGTTTAGGTAAGTTGGCTCTTTTGAAATTCAGTGTCTTTGTATTCCCCTTGTGTTTCCTATTTGTGTGATTTATACTGATGCCAATTGACCTGTGATCGATGTTTCCTAAATTGCCCCGTATTTCCACATCCTTGATCAGGTCTGCATTGTTGGTAATCAGTAGATTCAGTAACACTTTTTTTCTAGTTGTTGCGTCTACCACCTGACCCAAGAAATTGTCCTGCAAGACATTTATAAACTGGTGAGCCTTAGACAAATGCGTGGTTCCCTCTGCCCAGTCTATGTCTGGATAATTATAATCCTCCATTATGATAACACTTCCCATCCGTACTGCTAATCCAGATTGTGATAGGACATCCGTCTCCCCATCCTCCCTCAGGTAAGGGCCTATAGTATACTCCCAGTATTATTTATTTCTCGTGCATCACGGGACACAGAGACTCAGTAATTACTGATGGGTTATATGGTATCACTAGGTGATTGGACACTGGCACACCCTAGACAGGAAGTTCAATCCCCCATATAACTATAACCCCTCCCCCTACTGGAGGTTCCTCAGTTTTTTCGCCAGTGTCTTAGGTGTTGGTCACAAGTAAAGATGTGCTGCGCTGAGCTCCGCTGGAATATCCTTACTAGGGCCAGCTATGCAACCAGATCCATTCAAAGTGTCTTTTCCAGGCTGAATTGGATGGTACCCAGGCCTTGTGTCCGAAGAAACAAGGTTTTACCTGTAACGCTTCTCTTTTTAGAGAGCCGGACTCTGGGACTGAGTATTTGTTTTTTTCAGCCATATTCCTGGCAGGGTGTTTTATGGGCCCAGAACTGTGGATCCCTCTATTCAAGGGGGCTCCAGTCTCTGAAGGTTTTTTTTCCTAACGGAGCCCACCGTGAGAGGTGAAGATTGGGTCTGTTATTCAGACCCTGCAGCTGGATAAGGTAAGGGAGACTCCTCTGCCCCAGCTTCCCCTCCATGCTTGCCAGCGGGGTTAGAGCCTCTGCTCACGTGGGAAATGCTTGTTTTTAAAAAGCGAGAGGGGGCGGAAGTGGTCGGAGGAGGGGGGGGGCTTAGCACTAGGCTACACAGGCTTTAAAGTGCACTCTTTTTCAGATGCACACAGCCTATGGAGGGAAACAGAGCTGATAGGCGCATGTGAGTGTGGAAGACACAGGCATTCCCAGGCAGCATTTACTTAGGCACCCAACTGAGTCTTAGTAGGAGCGGCAGTTGCTTAACTACAGTGCTCAGCAGTCAGTGCATTTTTTGTGGTACCTCTACCTTTTGTTGCTTTGCACTATGGGTAGAAGAGGTACAAGTACCCCGAAGAATAGGGGCTCTAAGGGGTCTCCTTCAGGCTCTGAGGACCCCCCCTCTGCAGCACCTTCCCCCCCTGCAGGACCCGGGAAGGCTGGCCAGGGAGAGCCGTCAGGGTCAGGGGCTGCAGCTGCTTCTGGCACTTCAGCCCCTGTGTACATTACATAGGAGTTTTTTTCCTTAACCATAAACGGTTTAGAGGAAAGATTAGTGGCCTTAATCGCATCTTCACTCAGTGGAAGAAAATGCACTAGGCCCCCTTATGTCACCCAGGACCCTCAGAGTGAGGAACTCTGGGATAAAGGAGAGGAATCCTCCTCAGAGGATCAGGAGGAGACTGATGATTCCACTTCTGAGGAATCTAGTGGAGAAGGGCCCTCTTCAGCTTCTCAGGATGAGATGATGTTGGTGCAAATTCTTGAATGGTCCGTTCCACGTTTAAGTTACCCATACCTGAGTCAGTTAAAGAACCCACTTCTTCTCTGGGTTCACTGAAACCTCCTCAAACTGCACATGCTTTTCCTGTTTATGGTTTGCTGGAAAAAACGTATCTATTCTGAGTGGGATTACCCAGATAAACATTTTTTTCCACCTAAAAAGTTTTCTACACTTTATCCTATGGAGGAAAAATTTACTAAGATATGGGGTATACCGGTAGTTGACACCGCCATTTCCTCCGTAAACAAAGCCTGACTAGTCCTGTTGACAACGCTCTGATGGTTAGGGATCCAACTGATAAGAAAATGGAATTCCTATTAAAAAATGTTTTCTCCTTGGCAGGTTCAGTAGCTCAACCTGCAGTGGCAGCAATTGGAGTCTGTCAATATTTGAGAGACCATGTTAAACAGGTGCTTAAAGCTTTACCTGAACAGCAAACCCGGGGGTTAGCTAACCTACCAGCGGCTTTGTGTTTTGCTGTTGATGCTATCAGAGATTCTATCCTTCAGACTTCTCGCCTTACGCTTGGATTGGTACACATGCGTAGAATCTTATGGCTGAAAAATTGGACAGCCAAATCACCATGTAAGAAACTCCTGGCGGGATTTCCCTTTTGTGGTACAAAACTGTTTGGAGAGGATTTGGACAATTATATCCAAAGGATTTCTAGTGGAAAAAACACCCTTTTACCAGTCAAGAAAAGGAGTAAACATCCCTCCTTTAAACGGGCGCTTTATCCAGTACCAGGGTTATCAGCCTCCAGGCAGTCACGACGACCTACTCCGTCAGGCTCAAAGGTTAAAACTTAGAGTCAACCCCAGGGACAAAGGAAGTCCTGGGGCAGAAGGTCTTCTAGACAAAACACTAAGATCTCCTTATGAAGGGGTGCCCCAGCTCACTCGAGTGGAGGGAAGACTACTAAAGTTCTCAGGGCTCTGGCAGGAGGAATTTCGGGACAAATGGGTGGTCTCCACAATAACTCTAGGTTACAAACTAAAATTCAGAGAATTCCCTTCTCCTCGTTTCCTCAGATCAAATGTACCCAGAGACTCAGAGAAAAAGAAGTCTCTCCTTCTAGCGTTGGAGCAACTATTGTCGCAAAAAGTTATCATGGTAGCTCCCATACAAGAGCAGGGAATGGGATTTTATTCAAACCTTTTCACGGTACTAAAGCCAAACGGAGATGTCAGACCCATTCTAGATCTTAAAGATCTAAACCGATTTCTAAAGATACGGTCCTTTCGCATGAAATCAATCCGATCGGTAGTCTCCATCCTACAAGCAGGAGAACTTCTGGTGTCAATAGACATCAAGGATGCGTAGCTGCATGTACCTATTTTCCCTGCTCATCAAAAGTTCCTGCGTTTCGAAGTAGAAAAATGCCTTTCAGTTTGAAGCTCTGCCTTTCGGGCTAGCTACTGCACCTTGGGTGTTTACAAAGATCTTGGCCCCTCCTCTGGTCAGATTAAGGGCCCAAGGTATAACAATAATAGCATACCTAGATGACTTGCTCTTGATAGACCGGTCGGTAGCCTGCCTGGACCAAAATTTGGTCACCACAATAAACTACCTGGAATGCCTAGGTTGGGTTCTCAACTTAGAGAAGTCTTCTTTAAAACCAGTAAGAAGACTTGAGTATTTGGGTCTGGTCATAGATACAGCCCAGCAGAGGGTATTCCTACCCCAAGCAAAGAAAAGTGTTATAAGAGAACTGATTGCAAAGAAGGGTCCTTCTATTCGTCTTTGTATGAGGTTGTTGGGGAAGATGGTGGCTAGGGATGGCCGAACGGTTCGCCCGGCGGTCGGTTTGTGGCGAATTTCGGCTGTTCGCGGTCCGCCCGATCAGCGGACTTGGACATTCCCCCTAACTTATAAATAGACCCGATCCGGCGGACATTTTACATTCTTTCTACTGTCACTATAGGGAGAGGTTGCTGTGTGGATCGCTAGCTATTAGGTCCACAAAAGTCCTTTTAAGGACTGGTATGGTATAGGTGTAGTTCAGGATATAGGTTTGAGGCACTGCTATTCAAGTCATTGTTGCAGCAGATTGTCTTTTCTCAGTGCAGATAGGGACAGACAGGATGCTGTGTGTTGCAGAGAGGGACAGACAGTTTAATCATTAGCTGTTACTATTAGGTCCACAAAAGTCCTTTTCAGGACTGGAATGGTGTAGTAGTACAGGATAT
The DNA here is from genome assembly GCF_037356315.1 of Lithobates pipiens. Lineage (NCBI taxonomy): Eukaryota > Metazoa > Chordata > Amphibia > Anura > Ranidae > Lithobates > Lithobates pipiens. The sequence goes on from NW_027507785.1 coordinate 156,419,967, forward strand.
AGTTTTGAGTGCAGTGCTATTCAAGTTATTGTTGCAGCAGCCTGTGTTTTGTCAGTTTAAATAGGGACAGACAGGAAGCTGTGCGTGGCAGTGAGGGACAGTCAGTTTAATCATTAGCTGTTACTATTAGGTACACAAAGGTCCTTTTCAGGACTGGTATGGTAATAGGGTTGTACACGTATAATATTCTTTCTTCCAAATATAGAAAGAATATTATACCTGACTGCTGCCCTTCTGCTGCAGTAGTCCTTTATGAGTATAGGGACTGAGGTACAGTCTGCTAATCACAACCTACTAGTTCCACAAAAGTCCTTCTAAGGACTGGTAAGATATAGCGTTCTACAGTATATAGGGTTGAGTGAGGTACAGTCTGCTATAGGTCCACAATATATAGGGTTGAGGTGCACTACTGCTGACTGCTGCCCTATTCTGCAGCAGTCCTTTATCAGTATAGGGACTGAGGTACAGTCTGCTAATCACAACCTACTAGTTCCACAAAGGTCCTTCTAAGGACAGGTAAGGTATAGTGTACTACAGTATATAGGGTTGCGTGAGGTACAGTCTGCTAATCACAACCTACTAGTTCCACAAAGGTCCTTCTAAGGACTGGTAAGGTATAGCGTACTAGAGTATATAGGGTTGAGTGAGGTACAGTCTGCTAATCCTTAAGGACTGGTATAGGTCCACAATATATAGGGTTAAGGTGCACTACTGCTGACTGCTGCCCTATTCTGCAGCAGTCCTTTATCAGTATAGGGACTGAGGTACAGTCTGCTAATCACAACCTACTAGTTCCACAAAGGTCCTTCTAAGGACTGGTAAGGTATAGCATATTAGAGTATATAGGGTTGAGTGAGGTACAGTCTGCTAATCACAACCTACTAGTTCCACAAAGGTCCTTCTAAGGACTGGTAAGGTATAGCGTACTAGAGTATATAGGGTTGAATGAGGTACAATCTGCTAATCCTTAAGGACTGGTATAGGTCCACAATATATAGGGTTGAGGTGCACTACTGCTGACTGCTGCCCTATTCTGCAGCAGTCCTTTATCAGCATAGGGACTGAGGTACAGTCTGCTAATCACAACCTACTAGTCCCACAAAGGTCCTTCTAAGGACTGGTAAGGTATAGCGTACTAGAGTATATAGGGTTGAGTGAGGTACAGTCTGCTAATCACAACCTACTAGTTCCACAAAGGTCCTTCTAAGGACTGGTAAGGTATAGCGTACTACAGTATATAGGGTTGAGTGAGGTACAGTCTGCTAATCACAACCTACTAGTTCTACAAAGGTCCTTCTAAGGACAGGTAAGGTATAGTGTACTACAGTATATAGGGTTGAGTGAGGTACAGTCTGCTAATCACAACCTACTAGTTCCACAAAGGTCCTTCTAAGGACTGGTAAGGTATAGCGTACTAGAGTATATAGGGTTGAGTGAGGTACAGTCTGCTAATCCTTAAGGACTGGTATAGGTCCACAATATATAGGGTTGAGGTGCACTACTGCTGACTGCTGCCCTATTCTGCAGCAGTCCTTTATCAGTATAGGGATTGAGGTACAGTCTGCTAATCACAACCTACTAGTTCCACAAAGGTCCTTCTAAGGACTGGTAAGGTATAGCGTACTAGAGTATATAGGGTTGAATGAGGTACAGTCTGCTAATCCTTAAGGACTGGTATAGGTCCACAATATATAGGGTTGAGGTGCACTACTGCTGACTGCTGCCCTATTCTGCAGCAGTCCTTTATCAGTATAGGGATTGAGGTACAGTCTGCTAATCACAACCTACTAGTTCCACAAAGGTCCTTCTAAGGACTGGTAAGGTATAGCGTACTAGAGTATATAGGGTTGAGTGAGGTACAGTCTGCTAATCACAACCTACTAGTTCCACAAAGGTCCTTCTAAGGACTGGTAAGGTATAGCGTACTACAGTATATAGGGTTGAGTGAGGTACAGTCTGCTAATCACAACCTACTAGTTCTACAAAGGTCCTTCTAAGGACAGGTAAGGTATAGTGTACTACAGTATATAGGGTTGAGTGAGGTACAGTCTGCTAATCACAACCTACTAGTTCCACAAAGGTCCTTCTAAGGACTGGTAAGGTATAGCGTACTAGAGTATATAGGGTTGAGTGAGGTACAGTCTGCTAATCCTTAAGGACTGGTATAGGTCCACAATATATAGGGTTGAGGTGCACTACTGCTGACTGCTGCCCTATTCTGCAGCAGTCCTTTATCAGTATAGGGATTGAGGTACAGTCTGCTAATCACAACCTACTAGTTCCACAAAGGTCCTTCTAAGGACTGGTAAGGTATAGCATACTAGAGTATATAGAGTTGAGTGAGGTACAGTCTGCTAATCACAACCTATTAGTTCCACAAAGGTCCTTCTAAGGACTGGTAAGGTATAGCGTACTAGAGTATATAGGGTTGAGTGAGGTACAGTCTGCTAATCCTTAAGGACTGGTATAGGTCCACAATATATAGGGATGAGGTGCACTACTGCTGACTGTTGCCCTATTCTGCAGCAGTCCTTTATCAGTATAGGGACTGAGGTACAGTCTGCTAATCACAACCTACTAGTTCCACAAAGGTCCTTCTAAGGACTGGTAAGGTATAGCGTACTAGAGTATATAGGGTTGAGTGAGGTACAGTCTGCTAATCACAACCTACTAGTTCCACAAAGGTCCTTCTAAGGACTGGTAAGGTATAGCGTACTAGAGTATATAGGGTTGAGTGAGGTACAGTCTGCTAATCCTTAAGGACTGGTATAGGTCCACAATATATAGGGTTGAGGTGCACTACTGCTGCTGACTGCTGCCCTATTTTGCAGCAGTCCTTTATCAGTATAGGGACTGAGGTACAGTCTGCTAATCACAACCTACTAGTTCCACAAAGGTCCTTCTAAGGACTGGTAAGGTATAGCGTACTAGAGTATATAGGGTTGAGTGAGGTAGAGTCTGCTAATCACAACCTACTAGTTCCACAAAGGTCCTTCTAAGGACTGGTAAGGTATAGCATACTAGAGTATATAGGGTTGAGTGAGGTACAGTCTGCTAATCCTTAAGGACTGGTATAGGTCCACAATATATAGGGTTGAGGTGCACTACTGCTGACTGCTGCCCTATTCTGCAGCAGTCCTTTATCAGTATAGGGACTGAGGTACAGTCTGCTAATCACAACCTACTAGTTCCACAAAGGTCCTTCTAAGGACTGGTAAGGTATAGCGTACTAGAGTATATAGGGTTGAGTGAGGTACAGTCTGCTAATCACAACCTACTAGTTCCACAAAGGTCCTTCTAAGGACTGGTAAGGTATAGCGTACTACAGTATATAGGGTTGAGTGAGGTACAGTCTGCTAATCCTTAAGGACTGGTATAGGTCCACAATATATAGGGTTGAGGTGCACTACTGCTGACTGCTGCCCTATTCTGCAGCAGTCCTTTATCAGTATAGGGACTGAGGTACAGTCTGCTAATCACAACCTACTAGTTCCACAAAGGTCCTTCTAAGGACTGGTAAGGTATAGTGTACTACAGTATATAGGGTTGAGTGAGGTACAGTCTGCTAATCACAACCTACTAGTTCCACAAAGGTCCTTCTAAGGACTGGTAAGGTATAGCGTACTAGAGTATATAGGGTTGAGTGAGGTACAGTCTGCTAATCCTTAAGGACTGGTATAGGTCCACAATATATAGGGTTGAGGTGCACTACTGCTGACTTCTGCCCTATTCTGCAGCAGTCCTTTATCAGTATAGGGACTGAGGTACAGTCTGCTAATCACAACCTACTAGTTCCACAAAGGTCCTTCTAAGGACTGGTAAGGTATAGCATATTAGAGTATATAGGGTTGAGTGAGGTACAGTCTGCTAATCACAACCTACTAGTTCCACAAAGGTCCTTCTAAGGACTGGTAAGGTATAGCGTACTAGAGTATATAGGGTTGAATGAGGTACAATCTGCTAATCCTTAAGGACTGGTATAGGTCCACAATATATAGGGTTGAGGTGCACTACTGCTGACTGCTGCCCTATTCTGCAGCAGTCCTTTATCAGCATAGGGACTGAGGTACAGTCTGCTAATCACAACCTACTAGTCCCACAAAGGTCCTTCTAAGGACTGGTAAGGTATAGCATACTAGAGTATATAGGGTTGAGTGAGGTACAGTCTGCTAATCACAACCTACTAGTTCCACAAAGGTCCTTCTAAGGACTGGTAAGGTATAGCGTACTACAGTATATAGGGTTGAGTGAGGTACAGTCTGCTAATCCTTAAGGACTGGTATAGGTCCACAATATATAGGGTTGAGGTGCACTACTGCTGACTGCTGCCCTATTCTGCAGCAGTCCTTTATCAGTATAGGGACTGAGGTACAGTCTGCTAATCACAACCTACTAGTTCCACAAAGGTCCTTCTAAGGACTGGTAAGGTATAGCGTACTAGAGTATATAGTATGGTTGAGTGAGGTACAGTCTGCTAATCCTTAAGCACTGGTATAGGTCCACAATATATAGGGTTGAGGTGCACTACTGCTGACTGCTGCCCTATTCTGCAGCAGTCCTTTATCAGTATAGGGACTGAGGTACAGTCTGCTAATCATTCACAACCTACTAGTTCCACAAAGGTCCTTCTAAGGACTGGTAAGGTATAGCGTACTAGAGTATATAGGGTTCAGTGAGGTACAGTCTGCTAATCACAACCTACTAGTTCCACAAAGGTCCTTCTAAGGACTGGTAAGGTATAGCGTACTAGAATATATAGGGTTGAGTGAGGTACAGTCTGCTAATCCTTAAGGACTGGTATAGGTCCACAATATATAGGGTTGAGGTGCATTACTGCTGACTGCTGCCCTATTCTGCAGCAGTCCTTTATCAGTATAGGGACTGAGAGTTTTGTCACTGGGTCATTTAAAAAAATGATAGGCAGAGGAAGAGGCAGGCCCTTCTGCAGGGGTGGTAGGGGTAGGGCAGGAGCAACAGGCTTGAGCCAAAGTGGGAAATTGCACAAGGTGCGTGCGATTACGTCAAAGGAAGCACCAGAATTGGTTGACTGGCTCACTCAGCCTTACTCTTCTGCAACCTCCTCATCCTCTCGATCTGCACCCTCTTCATCACTCTCTGCTATGTGCACCCCCAAAGACACCACCACCACATACCTTCCGCTTGAGTCACAGGAATTATTTTCCGATCCATATCAAGACATTTCTGATGCGCAGCCACTCTTGGCATTGGATCAGGAAGAGGAGGTAGCAACAACTGCCACTCAGCAGTCTGACGACAGTACCCAGATCAGCCCAAGGAGGAGGCTGGTCACCAGTGTTGCTGCCTACTCCGAGATCTCTAATTATAGCGGTGGGGAAGGTGACGTCGACGATGACGTGTCTAGTGATGTCACGTGGGTGCCCACAAGAGAGGAAGAGGAGGGGAGTTCAGAGGGAGATATGGACCAGCAGATAGGGAGGAGAAGCAGGAATAACTTACATTGCACAGGAGGGACAAAGCAGACTGCTAATGTATCAGGAGCGAGTCATCGACCATGTACGGTCACATCTGGTGCTCCCAGGACGCCGGCACATGGCTCCGCAGTGTGGGCTTTTTTTAACGTTTCCGCTGCTGACAATAGTGTTGCCATCTGCAATCTTTGCAGTCAACGCATTAGTCGCGGTAAGCCCAACACTCACCTAGGGACGACCGCCTTAAGAAGGGCACATGAGCTGCCATCACCGAGCCCAGTGGGAGCAACGGAACACACAAAGCCACACTCCAGGCTCTCACCGTCCAGCCTCGTCTTCTACTTCTCCTTCTCCTCTCTCCTCACAATTGTCCATCACTCCACGTTCCATCACGCCAAGCTCACGTTTTTCTGCAAAAAAGCAGTCTTCCATGGGCCTAATGTTTGAGCGTAAAAAAATGATGACGCCGGATAACCCTCTTGCCCAACGGTTGACGGCTGGCTTGTCAGAACTGATAGCCCGCCAACTACTGCCATATAAACTGGTGGACTCGGAGGCCTTTCGAAAATTTGTGGCCATTGGAACACCACAATGGAAGGTCCCAGGAAGGAAGTATTTCTCACAGAAGGGCATCCCAGAGCTATATGGCCATGTTCAGCGGCAAGTGAATGTATCTCTGGCACACAGTGTCAGTGCCAAGATACATCTGACCACAGACACGTGGTCTAGCAAACACGGGCAGGGAAGGTATATCACTTTTACTGCCCACTGGGTGAACCTTCTGACGGCCGTCAAGCATGTAACCCGTGGCGCCCGTGTAGATTTGGTTTTACCGCCACGGATTGCAGGCAGGCCTGCCTCTTCTTCTCCTCCTCCTCCTACTCCATCCTCCTCCCTCTCCTCCTCGGCTTACTCCTCCTTTTCCGCTGCTAGCGTCTCTTACGCTGCGCCGCCTAAGCTCCCCAGAACCTATTGGACATGCCAGGTGAGACGTTGCCATGCCGTGCTGCGTCTGTTGTGCCTGAAAGCCAAGAGCCACACTGGCCCGGCACTCCTTTCAGCTTTGCGTTCAGAGGCAGATCAGTGGCTAACACTGCTCAATTTGACAGTTGGTAAAGTGGTGTGTGACAACGGTGCCAATCTGCTTAGCGCATTGAAACAGGGCAAAATTATGCACGTGCCATGCATGGCATACGTCTTAAACTTGGTTGTGCAGCGATTCGTTGTCAAATACCCTGGGGTCCAGGACATTTGCGGCAGGCAAGGAAAATCTCGGCCCATTTCAGAAGATCTTACACGGCCATGGCTCGCCTTGCTGACATTCACGGCAACACAATCTGCCGGTCAGACGTCTTATTTGCGATTGCCCGACGCGATGGAACTCAACCTTCTATATGCTTGATAGTCTGCTCCAGCAGAAACGTGCAGTTAATGTCTACCTGTATGAACTCTGCGGCAGAACAGGTTCTGGGGTTTTTTCACTGTGCCAGTGCCTGCTCATGCGCGACGCATGCAGACTTCTGCGGCCATTTGAGGAGATCACCAAACTGGTCAGTTGCAGCCATGGCGCCATAAGTGACATGGTACCTTATGCCTTCTTTATGGAGCGTGCATTGCGTCCTGTCATTGATCAAGCTGTGGAGGAGCAGGAGCGGGAAGATGAGGAAGTCGCAATGCTGGATGAATTCCCAGGGGGGGCTACTCTATCTGAGACAAGTCAACAACAGGAGTCTGAAGAGGAGTCAGAGGAGGATGGTGCCAGGGTGGATGAGGAGGAGCAAGAAGAGCATGCTTTAAACCTTTCTGGGATCCCTGTTGTTGTGCGTGGATGGGGAGAGGAGAATGAAGAGTACGACATTATCCTGGATGATGAGCAGGAGCCGGGCCACCACACCGCTTCCAGTTTAGTGCAAATGGGGGCCTTCATGCTCCAGTGTTTTAATAGGGACCCCCGTATAAAAAGCATAAGGGTCAAGGACCAGTACTGGGTGGCAACGTACTTAGACCCCTGGTACAAACACAAAATGGCGGAAATGTTACCGCCGTCACAGAGGGCTGTCAGAATGGAGCACTTCCAGGCCTTGCTTCCAGAAATGCTGCATTCTGCTTTTGCGTGCGCTGGCAGAGGAGCAATTCCCACTCCCAGAGAAGGAGTTGCGGGTACCAATCCAAAAGCGCCTGCAAGAAGAGGCCGGTTTGAAGATGTGTTGGTGACTTCTGATATGAGGTCATTCTTTCAGCCGACCCATCGACAGGTGTCATCCGGATCCAGCATCAGGGAATGCCTAGACCGTCAGGTGTCCGACTACATCGGGTTAACAGCCGATGTGGATGTTCTGAGGAGTGATGAACCCCTGGACTACTGGGTGGGTAGGCTTGACCTCTGGCCAGAGCTTTCCCAATTTGCAATCGAACTGTTGGCTTGTCTCTCGTCCAGTGTCCTGTCCGAAAGGACGTTCAGCGCAGCAGGGGGGATCGTGACCGATAAGCGTACTCGCCTAGCTCACGACAGTGTTAACTACCTCACATTTCTAAAAATTAATGAGGCATGGATCTCGGAGGAATTCAACACATGTGACCAGTAGACCATGTATATGTCTATAAATGATTTTTTTAATCGAGCACACAGACCTTCTTTCTTCATTTGGCTCACTTCCTTGTCCAAAAAAAGCACACCGTACTATATGCCCGTACCCTCCTGTTTGAAGAGGTGGAGCCATGTCATATTTCTACTGGGGCTGCTTATTATGAGGGGCTCCCACCATCCCTGTGCTGTGCTGACTTCCTCCTGGGGCTGTACCTCTGCTGTGCATATTATGAGGGGCTCCCACCATCCCTGTGCTGTGCTGACTTCCTCCTGGGGCTATACCTCTGCTATGCTCATTATGAGGGGCTCCCACCATCCCTGTGCTATGCTCATTATGAGGGGCTTCCACCATCCCTGTGCTGTGCTGACTTCCTCCTGGGGCTGCTTATTATGAGGGGCTCCCACCATCTCTGTGCTGTGCTGACTTCCTCATGGGGCTGTACCTCTGCTGTGCATATTATGAGGGGCTCCCACCATCCCTGTGCTATGCTCATTATGAGGGGCTCCCACCATCCCTGTGCTGTGCTGACTTCCTCCTGGGGCTGCTTATTATGAGGGGCTCCCACCATCCCTGTGCTATGCTGACATCCTCCTGGAGCTACTTATTATGAGGGGCTCCCACCATCCCTTTGCTGTGCTGACTTCCTCCTGGGGCTGTACCTCTGCTGTGCATATTATGAGGGGCTCCCACCATCCCTGTGCTATGCTCATTATGAGTGGCTCTCACCATCCCTGTGCTGTGCTGACTTCCTCCTGGGGCTGCTTACTATGAGGGGCTCCCACCATCCCTGTGCTATGCTGACATCCTCCTGAGGCTGCTTATTATGAGGGGCTCCCACCATCCCTGTGCTGTGCTGACTTCCTCCTGGGGCTGTACCTCTGCTGTGCATATTATGAGGGGCTCCCACCATCCCTGTGCTATGCTCATTATGAGGGGCTCCCACCATCCCTGTGCTATGCTCATTATGAGGGGCTCCCACCATCCCTGTGCTGTGCTGACTTCCTCCTGGGGCTGCTTATTATGAGGGGCTCCCACCATCCCTGTGCTGTGCTGACTTCCTCCTGGGGCTGTACCTCTGCTGTGCATATTATGAGGGGCTCCCACCATCCCTGTGCTATGCTCATTATGAGGGGCACCCACCATCCCTGTGCTGTGCTGACTTCCTCCTGGGGCTGCTTATTATGAGGGGCTCCCACCATCCTTGTGCTGTGCTGACTTCCTCCTGGGGCTGCTTATTATGAGGGGCTCCCACCATCCCTGTGCTGTGCTGACTTCCTCCTGGGGCTGTACCTCTGCTGTGCATATTATGAGGGGCTCCTACCATCCCTGTGCTATGCTCATTATGAGGGGCTCCCACCATCCCTGTGCTATGCTGACTTCCTCCTGGGGCTGCTTACGGTGCAGGTGTCAGTGCTGTATATCACGGTGCTGGTGTCAGTGCTTTATGTCACGCTGCTGATGTCAGTGCTCTCTATCACGGTGCTGGTGTCAGATCACTCTATCATGGTGCATGTGTCAGTGTTATATATCACGGTGCAGGTGTCAGTGCTTTATGTTACGCTGCTGATGTCAGTGCTCTCTATCACGGTGCTGGTGTCAGATCACTCTATCACGGTGCAGGTGTCAGTGCTCTATATCACGGTGCTGATATCAGTGTTTTATGTCACGGTGCTGATTCAGTGCTCTCTATCACGGTGCTGGTGTCAGATGACTCTATCACGGTGCAGGTGTCAGTGCTCTATATCATGGTGCTGGTGATCATCTCCTGCACCCTCTTCTTAGCCTACCCTGACCTTCCCTCTCCTCCATTGCCTTCTTGCGCTCCTGAGTCCTGAATTGTCAGAATTTCACATATAATACCGGTCCTCAGGAAGGATGTACTGGAAATGGAGTGAATACAAAGAAGGGCAACAAAACGAATAAAGGGTCTGGGGGATATTAGTTATGAGGAAAGGTTGCGAGCACTGAACCATTTCTCTCTGGAGAAGAGACGCTTGAGAGGGAATATGATTTCAATATACAAATACCATACTGGTGACTCCACAATAGGAATAAAACGTTTTCGCAAAAGGGAGTTTAACAAGACCCGTGGCCACTCATTAAAATGAGAAGAAAAGAGGTTTAACCTTAAACTACGTAGAGTTTTATTTACTGTAAGAGTGGCAAGGATGTGGAATTCCCTTCCACAGGCAGTGGTTTCAGTGGGGGGCATTGATAGTTTCAAGAAACTATTATATAACCACTTGAACGACCGCAACATACAGGGATATACAATGTAATACTGACATATAATTACACACATAGGTTGGGCTTGATGGATTTGTGTCTTTTTTCAACCTCTATGATACTAGCTTGTTATTTCCCTCTTCCATACAACTCAGCTGTAATTAAAGAGGGTCTGGCCTTTATGATACAAAATACCTCTGCAGTAAGGATGGGGGACATTAATATGACCCTCATCCCCGCCCTGGACCGAATGGGCACACTGGACCCCCCCTTGACCCACCGGCCCATACCAGACTGTACCGCATACTGACTGATTTCGCTCTTGTTGACACCCTGCGCCACAAGCATCTGCACACTAAGGTCTTCTTGTGCTTTTCAGCCAGTCACAACACAATGTCACAAATCGACTTTATTTTAATTTCAAAGTCCCTGACACTTAAACTGGAAGATGCGGGCTTTACTCCGAGAAAAAGTCTCAGATCGCGCCCCCTACTGGATTACGACCCAGCTCCTGAAGGCCTCCCCATGCTCCTCCTTGGTGGCTAAACCCATTTTGGTTGACTGCTCAGCAGGACCGGGATGATATCCCCGTGGAGCTGCAATACTACTTTACAGCTAACTGGGACTCTGCCACGTGTGGGAGATGTTTAAGCTTCACGCCCGTTCCTTCCTCTCCACCCATATCAATAGACTAAAACAATCATCAAAACTCATTATCCAACAGGCTGCAGAACACCTACAGGTGCTGGAGGAGGCATTCCTTCAGGACCCCTCACCCAGCACTGCCAACAATCTTAAGATTCAGACACAACAGGTCTCTCATCTGCACATTGAAAAAGCTAAGCAATGCATCTTTTTCTGTAGACAAAGGGTATTTGAGGATGGAGAAAGATCGGGGTAACTACTTGCATACCTCGCCCATCTAGACTCGCGGTGGTGGTGTCATTGATTGAACAAGTGGTGGAGGAATTTGGGAGAATCTACCATACACTCTACATTTCTCAAGTCACCCTCACTCCCCAAGATACCAGGGACTACTTAGCGGGAGTTAAATTCCCTAGATTGACTAATGACCAGCTTGAACCCCTGGAGGCCCCTATTACTAAGGAGGACATTTACGAGGCTACATCCTGTCTGACTACATCTAAGGCCCCCGGATCGGACAGCCTACCACTTGAATTCTGTGCCACCTACTCTGAAATTCTAACCCCTAAACTCTACGACCTGTACAAATCCATATTTGATTTGGGAATCCTACCCCCCTCTATGAGAAAAGCCAAAATTGTAGTAATCCCCAAGCCCGGTAAGGACCCTAAATACCCCAAATCGTATAGACCTATCTCCTTACTGCAGGTAGATATCAAAATATTAGCTAAGATTTTAGCTTCATGCTTTAAACCAGGTCATTCTGACACTGATCCACCCTGATCAGACAGGTTTTATGCCAGGGAAAAACACAGCTATGAATATTCGCTGCCTATTCATGAACATTCAGGAGTCCCACAATGAAATCGGTTTGAGGGTCGTGGTGGCTCTGGATGCCACCAACGCCTTTGATTCCATAAAGTGGGTTCAGCTCCTATATCAATCTCCAAAGGCCAAGGTGTTCGTGAATGTCATGGTTATGCTTACCTGTTTCCATGTGTCCATCTCTAGAGACCAGCCGACCCTCACCTGACTGCTTTTGTAATCCATTCTCTGGCATGACTCCACCCTAGCTCCTATATGAGAGCTCTATATTAACCTGTGCACTGCAAGCCAACCCCGCTGATCAACCTTTGTGTGTTAGCTTCCTGGTACCTGCCGTGTGCTCTTCTGTTGTTCCGTTACTGACTTTGGTGTGTCCTTGACTATCCCTGTTTGCCTGTGATCCTGACCTTTTGGCGTGTCCCTGACTATTCCCGTCTGCTTGTGGCCCTGACCTTGGCTTTGTCCCTCACTATCCCTATCCTCCTGTTGCCTACTGTGGGTGTGAGCTGGGGGACCCTGGGGGTCGCGACCTGGAGCCAGTTGGAGCCAAGTCCATCCTCACCATTAGAGGCGCTGGTGAACACCTGCTGGCTCCTAGACTCCGCGCCCCAGGGAATCTTACACTCTAACCCCAGTGGGATCTGTCCCCCATCTGCAGCAGTCAGCCGTAGGGTCCACAACCTTGCGGTGCACTCCTGATCCCTACGGTGTGCATCTGTCACCTCACCTCAAGGTGCCTGACAGTGAACGGCTGGCTCTTGGACCAATTCCTGCTAGAGAGAGGAACCCAACAAGGCTGCCCCCTTTCCCCCATGCTGTACGCATTGGCTGTGGAGCCATTGGCCATCACGATCTGTGTAGACACTAGCATCAGAGGCCTTAAGATAGGGATCCTGGAAGAAAAGATCAGAATGTATGGCAACGACACGCTCCTTTGCTTAGCGGACTTGGGTCCCTCTCTCGTTGCAGCCCTACACACCATAAAACTTATTGGTAGCCACTCAGGTCTAAGTATTAACTGGTTGAAATCCCTGATCCTTCGTCCACATCCCCTCCTGTTCACACGGTCGGAGATTTCCACAACCAAATCCGTTGGATTTTGCCCATCGGATTTTGTCCGTCGGATCTTGTACGTCGGATCTTGTCCGAAACTGTTGCATACACACGGTCGGACAAAGTTGGCGAAAAAATCCGATCTTTCAGAACGTGATGACGTAATTTCATTACGATGGGACTACATTCAGGCTAGTAGCCAATAGCTTTGATGTAGGAATTTGATCTGAGCATGCGTGGCATTTGGTCCGATCAAAATTCTCTACACATGATCGGAGTATGTCCGATCGGCCCGGTTGGTCGGGAAATATTTCCAACATGTTGGAAAATTGGGTCCGACGGATATTCCGACGGAATCAGTCCGATGCATACCACACACAGTCGGATTATCCGATGACGCGGTCCGATAGGACACATTCCGACGGATTCTCCGACCGTGTGTACAAGGGCTTACTCTACCCAGGGTTTCCCTGATCAAGTACCTTGCAGTACAAGTCACCAGATCGCTCACAGACTACACTCTTAAACATTGATCCTCTGTATACTCTAATCAAGACCAAGACACAGACTTGAGAACTTCAACCCGAGCAACTTTAGGTACATAGAGGCGATGTGCTTGAGTCCAGAAGCCATTTTTGTACTCAAGGATCATGTCCATAGGAGGATTTTTGAGGAGTGGGTCATTCTCATAACCTTCCTTGAGGAGACTCAAGAGTGCTTTAGAACTTGTGGCACCTAGAAAGTTATTTTGAGGAAGGACTGTGTATTCAGAGTTGTTTTCCTGGAGAGGCCCAGACAACATTCGTGATAAGGCATCAGCCTTTACCATTCTTTGACCCAGGTCGATATGAGATAATAAAATTGAACCTGGAAAAGAACAATGACCAACTTGCTTGTCTAGAAGACAACCTCTTGGCAGAACGAATGAATTACAGATTCTTATGATCTGTGAGAACGGTCACAAGATGCTTAGCGCCTTCCAGCAAATGCCTCCATTCAGAAAATGCTTCCTTATTTGCCAGTAACTCCTTATTCCCAATATCATATTTTCTTAATTAAACAAGAGAAGTAAGCTCAAGGATGAAGCTGCATCTTTTCACCATGTCGTTGAGAGAGGATAGCTCCCACAGCAGAGTCCGAAGCATCCACTTCCACTATAGAAGGTAATTCAGGATTGGGATGTACCAATACTAATGAAGAAGTAAAAAGCGTTTTTAACTTTCCAAAAGCAGCCTGTGCCTCAGATGACCACACAAAGGGCACCCCTTTCTTTGTTAGTTGGGTAATTGGAGCTATCACCTTAGAGAAGTTCCGTATGAATTTTCTGTAAAAGTTGGCAAACCCGACAAATCGTTAGATTTCCTTAATGTTCCCAGGGGCAGGCCAATCTACCACTGCTTCAATCTTCTCGGGATCCATGCTCACTCCATCTGGAGAAATAATATACCCTAAGAACTGGATCTGGGCTTGTTCACACTTCTCCAGTTTGATGTAAAGTCGACATTGCCTTAATCTTTCAAAGACAGTGCAAACATGCTTCCGGTGCTCTTCCAGGTTATCGGAAAAGATAAGGATGTCATCCAGATAAGCAATGACAAATTTGTCCAACAGACTTCGTTTATGAAGTGTTGAAAGGTCGTAGGGGCATTGCAGAGACCAAAAGGTATGACCAAGGACTCAAAATGTCAGCATCTAAAGGTTTTTTTCCATTTGTCTCCTGGACAAATACAGACCAGGTTATATGCCCCTGTAGGTCAAGTTTTGTAAACACTTTGGCAGAACAAAGTCTTTCCAACATTTCTGAGATCAAGGGGAGTGGATAACGGTTTTTAATAGTGACCTTATTCATGTGCCTGTAGTCAATGCATGGACGCAAAGGTGGAGTCTTTCTTTTCAACAAAGAATAGGGCTGCTTCTGCAGAAGATGTTGTGTCTAATAAAACCCTTCTCTAAATTTTCAGCAAGCCACTCCCTGAGCACTTTTAATTCAGGTTCTGACAGATTAAAAAGGCAGCCAAAAGGTATTTCAGCCCCTGGGAGCAGCTCAATGGGGCAATCGTATGGGCGGTGAGGATGTAATTGATCTGAATTTTTCTTATCACAGAAATCCTGGAACGCATGGTATTGTGGAGGAAAGTTGTGATATGACTGGGTAGTTACCACACCAACTTACAATTCCTTGACCAGCGGAACTTGTTTGATAAGATTCCCTACAGTGTTTCTTGCAGTGGGAAGATGTGAAATCTATGGTCCGTGTTCCCCAGTTGATAGAGGGATTGTGAGTGGAGAACCAAGGAATACCCAAAATGACGGAAAATTTGAGTGATGTGATCAACTGAAAGCTGATGGTCTCACGATGGTCTGCCTCAAACTGGGTTACCAGAGGAACTGTTTTATGGGTAACAGATCCTGAGGATAAGGGTGAACCATCAACCATCTCCATCTCAATAGGAGCAGATGTATTTCTGGCTTGAATGTTATTGCGGTGTGCAAACTCTATGTCCATAAAGTTTCCTCCAGACCCAGAGTCCAGCATAGCAAAGCAGGGGATTTCACGGTCCTCAGAAATAAGCTTAATAGGGATGACAATATGAGACTGGAGAATTTACTTTATTTTCTTCGAAAATCAATAGGGAGATAGTCTATAACTATCTAATAGAGCAATAGAGTTGATTTGTTCAGGCAGGATCACATCAGTCGCTGCAATTGTTCTTCTAACTTTGTTAGGACAGTTAACTGTGCAATGCCCAGAGTCTCCACAATATAGCCAGAGGTTCTCCGAACGTCTTCTTTCTTTCTCCTGAAAAGAAATGGATCTCTTAATTGCATCAACATGCATAGGTTCAGCTGTGTCAGAATCTGGAGAAACTCTTCGATCCTTCTGAGCAAATTGACTAGCAGAGAAACTCATTCCACAATTACTTCCAAACATTCCCAGCCTCTCCTTCCTCCTTTCTGTAAGCCTCTGATCAACTCGGATACATAGTTGGATAAAAAAAGTCTACCTGACGGGGCCCCCATAAGCCCCACCCCTGGTCCCTCCTTCAGCCCCACCCTACTCAGACCCCACCTTGAAACAAAGTGCAGGTTTGTCTTCAAGTGATGTGCAGAACATTATGGCATTGGCGGCATGAGTGGCATTGTCTGCAGCACATTATGGCATTGGCGGCATTGGTGGCACTGTCCGCAACACATTATGGCATTGGCGGCATTGCATGAGTGACACTATCTGCAGAACATTATGGCATTGGCGGTATTGCATCGGTGGCACTGTCTGCAGCACATTATGGCATTGACGGCATGGCATGGAAAAAATAAAACCCACAGCTTCAAGTGAGATAAGGAAGCCTAATAATCCAGCTGGTGCTCACCTTTTGCACACAATAAAATTAGAAGAAATGGCCACACGCCACTGTGAATCAAAATCCTTTATTTGTACATCGCAAAAATTACAGGCATCGGAATGCTGGGTAGAGGCGTTTCGCACACTTCACATGCGCTTAGTCATTACCATGGCACAGGTGGCACTGTCTGCAGCATATTATGGCATTGGCGGCATGGGTGGCACTGTCTGCAGGCAGCACATGCATTATGGGCCATAACGCATGTGCTGCCTGCAGAGACAGTGCCACCCATGCTGCTAATGCCATAATGTGCTGCAGACAGTGCCACCCGTGCCTATAGATGCTGCTGCAGACAGATACAGTGACATAGTAGACCTTGAATACCCCCCAAGCAAGCACACACCGGTGTTACCCGGGCCCCAAAAGCCACTCCCTCTTTGATCCTCCTCCTGCTGCCTGGTGTGTCATTCACAAACAATTTCAACTGTCAGCTTAGCTGCTTCCTTTTTCTGCCCCTGTGGCCATTCGCCTCACTGCTTCTTGTTCTCCAGTCTTACTGTCTCTGTTTCAGGCTGAGTGGAGAACGAAGCAGAGCGCCATGAGCAGAGGGAGAGGAATCACTCAGCCAGGGAAGGCAATATGAAGGCCGAGACTTGAGCCAGCATGAGGAGTGGGCGCGGAAGAGACATGCGCCCAAAACAGAAGAAGTAGTCCCTCCCACACACATACAAGAACGTCAGTAAAGGGGTGCCAAAATTTTGAAAAAAAACCTGAAAAGTCAAAGCGGGGTTTGGGGTTTTTTGGTAAGGTCAGTTGATGATGGGTCATAGGATGCTGGCTGGAGGAATATTTATTTTTATGTTCTGCATCAATTCGGTATTCAGATTGCCTGGGCCCCCCTGCTTGCCAGGCCTGGTACAATAGGGCAAGTTGTACTGGCCTATCAGAGGCCCTGATCATATGGTCTGTGTGGAGGAAGGGTATGTTTACTGAACACCCAGGTATTCGTGGTAATATTCAAGAACTACCTGACACAGTTTGGCATGTGATTCCAGGCATAGTAAAGAAGCAGGAGGTTGAGGCGGTGCTGGACAGCATTGTTTCTGATAGTAAGGTGATAGGAATTCTATTTTTCCAGTCAATATGCAGGTTGTGAGCCTGTAACCAAGGGAGGCCCAAATGACAGGGAAAAGTGGTGATGAAATTGCATCCAAGCGTAATAGTTCTTGGTGGTTGGTAGCAGTGATAGTAAGAAGCGGAGAGGTTTCTTTGGTCACAAGTCTTGATTTGATGCAAGATCCGTCAGCCAGGAAAACAGTAAGCTCTTGGTTTTTAGGTTTTAGCGTAATGTGCTGCTGGGCCACAAAGGACAGATCAATGAAGCACCTGCAGGCTCCCAAATCAATGATTGCGGCCCCTGGCATGGTTCTTCCCGGAATCTGGAATGAAATAGGCAGAGCTATGTGAGCTGAATTGGCAGACATGTTGGGTTGATGAGCTGAAGAAAGTGAAAGGCACTTATGTAGCTTAGCATGGCAGGTGTGTATGCAAACCTCCCAACTTTTTCAGATGGGAATGAGGGACACCTACCAGCAAATGTATGTAGGCATGGGGCACGCCCCCTGCCACTCCCCCTTAAAGGAGAATTAACCCAAAAAAGGTTAATTAAATCCACAAGGGCTTTTTTTACCACTATTGTTCCTTTATATTGGCTCTTAAAATGTACAAATGCAGCAATTTAGAATTTGAAAGAAAGGTTTAGCACTGGGAAACACTTTTTGAAAGTGCATTTTATGTACAGCTATATGGATCAAACCAAAATGAAGGACAAATGAGGAGGAAAGAGGGCCAGAGGGACATTGTTCCAAATCAGGGACAGTCCCTCGAAATCAGGGACAGTTGGGACCTATGCGTATGTAGTGACTGGATTCTTCTCAGTAAAGACAGAGGTTGTTCAATAGTTGTTGGCGTTCCTCCAGGGTTAGTGACGGGCGGATAAGGCCCAACTGCATCGGTTTAGGTGCCTCTGGAACAGGTGGATCAGGATTTCCAAACACAAGGTCAGCAGGCATGGGTGTCTTGGGCAACATCCATACTGGTCTAAACTACTGCAAGAATCTCTCAGATCTGTGTTCACGTAAACGGCAATCGATCTGTATGGATAATGTGCTCAGAGCCTCTAGTATGTTTGGTACACCTACCCGGGCAAGTTCATCTTTGAGACCTTCGAATAGGCCCAAATGGAACTGGGGACGCAGGATTGCATCATTCTAGTCAATATCTGCACTCCAACATTGGAAATCTGTGACATAATCTTCCAACGGTCTACAGCCTTGCTGAAGGGCGTGCATGGCTGTCTTGGCAGTAAAGGTTTGTTGGTCATTGTACAGTTGCGGCATGGCAGTGAAGAATAATTGTAAGGTGTTAAGCTGTGCGTTGTTTTCCTCCAGTAAACGGTGGGCTCAGGACCGTGGTTCTCCAAGGAGCAGGGAAATGGTAAATCCCACTTTTGTGGCCTCTAGAGAAAATGTCCTTGGCTGAAGGGCAAAATAGAGCTGGCAGGCATTGGGGAACACTCTAAACTTGCTCCGAACACCAGAAAACCTCTCCCACTGATACTCAAAGGTGCAGATGTGGTGGAAGTCGTAGCAGGTGAGGCCAGTGCCTAAACGCGACCCTCCAGTTCAGCATAGCCTTCTTACATGGATGTAACCACCTGATTGAGTGAGCAAGGTGCTGGCAGATCTCATCAAAAGGAGAGGGTCCTCTTGCAGGCTCAGTCATGTTTGTTTGGTACCGTCACTTACCTGATTCATGAGCCTGACATATAGAAGAGGGCCTTTCGTACCACACCAGCTTGTGGATCACTGAAGGTGAGACAGCAGCCACAGAAGCACGGTGGCGTAGGAGTGCCTGAGATCAGTACTGTAATCTGTATGGCTGGTTGTCCGTGGACAGATGTGCAGCAGGCAGGCTGGTTGTCTGTGGGTGGATGTGCAGCAGGCAGGCTGGTGGTGGTTAGGCAGACCAGGGACGTGGCAGGCTGGGATCGCAGCTGGAGCGGGAACCAGATGTGAATTGCAGAGCAGAGCCATGACAGGCTGGATGAGCAGGTGCAGGGTCAGGCAAGCCAGTTCGGTAATGTTCAGGCAAATAAACAGAGCACCAGGCAGAATTAGGGAGAACAAGCTGGATCAAGATCAGAGGTCAGCACAGGTAACAGGTCAGAACACATAGAAGCTGCAGACTAAACAGCAATGAGTCTATGCAGAAGCTCAGTTTAAATAGCCCGCCTGTCCTACACGTGTACACCGATGTGCAGATACGCAAGTGCGCATGTGCGTACTCCAAGAACTTCTAAGTGTACTGTGGACCTGTCTTTCCTGACAGATCCAGTCAGCGGAGGTGATGCTGGCAGAGCAGACTTGTGTGTCAAGCTAGGGACTGAGCAGGCCAGTGGGGTGATGCTTGAGAAGTATCTTGGATGCCAAGCTAGGAACCCAGCTGGAATGCGGAGGGTGAGGCTTGAGAAAGATAGTGAGCAAGAAGGTTGGAAGAGCTTGGAAGATCCAGTGGCAGTGTATCAGCAAGTCTAGTGAGAGAGACTGAGAGCTCAGTTGAGTGAAGATCTACAATGTGGGCTCCTTGAGGGCAGGGACCAATGTGAGTGTGCAATATACAGGGATAGGGGCAATTATAGACACTCACTCAGGTTGAACTGGATGGACTGGTGTCTTTATTCAACCTTACTAAACTATGAAACTATGAATAGGAGATTGTAGAGGAAGTGAAAGAGTTCATTGCAACCTTTGTTAGGAACTGTTAAAGATTGCTGCCATAAGAGACAGCATGCCTACACATACAGATGTGGTGCCCGGCTGGATGCCTTTCCCTGCATGGCTGTCTATCTATAGAAGTCTCAATTGGAGTGAGTCTGCCAATTAACATTGCAACTACTAAAGGGTGTCCTGGCCCCAAACCCTCTCTCCCACAGTTCTGTTTAAAAGACAATAAATCTCTTTGCATTTAGGAAGTGTCTGGCACCCATGAATCTACTTTGCATCACACCCACCATGCCTCGTAAACCCACTCTACATAGAAAGATGTCAGCTATCTGGAGGTTCTCAGACTAAAGGGAACCTGAGACTTGGCTACACTACATTTTGGTTTTCTTTGGGTTTTGTAATTCTCAGATCAGGGTCTAGAGACCGGAGGCTTAGAAGAGATTTGTGTGGGAAGAAGTCTCTACTAATTTGCCCAATCTTACCTAACCAAGGCCCCAAGCCTAATGTTTCTGCCTGGACCAAAACTATTGACCACATTTCTGTCTACTGTCTGTACTGAATGTATCCTGTTTATGGACCATGTTCCTGCTTTCTACCTGGACCACTGCTTTGCCTGTTTGCAGACCATGTCTCTGCTTGGCACCGGTCGTAACCCATCTGCACATTCCACTGGCTATGTTACTGCAAGATACTGATATCACACGTCCTCTGTGGACAACTGCACCACTGAAACCACAGGTATACTTTGGTTTACCCTTTATCCAACTCCTGTATTTCCTAATATGTGAACATAGTGCTATGTGGGCAGCTACATACAAGTAGGTTAGGCTTTTAGGAACAGGGACTGCAGTAGGTGAAACTACACTATGCTATATTGATATATAGTATTGGCTGATTTTTGTGATACACAGGTTGCAATGTCCGGTACATAATCAGTCAAAACGCTGACAAGGTCTTACACATGTGGTATCCCCATATGCGGTATGAGTAACCAGAATGTGTTTTGAGGTGTTATTCTAAGAATGCCTATCAGGTGGGTTAGAAATATTTTATTAATGGGCAACATTGCGTAAAACAATATAAAGAAATAATATAAAGAAATTACATTTTCATTTTTTTCCCACATTTTCCATTTGATTTAGGCCCCTCTATGTGGCTAGACTGTAAAAAAATCTTACACATGTTGTATCGCTATACTCAGGAGGAGTTAGAGAATGTGTTTTAAGGTGTAATTTTAATATGCCCATGCCGTGTATTAGAAATAGCTTATTAATTTGACAACTTTGCGTAAAAAAATATATTTTAATTTCTTTCCACATTTTCCAAAAACTTGTGGCAAAAAATGAAGTCTTCAGAAGACTCCTCGTGCCTCTTAGAACATACCTTGGGATTTTTGCTTTCCAAAATGTGGTCATTTTGTGTTTCCACTGTCCTGGTGCTCAAGTACGTCCAAAAATACGATATGTAGTCAAGAAATTAGATATGCAATTTTTTCCCCTAGAATGCTTAAAGGCACTCAATGGATGTGGGTCCCCTCTAGGAGGAGTTAAAGAATGTGTTTTGGAGGTGCAGCCTTAAGAATGTCTATGCTGTGTATCAGAAATATCTTATAGATTGACAACTTTGCATAAAAGAAATACATTTTGGCTTTCTTTCCACATTTTCCAAAAGCGTGTGGCAAAAATTTAAGCCTTCAGAAGACTCCCCATGCCTCTCCAAAGATAATTTGGGGTGTTTGCTTTACAAAATTAGGTCATTTTGTGGGTCTTTTCTCCGTCCTGGTGCTAAATGACCCCCAAAAATGTAATAGGTAGTCAAGAAATTAGATGTGCAATTTTTGCCCTTGGAACGCCTAAAGGTGCTTATTGGATGTGGGGCCCCTCTGTGGCTAGGCTAAGAAAAAGAGTTTCACACATGGGTTATCGCCATACTCATAAGGAGTAGCAGAATGTATTTTGGGGAGTAATTGTAAGTATGCCTGTGCTGTGTGAGAGAAATAAATGTATTATAATTTTCCCAAAAATGTGGGGAAAAATTAAAACTTCAAAAAGCTTAACATGCCTCTTATTAAATACTTCAGACTGTCTACTTTTCAAAAAGGGGTCATGGGGTGGGGGGGTGTTTGTACTTTCCTACATTTTAAGGCTCCAAGAATTCTGCTGTCAGAATACACTGATCAGTGAATTTGCAACATTCCTGATGTGTCAAACAGGAATGGCTGCATGTGCATAGAAATTCAGCCAGTCCCTGCTGAACTAGCCAAATTTCGATCCATCTATGGCCAGCATAAGACCCCTACACTGGCTTTCCAATCAGGTCCGCCTGTCATATTCAGGCAGATCTGATTGGACACTCAATTCACCTCTATGGAGCTGACACCCGCTGCTATCCAATCCATAAAATCTAGATGGATGGTGACTCTATTTTCCATCTATCTGGCGGATCAGATCGGATGAAAACAGGCAGTCCATTTTCATCTGATCTTCCCATAGAGGAGAGTGGGACTGACAGGTCCGTCTCAGCACAGTGAGCAGAGACAGACCTGTCATCCACCTGCTCAGTGGGGATCAGCGACCAAATCTCACGCTGAGTAAGCGGAGTCCGCCGGACCGATCACCTATGTGAAAGGACCCTTAGGCTGGCCATACATGTTCAATAATCTTGTACAATTTTCTTTTAGATTTACCAAATAACATATAATATGAGGTCAAAACTAAACAACACTTTCAATTATATCCAATTAGGCAGGCCCTTACACTACATACTTGGAGGTAAAGCTAAAGAAAATTGTACATAAAATTGTATGAAAATTGTATAATGTATGGCCAGCCTTAAATGTTAAGAGCATAAATCAATGTCTTCTAGGTACTGAGATAAGGGGTTCTCATTAAGGCAGTGGACAGTACACAAGAATTAACGGGCAGGCAAACTGGCATACAGGTACGTCCAGTTGAAATTGCCGCCCTGCTATGGCGGCACACGCACGCGCATGTGGCGGTCAGGACCACCATGAGTCTGGGCGCGGGTCCCGCGGACTCAATCACCGTGGGAATACACGCGATCGTCTCACAGGGAGACTGAACGGGGATGTAAACAGCATCTCCCCATTCTGCCTAGCAACAAGTGACACTGATCTCTGCTCCCTGTGATTGGACCAGAGATCAGTGTTCACTAACACGCACTCCTTCACTGCCAATGTCATTTACACAGGAATCAGTACATTTGTATAGCACTGATTGCTGTATAAATGACAATGGTCCCAAAAATGTGTCAAAAATGTCCGTTGCACGAACCAATCAATAATCGCGTATTGCGATTTTTTTTACCAAAAATATGTGTATCGGCCTAAACTGAGGAAAAAAAATGTTTTTTTATATATTTTTGGGGGATATTTATTATAGCAAAAAGTTTAAAAAAAATTTTTGGTTTATAGCGCAAAAAATAAAAACCGCAGGGGTGATAAAATACCACCAAAAGAAAGCTCTATTTGTGGGAAAAAAAGGACGTAAATTTTATTTGGGAGCCACATAGCATGACCACGCAATTGTCAGTTAAAGCGACGCATTGCTGAATCACAAAAAGTGGTCTGCTCTTAAGCCAGCAAAATGGTTCAGGGCTTAAGTGGTTAAAAACAAATACTAAATATTATAGGATTTTATTATTTTGCACCAGATCATGAACATTTCATTTTATTATTTTGCTCCAGATCAGTGTTTCTAAACTCCAGTCCTCAAGCGCCCCAACGGGTCATGTTTTTAAACTTCCCATTATATTGCACGGGTGATTTCATCGGTTTCACTGCCTAATGCCACGTACGCACGATTAGAATTCTCGTCGAAAAAAGCTCTGATGGTTTTCCCGACAGAATTCCGATGGAATTTGGCTCAAGCTGTCTTGCCTACACACGGTCACACCAAATTCCGATCGTTTATAACGCGGTGATGTACAACACGTACAATGGGACTAGAAAATTTTTGGCTGGCGGAAATTCGAACAGCTAAATTCCGATGGAGCATACACACGGTCGCATTTTCCGATGAAAAGCTCTCATCGGTCTTTTTCTGGCCGGAATTTCGATCGTGTGTACGCGGCATAAGACCCCATGCACACTATAAAACTTTTGTTGTCCGATTTATAGATTTACCAAACCATGTAGTGCAAGGGCCTGCCTGACTGCATACAAATTGAAACTCTTAGCCCTTGTACACACGATCGGAGATTCCGACGGAATGTGTCCAATCGGAGCGTTTTGTCGGATATTCCGACTGTGTGTGGTCTGCATCGGACTGTTTCCATCGAAATATCCGTTGGACCAAATTTTCCAACTTGCCGGAAATATTTTCCAACAAAATGCTCCGATCGGACATACTCCGATCATGTGTAGAGAATTCCGATCGGACAAAGTGCCACGCATGCGCAGATCAAATTCCTACACCAATGTTATTGGCTACTAGCCTGAACGTAGTCCCGTCGTAACGAAATAACGCCATCACGTTCTGAACGATCGGATTTTCCGACAACTTCGTCTGACCGTGTGTATACAACAGTTTCGGACAAAATCCGACGGATTTGGTTGTCGGAATCTCCGACTGTGTGTACAAGGGCTTAAAGGGGTTGTAAAGCCTCATGGTTTTTCACCTTTTTTTTATTATCTCTAAAATTATCTTTTTTTTTCTTAAGACAGATTTCAACATACAACATACAATATATCTATATAAATCTTTTCAACCCCACTCCAAGAAAACACACCGGATTCTTGATCATGTCCTCTTCAAAAGAGAGAAAGAAAGAAAAAAATTAAAAAAAAAAAAAAATATGAAAAAGCCCACCCACAACCAAAACTCAATTTGTGCAAAACATTATTCAAAGTATAATTAAGAAGGGAGCTTTACAGCACTCTATTACATGTGTCAAACAACAACAGTACAAAAAAAAAAAAGTAATAAAAAAATTTACTTGTACACTGTGATTACCTGCAGTTATGTACAGATAGCTGTAATAAATCGGTCCTGGATGTCATATTTATATTTTCTAATCACACCAAACCCCAAACCCCCGTTGCTAAACGCAGTGTGTGAATGGTACCGTAGGAAAGCATTGTATACGTTTAGCTGTGGTAGATAACTTGATCTATCTGTAGCTAAAAGCTGAATTCTATCTGCCCATGAGAAAGGGGCCTATACACACTGTTCCAAATTATTATTACAATGATATTTTTCTCATTTACCTAAATAATTGATGTAAACAACAGTCAGCATAATTCTCATGTTACCAACTATAAAGAGTACAATTCAAATTTTATTGAACATACCTCCTAATGATAACAGTTTTTTTTTTCAAAATAAATAACTTACAATGCACTGTTCCAAATTATTACGCACAGTAAGTTTCAAAACACTTCGTAGGTTGGAAAGAACTGAAAATTGTAATTTGTTGTGTTTGCAGCATATTTACTGAAATCAAACGCTATTTCAATCAAACTTTGAACAACATTTTAACTTTTTAAATGTTTTAACAGGTCACGTTACATTTTAACATAGGACCCCTTATTTGATAGCAGCTTCACAAGTCTTGCATCCATTGAACTTGTGAGTTTTTGGACAGTTTCTGCTTGAATTTGTTTGCAAGATGTCAGAATAGCCTCCCAAAGCTGCTGTTTGGATGTAAACTGCCTGCCACCCTCATAGATCTTTTGCTAGAGGATGCTCCAAAGGTTCTCAATAGGATTGATGTCAGGGGAGGATGGAGGCCACACCATTACTTTCTCTCCTTTTATCCCCATAGCAGCCATTAATGCAGAGGTATTTCAAAGAAAAGGATTTTACAGGCAAGCTGTTTTAAAAATCCTATTTTCTTCTCATACATCACAGGACACCGAGCCATAGTAGTTACTATATGGGATGTCCCATAGTAGTGCCAATTGAAGGGAGGGAGACACAATAAAAGTAGGGCACTAAGAGACCAGAGGACTTATACTGCTGCCTGCAGTACCCTTCGCCCAAAGGCGCTATCCCCATGACCTTTTATATCTATCTGATAGAACCTAGTAAATGTATGGACTGAAGACCAAGTTGCGGCTTTGCAGATTTGAGCCATGGAGGCTTGGTGATGTACTGCTCTGAAAGTACCAACAGCCCTGGTGGAGTGCGCTTTAATATGAAAAGGTGGAATTTTCCTCTTTAAACCATAAGCTTGAACAATCACTTGACCATTTAGAAATACTAGGTTTCAATGCTGCTTGTCCTCTCTTAGGATCTACTGGCAGCACAAAACATCTGTTTTACGAATCTGAGCAGTCACCTTCACATAGACTTTGACTGCTCTCACCACATCAAGAGAATGTAGTGACCTTTCTTCCGCAGAACGAGGTTCTGTAAAAAATGAAGGCAGAACATTATCATGGTTTAAATGAAAACTTGGCACTACCTTCGGAAGGAAATTAGAATGAGGACGCAATACAACCTTATCCTTATGAATAATCAAATATGTCTCTTTACAAGAAAGAGCAGCCAACTCTGATACTCTTCTTGCAGAAAATATGGCAACCAAAACAACAAATTTCCTTGTCAAGTCCCAAGGGTTCAGAGGTGGCCTAACCGGAGGATTAATCTGCGTTACCCCCTGAATAAAGCTACGAACCAGAGAGTGTGAAGCAAGTGGTCATTGAAAAAACATAGATAAGGCCAACACCTGGCCTTTGATAGTACTCAAGCCCAGCTTCATTTCTAATCCCATCTGTAAAAATTCAAGGATCCTACCTATGACATATTTCCTGGGGTGCCAACCCCTGGATTCACACTGGGCGACATATGCCTTCCAGACTCTATAATATATGACACTGGGGGCTGGCTTCCTAGTATTAACCAAAGTAGAAACTACTGAACCTGACAGCCCATGGTCTTTCAGAAAGTGGCTCTAAATAGCCAAACTGTTACATTTAGCGTTTGTAAGGTAGGATGGAATACCGGACCTTTGCGAGAGAAGGTCTGGCCGTGGTGGTAGGGTCCATGAGTCCCCTACCGCCATCTTTACGATCTCTGCATACCAACATTTCCTGGGCCACAAGAATCACCTCCTTCCCTTCCTGCTTGATCCTGCAAAGAAGGCGCAGAAGCAGCAGAACAGGGGGGAACGCATAGATCATTGAAAACTGATCCCATGGAAAGACCAAGGCATCTGTTCTGCATGCCAGCAGATCCTTTGTTCTTGACACAAAGTTGTTGATCTTTTTGTTGAGCCTGGACACAAACAGATCCACGTCCGGAATTCACCACCATTGACATATTGACAGAAAGATGCCAGGGTGAAGAGACCATTCTCCTGGGAACAACTGTTGGCAACTCAAGTAGTCCGTCTGCCAATTTGCTATTCCCGGAATGAAGACTGCCGATAGGCAAGGAATTGCTGTCTTCTGCCCAGGATAGGATATGATTCACTTCTCTCTGAGCCGCATGACTTCTCGTGCCCCCTTGCTGATTGATATAGGCCACTGTTGTGGCATTGTCGGATTGGATCCTGACAGGACAATTCCATAATCTGAGCATCCAGGCCTTCAAGGCCAGGCGTGCTGCCCGAATTTCTAGAATATTGATGGGCAAGGTCATTTCTGTTTTGGGCCATTTTCCTTGGACAGATACTTCTTCTAGGACTGCTCCCAAGCCCAGTAGGCTGGCATCTGTTGTCACCACTTTCCAGGTAACTGGTAGGAAGGACTTTCCATTCTGAAGATTCTTGGATATCAACCACCGAGGCTTTGACGCACTTTGGGGGAGAAACGCATTGGGAAGTCTAGAGCTTGGACCTTTTTGTTCCAAGTTGACAGGATACTGTTTTGCAGCAGTCTCGAATGAAACTGCGCATAAGGAATGGCCTCAAATGAAGCTACCATCTTTCATAACAATCTCATGCAAAGTCGAAAAGAAGAATTCTTCTTTGATTTGACCACCTGAATCAGTTCCCTTATGGAACTGATCTTTGCCTGGGTCACGAACACCCTCTTCTGAGCTGTATCTATAATCAGGCCCAAGTACTGCAATCTCCTTGATGGTTTTAAGGAGGATTTCTCTAGGTTGAGAATCCAACCTAGTTATTCCAGGTAGCTGACTGTGGTGACCAAACTCTGGTTTAAGTGGGTTACAGACTGATCTCTCAAGAGTAGATTGTCTAAATAAGCTAGAATCGTTATACCCTGAGCCCTTAATCTGAAGGGGGAGCCAGAACCTTTGTAGACACTCGAGGTGCAGTAGTTAGACAGAAAGGCAGAGCTACAAACTAAAAATTAAGATTTTCTATCTTGAAGCGTAGATATTTCTGGTGAGCGGGAAAAACAGGTACATGTAGATAAGCATCCTTGATGTCGATTGACACTAGCAGTCCTCCACCTTGTAGAATGGAGACCACCGATCAGATTGACTCCATGCAAAAAGAGCTAGTGGCTGTATAAGTCTTTCTAGAGCCCTTTTTTGAGGCTGTAGAAGTCTTTCTAGAGCCCTTTTTTGAGGTGTTTTTACTCCCCCTTCTGACCATAGCCTGATGCACAAAGCAGACATACTACCAGAAGGAACGCATCCACTGCATGAGCCATAGTCCAGCCTTGCTGTTGTTATTAATGCTCAGCCTGATACAATAGTAAATGTGTCAAAAGGAATGCCTGTGTCACCAAACCTCTTTCATGCCCCTCTTGCTCTTGTGTCCCTCCGTCAGCTTGCAGCAGCAATAATGGTGCTTTAAAACACATTCCCGCACTGGACGTTGGATGACGCCAACCCCATGCTAAGCCTTGGACCTCTCTGTCGCCTTTGCCTCCCCTCCTCTCTTTTTAAAAAAGATCTTTCCCACACAAGCGCGGGCCCCTGATCCTACAGGATCACTCTAAGCCCTTGTACACACGGTTGGAGATTCCGTCGGAATGTGTCCGATCGGAGCGTTTTGTCGGATATTCCGACTGTGTGTGGTCTACATCGGACTGTTTCCGTCGGAATATCCGTCGGACCCAATTTTCCAACTTGCCGGAAATATTTTCCGACAAAATGCTCCGATCGGACATACGCTGATCATGTGTAGAGAATTCCGATCGGACAAAGTGCCACGCATGCTCAGATCAAATTCCTACATCAAAGCTATTGGCTACTAGCCTGAACGTAGTCCTATCGTAACGAAATTACGTCATCACATTCTGAAAGATCGGATTTTCCGACTACTTTGTCCGACCGCGTGTATGCAACAGTTTCGGACAAAATCCGATGGACAAAATCAACAGATTTGGTCGTCGGAATCTCCGATCGTGTGTACAAGGGCTAAGAGGGGGGGAATAAATGGCTAGGAGAGAGCCTGGAAGCCGCTGAGTAGAGCGGCGTGCCGTTCTTTTTTTTTTCTCCTTACGCTCTTCCTCGTGAACAGGGGGAGAATACAGCACAGGTGGGGGGTGTCTGGTGAGGAGGAACCCCCCCCAGACTTACCGGAGATCTGCTGTTGGCTGGAGAGAAAGGAAGCCTGCTGCTCCAGACACATTGTGATCTTTTGAGGAAGCATGAGAAGGTATGTGCTCCATACAGCCCCCAGTGGTGACACATAGGCATGACAACATTTACAAATTTAAAGGAGACATTCGTAAGAAAATTTCAAAATTTCTTAGAAAACTCCACTTACCTTTCCCGCCGCAGGGTTTTCTGTGGTAAAACCAACAGACCCAATCTTCACCCTTCATGGTGGGATCCATTAACAAACCTTCAGGAGCTGGGGACCATCAGGGAACCCACAATCCTGGACCTGTAATAGCACCTCCGACCAGTAAAACTTTATGGCCTAATACCAAAAGTACTGGATCCCGGGGTCCAGCTCTCTGAAAAGAGAAGCGTTTACAGGCAAAACCTTGTTTCTTCAGACACAAGGCCCGGGTACCATTCAATTCGGCCTAAAAGACACTTTGAATTCATCTGGCTGCATAGCTAGACGCAGCAAGGATTGCTCCAGTGGAGCTCAGCACAGCACATCTTCACTCGTGACCAACACCTTAGACACTGTACTCCCAGTAGTGGGAGGGGTTTTATAGGGAGTGCACTTCTTTTCTTAGGGTGTGCCAGTGTCCATCACCTGAAGGTGGCCTATAATCCACATAGTAATTACTATGGCTCTGTGTCCCATGATGTACAATAAGAAATCTAGGTATCAATATTTTGGCTGCATTTAGCAAATGGGGAGTAACGCTTCTCTTATAAAACCTAGCAGATGAATGATAGCATCCCATGAAAAAGAAAATGTAATGGAGAGAATTCTATAGGTCTAGGTAAGTGTAATTTTCTTAATCCAAGGGGTTATCTCCTCCCAGAAAACTTTAATCTTTGGGCAATGCCACCATAAATGCAGAAATTAACCCCTTTGGTTACATCCCCTCCAGCAGTTAACATCCACCAATTGATATATTTGAGCCGAACTGTCGTATGATACCATCTTGTCAGGAACTTATTGAAGTATGGTGTGTCGCTCCCATCAGCCTTTTAATCTGCTCTGATGTAAAATTATAGCCTAGTTCTCTTTCCCATTCTCAAATGAAATAGCGAGTTGACATATTTTGGGCGCTCAGAACCAGCCTATACATTCGAGACATCATATGACCCGGCTCTGATAAGTTAACACACCATTCCTCAAAAGTAGTAAGCGGGTTCCCTGGCCTAATCTGGTGCTTCCACTTATTGAACAAGTCTGTCAGTTGACGGTATTGCCATACAGCCATTAATACTTCCCCCAGAATTCAAACCAAATCCACCAATGGAAGCAATTTACCCTGTGGGGCCATGCCAGTGCAATTGCCCTTCCTGTCCATTCCCCAGCAATCTAAACTCCCTTTCTCTTCCCTCGAGGAAAACCAGAAAAATCCCTCAGAAGGTCTACTGTTCATTTTATCCCAAATGGATAGTGTTGTCTTTGTCAGTGGTGATGCATATTCCGACAACCCCCTATAAGAAACCGGAATCCAGGGGGCCCTGGCAAGTTCCTACCTCCTTTTTTTTTTTTATTCTTTATTTAATTTTTTCATTTAAGTTGCGTACAAAACATAATCAAGTATTAAAAAAAAAATAATAATAATAAAAAAAAAAACCATAGGACCAATATACATTCATGTCTTTCAATTTTTCACATTATCCTGGTTTTCTTTCTTTACTTCTCGAGTTCTTCTAAAATATCTCCCTCCCACCCCTCTCCCCACCCCTACCGACCCATTACCTCGTTAAAGATCATAGATTGTCTAAAGATTTTCCAGTATTTCCATTTCACATGGAATCTCTTTCTTTCTCTTTCTTCCTCCATTCCCAGCCCTTCAATGCTGTACATTTCCTCAACTTTTCCTAACCATTCCTTTACTTTGGGTGCTTCTATTTCTTTCCATTTTTTCGGAATCAGACTTTTTGCCACGTTTATTAATGAGCTTGTAAGGGAATTCCTATACTCCTTAATTGGGGTATCTACTGCATGGAATAGGCATACCCATGGGTTCTCAGGTAACTGTATTTTAGCTATTACTTCTATATATCTTATTATTTCTCTCCAATACTCTTTAATCTTGGGACAGTCCCACCATATATGGGCCAAACTTCCCGTTTGTCCACAATTCCTCCAAAATTTCCCAGATTGTCCCTCCTGGTACTTTGCCATTATATCTGGGGTCCTATACCATCTTACTAAAATTTTATAATTTGTTTCTATCGTCTTACTATTTTCTGTGGATCTGTGCACCATCTTCAATATTTTTTCTATATTTTGGTTTTCACCCCGTGCTCCTATCTCTTCTTCCCATTTTTTAATGAAGGTTGGTACCTCCGCTTCACATTCCTGTCTCAATACCTTATAAAGCTGGGCAATACCTGCCCTTGGGGATTTCCCCTCGCATATCCGCTCCAAGGCAGTCAAATTTTCTCCATCTCTAAGCGGTTGTGGTAGTCTTGAGACGAAATGTCTAAGCTGCAGGTATCGCCACTCATTCAACTCCATCCAATCATTTTCTTTCTGTAATATTGCTAGTGTTTTCAATTTCCCCTCTTTAATTATGTGTCGTAATTGCATATTATCTTGTTTTATCCATTTCCCTCCTATTGTACTTTTACCAGGTGCAAAAAAATCATTATCTTTTAAATAAATTAAAGGGGAATTATATTTCCACTTGTTATGTTTGTGTATTCCCTCCCATACTCTAAACACATTTTTTGTGACCAAAGATGTTGTCTTCCCTAGTGATCTATATTTTAAAGGAGTCCAGATTTCTCTACCTAGATTTGTGCCTGATAAACTGTGTTCTATTTTTTCCCATCTTTTTTTACTTTCTAATTTTGCCCATTCCACCACTCGTGTTAACACTGCTGCTTCGTAATATTTTCTAAAGTCTGGGACATTCAGACCCCCCTCATCTTTTCCCTTTTGCAAAGTCTTCAGTGGGATTCTAGGTTTCTTGTTGTTCCAGATAAATTTAGAAATTAAAGAATTTATCATTTTAAAATATAGGGGGGGGATATATATTGGTAATAGCTGAAATTTATAAAGGATTTTAGGTTGAATAATCATTTTTAAGGCATTAATTCTTCCTAACCATGACAGGGGCTTTGTTCTCATTCTCCTTATTTCTTCTCTCAATTCTTCTAGAAGGGGGATATAGTTTATTTGGTATATTTTTTCTATTGATGCAGTCAGTTTAATCCCTAAATATTTAATTTCTTTTTGCCATAGAAATGGGAATTCTCTCTTAATGTCAAGTTCTTCTCTCAAATTTATATTTACGTTTAAGATTTCTGACTTGCTTGGGTTAATTTTAAAGTTAGATAATTCCCCGTATTCCTGTAAAGCCTTTAATAAGTTTGGCATAGAGATTCGTGGGCTAGATACATAAAACAGAATATCATCCGCGAATGCGGCTGTCTTATGTACTCCCCCCTCTATCTCAACCCCCTTTATATCTGGGTTTCTCCTTATCGTCTCCAGGAGTGGCTCCAATGCCAGAACGAACAATAGGGGGGACAGCGGACACCCCTGTCTAGTCCCATTGTTCATTCTGAAGGCTGTTGATAGTACCCCATTAACACTTACCACTGCCTTGGGGCTGTTATATAGTGCCTTTATCCACTTCAAAATTTTGGGTCCAAACCCCATTCCCCTTAGGGTGCCCATCATGAATCCCCAGTCTACTCGATCAAAAGCTTTCTCAGCATCTATTGATAGAAGTAGACTGGGGATTCTACTCTCCTTCATCCTCTGAAGCAGTAATATTGACCTTACTCCATTATCTTTTCCTTCTCGCCCCTCGATGAATCCCACCTGATCTGCGTGGACTAAGCTAGGCATTAACTTCTTTATTCTAGCGGCCAATATTTTTGCGAACAATTTAACGTCCGTATTGAGTAGTGAGATCGGTCTATAGTTTGAGCATATTGTATTCTCTTTTCCCTCTTTCAATATCGTGGA
This sequence comes from Lithobates pipiens, assembly GCF_037356315.1. Taxonomy (NCBI): domain Eukaryota; kingdom Metazoa; phylum Chordata; class Amphibia; order Anura; family Ranidae; genus Lithobates; species Lithobates pipiens. The sequence goes on from NW_027507785.1 coordinate 156,453,332, forward strand.
GATTGTCGCAGTGGAGGCCTCCTCGCTCAGTCCATATTTTGTACCTAGTCCATTATAATATGCACATAAAATTGGGGCTAGTATGTCTCCAAACTTTTTTAGATATTCTATTATATAGCCATCAGGCCCTGGGCTCTTTCCTCCTTTGGTCTCTTTTATTGCCTGTATTACTTCTTGGACTGAGATTGGATTCTCCAGTTCCTGTGCCAATTCCCCCGGTATTTTAGGGATATTTGCTTGAAGTATATAGTCTTTAATTTTTCCCCTTCTCTTCATCTCTTGTTTTCCTGTCTCTTTTTTTCTCACGGAATATAACTGCTCATAATATTCTCTAAAAACTTCTGCTATTTCCTTAGTTTTATAGACCGGCTCTCCCTCTTTATTTAGTATTTTCTCTATATAATTCTTCGATCTTTTTTTCCTCAATATCTTTGCTAAGATCTTACTATTTTTAATGCCGCTATAATATCTCTCTTTAGTAATCCTATTATATGTCGTCCTTATTTCCTGTTCCATTAATTCCCCGAGTTCCTCTCTTTTCATAGCCAGTTTATGTAATAGGTCCACTACCTGTCCACTTTCCCTGCCATTTGCCTTTTTATGTTCTTGCTCTAATCCGTGGATTTCCTCCCTCAACTCCCTACTCTTTTTAATACCTTCTCTCTTCCTATTTGTACCTAATGAAATATATATCCCTCTTATATAAGCTTTATGTGTCTCCCAAATAATATTTTTCATATTCTCTTCATTTAAATTAGTGGTAAAAAAAAACTCCAATTCTTTTCTAATTATTTCCTCTCCCTTCTCGTCCAGCAGTTCCCTATTCAATTTCCAGGAAAAAGGAGATTTCTGAAATCCTGGGATTTTGATCTTCAGGCATATTGGAGAATGATCAGACAATGTTCTAATTCCTATATCTGTGGATATCACCTCGTCCAGAACCCTATGTTCCACTAACCAGTAGTCGATCCTTGTGTACGTCCCGTGTACAGGGGAATAAAACGAGTAGTCTCGTGTCCTTGGGTGCATAGTTCTCCACGCATCCATAAGCTGATACTGATATAGCCTGTGTTTTAGTATTCTCCTCTGCTCTTTCCCAATCCCCTGCACACGGGACAAACTATCCATTTGTGGATTCATACAAAAGTTCATATCTCCAGCTATAATTACTCTTCCTCTTTTAAAATCCCTACCTCCTAATACAGTGGTCATCAACCCTGTCCTCAGGGCCCACTAACAGCCCAGGTTTGCAAGATAACTGAAATACATCACAGGTGATGTCAATTGCTGCTCAGTGATTGAAGTATTCTAGTCTGCATTATCCCAAGGTAATACATGAAACCTGGCATGTTAGTGGGCCCTGAGGACAGGGTTGATGACCACTGTGCTAATGTTTTCTCCAAGGACATCCAAATTTTAATAGCAGAGTCATGGCACCAGTTCATTATACGAACCAGGGCCATGGCTCTGTAATAAAACTCTATATTCAGGAGTCCCACCCCACTCTCCCGTTTTGGACTCCTCAAAATCTTGTGTGCCAACCTGGAATGTTTATCTCCCCACACAAAGGTCATAAAAGCTCTTCATATTTGTTTAAAGAATGTCTGTGGGAGTTTTATGGGTACAGTATGTAAAACATAAATAAGCCTGGGAATTAAACTAATTTAAATGTGTTTACCTTGCCAAACCATGTCAGAGTATGACTTCTCCACTTTTGAAAGTCTTTTATTATGGATACCATCAAGGGTCCATAGTTTAAATCATATAGGCGCTTTATATCTTAAGCAATATAGATCCCTAAATAGAATATAGAATCAAGGCGCCAAACAAAAGGAAAAGATTGTTGCAAGGTGGTCCTCCTCCTCAAAGGCACATGGCTCAGCATCAACACTGATTTATCAATATTTATTTTAAAATTAGATATAAGGCCAAGCCTGTCTATTTCCAACATCAGTTCAGTCAAGGACTCCTAAGGAGAGGAGAGGTACAACAGTAGATCATCTGCATAAGCTGAGATCTTTTGTTCCGTAGATCCAATACAAATCCCCTTCATCTTCCTATTTCCCCCAATTGTGCACAGAAAGGGCTCCAGCACCATAGCAAATAACAATGGGGGCAGTGGGCATCCCTGCCTAGTCCCATTTCGTATCTCAAAATAATCTGATAGTCTACCATTACCTTTAACCCTTGCTCTAGGATCTGCATACAGTGGCGTCAGCCATCCATAAACTCCCACCCCACCCTAAAATGCTTTTTCAGCATCCATTGAAATGACTACACTCAGGGTCTGGTTCGGTCCATTATGTTTTTTCACCTTAATCATGCAAGGTGAAAAACTTTCTGTAGTGCTGCAAACCCCCAGTATTACCTACCTGACACAGATCTTTCCTTGGCCGGGAACAAGCACATTTGTAGCTGGTGTCTCGTGCCCTGATGGGATAGATTGATAGCAGCGCAGCCATTGGCTCCCGCTGCTGTCAATCAAATCCAATGACGCAGTGTCGAGTCCTGCATTCTGTGTGAATGTACACAAATGTGGCACTCAGGAGCGTGCCCACATGGGTGTTCAATGAGGAGAGCGCTGTTCCAACGTAGATACTGGATGCGGGGAGGAGCCACCAGCGCCGCTGAGGGACCCCAGAACAGGAGGTTCAGGGCCACTCTGTGCAAAACGAACTGCACAGTGGAGGTAAGTATGACATGTTTGTTATAAAAAAATAAAAAAAAAGGAACAAGGGTTCTCAACCTCTTTTAATGTTTGACCTCATAATATATGGTTTTGTTAAAACTGAAGGAAAAAAATCAAAAAAAAATTGTATAGAGTGCATTCCAGTATTAGTAATTACCACAGCCGTGTCATCTGAGGGAAATCCTGAAAACATGACCTGTTGAAGCGCCTTGAAGACTGGAGTTGAGAAACACTGCTCCAGATCATGACAATCAAATGTTGCTTATTCCTAGTAATTTTAACCACTTTCATGCAGCTTTTAATTACATAAACCTCCTAGATTGTAAGCTCTAACAAGCAGGGCCCTCTGATTCCCCCTGTCTTGAATTGTATTGCATTGTAATGTCTACCCTAATGTTGTAAAGCACTGCGTAAACTGTCAGTGCTATATAAATCCTGTATCATAATACTAATAATAAACAATCCATTAAATCAACACAACCTACCAACTTTTATTTTGCTGTAAATATAAGCAGTGATGTTGATAGATTGCTTGGATCCAAAGCTTTTACAATCGAAAGCTGATTTAAAGCAGTTAAAGTTGCTAGAAACTCCATCCTGTTCCACTTAAGCATGCTGCTAGAGTCTGCTCCAGAAATTGCATGTAGCTGCTGCGGTTGTTTCAGCTGATAAACCAGCCTGAACCGGTTGAAACCGGTCTGATCTGGCTCTGTCCGCTTGTAAGGCAGCAGCTGTGTGTTCTTTCCTGCTAAACAAAGAGAGATTGTCACTGCAAGAACAAATAGTCTGAAGATCACAGCGAATATGTAAAATTCTGTTTACAGTCAGAATGATTGTTGATGTGATACAATTATTTCAGCCGTTTATTGAGGCACAGCTAGAAGAAGAATTTGTATTTCTTTCTTGTTAGGGCGCTCAGATTAAATGTTGAAAAGAGTGGATACATTGTGTTTAATGGGTCACCTGAACTGGAATTATTAAACAGTAAAATACAATTTGCTTGAATTTTTATGGGTTTGTTTAAACAGATTTTTAATTAGCAGACAATTATTTTTTTTTATATGACATCAATATTTAGATTGTAAGCTTCATGAGCAGGGCCCTCCTATTCCTTCTGTACTGTATAGTGATTGTACTGTCCCACTTTTAGTGTAAAGTGCTGTGCAAACTGTTGGTGCTATATAAATCCTGTATAATAATAATTATAATTTACAAAATACATAAGGGAGTACTTACTAAGACTGGAGCAGACAGAATCTGGAACAGCCGTGCATGATAAGTTTCTATCTTCAGCTTGTACAGTTACATGCTGTAATTTATTCTCGTTATTAAAATGCATTCTGCACGTTTGCATTTTTATTTATTTTATTTTTTGCCCAAATGCTCCTCTCTGAATGTTTTCAGTGATAGGCATTTACAGGCAGGAAAAAAAACAAAAACCCACGTGTACACAGACACATAGGCTAACATGGAGGGGCGTTTAGAGACTGAAACTATTTAAAAAAAAAAGTCATATGACTGTTTCCGCAGTGTGCATGGGGCCCTATTCATTTTTAAGCTGCTTATACATGGAGCAAATTTCAGGTGATTCCTACTAAACCTGACCCAATTGTCTTCCCTGACATCAGCATACACGTGGTAGTATGATGCCATGGATTAACGATAGGAAAGGAAAATGATGGTAAGTGTTTGATACAATTTTACATTTTGTTGATGTCTCCGATGACACCCTCTCGCTTGACATCCTTGTATTGGAAAAAAAAAAAGCCAGCTGGAAAATAGTTGGTTGAACAGCAGCTGTATCTAATCAGATGCAGTCGCAGTTCAAGTATCCTGACAGATTTCAGCATACATTAGTCATAGGGGGAGATCCGTCTATCCTCTCATTAGAGTGGATGGAGGAATCCGTTTGATTGTTTTCTGTTCAGCCTGCAGGCTGAGCAACAAAGATCTATCAGTGTATGGCTAGCTTATAATATATATATATATATATATATATATATATATATATATATATATATATATATATATATTTTTTTTTTTTTATACAGCTAAATGTTTGCAGATTGCAAATATGAAAATAATTTTTCTTATTTTTTTTCGCTCCCCCCTGCTGACAGACTGTAAGACAAATACATTAAGTATGCATGCTTAAAAAAAAAAAAAAAGAAATGCAAAATCGAATTGATATAAATAAAATTATGCTGAAAACTGCCGGATCACATTCAATTTCAGTTTACCGTTGTCCTATAAGTTAAAAAAAAATCAAAAAATCAATGGATTGGTTACTGTTTATCCTGCAAAGTTATCGGAGAATAATCGTTATTGTTAAGGTTCAAGAGCTGGAAATGCAACACATAGCACATGAATTTTGCCTCTTTATATTGAAAACATTTTTGTATATTGGCAAGTTCTAGAATTCTGTACTACATTCTACAGCATTGCTTGTATTTGATGTCATTGTGCCCACCACTATTCATATTGGTAGCAATGTCTCCCTTTCATTAGTGTATTGTGGTAGTACAGTTTGCTAAGCAACCAAATCCACACTGCAACATATGAGCACACACATTTGATGTAAACATGTTCTTATCTCCATTTGTATCTTTTGGCAGGGTGCAATAAGCCATGTATGGCACAGCTCACCCATGTGCTCCTTCCCTGAATTTCTAGCAGAAGGCGTGGCAGACTGTATAATAGTCTACAAGTCTCCTGGGTGTCACAAGGGAGAGGCTGTGTTGCTCATGCTTTCTATCTGTAAATGGGGGAGGGTGAAGCTTTCTGTGCTGCTCCAGAATGTGGAAGTCAATTATTAGCTAGTGGGGGATGGGAGAGAAAGCTCACTGTTTTTTTTTTTTTTTTTTGTTATCTCTATCTGTAGTGAGCTCTTTGTGCTGATTTCAGTGTGCATGTTGGGGGAGGGCTAAGCTCTGAGCTCATCTTTCTGTGAAGTGAGTTGGGGAGGGTTAGCTCCTCTCCATCTGCATGCTTATGTCATGCTGCTGTGTGGGGGAAGGGTGGCCTCTTTCTTTGTTTCCCTTGTGTGCGCTTCTGCTTCCAGAATGTTCTGAACAGGCTGTATACGGAAATGTGGCAATTCTCAGCTCCATTGCTAATGCTGCCTCATGTGGGTGCACTTTATAAATGATGTGCAGGGAAAGGTTTGCTCTCTTTTTTTTTGTGTATGGAGCAAGAGAAACAAGCTTTAATTACAGTTATATATTTTCCAGCATGCTGAAAATCTATGCAGCATTTTGTTTTTGTGCTGACACGTTTTACAGAGCAGTATACACAGAACACTGAACGGTTCACATCAATTCCTGCACCCAAAGGAGCTTGCAGTCTAAATTCTCTACATGTGATTGTGGGTGGAAACTGGAGAGAACCAGTACAAAAATGAAAGGATGTATAATCTCCACATAGACGGTATCCTTTGTGGTAATTAATTGCAAGACATCAGTGCTGCAAAGGAACAATGGTTATCACTAAGCTACTGAATTAAGTAGCTGCATTTTGTTTACTAATGCACTGCATCACAAAAGTCCCCCTTTTTTTCCCCCCAACAAAATGTATGTTTTGACTCCCCTCCCCCCCCTTTTGGTGTTTTATATATATATATATATATATATATATATATAATATATTTTGTTGCAGCTCAGTGGTGCTGATCTCTTGCAGCCAACCTATTATGCACAGTATATGGAAGCATTTCCCGATGGTGACCACAGTGGAGCAGGCCTGTGTAATGTGTGTTGAAAATAAGAAACCAGGGTGACAACATGGGGGCAAAATAGGGGAGACAATAAGCAAGGTCATGCTTTACCAGGAAGTATCTGAACAACGGCATTCATGGCAGGATCAGCAGGTGTCTGAACATTAAAAATAAAAAAAAAATATGATTGTGTTAATGTCATTTCAAAAGCAATTTTCAAATATAAGATTTGAAGGATTAGATTTATTTATACTTAAAGCGGTATTGAACCCAAAACTAATATATTGCAGCTTACCAATCATGAAATGTGATGGCTGCATTCACTTTCTCTTTTTTTAAGCTTTTTTCCCCTCTGTTTTCACCTGGTGATCTGGCCAGTAACACACCCCCTGTATTAGAGTGCTAAGACTCTGGATGGAGGTGCACCTTTAAACAACAGCATTGTCAGTGGGGTGGGGGTGGGGGTGGAGAATGTTGGAAGTACTAACAGATTTAGATACACTAACAAATTGAAGACAAACTCCAGCACACAATTTAAGTTACAGCAAAGCTTTTTTGTTTCCTTTTGGGATAAAAGCTTTACATGAATATGTAAAAACTGATCATCGTAAGCACCCACTGTCGGTGGTAAGGGGTTTGTCTCATCCCTGTAACTGATACAAGTTGAAAGGGGACTTGTTCTTTTGTAAAACAACAGACTTACTGGCTGGATCACCATATGAAAATAGAATAAAAATAATGCAGCCTTAATGCATGCCTTAAAAATAATGCAGCCATCACATCTAAGAATTGGTAACTTGCAATGTATTAAATGTTTGCTTTTGGGTTAAATACTGCTTTAAATATATTTATTGCTACTAGTCTGGTATTAATAATTAACCTAATATTTTTTTAACAATCATAGTGATTAAAAACCATGACCTGAAAATATAATTGTCTTCATTTAACCATGGTGCAACAAGACAAAGGAGCAGAAAGCTGTTTAAAAAAAATTCTGCACTCCACTGTGCTAACAAAAAGGCATGGGTTCTGGATGCTTGCCTGAAAGGAAAACATTTCCTGGCTTTTTTTTTTTTTTTCATGTGTGGGAGGTTCTGTCACTGACCTCTGATGGGAGGGAGGAAGACGGAGGGGTTGAATTTCCATGAAAGGCATGTGATTTTAACACGTGATTCAGTTGTGAACTTCGATCGTGCTTCAGACTTAAATTTGCCTCAATCTACCAATACGATTTTTGTTTTCTATTAGCGTACATAAAAGGTTTTCTGTAACTCACCTCAAACATATGAAAATGCTTAGGCTTCAACAATATGTATATACCGGTACACATGCACCAGAAATTGAATAGTGAACAATATGTGCATTGAAAATGTGTGTGTGTGTGTGTGTATATATATATATATATATATATATTTTAAATGTATGTGTACTTTTAATACCAAAGTATACAGTATGCATTATTATATTAACAGGTGCACACACAAAATGTGTTCATCTTTACCATTAAAGTGTACTAAACGGTAAACTGTGGCTTCCAGTTTCAGTGTGATCCCTGTCCCTGTCCTTCGTGGCTTAGTTGAGTTGTGCTATAGGATGTGTTTTTTTTTTTTTTTAGCTGCACACGTTTCTTTTATCTGTTGTAAAGCCCAGTCAGAAAATCAGATGTAAAATACCGCTTTCAAAGTGATCATGCGATAATCTGACCGTTAGTACACAGCTTTTGAGAGCCCATCATGACCGTTCATGTTAAATTTTCCAAAGGGATAAATACGAAAAATGTTCTCGTACGATACCAGAACCTACGATTTTTTTTTTTTTAAATCAGTACAGTATTCATCTGAAAAAAATTGGAAGACCAAGACCACGCTTGCTTGGAAACAAAAGAATACATCAATACATCAATTGCAAAGTTGGATTCTGTCATATGAGAATTTCTGTAACTTTAACTTTTGTAACTCTTCATTTTTTATATGAAAAACAAAACAAAATGGAAGGTCATTCGAACAATATTCTCATTGTGTGTACGAGACTTAAGTGGCTTTGAGGTGGATTTAACACTGTCTTCAGGTGTAAAAAAAAAAAAAACTTTTGCACATACTGCATATGTGGATTTACATTTCAGAGATTAAAGCGGTATTAAACCCAAAAATAAACATTTATTAGGTTGCAGTTTACCTATTCTTAGGAGTGATGGATGCATTTGTTTTCTTTTTAAGTCTCTCTTTCTTTTTTTTTTTCCCCTGGGGATCCTGATCCTGTTTTTCAAGAAACAAACTGTCCTGAAGATGTAGCAGTTACAGGGTTGAGACAAACCATTTAACACTGACAGGTATGCATACAATGGTCAGCTTTTATTTATTTATATAAAACTTTTCTTTAAAAAGAAACAAACTGCTGTAAGGGTCGGTTCACACAGGGGCGACCCGTCAGGCGACTTAGCCGCCTGACAAGTCGTGTCCCGCTCTATGCAATGGAACCGTTCTAATCGGAGCGACTCAAGTCGCTCCGACTTAGAAAAAGGTTCCTGTACGACTTTTGGGGCGACTTGCATTGACTTCTATACAGAAGTCATTTCACAAGCCGCCGCTAAAGTCGGATCCCGGTCACCTGAGGCAGTCGCGCTGCAAGTTGTGCTGCCTCAGTGTGAACGGGCTCTAACTGCTTATTAAGTATTACCTGGAGTTTGTGTTTAATTTGTTAGATTAACATGGCTGCTGAGAAGCACAGGCAGGTTTTAACCAGCTATTACAAACCAATACCTTGCCTCCCAAAATGACACCAGACTGATTTAAGTTTCAATTAGGGCAAGGCCACAGCTTTATTGAACTTACCAACTGTAACAATATTCAAAATACCACATAATTCCAGTCACAGTTGTACCGTCAGCATCCATAACAAAACACAGATAGTCTAAGAGGCCTGTCTCCACCATCAGTGTGGGACAGGCATTGAACTGATTTCAGACTTAAACTTCAGGGATGTGGCCCATAAAGCAATAGCTGGCAAGGTAAAACCACCAATAAAGCTGTGACAAAACTCACAACGGGCGGGTGGGTGGTCAACTCTTGTGACATCAGAATCTCCTCAGAGTAGTGGGGCATGCCTTTGCGTAGTTTTTTTTTTTTTCTAGAGTTCAGACTCTACCCTGTCACCTCGTGCCTTAATGTCCAATCCTATCAGAGCCACTTAACCTCCCTGTTTTAGGTTAATGCCCACGTAGTTGCCAAGCTTCCAGGAGTCAAGACTCCCCTCCCCTAGGAGGGAGGGTCAAGAGGCCTTTATGAGAAGGTGCATTTTAAGCAGCTATTACAAACCAATATCTTGCCCCCAAAAAGACACCAGACTGATTTAAGTTGGAATTAGGGCAAGGCCACAGCTTTATTGAACATACCAACTGTGACAATATTCAAAATACCACATAACAATGGCAGTAACAGTTATACCGTGGGCATACATAACAAAACACAGATAGTCTAAGCCCCTGTACACACGGTCGGAGATTCTGCCAACCAAATCCGTCGGAGTTTGTCCGTCAGATTTAGTCTGACGGATTGTGTCCGAAACTGTTGCATACACACGGTCGGACTAAGTTGTCGAAAAATCCGATCTTTCAGAAAGTGATGACGTAATTTCGTTACGATGGGACTACATTCAGGCTAGTAGCCAATAGCTTTGATGTAGGAATTTGATCTGAGCATGCGTGGCACTTGGTCCGATAAAAATGCTCTACACATGATCGGATTACGTCCGACCGGCCCAGTTGGTCGGGAAATATTTCCAACATGTTGGAAAATTGGGTCCAACGGAGATTCGGACGGAATCAGTCCGATGCATCCCACCCACAGTCGGATTATCTGATGACACGGTCCGATAAGGCGCATTCCGACGGATTCTCCGACCGTGTGTACGCGGCATAAGAGGCCTTTAGTGTGAGATAAGCATTAAACTGATCCCAGAATCCAACTTGATGGCATGGCCCATAAAGCAATATCCATCGATGGCAACAGCTAACACACGGGCGGCCCCAGTGTGAAAGGGGACTTAGTACCCATGTAGTGCCATGCTTCCAGCAGTCAAGGCTCCTTTTCCCTTCTAGCAGTCAAGGCTCAAGGGGCCTTCAATGTTGCTGTCTTAGGGTGTCTCTGTGCACTCATCGTACACCTTTTCTTTTTCTGTATTCAGTTTGTAAATCTTAAAAACAAATAAAATAAACATTAAACATAAAGATTGTCTCTGTTCTCCTTCATCCAGAGTGGGACACTCTGATACAGTAGGTGTGAAATTTGCCAGATCACCAGGTGAAAACAGAGGGAAAAAGCCAAGTAAAAGAAAGTGGATGCCACCACATCTAATAATTGGTAAGCTGCAATATATTACATGTTCAGTTTTGGGTTTAATACTACTTTAATGTAAATGTCACTTTTTTTATACATAAGAATTTGTCTGGTAAACTCTTCCAACAAGCCAGAATGAATGCTGCTTGGTTAATGCCTGTGTTTTTAAGCATTTTTCAAGGCTGTGTGAATTATTATGTGACAATGTTTTTTTTATTTATTTTTTTTATAAAAAAAAAAAAACTATAATAAAGTTTGGTGGTGCTACAAACTATATAATATTTAACACACTTTACTATAGTTATATTTAAAAAAATGTTAAAATATCAAATACATTTGTAGGCATGTTACTATACCTCCCAACTTTTGAGATGGGAACGAGGGACACCTTATAGGACACAACCCCTACTACGCCCTCTTAAGGCTCCATGCACACTGGATGTTATAATAACATTATAAAAATGCCAGTAGCTTTGTAGCGAGTCTTTCAACATTTTTGAAATAACGTTGATTAGCGTTTTTTCTGTGTTAGCGTTTTGTTTTTCTAAGAAATTTTTTGTTTTGTTTTCAATGGATTTAAAACCGGTAAAAGTCGCTAGTGAGCCACCTTTTTGAGCGTTTATCGACGTTTATCAGCGTTTTAATATTTTTAAGCGTTTTTTGTGGTCAGAAAAACAGCTCCTGAATTTGATTTTAAGGCTTTCAGACAACAGCCCATAAACTCCACTGCTGATAAACGTCCAAAAACTTCCATTTGTGGACATATAGGATAACATAGAGGGGATTTTATGGGCTGTTAAAAAAGAAAAATGCTCAAACTCCGTTTCAGTCTGCATGGAGCCTAAAGGAGATTTCTAAAAAAAAAAAAAAAAAAAAAAAAGATTAGGTAAATCCGCAAGTACTTTTTTAACCACTACTATTTCTTTATCCTGGCTTTTGGAATTTACAGATGCAGAAATTTAGAAATTGGATGAAAGGTTTAGCACTGTGATAGATAAGTAGCACATTTTATATAAAACTATATAGATCAGACCAAAATAAGGAACAAATGAGGATGAAAGAAGGACAGAGGGACTTTGTTCCAAATCAGGGACAGTCCTTTGAAATCAGGGACAGTTTGGAACTATGATGTAACTATTGATATTCCAGGTGCAAATGAAATTAGCTTCGCAAGGCCATGCTTGATGATCTGTTTTCTGTCTCTGTGTGCTCTGCCTGTGTGCTGTAATGGAGTGTATTCTGGGTGTGTCCATCATCATTGTGGGTACATGTCTGTTCTGATTATGTGTGTGCCTACTCAATTAACTGTAGGTGGAGAGGCTTACGGCCCTTTGTTGATGGGTGTACAATCACTCCAGACCCTATGGGCTCAACGAGAATGTAGCATTGCAAAAAATAGATGTAATGATGCAGAGGTGTAGTGCTGGGGAGGTGAGGGAGGAGAGAAGTCCTGCATGAGCCATTAGATAGTAAAGCTGTGTGTGCACAGGAAGCTTCTAGTCAGGGTCGCGATTAGAAATCATAGGCCCCCATACAGCTTACCTGACAGGGTCCCCCTCCTGGTCACCTCGCTCACCTCACTAATTGCTGCACCCACCCCCCAAAAAATGCAGATTTGTCTGCAAGTAATATTACCCAATTTTTGGTAAAATATGAAAGATGATGTTGCATCGATAAATAAATAGATACCACAAATAAAAAAAGATTTAAAATTGCTCATGCCTGTGAAATGGCGACAAACTATGGTATGTAAAATTGTCCATGGGTGAGGCTTTAAAAGCCTTTACAGGTTACCAAATCAGAGTTAAATGTGAGCTCTGGTGCTAGAATTATTGCTTTTTTTTTTTTTTTTTTTTTTACTTTTTCTTTTCTTTATTACATTTTTTTGCAATCACTTTTTATTGAGAGATTAGGAGTCTATTAGACCCATGGATCAGTTTGATCGGCTACCAGCCAGGTAAATACAGAACCAAAACTGGTAATAATGAAATCCTTGTACCTTCCGGCTTCATTCATCATAAAAGGGGGAGGAAAAATGGACGTTCCTCCTTCCTCTCTGTGCACTGCCAACACAACAGTGGTCCTTGGCTTACTGATGGAATGGGAGAGCACAGGAACTTCAGCAGCTGAATAAGACAGTGTGGATAATTTTTGCTTTGCAAAAGTCATCATTGCCACAACATATTGTATCCCCCGTTAGCTGCCATTGCAGTATAAGTGGGAGCGGTTGGGGGTGGTAAAATGTACAGCTGAGCCGCATATTTTTACCCCTGTCCCAATCACAAATGTAAATAAGGCCTAAGGATGCATTTCAGTGTCCTTTATATGATCATCATCATTATCATGATGATGATCACACAGTACAGGTTCTGTGGTTCAAAGCTACAGTACTATGTGATAATCATGACAATGATCACATTCACATTGCTGCTGTTTTATTTATCATCATGGGTATGGCATGAGGGAAGTGTTTGCAATTTGTGTGTTTTATTGTTTATGACAAAAGAAATCTCTGCAGCTGGGAATGGACCCTCAGTGCGCTCTGTGTCTGTACACTGACCTCTGCTGGCTGCTTGCATACTGCTGATCTTTCAGATACAGCCTGCCCTCTCCTCGCCACCTACATGCTGAAGGAGGCAGGCAGTGAATAAGCTAATGAGATAGCACTCTGCCAGGGACTGTGGCCGGAACTTTCATTTTATTATTGGAAAAATGTGGGGCTGGCTTGTGTTAAACTGGCTGCGTGCCGAAATAAGAAAAATGTTCCCTCCCTGCTACAGTCTCCTGGGTCTTTCTGATGAACTGATGGGGCCCAGGGAAATGTTATACATCTAAATGAGAGAACCTGGGATCCATGGGGAAGCTTAAATAAAATGCCTGCATACTTATGAAACTTAAAGCTGCTGGGCCCCTTTGTTAAAGTGATGAGGCCTTGCAGGTGGACCAGTGGTCCCCTATTATCAGCGGCCTTGCCTCTAGTACCGCAAACAGTAACAGAGGCCACCCTTCTGCACGTGAGGGTAAAATAAACAGTGATGAGAGCAGACAGGAACATGTTTACTGAAACTGTAGTTGAATCTGCCATGAAGCCTCTAGCGCTTCTCTCAGAAAACAAAAAATACTCTTTCCTTTATATTTTATATAGGACATATTTTATATAATAAATAACACCTTTCCTTTTTATTATAGAGGCATGACTTAAAGTGAAATTTAAGGGAGAATAGAAATATGGGCACTCCATTTTTGGCTTTTCTTAAGCTGTGAGTTCTAGGGTTGTCTTTTAAACGTGTATCCTGGCCTAGGCTGACAAGGCCCAGGCCTAGGGCAGCACTTTGCAGGGGGGCAGCATGGAAAGAGTCCCCACTGTTAGTCTACGCCAGTCTTATGAGGTGGACTGGGCTGAGAGGCGTATTAGTCTATGCACCAGTTACATAGGAGCCGGACCGTGGTGGACTACAAGTTCCAGCAGGCTGGAGGCAGAATGCGGAATGCTGGGAGAGGGGATGAATGGCCAGAGGAGAGGAGTCGTTCTATTGGGACCACGGCCTTCATCTGGAAGCAGTGATTCGGACAGTCGGGTTGGGCGTGGCTGTGCTGTGGTCTAGGCAGCAAAGGAAAGCCTCAAGGAGTGTGTGTGGATGCTTTCTGCTGTCGGCAGTATCCAGTAACTGGATGGCAGCCAGGAGGTCACCTTCATCGCAGATCCAGCTGAGCTGAAGCACTGAAAGGCGTGCTGTCCCCTGAGGCCTGCTGCAGGATCTTCACACCATCCCTCTGAGCTTCGTATCACTTGGATTGCTGAGCAGGCACATGCCCTTCCTCTTTACAACCATGGACATTGCAGGCGAAAAAAACCCACAGAAAAGCAGGATCCAATTTTCTACAGCAGGGGAAGCAATTCCTTCCTGATCCCAGAGAGGCAATCGGATTTTCCCTGGATCAACTTTACCTATACATGTTAGTACCCAGTAATATTCTGTACATTTAGGAAAGAATACAGGCATTTCTTAAAGCAATCAACGGAGCTGGTCAGAACCACCTCTGGAGGGAGTCTATTCCACATTTTCACAGCTCTTACTGTGAAGAAACCTTTCCGTATATTGGAGATGGCCCCTTGTCCTCAGTGTTGACCGTAAAGTGAATAACTCAACACCAAGTTCACTATATAGACCTCATATATTTATACATGGTGATCATATCCCCCTTAATCTCCTCTTCTCAAGATTGAATAAATTCAGTTCCTCTAATCTTTCCTCATAGCTGAGCTCCTCCATGCCTCTTATCAGTTTGGTTGCCCTTCTCTGCACTTTCTCCAGTTCCCTGATATCCTTTTTGAGAACTGGTGGCGAAAACTATACTGCGTATTCCAGATGAGATCTTACTAGTGATTTGTACAGGGGCAAAATTATATCTTTTTCTCTGGAGTCCATACCTCTCCTAATACAAGAAAGGACTTTGCTCGCTTTGGAAACTGCAGCTTGGCATTGCATGTTATTATTGAGCTTATGATCTACCAAAACCCCCAGATCCTTTTCCACCATTGATTCCCCCAGTTGTACTCCCCCTAGTATGTATGATGCATATTCTTAGCCCCCCCAAGTGCATAACTTTACATTTATGAACATTAAACCTCATCTGCAACATAGTCACCCAATTAGTCATTTGCAAAGACAGAAAAGTTACTTTTAATCCCAGACCCAATATAATTTATAAAGATATTAAAAAGTAAGGGTCCCAGCACTGAACCTTGGGGCACACCACTGATAACCTTAGACCATTCAGAGTAATGGCACGTACACACGTCCGGACTTTTCCCGGCAGACTAGGTTCGACGGTCTTCCCGATTGACTTTTCTGTGGAGTTCCGACGGACTTCCAAACGAACGGACTTGATCACACACAAACGGACTAAGTTTGTTTGATAGTCCGTTCATTTTGAATGTGATGACGTACGACGGGACTTAAAAAGGAAGTTCAGTAGCCAATAGCTTCTCTTGCGTCGTATTTGGTCTGTCAGACCAGCATACAGACGAACGGTTTTCCCGATAGGAATTGAGTTTGTCGGACAGATTTAAAACATGTTCTATTTCTAGGTCTGTCAGAGTTTTTCATCTAAAAAAATCGGATTAGCCCACACATGATCGGAATGTTCAACGGCCTGATTCTGTAGGACCTAGTCTGCTGGAAAGTCCGGTTGTGTGTACGCAGCATACCCTCCCCCCTGCAAACAGACCACAATAATCATGGCTGCTAAGCCCCTGATAACGTGGTCTATTTGCGTGATTCTGTCAGCCCTAGCTCTCCTGTCTGCAGCTCTCCTTGTCTGTGTCCTCTGTCCTCCTCCCCCCTCCCCTCTCTGCTCATACCTGGACCACCTGCTCCTCTCTTACCTATTATAAATCGTCTTATCCCCTCTGTATCTTTAGAACCTCTGTCCCTGTGTAATGTGGAAACTCAACCGATCTGTACCTGTATAAACGGGTCCCAGTGTCCAGCTGAACGTCGATTCTCTCTCTCTCTCCTTTCTCCCCCACCTGCCCAGCTGATGTCAGCGGAATGGCTTGGCCCCGCCCCCTGCAGCTGTGAGCCAAGACAGAGGAGAGGAGAGCAATTAGCTGTGCGCCTGGAGTGGCGCTTATATAGTTACAGATCGGCTGATTTTTTTTTTATATTACACAAGCACAGGGACACATGTTCTTATGATACAGAGGGAATAAGAAGATTATATTATAGTGGCTTAACAACCACGTTAAGTGTTTGTGTTAAAGAGGGCTGTGGCATCAGGAGGTTAAAGGCAGTCATTCTCCTACCCTTTTCTGGCCTGCAGCAATAGACCTTGATTGGTTAAACTTGCTGATTTCTTACTTCACTAGGGACTTCAATTGACTATTCATTTACTTGTTCAAATAAAGAGTATAACAATAACCTTATTTCTCTTATCTGATCCATTTGCTGTTGGTTCTATTTACCGGAAAACCTCAACTGCTTGCTGACCAGCCACTGTCATACTGCGGCAGGTCAGCGCGATCCCACGAATCGTCGTAGCTGTACGTCGGTCCCTTTAAGCGGGATAGCAGGTGCGCCGCTGCACTACGGGGTACCGAGAGCCAGAACAGGAACGTGTGTGTAAACAGACAACAGTCTGTTCTGTGAGGAGAGGAGAGACAGATCGTGAGTTCCTACTAGCTAGTCACTGCCACCCCCCTACAGTTAGAACACACACTAGGGAACACAATTAACCACTTGCTTACTGGGCACTTAAACCCCCCTCAGTCCCAGACCAATTTTCAGCTTTCAGCGCTGATGCACTTTGAGTGACAATTGCGCGGGCATACAACACTGTACCCAAATGAAATTTTTATCATTTTTTTCCCACAAATAGAGCTTTCTTTTGGTGGTATTTAGTTACAGCTGGGAGTTTTATTTTTTGCTAAACAAACAAAAAAAGATGCAAAAAAATAAAAAAAATAAATCATGTTTTAATAGTTTGTTATAAAATTTTGCAAACGGGTCATTTTTCTCCTTCATTGAAGTGCGCTGATTAGGCGGCACTGATAGGCTGCATTGGTGGGCACTGATGGGCTGCATTGGTGGGCACTGATGGGCTGCATTGGTGGGCACTGATGGGCTGCACTGGTGGGCACTGATAGGCATAGTTAAGGCGGCACTAATAGGCACAGATAAGGCGGCACCGATGGGCACAGATAAGGCGGCACTGATGGGCAAAGATGGGCACAGATAAGATGGCACGGATGGGTGGCACGGATAAGTGGCACGGATGGGTGGCACGGATGGGCACTGATAGGTACCACAGATAGATGGGACTGATGGGCACTGATAGGTGGCACTGATAGGTGGCTCTGATAGGTGGCACTGCTGGGCACTGATGGGCGGCACTGCTGGGCACTGATGGGCGGCACTGCTGGGCACTGATGGGCGGCACTGGGGTGCAGCACCTTTGAGGCAGATTGGGTGGCACTGTGGGGTGGCACTGTGGGTGGCACTGTGGGTGGCACTGTGGGTGGCACTGTGGGTGGCACTGTGGGCACTATGGGCACTGACAGGGGGCACTGACGGGGGGCACTTTTTCTTTTATTTTACTTCAGGATGGCACTGCGGGAGGCAGGTGGGCACAGGCAGGTGGCAGGTGGTCCCTTGTATTGATGGCCGTGATCGGGACTGATGTCCCGATCACGGCCGCCGGTGATCGGCTTTTTTTTTCTCTCCTCGCGCTGTCAGCGCGAGGAGGAATAATAGCCGATTACCGGCTCCGTTCTATCACATGATCAGCTGTCATTGGCTGACAGCTGATCACGTGATAAGGGGTCGGGATCGACCCCTTACACGGATCGGTGATCAGGCGAGTCTCACGGACTCGCCGATCACAGAGCGCGCCGCGCGCGCCCCTCAGGCCGCTCGTAACCAGGACGACGTCAATAGACGTAGTCCTGGAAATGTAGGTCCGCGCTAATGCCGTCATTTGGCAATAGCGCGGATCTGAAGTGGTTAACCTCTTAATCGCCCCCTAGTGTTAACCCCTTTCGTGCCAGTGACATTTACACAGTAATCAGTGTATTTTTATAGCACTGATCACTTTGTAATTGTCAATGGTCCCAATAAATGTCAAAAGTGTCCGATCTGTCCACCATAATGTCACAGCCCCAATAAAAATTGCTGATCATCGCCACTAGTAAAACAAAATGCCATAAATATTTCCCCTATTTTGTAGATGCTATAACTTTTGCGCAAACCAATTAATATATGCTAATTATTGCCAAAAATATTTAGAAGAATACATATCGGCCTAAACTGAAGCTTTTTTTTAAAAAAAATTGGATATTTGTTATAGTAAAAAATACAAAATATTGTGTTTTTTTCAAAATTTTCACTTTTTTATGTTTATAGAGCAAAAAATAAAAAACACAGAGATGATCAAATACCACCAAATGAAAGCTCTATTTATAGGAAAAAAGGATGTCCATTTTGTTTGGGTGCAGCGTCGCACAACCGCGCAATTGTCAGTTAAAGCAACGCAGTGCCGTATCGCAAAAAATGGCCTGGTCATTGAGCAGCCAAATCTTCCGGATCTGAAGTGCTTGAACAAAAAAACAAAAACAAATCTGGTCTAGTGTGAATTATCCTTTGTCTGCATTCATATTTCTTTGCTGAGATGTGGAATCCGTGTCAGGAGACTTGCAAGTTCAGGGCAATTATTGGGGTACAGGTTCTTCAAGCGGCCGAAGAGAGGATGCAGCCACTGCCTGGGGCCAGGAGCAAGGCTGTCATTTTGAAACTGTCCATGAAGTCGAGTGCACCAAGAGGGAGGTGCTTTAACTAGTGGCAAAAGCTGTACCAGAGCAAGGGGCCCACCTTGTGGATATGAAAACGGAACCTGGAATGAAGGATGACTATACCAGTCTGCTTTCAGAAACATATTGAGCTTGGCTGGAAGCCCAAGTGATACCGTTATTGTCAACAGGGGATTTAGATGAAGATCGCTCACAGTTCGGGTCAGTAAGCCCCACATCAGAATAAGCTGAAGTCACAGCTGCTGGGCTGATGTCTGCCTCTTCTATGCTGACATGAGCAAGCTAGTAGAAAATCTGGTTAGGTGTAGCACTATTTCAGCCCATCAAGAGTGCAGGAAGCTTCAGTTCTTCTTGGGTTGCATCCCCACCCCTGGAGTATGAAAGCTGAATGGATCAGGCCATACAAGCAGTGGAAGAGTGGATTGTCCCCAAAGTGGTGAAGAGACAGAGAATAAGTGAGAGTCTCTGAAGTCCCGCAGCAGATGTTCTAAGAAGCCTAAGAAGAGGGAAACCAGATTGTGTGGCGATGGATTACATCAAAGCTTTGTGTACCATATATGGTAGAGTGGAGAAACCTCCTGATTTAACCACTTGCTGACCGCCTCACGCAGATATACTGCGGTAGAATGGCATGGGCAGGCAGAGTAATGTTACGCATTGCACCCCCCCGGTGCCTGAGGAGGTCGGCATCCCTCCAGGAGCGATCTGTGCTGAGGGGGAGGCCACTGATTCATGTCCACCCCCTTACGATCACTCCTGGCAAATGACAAGCTTCCTCTGCTTCTGAAATGTAAACAGAAGCAGAGGAAATGATGTCATCGCTCCTCATTAAGCCTTTTCGTTTCGGCTTCCGAGGAGAGAAGACATCCAAGTGAGTTTGCACCAACACTACAGTACAGTAGAACATGCAGGCACACTAATCACCCCCAGACCACCCCCCTATCACCTCCCTGCACCCCCTGTCACAGAGACACCAATAGCAGTTTTTTTTTTTTTTTTTTACTGATTACTGCATTGGCATCATTTGTGACTGTCATAAGTGGTAGGGCAGTTAGTGGAAGGTCCCTTTAGGTCTAAGGTACCCCCCTAACCCCCCCAATAAAGGTTTAACCCCTTGATCACCCCCCATCACCAGTGTCACTAAGAAATCTTTTTTCTGGTCTGGTTTTATAGCTTCAGGTACCCCATATACTACCTAATAAAGGTTTTAACCCTCTGATTGCCCCCTAGTTAACCCTTTCACCAGTGATCACTGTATAACTGTTGTGGGTGACGCTGGTTAGTTAGTTTGTTTTTTATAGTGTCAGGGCACCCGCCATTTACCACTTAATAAAGGTTTAACCCCCTGATCACCTGGGTTTTTTTAGGGTCAGATAGGGTCTGTGTTGCCCCAGGCAGCATTAGGTTAGTGCCAGTACCGCTAACACCCACGCATGCAGCATACACCTCCCTTTGTGGTATAGTATCTGACGGATCGATATCTGATCAGATCTATGCTAGCGTCCCCAGCAGTTTAGGGTTTCCAAAAATGCAGTGTTGGCGGGATCAGCCCAGATACCTGCTAACACCTGCGTTTTGCCCCTCTGCCCAGCCCACACAAGTGCAGTATCGATCGATCACTGTCACTTACAAAACACTAAACACACATAACTGCAGCGTTCGCAGAGTAAGGCCTGATCCCTGCGGGCGCTAACAGTTTTTTTGGTAACGTTTGAATCATTCGCTAACAGTCAGGAGCTTTTTACCTGTGAATCTCACTAGTAGGGATGAGCTTCGTGTTCGAGTCGAACATACGTTCGACTCGAACATCGGCTGTTCGCCCGTTCGGCGAATTCCGAACGTTATGGGCCGTTCGCGCCAAATTCGTGTGGCGTTTAAGGCCCACAATGCACTGCGTCATCGCAGTGCATTGCTGGCTCATGATTGGCCAAGCATACACTGTAACCCCGCATGCTTGGCCAATCACAGCGCCAGCAGCGAGGAGAGCCATGATTGGCCACAGGCAGGATGCATGTGGCCAATCATAGCTCAGGCTGTGTAGTACACGCCCCACACTATATAAGGCCGCCAGCGCGGCGGCCTAGTGTAGTGTGTTGGCGTCTGAAGCAGTTAGTGGGTGTTCTGTGTACCTTCAACACAGTACACACCGATCGTTTTCGGCCGATTTTCGATCTTGCTGTTGTGTAGTGGTTGTTGTCTGTGTGCCCTGACCGCAGTATACACCGCTATATTCACCTCACCTATATAGCTAGTGATCTATCTTTTATAATAGAGCTTGCAGTCAGTAGTGTTAGGAGCTTGTGCGTGCTGTCTGCGTGCTCTGTACCCAGTACACACCGCTATATCCACCTACATAGCTCTTCTCTATTTGAGCCCACTTGCCATCTGCAGGAGTTATTGGAAGTTGTGTGTGCCTCCAGCACAGCACAGTATACATCTGTATATACCCCTTTATCTCTGGTGTTCTATAAAAAAGGCATCTGCAGGAGTTAGTGGGTTTTTTGTGCCTCTAGCACAATATACACCTGTATCTACCCTTTATTGCTGTTCTCTAATAGAGCCATCTGCAGGGCTTAGTGGGTGTTGTGTGACTCAATTACAGTATACCCCTTTATCTCTGGTGTTCTATAATAAAGGCATCTGCAGGAGTTAGTGGGTGTTGTGTGACTCCAGCACAATATACACCTGTATCTACCATTTATTTCTGTTCTCTAATAGAGCCATCTGCAGGGCTTAGTGGGTGTTGTGTGACTCCATTACACTGCTGTTTTACCCAACTCCCTTCAGGCCATTACCATGTCTGGAAGGCCAGCAAGGAGAGGCAGACAGGCGCGAGCCGATAAAAGAGGGCAAGCAGGCTCTGTGTCTAGAGACAACAGTGCTGGTCGTGGACGCGGTGCATTGTCATCAGCACGTGGCCATGGGACACGCTTGTCCTTCTTTTCGGCAGCTGGACATGTTGAACCGCAACATGCCAACGACTTGGTAGAGTGGATGACCAAGCCTTCTTCATCCTCCTCATCCTCTCTCACCCAGTCTCAGGGTACTAGCAAAGCAGCTGCCAACGCATCGCCCTCCCTCCTCTCAATGTCATCATCAGTGACTCCTTCCCTAGACCCACCACGTCCTCCTGAGGAGTCTCCTGAACTCTTTGAGCACAGTGTTGGGTACATGCTCCAGGAGGATGCCCAGTGTTTTGTGGGCTCTGATGATGACACTCAGCTAGAGGAAGGCAGTAGCGTGAGCGCAGAGAGAGGGGATGCTCAAGAAGGACAGCAATCTGGCAGTCATGTTCCACAAGCTGCAGCATACTGCCAGGTTTGCTACAGCGATGAAGAGGGAGGGGATGATGAGGGCACTGACTCCACGTGGGTGCCTAGAAGGAGAGAGGAGGAGGAGGAGGCACATGTCCAACGAGGCAGGATGCCCTCCGGGGGCCAGCTTAGGGACAGCACACCGACTGAATCACACCGCAGAGCTCCGCCTGTGCAGGGCGCTGCCTCTGCGTGTTATTCTAAAAGTTCTTTGGTGTGGGGCTTTTTTGAGACGAGTGCATCAGATCGCACCGCTGCTATTTGCAACATATGTCTCAAGCGCATCTCGCGTGGCCAAAACATCAGCCGCTTGGGCACCACATGCTTGACCAGACATATGTTGACCTGCCATGCAGCTCGTTGGCAAGAGTACCTCAAAGACCCACACCAAAGAACAAAGCGGACCTCTCCTTGCTCCTCATCAGCTGGCATCTCCAACCCCACTAGACCTTCAGTCCTCTCTGAAACCTGCTCTGAGAGGAATGAAGGTGTAGAATTAGGTGTGTCACAGCCAAGTGCTTCCGGGAACTCTGCTAGCGGTACACCCACGTCCGATTATAGCAGGCAAATGTCCCTACCCCAGCTGCTGGACCGGCGAAAGAAGTTCACTCCCAGCCATCCACATGCCCAGCGGTTGAATGCTAGCTTGGCTAAATTGCAAGCACTTCAACTGCTGCCTTTTCAGTTGGTAGACTCGGCCCCCTTCCGTGAGTTTGTACAATGTGTGGTTCCTCAGTGGCAGGTCCCCAAACGCCACTTTTTCTCACGGAAGGCGATTCCGGCTCTCTACCGGCGTGTGGAAGGCAATGTCCTTGCCTCGCTTGACAGGGCGGTCAGCGGTAAGGTGCATATAACCGCTGACTCATGGTCCAGCAGGCATGGACAGGGACGTTACCTGTCTTTCACGGCCCATTGGGTCACTCTTCTGGCAGCTGGGAAGGATGCAGGACAAGGTGCAGTAGTGTTGGAGGTTGTTCCGCCACCACGCCTCCAAAATGCTACTATTGGTTGTGACACACCTCTCTCCTCCACCCCCTTCTCTTCTTCTTCCTCCATGGCCTCTTCCAGTGCTCTGTCCTCAGAACCAGCGGTGCTTCGTAGGCGTTCCAGGGGCTACACAAGTACGCAGGCAAAACGATGCTTGCGCTGGTTTGTTTGGGGGACAGGAGCCACACTGGTCAGCTCTGCAGGGGCAGGCCGAGAGGTGGTTGACGCCACGCCAGCTTAAGCCAGGAATGGTGGTTTGTGACAATGGCACCAACCTCCTCTCCGCCCTCCGACAGGGACAACTGACCCATGTGCCCTGTGTAGCTCACGTCCTTAACCTGGTGGTGCAGCGGTTCTTGGGCAGGTACCCCGGCTTACAGGATGTCCTGAAGCAGGCCAGGAAAGTCTGTGTGCATTTCCTCCGATCATTTAATGCCTGTGCTCGGCTGGCTGAGCTCCAAAAGGAGTTGAACCTGCCCAAGAACCGCCTTATATGTGACATGCCCACCAGGTGGAACTCAACGTTGGCCATGCTGCAGCGGCTGCACACGCAGCAGAGGGCCATCAATGAGTACCTGTGCGACTACGGCACCAGGACAGGGTCAGGGGAGCTCGGTTTTTTCTCACCACGCCAGTGGGGCATGATCAGGGATGCATGCACTGTCCTGTCACCGTTTGAGGAGGCCACAAGGATGGTGAGCAGTGACAGTGCATGCATCAGTGACACTGTACCTCTTGTCCACCTCTTGGAGCATACGCTACGTGGAATAATGGACAGGGCACTTGAAGCAGAACAGAGGCAGGAAGAGGAGGACTTCCTTGCCTCTCAAGGCCCCCTTTATCCAGACAGTGTTCCTGCTGTGCCACCCATCACACAGGAAGAGGATGAGGAGGAGGAAGAGGAGGAGGAGGATGATTGTGTCAGCATGGAGGTGGAGGCTGGCACTCAGCATCAGCAGCAGCAGCAGCAGCAGCAGCAGTCTTGTAGGGATGATTTACAGTCCCAAGAAACACGTGGACTTGTACGTGGCTGGGAGGAGGTAGGTGCGGATCATGTTGTCCTTAGTGACCCAGAGGACTCCAGACCGAATGCCTCAGCTAACCTACGCTGCATGGCCTCCCTGATCCTGCAAAGCCTGTGGAAGGATCCTCGTATTCTTCGGATCAAGGAGAGGGACCATTACTGACTGGCAACTCTCCTTGATCCACGGTACAAGGGTAAGGTTGCCGACCTTATCTTGCCATCGCAGAGGGAGCAGAGGATGAGACATCTCCGGGAGGCCTTGCAGAAAGGTCTGTGCAACGCGTTCCCAGAGACTGGGAGGTTACAAACTCCTGGTCCTGGACAACGTGTTGCTGAGGCATCGGTCAGAAGGAGCGGTGGAGAATGTGGCCATCTGACTGATGCTTTCAGACAATTTTTTAGTCTGCAGCCCCAAGGTATGATCGGTTCCAGCACCCATCGCCAGCGTCTGATTTACATGGTGCAGGAATACCTAGGGGCAAGGTCAGACTTGGACACCTTTCCCACCGAAAATCCTCTGGCTTACTGGGTCTTGAGGATGGATCACTGGCCAGAGCTTGCACAGTATGCAATTGAGCTACTGGCCTGTCCTGCATCCAGCGTTCTTTTGGAACGCACCTTCAGTGCTGCTGGTGGCTTTGTTACCGATCACAGGGTGCGCCTGTCCACCGAATCAGTTGATCGACTGACCTTCATCAAGATGAATCAGTCTTGGATCACCCACAGCTACCAAGCACCTGAAGCTGATGTAACAGAATAATTTTTTTTGAAATATCACATCCCTTCAAGACTGCCTATGCTGATGCTGAGTGACTGTCCTGTTATGTTGATTGTCTATCCTCTTCCTCCTCCGCTGATATGTTGGAAGAACATTTCTGGTTCTGGGTGATGCCTAAGGCCCAATTTTTCTGCCCCTGTTTAACAGGGGCGTTTAAGTACAATTTTTGATGCAATGCTTTGCAGCAGGGCTAATTCCTGCAATAAAACTAGAGTATATGGGAGAGGTTGCAGTGTGGTGGCACCAGCAGCAGTGCCTAAGGCCAAATTTTTCTGCCCCTGTTTAACAGGGACATGTAACTACAATTCTTGATATAATATTTCACAGGAGGGCCCCTTCCTGTGCCCACCCAGAGTAACGGTGAGGACTTATAGTGTTGTGGCACCAGCACCACAACCACCAAAGGTCAATTTTTCTACCACTGTTCAACAATGGCATGTAATTACAATTCTTGATATAATCGTTCACAGCAGGGCGCTCCAGCGCCCACCAAGAGTCACTTTGAGGGCTTACAATGTTGTGGCAAAACCAACACCTTGTTCCGCCATTTCTGCAGAGCATATAGGGCAGGCCCCTACTTTCAAACATCCAATTAACAAACATCTCCTACTTGCAAACAGAAGGAGACAACAGCAAGTGAGATGAAAAAAGATGGACGACAAAACAAATTATACAGGGGTGATAACCCTTCCCTATGTTTTCCAAAAAGCTTAAAAATAGTTTTTTTGACTGGAGCTACACTTTAAAAATGTACCAGTTGAAAATTACAAACAGATTCAACTTAACACAACAAACCTACACAGTCCCTGTCTTGTTTGCACCGCCTGTATACTGCTGTTCTGAGTATATAGGGCCTGGGGCCACACGCATTTCCTTTTTTTAATATGGGTACAGGGTTCCCCTTAATATGTGTACAAGACCCAAATAGGCTGGTAATGGGCAGGGAGGGCTACCCATGCCATTTTTCTCAATGATTTTCAACCATATTGCAGGAACCAGATATAACATTAAAACCGCAAGCAGTTTTAAATGGTGTTATTTCCGTTTAATGTCATTTTGTGCAGGGACTGTTCTAAACACGGGAAACACGTGGCACTTCACAGGCATACTACAGACACCCCCCGGGCACCATATTTAAAGGAATATTTCACTTTTTTTTTTCACTTTAATCGTCATTAAAATCAGTGCTCCTGCCAAAACGGCCATTTTTAAAAACATTTTAGGCATTGACCCATGTCCCCTGGGGCAGAAGCCAGGTCCCCAAACCCTTTTTAAGACAGTATCTTGCATATTAGCCGTTAAAATTAGCACTTTTTTCGAACGTTCGAGTCCCATAGACTTCAATGGGGTTCTAAAGTTCGTTCGAATTTGGGGTCCTTTCGAAAGTTCTGGTGCGAACCGAACCGGGGGGTGTTCGGCTCATCCCTACTCACTAGTGTACCACTAAATTTAGAGCCCAAAATGGCAAATCGAAGGTACACTAGTGAAGAGGCCTACCCGTTTCTGAGCATGACAGATAGTGAAGAGGAAGTCACTCATCTGTCAGATTCAGGCTCAGAATACGATCCTGTAGACGACAGCGGCTCCATGACAGATAGCTCTGACGACCGAGTTGTTGTCCTTGCCAAGATCAGGAGTACCAGACTCCGATCTTCTTCTGCTGTTGAGGTGCAAGAACCGCAGGTCCCTCCACTATTCTTTAAGGTGAACTGGCAAGCACCAGCGGCCTAGTACACCCTGGTCATACATCCAGCACTGCAGTAACACTTGGTGACGTGGTGAGTCCCATAAGTGCAGTTCAAGCTGGTGAGGTGGCAAGCCCAATTGTGCCCCCGCTGCCACCAAGAATACAAAGACAGGCCTGTAAAGCCCATAGTGCCCTTCCTGCTGCATTCACCAATCCTAATTGGGAACCCGCCACTTCTGCAACACCCTGTCACAGAAACACCAATAGCAGTTTTTTTTACTGATTACTGCATTGGTGTCATTTGTGACTGTCAGAAGTGGTAGGGCAGTTAGTGGTAGGTCCCTTTAGGTCACTCAGAGCCAGAAGACGCCATCCAGGTATTCTCCAGAGACCGCTCGGCTTCCCTAGCTGACCTGACGCCCTTACTGCACAGCCTCCACACCCACTCTCAGTCATCCCTGCAATCAGAGGAGGGTTGGGATATGGAGTCGCAGATGCAATCTCTCCCGACCAAAGCTGACTTTGAGCACTATACCTCTCGCATGGAGAAGACATACAGGCAGGAAATAACAGAGCTTAAGAGGGACATGAAGATCCGCATAGAGGATGTAGAAAATACCACTGAAGGTATTTGCGCCACTTCACAATCCCAAGAGGAGACTCTGAACTCACACACTGTTCTAATACAACAGCTCATGTATCATCAAGATGACATTGAGAACCGCAATAGGAGAAATAATATTAGAATCTGTGGTATCCCTAAAACAATTGAGCATAAAGACCTGGCAGGGGCTGTAGCCGTCATATTTAATCAGCTGCTCCAACAACCCAAAGACACTCATATTGAGCTGGATAGAGTGCACATGACATCAGGCCCACGAAATCCTGACTCTGTCTTTATCGGTGACACCCTATGCAGGGTACACTTTTACAAAGTTAAAGAAAGCATTATGAGAGCTGCCAGCACACAGGATTCCATCCGGTTGAATGACACCCCTGTCATGCTACTCCCAGACCTCTCCTGCGAAACGCTGACTATGAGGCGCTCTCTGAAACCCCTGACATCACTCCTGCAGGAAAGACAAATCAAATATCAATGGCGTTTCCCATTTCAACTATGTGTACAACATGAAGGCAAGACGGCCCTCTTTCGCACCATTGGGGACCTCCCAAAATTTCTAAGCACCCTGTAACTTCCAAAGGTCTCGATACCGGACTGGCCTCTCCCAGCCACCGCCCCTGGCCTCCCATTCAACTCACAATGGTAAA
Source organism: Lithobates pipiens (assembly GCF_037356315.1). Classification (NCBI taxonomy): domain Eukaryota; kingdom Metazoa; phylum Chordata; class Amphibia; order Anura; family Ranidae; genus Lithobates; species Lithobates pipiens. The sequence goes on from NW_027507785.1 coordinate 156,481,434, forward strand.
AGTCGGGCAAACAGAAGCGCCCCAGATCTGCATCCCAAAAGCCACCTGATGACTGAAACACATGTGGAGCTTATGCTTTGACTTCCTTTTTCACGTCCATTTTGTGGAGCTGTGTTCGAATCCCCACTTTCAGCTTGGGGCCCTGACCCTAACTGCATTGTTGCCTAGTTTGGAGGCCTAGAACCGCCCACTCGAGGTGCACACTGACTTTGTTGTTTTTAGTGTGCTACCTCACCTGGAAATATCCCTTGTTGGGTTTGTTATGCTCTACACACTTGCCACAAGCGAGTGTGGATTGTCCCTGTGACGGGGTGGGGGCGGGGAGGGATTGTACTTATATTTGTCTCTACTTAACCATTTTTCCTTTTTAAATGTACTTTAACTGTAAAGGATGATTTCCTTCCGCACTGGGTTCAAATTGAGTCTGTCTGGGACAGGAGCAGGTTGCCTCTGCGCCCTCGGCCCTCCCCTTCTGTAACCCCTCACATACACTCTACTTGGGTTAGACACTACTATGTCTCTCTGAACACCCCCTTCATGGTGTGGAAGAAAAGTAAGTTTATCACATGCAGTTGTGTCACAGACACTGGGTTAAAGTTTCTTTTGATTGCCGTTACTAGTTTGATATCATGATTTTTAACTTCGTGGACCCCGGGACCGGGAAGTGCTCTATGCGCTTGCCACGTTTAAACCCCCATTAGGACCAATAGTGCTCATTACTGCACTGTTATGTTGTTTAGCAAACTTTCTTTTTTGACCTTTATGTTTTACCATTTGAATGTTCTTATGTTGTCACTCCGTGGCTATACTCCTTTTTCCCCTACTTGTTTTCAACGGTGGCTACCATTGTCCGCTTCTTTGACGTATTTTGTCTCCATACCCTGGAGATGGTTTCCGCCCACTTACCCTAATCTCCTTCTCTTTACTCCTTTCTGTGCTCTTCTCTACCCTCTTTTCCCTACCCTACCTGCCCCCCCTCCCCATCCCTCCCCCCACTTGTTGAGCAGGCCCTGGTGCATGGGCAGACCAAGGTCAGACAGGATGTGGAACCTGGACCTCTCTCCATCTCACTCCCACCATGACTCCCCTTGACCACATAACTCTAGCCTCCTTTAACTGCAGAGGTCTTAACACTCCACAGAAAAGGAGCCAAGTGTTATACCACTTCCATAAAGCTAAATCTCAAATTCTACTCCTACAGGAGACTTACTTCAAGAGCTCGGCCACCCTATCTCTAAACAGTCCTTATTATCATCAATGGTATCACAGCACCAACCCGTACGCTAAGTCTAAGGGGGTGTCGATAGCCTTCCACAAATAATTTCACCCGAAAGTCATAGACTCATTGATTGATCCCTCAGGTCGTTTTCTCTTCCTTAACCACTTCAATACCGGGCACTTAAATACCTTCCTGCCCAGACCAATTTTGAGCTTTCAGCGCTGTCGCAATTTGAATGACAATTGCGCGGTCATGCTACACGGTACCCAAATGAAATTTTTATAATTTTTTTCCCCACAAATAGAGCTTTCTTTTGGTGGTATTTGATCACCTCTACGTTTTTTATTTTTTGCGCCACAAATAAAAAAATACCAAATGTAAAAAAAAAAATGTTTTTTTTGTTTCAGTTTCAAAACTTTGTAAATAAGTACGTTTTCTCCTTCACTAATGGGCACTGATGGGGCTACACTAATGGGCACTGATAAGGCGGCATTGATGGGCACCAATGATGTGGCACCAATGAAGTGGCACTGATAGGTGGCACTGATAGGTGGCACTGATAGGTGGCACTGATGGGCGACACTGATGGGCGACACGGATAGGCACTGATAGGTGGCACAAATTGGCACTGATAGCTGGCACGGATTGGCATGGATGGGCGGCACAGATGGGCATGGATAGGTGGCATGGATAGGCGGCACGGATGGGCACTGATAGGCGGCACAGGTGGGCACTGATAGGCGGCACAGGTGGGCACTCATAGGCGGCACAGGTGGGCACTCATAGGCGGCATTGTATTGTTATACTGTACTAATGGATGCCAATCAGTGCCAAACAATAATGCATGCCAATCAGTGATGCCCATTGTGGGCACTGATTGGCATCCATTATGGGCACTGATTGGCATCCATTGTGGCACTGACTGGCATCCCTGGTGGTCTGGGGAGGATTACTTTTTGTTGGGCATCCCTGGTGGTCTGGTGGCATCCCTGGTGGTCCAGTGTGGGCATCCTCGTGGGGGCTGTGCTGATAATCGATCAGCACAGACCCCCCCTGTCAGAGGAGCAGCCGATCGGCTCTCCTCTACTCGCGTCTGACAGACGCGAGTGAGGAAAAGCAGATCACCGGCTCTTCCTATTTACACTGTGATCAGCCGTGATTGGACACGGCTGATCACGTGGTAAAGAGTCTCCGTCGGAGACTCTTTACCGAGAACGTAGTTGCCGGGTGTCAGACTGACACCCCGCAACAACGATCGCCGCAATGTGTGCCCCCGGGGGCGCGCAGCGGCTCATAATCCTGATCACGTCATATGACGTCCGATCAGGATTATGCAACCACTTTGCCACCGTCAATTCCCTATAGGGCGGGCAGAAAGTGGTTAAACTAAAATTTTAATCTTCTATTTTTACAGTGGCTAATGTGTATGCACCGAACCAAGACGAGGGGATTTTTCTTTCCATGGTCCTAGACAAATTACTGTCCTTTGGCGGTCCCTGTTTCATTCTGGGCGGAGACCTTAATATGACCCTTTCCCCGGCTGTGGACACCTCCTCCGGTAAGTCCTCCATTCCACACTCCACCCTCACGCACATAAAATCACTCTTACACTCTGCCCAACTAGTGGATGTTTGGCGGGTTCAGCACCCATTCGAGAGGTACTACAGCTGCTACCCAGTTGCTAGTTGGTAGTATTCTCTGGTCAGACCATGCCCCAGCACATTTAAGTTGGGCTCACCCGCTTAAATCCCATAGGACATTTTCCTGGCGATTGAATGACAACCTACTAAAAGACACCCCCTGCTATTGAGCAAGCAATCTGGGACTTTGTACAGGACCACCGCTCAGACGACACTAACCCACTTACTAAGTGGGAAGCTCTGAAATGTGTGCTCTGGGGTACCTTTATCCAGCATGGCTCCCGACTAAAAAAGTCCAGATCAGCGGATATTACCAGTCTGTTATCCTCCATCCATACCTTAGAAATGGCCCATAAGATAGACCTTGACCCCACTACTTTTGTGGACCTCTCCAACTCTCGTAGGGAATTGCTTTGCATTCTAGACGTAAACTCTCTTATTGCCAGAGATGAGGGAAGACACCGACACTATATTTTGGCTAACAAATGTGGACAGCACTTGGCTAGAGTCCTCCACCCATGTCCCCCGTGGCACCCAATACCATACATCTGCACCACCAACCAGCAAAAATTCTCAAACCCCCTTGGCATTGCTGATGCCTTCCAGCAATACTACACCAAACTATACCATCTCCCCACACACATAGGCCAGTCACACATAGATGACACACAGCACCCCGACCTGCAGAATTATATCTGAGTGACGGCCTTGCCATAAATTGACCCTTCTGATTCCGCTGACCTAGATAACCCCTTAACAACTTCAGACTTCCTACTTGCCATTAAAGGACTAAAATCTGGGAAGTGTCCAGGACCTGATGGCTTTTCCCCTAGGTTCTACAAATCATTTGCTCACCTATTGGTTACACCACTCACAGCAGCATTTAACCATATTGACGACAATCACCCCCCCTCTAAGAATCTCTTATCTGCAACTATCTCTGTCATACCCAAACCGGACAAGGACCCCTCCCAATGCAGTAGCTATAGACCCATTTCTCTCCTTAACCTAGACATCAAACTTTTTGCAAAAATCTTAGCGAACCGCCTCTCACCTCTCATACCTTCCATTGTACACAAAGTCCAAGTGGGATTTGTCTCTGGCAGGGAGGCCAGGGACAACACCACTAAAACTATCCACCTAATCTCTTACATCCGTCAACAAAATTTAAAAGCATGTATCCTGTCTTTTGATGCCAAGAAGGCATTTGACCTGGGTCAACTGGCAATTTTTACGCCTTTCCCTGGAACAGATAGGCCTTGGTCCTTCGTTTGTATCCAGGGTAATGTCGTTGTATTCTCATCCCACAGCCAGTGTCCTGGTCAATGGTTCCCGTCCACCACATCTCCAATTTCCAATGGGACCCGCCAGGGTTTCCCTCTATCTCCTCTACTTTTTGTACTGGTGATAGAACACCTGGCCATAGCTATTAGACGAAACAGTAACATTTGGGGGATACGGACACCTCCATCCGAAAAACAAACTCTCGCTCTATGCGGATGACCTCCTCGTTTACCTCCAACAACCTCACATATCCCTCCCCTCTTTAATGCAGGAATTCCACAGATTTGGGGAGCTCAGCAATTTTAAACTCAACATGTCTAACATAGAGGCCCTTAATATTTCCCTACCACCCTCCACTCTTTCACAAGTACAAACTAATTTCTCCTTCCAATGGGGATCACCATCCCATCCAACTTATCGGAGCTTTACAATCTTAACTATCTACCCTTGTTATCCCGTATCCGCAAGGAACTGGATACATGGAATACATCCAATCTACCCTGGTTTGGTCGTATTAACACACTTAAAATGGACACCCTCCCCAAATTGCTCTACTTATTCCAAACAGTGCCTATAAACGTCCCTAAGTGATTCTTCAACTCTCTGAGATCCTTGTCCATACGCTTTATCTGGCAGCAAGGAATGTCCCGCATGTGTCACACTTTGTTGACATACCCCAAAATACAAGGTGAAGTAGGCCTACCAGACTTTGAAATGTACCATACAGCTGCTGTACTATCTAGAATACTAGAGTGGTTCCTCTGACCATTCCCCAAGGCGTCCACTGTGATCGAACAAGATCTTTCCACTCTCGATCTTCGGGCCTTATTATGGGGATATGGACAAAAATTGCCCCTCCTATCTATCTCTTCCCCATTAACAGTGGAATCATTACATCTTTGGTACAAAAAAGGACTGTCTTCACTATTATCTTCTGACCCCTCACATCACTTTGACCACCCTGACCTTCCCCAGGGCATGAGATCTAACCTGGTAGGCCCCTATCTCCGCACTACCTGGCCTACGGCAAGCACTCTTATACACCCAACTTTGGGTTCACTCATCATGACAGAGGAACGAGGCAACTGGCTTACAGCTCTAAGAATATCCTCCTTCTGCTCAAACTTATTATCTTCTAACCAAATACTCAGACCCTTGACGAGCTACGAGCAGCTGTGCTCCCTCTCAGAATCTCCCAAACACTTACTATCCACCTTATACAAATTACAACATTCACTGATCCATGATCAACTCCCGTCTTACACCAGAAGGTGGTCCGCAGACCTTGGAAGGGACCTCTCATTGAGTAACTGGCAAAAGTAATTCCATTTCACACATAAGTCCTCCATCTCCTGTTATACGCAGGATAACTTTAAACTCCTATCCAGGTGGTACAGGGACCCCAGATCACTACACAGAATCTTTCCCTCCACTCCTGCTTCATGCTGGAGATGCGGGGACACAGATGGAAGCTATCTCCATATATGGTGGGAATGCGGGTCCATACAACCCCTTTGGTCGCAGGTTTTTGCCATATACAGTAGCCTCTAAGATAGACCTACGACACCCACGCCGGAGGTTGCCTTGTTGTCTATGCTTCCAGGTTCCATACCCTCGCAGAAACGCACTATACTCGGTTTCTTCCTGTCAGCTGCCAGACAACTTATACAAAGTTTTTGGAAAACCACCACCACCCCTCCCTTGTTTGCCTGAGTTTCTGTGGTCAATGATATCATGAGAATGGAAGAGATGATAGCTCTAGATAATGATACATTTGACAAATTTACAGCTCTCTGGCTGATATGGATTGATTATTCTACCTCAGATGCTCTAAAAGCCTCGTTAGCATTCCCAAACTGATCCGGCTCGGTCTGGCCCCCCCAGCCCTGGCGTACTGCACCAGGGTCTGCTCACTCCTTCCAAACCCCCCTTCCCCCCACCTCTTTTTTCTCTCCTCCTGACCTTCCCCTTGAAAGGGTTAATCCTGTGTCTAGGGTGGTCCCTTTAACCTCTCAGACCTTAGATCCAATGTATTGTATAAATTCAGATATATCTGGAATCAATTCTCGAAGGACAAATAAAACCACACACACACCATGGCGTCCTTCAAGAACTAATTGTATTGAGTTATTACAAAGCGATTGATATAGTAAATTTTGCGTCACACAGAATAAGACATGCACAGAAGACATCAAGACGATTACAGCTGGTCAAGACAAAACGCTATTGTTCTTTGTTCTTCTAAGCTAGCTGAATTAATATGAGAAAAAGATAAGAGACGGTACATGATTTCTTCTGTAGCTAAAGGAATGCTGAGAAAATGTGTGAAAGTTATAGATAAGTGTGTGAGAACAAATGAGTTAGAAGAATCTCATGTTGAGACAGTTATCTGAGAAGTTAAAAGGGTGTTCAAACTATACATATTCTAAAATGGAAGTTTGTGAATATTAAGATGGCTGACAGAAACAAGATGGATGCTTAACATAACCTTTCAATCCCCTCTTAAGTCATGGAATGACTTTCTACAGATTCGCAGCCTCCTGAAATCTACGGTTCTTGCTACGTTTGTTATATTCATTTACATAAAGCTGCAGATATTGTGTATATGCGTGAGAAGGTTGGTCTGGTGTAGTACATTTGCTAATACAAAGTAGAATAAGCTTGAAAATCAGGTAGCCTATCAATCCTAACAATAGTACTATGATAATCATAATTACGATGATACTATGAAACCATTCCACCTAAACCCAAACTAGAAAATGTCCCTTGCTTGTTTCATTAATTCATTTACCTGTGTTCGGTGTTGATTAATAACATCATAGTAGACTGGGATTTCCAGGCTGGTATTGTGAAACCATGTACAACATTCATAATCTTGGGTCATTTCGCATAAACCTGTCAGAGCTGCACTCATGCTTTCAATAGCCAATTCGTGTAACTCTAGTTGTCTTCTAATTGCTTTGACCTCGACATTGAGTAGTCCTATATCTTGGGAGTTTTTTTTCCATAACATCATTTATTAACCTAGTGTAGTTATTTAATTTGTCCATCATGGTTATGCCCCATCCTGTCCAGGATGGAAACCATGTCCATGACTTATCTGAAGTAGAAAACATAGGTGGGGGTTCTCTCTTGTATTTATAAGTTAACCTATGTACTGGACTTGAAGTAACTTGTATGTGATGTTCCTGATTCTGGCCTAGGGCTGACATGACTGGTACCAACTGTGCTAAATAACACCATCCTTTCACTCCTGCGGGGATCCATGGGTAACAAATTTTAGCACAGCATATGTATGTATTGTTTCCCAATGAAAAACTTCTTAGAGAACTACGTTGGGGCTCAGTTCCAGCCTCAAATGTAGCACTAACAAGTTTACTCACAAGTATCCCAGAGGTTGTGTTTCTGTATGTAGTACGTTCACTAATGGTGTTGTTAAGGGATTGATTTTTGTAACTACACATATGACCTATGATAATGTTACTGGTGTGGAAGGGAATACCCTTTGAAATGTTAAATACAGACTTGGAACACATACCTATTCCGTTGGATGTATTGCCTAACTGAACACACCACTCAGGTTCATGTGTCTTTCCTAAAGTGTAAAACATAATACTCTGATTGCGGTACCCTTCCGAGACATTCTTAATACTTAAGACTAGAGTATTTTCCAATAATGACTTGAGGTTTAGAGGGACAGCTAAAAGTGGGATCTTAGCAGTTTCTGGGTGCAACTTACTACAAATCCAGCATTTTTCATATCCTGACTTTCTAGCATAAGCATATTTAAATTTTAACAGTAAAATTTTTCCAGAAAAACTTGTTTCTTTGATTAATTCATTAGAGACATCTCTTTTACTGCGATTTCTGAGGTGAAAGTCAGTATGGTTGGTGTGTATTTTGCTTTTACCACATATGAGTTTCAAGGCACCTAAGTCTTCAGGATGAAAGATACAGTTAGTTATTCTCCACACTGGGACAAAGATCAGAAGTAGAAACATCACCAGAAGGCAAAAGGCCTTCCCAGAAGTCTGTGGTGAATTGAGTGACATCACTGTTCTTTATGTCTGTGCTTGTCTTTTGAGGACTTAAAACACCTGCTTCACCTCTTTTCAGCCTTTCTTGAATTCCTGGGCTTAGATCAACCTTCTTTACTCTGCTGGCATGGATCCAAGTAGGACTTTCCTCTGTAAGGATGGCGGTCCTGGTGACGGCTACCACTTTGGTCACTGGTCCGAATGGAACCTCTTGCGGCTTTCGACCTTTCTGAAGCCTCTGGACCACAACTTGATCACCGACCTGGAACGGGTGGGTTGGTACCTGTGAAGAAGAAGGAGAGGTGCGAGCAACTCTTCTTTCGACAATATCAAGAGTTTCAATCAGTTTTTTTTACATATTCCTCCTGTATTTGTTCCAAATCACCTTTCTCTACCATCAAGGGATGATTAGCCCACAGTGTGGGGAATGGCCTACCCATGAGTACCTCAAAGGCGTAATAACCCGTCACACAGTGAGGGGTCATTCTGATTTCAGCTAATACAGCTGGGAGAACCTTTTTCCACTTGCCAAAATTCCCACCCGTAGCTTTCCTTATCCTGTCTTTAATTGTTCTATTCATTCTCTCTACAATTCCTGAACTCTGTGGATGGTAGGGGAGGTGAAATTTCCAGTCTATTTTTAGTACTTTTACAAGATCTTGGCAAATTTTAGCTGTGAAAGCTGGGCCATTGTCTGAATTTATTTGCAATGGACATCCCCATCTAGGAATAATTTCCTGTGTGGGGATCTTCACTACAGTTTGTGCGTTTTCATTGTTGGTGACAAAAATTTCTGGCCAGCGTGACATCATGTCCACTATAACCAAAAGGTATTGTTGTTTCTTTCCTTCTTTGGGCATATGTGTAAAGTCTATCTGTAAATGGGTAAACGGTGTTGTTGGGTACTCAAAATGTTCATGCTTTGAAATCTTTGGGTTTGTTGGATTGTTCCTAATGCAAGTGACACATCTCCTTACAAAAGCTTTGACTAGATTAGGTAATCCTGCAATGTAAAAATCTGCATCTAGAAGTTCACATGTGGCCTGCCATCCCTTGTGACCCAATCCATGGTATTGTGCAATGAACAGGGGGGCGCTAGCAACAGGAATACACGGCTTCCCCTCTTTGCAGATTAATCCTGTTTTAGGATCGTTTTGTACCATCCCATCACAGTTCCATTGCGCAATATCATCAGGTCGGGCAAAAGCCTGCAGTTCCGTGAGCCAATGTGTCTCTTTCAGGGAATATGGCTGAGGTGTTAGCATGGGCATTTGAATGTTTGCCTTTTGTGTAGATGCAGCTTCTTTAGCTATTCTGTCAGCTAGTGCATTACCTTTGGCTATATCAGTCATTTGGCCTGTATGTGCCTTACAGTGCATGATAGCTAGTTTTGAAGGCAACTGAATTGCATCTAGTAATGCTGTGACTAGGTCAGAGTGTGAGATGCTCTTTCCATCTGCTGCCACATATCCTCTGCAAAGCTATATTACACCATGGTCCCAAACCACACCATGAGCATACCTGGAATCGGTGTAAATGTTTACCTCTTTTCCTGCAAACAGCTGGCATGCAAGGGTTAATGCTATCAATTCAGCAGCTTGTGCAGACTGATAGGGTATTGGATTGGCCTCGAGGACAGTATCCGGCAGTTGGACAACAGCATATCCTGCATAATAGACATTATCACTTGGTCTGCTGCAAGAGCCATCAACAAAAACTGTTTGTGCAATAGGAATTGGTACTGAAAGCATATCTGCTCTAGGTGAAGTGTCCTGATGTATTGATTGTGTACAGTCATGAGGTGGTGGTAAGTCATCCTGTTCTCCTTTAAGACCTAATAAGGCATTCAAAATTGGAGCTGGGCCAGAGTTTATGTTTGAACTTTTTATTTTCAGGTTTGGATTGGACAGGAGGATGACTTCATACCCACTCAATCTTTGTGCTGACATATACTGAGTATGTAAAGTTTTGAGGAGTGTGGTAACGTTGTGTGAGGTGTGTAAAGTAGTGTTATGGCCCAAGGTAAATGGTGCTGCCAACTCTACAACCATAGAACAAGAAGCCAACACTCTGAGACAAGCAGGCATGCCTTGCATCTGTACTGGAACCACCTTTGAGAAAAAAGCTACAGGGCGCAGTCTCCCACCATGCTCCTGGGCCAGTACTCCTGCCATGGTTCTGCAATTTTCCCTAGCAAACAAGTGAAACATTTTGCTAAAATCAGGGAGGCCGAGGCTCGGGCTGGTAACCATTGCACTTTTCAACATGGTAAAAGCATTTAACATTTCATCAGACCATTTTACAATATCAGACATTTCAGAGATGGTTGCTTGTCTCAATATATTGTCATAGAAAGAACAGTCAGGTATCCATTGGCGGCAGTAACCAATCATTCCAAGAAAGGTTAGCAGGTCTTTCTTGGTGAGCGGGCGGGGCAGACCCACTATAGCAACAGTTCTTTTGTGACTGACTTTCCTAACTCCCGGAGACAGCACAAACCCTAGGTACTCAACCTCCTGTTTACACCATTGTAATTTTTTCTTAGACACTTTGTGACCACACGTATGTAACCATTTCAATAAGGATAGGCTATCAGCTCGGCAGTCCTCCTCTGAAGAACTACAAATCAAAAGATCATCAACATATTGCAACAGTACAGAACCATGAGGGGCAGTCCAAGGCCTGAGGGTGGCTTGGAGTACTATAGAATAGACCACAAGTGAGTCTATATATCCCTGGGGCATTCTACACCAGGTAAACTGGCGATTGTGTTGGTCAATCGACACAGTAAAAGCAAAGAGTGGCCTTGTCTCCTTGTCTACAAGGACAGAGAAAAAAGCATTCTTTAAATCAATTACAGTAAAACATTTGGCTGTTGCTGGAATGGAGGACAGTAGTGATGGAACATCAGGTACAATGGGTGCTATTGGGACTATGAGGTCATTTATGGCCCTCAAGTCCTGTACAAATCTGAAGGAGCCATCCGGCTTCTTTACAGGGTTAACAGGTGTGTTGTATGGAGAAATCATTTCTTCCAGGATTCCATCCTGCAGAAACTTTTTCACCATTGGCACTATGCCATCCATCTTTTCTTTAGAGAGTGGATACTGTTTGTGATAGATGGGAAATGCACCTTGTTTGAGAGTGGCCTTGTATGGTGTGCATGAAACAAGTCCTACATCCAGATCTGATGTAGACCAGACCTGGGGGTCTATATCCTCAAAATCTTCTTCACTATTTTGTTGTGACAGCATCAATAAACCTGGTTTGCATGCTACTATAGTGATTTTATCTGAGGAAATGTCTAGACCTCCTTCTGAGTTGGTTCTAATTGTGATTCCTAGTGGCCCAAACAAGTCTCTTCCCAACAAATTTACAGGACACCTTGGTATTATCCTAAAAGAATGTGTGCATATGGTGTACCCTTCATCATCTTCTATTGGTAGGGGTGGAGTCCTATATGTTTTTGTCAGTATCCCATTAATTCCCAAAGAGGGTTCCGCTGGTTCCCACTTGCCTCTGAAATGATCTTCACAAATAGTACTCCTAGTGGCCCCGCTATCAACGAGATAGGGGAGGAGTCTCCCATTTAGTGAAATAGCAACTATTGGACTGTCAGTGAAATCATCTGAGACAAAAGGAAAAGCTGGGACACTACCCTCCGGGCCCCATCATTGTTGTTGATTTCCCCATTTGATTGGAAATGTTGGACCTTGTTGGATGGATGCCTGAGGTTGTTGTGTCTGGTTAGGGACAGAGCTGGAATCGGGAGTCTGAGGAGGGGTGGGGTGAGGACACTGACTCACCCAGTGATCCTCAGCACCGCAATTGAAACATCCATTGTTTCTAGAGCAACTCGTCCCTCTTCCATTTCTGCCTTTAAATCTGCCTCTAAAATTTTCTCTGCCTCTAAAATTTCCTTTCTTATTCCCTTGGAAATGTTGTGTGGAGACAGGCGACGGCTTTGGTATATCAAAACAACCTGCTGCATCTTTCTGTGAAAGAGCTTTGCCAAAGTCAGTTCTAGAAAGTGTTGACCATTCAGTAATCATTTGTTTGACTAGGACCACTAAATGGGGTTTGAGATTACTCAGGAATAGGGATGAGCCGAACACCCCCAGGTTCAGTTCGCACCAGAACTTTCGAACGGACCCCAAATTCGAACGAACTTTAGAACCCCATTGAAGTCTATGGGACTCGAACGTTCGAAATGAAAAGTGCTAATTTTAACGGCTAATATGCAAGATACTGTCCTAAAAAGGGTTTGGGGACCTGGCTCCTGCCCCAGGGGACATGGGTCAATGCCTAAAATGTTTTTAAAAATGGCCGTTTTGGCAGGAGCACTGATTTTAATGATGATTAAAGTGAAAAAAAAAAGTGAAATATTCCTTTAAATATGGTGCCTGGGGGGTGTCTGTAGTATGCCTGTGAAGTGCCACGTGTTTCCCGTGTTTAGAACAGTCCCTGCACAAAATGACATTAAACGGAAATAACACCATTTAAAACTGCTTGCGGTTTTAATGTTATATCTGGTTCCTGCAATATGGTTGAAAATCATTGAGAAAAATGGCATGGGTAGCCCTCCCTGCCCATTACCAGCCTATTTGGTTCTTGTACACATATTAAGGGGAACCCTGTACCCATATTAAAAAAAGGAAATGCGTGTGGCCCCCAGGCCCTATATACTCAGAACAGCAGTATACAGGCGGTGCAAACAAGACAGGGACTGTGTAGGTTTGTTGTGTTAAGTTGAATCTGTTTGTAATTTTCAACTGGTACATTTTTAAAGTGTAGCTCCAGCCAAAAAAACTATTTTTAAGCTTTTTGGAAAACATAGGGAAGGGTTATCACCCCTGTATAATTTGTTTTGTCGTCCATCTTTTTTCATCTCACTTGCTGTTGTCTCCTTCCGTTTGCAAGTAGGAGATGTTTGTAAATTGGATGTTTGAAAGTAGGGGCCTGCCCTATATGCTCTGCAGAAATGGCAGAACAAGGTGTTGGTTTTGCCACAACATTGTAAGCCCTCAAAGTGACTCTTGGTGGGCGCTGGAGCGCCCTGCTGTGAACGATTATATCAAGAATTGTAATTACATGCCATTGTTGAACAGTGGTAGAAAAATTGACCTTTGGTGGTTGTGGTGCTGGTGCCACAACACTATAAGTCCTCACCGTTACTCTGGGTGGGCACAGGAAGGGGCCCTCCTGTGAAATATTATATCAAGAATTGTATTTACATGTCCCTGTTAAACAGGGGCAGAAAAATTGGGCCTTAGGCACTGGTGCTGGTGCCACCACACTGCAACCTCTGCCATATACTCTAGTTTTATTGCAGGAATTAGCCCTGCTGCAAAGCATTGCATCAAAAATTGTAATTAAACGCCCCTGTTAAACAGGGGCAGAAAAATTGGGCCTTAGGCACTGGTGCTGGTGCCACCACACTGCAACCTCTGCCATATACTCTAGTTTTATTGCAGGAATTAGCCCTGCTGCAAAGCATTGCATCAAAAATTGTAATTAAACGCCCCTGTTAAACAGGGGCAGACAAATTGGGCCTTAGGCACTGGTGCTGGTGCCACCACACTGCAACCTCTGCCATATACTCTAGTTTTATTGCAGGAATTAGCCCTGCTGCAAAGCATTGCATCAAAAATTGTAATTAAACGCCCCTGTGAAACAGGGGCAGAAAAATTGGGCCTTAGGCACTGGTGCTGGTGCCACCACACTGCAACCTCTCCCATATACTCTTGTTTGATTGCAGGAATTAGCCCTGCTGCAAAGCATTGCATCAAAAATTGTACTTAAACGCCCCTGTTAAACAGGGGCAGAAAAATTGGGCCTTAGGCATCACCCAGAACCAGAAATCTTCTTCCAACATATCAGCGGAGGAGGAAGAGGATAGACAATCAACATAACAGGACAGTCACTCAGCATCAGCATAGGCAGTCTTGAACGGATGTGATATTTCAAAAAAAATTATTCTGTTACATCAGCTTCAGGTGCTTGGTAGCTGTGGGTGATCCAAGACTGATTCATCTTGATGAAGGTCAGTCGATCAACTGATTCGGTGGACAGGCGCACCCTGTGATTGGTAACAAAGCCACCAGCAGCACTGAAGGTGCATTCCGAAAGAACGCTGGATGCAGGACAGGCCAGTAGCTCAATTGCATACTTTGCAAGCTCTGGCCAGTGATCCATCCTCAAGACCCAGTAAGCCAGAGGATTTTCGGTGGGAAAGGTGTCCAAGTCTGACCTTGCCCCTAGGTATTCCTGCACCATGTAAATCAGACGCTGGCGATGGGTGCTTGAACCGATCATACCTTGGGGCTGCGGACTAAAAAATTGTCTGAAAGCATCAGTCAGACGGCCACCTTCTCCACCGCTCCTTCTGACCGATGCCTCAGCAACACGTTGTCCAGGACCAGGAGTTTGTAACCTCCCAGTCTCTGGGAACGCGTTGCACAGACCTTTCTGCAAGGCCTCCCGGAGATGTCTCATCCTCTGCTCCCTCTGCGATGGCAAGATAAGGTCGGCAACCTTACCCTTGTACCGTGGATCAAGGAGAGTGGCCAGCCAGTAATGGTCCCTCTCCTTGATCCGAAGAATACGAGGATCCTTCCGCAGGCTTTGCAGGATCAGGGAGGCCATGCAGCGTAGGTTAGCTGAGGCATTCGGTCCGGAGTCCTCTGGGTCACTAAGGACAACATGATCCGCAGCTACCTCCTCCCAGCCACGTACAAGTCCACGTGTTTCTTGGGACTGTAAATCATCCCTACAAGACTGCTGCTGCTGCTGCTGATGCTGATTCTGAGTGCCAGCCTCCACCTCCATGCTGACACAATCATCCTCCTCCTCCTCTTCCTCCTCCTCATCCTCTTCCTGTGTGATGGGTGGCACAGCAGGAACACTGTCTGGATAAAGGGGGCCTTGAGAGGCAAGGAAGTCCTCCTCTTCCTGCCTCTGTTCTGCCTCAAGTGCCCTGTCCATTATTCCACGCAGGGTATGCTCCAAGAGGTGGACAAGAGGTACAGTGTCACTGATGCATGCACTGTCACTGCTCACCATCCTTGTGGCCTCCTCAAACGGTGACAGGACAGTGCATGCATCCCTGATCATGCCCCACTGGCGTGGTGAGAAAAAACCAAGCTCCCCTGACCCTGTCCTGGTGCCGTAGTTGCACAGGTACTCATTGAAGGCCCTCTGCTGCATGTGCAACCGGTGCAGCATGGCCAATGTTGAGTTCCATCTGGTGGGCATGTCACATATAAGGCGGTTCTTGGGCAGGTTCAACTCCTTTTGGAGCTCAGCCAGCCGAGCACAGGCATTAAATGATTGGCAGAAATGCACACAGACTTTCCTGGCCTGCTTCAGGACATCCTGTAAGCCGGGGTACCTGCCCAAGAACCGTTGCACCACCAGGTTAAGGACGTGAGCTACGCAGGGCACATGGGTCAGTTGTCCCTGTCGGAGGGCGGAGAGGAGATTGGTGCCATTGTCGCAAACCACCATTCCTGGCTTAAGCTGGCGTGGCGTCAACCACCTCTCGGCCTGCCCCTGCAGAGCTGACAAAACATCAGCCCCAGTGTGGCTCCTGTCCCCCAAACAAACCAGCGCAAGCACGGCATGGCATCGTTTTGCCTGCGTACTTGCGTAGCCCCTGGAACGCCTACGGAGCACCGCTGGTTCTGATAACAGAGCACTGGAAGAGGCCATGGAGGAAGAAGAAGAGGAGGGGGTGGAGGAGAGAGGTGTGTCACAACCAATAGTAGCATTTTGGAGGTGTGGTGGCGGAACAACCTCCAACACTACTGCACCTTGTCCTGCATCCTTCCCAGCTGCCAGAAGAGTGACCCAATGGGCCGTGAAAGACAGGTAACGTCCCTGTCCATGCCTGCTGGACCATGAGTCAGGGGTAATATGCACCTTACCGCTGACCGCTCTGTCCAGCGAGGCAAGGACATTGCCTTCCACATGCCGGTAGAGAGCCAGAATCGCCTTCCGTGAGAAAAAGTGGCGTTTGGGGACCTGCCACTGAGGAACCGCACATTGTACAAACTCACGGAAGGGGGCCGAGTCTACCAACTGAAAAGGCAGCAGTTGAAGTGCTAGCAATTTAGCCAAGCTAGCATTCAACCGCTGGGCATGTGGATGGCTGGGAGTGAACTTCTTCCGCCGGTCCAGCAGCTGGGGCAGGGACATTTGCCTGCTATAATCGGACGTGGGTGTACCGCTAGCAGAGTTCCCGGAAGCACTTGGCTGTGACACACCTAATTCTACACCTTCATTCCTCTCAGAGCAGGTTTCAGAGAGGACTGAAGGTCTAGTGGGGTTGGAGATGCCAGCTGATGAGGAGCAAGGAGAGGTCCGCTTTTGTTCTTTGGTGTGGGTCTTTGAGGTACGCTTGCCAACGAGCTGCATGGCAGGTCAACATATGTCTGGTCAAGCATGTGGTGATCAAGCGACTGATGTTTTGGCCACGTGAGATACGCTTGAGACATATGTTGCAAATAGCAGCGGTGCGATCTGATGCACTCGTCTCAAAAAAGGCCCACACCAAAGAACTTTTAGAATAACGCGCAGAGGCAGCGCTAGGCACAGGCGGAGCTCTGCAGTGTGATTCAGTTGGTGTGCTGCTCCTAAGCTGGCCCCCGGAGGGCATCCTGCCTCGTTGTACATGTGCCTCCTCCTCCTCCTCTCTCCTTCCAGGCACCCACGTGGAGTCAGTGCCCTCATCATCCCCTCCCTCTTCATCGCTGTAGCAAACCTGGCAGTATGCTGCAGCTTGTGGAACATGACTGCCAGATTGCTGTCCTTCTTGAGCATCCCCTCTTTCTTCGCTCACGCTACTGCCTTCCTCTAGCTGAGTGTCATCATCAGAGCCCACAAAACACTGGGCATCCTCCTGGAGCATGTACCCAACACTGTGCTCAAAGAGTTCAGGAGACTCCTCAGGAGGACGTGGTGGGTCTAGGGAAGGAGTCACTGATGATGACATTGAGAGGAGGGAAGACGATGCGTTGGCAGCTGCTTTGCTAATACCCTGAGACTGGGTGAGAGAGGATGAGGAGGATGAAGAGGGCTTGGTCATCCACTCTACCAAGTCGTTGGCATGTTGCAGTTCAACATGTCCAGCTGCCAAAAAGAAGGACAAGCGTGTCCCATGGCCACGTGCTGATGACAATGCACCGCGTCCACGACCAGCACTGTTGTCTCTAGACAAAGAGCCTGCCTGCCCTCTTTTATCGGCTCGCGCCTGTCTGCCTCTCCTTGCTGGCCTTCCAGACATGGTAATGGCCTGAAGGGAGTTGGGTAAAAAAGCAGTTGGGTAGTGTATATTGTGCTAGAGGCACACAACACCCACTAACTCCTGCAGATGCCTTTATTATAGAACACCAGAGATAAAAGGGTATATACAGATGTATACTGTGCTGTGCTGGAGGCACACACAACTTCCAATAACTCCTGCAGATGGCAAGTTGGCTCAAATAGAGAACAGCTATGTAGGTGGATATAGCGGTATGTACTGGGTACAGAGCACGCAGACAGCACACACTATCTCCTAACACTACTGACTGCAAGCTCTATTATAAAAGATAGATCACTATATAGGTGAGGTGAATATAGCGGTGTATACTGCGGTCAGGGCACGCAGACAACAACCACTACACAACAGCAAGATCGAAAATCGTCTGAAAACGATTGGTGTGTACTGTGTTGAAGGTACACAGAACACCCACTAACTCCTGCAGATGCCTTTATTATAGAACACCAGAGATAAAGGGGTATATACAGATGTATACTGTGCTGTGCTGGAGGCACACACAACTTCCAATAACTCCTGCAGATGGCAAGTGGGCTCAAATAGAGAACAGCTATGTAGGTGGATATAGCGGTATGTACTGGGTACAGAGCACGCAGACAGCACGCACTATCTCCTAACACTACTGACTGCAAGCTCTATTATAAAAGATAGATCACTAGCTATATAGGTGAGGTGAATATAGCGGTGTATACTGCGGTCAGGGCACGCAGACAATAACCACTACACAACAGCAAGATCGAAAATCGTCCAAAAACGATTGGTGTGTACTGTGTTGAAGGTACACAGAACACCCACTGCTTCAGACGCCAACACACTACACAAGGCCGCCGCTCTGGCGGCCTTATATAGTGTGGGGCGTGCACTACACAGCCTGAGCTATGATTGGCCACAGGCACCCTGCCTGTGGCCAATCATGGCTCTCCTCGCTGCTGGCGCTGCGATTGGCCAAGCATGCGGGGTCACAGTGCATGCTTGGCCAATCATGAGCCAGCAATGCACTGCGCCATCGCAGTGCATTGTGGGCCGTGAGCGCCACACGAATTTGGCGCGAACGGACCAAAATGTTCGGACTTCGCCGAACGGACGAACAGCCAATGTTCGAGTCGAACGTATGTTCGACTCGAACACGAAGCTCATCCCTACTCAGGAAAGTCTGGATCAATAATGGATCCAAAATTGTCAGAATACCCAAACCGGCTTTCTGTCCATCCTGCCATATGATCCACCCAAGGGTTAACTAGGTATTGCTGTACATTCCATTTTTCTATGAAAACAAAACAATTTACTTGCTTGACTGCCACCTAGCGGTGCAGACAATCAGACAACGGTGTGAATCAGACAATTAGACAATACCTCAACTTAGATTCCTTTAACAAAAAATATCAGTACTGTCCGTGATACTTTTTTATACTAATACAGCTACAATCACTTCAAGTCTGTAACAGAATAAATTTAGAACAAGTTCAAGAGTATTTCAGACATAATAAACGCACAATCTTTCTCATGGAGCTGCTGTTTTGTTTCAGACAAATTTAAATCTTCTATGAGATTAACTTTGCAATGTACATTAATCTGTTTACCTTTCACAAAATAGCTTTACCCAAATTGTAACTTTATAACCTCCAGGAATACTACTCACCAAGTATGCCTTTTGGTTCTGGAAACAAAATAGCAGTCCACATATACACACTCAGCGCAATTCTTTCAGCGTTATACTTTTTTTTTAAATAACGTTTTCTTTATTTTCATTAGCAGCACAGGAAGATAGGCAGTACAGAGGCGTAGTAGCAGCAATGCAATTACAAAACATAGCAAGGTCAGAAATAAGCACGCTACCTGTGGTAACGGACCATGGGCACATATAGCAAGGCATAATAATGTGGTTGGCCAAGAGCGGGGGGTCAGGAGACACACACAGTCAACTGCCTGCCCCCAAGCCCAAGAGGCCCTGTAAGTTCTGCCATATGTCCTATGCAACACACTTAAAGTAGAGCGGCAAGAGTCCGCCGCAGCAATAGTCAAAGTCAGGAGAGGAAAGAGAGAAAAAAGACGAAGAAAAGAAAACCAGTGATCCGCATTGTCGTACCGAACTCGGTGTGCCCCTAATCCTCCAGCAGCCGCCATCTCCCCCAAACCAGATCGAATTCCTCCAGCCTGGCCCGTATTCTGGCAGTCATTTTCTCCATGAGTTCGATGTCCTTTATTCTAGAATAAAGGGCTTCCATAGTCGGGGCCGTTTGGCTTTTCCAACGGAGGGCTATCAAGCATCGGGCTGCCGTGAGAACATGTCTCAGAAGCTTCCGAGACGGTTTAGCTAGCTTAATTCGGGACAGGCCAAATAGGAAGAACTTGGTTTCAAACGGGACGGGCACCCCCAGCAAGCGGGCAAGGAGCTGTTGGGTCAGAGTCCAGAAAGGGGATATCGAGGGGCAAGTCCAGTATATGTGGAACAGGGTACCCCTGTCTTTTAGGCAGCGCCAGCAACGATCAGAGGCGGAGGGATATATTTTGTGCAGCACCTCTGGAGTCCGGTACCAACGGAAGAGTATCTTGTAGGCATTTTCCTTGTAAAGGGTGCAAAGAGAAGATTTGGCTGCCTGTCGCCACACCCCCTGCCAATCCTCAAGGGAGAGCTCCTCCCCCAGGTCCCTCTCCCACTTCAACATATACTTGTGCTTGCCCCTCGCCTGGGAGTGGTGTGAGCTGAGAATGCGGTATATATCCGAGATCAACCCCCTGCCATTCCGACCGTTCAATATAATCATCTCAAATGGGGAGGGCGGGGAGAATTGGAGTCTCGGGGCCAGGGTTTGTGCAAAGTGTCTTATTTGAAGATAACTGTAGAACGTCTGTCGGGGGAGGTCATGTTTGGCCTGGAGCTCCGAGAAGGAGAGCAGCTTTCTCGATCTGGGGTCCACCAGGTGTCCCAGGTGAAATAGACCTCGGGACGCCCAGGGCCAGGACATCTGATGGGTCAGGCTGTCTGGGAGCATGGGGTTGTAAAGGAACAAGGTCATCAGGGACGAGTCCGAGTGTAGCTTGCAGTGGCGAGACAGCTTCCGCCAGAGCTGACGGAGGTGAGCCATCGAGCCCAACAAGCGGTTCGGCTCAATCGCCACCCCCGCCCCCCAGAGCAGACTGTTCGGGTGCACCGGGGCCAACCATATTTTTTCTATCTCCGACCACTTGTTATATGACCGTTGAGGGAACCAGGAGACTATCGCCCGGAGCATCGTCGCCTGGTAGTACCTAACCAAGTCAGGGAATGCCAAACCGCCGTCTGAGCGTAAGGCAGTGAGAACCGTGCCCGGGACCCGATGTTTTTTAAAGTTCCATACAAATTGTAATAAGTCCTTCTGGAGCATACGGAGGTGTGCGTAGGTGATCGGGACAGGCAGTGTCTGAAATAGGTAGAGAAGTTTGGGGAGGATTACCATTTTAATGGACGCGATCCGCCCCGTAAGGGATATATGGTGTGTTTTCCATTTATGGATAAGTCCCCTGATCTCCCTATAGAGGGGGGGAAAGTTGGCCTGGTATAGAGTGTGGAAGGATGGGGTAATTTGAACCCCTAGATATTTAAGAGAGGAAGTCTCCCAACGATAAGGGAAAGCCGAGCGCAAATGAGCCCCTTCAACTAGGGGCATATTAAGTGGGAGGGCGACTGACTTGGATGCGTTTATTTTGTAGCCCGAGATCGCCCCGTACCGGCTAAGTTCTGCATGTAGGTTGGGTAAGGAGGTCCTGGGCTGGGTCAGGGTGAGGATGACGTCGTCAGCGAAGAGCGATATTTTAAATTCCCTGCCCCGAACCGAGACACCCCGGATATCCGGGTTACCTCTAATGGCCTCCGCCAGGGGCTCGACACAGAGAGCAAACAGCAGAGGAGAAAGCGGACATCCCTGGCGGGTGCCATTAGCGATAGGGAAAGTCGAAGAAATTGCATACGGGGTCTTGACTTGAGAAGTGGGGGTGGTGTAAAGGTGTTGTATAGCATGTAGGAAGGGACCCCGGAAACCCATATGGGTTAGAGTCGCCGTCATAAAGGGCCAGCTCAGGCGATCAAACGCCTTTTCCGCGTCTAGACTCAGGACCAGGGAGGGGCGACCAGTCTTGTTCGCTACATCAATGAGGTCAATAACTTTCCTGGTGTTGTCACCCGCTTGTCGAAGAGGTACAAAGCCAACCTGATCCTTATGGACCAGGGCAGGAAGGATTGTATTGAGACGGTTGGCCAGGATTTTCGTAAAGATCTTTAGGTCTGAGTTTAATAAGACGATAGGCCTATAACTGGCGCATGAGGTCTGGTCCTTGTCTGGTTTAGGGATAAGGGATATAAAGGAGGCCAACATCTCCATTGGGACCGGGGCCCGTGTGAGGAAGGAATT
This sequence comes from Lithobates pipiens, assembly GCF_037356315.1. NCBI lineage: Eukaryota > Metazoa > Chordata > Amphibia > Anura > Ranidae > Lithobates > Lithobates pipiens. Next base: position 156,503,321 of record NW_027507785.1, read on the forward strand.
GAATAGCTTGGTCATGTATGGGCTCAAGATTGGTAGAAACATTTTATAGTACTCGTACGGGAAGCCATCTGGACCCGGAGATTTGTGAGCGGGGAGCGCCTTTACAGTCGCTGCCAGTTCCTCATCGGTGATGAGGGCGTTCAGTTCCTAGAGTTCCGCGTCCTGCACCTGGGGCAGTGTCACGCCAGCTAGGTAGTTGGCTATGCGGTCAGCTAAGTCAGGGGTTGGTGGGTTATGGGGTATGTCCCTCTTGTTGTACAGGTCCGTGTAAAAGTCAGCAAATGTGTCCGCGATATCCTGCGGGTGAGACAAAAGGTCTCCCCCACGGTTTTTAATTTGGGAGGGCGCGGAGGCTTGCGTGCAATCAGCCAGCTTCCTGGCCAATAGGGTCTGCGCTTTATTGCCCTTATCATAATAGAGCTGTCGTAGGCGGATAAGCGTTTTTTCAACCGAACCAAGCGCAAGATCGCGAAGAGTAAGTCTTACCTGCACTATCTGCTTGACCAGTGACAGTGAGGGAGACCCCTGAAGCTTAGCCTCAAGGGCCTTCAGCCGCCCCTCAGCCAGCCGCCTAGCGGCCTGTGCATCTCTCTTCAAAACCGAGGAGAGAGCAAGGCAGCGCCCCCGGGCAACCGCCTTGTGGGCCGCCCAAAGGGTGGGGAGGGAAACGTCAGAAGTGTCGTTTTCGGCAAAGTACAGTCGGAGCGTGGATTCCAGCTCCGTTTTGGCCGGGGAGTGCTGCAGGAGGTAATTGTTCAGTCGCCAGTTACACGGCCTGCGAAGAGGGGCTCCAATATTTAGCGTCAGGGTGATCGGGGCGTGGTCGGACCAAGAGATGGGTAATATGTGTGCTGCACGGACCGCCCTCAAGGTGTGGCTGTTCACAAAAAAGTGGTCTATACGCGAGTGGGTGCGGTGCGGGGCCGAGTAAAAGGTGTATTGGCGGTCCCGTGGATGTAAAGTACGCCAGGCATCAAAGAGAGCGCGTCGTCTGGTGAGCTGGCGGAACAGCGTTGAGTCCCTCAGGACCCTAGTCTGAGATGCCCGTGGGTTCACCACCATGCGATCATGTGTAACAGATGGAATAAGGTTGAAGTCCCCCCTATCACCAGAATCTCGGAAGGCGACCTAAATAGGCGAGAAAAAACGCCGGACAAAAATCGGTGTTGGCGGACATTCGGGGCGTAGAGGGCGCATAGAGTCACAGCCTGCGCCAACCAGATACCGCGAAGGATGACAAAATGGCCCTTTGGGTCTAGGTACGTTGATGTGCACGTAAAGGGGGAGCCCTTTCTGATAAGGATAGCCACCCCCGCCCTCTTACGCGAGCTAAAGGCTTGGTACACTAGGGGGAAATGTCTTAAGGCAAATTTAAAGGAGTCCCCTTGGTTAAAATGCGTTTCTTGGACCATCACTATATCCGCCCCAGATCGCCTAAATTCTTGGAGCGCAAGATGGCGTTTCTTGTTGGAGTTTAGGCCATGTACATTTAAAGATAGTATCTTAGCCATGATCAAGGGGATGGTCGGGGTTGATCATACTTAGCTTCTGCCGCTGGAAGGGTAGGTGCCCTAGGGGGAGAGACGACCGCCGGGGGAGGGCTGACACACGACTGGACCACTGGCAGAGACCCGCACAGGGGGCGGGGCGGAGAAAGAGTCTGAAAAAGAGAAAAAGAGTGAAAACATAAACAAAGTACAAAACCAAAGTTAACTGCAGCATATGTCAGGTCCAGGAGCCCTATAGGGGCTCTGAACCGAAGAGGTTCCGATAGGTCTCCTGAGCTGGGCGTCTCCCGACCCCTAAAAAAAAAAAAAAACAGGTGGGGGGGAGAAGGCCAGGCCAGGCAGACACCAATAGTTTTTAAAGTTCAAGGGAACCAATAGGTGGAAAACCACAAGGGGGGTCTGTGACTCGGGAGTCGATCTGTCCTCAGACTCTACCTGAGCCAGCCCTGGGTGAAAAAACAATTCCAGGAAAACAAACAAAACAGAAAAAGAAAAAGAAAAAAGGAAATCTTGTAGCGTTCAGGCCATCGGGGGAATGGGGGTGAACAAACCCCAAGTAAAACAAAATGAGTGGGAACTCAGACAAATGGCGGGAAGGCCCGCTGGTGGGGGGATCCATGTCACTTATGTTTAGGTGATCTGCGGTCCGGCTCTGACCCCCGGTGCCGTTTAGCCGATGGGACTTTCTGCCAGAGCACCGGCGGAGGTGGTTGAGAAGGTATCAGATCCCATTCCGGGAGCTTGGGGACCGGTAGGCCCAAAGTGTCACAGAAGGAGGCCAGGTCCTCCGGGTATCGAAGGAACGCAGACTTCCCCTGGTGTCTAGCTGTAAGGCAGAAGGGGAAACCCCAGCGGTAAAGTATGCTCCTGTCCTGCAAGACTTGAAGAAGGGGCAGCAGCAGCCGTCGTTTTTGGAGGGTTATCCAGGAGACATCCGGGTAAACCTGGATCGGAGCGTTGTCAAACATAAGATTGCGTATGGAGCGGGACTTACGCATTATGTCTTCCTTGAGGGGGAAAGAGTGGATCCTACAGATAACATCTCTTGGTTTGGAGGCCGGGCCCTTGGGGCGGAGGGCTCGATGGGCTCTGTCCATCTCAATGGGCTTGGCCGGGTCTTCTCCCAGCATTCCATTAAACAGTGCTTGCAGATTGGTCTGCAGGTCCTCGGGTCCCTCGGTTTCGGGGAGGCCACGGACGCGAATGTTGTTCCGCCGGCCCCTGTTATCAAGATCTTCCACGTGACGCTGCATGTCCCGTAGGAGGAGTCGGTGGTCCGAGCTCTCTACCTGAGTGCGGTGTACTGCCAGCTTGGTCTCCTGAATCTCCTCCTCCGCCATCTCGACTCGTTCAGCCAGGTGTTTAAGGCCAGAGTGCAAGGACTGGATTTCAGCACGACAGGTGGCTTGCACTTCCGCCACGAGTTGTTTAAAATCATCTTTGGTGGGGATGGCTGACAGATAGGAGTGCCAGGGGGGATATCCACCCTCGTGATGCCCCATGGGGGGCTGGAGCGGCAGTGAGCATGGAGGAGAGCCTCCCTGCCCCGACCCTGCTGCCAAAAAGGGGGGCCGGGATGAAGGGGGGTGCAAGTGTTCGGACCATGAGGTAGCATGGGGGGAGTCCAAGGGAGGTCCGGGCGGACATTCAGGGAGTGCGGGGAGTGGGGGCGGACCACCTGGGCATAGGTGGGATGGCTAGCCATGTGGGCTCTGGGCAGACTCGCGTCCCTGGATCGAGGCTGCCGCTGGGTCTTGGGGGGGGCAGAGAACTGCCGGATATGCAGAGTCCCCCCCTCAGTCAGGGGGGGGCGCTGCGTCTTCCGCACTGCAGGGGGGGTCCTCCGTGGCTCCTGGTGCAGATGGGGAGGGAGACACTGCCATGGCTGGGTCCGGGGCCGTCCGCAGTAAGCGGGGGAAGGCCTCAGAGCATTGAGTGGGAGATGGGGGAAGCTGCTGGTCCGTGGCCTGAGGCCCCTGCGGGGCGGATGGTGGAGTGGAGGAGGGAGGGCTGTCACTCACCCACGGTGATGCTCCTGTGCATGGCGGCTCTTGCGGGGACCCGCGACCGTCCCGTGGAGCAGTCCAGCCGTGCTTGTGCTGTGTCGCCGGGTCCGCTGCCGCCATCTTGCCGTCGCGGCCTACACCGGGCCGCGGCCTGTCCTCCAGCCCGGCCCGGACGTGCTGGGACTCCCCAGAGGAGTTTAGAGATATGAGCGAGCCGTCTAGTTCGCGGGTGAGGACCGCGGAGTGCTGGAGTAAAGGCTCCGGGCGGGAGTCACGCTGTAGGAGCAGAGGAGGAGATGCCTGGTCCCGCCGTAGCGTGGCCGGGTCGGCCGGCGCCATCTTGCGGCCTTCACCGGACGATCCTCCGGGCGGCCGAAAAAAGGACGTGAAGGAGGCCGAAGAGCCCGGGGGCGGTTGAGACGACCCCCGGGTGGATGAGGACCTGGTAGCCCGTGATCTCCCCATCCTAGAAGGTAAGATGCCCCCGATGCAGGCCGATGTAGTGCTGGGCTGGAGGAGAGCTCTCACTCGCAGCGTCCGTCCAGCTCGGCTTCCGGTCACGCCCCCCCAGCGTTATACTTTTAAAGCGAAGCAGTTATACAATCATACACAAAGTTTACACAAGTCACCAGTTCTGTCCCGAACAGAACTAAAACTCTAGAGTACTCTGTAAATTTTTTCTAAGGTCACCAAAACCTATTCTTCTAAGGTCACCAAGACCTTTTCTTCTAAGGTCACCAAGACCTTTTCAAGTGTCCCCAAAACACTATATGACCCCTAAGGTCATGACCGGTCAACTTATCTATACTTATGAGAGGTTCTATAACCCAACAGCAATCTCTGTGGGATGGAAGCCAAGTCACACACCTGACACCTGGACCCCGGCAAGTCAATTTCACTCAATAAGAATAGAATTCACTTACCGAGCCGTTAAAAGTAGCTTTCCAAGTCCGTTAAGGGTAAATAAACATCCATCCCGGATGAGCCCCCAGTGCTGAAAGGGTTAATCCTGTGTCTAGGGTGGTCCCTTTAACCTCTCAGACCTTAGATCCAATGTATTGTATAAATTCAGATATATCTGGAATCAATTCTCGAAGGACAAATAAAACCACACACACACCATGGCGTCCTTCAAGAACTAATTGTATTGAGTTATTACAAAGCGATTGATATAGTAAATTTTGCGTCACACAGAATAAGACATGCGCAGTAGACATCAAGACGATTACAGCTGGTCAAGACAAAGCGCTATTGTTCTTTGTTCTTCTAAGCTAGCTGAATTAATATTAGAAAAAGATAAGAGACGGTACATGATTTCTTCTGTAGCTAAAGGAATGCTGAGAAAATGTGTGAAAGTTATAGATAAGTGTGTGAGAACAAATGAGTTAGAAGAATCTCATGTTGAGACAGTTATCTGAGAAGTTAAAGGGGTGTTCAAACTATACATATTCTAAAATGGAAGTTTGTGAATATTAAGATGGCTGACAGAAACAAGATGGATGCTTAACATAACCTTTCACCCCTCTTTTTTCTACTTCTTCGCTACTCCTCTAAGTTACCCACATTAATGCCTCAGAACAGGCGACTATATCTGTACTCACCATTAGATGTCTTCTAGCGCTCCATGTATGATTCGACTTGCGTTAACTTGCAATGTATATGTGAACAATGTTGGTTTCTACTTGAAATATAGCCATAATATAGACTGTTTTGTATATACCCACTGTTCTGGATATTCAATTGTACTATGCTTGATAATGTATCACTTTGTCAAAAAATTGTATAAAACATATTTTACTCTAAAAAATGTAGCCCCTCGTAAACCACTTCTACCAACATTTTGCAGACTTGTTTACTCCCCATCAAGTTGTCTGCGTTCATGAGTCCCTGATTAAGTTTTATGGCCGCTTGTCATTCAAACAGTACCTTCCCAGCAAGCGTGCCAGATACGGGGGCCAAGATGTATAACCTCTGTGACAGGGCCACAGGCTATACATGTAGTTTTATGGTTTACAAGGGAAAAGATAGCCAAGTAGAGCCGCTGTACTGCCCAGATTACATAGGGAGCGCTGGCAAGATTGTGTGGGACGGGGCGTAACCGGATGTGAGCGGCGGCGGACATTCTTAGTGAGAGCTCCGTGTATCCTGAGCCTAATCCATCACCATCCTTACCCAGCCAGACCTGATAGGAGCCTGGAACCGCAGCTGCCTGTTCCCTGGGATGCCCTGAGGTGATCGGTGCCATCATTTTGCCTATTCTCCCCTCCTGTCGGCTGGGGGACGATCGCCGCCGGGAGCTCGCGGCCGCCATCTTGCCACTCCGGAGGCCCAGCATTCTGGTGGAATTAGGCCGCATCGGGAGGTAGGGGACCCCCATCCACCCTCCAATCCTGTTGGGATCTCCCCCCTGTGTGCTCCGGTGGCGCGTCTGGGCCTTGGGAGCGAACGGAGAGGCCGCAGACCGCTCCGGCCTAGTGCGGCCTAGTGAGGCCTGTGAATCCCCAGTCTTTCCTACGGCGGTCGGCCGCGGAGGACCATCGCGGCCGAACCGCTTCCCGCCTGGGGGTCCGAGCCTATTCTTGCCTGCCTGCCCATCGCATCCTGAACTGGCCAAGGCTAACAGAGAAGGGGCATTGTCTGATTAGGGAGCCTCAGGCCTGGGTGACTTGCTGACTGCCCTCACTTCTCCTTTGTACCCAGCCCTGCTCTTTCTTATTGCCTGGACTCAGCTGCCATAGTATATGAACCCCGACCTCCCCTGTTCCTTTTAGCCTTTTATCTCCCACCCTGCTGCTGCAACTGCTGGACGAGGATTGCTGCTGCTGGGAACTGCCTTTCTTACCACCCGGCTACCCCTATCTGTTTAAAACTTCATAACCTAGGAGGGACTTGGCCTCACAATCCGGTATAACAGTGACTGCTTACATTGCTCCTCTTCCCTTCCTCCATGCCGGCGAAGCACATAACCGCTACCCCGCATTCCAGCAAAAAGCAATCGCTGGCGCAAGCTGAATGTCTCGCCACCGTCTTAACTGACAGGCTTCACAATTTGTTAGCTGATTTGAATATGGAGTCGGGGCAGGGAGGCCCTTCCGCCCCCGGAGGTCCCAACCTCTGGAGACACGGCGGTGATCCTACTTGCCATTGAAAACAGTAGATCCTCACTACTGACCCGTATTGACAAGCTCACAGAGGAATGTAACTGCATACGTGCGGACCTAGACAAGTTTAGCGGCCGCCTCACAGAATCTGAATCACGCATATCAGCCGCGGAAGACCTGACCGCTAATCATGACCACCGCATCGAGGCGCTGGAGGGCACGGTTAAAATGCTGGTAGCTAAATCCGATGATGCCGAGAACCGCCTAAGGAGGAACAATGGGAGAGTACTTGGATTGCCGGAGGGATCCGAGGGAGATCGTCCTGCAGAATTTGCTGAAGCCTTCTTTAAAGGCATCCTGGACCTGACTCCTGTCTCGCCGACCTACGTGGTGGAACGGGCACATAGAGTACCGACTGGCCGTTGCCCACCTGGGGCGCCACCTGGACCGTTCCTGGTACGGTTCCTTAACTATCGGGATCGGGACCGCATCCTAAGTGAAGCCAGGAAACATCCAAACCTCAAGTATGAAAACGCCGAAATACATCTATATCCCGACTTCTCGGCGGATCTGCAGAAGAAGAGGAAAACCTTCCAGGACATCCATCGGCGCCTCAGGGAGAAGGGCCTACCTTACAGTATGCTATATCCGAGCCGGCTCCGCGTGGTGCATGAGGGCACTGCAAAGTTCTTTGACTCCCCGGAGGAGGCGGACTCCTGGTTCTCTACCCTGCGGTAGGGTGTCTTTGTCTGCAGTGGTTCCGGGTGCCAGGCTGATGCATGTTTCTGTCCTACGAAGGCCTTACTCCTCTACAGTATTACCACGTATGCTCCTGTTTCGTCCTTTTGGTGTTTTTTGCATCCTGAAATAAACGGAGCAATAACGATTGGAAGACGGTTACACTTGGGGACGCTGTCCCCTCCCCCTCTCCTTTTTTGTTTTTTTGATTTTTTTGATGGTCTTTTTGTTCTCTTTTTCTTTTGTTCGAGTCTGTCTCCAACTCAAGTACTGTCATCGCATCACCGAAGAGTAGGGGACATAGAACTACCTAGTTCTCCTCGCCCAACGATTAGGTTTTGGTAACAGACTGTTCCAGTTTTTTGTTTGGGGGTGAAGCTGACCTACCTCAATGGTTCTGGCGGGTTGGCAGGGGTTGTTTGCTTGCTGCTAAATTATCATACTTTAATGCTATATATTTACTTGAGTGAATGCACTGTTTACTGCGTGTGGGTGTTGGTTGGCACATACTGCTATGGGTGTGGCGGGTCGGAGGGTGGGGGGACAGGGCGATTAGCTCTCCCCCCTTCATCCGATGGGCTGCTCTATTATTTATATATATATGTACAGGATGGAGCTTAATTTGATGTCATGGAATGTGCGTGGCCTGAATAGCCGTTTCAAGAGAGCACTTATGTTCAAGTATTTACAAACGCACAAACCACACATTCTTTTTCTACAAGAAACCCATCTGACGGGCAGTAGACATTTGGCCCTACGCAGGAGGTGGGTGAGACAGTCCTTTCATGCCACATATTCTAATTATGCCAGAGGAGTGTCCATTCTCCTAAACAGATCCCTCAATTGCCAGGTTGAACATGTTATCTCGGTCCCGGGGGGGGCGGTTTGTCATATTGCTGCTGTCTGTAGAAGCCCAGCTGTTTGCGGTTGTGAACATATATGTTCCACCCCCTTTCTCGACATCTGTGCTTCACGCGGTGTATGACAGGCTGGCTCCTCATATGGTCACGAGACTTCTTATAGCGGGAGATTTTAATGGCATTCTGGATAGGGCTTTGGATACTTCCAATCCAACCAGACTTCCGGATACAGATTTGGAGCAATGGGCCACGGCCCTGCAGCTCACGGAGGTCTGGAGATGGAAAAATCCACAGGAGAGGCACTTCTCCCACCTGTCTGCGGTCCACCGCTCGGGCTCCAGAATAGACCTGGCCTTTTGCTCTCCGGATATGCTTTCATTTGTAGCCTCAGCAACATACTTGCCAGCGGGAATTTCAGATCATTCCCCCCTGGAGGTCATTCTGCAGCTTGGGGGGAGGGAGGGCAGGGGTAGCTGGAGACTAGCGACTCGCTGGCTGCGAGATGAGCGGGTGGAGGAGAATATGCGAGGGAAGATTGCTCAATATTGGGATTGTAATGATAATGTGTCCACCCCACAGATCACCTGGGATGCCTTCAAGGCAACTATAAGAGGGGATTACATATCGGCAATAAAGGCTGCCAGGGTGGACTGTGCCTCAGAGACCAAGGACCTGGAGTCCAATGTGTGTATGGCAATGGGGGAGTTTGCGTCGGATCCTGGAGCATATTCCTCCCTGTCACGGGCTCGGAGGGAGCTGTCTCTACACTTATCTAATGAGACGACCTCTTCGTGGTGGTCACTCAGAGCCAGGGTATTTGAATCAGGGGACAAGAATGGGAGGCTTTTGGCCGGTCTGGTGGTTGACCCCAAATTTCAAACGGTTGTGCCCATGATACATACTGCGACAGGGGGTGTGACTTCTAACCCAGCTGACATCCTTAATGAATTTCAAACGTATTACTCCTCATTGTATAGATCCACCACTGAGCAGTTGTCCCCTGAGCACCTCTCATTTCTTCAAGGTCTATCTTTGACGGGTTTGACGGGGGAGGACGTGGCCCTACTGGAAGCGGACATTTCAATAACTGAAATAGAAGCAGCAATCCGCACCCTACCACCTAATAAGACGCCGGGCCCTGATGGGCTTCCAGGTGACTGGTACAAAATGTACATGGCCGATCTAGTCCCACGACTCCATAAGTTATATGCTCTTTGCTTGGAGACCAGATCTCTGCCTGACTGGATGACACAGGCCCACATAGTTCTGGTATATAAGCCGGGGAAGGATGCCTCCTATTGTTCGGCATACCGTCCTATATCCCTTCTCAACTATGATTTGAAGATACTAACGAAAGTGTTAGCCACCAGGCTGATGGGGATCCTCCCGTTTTTGATAAACATAGATCAGACTGGTTTTATGCCAAGGAAGTCCACGGATGTCAATATTCGTAGAGTCTTCACTCATTTGCAAATCCCTTCTACGGACCAGGACACCAGGGTTCTGGTGGCCTTAGACCTTGAAAAGGCATTTGACTCAGTGTCCTGGGCCTACATGGAGGAGGTACTTAGGTTGTATGGCTTTGGCCCCATTTATATTAAGTGGATTCAACTGTTATACCAGAAACCAAATGCACAAATTAAACTGGGAGGTGTGCTGACCTCTTCATTTCCGGTGGAGAGGGGCACCCGACAGGGGTGTCCTCTGTCCCCGGCCCTTTTTTCCTTAATGGTGGAACCCTTGGCGATTGCGCTGCGATCCTCGGACGACATTCGGGGGGTGCGGGTGGGATCCTTGGAGGAAAAGGTTGCACTGTACGCTGACGATATTATTCTCTTCCTCCGGGATCCCGGCCCGTCCCTCCGGGCGGCGTTGGAGCTTTTGTCGCGCTTTGCGGATGTGTCGGGCCTGAAGGTGAACTGGGACAAGTCCCAAATTCTCCCAGTGGACCCGGATGCTGGGAGGCTGGCTGACCCATCACTTCCGCTACAGTGGGCAGAAACAAATTAAGTATCTTGGTATCATCATTTCTCCCAGGGTGCAGGACTTTTGTAAACTTAATCTTCTTCCCATCCTACAAACTACACAGAATAGGCTTAAAGTGTGGACCAACCTTCCCCTTACGCTAATAGGTCGGATTAATTTAATTAACATGAAATTGCTTCCCCCTCTCCTATACGTAATGCGCCATTCTCCAACGTGGATACCCAAAATTCTTTTTCGGCGACTAGACTCTCACATCTCCAGTTTCTTGTGGGGCACCACGCCTCCCCGATTCCGCTTATCCATACTACAGAGACCTTGGACGCAGGGGGGGTCTAGCATGCCCTCATTTTTTTCTCTATTTCATAGCGGCGATGCTCACACACGCCCACGGCTGGCTTACCTCGGATGCCACCAACGCAGCTGTTGCCTTGGAGGCCTCCATTGTGGGCTCATTTGATGCACTGCGGAACGTTTTATTTAGGGGCCCTCGAGCTCCGCATCCTCTCACCGCCTCGATGAGGACGGCGCTGAGGGCGTGGTCTGGGGTGGTCGGTCATCGTCCGGCTGGGCCCCGGGTGCACTCTCCTAATACTCCATTGTGGCTCAATCCCTCCCTACCTGAATTCTACTCTATTCCGGATCCAATTGTGTGGGCGTCACGGGGCGTTCGGTGTTTACACCACATTTGCGAGAATGGTGCATTACTGACATTTGATCAGCTTAAATCTAGGTTTGACTTACCCAATGTGTACTTCTTCCGGTTCCTGCAGTTTCGCCATGCGTATGGAACTCAGTTTGGTAGTTCGCCCCTAACCTTATATCAGTCTAATATGGAGTCGCTTCTGCGTCAGGAGACGTTGCTTAAACCATTATCCACGATATACAAGGCTTTGCAGCCCTCGGTTCATAGTGGATTAGAAAAACTTCGGGAATTTTGGGTGGCGGAGCTGCCGGGACTGGATGTAGAGGACTGGACAGTCCGCACATTACTGGGGCTGCTGCTCTTCTATGCAAGGAAACTGGTTGTGCTCCGGTGGAGGGCCCCCATTGCGGCCCTCACCCTGAGTGCATGGAAGTCATTAGTTAACCTTGCAGTACCATTGTACAAGGAAGCATATTTCATCCGAGGATGCCCTCAGAAGTTTCAGAAGGTTTGGAATATCTGGTTGGAGTCTGAGACAACGGTTGTGGAGCAAGACAGCCCTGTTGGATTTTCAACCTAATCTACTCAGTATACAACTCCTCTAGTAAGCTTTATCTAGGGTAGCGTTTGAGATGCCCGAGTGTCCAATTGACACCCACTTGCAGACCTTTGTTGGTAGACTGCCTGTAGTGCACCACTAAGCTTAATGTTGATTACTGGGAATTACATTACTCCTGTAAATTTTAGCAGCAAGCTATGGGGTTTGGTTGTTGTAGGTTCTTTGGGTTAGGCTGATAGTTTTTAGGTGTTATGCCTTACCTGTTGTGTTGTATTGTTCGAGCCGGGGAATGCCCCAAGGCTCTGTTCTGTAATTTTCTCTTTTAAAACAAATAAAAAGAATTTATAAAAAAAAAAAAAAAAAAAGATTGTGTGGGACTTGGTGTCACCCTTATTCGGAAAGGGGTACTACTTGTACGTGGACAATTATTACATGAGCATGCCACTTTTTAGTCACTTGTTTGATCAGCAGATTGGAGCATGTGGCAACATGCGACCTAATCGCCGGGGCTTTCCCCAGCGGCTTTTAGATTCCTGTCTTAGGCTGGGGGAGAAAGCCTGCTTCAAGTGTAATAACTTGCTCGCTGTGAAGTCGAGGGATAATAAGTACGTTTTCTTTCTTACCTCCCTTCCTGCAGACACGACGGTCCAAATTCTTACAGCGACTGGTGTTGTGGAGAAACCCCTCTGTGTCCACGAATATAACCAAAATATTGGAAGGGTTGGACCTCAACGATCAGTTGTTGGCACCATACCTAATTGCCCATAAGGCCAGACGCTGGTACAAGAAAGTGTCTGTATGCTTATTTCAATTGGCTTTGCTGAACGCTCATGTGCTATACAGAATTTCAGGACAGACCGGATACTTCCGTAAATTCCAGGAAGAGATCGCTAGAGCCCTTCTGTTTACAGACGGTGCTTCACCTCACCTTCCCAATCCAAATGCAGTAAACCGGCTGCATGAGAGGCATTTTCCTTATGTCCTCCCTAGTACCCCTACCCAATGAGCCCCCCAAAGAAGATGTCGTGTCTGCAGCATGCACGGATATAGACGTGACACCCGTTATTATTGTCCCTCCTGTCCTGACAATCCTGTTCTTTGCAATGGTGAATGTTTTGAACGCTACCATACACTAGTTGAGTATTAGCGTAGGGTACAGCATTGCACAGACTTGGCACACTTTCACAGGTGCCCCCAAGATGCCATTGCAGTTTGAGAGACCCAAACCTGGAACCGGTTACAGTTACAACAGTTACAGTTACAAAAAAAAAGTCTAAAAAAAAAAAGTAAAAAAACACAAAAAATAAAAAAATAAATAAATATATAGTCGTCGTTTTATTGTTCACACTCTATCTATTCTTTCTTTATTGTTCTGCTCTTTTTTACTGTATTTTATTCTGAAATTTTTTATTGTTGTTATTATGTTTTATCTTGTTTGCTTTTCAGGTATGTAATTTTTGTTATACTGTACTTTACTGTTTACTGTGTTTTATTGTTAACCATTTTTTTTTGTTTTCAGGTACATCATTCAGCTGCAGCGCAGATTTATTTACCTTGACAGCAACAGCGTTTGCTCCCACGATACATAAAGCCGTGACTCCAGCATTGCAGGAAGTGATTTCACCACCACAGTTAAAAAAAGAGCATATATGCCGAAACAGGGGGTGCAGCAGGGGTGGAGGAGCGATTTGCTCCTAACGTTTGTGGGCAGATGCCCCCATGCATCGGCATATATATATTTTAGGCACAGATTGCATTAAAAAATGTTTTATTTTAATTCTTTTTTTGTATTTGCTTTGCTGCTATGGTATGTCTTACTGTTATACTGTAATGTTACTTTGTTTTATTGTTAACCATCATTTTCTTAGCAGGTGCACCAGCGCGGATATATTTATCTTGACAGCAACATCGTTTGCTCCCACGATACATAAAGCCATGACTCCAGCGCTGTCGGAGGTGATTTCACCACAACAGTTAAAGACAAAATGTTGAATGTATGCCCATCATTAGAAGTGGGTGGATGGTGGGAGGTATTCTAATGATTAGCATACCCACCGATCAATCTCTTTTTCTCTTTTGTTCATTGACGGACACTGCTCCTTTAAATCTTGACCGTAGGGTTATCACGCCACCTTCAGGATAGGACTAGGCAGAACATGTAATACATGTAAAAACAGCAGAACTGCATAGCTCCGCCCAGGGGGCGGTCCCTCTGACTATAACCCCTCAACCTACTTCCTGCAGCTCGTTTTTTTTCTGCCTAGTGAAGGCCCAGGCTCCCTGAAGGGACCATTTGTCCTGGGGATTTTTGGATTTTTCCGCAAGATTTTGATCCTGTGATCTTCTATCAACAGCCGCCTGGGTGACAGGCTAGATAATGTAGAGCCTTGTAGTCTCCTCAGCCTGGTCTTCGAGCATGAGCAGGCCCTACCTATACGCTGGGTCAGCCACGACATGCCCCTACTACTCCAGGGGCGGCCGGTGAGCTATATGCTCTGTGGCACACATATGACCAAGCTACTGCTTTCTGTGTCACAGTGTGCCGTGGCCAGCAACCACCCTGTACTGCACGGGTGATGGGTCTGTGATGGAATGCGTCCAGCTATTCCGACTGGATGGGTAAGTACATCTCTCCCTGCCTTGGCAGGATAGAGCAGCTGGGCATTGCCTGGGAGGTCGATTAGGGGGTCTCTCACTCTCCCTTTCCTCTCTCCCTATCCCTGTTTACCTTCTCCCCCTGCAGGGGCCGCTGCATGAAATGGGCATGTGGTGCGGTGTATGTACCTGGGCCGTGGGTCCTCCAAGGGGGCTCTGTACTTTGGCACCTTTATTGTCTTTCTGCCCCTTTTTTCGGGGGGTGAGGTGCCTGTGTAAAATTTTTCCTCAGAATGTGCTGCCGCCATTTTCCGGCGGCCATGGGCATTTTCCTGTAGTTTTTTTTTATACAAGAATGGCCTGCAGCCATTTTCTTGTAGCGTGTTCTCCAGTGCTGGGTTATTTTACCTCAGAACAACGCGTTTTTTTCTCTCTTTCTAGACACAGAACACAGCGGTCAGCGGCAGCATGGTGCAGCACTCGGTCAGGGTGGTGAGTCCTGCAGTGGGGCCCCTCAGTCTGTGAACAGCTAGGAGGGTAGGATTGTGTACCTTGTCCTAAGTCCCCAAGTGTGTCAGACAAGGTGGATCAGCATGGCGTCAGAAGCTGGCACTTCTTCCCCAGATATCCCTGTAATTGCAACCGTAGTAAGCAGTAAAGGACCTGCTCATACGCAGGGTGATAGTGCCTGTTTCGAAGCTGGAAAGGTTTTAGGGATTCTATTCCAATATGTTTGTAGTCCCTAAAAAGGAAGGGGTTTGTCCAATCCTGGACCTAACAGCCCTCAACTGCTTTGTGAAAGTACAAAAGTTCAGGATGGAATCAGTTCGCTCTGTGGTTGCTGCACTCCATCAGGGGGACTTCCTGTCGTCTCTGGATATTCCGGACGCGTACTTGCATATACCCCTATGTCTCAGGCATCAGAGGTTCCTGCAATTTGCAGTTGGGGAAGAGCACTACCAATTCGTCACTTTTGGCCTGGCGTCAGCACCCCGAGTCTTTACCAAAGTGTTAGCTCCAATTCTGGCGCTGTTAAGGCAACGTGGGATTGCAATCATGGGTTACCTAGATGACTTCCTTCTGAGAGCAGCTTCCGCCTCAGAATTAAGGGAGGATGTGGCGATCACCATGCAAACTCAACAGTAGTTTGGTTGGGGGCTGATCCTAAAAAAGTCGGTGCTTGTGCCAACTCAGTGCCTGGAGTACCTGGGCTTGGTACTGGACTCCATGGAATCGAGAGTACTTCTCAATTCAGACAAGCTGCAAACTCTCCGAGCCGCGGGGATATGATTGATGAATCGCAGGTAGTCATCGCTGTGCTTCTGAATGCGAGTTCTGGGCCTCATGGTAGCCTCCTTCGAGGCGGTACCGTACTCCCAATTTCACACCCGAGTCTTGCAGAAGGAGATCCTGCTCAAATGGGACAAATCTCCGTTGCCCCTGGATCGTCAGATTCGGGGGAGCCAGTTAGTCAGTGATTCCCTCCTCTGGTCCGGGAGATTGTTCCTTTCGACAGTGATCACAACAGATGCCAGCCTGACCGGCGGGGGTGGAGTGCTGGTGGTACAGTCAACCCAGAGCCTCTGGTCACGGGAAGAATCCCAGTTGCCGATCAATCTGCTCGAACTTCGGGTGATCAGGCTATGTCTCTCCACATGGTCAACGAGGCTACAGGGGCGTCCGATCAGGATACAGACAGACAACGCCATGGCGGTGGTATATGTCAACTATCATGGAGGGACAAGGAGCTCAGCCACAGCACGAGAGGTTAGTCACATCCTCCTGTGGGCAGAACGACACGTGCTGGCCCTGTCGGCCATATACAACATCCCGTATAAAACTGGCAGGCGGACTACCTATGTCCCCAGATGCTGGAACCAGGAGAATGGCCATTGCATCCGGAGGTATTCAGGCTTCTTTGCTTGAAGTGGGGCACATCAGATGTTAATCTCTTGGCCTATCGGCTCAATCAAAAGGTGCAGAGGTTTGTGTCCAGGACAATAGACCCCTGGGCGGGCGCATCAGACACGTTAGTGGCTCCATGGGAGCAGTACCGGCTGATTTATGCCTTTCCTCCACTCAAACTGTTACCATGTCTGCTACGCAGAGTGGAGGCTGTGGATAATCCAGTCATACTGATGCCCCAGATGGGCCTCGGCATCCTTGGTACGCCGACCTAGTACCCCTGGTGGTGGATGCTCCTTGGCGGTTGCCGATGCGAGAAGACCTCCTATCGCAAGGTCTGATACTCTATCCTGCTTTACTGTTGTTGGTTTTAACGGCATTGCTGTTGAAAGCCAGGTGCTAAAGGACCGAGGTCTGTCGGACTTGGTAATTTCCACTATGCTGAGGGTGAGGAAATCTTCTTTTCAGAAGATTTACCATCGTACGTGGAAGGCCTACATCTCCAAGTGTGAGGAGGTGGGGTGGCGTCCGCGCACTTATTCGGTTTCCAGTAGCCTACTGTTTTTACAGCGAGGTGTAGATCAGAAACTTGCCTTAAGCACAAGGGACAGATATCAGAATTGACTGTTTTTTTCCAATGCTCCTTGGCATCTAATTGGTAAGCACCTTTGTGCAAGGGGTTCGGCATGTAGTCCCTCTGGTTCGACCACCCCTACCTCCGTGGAATCGGAACCTGGTGCTGTCGGCGCTTCAGAAAACGCTTTTCGAGAACATCAGGGAAATTTACTTGTTGACTCTTTCCCAGAAAGTTGTCTTTTTAGTGGCTATTACATCTGCCAGGAGGGTTTCTGAGTTGGCGGCCTCGTCTTACAAGTTGCCCTATCTTATTATCCACAAGGATAAGGCAGTGCTACGTCCACGACCCTCTTTTCTTCCAAAGGTGGTTTCGGCTTTTCAGCTTAATGAGGACATTGTATTGCCACCCCTTTGTCCTAAGCCAACACATTCTAAAGAAGTTGCCGTACATTCCCTGGACGTGGTCCGGGCTCTGAGGGTACATCTGTCTGCTACGGCTCCCTTCCGGAAGTCAGACTCTGTTTCGGTGATCGGTCCGAAAAAAAGGTTTGGCGGTCTCATCAACCACCATTTCCTGGTGGATCAGACAAATTGTTGTCCAGGCTTATGCCTTGAAGGGACAGGTGCCCCTCTTTCCTGTCATGGCCCATTCCACCAGGGAAATTGGGACCTCCTGGGCTTTTCGACATTAAGCGTCTGTTTCTCAGGTGTGTAAGGCGCGACTTGGTCGTCTGTTGACACTTTTAAAAAAATTCTACAAAGTTGATGCAAGTGCATCTTCAGATGCTTGCTTTGGCTGCAAAGTTTTGCAGGCGGCTGTGTAAAAGTTTCAATTTATACCTTTTTTCTTTTTTAAGAAAAGTTACAATTTTGTTGTAAACGCATTTTTGATACATACGTTGCCCGCAAGTTCTGGTGTGGCCATTTCAGATGGCCACTCCTCCGATGAGGCGTGCCTCTGGTTGTGGGTGAAGTTAAGTTTTGCTGTTTCAACCCCTCGTTTTGACACTGCTTGGGGACATCCCTATGGTCAAGATTTAAAGGAGCTGTGTCAGAGATAGAGTAATCGCATGGAGAGAAACACAGAGGGTTCTGGGCCTACCCTCCACCATATCAAAACACCTTCCTATAGTTGGTAACCCAATGTTCCTCCCCTCTATGGATCACAAGGCTTTTAACCAATGGGCGTCATCAGGCATAACAACTATCTCCCCAATCATAGACCTGGCTCAATGGTCAGTTAGACCTTTCTCGGGAACTAACCAAACAATTCTCCATCAAGCCATTCACAGGAGTTTCATTACCACCAGCTAAGCAGCTACCTCAGGTCCTGCTGCAACCCTCGCCAAAACCCGTGTCAGCACTCCTTTATTGATGCCCTGATAGATCGGGACCATTACTCCATCTCTGACATATACTCCAACCTCATCACCCATCAAGCGACCAAATACCACCTTGTACCTTTCAAACCCTGGATCTCTATCCTGGATGACCAAGAGGCACCAGAGAAGATTCTCTCAGGATATCAAAGGGTATGCTCCCTAGTAATATGCGAAAAATCGCGAGAAACTCAGTTTAAAATTTTCCATTGGGCATACTTCCCGTTTCGCCACAGCAAAGCCGACACAACCGATTCCCTGTGCCCTTGGTGCTCCACCCCAAGACCGTCTCTGTTCCACAGATTATGGACTTGTCAAGCAATCTCCACCTTCTGGGACCAGGTGTTGGACTATATTCAAAGATCTCACCATATACGCCTACCCAAGGACCCACTATTATGCCTCTTCAGTTGTGACACTTCTCAAGTCTCTTCACCAGCACCTACCCATACCCCTCCTCTTCCCCAATGGGCTCATATCTGCCTTCTAGCAGCCCGCAGGGAAATAATGTATGCATGGATCAACCCCTCTCCGCCTCAAATTGCCTTGGTCAAACAAGCACTCCTAAAACTTTTCCACATTGAAAAATTGGATACCATTACTCAACGGTCCACATCTCTGAAACGCTTTATGGAACACTCCTTCTCTCCAGAAGAAATCTCTTGCCATATGACCCCTTTCCGATACATGGACTGGTACCTGCGAGCAGACCTTGTCAACACATTGGGCAAACATTGGGCCAGCCCACTTATACTGCCCTACCTCCACATGCCCCCCCCCCCCCCTTGACCATTTCACCTGATCTACCTATTTATGTTCTCCATAATCTTTTGTCAGGATACATACACCTTCTCCATACAACAGCAGAGATCTTCCTATCCGTTATACGAGAGTAAATGTTTGCATGCTTCTACTCCTTAGGCAGAGCCTTCAGCTAACTTCCTTGTGTTAGAAAAGACACAACAGTCCTAGCTGTATCTTGAATGTCCAAAGGCCCCAAATCTTGAAGTGTTACCCTGCCCTTTATTCTATATTATTTGTATAATTGTTTTCCAGTTAATTACTTCTGCATTTTTGACTTTTGTACTCTTGACTATATAAGCTCAATAAACATATTTAAAAAAAAAAAAAAAAAAAAGAGCTGTGTCCTTTCAAAGAACACATCTCCTTTAAATCTTGACCGTAGGGTTATCACGTCACCTACAGGAGAGGACTAGGCAGAACATGTAATACATGTAAAAACAGCAGAACTGCATAGCTCCGCCCAGGGGGCGGTCCCTCTGGCTATAATCCCTCAGCCTGCTTCCTGCAGCACAGTACGTCAACAAGCAGTACAACATAAAATAGGAGGGTTGGGGTGCTGTATCCGTCAAAGAACTTCAGAGGAAAGGATTTTATGGTGAGTACAAAAATCTGATTTTTTCGCTCAGCCCACAGGCAGCATGAAAAAAAAAATAGATTACAATATATGCCCAAGGACCAGCAACGTACTGGCATATTGCTGGAATTTGAGTGACTATACCAGAATGATGCCTGTGGGTTTAGGTATCATCTTGGTATCATTCTTTTCAGCAAGCGGTCGGCTTTCATGTAAAAGCAATCCTAGCGGCTTATTAGCCTCTAGACTGCTTTTACAAGAAGTGGGAGGAAATGTCTCCCCCCTCCCACCATCTTCCATGGTTTTCTCTAGCTCTCCTGTCCCAACAGGTAACCTGAGAATGCAGCCGGTGGTTCCACCAGCTGACCACAGAGCTGATCAGAGTTCAGAATGGCTCCAAATGGTTCCAATTATCTGTGTGGCCTAAGAAACCGGAAGCTACAAGCATTTCATGACTTAGATTTCGCCAGATGTAAACAGCGCCATTGGCAGATTGAGAAAGCATTTTATCACACCGATCTTGGTGTGGTCAGATGCTTTGAGGGAAGAGGAGAGCTGTAGGGTCTAATAGACCCCATTTTTTTTCAAAAAAAGAGTACCTGTCACCAGTGTTGGTCATCTTACTTTAAAAAAGTAATTAGTTAAGTTACAAATTACTTCTCCCAAAAAGTAATTGCGTTAGTAACTCAGTTACTACATTGGGAAAGTAATTAGTTACTCAGCAAAGTAACTGTTTAATGTTCTATAGATGGGACTAGCGAAGGAAGTGAATGTCACTGCCTCCATCGGCGAGATTGACACCTCGCCTGGTATGGATTTAAAGGGGAACCCCCTACGCCGAAAAAACGGCGTGGGGGTCCCCCCAAAGTCCATAGCAGACCCTTATCTGAGCACACAGCCTGGCCGGTAAGGAAAGGGGGTGGGGATGAGCGAGCACCCCCCTCCTGAACAGTACCAGGCCGTGCATCCTCAACATGGGGGGTGCTTTGGGGAAGGGGGCCCTGCGGCCCCCCATTTCAAAGCACCTTGCCCCCATGTTGATGAGGTCAAGGGCCTCTTCCTGACAACCCAGGCGGTTGGTTGTCGGGGTCTGCGGGCGGGTGGCTTATCAGAATCCGGGAGCCCACTTTAATAAAGGGGCCCCCAGATTCTGGCCCCCTACCCTAGGTGAATGAGTATGGGGTACGATGTACCCCTACCCATTCACCTGGGGGATGCTGGGACTGTGACATCATAAGGGGGGTCACCATGTGACATCACCCAGTGACCCCTTCCCTTATGCCTATATTATTCCCCAAAGCACCCCCCCCACGTTGAGGGCTTGTGGCCTGGTATGGTTCAGGGGGGGGCGCTCGCTCGTTCCCACCCCCTTTCCTGACCGGCCAGGCTTTGTGCTCGGATAAGGGTCTGCTATGGACTTTGGGGGACCCCCACGCCATTTTTTTCAGCGTAGGGGTTCCCCTTTAAATTCATACCAGGTGACGGGGCTTGCGAGGTGTCAATCTTGCCGATAGAGGCGGCGACATTCACTTCCTTCGCTAGTCCCGTCTACCTGGAGTCATGTTCAAAATGAATGGACTTTACACTGTGTGTGGGCAAGTCCGTTCATTTTAAAAGGTCCAGACAGGATGTAATTGCAGTAACGCCGCCCAAGTAATGGGAACATAAGTCATCCCAGTCAAAGTCACGTGTGTTGTGACGTAACGCGTAGGATACAGAGGCATGCAGACACCGGAAGAGACGGTCAGGTATGAGCTCGTCGCTCGTTTTTACATTGCGTGACCTACATATGGAAATGTGAGTTATCAATCAATTTTATTTAATAAACTGCTTTTGATTGAAAATACTACACAATGGTAGGCTCTATATCCCCTCTTTATACCCTGTTACATTGAATATATGAGACTGACACAGCAGGAAAAAGAACGAAAGGATCTCCCAAGGACCCCCCAGGCTTTGCTGCATACCCAATAAGGGGCGCGCAGGAACACCACAGCTTGAAGGAGTCTAAACCCCTCCCTCCTCTTCTACATGCTGTTTACCTTACAGCAGTAAGGTAATAATCTAGCACAGCCACGAGTGTCAGTGACACTGAAGAGCTTTCCCACACTAAAGTCACATTGTCACCTGAAGAGCATCACAATGACACTCAGTGTCCCTGAAAAACACTGCACTATTTGGCACTGTGGACCTCATAAGAGCTCCACATTACACTTTGGGATTTATTTATTTATTTTCACTTTGCATATTTTGCACAGTCATGCCATATATTTGCTTATTTGCACTTGTTTGCTTGCTTGTTTGCACATTTATTTGTGGCACTGATCAATATCTATATACTTTGTTTATTTGCACAGAATTATTGTATAGCGATATATATTTTTATATATATTTATATTTATTTTTATATATTTTTTTATATATTTTTTGGACTTTACATCAATTTTTTTAAAACAGTAATCTATCTTGACCCCTTGGTATTTTATGTTATGAATTCTAAATTATTCTCACGCATTTGCTAGGAAAATAACCTTCTAGGAGCGCAACACCACTTACTTTTAATTACTCAGTCATGCAACACTGTACCCATATGAAACTTGCGTCCTTTTTTCCACACAAATAGAGCTTTCTTTTAGTGGTATTTAATCACTAGTGGGTTTTTCATTTTTTGTGCTATAAATAAGAAAAAAACTTACACTTTGTGAACAAAATGCCTTTTTCTTTGTTTCTGTCATAAAATTTTGCTATTTAGTAATTTTTCTTCATAAATTTTGGCCAAAATTTATACTGCTACATATCTTTGGTAAAAATAACCCACATTAGTGTATATTATTTGGTCTTTGTGAAAGTTATAGAGTCTACAAACTATGGTGTCAATCACTGAAAATTGATAACATCTGATCAGGCCTTCAGTACATCAGGTGTATCTCATTTCTTGAGACACTAACAAGTCAGGAAAGTAAAAATACCCCCCAAAGGACCCCTTTTTAGAAGGTAGACATTCCAATGTATTAAGTAAGTAGCATGGTGAGCTTTTTTAAGTTGTAATTTTTTCCCACAATTCTTTGCAAAATTAAGATTTTTCGATTTATTTTTTTACAAAATTGTCATATTATCATATTATTTCTCACACACAGCATATGCATACAACAAATTACACCCCAAAATACATTCTGCTACTCTTCCTGAGTATGGCGATACCACATGTGTGAGACTTTTACACAGCATGGCCACATACAGAGCACCAACATTGAAGTGGCACTTTCAGACGTTCTACGAGCAAAAAGGACACATCTCATTTCACAACCACCTATTACACTTTTGAAGGCCCTGGAGTACCAGGACAATGGAATTGCCCAAAAAATGACCCCATTTTGGAAAGCTAACACCCCAAAGTATAATCTGGGAGGCATAATCTTTTGAACGGTTCATTTTTTTCCAGAAGTTTTTGGAAAATGTGGAAAAAAATGAAAGCATTTTATTTTACACAAAGTTGTCAATTTATAAGATATTTCTAACACATAGCATGTATATAGCAAAAATTACACCCCAAAACACATTCTGCTCCTCCTCCCGAGTATGGCGATATCACATGTGTAGGACTTTTACACAGCCTGGCCACATACAGAGGCCGAACATTGAAGTAGTACCTTCAGGCGTTCTAAGAGCATAAATGACACATCTCATTTCATTCCTACCTATCACACTTTTGAAGGTCCTGGAGCACCAGGACAGTGAAATGACCACAAAATGACCCCATTTTGGAAAGAAAACATCCCAATGTATATTCTATGAGGCATGGGCTGCAAATAGGCACTCGGGTACTCTGATGGGCTGCAGATAGGTACTCTGGTACTCTGATGGGCTGGTGACAGGTACTTGAGTACTCTGATGGCCTGGTGACAGGTACTTGAGTACTCTGATGGCCTGGTGACAGGTACTCAGGTACTCTGATGGCCTGGTGACAGGTTCTCTGATGGGCTGGTGACAGGTACTTGAGTACTCTGATGGCCTGGTGACAAGTACTTGAGTACTCTGATGGCCTGGTGCCAGGTACTCGGGTACTCTGATGGCCTGGTGACAGGTACTCGGGTACTCTGATGGCCTGGTGACAGGTACTCGGGTACTCTGATGGCCTGGTGACAGGTTCTCTGATGGCCTGGTAACTGGTATTTGGGTAATCTGAAGGGCAGTGATAGGTACTCAGGTACTCATATGGACTGTGACAGGTACTCGGGTACTCTGATGGGCTGTGACAAGTACTCGGGTACTCTGATGGGCTGTGACAGGTACTCGGGTACTCAGATGGGCTGTAACGGGTACTCGGGTACTCGGATGGGCTGTGACAGGTACTTGGGTACTCGGATGGACTGTGACAGGTACTCGGGTACTCTGATGGGCTGTGAAAGGTACTAGGGTACTTTGATGGGCTGTGACAGGTACTCGGGTACTCAGATGGACTGTGATGGGTACTCGGGTACTCTGGTGGACTGTGAGTGACAGGTACCATGATGGACTGTGAGTGACAGGTACTATGATGGGTGGTGACAGGTCCTCTTTATTGGGGGAGGAAATCAGTGTGATTGGTGTACACTGTAAGCGGTAACGAGATGTTACCAAAATCTCCTCCTCACACACAATCGGTGTGTGAGGAGGAGAACCCGGTAACATCTCGTTACCGCGGTTTGCTTACATTTAGTGATCGGCTGTGAAAGGATCACAGCTGATCACGTGGGTAAAAAGCCAGCCAATGGCTGTTTACCTGTGTTGGTGACGAGCAGTGTTACCGGGAACATGCCGCCACCGATGCGCAGCGCGATCGCGCGCACGTGCCGTGCACAGTGGGGGTGTAACCATCTGTTATCACGTAAACAGCCATGCCCAATGGCTGTTCACCCCCCTTGGTGGCGAGCGGTGTCTCTGTGACATGCCGCCACCAAAGGAACAGAGATGCGCACGCACGATCGCGTGCATTCCCTGTTTAAACGGGAGGAGGTCATATGACGCATGTAATACAATTTTTGATGCAATGTTTTGCAGCAGGGCTCATTCCTGCACTCCAACTAGAGTATCTGGGAGAGGTTGCAGTGTCGTGGCACCAGCACCAGTGCCTAAGGCCCAATTTTTCAGCACCTGTTTAACAGGGGCATGTAATTACAATTCTTAATATAATATTTCACAGCAGGGCCTGTTCCAGTGCCCACCAAAAGTAACTGTGAGGACTTATAGTGTTGTGGCACCAGAACCACCACAACCACCAAAGGCCTAATTTTTCTACCACTGTTCAACAATGGCATGTAATTACTATTCTGGATATAATCATTCACAGCAGGGCACTCCAGCGCCCACCAAGAGTCACTTTGAGGGCTTACAGTGTTGTGGCAACACCAACACCTTAGGCCCCCATTTCTGCAGAGCATATAGGGCAGGCCCCTACTTTCAAACATCCAACTTACAAACGTCTCCTACTTGCAAACGGAAGGAGACAACAGGAAGTGAGATGAAAAAAGACAGATGGCAAAAAAAATTATACAGGGGTGATATTTTTTTTTTCTAGTATAACACCAGGGTGTTTTCACTCTAAATCATTGCGGGCTCACCGGCAACACCATTTTATGTTAAATTCATCACACAATGAAATCACTATTTGGTAGTTTTAATAATTGATACTAAATGAATAAAACATATTACATGGATTATTAATTAACATAACATAAATAATGAGCACGTGGTGCATACTAAAATTGCATCTCATGCCTTATGTTTTTGTTTTACCTGTTCCATGTGCATCTACATACAAAAAAATAAATTTGCCATGTTTATGTAAGTAACAATACAGACTATGATTATGTCAATCATTACTTTCAGGTGCCTTGCTCCCCCAATAGTGGACACTCCTGCTGCTGTGGGTGGACTCTCTAACACTGTCACCACTTGTAGGTCAGTGGGCTCTCTGGCTGGTCCCCCCCTGCCCCCACCCAGGTGGGTAGGTGTGGTGTGGATGTAATTACAGTGATTCCTGGAATCACCGTCGGGAGGAAGCTTGTTTGGGGCTTTTAGAATAAAAGACTCTAGTTTATGTGGAAAGGACTCCTCTGGTAAAGGGTAAATACTATTGGTTAATGTACATGAATATATAACAGGGATATAGCTCAATGTTAAATAATTGTCATCTTGATATGCCTGCAGAAATGTGGAGATAAGAGAAACCCCCCCCACCCCCGAAGAAGGCCATAAATCGTCCAAGGCTGAAATGCATTGGGGTATCAAGCATGCCAGATGGTTATTGAAATTACAAAATGGATATTGATTTGAATAATTTTTTACTCTTTTAGAATAAATGTATTCATTATATCTGTACTCTGTACCTTGTATCTTTACCACAGTAGGATCTATTGTCTGCTGTACACCAGTCTGTTAGTTAATTCCTGCATGTATTGTATATGGTATGACTAGTTTTTTGACCAATAAAACCAAGTAAATTTTTATGAATCTTTTGCATCCTCATTGCTGCCTAAAAACCCCACGGAGAACTTCTTCTCTTTCTTCCATGTTTATTACAGGGTGTGCAGCTAGCTCCACTTGCCCTTTGGGCGCCCTCTTTCCCTTTTTGAAAAAAAAACTTTCTTTGGGTGGTTAAACACCCCTTTCCCCCTTTGGGGGGGGGGGGGGGGGGCGCACGTGACCTACAATGTGAGCTTTGGTAAAAATAGAGGAATTTTCTGTGAGACTAAATATGATGTCTTGTTAATATTTGAGGCCATTGAATGTGATAAATGTTTGTCATTGATGGATGTACTATATTTGTCTTTGATTATAAGTAATGTTTAAAGGGTTGTCATACAGTATATTAATATACTAAACAAAAATAGACATATTGATTGAAGGCCACAGTCTATCCTGGCCCTAATGAATCAGCCTCCTTTGTACCTCTTTTTTTAAAAGGGTCCAGTTTGGGTAAAACCAGCTAGGGTGGGATAGTGCGGACTAAGAAGTGAGGTAATAATAATAATAATAATAAGATATAAATTCAGTTATTAAATAATTATAAAGATTTGAATCTAAGGTATAGCTTTAAATTCCATTTGTTTGATACATAGTTCTGGATTCTATTCATTTAGCAACTACACTTCTAGATGATCATTGGAATTAGGGATAATATTTTCCCTCTTCCTGGCACTTTTTTCCTTTATCTGTGCTCTCACGCCTAGTTGGAACCCAGATGTACCAGATGGGCAAAGACAACCATCAATGGGTCAGTTAGCATATATACATATATATTTATACAAAAAAGTTTTCTACACATGGTAAATGAATGTATACATCCAATGATTTTAATTCTCATTGCATTATGCATTATTCCTCTATTTTTCCAGCCACTATGAGGTATGAACATCATAAGAATGTTATGGTGGAGTTATATGTGATATAATATTGCATATTTAATTCAAATACATTTTTGGATATAATTAAGATTGATGGTTAATGCTAAATGATGCAGTATAAATGATGAATTTTTTTGGACATTTTCTTTTAGCCCTTCTTCTTCTCCATAGGTCTCCGGGCATCGGCTGTTTGTCCATTTCTGCATGTCTTTGGTTGGAGAGGGCGGTTTGGGGAGCCCATCGGCCTCCCGGCATGGGGAGGGGTGTGAGAGATGCGATTGGTGTCGCTCTCCCCCCGTGTGGCACCCTTAGTGATGGCTTGGTCACTGTAGGGTGCAGTCCTCCGTGCCGGCGGGGTTCCATGAACGTCGCTGGACGATCGGTGGGTTTTGATGCACATGCATGGTCGGATGGCCGCAATTCAATGGCAGATCTGCATCGTGCATGCGCGGGAATCCTATCGATTGAGGTCATGCAATTGCGGCTGAGACTTCGGAGGAGTCTGGGACACGGATGTGTCTTCCGGAACGCCAAGGGGGTGACAGTTTGGCCGCCTGTTAGCGGCTGAGTGGGTCCCCCCCCATTTTGGAGCAGGAGTGTCTTGGGTGGAGTAAATTAAAAAGGCACCTCAATACAATATAATTAATTTAATTAGCAAGGGCTTATATACTGAGCACACGCCAGGTAGGATCAGTTGATCCCTGACGTGAGCAGACTACTAAACTGGACAGGTAAGATGGCTGTTGGCAGCAGAGATAAATCAAAAACTTTTACTATTCTGGATACTCTAACTGATTTCCTGATATCCATTGTGGCAACATAGATACTTACCATGGAGGTTACCTGCATCTCTTATGGGTCTTGTCTGCCAGCACAGCTAGTTACAATATCTGATAATGGGATGATTGATACAAAGAGTTACATTGTTTGTGTATGATGCTTGTGTGCTTTACTAAGCATTCATTTTACACTGACCAAGCATATGAATTGAATACTTTTTAAGTAATAAGGAATATGTAAGGGATTTATGGCATAGTGTATCATTACACATATTTTTATACACATTTTTATTATGAGGACACAATATGTTTATCACATTTCACTTAAATTAACTTTGTGGTTTATTATCACTATTTTAGGCACAGACTGCCAATTATAGACATGCACACCTTTTTTTTTTTTTTTCCCCAGTATAACACCAGGGTGTTTTCACTCTAAATCATTGCGGGCTCACCTGCAACACCATTTTATGTTAAATTCATCACACAATTAAATCACTATTTGGTAGTTTTAATAATTGATACTAAATGAATAAAACATACTACATGGATTATTAATTAACATAACATATAAATAATGAGCACGTGGTGCATACTAAAATTGCATCTCATGCCTTATGTTTTTGTTTTACCTGTTCCCTGTGCATCTACATACAAAAAAATAAATTTGCCATGTTTATGTAAGTAACAATACAGACTATGATAATGTCAATCATTACTTTCATGTGCCTTACTCCCCCAATAGTGGACACTCCTACTGCTGTGGGTGGACTCTCTAACACTGTCACCACTTGTAGGTCGGTGGGCTCTCTGGCTGGTCCCCCCCTGCCCCCGCCCAGGTGGGTAGGTGTGGTGTGGATGTAATTACAGTGATTCCTGGAATCACCGTCGGGAGGAAGCTTGTTTGGGGCTTTTAGAATAAAAGACTCTAGTTTATGTGGACAGGACTCCTCTGGTAAAGGGTAAATACTATTGGTTAATGTACATGAATATATAACAGGGATATAGCTCAATGTTAAATAATTGTCATCTTGATATGCCTGCAGAAATGCGGAGATAAGAGAAACACCCCCCCCTCCCCACCCCCGAAGAAGGCCATAAATCGTCCAAGGCTGAAATGCATTGGGGTATCAAGCATGCCAGATGGTTATTGAAATTACAAAATGGATATTGATTTAAATACTTTTTTTCTCTTTTAGAATGAATGTATGCTTTATATCTGTACTCTGTACCTTGTATCTTTACCACAGTAGGATCTATTGTCTGCTATACACCAGAGCTCACATTTTAATTCCTGCATGTATTATATAAGGTATGACTAGTTTTTTGACCAATAAAACCAAGTAAATTTTTATGAATCTTTTGCATCCTCATTGCTGCCTAAAAACCCCACTAAAGCTACACTTTAAAAATGTACCAGTTCAAAATTACAAACAGATTCTATTTAACACAACAAACCTACACAGTCCCTGTCTTGTTTGCACCACCTGTATACTGTTGTTCTGAGTATATAGGGCCTGGGGGCCCCACGCCTTTCCTTTTTTTAATATGGGTAATATCCATACAAGACCCAAAGTGGCTGGTAATGGGCCGGGGGGAGGGGGGAGTTTCACTTTAATTGTCATTAAAATCAGTGCTCCGAAAAAAACGTCTGTTAAGAAAAATTTTTTTTGCCATTGACCCATGTCCCCTAGGACAGGAGCCAGGTCCCAAAACCCTTTTTTAGGACAATATCTTCCATATTAACCATTAAAATTAGCATTTTTTATTCTGAATGTTCAAGTCCCATAGACTTAAATGGGGTTCTAAAGTTCGCACGAATTTTCGGTCCGTTTGAAAGTTCTGGTGCGAACCGAACCAAGGGGTGTTGGGCTCATCCCTACCTGCAAGCATACTCTCGTATGTGTAGTGTGTGTGGAGAGTGCATATCGTTTCTATCACTTTGGGTGGATCTGGGGTTCTCCAATGGCTCAGTAATACTAATTTAGAGTCTAGGAAGAGGTGAATGGAGAAGTTCCTATGGAGCTTTGAGATTTCCTCTATTCCTACGTTCAGTATTGCTAAGGAGGGAGAGGGATGGAGTTTCAGGCCTGTTACTTGGCAAAATATAATAAATATTTCTTCCCAGTATCTGGAGATTTTCTCACAAGACCATAATATGTGGAGAATACTGCCTGTTCGGGAACATTCTCTCCAGCACATGGCAGAAGTAGATGGATCAAACTTCGCAAGTTTATAAGGAGTAAGATACCATCTTTGTGTGACCTTATGAGAAAATTCCCATAGATTAGTACATTTTGTAGCGGTGTGGGTATATTTAATGGCTCTGAGCCATTGGTCTGATGTGAAGGATTGTTGAAGATCACGCTCCGATGCCAATATGGGATTTGATTTGGTGAAGGTCGATTTGTTGTTAAGGAATTGGTAGAAGAGTGAAATGCCACCCTTACAATGAATTACATCAGTAAGGTACGTTTTGGCTTTCCAGTATAAGTGGTGGGTAAGTATTCTTTTAGTTTTGAGATAGGATGCAACACAAGTGTAGGTAAAACGTTCTGAGTCGGGGAGATTATATTCCCGCTGTAAGGACTCAAAGGTTTTCATTTTGTCATTGGAGTATATATTTGCCAATCTATGTAGCCCTAACGCCTTCCATTTGTCTAGGCTTAGGTCGGGAATAAGTAGTGATAGGGACAATAATGAAATTGAGAAGGGCAGATTTGGAGTCTCCAGGGATGTGGTGGCTATCATAGTTTTTCATGCATGAAGTGAAGCTAGCATAGGTAAGGGAATTTTTGTGTTTGTATTCTTAATGTAAGCGTGGACAACTACATAATCGTATAGCTATCCTCCTGGTATCAAGGATTGCTCTATTCCTCCCCACAATGTAGAGGGTTGTTTGGCGAACCAATGTCTAAGTTGTGCTAGTGTTGCCGCAAGCCGGTAGTCTGCTAATATTGGTAACCCCATTCCCCCTGCCCTTTTCATCTTTTGGAGTATGTTAAGTGAGCTTCTAGCTTTCTTCCCTTCCCATAGGTACTTGGATAGGCGCGATTGCAGTGTGAAATTTTTTGAGCACTGGAATGGGAACCGCCCAGTAGATATACAGGATATGTGGTAAAATCTGCATTTTGAAAGCAGACAGTCTACCCAACCATGAGAGGACATGTCTGTTCAGATTCTGGAAGTCTTGTGTAAGTTTTTGTGTCAGAGGTAGGTAATTAGCCTTAAACAGAAATTCTGGTCGGGCAGTGAGTTTGATTCCCAAATAGTTAATGTCATGACTATTCCACATATAAGGGTGCTGTTTTTGGATATCAGATTTGTCTTGAATGCTTACCCCTAGGTCTAGGATATATGATTTAGAATCGTTTACCTTATAGTATGATACTTTGCCATATTCATGCAATAGCATAGTTACTCTGTTCAGGGAAGACGCCGGACGTGTTAACATCAGTATCACATCATCTGCGAAGAGGCTTATGACATGTTTTCAGTGATTAATTGTGAATCCATGCACATCAGGATCTTGCCTAATGGTGGTGGCCAGAGGTTTTATTAACATTTTAAAGATGAGGGGTGAAAGAGGGCAACCCTGGCGCATCCCATTTGTGATGGGGAATGGTTTGGACAGCATACCTGACGTGTATAATCGGGCTGAGGGAGTTGTGTAAAGCGCCAGTATTGCTGACAATAGGTGGCCCTGGAATCCATATTTTTCTAAGGTTCTCTTGAGGTACATCCAATGCACCCTGTCGAAAGCCTTCTCTGCATCCAAAGCTAGGAGTAGAGAAGGCATTCGGTTTACTTTTGCTATATGTATTATATCAATTAATCTGGTGGCGTCAGAGGATTGCCGTAATTTTGTAAAGCCCGACTGATCTGGGTAGATGATGGTAGGCAGGATGTCTATCAATCGTAAAGCTAACATTTTAGAATACATTTTAAGATCATTGTTTAGTAACGAGATAGGCCTGAAGTTTTTTGGGTGTGTCCGGCGTCTTCCCTGGTTTTGGTAGGGTGAATATCAGAGCTGCCAGCATTTCTGTGGAAAAATAAGCAGACGCAGCAGCTGTCTCAAACACAGAGTAAATATAGGCCTAAAAGTGATTTGAAGGATTTATAGTATTCCCCCGTCAGGCCGTCCGGTCCGGGGGATTTATTACTGGGAAGGGAATCTATTACCTTCTCAATTTCCGATATGGAAAAGGGGGCATTTAATTGGCGCAGCTGGGAGGGTGAAATCTGCGGTAGGTCTAAGTGCGATAGAAAGTTGTGTATATCCTCTTGGGTAGGTTGTGTCGTTTGGTCGTCTTGGTTCAGATTATAGTGTTCTATAGTAGTCACTGAATGCATCGGCGATGTTTTGAGGGTCTATTATTTTGGTTTTAGATTTGGGGTCTATAAGGTGAGAGATTTTAGATTTGGATTGTTGGCCTTTCAGTCTGTGTGCTAGTGCTTTCCCGGCTTTATTGCTGGTGGAGTAGAATTACATTTTTAATCTCCTTTCCTTGATCTCATAGGAACGAAGAAGTGCTATCCTAAGGTCATGTCTTAGGGAAGTCAGTTTGTCGCCTAGTGTAGGGTTAGGATGGAGTTTGTTCTGTTTGACTAGAGTTTCTATTTCCGATATCAGGGTATCTAACTGCTGCTGCCTCTGCTTCTTGAGTTGAGAACCAAGCTTAATAAACATCCCTCTTATATATGCCTTATGGGCGTTCCATAAATTGAACAAGTTTTCAGAGGATGGGGAATTGATCTGAAAGTAATCAGACAGATGGCACTCCAAGGCATGTTTAGTTTCAGGATTGTGCAGTAGTTGAGGGTTAGCCCACCAAACATATGCGTTGTGGGTGGGATAAGAGTCTCAGAGGGTTAGAAGGATGGACGCATGATCCGACCATGATATGTTATTAATCTGAACATTCATTACCTTTTGGAGTAGCCATCTGTCCGTTAAAAACAGGTCAATTCTCGTGTACCTAAAATGCCTATATGAATAAAACGTGAAGTCTTTTTCGGTTGCATGGGTACATCGCCCATTATCAAATAAGTCTTGTTAAGGGTTTTGCTGGGGGTCTTCGATGTGGAGTCCGGGGTAATATTGAAGTCTCCACATATTACAAGGGACCCCTGTTGTATCTTCCTAATTCTTCTCAACTATTTGTTGACAAAACAGAGTTGGTGTTTGTTGGGTACATAAACATTCACTATCATGTACGTTGTAGAGTTAATATCACACACTAGTATAAGGTATCTACCCATAGGATCAGAGATTTCCAAGTGGAGATGAAAGGAGATGGAGTCTCTAACCACCACAAGGACTCCTCTTTTTTTTTGCGGCTATGTTAGAAAAAAAATAGTGTTGAAAACTAGGCTGAGCGTCCCGGTGGAAGTGAGTCTCCTGAGCACATAGTATATCACAACTGGCGGAATCAGCTTCCCTCCATAAAGATGCTCGTTTGGCTGGATGATTAAGGCCATAGGCATTGATAGATAATATCTTCACCGGCATCTGTCATATATGATAGTCAGTGAATGTATATAGCAGAATGAAATGTTAAAGAGAATTTCTGTACCTGTGTGTGTTGTGCACATTCGGTTGAATTTCCAGCGCGTAAGGATGGCACGGCAGTCCATATATCCGGCGTGCAGCGTTGGGGGATTATGAAGGGGGTGCATGTTTGAATTGAAGAAATAGGAATTCCCTTGCAGTTTTGTTGCTCCATCCGTGGAGAAAGGGAATTGTCTTGATTCAGTCCAGTTGATCCGGCAACAGATGCGAACTGTGAGACATAATAGAACAAAAGAAAAACAAGAAAAAAAGCACAATGCTCGACAGGGGTAGGGGAAATCCCTCTGGGGGTTCCTCCCATGTAATGCCCTGTACCCTTATGGCGAGGGGATGAGGAACTGTTACCATGTTCCAGTATACCCAGGGGATTGTTGACAGTGTTTCGTTTGTGTTTTTAGTAGGAGCCTCTCTGTTAGTCTTCCACGTTTTTCTTGGTTTTGTGTTTTTTGGACACTACCTGCCATTCTTTCAGGGGTTGAATGGTGCCTCCCATGTGAGATGAGGACAGTGGTGGATCTGTTATTATCCCCCATTACCTCAGAGCTTTCAGGCCTTCTTCCAGAGTGGAAACGGATAAATTGATTCCATATGGGTAATGGATAAAGTAGCAGGGTACTTCCACTTGTGAAGAATATGATGGTTATGTAGAGTTTTGGTAATGGTCGGTAAGTTTTGGCGCCTTTGGAGGGTGTATCTGGAGAGGTCTGGAAGCAATTGTATGGCATTATATTGTTCTGGGCTTTGGTCTGCTTTCCGGAAGGTGTCTAGGATGCATTCCCTTGTTTTGTAGAAATGTAGACTTAGTAGAACATCTCTAGGTATTTCATCTGCAAGGAATGAAGGTTTAGGAACTCTATGTATCCTATCTATCATGAGCTCCAGTGCAGTCGCAGTAGGCAATATGACTGTAAATAAATCCATTGCGTATTGTGCAAGCTGCGGAGTAGTCACGGTCTCCAGGACCCCCATATTTTCAAGTTATTCCTCCTGGATCTGTCTTCTAAGTCTGATAACTTAATTTTGATTCAGGAGATATCATCTTTGTGTGCTTCACATACATCCACCATTTTGTTAAATGAGCCTGCATGTTCACCCAGTGCTCGCTCTACTCCGTCTACTCTGTCCCCCAGCCTGTGGATCTCAGCTTGGCATGTTTTAATAGTATGCATGTCAGCCTTGATTGAGGATTGTAGGGACAATCGCATATCTTTGAGTACTACATCCGAAACAGGCTGACCTGTAGTAGGGAATCCCGTCATAGGGTCAGGTGCAATGCCTCTGGTGTCAAACGTGGTCACTCACCTCAATCTCGTTTGGCCGCTGATCTTTATGTGGAGAGGTCACGCGTTGCCTGCTTTTTGCTGGGCTCCTGGTGGTTGGTGTGGAGGTGGCAGAGGATGAGCCAGTATGAGGGCTGTGTGTGCCGTTCCGCTGGCCGTCGCTTACGGAGCTTTCCGCCGCCGCCTATGTGTTCCTCTCACACGCGCGGCCTCCTCCGCCATCTTGCGGCTGTCGCAATTCCTGGAGTGTCTCTGGGTGTTGTGGAGCACAATGGCGCTGCGGCTGGTAGACTCCGGCTCCTGAGTGTCTGTTATCCCCCGGGTGAGTGACGGAGCTCCTCATCTATGCAGCCATCTTCGGGCTCAGTCTCCACGTCCCTGTTCAACATATTTTTTGCCACAAATTGAATGATGTCAACTAGATTGATCACTAATTTCTGATTTAACAAAGTGGTTTACATATCAATAGGCAGTAGTGCCCAAAAATGATTGGGACAAGAATGAGAAATGCTGGGGTCAGAATGATAGTCTTTTCATTTAATTTGCAACAGTCATGAGGTCAAAATTGTGTGTGATTGATGACCAAAAAATTAAAACAATGTACCATTTTCATACACAGGAAAGTCTCAGCCAGAAGGAGGCCATGGAAAGCAGCCTGACCGAATCCCAGGTAAGGAACCTGGAAGAGTCAGCGAGTGACAGCGAGTAAACTGGAACTGGAGGAGGGCAAACGCCTCATCTGTGAGGAGATCATTCTTTAGGCCCTAAACAGGGGGACGAGGGGCCAACTCACAAATAAAAGCCACCTGTGTGAGTTGGACCATACTACTCCTCCACCACCTCCAGCAGTACCACCAACACCACAGCCACCCAGCCCACCAGAGCAGCATGGAAGGAAGAGTGATGGCCTGGTTTTGGTGTGGTCTGGCAAAAGACGCAGGCTGTTGTAAGACAACAGCCTTGGGACATATATGTCATCTGCTGCTGCCCCTGATCTCCCGGAGTCCTGGACCGTATTGTGCTTCCTATTAAAGGGACTCCTCAGGTTACTAATTTTGACAGTCAAATAATTGAGTCTGCCCTGGGGTACAAAGGCTTCATCAATTATAACTGTTTCTCCAGCGTTGCTTCCTCTTTATTTTGTTATGACCCCTATTAAATTTCTAATTTTTAATTTCATTTTTAACAAATACTTGACTATGTGTTTTACTTCAAAAAGGACAATTTGTTTGTGAGTAGGCAGGTACATTTCACAAATACAATGTCAAATTAACAAGGGGCACCAATATAGTTTTATCTCTTTCAGGTTAAAAAATACAAGATAATAATGGTGTTGTGGTAACTTGACACACAAAACGAAAAAAATATTCTGGAGATCCCGAGAAAACAAAACAAAGCATGGAGATCAATAGAAAAAAAAATTATTCTGGAGATCGAGGAAAAAAACAAAACAAAGATTATTCATGAGATCATGAGAAATAATAAAAAATCAGTTTGTCAGAACTCTGTGAATATCAGCAGGAACGCAAAAATTTATTATTCTAGCATTATAAAGAAGAAGAGAATACACTGCATTGAGAGATTTCAAAATTTGCCACGTGATGAATGTGTTATTTCCATTACGAACGCTAGTTTTACAAGAACGAGCGCTTCTGGCTTGTGCTTGATTCTGAGCATGTGTGAACTTTTGTGTGCAGACTTGTGTACACGTATTCGATGGAGCATACACACGGTTGGACTTTCCGACAACACGCTCACATTTAAAATTTCCCATCGGAAAATCCGATCGTGTGTACGTGGCATTACTATTATACTGTAATGTTACTTTGTTTTATTGTTAACCATCATTTGCTTAGCAGGTACTCCATTCAGCTGCAGCATAGGTTTATTTATCTTGACAGCAACAGCGTTCGCTCCCATGACACTTAAAGCCGTGACTCTAGCACTGTAGGAGGTGATTTCGCCACCACAGTTAAAAAAAAAAATGGTGTATGTATGCCCATCATTAGAAGTGGGTGGAAGAAGCGATAGTCTAATAGTGGGCATACCCACCAATCAATCTCTTTTTTTAGTTCAGCCTACAGGCTGCATGAAAAAAAGAACATTACAATGTATGCACAACAAGAACCAGCGACGTACTGGTATGTTGCTGGAATTTGAGCGACTATACCAGAATGATGCCTGCAGGTTTTTTTTTTAGTTTTTTTTTTTAAATCAGAAAAAAAGATACAATCACAACGTGGCACGTGGGTACGGTATAGAAGGATTACATGTGACATAAGTTGTAAGACAAGTTATCAATTATAAAAGGGTTTATCAACTGTATACATGCAATAAACTTGGTCACAATGGTGATGCCTAATGTTCCGGAGACACTGAGCAGTATTTTTGGATTGTTCATCTAGAATCTTGAGGACTATTATAGAAAATTATTTTTAATTTTGAAACCTCTAACAATTAATTCAGTAATGTAAATCTCAGGATCCGTGATCCACATTCAGATATAAAACCAGAAAAAATAAAAGTAACAAGAAAAGAAATCATAATGTCTCTTTACTCTTATTTTTTTCTAATAGCATTTATGCATTCACCATGACACTCTACGTATACAGCTCATGTACATCTTACATGAGTGATTATTTTGGTCATACCCACCTCTTTGATATATTACATCTGTAGTAATCTATATTTAATTAACTGGGTTGGGGCTAGCCCCGGAGTGTCTAACCAAGGCTGCCATAGTGCAAAAATTTTTTTAAGGACATTCCTATATTGATACGTGAGTTTTTCTCCCATCAGCATGTTATTTACCAGCTCTACCCAACCCTTCCCTGTAGGTACCCTAGGAGTTATCCAGAATCTCGCGACCGCCTTTCTAGCTAGGTATATCAAGCGCAGAACTGCAGTATGGCCATTCAGCGAGAGAGAGGGTATCTCCAGGGCACCAAGGAGACAAACAACTGAGTCTTGCAGAACTGGGATCTGAAATACTTGGGAAATAGTTGTCAAGACATACTGCCAGTATCTGAACAGTTTTGGGCATTTCCACATCATATGCAGTAAATCCCCTTCATCTCTGTTACATTTTGGGCACAGTGGGGAGACTCTGAATCCCCATTTATGTAGCTTAGATAGAGTTCTATAGACTCTATGTAATAAGAATAAGTGCCATAGCCTATGTGACGTAGATACTGAAACTAGTGGAGCGGATGTCAGACATAGTTCCCACTTTTCTCCATTGATAGGACCCAGGTCTTTTTCACACCCTTTTCTGCAGGGTAATTTTGAGGGATTGTGTGTTGATTGGATTAGTTTAGCATATACTCTCGAGATCATGCCTTTCCTGTCTCCCGACAGCAGCACATCAGACATTAGAGGATGTGTCACTGTCGCAAGAGAGGATGATCTAATTTTGCTGTGTACTGCATGCCTGAGCTGCAGGTTTTGGTAAAACTGAGTTCTAGGGATTGCAAATTCCTCTTGAATGTCCGTAAAGGATTTAAATACAGCACCACTGAAGCTGAGGGATGTAACGCACCCCCATTGTCTCCCACTGTTGAAAATGTATAAGTTTGTACAGTTCCTTATAGTATTTATTCCTCCATATGGGGGTGAATGAGCATGTACCTCTTATTTTCAGAATGGATCTGATGTACCTCCACAGGGTATTCAGCAGCACTATCATAGGGAGAGTCTGTGGTGCATGAGACCTGCCTCCAGGTGTGACAAGGCTGAGAGTGTAGCGTCTTGGGAAATCAAGAGAGACCTAACAGGATCGTTGGTCTCCAGGTTCCCCCAGTTACCTAGGTGTTGAATCTGGGATGCCACGAAGTAATATCTAGCACGAGGGACTGCCAGGCCACCCTGGTCTTTTGCTAGTTTCAGCGAGTGTAGACTAATCTTTGCAGATTTTTTACCCCAAATTTGATCTCTAAATTGAGCGTCTATTTGAGTAAACCATTTATGTGGAATCCATATGGGGGCATTATGAAATACATATAATAGCTGTGGAGCCTACACCATTTTAATCAGATACGCTCTCCTGGTGGCAGAGAGGGGTAAGTTCACTCATGAAGAGCATTTCATTCTAAATTTGCGGAGTAGGGGAGCCAAATTTAGGGTAAGATATTGAAAGGGGTCTGGTGTTACCTGTATGCTGCGATAGCGAAACTCCTCTACCGTAAGTATGTCTTTAGCACATTCGGGCAATGGTTTTGGTAGGGGATCCAGGGGCAAAATTACTGATTTATTCCAATTAATGGTGAACCTCGACAGCTCACCGAACTCAGTTATTAAGTGCATCACATTCTTCAGAGAGTTGTCGGTGTCTCCAAGGTAAATTAAGGTGTCATCCGCATATAAGGAAATTACATCTTGTCTAGGACCCCGGCGAAAGCCTACAATGTTTTGCGAAGCCATGACATGAATGGCCAAAGGTTCAAGCGCTAGGGAAAACAACAGGGGCGACAAAGGGCACCCCTGCCGAGTGCCTATGAAAAGTCTAAAAGGTTCTGATATGTCCCCATTAATTTTCATTCTTGGGTATGGTATAGTAGCTTAACCCATTTCAAAAAGGAGGGGCCCACCCCAAATCTTGTCAGTGTTTCCCATAAATATGGCCATTCGACGCTGTCAAACGCTTTGGCCGCGTCTAAGAAAAAGGATGGCCGTATTACCTGGGTTGTCTACAGGAATTTGTAAATTAAGGAAGATTTTGGGCAGTAGATCTGGTTGGTATAAATCCATATTGATCCCTGTGTATTACTGATTGAATGCATTTTGCCAAGCTGTCGGTCCGTACTCTGGCCAGCAGCTTAACATCAAATGTAAGCAATGAGATAGGCCTATATGAGTCGGGGGACAATGCATCCTTACCAGGTTTCAATAAGACCACTATCAGTGCCTCACTCATAGAAGTGGGGAGCTTTCCAGTTTCAAATGCCTTATTATAAACCTGCAGGAGAATAGGAATCAGTTGTGTGGGATAACATTTATAGACCTCCGATGGGAGACCATCCGACCCGGGTGCCCTCCCATTCTGTGCGTGAGCTAAGGCCTCTAATAATTCCTCCTCTGTCAGTGGAGCACTTAACTGGTTTGTGTCTGAAGTGGACAAGCAAGGTATGGGATATTTATCTAGAAATAGGTATATTTCCTCCGCAGATGGGTGGACTTTGGAGTCTACCTGGAAGAATTCCTTAAAAGTTTTCATAATATCATGTGTTGAGTGACACAGAGATCCCTGGGTGTCTACCACCACCACTATGTGTGAGGACGGCTGTTGTGATTTGGCCAATAGGGCTAACATGTGGCCCATGTTTTCCCCTTCCTTGAAGTGTGCCTGCTGCAGGAAGAACCGTTTGTTTTCTGCAATTTGTAACAATAAGTTTTTTGGCATGGATTGGGCCGATAGCCACACTCTTTTCGTGTTATATTGGGTCAGCTACATAAAGTGCTTCTGCCTTTTGTGCTTCAGCCAATACCAGATTTTCCCATTCTTTGATTTTTGTTTTTATGTGGGAAATTTCCATAATAAATTGCCCACGGAGGTAATCTTTAGCCGCCTCCCATACCATGGTCAAGTCCGCTAACCCTATGTTGTGTCTGAAAAAGGAGGTCAAAAGATCCCGTATCGGGTCAGGATTTGGCAGGAGTGACAACCAGAAGGGATTAAGCTTGCCACATGCTCCCACACCTAGCTTCCCCCAAACGAATATCTATAGTAAATGGAGAGTGGTCAGATGTCTGTCTAGCATGGTACTGCAATGAATCAATCATGGGTAATATACATTAATTTCCTAGACAATACATGATAGGCCACCCATCAAAGCTGATATGCAAGAATACACTTTGGCATCAGGGTTATGCATTCTCCATACATCTGTTAATCCCATCTCCAGGAGAAGGCGTGCAAACGGAGTAGTTTGTTGCTTGGTTTGTGACCCCCTCCCCACTACAGCACCCAATTTATCCTTCTCTAAGTCAATATAATTGTTGAAATCCCCCACTGCCAGTATTGGTATTCCAGGAAAGCGAGACATATACAGTGGTGTGAAAAAGTGTTTGCCCCCTTCCTTATTTCCTGTTCCTTTGCATGTTTGTCACACTTAAGTGTTTCGGAACATCAAACCAATTTAAACAATAGTCAAGGACAACACAAGTAAACACAAAATGCAATTTGTAAATGAAGGTGTTTATAATTAAAGGTGAAAAAAAATCCAAACCATCATGGCCCTGTGTGAAAAAGTGATTGCCCCCTTGTTAAAACATACTATAACTGTGTTTGTCCACACCTGAGTTCAATTTCTCTAGCCACACCCAGGCCTGATTATTGCCACACCTGTTCACAATCAAGGCATCACTTAAATAGGAGCTGCTTGACACAGTAAGGTCCACCAGAAGATCCTTAAAAGCTACACATCATGCCGAGACCCAAAGAAATTCAGGAACAATTGAGAAAGAAAGTAATTGAGATCTATCAGTCTGCAAAGGGTTATAAAGCCATTTCCAAAGCTTTGGGAATCCAGCGAACCACAGTGAGAGCCATTATCCACAAATGGCGAAGACATGGA
Source organism: Lithobates pipiens (assembly GCF_037356315.1). Taxonomy (NCBI): domain Eukaryota; kingdom Metazoa; phylum Chordata; class Amphibia; order Anura; family Ranidae; genus Lithobates; species Lithobates pipiens. The sequence continues at coordinate 156,544,146 of NW_027507785.1, forward strand.
ACAGTGGTGAACCTTCCCAGGAGTGTCCGGCCGCTCAAAATTACCCCAAGAGCGCAGCGACGACTCATCCAAGAGGTCACAAAAGACCCCACAACAACGTCCAAGGAACTGCAGGCCTCACTTGCCTCAGTTAAGGTCAGCGTTCATGCCTCCACCATCAGGAAAAGACTGGGCAAAAATGGCCTGCATGGCAGAGTTCCAAGGAGAAAACCACTGCTGAGCAAAAAGAACATCAAAGCTCGTCTCAATTTCTCCACAACACATCTTGATGATCCCCAAGACTTTTGGGACAACATTCTGTGGACCGATGAGACAAAAGTGGAACTCTTTGGAAGGTGTGTGTCCAAGTATATCTGGCGTAGAAGGAACACTGCATTTCATAAAAAGAACATTATACCAACAGTAAAATATGGTGGTGGTAGTGTGATGGTCTGGGGCTGTTTTGCTGCTTCAGGACCTGGAAGACTTGCCGTGATAAAAGGAACTATGAATTCTGCTGTCTACCAAGAGATCCTGAAGGAGAATGTCCGACCATCTGTTCGTGTACTCAAGCTGAAACGAACTTGGGTTCTGCAGCAGGACAATGATCCTAAACACACCAGCAAGTCCACCACCGAATGGCTGAAGAAAAACAAAATGAAGACTTTGGAGTGGCCTAGCCAAAGTCCTGACCTGAATCCTATTGAGATGTTGTGGTATGACCTTAAAAAGGCCGTTCATGCTCGAAAACCCTCTAATGTAACTGAATTAGGACAATTCTGCAAAGATGAGTGGGCCAAAATTCCTCCAGGACGCTGTAAAAGCCTCATTGCACGTTATCGCAAACGCTTGGTTGCAGTTGTTGCTGCTAAGGGTGGCCCAACCAGTTATTAGGTTTAGGGGGCAATCACTTTTTCACACAGGGCCATGATGGTTTGGATTTTTTTTCACCTTTAATAATAAACACCTTCATTTACAAATTGCATTTTGTGTTTACTTGTGTTGTCCTTGACTATTGTTTAAATTGGTTTGATGTTCTGAAACACTTAAGTGTGACAAACATGCAAAGGAACAGGAAATGAGGAAGGGGGCAAACACTTTTTCACACCACTGTAATCCGCCAGTAGTGTAAGGAGACTAGTTGAGAATGGAGGAGGGATGTATAACCCTGCTATTATGCATTTAGTCCCATAAAGGGAACACAGAAGAAATATATAACGACCTTCTGGATCGATTGTCGTATCCAAAGGTGAGAATTGTGTCCCCCTTTTGATTAGGATACTCACTCCCCTCGAATACACTGAATAGGTGGTGTGGTACCGGTGACAAAACTGTCTTTGAGCCATTAACGAGGGAAGATGTGTCTCCTGTAAACAGATCACATCTGCATTCAAGCGCCTGATCGTACGTAGCATGGCCAAACGCTTGACTGGGCTATTCAAGCCCCGCACATTCCGGGTCAGAATTCTCATTGTCACAGACATTGGAATATCTTAGCCCCTGTACACACGGTCGGACATTCTGCCAACCAAATCCGTCGGATTTTGTCCGACGGATTGTGTCCGAAACTGTTGCATACACACACGGTCGGACCAAGTTGTCTGATTTTGCGGTTGCCAAGAGCGCGTTGACGTAAGCCATGTACGGCAGGACTAGAAAAGGGAAGTTCAGCACCACGTCCGGCACCCTTTGGGCTCCTTCTGCTGATCTCGTGTCTATCGCGTGTTAGTAGAAGTTTGGTGAGAGAGGATTCGCGCTTTTCAGATTTGTGATTCAGATCGCTACCGCTCTTCAGTTTGTGCTTGTCTTTGCGTATCTGATAATCAGTGCGTGCAGTCAGTAAGTATTTGTTTCTCATTGTGGACTATATCTTGGTATAGTAAGCTTTGAAAGGCATTTTTTATTGTCTGTTTGCTTCTGCTATTCAGGTCATTCTTTAAGGCCTTGCTGTTTATCGGTGCTTTCTGGTATCCGTTTTGACGAGCCCACCGTTTTCAAACCATGTTTCCTCTACGTACTCGTCGTAGAGTTTATGCTGTGCAGGGGCTACGTGTTGGGGTTGTTACTTTGACACAAGCCCGGTCCATGAACAGGGAGGGGAGGCGTTTGTGGACCAAGAATTGGTTGCGCCAGCGTGACCAGTTCTCGCACATGCCTTTGCTCCGTGAGATCCAGGAGAATAATCCTGATGATTTCAGGAATTATCTCCTGATGACGGACCCCGTTTTTCACCGTCTACTGGCTTTGCTGACCCCTTATATCAGCAGGCAGGATACCTGCATGTGGCTAGCCATCACTCCAGAGCAGAGGCTCATCGCCACGTTGTGCTACTTGGCGACTGGGAGAAGCCTTCAGGACCTCAAGTTCTCTACAGGCATCTCCCCCAGGCTCTGGGGCTTATTATTCCAGAGACCTGTTCTGCCATCATTCAGGTCCTGCAGAAGGACTATATGAAGGTAAGTTTTATCCTTTAACATCACATTCTATGTATTTCATGATTGCTAATGTCTTGCATTTCTTTCCTCATTCCCTAATTACCATCATTGCAATATGCTCCAATTCATATACTCTGCCCTTTTGTCCTCAGGCATATTTGCCTCACTAACTTCCCCACCATGCTCTTCTTGGCCTATAAAACTATAGTCTAGTCACTTACCAATGTCTTTTGTCAGCTCCATAGTATTGCTTTTCCCTAAACACCCCCTAAAATGTCTACAAATGTGATGTGTGTGCTTCAATTCATGCAGAGTGACATTTTTTTTGGGGGGGTTGTGCCAAACTCATTAGTAACCCCCCTCCCCCCAACTGCTAGCTCAGCTGATAGCAATCCTCTATCTGATGACTTTAGCAAACCCAATACACACTATACCTACCTTTTTGATGCTCACATTTATGGATGAATTCACCTAAGCATGTAGTGCAAGGGCCTGCCTCAATACTTTAAAAAACTTTTTTTTTTAACCTATTCATTATCTGGATATGTAATAGCAGAATGTCAAAAAGTGCTTACATTTTGGTTTCTTTTTGTTATTATGACACTTCTTACCTGTCTGGTGGGCTGCCAATAGTGTAACTAAGGAGGGGCTTCCCAAAGTAGCACACATTATTTAGCCATTCAGCTCTCAACCGAGTGGAGAGGGTTACCTGTCCTAAACACCCCCCCCTCAATTTTTAGCAAGGGCCCATCATATGGGGGGGGGGGGGGGGGGGGTGATGACTCTCATAAGGGGACATTAGACTTTAGGCTTTAAATACTCAGTTCCCAAAATGTTATACTAATTTTGTCCCAAAATGTTGTGTCTAATCTGCTTGTAATGTTGATTTGTCAAATTACTCATTTTTGTTCTTGTTTCACTCCACAGTGTCCTTCAATGCCACAGGAATGGCAGACTGTGGCCTCCCACTTTGCCAGTCGTTGGGACTTTCCCAATTGTGGAGGAGCAATAGCTGGGAAGCACGTCCGCATCGTCCCACCACCCAACTCGGGGTCGTACTATTATAACTACAAGAGGTTTCATAGTATCGTGATGTTGGCGGTGGTGTCTGCGACATGAGTTTTTGTATGTGGACGTGGGGCAAAATGGACGGATGTCAGATGGTGGAGTCTTCGCACGGACGGAGTTCTACTGGCGTCTCCAGAGTGGCAGTCTGGGCTTGCCACCCCCAGAGGAGAATCAGGAAGGACTCCCATTCGTCTTTGTCACGGATGAGGCGTTTGCCCTGGCGAACCATCTGATGCGGCCTTTCCCCATGAGGACCCTCACCCCAGACCAGAGGATTTTTAATTTCCGCCTGTCCAGAGCCCGAAGAGTGGTGGAGAACACTTTTGGTGTACTGGCCAGCCGGTTCCGCCTTTTTCTTACGCCTATTCACATGGCGGAATACAAACTGAATCACATAGTGCTGGCGTGCTGTGTTCTGCACAATTATTTGAAAAAAATTTCTGTGAACTATGCGGTCTCAGTTGGCCAACAAGAAGCAGACTTGATGGAAAATGCAGATAACCTCACGGGCCTTCAACATGCTCATCCTGGCTTGCCCCCCCAAAGTGCCCGTGAGGTTAGAACACAATACATGGACTACTTTGTGGGTAGGGGGGCCATTGATATGCCAGACAATGTCTGAGCGGCATTTTAAAAATACATTTTGATCTGAAACTCATTTACTGCTTGGCTTGGTTTTAGGTGTCTCCTAGGTATAATTAGTTTTTTTTCAAGTTGTGCCTTTTTCACCAACAGTGCAAACCCAAGTTCAGAGTGAGATGAGGTGACAGTCTCTTCTTCAGATAATGTTATTATGTTGTGGGTCTCCTACACACATACCTTCTTTTTTGGTAACTAATGTATGTAGTGCATTACTGACCAAAATCGTGCTCATTTTCAGCACCATGGCAGGAAAATGGCATGATTGTCAAAATTTACACATCACTGTGGGTGTTTTTTTTATTAAAGGCACATCCACTATGTCCTACAAGTGCACTGCAAAAGTACACCTGAAATTGCACTTGGAGTTGCCTTTAGTAAATCACACTCCTTCTAAGCACAAACTAAAATTGTACTCCAAATACATTTTTTTTGCCATGAAAAAGGAAGCCACACATTGTTGATAATTTAACTTTTTAATCCAAGCACATTCACGTGTGCGTTTTGAAAAGGTTTTTACAACCAACCAAGAAATTGTGTTTCAAACACAGAGTTTAATAAAAATTTGGTTTACTTGGTGTTTTTGGGTAAACAGGCATGTATCTAACTGTAAAATGCAGAACACAGGAACTTACAAAGTTCAACTTTGAAAAGTGAAGACAATATCAGACATGAGTATGTACAAACTGGGCTGATATTGCCTTCATCACATGGGATGTCACCCTTGAAAAATCTAAATTTGGAAGATGCACACAGTGTGTCCACATGTGCTATCTCCCATCATGGGGGATCAATGTACATGCTTTGGGGCTGCAACCCCTTCATCTCAGCCACTTTACACAAAACACGTACATTGATCCCCCATGATGGGAGATAATGCATGTTTACATACTCTGTGCATCTTCCAAATTTTGAATTTTGAGAAATACAACATTTTGTTTGGAAAATTTCAAAAATAAGACCCTATCTAGTTTTGGGTGTTTCACACTCTCCCCAAAACATCAATGATGTTCTTCAATTTTTGATTAACATCATTAATGTTTTGCAGGATATGTTCCCAATCCCGATTGCACCCCATTATCTCCCCGATCTAGGCACTTTCACTGGTAAAACGGGAATCTTCTTCCACATCACCTACAAAACAAAGCAAAAAAAAACACCATGTAATATAAATATGGTGACATACATTGATGAGCTTACCGGAAGCTGTGTTCTCCCACACTCACCTGTTGTGGTGACAATTTGCCCAACCTTCACGATCTCTCCTTCCTCCTCCTCCTGCTCCTCTGTTTCTGCTTTTGGAAGTTGTCTTCTCTCCCCTATGAGATTGGAAAAAAATAAACAATTATCACACAGAGGGCAGAATTAACAATATGAAACATTGTTTGGAAGTGTTGTTCAATTGTTTATTTTGGCCGAGCTTCAAGGTCATAACATTATTGGGGACACTGTGTTCAGCTGGAATACTTGTAAATACGATGTTTCCTACGAACGAATGAAACCATGAACTTGAAATTGGCCATTTTAAAATGCAAAACATGAACTCAAAGCACATGGAGCAGTATGCAAGCAATAATAATCATATGAACACACGACAACTACTTACTTTTGTCAAGAACACACTTGATCCTTATGTACTGCTCGTGCTCCCTCAGTTTCAGGTCTGACCAGCGTTTTCTCAGTTGATCCATGGATTGGTGTACCCCAAAATTATGCAGAAGACTCTTCACAACTTTTGTCATGATCTTGGCCTTATGATATTTGAGTTTGGGTAAGGTCCATACTTCCCATCATAGTCGGTCCTGTTCAATATGTCCACCATCTCCAACATCTCTCCAATAGACATATTTGAGGCCTTAAATCTTCTCTTCCTGGATCGGGACGTTTCAGGCTCCGGGCTTTCCTCACCCTCCTCCTTGTTAGTGGAATTATTAGTGCGCACCTGTGTTCTCTCCGCCATGTGCTCTCCCCACTGCGCAAGAAGCGAAGGGGCGGGGAATAGTCTGGAAAGAATGTCAGGGGCGGCCGGAGTTTGACGCATGCGCATTGTATATAAAACGCAACACGCGTGTGTCGTCCATACGATCTGTGAACAGAGGGAGAAGCTGAGGCGACGAACGCGCAAACGAAGGTAAAATTTTGAACTTGGTACATCACTAGGCTACACTGCTTCTAGATTGAGGCCTGCATTAGTGGAGTTTAGCCTGACATTAGGGTTTGTCTTGTGTTGTGTCTTGCAGACATTATGGACAGGTTTAATAACCGTAGCTTCCTCCCTCTGTTCATCGATAAATACAGAGACATGCCCATCCTGTGGCAATCAACACACCCTCTATATAGTAACAGACAAAAGAGGCAGGCAGCACTGTTGGAACTGGTTGAGTTTGTGAAGCCGGTGGTCCCCAGGGCAGATGACAAATATATAAAAAAGAAAATTGGGAACCTCAGGAGTACATATCTGAAGGAGAGGAAGAAGGTGCTGAAGTCTGTGAAATCTGGAGCTTCAGCAGATGACGTTTATGTCCCCACCGTGTGGTATTATGACAGGATGCATTTTCTGGCAGACCAGGCTGAGGTCAGAAAATCCCTCTCTACTCTTCCTTCCACGCGTCCTATGCTCCATTCCACACCCGCTGAGTCTTCCGACGCCCAACCTGGGCCTTCCACTCAGGAAGAACTGGAGGAGCCCAGCTTGAGCCAGGTATAGTATTGTTGTACATATTTGTGTAGTCAAAATGAATGATGTTAACTTGATTTTTGCTCCCTAATTGCTGAGTTTATAAAGTGTTTCACATATCAATAGACAGTAGTGGCCAAAACCTTTGGGACAAGAAAGAAAAAGGCTGGGCTCAGAATGATAGTCTTTTCTATTGGTTAACCAGTTGCAACAGTCTTGATGTAAAAATTGTGTGTGTTTGAGGAACCAAAAACTCAAACTATGTCCCTTTTTCATACACAGGAAGAACTCGACCAGGAGGGTGTAGAATGCAGCAGCCAGGAGGTGGCTGTGGAAAGTGGCAGCCAGGAGGAGGCGGGGGTAAGTGGCAGCCAGGCGGTGGGCAGCCAAAGGAGCCTCACTGAATGCCAGGTCCCTCCCCTCCGCCTTCCACGCAGAAGGACGAGAAAGGAGGGGAATGTTGAGGAGTCGGCCCTGAGGCTGATTGGTGAGGCTTCTGCGGCACTCCAAGCAGAACCCACCTACCAAGAGGCCTTTGCCGCCATGGTTGCATGCAAGCTTGATAAAATGGAGCAGGGGCAACAGATCTTGTGTGAAGAGGTTATTCTCCACACCCTCAACACGGGTCTGTTGGGCCAAATGACACCAGAAACACACTTGTGTCGTTTGGCCCATGCCCCTGCTCCTCCTCTTCCTCCTCCTTCTGCCACACCTCCAGCACCACAGCCACAGCCTGGAAGAAAGCGTGGAAGGAAGACCAGAGAGTGATGAACTGGGTTCAGTCTGGTCTGACAGAAGATGCAGCCTATTTGTAGTACCACAGCCTGGGAACATAGATGTCATCTGCTGCTGTTCCGGGTTTCATGGACTTCAGGACCAGACTTCTCTCCCTCAGATATGTATTCCTCAGGCCACCAATTTTTGCGTTTAAATAGCTGATGTGTGCCCTGGGGGCCCAAGGCTTCACGAATCTCCCCAGTTTCAACATTGCTGCCTCCCTCTTTATCTGTTACTGACACCGAAATAAGGGTATTTTTTGTTTTGAAGAAATACTTGTGTATGTGTTTTCCTTCCAAAAGGCCAGTTTATTTGTGAGCAGGCAGGTACATTTCAAAAATACAAAGTGAAATAAATAACAAGGGGTAACAACACTAAACAACCTCCTGTAGATTAAAAAAGAAAAACAAAATATAAAAAATAGAATAATGTTGTTGTTGTAAGTTTACACACAAAAAATAAAAAAAAAAGGAGAAATTAGCAAACTGTCTTTAAAGGAGATTTTTAGGGAATCCCCCAAAAAAAACATCCAAAAAAGAAAAAACCTAATCTAAAATTGTGTAGATGTGACGCAAACTAAAATTGTATTGCTGAAATGGTTAAAAAAGAGTAATGAAATCCGTTCGGGAGAAGTGTGTGTGACTATGAGCATCAAAAGAAGTTCGTTCTTGCAGCATTGTAAAGAACAAGAGAATGCGCTTGATGAAAGAATTTTTAACATTGCAGTGTGATGAATGTGCTATATCGCTTACGAGCAGTAGTTTTACCTGAACGAGCACTTTCGTGTCGGAATTTGAATGTGAGCATGGCACCTTATCCGTCGGAGTAGGCTACACATGATTGGAGTATGTCCGACTGCCCAGTTGGTCGGGAAATATTTCCAACATGTTGGAAAATTGGGTCCGACGGATATTCCGACAGGACACATTCCGACTGATTCTCCAACCTTGTGTACAAGGGCTGAGAGATATTAGTAAGGATAGGTATTAGAAATAGTACATATATAAAGAGCAGCATTACTTGATGTCCCATGTTTGGAAACCTTGGCCAGAGCAGCAACAGGTAGAATAAGGGGGGCTTCAAAGTCACCATCGGTAGGGACCATGGAATCCATAGAGGTATGGTGATATGGGGAGTAGACATGGGCGCCGTCAATACATTTGTTTCGTTCTGTTCTGTTATGGTTCATATTAAAATTAATTCGTACTTCGTATTTCGTGTCCGAAATTCCGTTTCAATTCGTACGAAATACGAATTGTCGTTAGGTTCATTAACTTGTACGAACATTTGTTACGATGAATTTAACAGCAAAAATATACCTCAATATGACAGTCGATGCTGATGGAAGTTTGGTTTTTATCCGAAATACGAAATTCCTTTGAAGAATTTCCTATCCGAAATACGAATTTTCGTTAGATGAGGGGCTCCCACCATCCCTGTGCTGTGCTGACTTCCTCCTTCGGATTCGTAAACAAAAGTTCGTATTTCGTACAGAATTTGGACGCATGGCAATTCGTATTTCGGATTCTCCCGAACGTACGAATTTAGGGAAATTCGTACGAATTTGAGATTCGTACAAAATGAATAGCACATGTTGAATGGGGAGTATCAGACATAGTGGGTGGAGTAAAAGAGAGGCCATGGTGAAAAATTCAAGAGTAAGAGCAAAAGATGAAGATAAGACCAAAAAACAGTAGGCCAACAGGGCCTTGCAAATTTCCCAACTCGGGACTGGAGGGTCGATCCTGACCATCCTGGGGGCAACAGTGGAAGCGCACGTTAGTGTCTTAAAACTTCTCAACAGCAAGAACCACAGCCGTAGTTTTGCACTTGTTTTCAAAAGCATATAGAAAGATAGTCATCTCCGCCTTTTCTTAATAACGATGGGAAACAGAAACGTAGCATATCGCTGCAGATAAAAACTAGGTTAAATCTTTAAACATGGTGCTGGGCGCCTATTATGATCTGCACGGATGGATTGCTCCTCTCCATCCAGCCAGTGTGTGGCTGCAGATGGGGTATCAAAATATTGTACCGATCCCAGTACCTCGACACGTAAGTGTGCTGGGTATAGCATAGCTTATTTAAGTTCAAGGTCTCTGAGTCGGCGCTTGACATCAGTGAATTTAGCTATTTTTTTCTGCAGTTCAGCGGAAAAATCTGGGAATAGGGACACCTTGGCATATCAAGCTTGAGGGCGGCCGGCTTTATCCTGGCATTGTGCAGGATCACATCCCTATCCTTATAGTTGAGGAGTTTAAATAGGAAGGGCCGTGGAGGGGCTCCTGGTTGAGGAGGTCTGGCTGGGACCCGGTGTGCGCGTTCCACCGAGAACATTGGGGAGAACACTTCCTTACCAAAGGCAGTAGTCAGCCATCTTTCAATGATCTCCACTGGGTTCTTGCCTTCCATGCGTTCGGTTATTCCTTTAGGGGTACTCACTGTGTCCCATGCAAATGAGGCGCCATTATCCTCCAACGGCACTATGTCATCTGTTTCAGATGCTCCTCCAGATGAGTCCTCAGCTGCTTTGGAGGAAGTAGCCGGGTTCGATGAGAGTGGCATGGAGAACAGCTTCTCAGCTGCCTCTCTGTGTATCTCCTTTGCGGAGCGCTGTGTGGCGGCGCCATTTTGGCCCATGAGGTCCGTGGAGCAGGACGAAATTTGCCGTTTTGCGGTGGACATCTGGCTCCCAGAGAAATTTCAATGGTATGAGCGGGAGATCTTCCGATCACCGCTGGGCAGTTTGTAGGGAGAAATAGGCGGAGCTATCTGTAGTTGTGTCCGGCTACATCCGCTGCCGGGCCACACCCCCCATGCCTGCAGGTTTAGGTATCATCTTGGTATCATTCTTTTCAGCCAGCGGCCGGCTTTCATATAAAAGCAATCCTAGTGGCTAATTAGCCTCTAGACTGCTTTTACAAACATTTGGAAGGAATGCCCCCCCACCATCTTCCATGGTTTTCTCGGGCTCCCTTGTCCCAACAGGGAACTCCAGAATGCAGCCGGTGGTTCCGCCAGCTGACCATAGAGCTGATCAGAGACCAGAATGGCTCCAATCATCTCTATGGCCTAAGAAACCCGAAGCTTTGAGCATTTCACGACTTTTTTTTTACCGGATATAAACAGCGCCATTGGGAAATTGGCAAAGCATTTTATCACACCGATCTTGGTGTGGTCAGATGCTTTGAGGGCAGAGGAGAAATCTAGGGTCTAATAGACCACATTTTTTTCAAAAAAAAGAGTACCTGTCACTAACTTTTGCTATCATAGGGGATATTTATATTCCCAGAGATAACAATAAACATGATTAAAAAAATGAAAGAACAGTTTAAAAAGAAAAGAAAAAGCAAAAAAAAGAAAAAGGAGCACCCCTGTCCCCCGTGCTTATGCGCAAAGGCGAACGCAAGCGTCGACCTGGTGCCATATGTAAATAGCAATTGCACCATGCATGTGAGGTATCACCGTAAAGGTCAGATTGAGAGCAGTAATTTTAGCAGTAGACTTCCTCTGTAAATCAAAAGTGGTAACCTGTAAAGGCTTTTAAAAATGTATGTAGTTTGCCGCCGCTGCATGTTTGTGCGCAATTTTAAAGCATATTGTGTTTAGTATCCATATACTTTTTTATTTCATCAAACATTTGGGCAATATAGTGTGTTTTAGTGCATTAACCACTTAAGGACCAAGCCACTTTCTGAGATTTGTTGTTTACAAGTTAAAAACATTTTTTTTGCTAGAAAATTACTTAAAACCCCCAAACATTATATATTTTTTTCTAACACCCTAGAGAATAAAATGGCGGTCGTTGCAATACTTTCTGTCACACTGTATCTGCTCAGTGGTCTTACAAGCATACTTTTTTGGGGAAAAAATACACTTTTTTGAATTAAAAAATAAGACAACGGTAAAGTTAGACCATTTTTTTTATATTGTGAAAGATAATGTTATGCTAAGTAAATTGATACCCAACATGTCACTCTTCAAAATTGCACCCTCTCGTAGAATGGCGACAAACTTTAACCCGTAAAAATCTCCATAGGCGACGTTTAAAAAATTCTACAGGTTGCATCTTTTGAGTTACAGAGGAGTTATTGCTTTCACTCTACCGATCGCGGCAATACTTCACATGTGTGGTTTGAACACCATTTTCATATGCGTTCGCTTCATGTATGCATTCACTTCTGCACGTGAGCTTGACAGGGCAAGCTCACGTGCCCTGTCAAATTTTTTTTATTTTACCTTTTATTTTTTGTTTTTACACTGTTTTTAAGAAAAAATAAAAATTGTAACTTTTATTCCTATTACAACGAATGTAAACATCCCTTGTAATAGAAAAAAGCATGACATGACCTCTTAAATATGAGATCTGGGGTAAAAAAAAAATGGCCCAAGGTGTGCATGTGCGGGACTTTCGGGAAGACACTCTGAACGGAGGCGTTCCACTCCGGCCATTCTCAGCCCCCTGAGCCGTTAGATCGAGCGGGATCCGGCCGAAATCATCCCCATCTCTCCTCGAGAGACCCAGGCACAGCCCCGCAGACCGTGTGGCTCACAAAAAAGCAAGGTGAGCCACCAGCTGGACTTTAACCTGGCGGCCCCTGCTCCTCCCAAGATGGCAGCCACAGCACCCACATGCGGAAGCATGGAGGACCCGGGCTCCATTGCGGACCATCCTTTCGCTTACCAGTAACAGAACCACGGGCTGGCAACACCTGTGAGTACCTGCACCCCCCAAGGGATCTTCCCAGCCTCCACAGAGTCCCTGCTAAACAGGACATTAGGAGATCTCCTCCACACCCCCATGCTGCAATCCCCTGCAGGCCTGGCAGGCTCCCATCATTCCTAACCCCACGCAGTCCATTCAGTCCCCAGACATGCAACATATGCTACAGAGTTATTCTGAAATGCTAGCCGCAGGCCTGGCACACAATTCCACACAGATTACTGCCACCATTAAAGCAGACTTGCAGAGTTTGGGAGCCCGCATGGATGCCATTGAGTAGGTGGTTGACAATACTGATGCCAACACCAATCAAAACACCAATTGCATCCAAACTTTGCAAGACAAGCTAGCAGCAGCATTATCCAAAATAGATGATTTGGAAAACAGAAGCAGGAGGTACAATTTAGGCATATGGTGGATCCCCGAATCTGTTACGGATGTTCCTAGCACTGTCAAGTTGTTTATCAAAGAGCTCATACCAGATATTCAGGGTCACAAGCTGGAACTAGACAGGGCACACAGAGCCCTCCAACCCCCCCGACAAGATGGCCTCCTGAGGGACATTGTTGTCAAGTCCCATTATTATGGTGTCAAGGAAGACGTAATGAGAAAAACCCGCAACCTGGACAACCTCTCCTTCCAAGGGAACAAGATCCAAATCTTTGTGGACATCTCTCCTACCACGGTCCAGAAATGGATATCCCTCAAGCCCCTTCTAGAGGTCCTCATCCAAAACTCCATCAAGTATCGCTGGTCATTTCCATTTCGCCTCCAGTTTCACTTCAGAGACAAATCATATGGCTTCTCCAACTTTCAGGATGGGGAGCGTCTCCTGATGCAACTAGGACTTATCTCCCAAGAACTTGCTCCATCTCACACGACAGCCAAAATCGGGATCCTCCAAACGCCCACCCCCAGGCAGCCCTCTTACCCCGTTGTGGAACAAACAACTGCCGCAGAGACACTGTGACTCCCACCCTGCGAGACGAGAGAACTGTTCTGCACCCCCGGCCGGGAGGCACCTTTCCCACTTATTGAGAGATAATTGCTCTCCCACCACGCTTGTGTAGGGGGCATCCCCGCACAGACCTGAATCTGAACATTCAGGCCGGGTCTTTACCCACACTATGCAAGACCCCATTAACCCTCTTAATGGCTAACTGGGATATCTAACAAAAAGGAAATGAGATTGCGCTATGGGTTAATTCAAGACAATAACAATAATGGGTATGAGCTGTTTCCACTTAATACCTCCACCCTAAGAGGGGGGGTTATGCTGAAAAAAAGAGGAAGAAAAAGTAGATGTGGCGCTATACCTTCGAAATCCCTAGAATGATATGATTAATAATAAGCAAATCTTATGAAATATGTGGAATGCAACCTAATAAAAAGGGGTGGGTGCTGTGTTTAAAAAAAATTAATAAAAAATATATATATATACCAACTCTATACGTGCATGAATAATGTGCTAATTGCTTGTGACAATCGAATAAATATAGTTAATATACATCCAATGAATAACTTCTCATGCAATAGACCATCAAATGTGACATAAACGGTTTCTTCCGCAAAAATTTGTGAAAACGTGAAGAAATAGATGGTAAAAATATATTCTAAAAATAATAATCAAAGCCACTAAGGGTTAATTAATAACTATAGTGAAGAACTGTGAATTAACAAAATACATAATAATAATAAATACATACTAAATAAAATATAATATGTTTAAAAAGCAATTAATCCAATTCAGGACTAGCCAATCAGTCCAAATAAATTCTTGTTAGTGCAAGGAAAAAGGGTGCCACTTCAGAGAGAAAGATCCCCCAACACGTGTATCCAAAAAAGTGCTCTTGTTGACCTCACCAGATCACCTGCCCCCTTCAAGGGTGAACTCGCTGCCACAGTGTGAGCCCCTGTGTCGCTGTCTGGTTTTCCCTTTAATTGGTCCATTGGGGGTGCCTCAAATAAGTATCAGTAAAAGAGAAGGGCATCCATAGTGTAAAACCATTTCAAAAACTCACTATATTGTTTAAAAAACTACTCACATTTGCACAATGTATCAATCACATATCAAAATACAGCAGCCGTCCGCCATGGCTGAGCCGGAGAGAGTGCGTTCTATGGCCACGCCCTACGCTTTTCGTCACTACAACATCCTCTGGAGGATATCTAACCTTCCTGAACATTCCTCCCCGGACGGGGAAGAAACTGCTTTATATTATCTCATTTGTTTCGTATTAGTTGTTCCTTTACGGCATCTCCCCTTCGGTTGGGCCTACCAGCCTCATCCTCCACCTCCCCTTCCCATCTCTCCCCCTGCAGGTACCCCTCCTCTTCCAAATTAGGTTCTGTTACCTTACTTTGCCAATTGGTGTTTTGATTTTGAATGCCTCATGCTATTTCTACTTTTAAGCCGATCCCATATTGGCCTGGCCCCTTAGCGGGGGACCTGACGGCAGGAGCGGCTTGACATGCCACTTGCTCTGTTGTGACGTGGAGAGACTTAACTCCCTTCTGGTGACATCAGTTAGACAACCTCCTACAGGGTTGCACTTTATCTGAGTGCCCCCTTATCGGGGTACTTGGACTAGGACTTGGTTTGCCAGTCCAGTTACTTTACTTTTAAATTTTGTACATGATTATTTTAAGCTCAATTTGTGCTTTACTGATCCATCTTCTCACTCTCTCTGCTCTTCCCTCTTCTGCCTCTTTCCCTACTTCACCCATGTCCCCACTCCTCTCTCCTTCTCTCCTCCTCCTTATTCCCCAGGAACTCTCGTGGAGAACACTCCCTGATCCTCCCCCAGGGTTCGACCAGGCGACCGGTCCCCCTAAAGAGGATATCAGCACTCCCAATACAAAGGAAAGCTCCACTCACACATTTTAGCTGACCACCCCTAACGCTCATGGCTGACACAAATTCACATCAGCTATTTTTAAAAATGGCCTCTCATAACACACATGGGCTTAACTCGCCATCCAAATGCTGAAAAGTCTTCCAGAGCTATCATACCAGAAGCCTTGATATTGTCCTACTCCAGGAGACCCATTTCCCCGCTAGCTATACCCCCTCCATCCTCCACCGCAGCTTCCCTACTTTCTACCTGGCAAATGCCGATGCCAAAAAGAGGGGGGTGGCCGTTCTTTTAGCTAAACAAATCCCTTTTGTAGATGTGCACACATTTAAAGACACAGAGGGCAGGTTCATTCCTGTCAAGGGGCTCATCGAGGGGGCTATGTACTCTATTGTTTCTTACTACACCCCTAACCAGGTCCAGGCCCGCTTTTTCGCATCCAGGCTTTCCACCCTCTCCTGGAAGGTAGAGTTATTCTAGGGGGTGACTCAAATATCACATTTGACCACAAGTTAGACAAATCCTCCAATGACATACCCCACCTCAAAAAAACAGCCAAACAAAGCCTCAGAATAGCCCGTCTTCTACACGACTTGGGCCTGATTGATGCATGGAGGGAACTAAACCCCTCAGCTAGGGACTTCACTCACTACTCTGCACCCCATAAAATGTACACCAGAATTAACCACATCTTTATCCCTAACTCAGATATTCACACAGCAACTCATGCCTCAATACATGAAGTACCGTGGTCAGACCACTCGTTAGTAACCCTCATGCTGCGTAAATACGATCGGAATTCCGGACAGAAAAAGGCAGATTGAGCTTTTCATCGGAAAATGCCGTGTGCATGCTCCATCGGAATTTTGCTGTCCGTTTTCCCGCCAGCCAAAAATTGATAGCTTGTTCTCAATTTTCCCGATGGAAAAACTTTCTATCGGTAATTCCGATCGTGTGTATGCAATTCCGACACGCCAATAATCACGCATGCTCAGAATCCAGTACGAGACTGAATTGCTTGGCCTGGTAAAACTAGCGTTCTTAATGGAGATAGCAGATTCTTCACACAGCAAATTTTTAAATTGTTCAATGCCACGCATTCTCTTCTTTATATAATGCTAGAAGAATGAAGTCATTTTGCTGCTCATATTCACACAGAGTTGTCACAAACTTATTTTTTTATTATTTCTAGGTATCTACTGAATAATCTTTATTTGAATTTACGCCAGATCTACATAATATATATGTTTTTTTTGTAAAGTCCTTTTTTTCATTAATATCATTTTTTGGATTATTTTATTATTTTCTCGTGCTCTCCTTTTTATTTTTTTATGTCATGTTTCCACAACACCGTTATTATGTTTTATTTGTAAACCTGTTTGTTGTTGGCGTCCCTTGTTAATTTTGACATTGTATTTGCTATTTGAAGAAAAACGCAAGTATTTTCTGAAAAAAAATCACAATTTATTTAACATCATAATAACAAAATAAAGATGAAGGCAACGCAGGAGAAAGCTCTTGAATTTACAAAGCCTTTGGCCCCCAAGGCACACATGAACTTTGTGGCTCAAAAACTTGGTAGCTTGATAAGTCCATATAGAAAGGCGGTCAATCTGGTCCAGGATTCCCAGAGAACAGGAACAGCAGAAGATGACATATGTACCCAGGCTGTGGTACTACAACAGGCTGTGTGTTCTGTCAGAGCAGAATGAAGGAAAGCAATCACTTTCTTGTCTTCCGTACAGCCTTCCCTGCAGCCTTCCCTGGAGGCTGTGGCTCTGGAGGTGGACTTGTGGCAGGAGGAGGAGGAGGAGGGTGGGGGAGCGCACACAGGTGGTCGTCAGTTCACCACTCAACCCCTTGTGAATGGTTGTAAAAAAATTTTTTTTCACATTTGCGCCATTGGCCCTCCTCCATTTGCTGTAAATTGGAGGCAATGTAGATGCCATAGGCCTCTACAGCATCGAGGGGAGATTTCAGGGCATCATTAGCCTCCTTGATGAGGGCCAGTGCTGCCTCCTCTGTTTTAGTCCCCTTCCTGGGCCTCTTGTATGGAAGGCAGAGGGGAGGCACCTGAGACTGGGTGTTACTGGGCCCTGCCACCTCCTGGCTGCCACCTTCCCCCGCCTCCTCCTGTGTGCCACTTGCCAGAGCCTCATCCTGGCTGAGGTCTTCCTGTGTATGAAAAAGGGACATAGTTTCAGGTAATAAGAGATGTATGCTTGCATATTTATAATACATGGTGTTTTTTTTGTGATGTACAGGTTGTGGAAGAACAATCAGATCATTTCACCAGTGACAGTGCCCAAACGCTAATCCAGGACATCATGTGGTGTAGTCAGGATTTAAACATTATCAAACAAAAAACTATGGATATTGAAGTAAAACTTAAGAACATGTTTGAATTTAATTTTCCAAAATATTGGCACTATTTTGTGTTTTTTGCCAAAATTTTGACATTTCAAATTTGAAGATGCACACAGTATGTCAACATGTGCTATCTTCCATCAGGGTATATCAATGTACGCGTTTTGTGCCTGCAATCCCTTCCTCAAAACTCAAGTAGGTGAGAGGAAGGGGTTGCACCCCCAAAACACATCCATTTGTCCCCCATGATGGGAGATAGCACATGTTGACATTAGGCATGGGATCAGAATGCAAATCCCCAGTTTGACTCCCAATTTGTGTGCATCTTAAAAATTAGGCTTTTACAGGGGTGACTTCATCCCATCTGTTGAAGGCAAGATCCACACATTTTGGACAATATAATGTGTGATCTTGCCTTTTAAGTTTTTCAATGCTGAACTTTGTAAGTTTCAGAGTTGTGTATGTTCTGTTTTGAAACATGGCTGTTTATGTAACCATAAAAAAAAAAAAAATGTTAATGGCTCAAAATTTTATACTTTTTTACAAAAAAATGTTTTACAATGCACATGTGAATGTGTATGGAGTAAAAGGATTTTTACTCAACAATGTGTGGCTTCTTCTTTCAATGATCAATACCATTTTTGTGTTTAAATTGGTGTTTAACCACTTGCCGACCGCCGCACGACGATGTACGTCGACAGAATGGCACAGGCAGGCATAAGGGCTTACATGTACGTCCTTGCCTGCCCGCGGGTCGGGCCCTCGCCCGGTGCCTGCGGCGGTCGGTATTCGTTCGGGAGCGATCCCGGACGAGGGGACGGCCATTCATTCATGGACACCCCCTCGCGATCGCTCCCGACGAATGAAAATGTCCGGTGACATCACTTCCTCTCCTGTAATGTAAACACAGGAGAGGAAGTGATGTATTCTCTCCTCCGTGTCGGTATTTTTCGTTCCGGCACCGAGGAGAGAGCATCGGTGAGTTGCACAAGCACTACACTACACAGTAGAACATGCCAGGCACACTCACACCCCCCCTTTACCCCCCGATCACCCCCCAATTACCCCTGCCCCCCCAGTCACAGTGACACCAATTGCTTTTTTTTTTTTTTTTTGCATTGGTGTCATTTGTGACTGTAATAACTGTTAGGGCAGTTAGGGTTAGCCCCCTTTAGTTCTAATGTGCCCCCCTAACCCCCCCAATAAAGGTTTAACCCCGTGATCACCCCCCGTCGCCAGTGTCACTAAGGCTGAGTTCACATTGCAGCGGTTTATGAGAACGAATGTGATTCGCACCGCACTGCAGTGCAAATCACATCCGATCTCTGTGCGATTCGAGTTCAGCCATACAGATAGTATGGCTGAATTCGTGTCGCACCCACCGCACCCGCCGCACCCGCCGCACCCGCCGCAAATTCGCACGGTACACTTTTTTTGGCCCGCAGCAGATTCGGATCGCATGGGTGTTCACACCATGCGATCCGAGTTTGCAGATCGCACTGCGATATGCGAACTGATCTGGGGGTGTCATTAACATTTCACTGACACTCCCAGCAGTTTGCATAGGGCAGTGTGAACTGCCGCCGGGAGGCATGCGATGCGGCAACCCGCCACGGATTCGTGGCGTTCCCGCATCGCTCCAGTGTGAACCCAGCCTAATAAGCGATCATTTTTCTGATCGCTGTATTAGTGTCACAGGTGACGCTAGTTAGGCAGGTAGGTATTTAGGTTCGCCGCAGCTTTTTATAGTGCCAGGGACCCCCATATACTACCGCATAAAGCCCCCTGATTGCCCCCTAGTTAACCCTTTCACCAGTGATCACCATATAACTGTTACAGGTGACGCTGGTTGGTTAGTTATTTTTTTATAGTTTCAGGGCACCCGCCATTTATTACCTAATAAAGGTTTAACCCCCTGATCACCCGGCGGGTGTCGTTTGTGACTGTAATAACTGTTAGGGCAGTTAGGGTTAGCCCCCTTTAGTTCTAAGGTACCCCCCTAACCCCCCCAATAAAGGTTTAACCCCGTGATCACCCCCCGTCGCCAGTGTCACTAAGGCTGGGTTCACATTGCAGCGGTTTATGAGAACGGATGTGATTCGCACCGCACTGCAGTGCAAATCACATCCGATCTCTGTGCGATTCGAGTTCAGCCATACAGATAGTATGGCTGAATTCGTGTCGCACCCGCCGCACCCGCCGCAAACTCGCACGGGACCCTTTTTTTGGTCCGCAGCAGAATCGGATCGCATGGGTGTTCACACCATGCGATCCGAGTTTGCAGATCGCACTGTGATATGCGAACTGATCTGGGGGTGTCATTAACATTTCACTGACACTCCCAGCAGTTCGCATAGGGCAGTGTGAACTGCCGCCGGGAGGCATGTGATGCGGGAACCCGCCGCGCATTCGTGGCGTTCCCACATCGCTCCAGTGTGAACCCAGCCTAATAAGCGATCGTTTTTCTGATCGCTGTATTAGTGTCACAGGTGACGCTAGTTAGGCAGGTAGGTATTTAGGTTCGCCGCAGCTTTTTATAGCGCCAGGGACCCCCATATACTACCGCATAAAGCCCCCTGATTGCCCCCTAGTTAACCCTTTCACCAGTGATCACCATATAACTGTTACAGGTGACGCTGGTTGGTTAGTTATTTTTTTTATAGTTTCAGGGCACCCGCCATTTATTACCTAGTCTCACTAGTGTACCCCTAAATTTAGGGGTGTCTACTTTCCAAAATGGGGTCATTTGTGGGGGTTTTGTGCCATCTTGGCATTTTATGGCCTTCAAAACTGTAATAGGTAGTGAGGAGTGAAGTCAAATATTTACGCCCTTAGAAAACCTGAAGGCGGTTCTTGGTTTTCGGGGCCCCGTACGCGGCTAGGCTCCCAAAAAGTCCCACATATGTGGTATCCCCGTACTCAGGAGAAGCAGCAGAATTTATTTTGGGGTGTCATTTCACATATGCCCATAGCATGTGTGAGCAATATATCATTTAGTGACAACTTTGTGAAAAAAAAATAAAAAAAAATTAAAGTTTGTAATTTTCCCGCAACTTGTGGCAAAATATAAAATATTCCATGGACTCAAAATGCCTCTCAACAAATAGCTTGGGGTGTCTACTTTCTAAAATGGGGTCATTTGTGGGGGTTTTGTGCCATCTTGGCATTTTATGGCCTTCAAAACTGTAATAGGTAGTGAGAAGTGAAATCAAAAATTTACGCCCTTAGAAAGCCTGAAGGCGGTGCTTGGTTTTCGGGGGCCCCGTACGCGGCTAGGCTCCCAAAAAGTCCCACATATGTGGTATCCCCATACTCAGGAGAAGCAGCAGAATTTATTTTGGGGTGTCATTTCACATATGCCCATAGCATGTGTGAGCAATATATCATTTAGTGACAACTTTGTGTAAAAAAAAAAAAAAAAATTATTTTTTGTCATTATTCAATCGCTTGAGGCAAAAAAATAAAATATTCAATGGGCTCAGCATGCCACTTATCAATTTCCTTAGGGTGTCTACTTTCCAAAATGGGGTCATTTGGGGGGGTTTTGTACTGCCCTGCCATTTTAGCACCTCAAGAAATGAGATAGGCAGTCGTAAACTAAAAGCTGCGTAAATTCCAGAAAACGTACCTTAGTTTGTAGATGTGACAACTTTTGCGCAAACCAATAAATATACAATTATTGACTTTTTTTTTACCAAAGACATGTGGCTGAATACATTTTGGCCTAAATGTATGACTAAAATTGAGTTTATTGGATTTTTCTAATAACAAAAATTAGAAAATATCATTTTTTTTCAAAATTTGCGGTCTTTTTACGTTTATATCGCAAAAAATAAAAATCGCAGAGGCAATCAAATACCATCAAAAGAAAGCTCTATTTGTGGGAAGAAAAGGACGCAAATTTTGTTTGGGTACAACATTGCATGACCGCGCAATTACCAGTTAAAGCAGCGCAGTGCCAAATTGTAAAAAGACCTCTGGTCATTTACCAGCAAAATGGTCCGGTCTGAAGGTGGTTAAAGTGTCAATGGGTGTTAGATAATAATGTACAAACCACAAGTGCACTAGGAGACAGAAAAAAGAAACACAAGCAGGAAATCAAAATCCAGATTTTTTAAATGTAAAATGTATTCAACATGTGCTTGCAAAGCAATGGCCCCCCTCCCCGAAAAATATTCCAAATAATTTTGTCGCACTTCACGGGTGCTTTGGGGGGGCAAGCCAGGACGGGCCACTTCCAGGGACATCATTGTTTGTTGAAGTTCGGCGTCAGGCCCAACTGTGACCACATTATGGGCGGCACAGTGGTGT
Organism: Lithobates pipiens; assembly: GCF_037356315.1. Taxonomy (NCBI): domain Eukaryota; kingdom Metazoa; phylum Chordata; class Amphibia; order Anura; family Ranidae; genus Lithobates; species Lithobates pipiens. The sequence goes on from NW_027507785.1 coordinate 156,565,977, forward strand.
AGTGGTTAGCACTCTCACCTAGCAGTAAAAAGGGTCGCTGGTTCAAATCCCAACCACGACACTACCTGCCTGGAGTTTGCATGTTCTCCCTGTGCCTGCGTGGGTTTCCTCCGGGTACTCCGGTTTCCTCCCACACTCCAAAGACATGCAGGTAGGTTAATTGGTTTCTGTCCAAAATTGGCCCTAGTATATGAATAGGGACCTTTGATTGTGGGCTCCTTGAGGGTAGGGACCAATGTGAGTGTGCAATGTACAGGGATAGGGGCAATTGTGGACACTCACTCAGGTTGAACTGGATGGACTGGTGTCTTTATTCAACCTTACTAACTATGAAACTATGAAACTATAATTTGGGTTGTTTCTTTTCAAAAAGTTATGCAGGATTCAACAGGATAAGACGATGGTATTAAGTTTGTATTCCACCATATTAATGGCCGTTTGAAACAGGTGGAACTGGCTGGCCAGAATCCCAAATGCGTTCTCCACAACTCTTCTGGCTCTGGCCAGCCGGTAATTAAAAACCCTCTTCTCCGGGGTGAGGGTCCTATGGGGGAATGGCCTCATGACATGGTTTCCCAGACCGAAAGCCTCATCTGCTACAAAGACAAATGGCAGTCCTTCGACATTCTCCTCCGGGGGTGGCAATTCCAAGCCACCACTCTCAAGACATCAGTAAAACTCGGTCCGGTGCTCCGGTTAGGGCACCTCAACAACTGCCCCCTCTGTCTTTTTTGGAATTGTCTTTTTATGTGGGTGAGTCATTGGATTTTGACAATAACTTTTTTGACATTTTACAAATTATGTTGTACAATGACAATGTTATTCTTTCTTCTGGTATATTTAATTAACCACTTTAGCCCCGGACCAATTTTCAGCCTAAGGACCAGAGGTCTTTTTACAATTTCGCACTGCACTGCTTTAACTGGTAATTGCGCGGTCATGCAATATTGTACCCAAACGAAATTTGCGTCCTTTTCTTCCCACAAATAGAGCTTTCTTTTGATGGTATTTGATTGCCTCTGCGATTTTTATTTTTTGCGATATAAATGGAAAAATACAGAAAATTTTGAGAAAAAAAGATATTTTCTACTTTTTGTTATAAGAAAAATCGAATAAACTCAATTTTAGTCATACATTTAGGGCAAAATTTATTCAGCCACATGTCTTTAGTAAAAAAAATGTCAATAAGCGTATATTTATTGGTTTGCACAAAAGTTATAGCATCTACAAACTAGAGTACATTTTCTGGAATTTACACAGCTTTTAATTTACGACTGCCTATCTCATTTCTTGAGGTGCTAAAATGGCAGGGCAGTACAACCCCCCCCCCCCCCCAAATGACCCCATTTTGGAAAGTAGACAGCCCAAGGAAATTGCTGAGGGGCATGTTGAGCCCATTGAATATTTTTATTTTTTTGTCCCAAGTGATTGAATAATGACAAATAAAAAAAAAGTTTACAAAAAGTTGTCACTAAATGATATATTGCTCACACATGCCATAGTTATATGTGGAATCGCACCCCAAAATATATTCTGCTGCTTCTCCTGAGTACGGGGATACCACATATGTGGGACTTTTTGGGAGTCTAGCCGCGTACGGCACCCCGAAAACCAATCACTGCCTTCAGGATTTCTAAGGGTGCAAATTTTTGATTTCACTCCTCACTACCTATCACAGTTTCGAAGGCCATAAAATGCCAAAATAGCACAAAACCCCCCCAAATTACCCCATTTTGGAAAGTAGACACCCCAAGCTATTTACTGAGAGGCATGTTGAGTCCATGAAATATTTTATATTTTGCCACAAGTTGCAGGAATATTAAAAAAAATTTTTTTTTGCACAAAGTTGTCACTTAATGATATATTGCTCACACATGCTATGGGCATAAGTCAAATTACACCCCAAAATTTATTCTGCTGCTTCTCCCGAGTATGGGGATACCACATGTGGGGGACTTTTTGGGAGCCTAGCCATGTACGGGACCCCGAAAACCAAGCACTGCCTTCCGGATTTAAATATAAAACGCTACCAAAAAAAACTGTTAGCGATTGCAGGGATCAGGCCTGACTCTGCGATCGCTGCAGTTATGTGTTTAGTGTTTTGTAAGTGAAAGTGATCGATCGATCGATACTGCACTTGGGTGCGCTGGGCGGAGGGGCAAAACGGAGGTGCTAGCAGGTATCTGGGCTGATCCTGCTAACAATGCGTTTTTTTGGAACCCTAAACTGCTGGGGATGCTAGTATAGATCTGATCAGATCAGATATTGATCTGTTCAGATTCTATACCACTATGGGAGGTTTATGCTTTGCGCGTGGGTGTTAGCGGTACTGGCACTAACCTAGCGCTGCCGGGGGCGACGCAGACCCTGACCCTAAAACCTAATTGATATCATCCGCCGGGTGATCTGGGGGTTAAACCTATATTGGGTAATAAATGGTGGGTGCCCTGATGCTATAAAAAGCAAAATAACGAGAGTCACCCGTAACACTTATACGGTGATCACTGGTGAAAGGGTTAACTAGGGGCAATCAGGAGGTTCAAATTTGTATTAGGTAGTATATGGGGGTCCCTGGCGCTATATAAAAACCTGACGGGGAACCTAAATAACTAACTGGCTAACCAGCGTCACCAGTGACACTTATACTGTGATTGCTGGTGAAAGGGTTAACTAGGGGCAATCAGGGGGTTAAAACCATTATTGGGTAGTATATGGGGGTACCTAGCGCTATAAAAACCTGGCGGTGAACCTAAAAAAATAACTAGCTACCTAGCGACACTAGTGACACTAATGCAGCGATCAGAAAAATGATCGCTTAGTGACACTGGCAAAAGGGGGTGAAAGGGTTAACTCTAGGGGCAATCAGGGGGTTAAAACCCTTATTGGATAGTATATCGGGGTACCTAGCACTATAAAAACCTGGTGGTGAACCTTAAAAAATAACTAGCTACCTAGCGACACTAGCGACACTAAGGCAGCGATCAGAAAAACGATTGCTTATTGACACTGGCAAAAGGGGGTGAAAGGGTTAACTAGGGGCAATCAGGGGGTTAAAACCATTATTGGGTAGTATATCGGGGTACCTAGCGCTATAAAAACCTGGCGGTGAACCTAAAAAAATAACTAGCTACCTAGCAACACTAGCGACACTAATGCAGCGATCAGAAAAATGATCGCTTAGTGACACTGGCAAAAGGGGGTGAAAGGGTTAACTAGGAGCAATCAGGGGGTTAAAATCATTATTGGGTAGTATATCGGGGTACCTAGCGCTATAAAAACCTGACGGTGAACCTAAAAAAATAACTAGCGACACTAGCGGCACTAATGCAGCGATCAGAAAAACGATCGCTTAGTGACACTGGCAAAAGGGGGTGAAAGGGTTAACTAGGGGCAATCAGGGGGTTAAAACCATTATTGGGTAGTATATCGAGGTACCTAGCCTTATAAAAACCTGGCGGTGAACCTAAAAAAATAACTAGCTACCTTGCGACACTAGCAACACTAATGCAGCGATCAGAAAAATGATCGCTTAGTGACACTGGCAAAAGGGGGTGAAAGGGTTAACTCTAGGGGCAATCAGGGGGTTAAACCTTTATTGGGGGGTGGTAGGGGGCTACCCTGGCAGTTTTTACTGTCACAACTGACACTGAATGCAGTGATCAGTAAATAAATGATCACTGCAATCAGTGACACTGTGACTGGGGGAGAGGGGATCGGTGGGTGATCGGGGGGGTGATCGGGGGGGGGGGGGGTTGTGTGCCTACGTGTTAGTGTAGTGTTGGTGCACACTTACTTTCACTTCTCCTCGTAGTCCGGTCAAAAAGACCGCCCCGAGGAGAATGACATCACTTCCTCCCTGCCTGTGTTTACTATATACAGCGGGGGAAGCTTCTCATTCGCCAGGAGCGATCGAGAGGGGATGGCCCGAAACCAACGGCCATCCCCTCATCCTGGATCGCTCCTGCAGCGAAACGGACCACCGCATCCAGCGGGAGGGGGTCCGATCGGACCCCCCACCCGCTGGAAGGCAAGCACGTACATGTACGTGCTTGTGCCTGTACATGCCATTGTGATGACGTACATTGGCATGCGGCGGTCCTTAAGTGGTTAAACAGTTTTTTTAATAAACCATTATTATATTTTAATAGATTGTACAGGTGACGCCTCTTGAGAAAGTGACTCTCTGTCGCGAAACTAGTCGAGGAAAACGTCCAAACCCTGTATTCAATGACCCCTGACTTTTTGGAGGGGCAACATACATTATTGTAAATTCTAAAAAACCAATGTAATGATCATGTAATGTCTTTCAATATGTGTTTTTTCTGTAACTGTCTTCCTTTTTTGTGATGTCATTGATAAATAATATCTTTAATAAATATTTATATGTTTTTTAAATACCTTTTTCAATGTCGTTTTACCTTGTTGGTACCGAAATAGCCCCCCCTTTCTTCCCTCGCTGCTCACAGGTACCCTTCGAAGGCACCATTACTTGAGCTTCACATTTCTCTATTGAAACTTCTATGGGATGATGGTACCTCCTATACACATTTCCCTATAAGGCGATACCATACTTCAACGTTAGTAACTCCTATTGGGTTCAGGATCTCTACAGATCCCCCTCTGCTCAGCGAGGGTTCCTACAACTCCCTTTCCTTTCTCCCCTCCATTTCTTACTCTATTTCTTATTCCACTTCACTCTTCTCATCCTCCCGCTTCTCCTTCTCTCTCTTCCACTCTCCTCTTTCCTCAGACTCAATTATAAACTGTTCCCCAGCCTTTCAAAATATGGTATGGATTAGGACTTTATTTCATCAGTTCCTCCCTTTCATTCAACAACACCCATGTATAGAGTCTTTCAGGCTCAGCTTAAAGTGTAAAGTAGGGATGAGCTTCGTGTTCGAGTCGAACGTACGTTCGACTCGAACATTGGCTGTTCGTCCGTTCGGCGAAATCCGAACTCTTGGTCCGTTTGCGTCAAAATTCGTGCGGCGCTCACGGCCCACAATGCACTGCGATGGCGCAGTGCATTGCTGGCTCATGATTGGCCAAGCATGCACTGTGACCCCGCATGCTTGGCCAATCGCAGCGCCAGCAGCGAGGAGAGCCATGATTGGCCACAGGCAGGATGCCTGTGGCCAATCATAGCTCAGGCTGTGTAGTGCACGCCCCACACTATATAAGGCCGCCATTGAGGCGGCCTCGTGTAGTGTGTTGGCATCTGAAGCAGTGGGTGTTCTGTGTACCTTCAACACAGTACACACCGATCGTTTTTGGCTGATTTCCTATCTTGCTCTTGTGTAGTGGTTATTGTCTGTGCCATGACCGCAGTATACACTACTATATTCACCTCACCTATATAGCTAGTGATCTATCTTTAATAATAGAGCTTGCAGTCAGTAGTGTTAGGAGATAGTGCGTGCTGTCTGCGTGCTCTGTACCCAGTACATACCGCTATAATCCACCTACATAGCTCTTCTCTATTTGAGCCCACTTGCCATCTGCAGGAGTTATTGGAAGTTGTGTGTGCCTCCAGCACAGCACAGTATACATCTGTATATACCCCTTTATCTCTGCTGTTTTCTGGTTATTGTCTGCGTGCCCTGACCGCAGTATACACCGCAATATTCACCTCACCTATATAGCTAGTGATCTATCTTTAATAATAGAGCTTGCAGTCAGTAGTGTTAGGAGATAGTGCGTGCTGTCTGCGTGCTCTGTACCCAGTACATACCGCTATAATCCACCTACATAGCTGTTCTCTATTTGAGCCCAATTGCCATCTGCAGGAGTTATTGGAAGTTGTGTGTGCCTCCAGCACAGCACAGTATACATCTGTATATACCCCTTTATCTCTGCTGTTTTCTGGTTATTGTCTGCGTGCCCTGACCGCAGTATACACCGCGATATTCACCTCAGCCTAAGGCCCAATTTTTCTGCCCCTGTTTAACAGGGGCGTTTAAGTACAATTTTTGATGCAATGCTTTGCAGCAGGGCTAATTCCAGCAAAAAAACTAGAGTATATGGAAGAGGTTGCAGTGTGGTGGCACCAGCAGCAGTGCCTAAGGCCAAATTTTTCTGCCCCTGTTTAACAGGGACATGTAATTACAATTCTTGATATAATATTTCACAGGAGGGCCCCTTCCTGTGCCCACCCAGAGTAACGGTGAGGACTTATAGTGTTGTGGCACCAGCACCACAACCACCAAAGGTCAATTTTTCTACCACTGTTCAACAATGGCATGTAATTACAATTCTTGATATAATCGTTCACAGCAGGGCGCTCCAGCGCCCACCAAGAGTCACTTTGAGGGCTTACAATGTTGTGGCAAAACCAACACCTTGTTCTGCCATTTCTGCAGAGCATATAGGGCAGGCCCCTACTTTCAAACATCCAACTTACAAACATCTCCTACTTGCAAACGCAAGGAGACAGCAGCAAGTGAGATGAAAAAAGATGGACGACAAAACAAATTATACAGGGGTGATAACCCTTCCCTATGTTTTCCAAAAAGCTTAATAATAGTTTTTTTGACTGGAGCTACACTTTAAAAATGTACCAGTTGAAAATTACAAACAGATTCAACTTAACACAACAAACCTACACAGTCCCTGTCTTGTTTGCACCGCCTGTATACTGCTGTTCTGAGTATATAGGGCCTGGGGGCCACACGCATTTCCTTTTTTTAATATGGGTACAGGGTTCCCCTTAATATGCGTACAAGACCCAAATAGGCTGGTAATGGGCAGGGAGGGCTACCCATGCCATTTTTCTCAATGATTTTCAACCATATTGCAGGAACCAGATATAACATTAAAACCGCAAGCAGTTTTAAATGGTGTTATTTCCGTTTAATGTCATTTTGTGCAGGGACTGTTCTAAACACGGGAAACACGTGGCACTTCACAGGCATACTACAGACACCCCCCAGGCACCATATTTAAAGGAATATTTCACTTTTTTTTCACTTTAATCATCATTAAAATCAGTGCTCCCGCCAAAACGGCCATTTTTAAAAACATTTTAGGCATTGACCCATGTCCCCTGGGGCAGGAGGCAGGTCCCCAAACCCTTTTTAGGACAGTATTTTGCATATTAGCCGTTAAAATTAGCACTTTCCATTTCGAACGTTCGAGTCCCATAGACTTCAATGGGGTTCTAACGTTCGTAACGAACGTGGGGTCCGTTCGAAAGTTCTGGTACGAACCGAACCGGGGGGTGTTCGGCTCATCCCTAGTGTAAAGGCTTATTTTTGTTTTAATGCCCTCCCTCAAGGGAAACACTGTCTGTTTGTAATAGTGAAATGCATTCTGTGCCGTCCCCAGTTGGGGCATTTTGTCAAACTTTTTTTTACACCTGTACTGTTCCTAACTCCAATAAACCTTTTTTTGAAACTCCAAAAAATTAAAAAAATGGCCCTTTAAGAGCAATTGTCTGGAGACGGGTGGGGGAAAATCTTGCCGCAGAGACCACTTTTATCTTGTAGAGGACCGCCTGCTGAAGAAGAGGATATCAGGGTTATGGCAGATAGCTACTGCCATAACAACGATATCCTCCATCAAACAGCCAACGTAAAACTGCGGCGGGCGGTCCGTAAGTGGTTAAAATTAAAAAGTGTTTTTTCCAAAAACAAATCATGTTTGAAAAATCGCTGCGCAAATACTGTGTGAAAAAAAAATTGCAACACCCACCATTCTTATCTGTAGGGCCTTTGCTTTAAAATATATATATAATGTTTGGGCGTTCGAAGTAATTTTCTTGCAAAAAAAAAAATATTTTTTCATGTAAACAAAAAGTGTCAGAAAGGGCTTTGTCTTCAAGTGGTTAGAAGAGTGGGTGATGTGTGCTATAAGCTTCTAAAGCCCCATACACACTATCAGATTTTCTGCTGACTTTTTCCTTCAGATTTACCAAAACGATATAATATGAGGTCAAACCTTAGTTTCAATTTGTATGCAATTTGTAAACCAGTCATTTTATGCCCTTTGAAACTCTGAAAGGTAGTATGGAGTGAAATCAAAAATTCACTCCCTTAGAAAGCATGAAGGCATTGCTTGGTTTTAGGGGTCCTGTACACGGCTAGGCTCCCAAAAAGTCTCACACATCTTCAGGAGAAGCAACAGAATGTATTTTGGGGTGTAATTCCACATATAACCATGGCATGTGTGAGCAATATATAATTTAGTGACAACTTTGTGTAATTTTTTTTTTTTTTTCTTGTCATTTTTCAATCACTCGTGACAAAAAAATTAAAATATTCAATGGGCTCAACATGCCTCTCGGCAATTTCCTTGGGGTGTCTATTTTTCAAAATGGGGTCATTGGGGGGGGGGTGTACTGCCCTGCCATTTTAGCACCTCAAGAAATCAGATAGATTGTCATGATCTAAAAGCTTATTGACATTTTTTTGAACCAAAGACATGTGGCTGAATACATTTTGGCCTAAATGTATGACTAAAATTGAGATTATTGTAATTTTCTTCTAAAAAAACTTAGGTAATATATTTTTTTTTCAAAATTGTCTTTTTTTTTCCATTTCAAAAAATCGCAGAGGCAATCAAATGCCATCAAAAGAAAGCTTTATTTGTGGGGAAAAAGGGATGCAAATTTTGTTTGGGTACAACAGTGCATGACCGTGCAATTACCAGTTAAATCAGCGCAGTGCCAAATTGTAAAAATTGCTCTGGTCATTGAACAGCCTAATCTTCCGGGGCTGAAGTTGTTAACTGGCAATTGCTCGGTCATTGTATACAAATTCAAATTTTATTATTTTTTCACAAAAATGGAGCTTTCTTTTGGTGATCAGTGATAATACTATCAGACATGTGCACTGCTGAAAAAATGTGTTCGATTTAGTTTCTTTTGTTATGTTTCTGAAGATTCAGAATTCAAAAATTCGAAATTCAAAAATTCAGAAATTCGAAAATGCGAAAATTCGGAAATCTAGAAATTCAAAAATGAGAAAGAAAATCTGAAATTTCGAAATAATAACCAACTAATAATAACTAACTGTTAAGATACATTTCCTTCCAAATTTGGCTGTTAGTAAATGTTAGACATGTGCATTTCGTTTCGTTCCGAATTGAAATTCGGATGAATTTTCAATATTCGGACATTCGGATGCATCCGAACTACCGAATTACAATGCTAACAAATTCAAACGAAATTCGAATCAAATTCGAAAAATGACATTTTGTGACCCGAATTTGGGGCCATGTATCTCGGGGCCACTTGTAGCTAGAAACCCCCAATGGTATGCAAACACAGTAGAACTAGCACTTCAACCTCTCCAAATTTGGGGTTTCTAACTCCAAGTGACCCCGAGTTACGGGGCCCCAAAGTCGGGTCGCAAAATGTCAAGCACTTTTCTGCAGCAGAGAACGACATTTTGCGACCCGAATTTGGGGTCACGTATCTCGGGGCCACTTGTAGCTAGAAATCCCCAATGATATACAAACACAGTAGAACTAGCGCTATAACCTCTCCAAATTTGGGGTTTCTAGCACCAAGTGAGCCCGAGATACATGGCCCTAAAGTCGGGTCGCAAAATATTTTCGAATCTGGTTGAAATAGTTTCAAATGCAGTTGAAATAATTTCGAATCATGTTGAAATAATTTTGAATCCGGTAGAAATATTTTCGAATTTGATTGAAATAACCCCAATTGGTGATTTTGTGTGTGTATACCAAATCTGGGGTTTCTAGCTCAAAGTGGCCCCGAGATACGTGGCCCTAAAGTCGGGTCGCAAAATATTTTTGAATCCAGTTGAAATTGTTTCAAATGCAGTTGAAATAATTTCAAAGCATGTTGAAATCATTTCGAATCCAGTAGAAATATTTTTAAATTTGGTTGAAATAACCCCAATTGGTGATTTTGTAGTGCTAGTTCTATTGTGTTTGCATACCAAATTTGGGGTTCCTAGCTACAAGTGGCCCCGAGATACGTGGCCCCAAAGTTGGGTCGCAAAAGGTCATTCTCTTCTGCAGAAAAGTACCGTATATACTCGAGTATAGGCCGACCCGAATATAAGCCGAGGCCCCCAATTTACCCCCAAAAAACTGGAAAAAATTATTGACTCGTGTATAAGCCGAGGGTGAGACATGCCTGTCCATCCCTGTGTGTCCGTCCATCCCTGTGGGTCCATCCATCCCTGTGTGTGTGTCCATGCATCCGTGTGTGTGTGTGTGTGTGTCCATGCATCCGTGTGTGTGTGTGTCCATGCATCCGTGTGTGTGTGTGTGTGTGTGTCCATGCATCCGTGTGTGTGTGTGTGTGTGTGTGTCCATGCATCCGTGTGTGTGTGTGTGTGTGTGTCCATGCATGTGTGTGTGTGTGTGTGTGTGTCCATGCATGTGTGTGTGTGTGTGTGTCCATGCATGTGTGTGTGTGTGTGTGTGTCCATGCATGTGTGTGTGTGTGTGTGTGTCCATGCATGTGTGTGTGTGTGTGTGTGTGTGTGTGTGTCCGTGCAGCCTACCTGTGTCCAGCCTGCCTGTGTCCGTCCAGCCTGCGTCCCGTCCAGCCTGCGTCCCGTCCCGGCCCGGCCCGTCCCGGCCCGTCCCGGCCCGGCCCGTCCCGTCCCGAGCCGAGCCTCCGTCCTTCAGCTCTTCGTCGGCGGCCATTCTAGGATTCAAAAGCCGCGCCTCCGTCGGTGATAGGCGGAACACTCAATTTCCCACTGACTGCTGTTCCGCCTATCGGATGTCCGTGATAGGCGGAACACTCAATTTCCCAGCAGCCTGTGTTCCGCCTATCACGGGCATCGTCTCATCCTCGTCCGTAGTACGAGGATGAGACGATGCCCGTGATAGGCGGAACACAGGCTGCTGGGAAATTCAGTGTTCCGCCTATCACAGGCGAAGGCGGAGCCGGAGGCGCGGCTTTTGAATTCTAGAATGGCCGCTGTCTGTCTGCTCGACACGCTGATCGAGCGGGCAGACAGCGGTGACTCGAGTATAAGCCGAGGGGGGCACTTTCAGCCTCAAAAAAGAGACTGAAAATCTCGGCTTATACTCGAGTATATACGGTACTTATTGTCCATATCTCGGAGTCACTTGGTGCTAGGAACCCCACAACTTGTGGCAGGTGACATGGCAAGTGGACAATCCACAATTTGGTCATGTGGCAGGTCAAGTGGCACTCATGGCAGGTGTCATGGCAAGTGTAAAATACACAACTTGTGGCAGGTGATGTAGCAAATGGACCATACACAACTTGTAGCAGGTGATGTGGCAAGTGGACAATGACATACAGCATATGTACTTGCCTTGCGATCGACATCCGTGACTTCTTCAATCAGGCATGCTGACAACTTCATTGATGTGATAGATATAAATGAAATAAGATGTGTGTGTTTTTTTGCACTGGTATACTGCAAGTATGAGACGTTGATGTGACAGATGTATATAAGTAAGTAACTAACCATCTTCCAAAATTTCTAATTCAAATAGAAAAGATTAGAAAAAAATATAATTTAATAGAATAGAAAGAATATACAATCATCTTCTAAAATTCAAATTTCAAATAGAATAAATTAGAATTTCGAATAGTATGAATTCAAATTTTTTTATTAATTAATTTTAAATTTGGATAGAAAAGATTATAATAAAATAGAAAATAGACTAGAAAAACAATAGAACAGAATATAATATATTATATTTTATTCTGTTCTGTTCTATTGTTTTTCTAGTCTATTCTTTTATATTCTATTAAAATCTTTTCTATTAAAATCGAAATCATTATATACTAAATTCGAATTTCGGAAGATGGTGGTTTTATAATATATATATATGTATCTTTCCGACATTCGAATTTCGTATAGAATGAATTAGAATTTGAATAGAAAAGATTTGAATAGAAATAGAGAATAGACTAGAAAAACAGAATATAATATAGATACTATCTATTTCATTTTTTATTTCTTTTGCAGATTACTATTTGTTACTATTAGACTATTAGCATCTATTTAATTTTCTCACCAGATCTCTTGCAGACTGTTAGAACCAATTTCATTTTTTTGCAGATCATTATTTATTTCCATCAGATCTCCTGCAGTATATTAACATCTATTTCATTTTTTTGCAGATCTCCTGCAGACTATTAGCATCTATTTCATTTTTCTTTCCTTGTTTGCATTAGAGCAGCCATTTCCTTTATTTTAGCAGATCTGCTGCAGACTATTCTATTCTATTCTATTCAAATTTGAATTTCAGAAAATGGTTGTATATTCTTTCTATTTTATTCTATTAAATTATATTTTTTTCTATTCTGTTCTAATCTTTTCTATTTGAATTAGAAATTTTGGAAGATGGTTAGTTACTTACTTATATATATCTGTCACATCAACTTTTCATATTTGTCATTGTCCACTTGCCACAAGTTGTGTATTGTATTTAGCCACTTGCACTGACACCAGCACCGTGATAGAGAGAACTGATATCAGCACCGTGACAGAAAGCACTGACACCAGCACCGTGATAGAGAGCACTGACATCAGCACCGTGACATAAAGCACTGACACCAGCACCGTGATATAGAGCACTGACACCTGCACCGTGATAGAGTGATCTGACACCAGCACCGTGATAGAGTGATCTGACACCAGCACCATGACATAAAGCACTGACACCAGCACCGTGACATAAAGCACTGACACCAGCACCGGGATAGAGTGCACTGACACCTGCACCTTGATAGAGTGCACCGACACCAGCACCGTGATAGAGAGAACTGACATCAGCACCGTGATATAAAGCACTGACACCAGCACCATGATATAAAGCACTGCCACCAGCACCGTGATAGAGTGCACTGACACCAGCACCGTAATAGAGAGCACTGACATCAGCACCGTGATAGAGAGCACTGACATCAGCACAGTGACATAAAGCACTGACACCAACACCATGATAGAGAGCACCAACACCAGCACCGAGATAGAGGGCACTAACAGCAGCAACCAGCAACTTGCTGCTGGGCCCCAAAAATATGACACCACTCAACCTCTTCAAACAGGAGGGTATGGGCATATAGTACGGTGTGCTTCTTTGTTTGTACAAGGAAGTGAGCCAAATGTAGAAAGAAGGTCTGTGTGCTCAATTAAAAAATAGTTTATAGAGATATACATGGTCTACTGGTCACATGTGTTGAATTCCTCCGAGATCCATGCCTCATTCATTTTTAGAAATGTGAGGTAGTTAACACTGTCGTGAGCTAGGCGAGTATGCTTATCGGTCACGATCCCCCCTGCTGCGCTGAACGTCCTTTCGGACAGGACACTGGACGAGGGGCAAGCCAACAGTTCGATTGCAAATTGGGAAAGTTCTGGCCAGAGGTCCAGCCTGCCCACCCAGTAATCCAGGGGTTCATCACTCCTCAGAGCGTCCACATCGGCCGTTAACCCAATGTAGTTGGACACCTGTCGGTCTAGGCGTTCCCTGATGCTGGATCCGGATGACACCTGTCGATGGGTCGGCTGAAAGAATGACCTCATATCAGAAGTCACCAACACATCTTCAAACCGGCCTCTTCTTGCAGGCGCTGTAGGATTGGTACCCGCAACTCCTTCTCTGGGAGTGGGAATTGCTCCTCTGCCAGCGCACGCAAAAGCAGAATGCAGCATTTCTGGAAGCAAGGCCTGGAAGTGCTCCATTCTGACAGCCCCCTGTGACGGCGGTAACATTTCCACCATTTTGTGTTTGTACCGGGGGTCTAAGTACGTTGCCACCCAGTACTGGTCCTTGACCCTTATGCTTTTTATACGGGGGTCCCTGTTAAAACACTGGAGCATGAAGGCCCCCATTTGCACTAAACTGGAAGCGGTTTAGTGGCCTGGCTCTTGCTCATCATCCAGGATAATGTCGTCCTCTTCATTCTCCTCTCCCCATCCACGCACAACAACAGGGATCCCAGAAAGGTTTAAAGCATGCTCTTCTTGCTCCTCCTCATCCGCCCCGGCACCATCCTCCTCTGACTCCTCTTCAGACTCCTGTTGTTGACTTGTCTCAGATAGAGTAGCCCCCTGGGAATTCATCCAGCATTGCGACTTCCTCATCTTCCCGCTCCTGCTCCTCCACAGCTTGATCAATGACACGACGCAATGCACGCTCCATAAAGAAGGCATAAGGTACCATGTCACTGATGGCGCCATGGCTGCGACTGACCAGTTTGGTGATCTCCTCAAATGGCCGCAGAAGTCTGCATGCGCCGTGCATGAGCAGCCACTGGCGCGGTGAAAAAAAAGCCAGCCCCCCAGAACCTGTTCTGCCGCAGAGTTCATACAGGTAGACGTTAACTGCACATTTCTGCTGGAGCAGCCTATCAAGCATATAGAAGGTTGAGTTCCATCGCGTCAGGCAATCGCAAATAAGACGTCTGACCGGCAGATTGTGTCGCCGCTGAATGTCAGCAAGGCGAGCCATGGCCGTGTAATATTTTCTGAAATGGCCCGAGATTTTTCTTGCCTGCCGCAAGATGTCCTGGACCCCATTTATTTGACAACGAATCGCTGCACGATCAAGTTTAAGACGTGTGCGATGCATGGCATGTGCGTAATTTTGCCCTGTTTCAATGCGCTAAGCAGATTGGCACCGTTGTCACACAGCACTTTACCAACTGTCAAATTGAGCGGTGTTAGCCCTGATCTGCCTGTGAACACAAAGCTTAAAGAGGAGGGCCGGTTATGCAAAAAAAAAAAAAAGTCAGCAGCTGCAAACACTGCAGCTGCTGACTTAATCAACACACTCACCTGTCCAGGATGCCCGCGATGTCGGCCGCCCGAGGCCGACCCGTCCCTCGGCTCTCGGGTCCCGGTGCTGCCATTCCTTGTAAGGGAAACAGGCAGTGGAGTCTTACGGCTTCACTGCCCGTTTCCTACTGCGCATGCGCGAGTCCCGCAGCTACTGCGCATGCGCGAGTCCCGCAGCGCTTTCTGAATGGGACGCGCTGTGTTCTGGAACACACAGTTCCCAGAACACAGCGCGACTCATTACCCAGAAGACGCCGCGACGAAGACAGAAGACAGAAGATCTCCGCGGAGGAGGAAGAGGAAGATTAGGAGAAAGTGCCTAGCAACAGGCATTTCTGGTAAGTAAAAAAAAATAATTTTTTTTCATTTTTTTTTTTTTATATTTTTTTGTAATTTTTTATATTTTTTTTGTTTTCAGGGTGGCCCTCCACTTTAAAGGAGTGCCGGGCCAGTGGGGCTCTTGGCTTCCAAGCACAACAGACACAGCACGGCATGGCAACGTCTCACCTGGCATGTCGAATAGGTTCTGGGGAGCTTGGGCGGAGCAGCGGAAAAGAAGCTAGCAGCGGAAAAGGAGGAGTCAGCTGAGGAGGAGAGGGAGGAGGATGGAGTAGGAGGAGGAGGAGAAGAAGAGCCAGGCCTGCATGCAATCCGTGGCGGTAAAACCAAATCTACACGGGTGCCACGGGTTACATGCTTGACGGCCGTCAGAAGGTTCACCCAGTGGGCAGTAAAAGTGATATACCTTCCCTGCTTGCTAGACCACGTGTCTGTGGTCAGATGTATCTTGGCACCGACACTGTGTGCCAGAGATACATTCACTTGCCGCTGAACATGGCCATATAGCTCTGGGATGCCCTTCTCTGAGAAATACTTCCTTCCTGGAACCTTCCATTGTGGTGTTCCAATGGCCACAAATTTTTGAAAGGCCTCCGAGTCTACCAGTTTATATGGCAGTAGTTGGCGGGCTATCAGTTCTGACAAGACAGCCGTCAACCGTTGGGCAAGAGGGTTATCTGACAGCATCCTTTTTTTACGCTCGAACATTAGGCCCACGGAAGCCTGCCTTTTTGCAGAAAAACGTGAGCTTGGCGTGATGGAAGGTGGAGTGGAGGACAGTTGTGAGGAGAGAGGAGAAGGAGATGTAGAAGACGAGGCTGGACGGTGAGAGCCTGGAGTGTGGCTTTGTGTGATCCGTTGCTCCCACTGGGCTCGGTGATGGCTGCTCATGTGCCTTCTTAAGGTGGTAGTCCCTAGGTGAGTGTTGGGCTTACCGCGACTAATGCGTTGACTGCAAAGATTGCAGATGGCAACACTATTGTTAGCAGCGGACACGTTAAAAAAAAGCCCACACTGCGGAGCCATGTGCCGGCTTCCTGGGAGTGCCAGATGTGACCGTACATGGTCGATGACTCGCTCCTGATACATTAGCAGTCTGCTTTGTCCCTCCTGTGCAATGTAAGTTATTCCTGCTTCTCCTCCCTATCTGCTGGTCCATATCTCCCTCTGAACTCCCCTCCTCTTCCTCTCTTGTAGGCACCCACGTGACATCACTAGACACGTCATCATCAACGTCACCTTCCCCACTGCTATAAGTAGAGATCTCGGAGTAGGCAGCAACACCGGGGACCAACCTCCTCCTTGGGCTGATCTGGGTACTGTCGTCAGACTGCTGTGTGGCGGTTGTTGCTACCTCCTCTTCCTGATCCAATGCCAAGAGTGGCTGCGCATCAGAAATGTCTTGATATGGATGGGAAAATAATTCCTGTGACTCAAGCGGAAGGTATGTGGTGGTGGCGGTGGTGTTTTTGGTGGTAGTGTCTTTGGGGGTGCACATAGCAGAGAGTGAAGAAGAGGGTGCAGATCGAGAGGATGAGGAGGGTGCAGAAGAGTAAGGCTGAGTGAGCGACTCAACCAAGTCTGGTGCGTCCTTTAAAGTAATTGAACGCACCTTCTGCAACTTCCCACTTTGGCTCAAGCCTGTTGCTCCTGCCCTACCCCTACCACCCCTGCAGAAGGGCCTGCCTCTTCCTCTGCCTGTCATTTTTTAAATGACCCTGTGACAAAACTCTCAGTCCCTATACTGATAAAGGACTGCTGCAGAATAGGGCAGCAGTCAGCAGTAGTGCACCTCAACCCTATATATTGTGGATCTATACCAGTCCTTAAGGATTAGCAGACTGTACCTCACTCAACCCTATGTACTGTAGTACACTATACCTTACCAGTCCTTATAATGACCTTTGTGGAACTAGTAGGTTGTGAATGATTAGCAGACTGTACCTCAGTCCATATACTGATAAAGGACTGCTGCAGCAGAAGGGCAGCAGTCAGCAGTAGTGCACCTCAACCCTATATATTGTGGACCTATACCAGTCCTTAAGGAATAGCAGACTGTACCTCACTCAACCCTATGTACTGTACTACCCTATACCTTACCAGTCCTTATAAGGACCTTTGTGGAACTAGTAGGTTGTGAATGATTAGCAGACTGTACCTCAGTCCATATACTGATAAAGGACTGCTGCAGCAGAAGGGCAGCAGTCAGCAGTAGTGCACCTCAACCCTATATATTGTGGATCTATACCAGTCCTTAAGGAATAGCAGACTGTACTTCACTCAACCCTATGTACTGTAGTACCCTATACCTTACCAGTCCTTATAAGGACCTTTGTGGAACTAGTAGGTTGTGAATGATGAGCAGACTGTACCTCAGTCCCTATACTCATAAAGGACTACTGCAGCAGAAGGGCAGCAGTCAAGTATAATATTCTTTCTATATTTGGAAGAAAGAATATTATACGTGTACAAGCCTATTACCATACCAGTCCTGAAAAGAACCTTTGTGGACCTATTAGTAACAGCTACTGATTAAACTGACTGTCCCTCACTGCCACACACAGCTTCCTGCCTGTCCCTATTTAAACTGACAAAACACAGGCTGCTGGAACAATAACTTGAATAGCACTCAAAACTATATCCTGTACTACTTTACCATACCAGTCCTGAAAAGGACTTTTGTGGACCTAATAGTAACAGCTAATGATTAAACTGACTGTCCCTGCTGCACACAGCATCCTGTCCCTCTCTCTACACTGACAAAAGACAGGCTGCTGCAACAATCACTAGCACAGCAGTGCCTCAAACCTATATCCTGAACTACACCTATACCATACCAGTCCTGAAAAGAACTTTTGTGGACCTAATAGCTAGCGATTTGGGTCACTGCAGTCTCTCCCTGCTCCACACAGCAACCTCTCCCTATAGTGACATACGAAAGAATGTAAAATGGCCGCCGGATCGGGTCTATTTATAAGTTAGGGGGAATGTCCAAGTGTCCATGTGCTGTAATGTCTCAATTGGCTGTCCTGTACCCCATGATGGATGTGTCATCATAGGTCAAAGTTCTTTTACACAGTAAACACGGAAGTCCGCCGGGTGAACGGCGGCAATAGTCCGCCGATTGGGCGGACCGCGAATAGCCAAAATTCGCTGCGAAACGACTGCTGGGCGAACCATCCCTATAGAAGTGGAAAGAGTAATATTTGTTAAAATTTGTATTTATTAGAAAAAATATAAAATAAATGGCTATGACATAAACCAACATGAAATATTTACAATGGACAATGTTCAGGGATGTGGAGACAAAATAGAGGACATAAACCCATTCTATTGAGACATACAGTGGTGTGAAAAAGTGTTTGCCCCCTTCCTCATTTCCTGTTCCTTTGCATGTTTGTCACACTTAAGTGTTTCGGAACATCAAACCAATTTAAACAATAGTCAAGGACAACACAAGTAAACACAAAATGCAATTTGTAAATGAAGGTGTTTATTATTAAAGGTGAAAAAAAATCCAAACCATCATGGCCCTGTGTGAAAAAGTGATTGCCCCCCCTTGTTAAAACATACTATAACTGTGGTTGTCCACACCTGAGTTCAATTTCTCTAGCCACACCCAGGCCTGATTATTGCCACACCTCATCCAAGAGGTCACAAAAGACCCCACAACAACGTCCAAGGAACTGCAGGCCTCACTTGCCTCAGTTAAGGTCAGCTTTCATGCCTCCACCATCAGGAAAAGACTGGGCAAAAATGGCCTGCATGGCAGAGTTCCAAGGAGAAAACCACTGCTGAGCAAACATCAAACATCAAAGCTCGTCTCAATTTCTCCACAACACATCTTGATGATCCCCAAGACTTTTGGGACAACATTCTGTGGACCGATGAGACAAAAGTGGAACTCTTTGGAAGGTGTGTGTCCAAGTATATCTGGCGTAGAAGGAACACTGCATTTCATAAAAAGAACATTATACCAACAGTAAAATATGGTGGTGGTAGTGTGATGGTCTGGGGCTGTTTTGCTGCTTCAGGACCTGGAAGACTTGCCGTGATAAAAGGAACTATGAATTCTGCTGTCTACCAAGAGATCCTGCAGGAGAATGTCCGACCATCTGTTCGTGTACTCAAGCTGAAACGAACTTGGGTTCTGCAGCAGGACAATGATCCTAAACACACCAGCAAGTCCACCACCGAATGGCTGAAGAAAAACAAAATGAAGACTTTGGAGTGGCCTAGCCAAAGTCCTGACCTGAATCCTATTGAGATGTTGTGGTATGACCTTAAAAAGGCCGTTCATGCTCGAAAACCCTCTAATGTAACTGAATTAGGACAATTCTGCAAAGATGAGTGGGCCACAATTCCTCCAGGACGCTGTAAAAGCCTCATTGTACGTTATCGTAAACGCTTGGTTGCAGTTGTTGCTGCTAAGGGTGGCCCAACCAGTTATTAGGTTTAGGGGGCAATCACTTTTTCACACAGGGCCATGATGGTTTGGATTTTTTTTCACCTTTAATAATAAACACCTTCATTTACAAATTGCATTTTGTGTTTACTTGTGTTGTCCTTGACTATTGTTTAAATTGGTTTGATGTTCCGAAACACTTAAGTGTGACAAACATGCAAAGGAACAGGAAATGAGGAAGGGGGCAAACACTTTTTCACACCACTTTAATAGTATACAATAGATATAGCCCACCTTCGTGGGTCAGTTCACAAGCACATTTCTCATTGCACACATTCTGGATCACTTCCATTTACATTGATCATCCTTTCCATTTGTAACTTATAGGTATTTATTCACCATCACCCCCTGTGTTTCCATTCACCGTTTACCTCACTCATTATCTTTACCTTTATAACTTATTTACATTTAACATTAGTCACTTTCCTTTCTCATGCATTTAACTTTACATCTTAGGTTTCCCATCAGGCTCACTGCTTTTACCCTTCACAAGGGTTGTCCACTCACACACACGCGGCCAATTGTCTGTGTTGGTTGTTATCACCACGGTGCCCGGAGATGAGAGCCTGCTATTTTTTAGCAACTTTCGATACTGCACTGCCACTGCGCAGATGTAGATGTAAGTTTAATATGCAGCCCGGTAACAAACCTTCATATACAATTTTTCCTATTTATTTGCTTTGTTTTTTATGTTTTCTTACCCCTACCTCAACTAAGATCAATTATCTTTTGAGACCATTTAGAAATAATATTTTTTGTTTTTAATATTTTCCATGGTTTATGCTTTTGATGAGTGGCTACAAGGCCGTGAAACGCATCAACCCTTATGCCCCATACACAAAGTCGGAAATTCCCGACAGAAAAAGTCCGATCAGATTATGCTGTCGGAAAATCCAATTGTGCGTGGGCATGCTCAGAATAAATTATGAGACGAAAGCTATTGGCTACTGGCCTCTTTATAATCCCGTCGTACGTGATTTACATCACCTTGTTCTGAACGATCGGATTCTCCGACAACTGTGTGCGACCGTATGTTTGCAACACAAGTTTCGGCCAAAATCCATCGGAAAAAATCCAATGAATTTTGTGGTCAGATTGTCCGACCGTGTGTACAGGGCATTACACTTTACTATCATTCTACCATGGACCAATTCATATTCTCTGCGGTTTTATGCATGCTTATAGTCATTTATTATATGAATTATGTTTATTTATTTTTTATTTTTTATCCCCTCTTCTCCCAGACTTTCAATATATTTAGTATTGTTTTTGACTTACCTATGTTTATAATACGTATCCATTTTCTGTTCTATAACTGTCTCATTGATTGCAGACTACTATGTAACTTATGTTGTAAATGATCAAATGCTTTTGGAGGTTATATACCCATTAAGTTGTATGTTAGATTATACAACATGAATAAACAGTATTTCCCAGTCACTTGACTTCCTTTTGTGCTGCTGTGTGCTTCATACAAAGTCCCACCATTTGCTCTCAATTTTAATCAATGATAGGCATGGAGGCAGGTACCCCTTTGGTCCCTGCTTCATATTAAAAAATAAAAAAATAAAACCACAAAGTCTTCTTCTTCTTTTCTCTTGCTCCGCCGATGGACCGAAAAAAATAAATAAAATGCAACCGACCCTAATCCCATGAGGGCGTTTCTGTAACTGGGTTGTGGGGATGAGGCCCTTGTCCCCATCAACATGGGGACACGGTGCTTTGGCTACCCCTCCAAGCACCCTCCCCATGTATATTGCCGGGGCCGACAATTCATTATAGCCGCGAGTACTTTTAAATGACTTTTTGTGCAGGGACTGTTGTAAACACGGGAAACACGCGCCACTTTACAGGCATACTATAGATGCCCTAGGTATGAAATTTAAAGGAATATTTCACTTTTATTGTTTCACTTTAAGCATTATTAATATCACTGCTCCCGAAAAAAACGGGCATGTTTAAAACTTTTTTTTGCATTGATACATGTCCCCTGGGCCAGGACCCAGGTCCCCAATCCCTTTTTATGGCAATAACTTGCATATAAGCCTTTAAAATGAGCACTTTTGATTTTTCATGTTCGTGTCCCATAGACTTTAATGGTGTTCACGTGTTCGAACAATTTTTTTTCCCTGTTCGCATGTTCTACTGCAAACCCAAATCGGGGGTGTTCGGTTCATCTTATGATTTTATGGTTTTATGGGGAGTTCCAGCAATTAACACTGTTATATCCTCTGTAAACAAAACCCTGACTTGTCCAGTAGACAATGCTCATATGCTAAAGGGTCCAACAGATAAGATGTCCTTTAAAAAAAAATATATATATACATATATTTCGCTCGCGGGTTCAGTCATTCAAATCTGCGCTGGCGTTCAGAGGCCTACAGCTACACCACCCTGAAAGTGCCCAATCTCGTCTGGTCTTGGGGGCTAAGCAGGGTCAGGCCTGGTTAGTACCTGAATGGGAGACCGCCTGGAAATTCCATGTGCCTTAGACTTCTAGGACCAGATTTTAGAAGTACTCAAAGTTATTCCTGATCAGCAGGCCCAGGGTTTGGACAGCATATCAGAAGAGTTTTATAATGGACACTATGAAAGATTTTTATTCTCCAGGTCTCACGGCTCATGCTAAGGCTTGTACATGTGCATAGAATCCAGCAATTAACACTGCTATATCCTCTAGACAAAAACCTGACTTGTCCAGTAGACAATGCTCATATGCTAAAGGATCCAACAGATAAGATGTTGAAGTTCCTTTTTTTAATTAAAAAAAAACTATATTTCGCTCGCAGGTTCAGTCATTCAAAGCTGCGCTGATGTCACATCACCCTGAAAGTGCCCAATATCATCTGATCTTGGGGGCTAAGCAGGGTCAGGCCTGGTTAGTACCTGCATGGGAGACCGCCTGGAAATTCCATGTGCTTCTATGACCAGATTATAGAGGTACTCAAAGTTATTCCTGATCAGCAGGCCCAGGGTTTGGCCAGCATATCAGAAGCGTTCTGTTTTATAGTTGACGCTATGAAAGATTTTATTCTCCAGGCCTCAAGGCTCATGCTAAGGCTGGTACATGTGCATAGAATCCTATGGTTGAAAGACGGTCAGCTGAAGCGCCATACAAAAAGTTCTTGGCCAGTTTACCTTTTTATGGTGAATGGTTATTTGGAGACAATCTGGATAAGTATATCCAAATAATTTCTAAGGGGAAAAGTTCAATTTTCTCCAGTTAAGAAGTTTAAGTATTTTTCTTTTTACATGTGCTTCTTCTCCAGTGCCAGGGTCATCTGCCT
Organism: Lithobates pipiens; assembly: GCF_037356315.1. Taxonomy (NCBI): domain Eukaryota; kingdom Metazoa; phylum Chordata; class Amphibia; order Anura; family Ranidae; genus Lithobates; species Lithobates pipiens. Next base: position 156,588,812 of record NW_027507785.1, read on the forward strand.
CCAGGCAGTTACGATGGCCTCCACCATCAGGATTCAAGTGATAAACCTCTGGGTCAGTTCCAGGGTCAAAAGAGGACCTGGGGGAGGTAACCCACAAAACAAAATACTAAAGCCTTATGAAAGGGTGCCCCTGCTCGCTCAAGTGGGGGGAAGGCTTCTACAGCTTTCAAGGGTCTGGCAGGAACAATGTCAGAGTTCCCGTCTCTTCGTTTTCTCAGATCAAAACATTCCCAGAGATCCAGTAAAAAGTCGTCTCTTTCTAGCTTTGGATCATCTCTTGTCTCGAAGAGTGATATTGGTGGTCCCCTTGGTAGAGCAAGAATTTGGGTTTTTCTAACCTTTTTTTTTTTACGGGGATGTCAGACCCATTTTAGGTCTCAAAGATCTAAACCGGGTTTGAATATCCATTCTTTTTGCATGGAGTCAATCCGATCAGTAGTATCCATCCTACAAGGGGGATAACTTCTGGTGTCAATCGACGTCAAGGATGCTTTTTTCCATGTGCCATTTTTTTCCCCCGCTCACCAGAAATTTACGCTTCAAGGTAGAAAATCTTAATTTTCAGTTTGTAGCTCTGCCTTTCAGTCTAGCTACTTCACCTCGAGTGTTTACAAAGGTCCTGGCTCCTCCTTTAGCCAGGGTAATGGCTCAAGGTATAACAATACTAGCCTATTTAGATCTTCTCTTCATAGATCAATTCGGTAGCCCACTTAATCCAAACTTTGGTCACTGCAGTTAGCTACCTGGAATACCTAGGTTGGATTCTCAGACTAGAGAAATCCTCTTTAAATCCATCAAGGAGATTGCTGTACTTGGGGCGGATCATTGATACAGCTCAAAAGAGGATGTTTTTTTCGACAGGAAAGGGTCAGTTCCATAAGGGAACTGATTAAGTTACTCAAGTCAAAGAAGAATCCTTCTATTCGGCTTTGCATGAATTTGTTGGGAAAGATGGTGGCTTCTTTCGAAGCCATTCCTTATGTGTGCTTTCATTAAAGACTGCTGCAAAACAGTATCCTGTCAACTGGGAACAAGAAGGCCCAAGCTCTGGGCTTCCTATGCTTTTATTCCCCCAATGTTCGTCAGAGCCCCAACTGATGGTTGATATCCAAGAATCTTCAGAAAGAGGAATCCTTTCTACCAGTTACCTGGAAGGTGATAACAACAGACGCCAGCCTTCTGGGCTGAGGCGCAGTCCTGGAAGAAGCATCTGTCCTAAGGAAATTGTCCAAATCAGTGATGACCTTGTCCATCAATATTCTAGAGATTCGGGCAGTAGGCCTGGTCCTTGAGGCCTGGATGCTCAAACTATGGAATTGTCCTATCAGGACCCAATCTGACAGTGTCACAGCTGTGGCTTTTAGAATTCACCAAGGGGGCATGAGAAGTCGTGCGGCCCGGGAAGAGGTGAATTATAGTCTACCTTGGCAGAAAACAACATTCCTTGCCTATTAACAATTTTCATTCCAGGAATAGGAATTGACAGGCGGACTGTAAGGGCTTACCTAGATTGGAGTCCATGTTGCAGAGATGTAGGCTCACCCTTGCAAATAAACACAGCCCACAGTAACAAACAGATAAGCTACCTGGGCTGTGAATCTGTGCACGGGGGCTTGACAGGAATTTGCCAAAGGATTGTCCAGGTAAAGCCGTAGTCAGGGATTCCAGAAGACAGAATAAACGATATACAAGCCAGGGTCGGTAGCCGGGGTCAGTCTTGGAACTCAGGAACTCAGGAACTCAGGAACTCAGGAACCTTTGGCAACAAGAGACAATGAACTGACAAAGCCCTCAGAGTGAGGCAGTGTTTTATACCCTAGCTGATTAGGTAACCTGCCACAGCTGATCCAAGAGTGAAAGGTACAAACAGAATTGCCCACAGTACTAATGCAAAACTAGACATGGCTGGAAAGCAGGCAGAATAGAACTGAGGTGTGGCTCAGAGGTAAGGTAACGGGAACAACTACTGGCAGTCATGAGTTCAATACCACCCAGAGCCACTTGAGGCGTGACTACACCTGGCTGTCCAAAATACACGGTAGGGACCGTGACACGGACTACTTGAGTCGCCAACAATTGTTCCTTGGAGAATGGTCCTTTCTCCCCAACATGTTTCTGTTGATACACCAGAAGATGGGGAGTTCCAAATGTGGAACTTTGTGTCAAGGACAAGGGATCCGATGGCATACGAAACAGATGCCTTGATTTTTTCCATGGGATCAGTTTTTTACTGCTCTATGTGTTCCATCCTGTTCTGCTGCATCCGTGCCTTCTTCGTAGGATCAAGCAAGAAGAGAAGGAGGGGATTCTTGTGGCCCAGGAGATCTTGGTTTGCTGAGATTGTAAAGATGATGGTGGGGGACCTTGGGCCCTACCACTATGGCCAGACCTTCTCTCGCGAGGTCCGGTATTCCATCCTACCTTACAAAATCTAAATTAGCAGTTTGGCTATTGAGACCCACATTCTGAAAGATCGTGGGGGGTTAGCCTCAGTAGTTCTACTTTGGTAAATGCTTGGAAGCCGGCCTCCAGAGTTAAGAATCTGGAAGGCATATGTCTCCTGATGGTTGGCACCCCAGGAAATATGTCATAGATAGGATCCTTGAATTCCTACAGATAGGATTAGAATTGAAGCTTGCCTTGTGTACTATCGATGGCTAGATGTCGGCCTTATCTGTCTTATTTTTCATCAACCACTTGCTTCTCTCTCTCTGGTTCCTAACTTTATTCAGCAGGTAACGTGGATTATTCGTCCAGTTTGGTCACCCCTGAACCCTTGGGACTTAATTTTAGTCCTGTCGGCTTATAGAAGCAGCCTTTTTTTGGAGAGAGTATGAGATATTCCCTTGGTCCTCTTGACGGGGGAAAAATAATTTTGTTGGGTGCCATATCTTCTGCAAGAAGAGTATCAGTGTTGGCTGCTCTTTCTTGTATGGAGCTGTGTTGGTTGTTCATAAGGATGAGGCTGTATTGCGGCCTCATCCTGAATTCCTACCGAAGGTAGTATCAGGTTTTCATTTAAACCAGGATATTGTTCTGCCTTCATTTTTTTCTGGAACTTCATTTCTGTGGAAGAAGGGTCACTACATTTTCTTGATGTGGTGAAAGCGTCAGGGTCTATTGAAAGTGACCACTCAGATTCATAAACAAACGTTTTGTTTGTGTTGACAGATGGTCCTAAAAGAAGACAGGCAGCATCGAAATCTACTGTTTCTAAATGGATTTGTCAAGTGATTGTTCAAACTTATGGTTTTAAGAGGAAAGTTCCTCCTTTTCAAATTAAAGTGCACTCCTCCAGGGCTGTTAGTGCTTCTTGGGCAGTGCATCACCAAGCCTCCATGGCTTAAATCTGCAAGGCTGCAACTTGGTCTTCAGTCAATACATTTACAGATTCTATTAAGTAGATGTAAAAGGCATGAGGACATCACCTTTGGGTGCTGTGTACTGCAGGTTGCAGTATGAGTCCTCTAGTCTCTTGGTGCCCTTTGTTGTGTCTCCTTCCCTTCAGTTAGCATTGCTATGGGACATCCCAGTAACTACTATGGCTCTGTGTCCTGTGATGTACGAGAAGAAAATAGGATTTTTATAACAGCTTACCTGTAAAATCCCTTTCTTTGAAGTACATCACGGGACACAGAGGTCCTTCCCTTCTTGGTACACACGGGTATTGCTTTACTACAAAACTGAGGTACTCCCACCAGTAGGAGGGGTTATATAGGGAGTGTACTTTTTAATTTAGGTCGTGCCAGTGTCCATCACCTGAAGGTGGCCTATAAGCCAGTGACGTACTGGTATGTTTCTGGAGTGGTTATACCAGAATGATGCCTGCAGGTTTAGGTATCATCTTGGTATCATTCTTTTCAGCCAGCAGTTGGCTTTCATGTAAAAGCAATCCTAGAAACTAATTCGCCTCTAGACTGCTTTTACAAGCAGTGGGAGGGAATATCCCTCCCTCCCACCATCTTCCATGGTTTTCTCTTGCTCTCCTGTCCCAACAGGGAACCCGAGAATGCAGCCGGTGGTTCTGCCAGCTGACCATAGAGTTGATCAGAGACCGGAATGGCTACAATCTTCTCTATGGCCTAAGGCCTGATTCACACCTATGCAGTTTTAGTGCTTTTTGCATTTTGCAAATTTGCACTACAGTCCATTTAACATGGTTTCCTATGGAACACGTTCTGTAGTGCAAATCTGCAAAATGCAAAAAGCACTAAAACTGCCTAAGAAACCGGAAGCTATGAGCATTTAACGACTAGGGATGAGCTTCCTGTTGGAGTCGAACATACGTTCGACTCGAACATCGGCTGTTCGTCCATTCGGCGAATACCGAACGTTATGGGCCATTCGTGCCAAATTCGTGTGCCGCTCATGGCCCACAATGCACTGTGCCATCGCAGTGCATTGCTGGCTCATGATTGGCCAAGCATGCACTGTGATCCTGCATGCTTGGCCAATCACAGCGTCGCCAGCGAGGAGAGCCATGATTGGCCACAGGCAGGATGCCTGTGGCCAATCATAGCTCAGGCTGTGTAGTACACGCCCCACACTATATAAGGCCGTCAGCGCGGCGGCCTTGTGTAGTGTGTTGGCCTCTGTAGGAGTTAGTGGGTGTTCTGTGTACCTTCAACACAGTATACACCATTCGTTATCGGCCGATTTTGCGTTCTTGCTCTTGCTCTTTTTAAATAGAGCTTGCAGTCAGTTGTAGGAGATTGCGCGTGCTGTCTGAGTGCCCTGACCGCAGTATACACCGCTATATCCACCTATATAGCTAGCTATCTTGCTCTTTTTAAATAGAGCTTGCAGTCAGTTGAAGGAGATTGTGCGTGCTGTCTGCATGCCCTGACCGCAGTATACACCATTATATCCACCTATATAGCTAGCTATCATGCTCTTTTTAAATAGAGCTTGCAGTCAGTTGTAGGAGATTGTCCGTTATATCCACCTACATAGCTCTTCTCTAATTGAGCCATCTGCCATCTGCAGGAGTTAGTGGGTGTTGTGTGTGCCTCCAGCACAATATACACTACCCAATTGCTGATTTTCCCATCTCCCTTTAGGCCATTACCATGTCTGGAAGGCCAACAAGGAGAGGCAGACAGGCGCGAGCCGATAAAAGAGGGCAAGCAGGCTCTGTGTCCAGAGACAACAGTGCTGGTCGTGGACGCGGTGCATCGTCATCATCAGCACGTGGCCATGGGACATGCTTGTCCTTCTTTTCGGCAGCTGGACATGTTGAGCCGCAACATGCTGAAGACTTGGTAGAGTGGATGACCAAGCCCTCTTCATCCTCCTCATCCTCTCTCACCCAGGCTCAGGGTACTAGCAAAGCAGCTGCCAACGCATCGTCATCCCTTCTCTCAATGTCATCATCAGTGACTCCTTCCCTAGATCCACCACGTCCTCCTGAGGAGTCTCCTGAACTCTTTGAGCACAGTGTTGGGTACATGCTCCAGGAGGATGCCCAGTGTTTTGTAGGCTCTGATGATGATACTCAGCTAGAGGAAGGCAGTAGCGTGAGCGCAGAGAGAGGGGATGCTCAAGAAGGACAGCGATCTGGCAGTCATGTTCCACAAGCTGCTGCATACTGCCAGGTTTGCCCCAGCGATGAAGAGGGAGGGGATGATGAGGGCACTGACTCCACGTGGGTGACTGGTAAGAGGAGGAGGCACATGTCCAATGAGGCAGGATGCCCTCCGGGGGCCAGCTTAGGGGCAGCACACCGACTGAATCACACCGCAGAGCTCTGCCTGTGCAGGGCGCTGCCTCTGAGTGTTATTCTAAAAGTTCTTTGGTGTGGGCCTTTTTTGAGACGAGTGCATCAGATCGCACCGCTGCTATTTGCAACATATGTCTCAAGCGTATCTCGCGTGACCAAAACATCAGCCGCTTGGGCACCACATGCTTGACCAGACATATGTTGACCTGCCATGCAGCTCGTTGGCAAGCGTACCTAAAAGACCCACACCAAAGAACAAAGCGGACCTCTCCTTGCTCCTCATCAGCTGGGATCTCCAACCCCACTAGACCTTCAGTCCTCTCTGAAACCTGCTCTGAGAGGAATGAAGGTGTAGAATTAGGTGTGTCACAGACAAGTGCTTCCGGGCACTCTGCTAGCAGTACACCCACGTCCGATTATAGCAGGCAAATTTCCCTGCCCCAGCTGCTGGACCGTCAAAAGAAGTTCACTCCCAGCCATCCACAATGTGCGGTTCCTCAGTGGCAGGTCCCCAAATGCCACTTTTTCTCACGGAAGGCGATTCCGACTCTCTACTGGCATGTACTTGCCTTGCTGGACAGGGTGGTCAGCTGTAAGGTGCATATTACCGCTGACTCATGGTCCAGCAGGCATGGACAGGGACGTTACCTGTCTTTCACGGCCCATTGGGTCACTCTTCTGGCAGCTGGGAAGGATGCAGGACAGGTGCAATAGTGTTGGAGGTTGTTCCGCCACCACTCCTCCAAAATGCTACTACTGGTTGTGACACACCTCTCTCCTCCACCCCCTCCTCTTCTTCTTCCTGCATGGCCTCTTCCAGTGCTCTGTCCTCAGAACCAGCGGTGCTCCATAGGCGTTCCAGGGGTTATGCAAGTACGCAGGCAAACAATGCCATGCCGTGCTTGCGCTGGTTTGTTTGGGGGACAGGAGCCACACCGGGGCAGATATTTTGTCAGCTCTGCAAGGGCAGGCCGAGAGGTGGTTGATGCCATGCCAGCTTAAGCCAGGAATGGTGGTTTGCGACAATGGCACCAACCTTCTCTCCGCCCTTCCGACAGGGACAACTGACCCATGTGCCCTGTGTGGCTCACGTCCTTAACCTGGTGGTGCAGCGGTTCTTGGGCAGGTACCCGGGCTTACAGGATGTCCTGAAGCAGGCCAGGAAAGTCTGTGTGCATTTCCGCAGATCATTTAATGCCTGTGCTCGGCTGGCTGAGCTCCAAAAGGAGTTGAACCTGCCCAAGAACCGCCTTATATGTGACATGCCCACCACGTGGTACTCAACGTTGGCCATGCCGCAGCGGCTGCACACGCAGCAGAGGGCCTTCAATGAGTACATGTGTGACTACGGCACCAGGACAGGGTCAGGGGAGCTCGGTTTTTTCTCACCATGCCAGTGGGGAATTATCAGGGATGCATGCACTATCCTGTCACCGTTTGAGGAGGCCACAAGGATGGTGAGCAGTGACAGTGCATGCATCAGTGACACTGTACCTCTTGTCCACCTGTTGGAGCATACGCTGCGTGGAATAATGGACAGGGCACTTGAGGCAGAACAGAGGCAGGAAGAGGAAGACTTCCTTGCCTCTCAAGGCCCCCTTTATCCAGACAGTGTTCCTGCTGTCCCACCCATCACACAGGAAGAGGACGAGGAGGAGGAGGAGGAGGAGGAGGATGATTGTGTCAGCATGGAGGTGGAGCCTGGCACTCAGCATCAACAGCAGCAGCAGTCTTGTAGGGATGATTTACAGTCCCAAGAAACCCGTGGACTTGTACGTGGCTGGGAGGAGGTAGCTGCGGATCATGTTGTTCTTAGTGACCCAGAGGACTCCGGACCAAATACCTCAGCTAACCTACGCTGCATGGTCTCCCTGATCCTGCAAAGCCTGCGGAATGATCCTCGTATTCTTTGGATCAAGGAGAGGGACCATTACTGGCTGGCCACTCTCCTTGATCCACGGTACAAGGGTAAGGTTTGTCGACCTTATCTTGCCGTCGCAGAGGGAGCAGAGGATGAGACATCTCCGGGAGGCCTTGCAGAAAGGTCTGTGCAACACGTTCCCAGAGACTGGGAGGTTACAAACTCCTGGTCCTGGACAACGTGTTGCTGAGGCATCGGTCAGAAGGAGCGGTGGAGAAGGTGGCCGTCTGACTGATGTGTTCAGACAATTTTTTAGTCCGCAGTCCCAAGGTATGATCAGTTCCAGCAACCATCGCCAGCGTCTGATTTACATGGTGCAGGAATACCTATGGGCAAGGTCAGACTTGGACACCTTTCCCACCGAAAATCCTTTGGCTTACTGGGTCTTGAGGATGGATCACTGGCCAGAGCTTGCACAGTATGCAATTGAGCTACTGGCCTGTCCTGCATCCAGTGTTCTTTCGGAACACACCTTCAGTGCTGATGGTGGCTTTGTTACCGATCACAGGGTGCGCCTGTCCACCGACTCAGTTGATCAGTCTTGGATCACCCACAGCTACCAAGCACCTGAAGCTGATGTAACCAAATAATTTTTTTTTTAAATATCACATCCCTTCAAGACTGCCTATGCTGATGCTGAGTGACTGTCCTGTTATGTTGATTGTCTATCCTCTTCCTCCTCTGCTGATATGTTGGAAGAACATTTTTGGTTCTGGGTGATGCCACCAGCCCAATTTTTCAGCCCCTGTTTAACAGGGGTGTTTAATTACAATTTTTGATGCAATGCTTTGCAGCAGGGATCATTCCTGCACCACAACTAGAGTATATGAGAGAGGTTGCAGTGTCATGGCACCAGCACCAGTGCCAGCAGCTCAATTTTTCTGCCCCTGTTTAACAGGGGCGTTTAATTCCAATTTTTGATGCAATGCTTTGCAGCAGGGCTCATTCTTGCACCACAACTAGAGTATATGAGAGAGGTTGCAGTGTCATGGCACCAGCACCAGTGCCAGCAGCTCAATTTTTCTGCCCCTGTTTAACAGGGGCGTTTAATTCCAATTTTTGATGCAATGCTTTGCAGCAGGGCTCATTCCTGCACTACAACTAGAGTATATGGGAGAGGTTGCAGTGTCGTGGCACCAGCACCAGTGCCAGCAGCCCAATTTTTCTGCCCCTGTTTAACAGGGGCGTTTAATTTCAATTTTTTATGCAATGCTTTGCAGCAGGGCTCCTTCCTGCACCACAACTAGAGTATATGGGAGAGGTTGCAGTGTCGTGGCACCAGCACCAGTGCCTAAGGCCCAATTTTTCAGCCCCTGTTAAACAGGGGCATGTAATTACAATTCTTGATATAATATTTCACAGCAGGGCCCGTTCCTGTGCCCACCCAGAGTAACTGTGAGGACTTATAGTGTTGTGGCACCAGCACCAGCACCACAACCACCAAAGGTCAATTTTTCTACCACTGTTCAACAATGGCATGTAATTACAATTCTTGATATAATCGTTCACAGCAGGGTGCTCCAGCGCCCACCAAGAGTCACTTTGAGGGCTTACAATGTTGTGGCAAAACCAACACCTTGTTCCGCCATTTCTGCAGAGCATATAGGGCAGGCCCCTACTTTCAAACATCCAACTTACAAACGTCTCCTACTTGCAAACGGAAGGAAACAACAGGAAGTGAAATGAAAAAAGACGGACGGCAAAACAAATTATACGGGGGTGATAACCCTTCCCTATGTTTTCCAAAAAGCTTAAAAATAGTTTTTTTGACTGGAGCTACACTTTAAAAATGTACCAGTTCAAAATTACACACAGATTCTACTTAACACAACAAATCTACACAGTCCCTGTCTTGTTTGCACCGCCTGTATACTGCTGTTCTGAGTATATAGGGCCTGGGGGCCCCACATCTGTCATGGTTATGCAATAGTTTGTCTGCTTACCTGTTTACCTGTTTCCTTGTGTTCATCTAGAGACCAGCCAACCCTCACCTGTCTGCTTTTGTTGTGTTGCTTCATGTCGGTGCTTCCTCTCGTTCGGCCTCAGCACATCTGGATTCCGGAGCCGCTGCCAATTTCATGGATTGGGAAACTGTATCCTCCATGAGACTTACCCTTTTGCCCCATACAACGCCATTGGTGGTCTTGGCAATTGATGGCACTGTTCTCCCAAGGGGCCCTATCCGCTTCCAGACTCTTCCTGTTAAGATGTCAGTAGGGACACTCCACCAGGAGTGGATATCCTTTCTTGTCTTAACTAAGGCTTCATCTCCTATCATATTAGGTCTTCCTTGGTTACGGCTCCATTCTCCACACGTTGACTGGTCTGCTGGACAGATCCTGGCATGGGGTTCCTCCTGTTCCTCTTCCTGCCTACTCAAGGGTAAGAGAAAGAAAGAGAAAGAGAAACTTCCTGTTACCACCATCCCAGTATCTTCTGCTCTTCCCGCTGTATATAGCGATCTCTGGAATCCGTCCTGCAATAGTCGGACTGATGCACTCTCTAGGTCATGTGGTACTCTGGATGAGGGGCCCACCTATGATCCTGAGTCGATCATTCACTCCAGTTTGCATAACCATTTACCTTTGCCTGTCCCTAATCTCCCTTGGACGCACAGCCAGGCTAACTTGTCTGCAAGTTCCACAGTCGCTATGCCCTGTGATGTGATTGAGATGGTCGCTACACCTGACAATACTATTCAATCGGCTTCTGCACCAGTTATGCCAGTCCAGCCCATGCCCAATGAGCTTCCTGCTTCTTGTTCAGGACCTTCTGTGACCTGGCCTCACCCTACTGCTACTATGTCCGTTCAAACCCGTTTAAGAGGCTCAATCCATCCTTTGTATAGAATACCTCATTCGGCCAGGTGGGGTTTTCAATCCTTTTCTCAGGGCTCTCTGCATTCTGTTTGTGTTTCAGCTATCCAGCTTGACTCTTGTGACATGTCACCTTCTAACCAACCTGACCTCAGGGATCCACTGACCTCTGCCCAGTCTGGTGGTCCTGTTCTGGATGCCCAGCTCATCTTTAAGGGTCTGGGGGACCCTGCTCAGGTTCCTGATCTTCTCATGCTCTTACCCATTCCCAAAAAGCCTTTAGTCCTCAAGTCCTCTCGTCCTCTCCCTGCCTCGGTTTTGGATTCCCGGCTCTGTAAAGGCATTCTTCAGTACCTCGTACATTGGAAAGGGTTTGGCCCTGAGGAGAGGTCTTGGATCACTGCATCTGAGTTCTTTGCTCCTAGTCAGTTGAGGAGGTTCCATCTGGAGTTTCCCTTTAAGCCTGGACCCAGGCGGGGGAGGGGGAGGCCTCGTAAGAGGGAGGGTACTGTCATGGTTATGCAATAGTTTGTCTGCTTACCTGTTTCTATGTGTTCATCTAGAGACCAGCCGACCCTCACCTGTCTGCCTTTGTAATCCATCCTCTGGCATGGCTCCACCCTAGCTCCTATCAGGGAGCTCTATATTAACCTGTGCACTGCAGGCCAACCCTGCTGATCAACCTTTGTGTGTTAGCTTCCTTTTACCTGCCGTGTGCTCTGCTGTTATTCCGTTACCGACTTTGGCGTGTCCTTGACTATCCCTGTTTGCCTGTGATCCTGACCTTTTGACGTGTCCCTGACTATTCCTGTCTGCTTGTGGCCCCGACCTTGGCTTTGTCCCTTACCATCCCTATCCCCCTGTTGCCTACTGTGGGTGTGAGCTGAGGGACCCTGGGGGTCGCGACCTGGAGCCAGTTGCAGCCAAGTCCATCCTCACCACTAGAGGCTCTGGTGAACACCTGCTGGCTCTTAGACTCCGCGCCCCAGGGAATCTTACGCTCTAACCCCGGCGGGATCCATTTTGGTGTTCTGGCGGCCCTGCCTTCCTATCACCTTGACCCCCGTCCGCAGCAGTCAGCCGTAGGGTCCACAACCTTGTGGTGCACTCCTAATCCCTACGGTGTGCATCTGTCACCTGGCCCCAAGGTGACCTGACAACGTCTTTCCTTTTTTTAATATGGGTATGGGGTTCCCCTTAATATCCGTACAAGACCCAAAGGGGCTGGTAATGGGCAGGAGGGCTACTCATGCCATTTTTCTCAATGATTTCCATCCATATTGCCGGAAACAGATATTACATTAAAAATGCCAGGAGTTGGGGGCGTGGCCTGGAGCCGGGACGAAATGGCCGCTTGAATCTGAAGCTCTGTCCGCGGGAATCCCTTTATCGCTCACCTTAGGAGCTAACAAGCAGCCAACGATGGGAAAACCCAAGGGGCATGGATCCCAATCCCGCTCTCGATCCCCGCGGGGATTCGAGAGCCGTGACGGACGTCACATCCCGGAGATATTCCGGCCCCGCTCACGCGAGGCCGAGGCCTCGCATGCGGCCTACACGGAAGCACGCTCTCCTGATCGCAGCGCCTCGGCGAACGAGACCCAGCCAAGAACGGATAGCCCGCCTGACTCCCGTGCCCTTACAATGTCGGATCTCAGGTCAGTCGCAGCAGATATCAAAAGCTCCTTGACTGCTGTTATAACGGAGCTCAGGAGAGACATCCACGCTATGCATGTGCGAGTTACCGAGGTTGAAGAAATTACCGCCCGCCATGACACCGCCATTGATCAGCTGCAGCACACATCACATCGGTTCAACACACAGTTGAGAGATGTAAACAGATATATGGAAGACCTGGACAACAGAGGTCGCAGACACAACGTGCGTGTGAGAGGTATACCAGAAACTGTTGATCAAGCACACTTAGCCCAGACCACTATACAGATCTTTAATGATCTGTTAGGCAGACCACCAGACTCGCCTGTTGAATATGAAAGGCTACATAGGGCTTTGAAACCTAGAAGCAGAGACACTGACCCCCCCCCCCCCCCGAGATGTAATCTGTTGTCTGGTGAATTACAAACTTAAAGAAAACATCTTGCAAAGTGCCAGAGACCGTCGCAACCTGCACTATCAAGGCGCTGAGATAAAGATTTTCCAAGACCTCTCACCTATAACCTTACAAAATAGGAGAGATCTGCGCCCTTTGCTTGACATTCTGCGCCGCAAAGGCATTCAATATAAGTGGAGGTTCCCCTTTGGCCTCACAGCCTCTGCAGCTGGCCGCACAGCCTACCTAAGAGTACCAGAGGACCTGAGAAGTTTTTGCGACACCCTGCAAATTCCCCCAGTGGACCTCCCGGATTGGTACAAGGCATTCTGTACCACCACGCTCCAGAGAACCAGCTCCATGGATACCATCCCAGAACGAGATGAATTCCACATAAGGAGACGTAGATCATCTTCACCGAATCCACCTCCTCAGAGAAGCTCGGGCGACAGATCATTCGCTAGTCCCACAGCTTCGCCTGCTCACAGACGAGCCAGACCGGACTGCCCATGAACTTACCTGAAGTAACCAGGAACCTGCCCATTCTCGCTCACGATCTAGTTATTATGGCTACTCACGTTTGCTAGCCCTGCATACTCTGTCCCTCTGCTCCCTCATTACCCCCCCCCCTTTTTTTGTCTTTTTTTTTGTCTAGAAGCCGTTAAAGATTGTCCCTAATGTAAGATGCACCCCATGGGAACATGACATAAATAGTCTTGAATCCTGTTGGGCACATCGTTAATATTGAACGGGACTGGTTTACCTTCACCTTCAGTGTACACTACAAGAACTGTCTTTTTTTTTTTTTTATCTAGTAGCATGCCCTGTTGACCTCATTGTACCCCCTCGAGTACCAGTTTATTATGTTGTTCTCGTGTACACATCTGAGAGCCTTTGCGAACTTAGCCCCACTTTCTCCCATCCCTACTCACCCTCCTCCCCTTCTCAACTACCCTATACCCTGGCCCTTCTTAACTTCTCTTTAATGCTCAGATGCTCGCAGGGGAATATGTGTACTAGCATTAGCAGTCGTTAGTTATGTTCTCACAGGGGTATATCATTATATCATATAGTATATATGTATATCATTATAGACCGTTATTTCTGTTAAGCTGAGCTACGTTGAGGCTTCACGAATACACTAATACTTCTGGCGGATCATACACCCACTCTGGTCCAGATATCATCTGCTTCCCCCCCCCCCCCCCCCCTATTTTTTTTTTTTTTGAGTTTCATGGTTCCTTTTTATAATGTTCTACCTTACGGTTTCAAGTTAATAACCATGGTTATATTAGGCTTATTGTGGTTGGGAGAAGAAACAGAGATAATTTGATTTTGCTAGCAACTATGATCCTACTCCCAATGTTATGGGCTGACCTCATACTCAACCTCCGCTGGTGACTAATACTTCCTCTCCTCAGCTCAACCCTTTTTGTATGTAATGTAATGAGACTATCATGAGATATAGTCCAATTTCTCTCTTATGTTTTACCCCTTCTAACAGGCTCCTACTCGCTCACATACAATCACCCAAGGATTCCCGCAGGACAGACACCCATGAAGACCTGACCCGGACTACCTCACACGCCCACACACAGCGGAAGATCGCCCCGATCCCTCGACCGCTGACCTATCCCGGACCTGACGACCCTTCTCAGGGTAAGGTAACCGTGTTACACAGCTCCTCTGTTTCTAATATTCTCACTTTACTTCCCCTTTTCTCTTCCTCTTGTCTCCTACCCCTCCTCCCCCCTATAACCTCTTCTTTTCCTCTTTTCCCCCTCTGCCTTTAGCTTTCCCCTACCCCCTCCCTGTTAGTCTCCTCGGTCCCCCCCTGTCACGTACCTGGTGGAAGGAGCCCAAAGTGCAGGGAGCGGCCTCTCGTGGACCTCTGGCTCGAGATCCCCTGAGAGTGAGAACAGGGACTCTAGAGGTCAGAGGGCACAAGTGCCAAGTCCGTGATGGCTGGTAGGCCCTGGAGCTGGACTGCAGAGGATGGTAACGGAACAGCTGAGAGGAGGTCAGCGGCTGGCAGCAGGTGCAGGACTGGAGCACAGGAACGGCTGGCTACAGGCAGCGGTGGTCACAGGAAACAACTGGATCAGCAGGCAAAACAGAAGGGTCAAACACAGGCCGGGTCGTCAACAGGCAGGCAGCAGAGGTACCGAAGGAGAAGGCAGGAGCGTGGTCAGGAGGTCCGAAGGTCAGGGCTGGCAGCAAGCAGGAGTAAACAGGAACAAACCGGGTAGATCAGAGGCAGGAAACAATCAGGTTACACAGAGACAAACTCACGGGAACGCTGTAGACTGGACAGCACCGGGAGACTGCAACAGGTTCCTTAAATAGCCCTTTGGGCGCCAAGAACGGTCGCACGGTCAGTCTGAGCGTGCCCGTGCAAGATCGTGCAGCCGTTCGTGCGCCCGCGCACCCGCGTGCGCCCGTTCGAGCCCTTGCGCACCCGCGTGCGCTCGTTCACCATACCGCGCACCCGCGTGCGCCCGTTCGTACCTAAACGTAAGCGTTCGTCAGCGCCAACGCGCGCCCATGGGTACCTATTGGCTCTAAACGAAGAGACAACGTGGGCAGGCCTACCACGAGTCACTGGGTTCTGGGAACGACCGTTACATTGCCCCCCCCCAAGGGGCAGCCTCCGGTGACAAAAAACCTCGGGGTAAATCTAAAAGAAATAGAAGCAATAAGGATTCCCCGGAAGGAAATAGTAAAAACAACACTGACAACATTCCAACAGAAAGTTCAAGTACATATAAGGAATTGCAAGCTATATCACATGCCGTGTTGGCACCATTAGACCCCCCATACACATATTTTGATGAGATGGCCGACCCCGTCTGCAGCAATGGGACATGTAATGAGAGAGGAAGGGAAATCATGCTATCATCTATGGAAGTTAGCCAGAAGGCTGACGTCACCAATACTAATGGGATAAGCAGTGGCAAGAATAGGGAAAACCATGTATCCGATTTGGAAACTGGTCAGAACTCTTTAAACCCGAAGCGGGGATTTCCCTCACCCCGACTAAACAAGGGAGTAGGAAACTTGGACGCATTTGTCACACGGATCCAAGCGAATCCTTCAGTGTGATCAACCTTTCGTCCTACGCGCTATCACCAGTGGAAACTGCGGTTCTGGCGCGTGGTTTAACATTTTGCCCACAAGAAAACTGTGATCCCTTTGGGACTATCACAGACATACAACTCTTTGCACGCAGGCTGTTGTTAAAGAGCCTGCACACTAGGAATGCTCACCTCTTTCCCAGGCCTGAACGAATCGGTCTCTTTTGCTCCCTTCCTGAAGGGGTTCTCCTCAGGGAGGACACAGTAGAAACCGGGTGTACCTGCCCCCTTTCTTTGTGAGCCCGTTCTCCTTTATGTTCCCTCTTTTTCTCCTCTCTAACTCTTTAGTAAGTGTCTAGGAACACCTCCTGACCATGCCCCTCTCATAAATTGTTGATAATCTCTAATTATTATGATTACAACCTAACAGGGTACCATGGTATAGTGTTCGCAATTGAACACCATATTTTTCTGTGATTCATTGTATAATTATGTTATCACTTCATTTTTGCTGTTTGTATATATTCTCTTAGCTATATATTTACTCTGTCTGTCCTTGAATAAAGACGTGCGTTTTCACGTCGGGACATGCATGCTATATGTGTATATGTAATAATCTGAAAAAGATGTTATTTTATTCTTGTCTTTGGTTAAGCAAATGGCTTCTTTTAGCTAATGGTGTGTTAGGATCGGTCGCCTGTCCCTTCCCCCCCCCCTTTTTTTTTTTTTTTTTTTTTTCCTCCCCGCCTTCTACCCACACACCTTTATCCCATCCCTGTTCTGGGGGCCAGGGGAGGTATTGGACAGTAGCGACATATCCCCACATTGACCTGACCCGGGTTTATGCTTGTCCCCCACTTTTATGGTCCCTCCGCACATTGCTTCCAATGCCCTTCCGCTTTTATGTGGAGGAGGTGGTGTGTGGGGGCCGTTTTGCCTCTTTTGCGCGACTCCCCGACAAGGGTAGGAGGGACCCCTGTCTGTGCACATGCAGGGCTCTCTCCACAGATGTCTCCCTATATGACTGGTGCGGGCTGGTCCCGCCCAGCCATTGGAGACACGTATTTCCTTGTCGGTGGCGTCCCTGAACACTTCCGGACGTGCCTCACGTTCGTCTGACCCTTCGTACGGACGGACGTGACGCAATCACGTCGTGCATTTGCGTCGGAAGTGACGTCGTTTCGGGGTCGCTTTACGACCTTCCGGGACGCCGGGGCGTTCACACGAGGTCGACCTGTTTAGGCGGCCAAGCAATAATAGGCGGTACCAGCCAATGGGTGGGCGGCTATGCCTGTGATGCAATCCCGGGGCACTATATAACACAGTACACTTGGCAGCAAACATCAGCTCCTGTACACAAACAAGGACTCTCGTACCTTTGAATCCCTGGTTGGTAAGTTTGATTATTTGCTAACCTGGCTGACATGCCCCCATTTTACTTAAATAAACTTCTGAAAAACTAGCTTTTCTAACAGCTAGCTCGCTTTATCATTCTATTTATTCTTAGATGGGGGTGCCCCTATGGACTAGGAGTTATTGACCGTATCTGGCACTCTTCCCGGGATAGTTTCCCAGCTGCTGTCTCCCCTTTTCCATTTTGGGAATCTTTTGTTCAGCCCAGCTATCCAGGTAACTGTTATCACTTTCAGTATAAACATGGTTTATCACATCTGAAGGGTTTTTTTTTTTTTTTTTTTTTTTTTTTTTTTTTTGTCACCTTTCACCAGTTCAACATTAGCATTTCCATGCATTTTCATTTTTACCTCTATCCGTCACTAGCACCCCTATGCACTCCTCCCATTGTCACTCTGATTTCCTAATATGTTATCCCTCTAATTCTTTTCATCACACCAACACCCACACTTCTCACCTCATTATTCACTTCACCTGCACATCATTCACTCACTTATTCACTCCAGTCACCCAATATCGGGTTGTCATCACACACACTATTCCTACCATATGTCATCTCACGTTTGTTTTCTTTTGATTTCAACCACGTTTGTTGTTTCTGTTTCTTCTTTTTAATACGTGTTTGCCTTTTGAGTTTTGTTTTTCTTTCCCCCTCTTCCCTCCCCTTTCCCCCCCCCCCCTTTTTTTTTTTTTTTTTTTTTTTTTTTTTTTTTGGATGTGAATACAGATATCTGGGGATATTCCCTTTATATGCACACAAATCATATATAAGATATCTCCATACCCCATATGTGGGTCTATATATATATAATATAGAATATAAAAAACAAATATATAAATATATATGTCTAATTGCGACTATGTTGGGATTTCCATCACAGGCGTGACTTACCATACAGGCAGGCTGCCTACGCTTGCACCTATTCCCTACAACCTTTGTGGGGCATAGGGTTTTGTCGTGTGATCGCTCGTGAGCCGCGCCTCTGGGCTTCCGACCCTCACCCCACTGCTGGATTCTGTGGCGAGATGCATGGACCATATATCTTTTGTAACTTGTGAAGGACGTCTAAGCATGAACCTGGGTAAACTCCACCACTAAGCACTATAATTTGTATGAACCTCTCGGCAATGCCATACTGGGTAATTACACTGACAAATCTAGAATATGTTTAATACTAATCCTATTCGATAGATTTATTAAGTTGTATCTTGTCTCTCTATCAACAGACTTTCTCTGAAGAAGACCCTAGTGGTTGAAACGCGTTAGAACTATAAATTTATTTTTGCTGTTACTAATCTTATACAGTATATTTATAGTTAGGTCTGCTTAGTGTATGCCCAATTGTCATTGTAATTTTTGTATGTACAAGTTTGGTTCTATTTATACCTTTTTATTTTAAATACCTGGGTGAAGCTCATGTTTTTACCACACAATAAAGTAATCTTTTTTATATAGTATGCTACGCTTACTGTTTATTGCTGCCTAAAAATCCCGTTGGTGGGGGAATTCGTTTTATTTTTCAGAGATAATTATTCAATTTCTTACAAAGCATAGTCCCCAAACGTTAACCAGGGAAGTATCCCTAGATTTGGATAACCCTATTACAGAATCAGAATTCAAACTGGTCATAAAACAACTAAAGCCGGGTAAGAGCCCGGGCCCAGATGGCTTCTCAGCTCCTTACTACAAAATCTTTGCTGATTCCTTATCGACACCCTTCCTTAAAGCATTTAACTCCCTACACGAAAAACCTACCCCTTTCCACAGACTCCTGGAAGCACACATTTCTGTGATTCCTAAGCCTGGGAAAGATGCATCCTCAGTCACTAGTTACAGACCGATTTCATTACTGAACCTTGACGTAAAGTTATTTGCCAAAATCCTAGCGAACCGACTCCTCCCCCTCCTGCCCTCACTTATTGGAAAATATCAAGTAGGATTTGTCCCTGGCAGGGAAGCCAGGGATAATACTATAAAAGCTATCAATCTTCACCACTGGCTATCGTCCCGGAAATGCAAAGGCTTCTTTCTATCCTTGGATGCGGAGAAGGCATTTGACAGGCTGGCCTGGGACTACCTGGAGGAAGTACTCCGACACTTAGGTCTACCAGACAGGATGCTTAATCTTATTATGTCTCTTTATACTATCCCATCGGCAAGAATACGAGTCAATGGCCACCTGTCAAATGCCTTCCCCATCCGAAATGGGACCAGACAAGGCTGCCCTCTTTCCCCCATTTTATTCATTCTAACGCTTGAACCTCTCCTGAGAAGGCTCCAAAGTAACACAGATATTAAGGGGGTGCCAATGCCCGGACACACCATTAAATTAGCTGCCTTCGCGGATGACATTCTGCTATTTTTAAGTGACCCCTTGACCTCAATACCTAATTTGCTCAAAGACTTTGAATTATTCGGCCGCATTTCCAATTTAAAAATAAATTTCTCGAAATCAAATGCCCTCAACATATCCCTGCCAGAGGAGTTAGTCACGCAATGTCAAAACTCTTTCCCGTTTACTTGGAAAAAGGATTCCATTACCTACTTGGGGATACAATTGCCCGCGAAACTCCAAGATTTGTTCTCAGCTAATTTCCTCCCTCTATCACGTACCATAACTGCAGACCTACACAACTGGGATAAACCTCATTTTTCTTGGTTCGGCCGGGCAGCCATTCTTAAAATGAATGTACTCCCACGGGTTCTTTACCTCCTGCAAACTATCCCAATCCAAATCCCATCCTCTTTTTTCCTAACACTTAAACGCGCGTTTACTAAATTTCTTTGGAATCACAAACGTCCCAGAATAAACTATACCCAGCTTACGAAGCCTAAAAACAAAGGAGGAATTGGCCTTCCGGACCTTAAGAATTACTATTTAGCTTGCCATTTAGTGAGAGTAGTAGACTTGACTAGGGTAGCCAGATAACTTACTTCCCCAACAATAATGTAAACCTAACCGTTACTCTTAAAATAAATACCCGGACACCTGCTTGGATGAAAATGGCCTCAACGGCCTTTATTTAAATAACAATAAAATTTTAACTTTATTTTAAATATTTTTAATAATACAAAAACTTGTAACAACTTCCAGTTACCCAAAAAACCCTAAGTGCTTTTTTGGCTGGTCCCTGACGACCCCTTATTATTTTGAGCCTGTGATCCCCACTTCGTCAGCATCTGTCCCCAGCCGCCAAACTTGCCTCGAGGACTCACTAACTGACCACAGACCCCCAAATATGTTAGCCATTAATCTGGACTGACACCAGCCCAAACACAATGACTCCATCTCTGGCATGGGTCCCAACCTTTTTCAATTGACCCATGCATTTCTACATATATATATTCATATATATATATAGAAGTCGCCAAGGACCCAACGCCACCTTCGGAATGACAACCCTTCAAACCTAACCACTATCCATTATTAGGGAGGGCGGGCGGGAACGTCTCTCCTCGCTTGCTGACCTCCAACTGCTGGCTTGTCCCACCCTGGCACATGGACGAAAGACCCACACTCCTCCCCCCTTGTGACCTTCCACCAATAGGGTAAGTACGCCTGCATCTTAAACCACCCCCACGCTGCTTTTACTTTAGCCCAGTAATTCCCTTGCACCCTGTCATGTATGTCCTGCGCTTCCTTTTCTATACAGCTCCGTACATGTCTTGACTAGGGTAGCCAGATAACTTACTTCCCCAACAATACATGTAAACCTAACCGTTTCTCTTAAAATAAATACCCGGACACCTGCTTGGATGAAAATGGCCTCAACGGCCTTTATTTAAATAACAATAAAATTTAAACTTTATTTTAAATATTTTTAATAATACAAAAACTTGTAACAACTTCCAGTTACCCAAAAAACCCTAAGTGCTTTTTTGGCTGGTCCCTGACGACCCCTTATTATTTTGAGCCTGTGATCCCCACTTCGTCAGCATCTGTCCCCAGCCGCCAAACTTGCCTCGAGGACTCACTAACTGACCACAGACCCCCAAATATGTTAGCCATTAATCTGGACTGACACCAGCCCAAACACAATGACTCCATCTCTGGCATGGGTCCCAACCTTTTTCAATTGACCCATGCATTTCTACATATATATATTCATATATATATATATAGAAGTCACCAAGGACCCAACGCCACCGCGGAACAAGTGTGAAACCTTACACTTGTGACCGCCGCCACGCCAGCAAAGCCCGGTGCACACCATCTTACAGCCCTAAGGCCCACAGGTCAATGCCCACAGGGTTCAAATGAACCCCATCGCCCCTCAAATACCTCCAGGTGTCCACTTCTAGCTCCCAATGACGAATGACCACCCCACCATTTCGGGCCACAAACCTTCCCACCTCCTTGTTGACCTTAATCCTGGTTTTGTTCAGTTTTTCCCAGGATCGAGCCCCTCTCCACGACATGTGGGCCACTATATCCGACCACACCACCGTCATGTCCGGGAAAGCGGTACGGAGCCTCAAGAAATCCCACTGTATATCTTTGATCACTTGTCGCATCGGTCGGATCCCCAGATCATTGCCCCCAACATGGAGCACCAAAATATCCGGGGACCGATCCAAGGCAGCAAAACGATGTACCTCGGGGACCACCTTATGCCACATAATACCCGGGATCCCAATCCCACCTGACCGTGCCTTCCTCCCTGGCCACCCTGAGTTGTCTACCTTCAGGCCTGACATCCGCCCTCCTGGCCCCCCAAAAAACAAAAGAATGTCCCATTATCCAAACGAGACATCGTGGGGGATCTGAAAAGAAAGGAAAAACCATGCAAACCCATCAACAGCAGTAACATACAAAATCAACAAAACAATTCAGCACAACAGGTGTGGCCTAACATATAACCGGTACCTAGCCGATTCCCACCGACCAATCCTCTGAATGACTTCCGACGGAAGTCCCCATCTAGCTGCCTCAGTAGCCGCCCCTATCCGAAACGAGTGGGAAGCATACTCACCCGAAGGAAGACCAGCTGCCGCCAGACACCTCCGAAAAACCGCAGAAAATTGGAACCTGGACAGGCAGGATCCATCCCGATGCACCAGCAGCGCCCCTTCCCCCGGCGGGCGGAGTGCCAAAAACCGCTGCAGAGCCAGTACCGGACAAAGCTGCTTCTCCACCCCCGGAAACAACTCCACCCAGGCCCCCCTTCCATCCTGATCCATCTTCGACTTCCTAATCCAGATCCTCACCTTGTCTCCCGAGCATTGGACATCACTCCACCGCAGTCCACCAGCCATCCTCCTGGACGGCGAGACCAGCTCCCCAATCCGAAAAGCCCCAAAGAACGCCAGCACAAACGCCGCCGTAAACAGTACTACCTCGTAACCCGTGGAACACACCTCCCCCAACACTGACAGAACTGACCCCAGCACCGCAAAAGAAACAGGGCGCCTGGAATCGCGTGTTTGAGAACCCCTTCTGTACCCCCGCAGAGCCCTGCGAACCAAAAATGCCTTTGTGACATCCACCCTACCTTCCATCTGAAACCAGAAGGCCAACGCAGCCATCTTCCGTCCGATGGCTGCCCCGGACACTCCCTTTGTATGATTAGCACATATAAAGATCAACATCAGCATCTCCAGCCTATCCGGGCCCCCCATACCTCCTACCTCATTCACCAAGTCCAACCATTCCTGCCAAACTTTCTGATAAGCCTTCCACGTTCCTGCGCTGAGAGACTGTCTGATCAATCCTGCGGCGACTCCAATGCAACCGTCCACAGCTCCTGCGGGCACAGTTCCCCTTCCTGACGCGCCTCCGGTGCCAAATTGCGAAACGTGTCCCACTGGAAACGAGACAAAGCATCCGCTAAGCCATTGTCAACCCCAGGGATATGCACAGCATATATAAACGCATTTATTCGCAAACAGCAAAGCACCAAGTGGCGCAACAACCTTATCACCGGGGGGGAAGAGGCCGAGATGTTGTTAATGGCCATCACCACCCCCATGTTGTCGCAATTGAATCGCACCTTCCTGTTCTCAAAGACCTCCCCCCACAACTCCACAGCTAAAACAATGGGGAACAACTCCAGCAAGACTAAATTTTTGAGAAAACCCGCTTCCCTCCAACTCTCCGGCCACGGACCCGCGCTCCATCTACCCTGGCAATACGCGCCATAGCCACCCGAACCGGCCGCGTCCGTGAACAGGACCAGATCAGCATTGCCGACCGGTCCAACCTGCCAAATGGCCCGCCCATTGAATTCCGCCAGAAAGGAATCCCAAATCTTCATGTCCTCCTGTAACTCCCTCGTCAACCGCACAAAATGATTCGGCCTGCGTACCCCCGCAGTCGCCGCCGCCAATCGTCTACAGAAAATACGCCCCATAGGGATAATCCTGCAAGCAAAATTCAATTTGCCAAGCAAGGACTGCACTTCCTTCAAGCGAAGCTTACGCTTGCCGCTGGCCGCACACACCTCCTGCCGCAATGCCACCAATTTGTCCTCCGGCAACCTACACTCCATGGCCATCGAATCAATCGTGATGCCCAGGAAAACCAAGGCCGATGTGGGGCCTTCAGTCTTATCCGCCGCCAGGGGGATCCCAAATCTGTGCGCTAAATGTTGAACCGTCCCGAGCAAAATGCCGCAACAACGAGAATCCGGGGGGCCTATGCATAAAAAATCATCCAAATAGTGGATAACAGAACTCACCCCCGCAACCTCCCTAACTGCCCATTCAAAAAATGAGCTGAACTGTTCAAAATACGCACAAGAAATGGAACACCCCATCGGGAGACACCTATCCACGAAGTACTCCCCCAGCCAGCAACAACCCAACAAACACATGCTCTCGGGGTGTACAGGCAACAAACGAAAGGCCGATTCCACATCGGTTTTCGCCATCAGAGATCCCTTACCATATCGTCGAACCCACGCTACCGCCGCATCAAATGATGTATAGGTAACCGCACAAGCCTGAGGGTCAATACCATCATTAACCGAGCCGCCCTTAGGGTAGGACAGATGATGAATCATCCTGTACTGACCCGGTTCCTTTTTTGGAACAACTCCCAACGGGGAAACAACTAAACCCGGCAGCGGGGGATCCACGAACGGGCCCGCCATCCGCCCCAACGCCACCTCCTTGGCCAATTTAGCCGACACCACCTCCTGATGGAGACGGGCCGACCTCAAGTTCTCCGAGAGCGGTGGCACTTCCCGCACCATGCTCGGAATCCTAAACCCCTCCCTAAAACCAACCTCCAAAAACAGCGCCGCCGCCCTGTCCGGATACCTACTTAGAAAAGGAAGCATCCTTACCAGACTCACCGGCGTCATCCCTTTTTCCAGCGTTGTCCCCTGGCCGACCCTTGCCCTGCTTAAAGCAACGCAGGAAGGGGTGGCTCCCGCTGCAGCCCGTGCACTCGTGCTTGTATCTGCACGCCGAGCCGAAAACGGCAAGTTCCTTCATTGAACTGCCAGCAGACCCCTTTCTTTTTAGGGGCCGGCGATCCTGCGGAGGAAGCGCCGCCGGCCCCCCCTGGAAAAAACTGCCCCGACCCCCTCGACGAGGTCATCAACTTCATCCAAAGACTAATGTCTTTGTGATCCCATCTGATGGAGGGGCGAACAGCCTTCCGCTGACGAAACTGCTCGTCATACCGAAGCCATGCCAAACCCCCATAAACCCTATGCGCCTCACTGATCGCCTCCAAGTAGCAGAACAGTGCGGAGCAATTTTCCGGGGCCTTCTCCCCGATCACACTTGCAAAAATCGCAAATGCCTGCAGCCAGTTTGCAAATGTGCGCGGGATTAACCTATACCTCCTCTTCTCCTCCTCATCCTTTTTACTCTCATCCGGCTTCACCCGATCTAAATTAAATTTTTCCAAGGGGAGCAGGGAAAAAATTTCCACAAACTCATCCTTCCAAATCTTTTCCCGCACCTCCTTCTTCAAGTGGGCCCCCAATGGACACTCAAAACATACATATACCTCACAGCGCGCTGCGTCCGCCAAACGCACCTTGTACACATCCTTGTCCCCCGTCTCCGATCCAGGCTTAGTACCCCCGGCGTCCTTGTCCGTCTGCGTCTCCGTCGTCACCGATGTCTTCTGAGCCGTCCCCCCCCCACCCGACCGCCCCCCCATCACCGCTGGCGGACAAACCCACGGCGTCACCGGAGTCGGGGGTCTCACCTCCCCCCCGTCCAATCTCCGTAGCAGCTCCCTGAGGGACTCCAATAACCCCTGCGACCCCTCCCCCACCCCCTGCCCGGACAGAGCACTATTCTCCCCCACCCCCCTCCCCCCTGTCACTGCCCCGCTCCCCCCCCCAGAGGCCCCCCTGCCCCCACTCCCCCTCCGACAACCCTCCCCCACCCCGCCAGACAAAGCAAAATGTGAACACTCACCAGGCTGTCCCAGGCGATGAGAACCTCCAGCCGCCCCACCGGATACTCCTGCAGCCTCCTGGGGATCTTCATGCAACTCTCCCTCCTCACCGCTGCTGCCAGCCCGGTCCACCGACATCGGATATCGCTGATGTCCGTCAGGTCCTCCTCCATCCCTGGGCCCTGCAGCGCTGGGCAAAGGAGAAAAGCTGGGATTCCTCACCTTGTGCCTTTCAGGATTCAAATTCGGCGCCGAGCCGGTGACGTCATCAAGCCGCGCCGGAAGCACGTCCAGCGCGCAGGCATTCCTCTGGCCAGCCCTCCCAGGACCCACACTGAGCCTGGAGGCGGGGCCTCCCGACCGACGAGCGGCAATGGCGCGATCCTGCTCACTGCCCGCATCCAAGATGGCGACTCCACGAGGTAAGCCCCCAGCTGCCTCAACTCCCGCACTGGTGCCCGCTCTGCTGTGTCTCCCACGGCGGACCGCCACCCCCGACCGGAACCTCGCCGGAGGCAGCAGCCGAACGGATCCGAGCCACTGAGGTGGAAGGAGGGGGTGGGGGCCCGCCGGCCCCCCGAACTTCCCCCCCCTGGGACTTTGCCGTGGACGGGGATTCCTTCCAGGCCCCCCGCTGGCTGGCCGGAGTGTCCGCTCGGCGGGGGTGGCTGAAGGGTCCCGGCTGGGGCTCCCATAACGGCGTCGAGTCCGGGGGGTATTATCTGGGCTCAGGCGCTCCGGGGGTCTAGACCTCCGAGCACGCAGCTGGACAGGCCCGGCCGTGGAAGGACCCTGTCCTACCCCCTGCAGCGTGGCAGCAATCTGGCCCTGAAGCCACTCCGTGCCATGCGCCTCTGCTGCCTCCCTAAGCTGCGCCCAAAGATCCTGCAACCCGCTCATCCTAACTAACCTCTCTCTATCTGATTGCAGGACAACGTCTCTCCTCGCTTGCTGACCTCCAACTGCTGGCTTGTCCCACCCTGGCACATGGACGAAAGACCCACACTCCTCCCCCCTTGTGACCTTCCACCAATAGGGTAAGTACGCCTGCATCTTAAACCACCCCCACGCTGCTTTTACTTTAGCCCAGTAATTCCCTTGCACCCTGTCATGTATGTCCTGCGCTTCCTTTTCTATACAGCTCCGTACATGTCTGGACGACTCATGCAACAAACAAAGACTGGGTCATGTTAGAGGATTCATTCTCAAATATTCCACTTAACTCCACACCCTGGATCTTACCCTCCCATATCCCTAAAACATTAAAAGATCACCCTCTGATAGGAGCAACGTTAAATACTTTCAGAGATGCGGTTAGAAGATTTAAAATTTCCTCTAACCCAGGACCCTTAACACCTCTTAGGCTGAACCCCGCTTTTCTTCCCGGCATGTCCAGAGATTTTCTTAAAGGAATATGGCCATCTCAGGAAATCCAAGCCCGTCAGTTCTTCAGAAATGGAGAACTCATAGACCACGTCTCTCTTCCCACTAATCCGGACAGTCTCCCTATCCCTAGATGGACTTACTTCCAACTAAGACACTTCCTCAGGACCACGGACCGAGATGCTTCGCTATCTAGACAGCTGACTCCCTTTGAGACTTTATGCTCTCAATCATCACCTCAAAGACATTTAATTTCAGCAGTCCACTCTTTACTCTTCTCATCCCTCTCCCCAAAAGAAGGAAAACCCTGTCAAGCCTCGGAAGGGGAACTTCATTTAAACTTCCCTGAGGAGGATTGGGAAAGAATTCTAGTGATTGCTCACAAAGGGTCCCTAAATGTAAATATCCAAGAAAACAATTTTAAACTCCTCTCCAGATGGTATCCAACACCCGACATTATCCACAAATTCTCACCACTGCTGGAGGTGTCTCACTGAAGTGGGGACACTCTTACACATCTGGTGGACTTGTCCAAAGATCCAACAGTTCTGGACCCAGGTACACACCATTACTTCTTCAATTACGGGCCTTAACATAGAGTACTCACCAGCTCGCATGCTATTCCACCATACACACGCCCCAGCGCCTATTTACAGAAAATCCCTTAGGCTACATTTACTGAACGCTGCCAAGTTATGCGTCCCAGCCCACTGGGGTTCCTCTGATGTCCCATCCATTCGCGAATGGCTCCATAGAATAGAGAAGATAGCTGAGATGGAGGAACTCATACACACAGCAAAAGACTCCCCACACAAATATGCCCAGACCTGGGAAAAATGGACGTGCTACTTAGCTAATAGGCCGTTATTCAACGATACAAATGCTGTAGACTCACACAACGCGTCCACCTAATCCCCCACTTCGCTACTTCTTTCGAATCCACATAACTGACCCTGAACAGAAAATGGTTCACTTCCCTACATCTAATGGAACAGAAGCTCAGACCAGTATAACTTACCCAAAGCCAGATTCCCTTTTTCGTATTACACTCTATGCACCTGGGGCCTGGGGTAGACCGAGGAGACACCTCCTTACCCCAACCACTCTTCCTACTTCTTACCCCTTCCCATCAACTCCTATTCCCACTCCTACTTTCCTTATCCCCCCTTCTTCTTTCTCTTCTTTTCCCTCTCTCCTACTATCCCCCTATTCCCGACCAACACTCCCTTCCCCTGCTGTACCCTTTTCCTAGTCATGACACTACAAATACAGACGTTCTAAACCAGTGGAGAGCTAACCGACGACATATGACATTGAAACTATACCGCAATTTGACTCCGACGATCTCATCTATCGCCCACATATGACAGTCCCTAGCACGATGATGATATCCATGTCGATTCATACCCCACCATCAGAAATATTTCTCCAACAGATTCACTTATACAGTCACCTGTTGCTCCGAGAGCCTTGATGAGAGATCATTAAAACTTCCTCACATGGAAACACCATCTCAGATTGGAGGTACTCCGACCTACTTAAGAATTCATAGGAAAAAAACGTAGCAGTTGTTAATGTAAAACTCTCTGTATTCTGCAGTTGTCAACTGTTTTGTAATCATTATGTTCTTATGTAACCCCATGTTGCTGTCCTCCTTTTATGTGAAACTTCCAATAAAACTTTTTTTGGAAAAAAAAATGCCAGGAGTTTGAAATGACTTTTTTTCCGTTAAATGTCATTTTGTGCAGGGACTGTTCTAAACACAGGAAACACATGGCACTTCACAGGCATACTATAGACACCCCCCAGGCACGATATTTAAAGGAATATTTCACTTTAATCGTCATTAAAATCAGTGCTCCCGCAAAAACGGCCGTTTTTAAAATTTTTTTAGGCCATGTCCCCTGGGGCAGGAGCCAGGTGCCAGGCCCCCTGGGGCAGGAGCCAGGAGCCAGGTCCCCAAACCCTTTTTTAGGACAGTATCTTGCATATTAGCCATTAAAATTAGCACTTTTTATTTCGAACGTTCGAGTCCCATAGACTTCAATGGGGTTCTAACGTTCGTACGAATTTGCGGTCCGTTCGAAAGTTCTGGTGCGAACCGAACCGGGGGGTGTTCGGCTCATCCCTATTCACCACTAAAGGGATTACCTATGAATTGAAGGACTTTTATAATTGTTCTTCATATTTTGTAGTTTATGGGCTCACCTGTCCATGTGGCCTAGTTTACGTAGGCCGTACTATACGAGCCCTTAGTACCAGATTTGGAGACAACACAGGAGATCGATTGAAAGTGGCACTGACCCGCATCGTATGCCCAGACATTTCTTTCAAACCCACCAACAGTCCACAACAGGTCTGCAAGTTTGGGTGATCAAGCAAATTTCCAACTCTCTCCCAGCTGCAGAACATTTCAAAAAGCTTTGTGCGAGAGAGACATTCTGGAATTATAATTTAGACCTTCTCTTGCCTGGCGGATTCAATGAAGGTATTGAAATTTCCAACATCTTATAATATTTTTTCTAAAATAGCCTCCAATTAGTATTAACCCCTTTTCTTCTTGTTGGTCTTTTGAATATTTCTTCTGTTAGTATTTATTAATTATAAATTATAAAATATATTTTATACATTATATGTCATGTGCCATACCATTTGTGCATATTTTAGAATTAGGTATAATTTTATGTCTTATCACCATGCATTTATATGCTCTCTATATATGCATACATGACTTTATTTTTTAGATGCCACCTTACCACTACATATTATATATTATATTACATGTATAGATATGTACATATACACTGTTTTTTCATTGGTGGTTACTATTTTCCATCTCTCTATTCCATGGGAGCGCGTGCCTTCTACACACACATACATAGGTCTTTTTTTCCCCTCTCCCCCTTTTCCACCACCCCTCCCCTTTTTTTCCACCAGTTAAATTATATTACTAATACTACATACTATAATATATATATATATATATATATATATATATATATATATATATATATATATATTGTGGTAGTACAGAATCTCCAATCCTGGGACCGGGTTTTGGGAACAGCCAGAAGTCTGGCTGGATGATTGCACAGGTGGGTCCTGGATTTAAAACAGAGCCAAGACCATGGTTCTGGGCTCCACCCTCCCGAGGAGTCCAGGCGTGTAAGGGAGAAGAAGTGTGCATGTCTGCACAGGTCGGTCTGTCAGAGCAGACAGAGGGTCCAAGCTTGTGGGCTGAAAAAGAAGCTAGTAAAGAGTGCTGAGGTACTGGGTGTACAGGAACTCTGTTAAAGAGCCAAGAGGGCTGCAGCAGAAGTCTGAGCAGCAGTGCTGCTAAAGAGAGCCAGGTGGCTTGGTATTTTTTGGTTCTACGTACATTATTGCTGTGGAAAGCTGAAACCCCTGTGTGGGCAACTATTTTGTTATCGGACTTTTCTTTCTTTAATAAAAGTGGGCCTACAAGCCCTTAAAACGGCATATCTGGCGTGGACTCAGCTCACTGGTAAGCTCTACCTTTAAGCTAAAATAACCCCCAAATATTACAAGTGGTGTTCGAATGCGGGCAGAAGACGGTGGAATCCGGGTCCTTGCTCTACAGTAAGTTCAAGTCAGGAACTATTGGCTGTGTGTGGAAGTGCAGCCAGGCAAAAGGCATTGCATGTTGCAGGTGGTGTTTCCTTGCTATGAACTGTGTTTGTGTGCATGAGACAGCACAATCAGTGTGTGCAATGTGCAGGTGAGGAAAGCTTGCATGAAGAGAAAAGCAACTTGCTTTAAAAGAGACACTTTCATTTTCCTGGACTGTTTAAAGTTGTTCTGGAGTCTCTAAGTATGGGGCGGTCAAAGCTCTTAAAAGAAGCCAGGTTTGCTGAAATGAGAGACAGAGCTCTGTGGTTGGAGGGGATGTTACCGCCCGAACGAGCCCCATACATACCTGATCAGAGTGTATCCAGGAGAAAAAGGGCTGGGGTTGTCCCTAGCAACCCTGGTGCAATGAGTGCATAGGTGACTGCTGTTATGGAGAGTCCGCCAGCATTTGAATCTGCAGTGGATTGGTGCAAGCGGCATTTAGCAGCACTGGACCAAGCTACAGAGGAAAGGAAGCCAACCCTCAGTGCAAGGGGAAAGCCGCTGGATGTCCATAACTGGAAGAGGGCTGTTGTTGCCCCTGGCAAAGCTGATGCAGTTAAAACAGCTAATGTGAAAGATGTGAATGTGTCACAGCATGAGACGGGATCCAGCAGAGAGAAGCCCATGCTATATGCAAGGAGCGAGGCTGATCAAAGGCTGAGGATGAGAGTGGTTGCCCATAGCAACGCAAAGGAAGCCAGTCGGGCTGTCTCTGTACCATGGGCTATGTCTAATAAGGATCGTGGAAAGCAGCTTAAGGAGGAGCCAATTTTTCATGTTGGAGAGAGCCAGCAAAGTTCTGCTGGGAGAGTGCGGTCTCCCATGGCAACCGGAGTGAAATTTATGCCTGAAAGGAGCTGCAGTAGAGGTTTGGTTCAGCGTCCCCACAAAGAGGCCTGTGCATTCCGGCCAGCTGGGAATCACCAAGAGAGAATCGCTTTGGAAAAAAAATTATCCAGTACCATGCCTGGAATGTGGCCAGCTGGGGCATGGCAGGTTTTCTCGCCCTAGGTTATGGAATACGGCTGGAGATAATGTTGCTGAGAAAAAAGTTTTGTCTGTAGGCCCAGATTCCGGTGAAAATATGTTTGCAGTCACCCCTAGCAACAAGAAGTTTCCTGTTGTGCCTGCAGGGGGTGCTAAACGGTGGGAGATGCCTGCTGTAGTTTCATCCCATGGCCACCAGGAGGAGTTGGCCAGTAAAAGTGCAGCAGAGGACTGGTGCATAAGACGACGTACTCAAATGAAGATGGTGACCCCAACTACTGCAGTGGGTAAGACTGTCTTTAATGAAATGATGGCTGGAACTGCTGATTTCATGTATAAAAGGACTGGTTACGAGACTGTCCATGACGATGTGAGAGTGACCCCAGTTAGTGGGGCCACTGAATGTGCATTTGAGAATGACTTTTCCCTATATAGTGGGAATGCAAGGGTTAAAATCCAAATAGAACCTGTGTTGATGACTAAAAGTGTTGTGTCTAATGACTATCAGGCTCAAGTTGACCATGGGCTAGGACAGCCTACAAATGCAAAAAATGCTATAAGTGTTACTGTTAATGAAAAGTTTAATGCTGTTGGGAAAACTTTTTGCTCTGAAAGAACCTGGGGTTATCAAAAATGGGCCGTTGCCTGTAGCAACTGGTGGTAAGACAGCACAGTTGTCCACAGGAATCTCCAGGGAACTTCATGTGTTGGAGTCAGAGGTTGCCCTGGACAACTGCGATGTCACTCTGGTGGGACAGAATGGAACTGTACCGTGTAATGGTAATGTGTTAGTGCAAGCTGCTAGTACTAAAAATGTGCAGGTATATGGTGTATTGCAACCTGTGCTACCACAGTCTGACATGATTTACAATGACTGGTGTAATGAGTCTGCAGCTGAGCCAGTCTGTTCTTATGTGTCTCCTTGGGCAGATGGATCGGTGCTGAGGAATACCGCAGAAGGGAGCGCACATACAACAGATTGGGATAGTTGGAGCAAAAATCTTATCTCCCTGATAGATAGGGCTTTTATGCACAAAGATAAGGTGGACACGGTTTCTGCTGGGCCAGCAGGAGGGGCTGCAGAACAGCTTGTACCTGAGGGCGCGGTGGCTGCTGCAGGAGTTAACCCTGGTGAGCAGGATGAACCAAATAAGCGCACAGCAGAGACATTGTCTGTGACCCACAAAACTGAGGTTGGCATGGAGTATCAACGTGACGTCACTGGTAATGTTCTGGAGCAGTTCACTGATGCTGAGCCTGAGAAGTTGGGTATGAGTCCAGCACCTGGCAGTGCTCTGGTGGAGCACCAGGCCGTGTTTACCTCCAGCTGCGAGAAGGTTCCGTTAACCGTCGCAACTTTTCAAGTCTCAGCAAGTGAGTCTCTCTGCATCCCCAGTGTCATGAAAATCCCCAGGAAGGACTTGGGTCTGGAGTCAAGGGCCTGGTTTATAACTAAAGCATTAAAAGAGATGCTTGAACTTTGGGATGTACAGCCAATCTATACTAGTGTGTCTCCTCCACAGTCTGATGGGCTGGTACTGCGCAGTACCACTAGGTGGAGCACTGTATGGTAGGCTGTACAGAGCAAAGCAAAACAGGACAGGAATGGTTTATTCCTAAATTTGCTACTTTTGTTAAAAGTTGCCGCTACGTATGCTGCTAGATTAGATCCAGAAGAAATATTTGAGACAGACGTTGGAGAAGTTGAAAATAAGCCTAAATTGCCTGTGGTTACACCTCCTAACAGCCAGATGGGAAGCATTTCTGCTGCTATGGTCCAGTGTGGTGCTGGTCAGTTGGTGAAGGGCGTGTATACTGCACCAGTAGAAAAACCACATGAGGTGGAAGGGCCATGTGTGGACCTGAAAGCAGCAGAGATCCTGACCAGGGCTCAAACAAAGGTGGTTAAAGAGACTGGGGTCCCCAGTCCAATGGTTGGTTTAGGTGACAAACCTAATAAGGTCCCCGGGACAGGGGAATGGACAAGGAGCATGGTAAAAATTGTATGTGGATCAGACGAGAGCTGGCCTGTTCCGGTGGATAAAAATACAGGTAGCATCAGAACGGGTCAAGTGGTAGGACAGCTGCCTGCAGAGTGGGTGAACCCAGGGGAGGTGGCGTCCTGTGAGGTTCCTGTGGGTGATGGCGGCCCTCCAGTATGTGTGCCCTCTGTGGACTCTACCCTAGCAAATGTTGGAAAAAAAGGCATTGGTGACATGTGCAACATTGAGAGGTCTAATGTTGGTTTGAATATGTCTGTCAATGATGAACCAAATAATGTGTTAATGGTACATGATAATGTGGTGTCCAAAGGTACAGGTAAACCTGGTAATCAGTTAGTGACTGCTGAGTCAGGTACCAGAAATAAGAGGTGGGTTTCTGTTCTAAACACTATAGAAATAGGCCCCCTACAGTCTCAGAACAGTACTGCTGAGAGAGTTTTGGGGAAACCTGGGAACCTGAAGCGTGGAGGCAGAAGGGTTGGTAGGAAGACCAACGGGAACCCATTAAGATTTCAGGAAAGGAAGTGCTTATGGAAATTCACTCGGAAGAAAAGTTGGGAAGGTCGCATCAAAGCTCATAGCAGAGTGACAGTAAGGCTTAGAGGGAGACACCAAAGGAGGCATTGGGTGGAGTTCCCCGTTAGGAGAAGCGAGGTTGGACAGGAGGGTACTTCTGTAAATGGTATCTGGCACAGAGGTGCCAAAAGTAACTTGGGTGTTCCGCCCTCTGGGTCGAAACAAAGGGGGGGGATATGTGGTAGTACGGAATCTCCAATCCTGGGACCGGGTTTTGGGAACAGCCAGAAGTCTAGCTGGATGATTGCACAGGTGGGTCCTGGATTTAAAACAGAGTCAAGACCATGGTTCTGGGCTCCACCCTCCCGAGGAGTCCAGGCGTGTAAGGGAGAAGAAGTGTGCATGTCTGCACAGGTCGGTCTGTCAGAGCAGACAGAGGGTCCAAGCTTGTGGGCTGAAAAAGAAGCTAGTAAAGAGTGCTGAGGTACTGGGTGTACAGGAACTCTGTTAAAGAGCCAAGAGGGCTGCAGCAGAAGTCTGAGCAGCAGTGCTGCTAAAGAGAGCCAGGTGGCTTGGTATTTTTTGGTTCTACGTACATTATTGCTGTGGAAAGCTGAAACCCCTGTGTGGGCAACTATTTTGTTATCGGACTTTTCTTTCTTTAATAAAAGTGGGCATACAAGCCCTTAAAACGGCATATCTGGCGTGGACTCAGCTCACTGGTAAGCTCTACCTTTAAGCTAAAATAACCCCCAAATATTACAATATATATATACACTAATAGAGGTTTATGTTTTCACCTAGTCATCCATTAAGCTTTGTTTCCACCACTAGATGTTCCATATGATGTATTGTCTACATCATACAATATACACCATATTTTTTATTTTCCAGTAATTTTTCCATATTACTCAGACACACATCCCATTAATACAAAGTTCTACCCTCGGTCATATATATACGTTTTACACATATTTTTTCATCCTTGAAGGATACCTGCTTTTTAATATGTCCAGAGCCGCCTACATATTTGTATTTAGTTTTTATCCTCTAGTTTTTAATTGTTTGGCCCCACCCATGTTATTACCCAGTCTTTTATTAATGACCAGTCATGGTATCTCTATTGTGTCTGTTGAGAAAGGAGCGTGACTTGCAAACACGTCCAGTTTTGATTACGTCATACCCCCGCAGCCAGCCATTCCTTGTGTTCCACGCTTCGTTCTGAGGCTGCCTTCCGGAGCCGGCGGTTTCATCTGTCGAAAGAGACACCGCTACCAACGAGGAACCCATATAACCCAGGATTCGGGAAATGTCACTTTGATACCATGTATACCATGCCTGTTAACCTTCACTAAAATGTGAGTTGATCTATATACATTATTAAAGCGTTTTACCAAAAAAAACTACTGCACCCAGAGGCGCCTCTCTACTTGTGGTGTTTTTTCCCGTGATTACACGTAGGTCTGCGAGTGCCTTTGTATTGTCTTGTTGAGTGCCTGTGTATTGTCTTGTTGAGTACCTGTGTATTGTCTTGAGTATTAGTGTCAGGAGGCTAGTTGTTGGGTAATTTGGACAGGGTATAATCCCTAATTCTTATTAAATTGAATAGGTATGATGCTTAGTGTGGAGAGGTGACTCGTTGTACATCTTACGTCATGTATGCGTTCCTTGATCATACGATCAAGTGTGAATACTGCTGTGCAAAATGTAAGCACATTGTTTCCATGGAAGCCCAGGTTCTGAATCTGGGGAAGCAACTGTCAGCACTAAGAAGTCTCTCCATATTAAAGGAGAGCCAGGAATGTACACAGCAGGGGCCAGCACAGAGGCAGGTGGAGACAAAGAGGTGCAGGCACTAGGAAAGAGTAGATGGGTGATAGTCAGAAAAGATAGAGGGGGAAGTGCCAGGGAGGCTGATCCAGGGCTGGAGCATCCCAATAAGTATGCTCCATTGAGTGACATTGGTGAAACCAGTCAGGGACCGGCACTGCTGGAGCTGAGGGACTCTCCTAGCTGCCGGGGGTAGAACTCCTTCAGTGAGATTGGGGGGGAAGCGAAGGGAAAGGAAAGACCGATTCTGGTGATAGGGGACTCAATTCTTAGAAGAACAAATACCTGAAGAGCCGAACTGTATGTTGTCAGCACATCATGGATCTGGTGGACAGATTGCTGGGAGGGGCTGGGGAAGACCCAGCTGTCATGGTACATGTTGGCACCAATGGCAAAGTCAGAGGCAGATTAAGTGTCCTAAAGAATGATTTTAGGGACTTGGGAACTAAATTGAGGAAAAGGACCTCCAAGGTAGTATTCTCAGGAATAGAACCGGTACATCGAGCCACACCAGAAAGGCAGAGGAAGATTAGGGAAGTAAACAAGTGGCTGAAGAGCTGGTATAGTAAGGAGGGGTTTGGGTTCCTGGAGGACTGGGCTGACTTCTCAGTCAATAACCAGTACTATAGAAGGGATGGACTGCACCTAAATGAGGAGGGTGCAGATCAACTGGTAATGAAGATGGCCAAAAAGTTAGAGGGGTTTTCAAACTAGGCGATGGGGGGGGGGGGGGGGGGCGGAGGGTCCAGAGGTAGAGATAGTCAGCGTGGAACATATTCCAGAGGGTAGTATTGTGGGCATTAGTAGCAGGTTGACCAAAGCACATAAATCCAAGGTAAGTATAGTAGCAAGTCCTAGCTGCAATCTCGGAACACCCAATAAGAGGATAATATGTGACCGGTTTAAACTATGTGGCATGTTCACCAATGCCAGGAGTAGGGATGAGCCGAACACCCCCCGGTTCGGTTCGCACCAGAACTTTCGAACGGACCCCAAATTCGTAAGAACTTTAGAACCCAATTGAAGTCTATGGGACTCGAACGGTCGAAATTAAAAGTGCTAATTTTAACGGCTAATATGCAAGATACTGTCCTAAAAAGGGTTTGGGGACCTGGCTCCTGCCCCAGGGGACATGGGTCAATGCCTAAAATGTTTTTAAAAATGGCCGTTTTGGTGGGAGCACTGATTTTAATGACGATTAAAGTGGAAAAAAAAGTGAAATATTCCTTTAAATATGGTGCCTGGGGGGTGTCTGTAGCATGCCTGTGAAGTGCCACGTGTTTCCCGTGTTTAGAACAGTCCCTGCACAAAATGACATTAAACGGAAATTACACCATTTAAAACTGCTTGCGGTTTTAATGTTATATCTGGTTCCTGCAATATGGTTGAAAATAATTGAGAAAAATGGCATGGGTAGCCCTCCCTGCCCATTACCAGCCCCTTTGGGTCTTGTATCCATATTAAGGGGAACCCAGTACCCATATTAAAAAAAGGAAATGCGTGTGGCCCCCAGGCCCTATATACTCAGAACAGCAGTATACAGGCGGTGCAAACAAGACAGGGACTGTGTAGGTTTGTTGTGTTAAGTTGAATCTGTTTGTAATTTTCAACTGGTACATTTTTAAAGTGTAGCTCCAGTCAAAAAAACTATTTTTAAGCTTTTTGGAAAACATAGGGAAGGGTTATCACCCCTGTATAATTTGTTTTGTCGTCCATCTTTTTTCATCTCACTTGCTGTTGTCTCCTTCCATTTGCAAGTAGGAGATGTTTGTAAGTTGGATGTTTGAAAGTAGGGGCCTGCCCTATATGCTCTGCAGAAATGGCGCAACAAGGTGTTGGTTTTGCCATAACATTGTAAGCCCTCAAAGTGACTCTTGGTGGGCGCTGGAGCGCCCTGCTGTGAACGATTATATCAAGAATTGTAATTACATGCCATTGATGAACAGTGGTAGAAAAATTGACCTTTGGTGGTTGTGGTGCTGGTGCCACAACACTATAAGTCC
The DNA here is from genome assembly GCF_037356315.1 of Lithobates pipiens. Taxonomy (NCBI): domain Eukaryota; kingdom Metazoa; phylum Chordata; class Amphibia; order Anura; family Ranidae; genus Lithobates; species Lithobates pipiens. Next base: position 156,626,520 of record NW_027507785.1, read on the forward strand.
TCACAGTTACTCTGGGTGGGCACAGGAACGGGCCCTCCTGTGAAATATTATATCAAGAATTGTAATTACATGCCCCTGTTAAACAGGGGCAGAAAAATTGGGCCTTAGGCACTGGTGCTGGTGCCACGACACTGCAACCTCTCCCATATACTCTAGTTTTATTGCAGGAATTAGCCCTGCTGCAAAGCATTGCATCAAAAATTGTAATTAAACGCCCCTGTTAAACAGGGGCAGAAAAATTGGGCCTTAGGCACTGGTGCTGGTGCCACCACACTGCAACCTCTCTGATATACTCTAGTTTTATTGCAGGAATGAGCCCTGCTGCAAAGCATTGCATCAAAAATTGTACTTAAATGCCCCTGTTAAACAGGGGCAGAAAAATTGGGCCTTAGGCACTGGTGCTGGTGCCACGACACTGCAACCTCTCCCATATACTCTAGTTTTTTGCAGGAATTAGCCCTGCTGCAAAGCATTGCATCAAAAATTGTACTTAAACGCCCCTGTTAAACAGGGGCAGAAAAAATGGGCCTTAGGCACTGGTGCTGGTGCCACCACACTGCAACCTCTCCCATATACTCTAGTTGTGGTGCAGGAGTGAGCCCTGCTGCAAAGCATTGCATCAAAAATTGTACTTAAACGCCCCTGTTAAACAGGGGCAGAAAAATTGGACCTTAGGCACTGGTGCTGGTGCCACGACACTGCAACCTCTCCCATATACTCTATTTTTATTGCAGGAATTAGCCCTGCTGCAAAGCATTGCCAACGTTGAGTTCCACCTGGTGGGAATGTCACATATAAGGCGGTTCTTGGGCAGGTTCAACTCCTTTTGGAGCTCAGCCAGCCGAACACAGGCATTAAATGATCGTCGGAAATGCACACAGACTTTCCTGGCCTGCTTCAGGACATCCTGTAAGCCCGGGTACCTGCCCAAGAACTGCTGCACCACCAGGTTAAGGACGTGAGCTACACAGGGCACATGGGTCAGTTGTCCCTGTCGGAGGGCGGAGAGGAGGCTGGTTCCATTGTCTCAAACCACCATTCCTGGCTTAAGCTGGCGTGGCGTCAACCACTTCTCGGCCTACCCCTGCAGAGCTGACAAAACATCCGCCCCAGTGTGGCTCCTGTCCCCCAAACAAACCAGCGCAAGCACGGCATGGCATGGTTTTGCCTGCGTACTTGCGTAGCCCCTGGAACGCCTACGGAGCACCGCTGGTTCTGAGGACAGAGCACTGGAAGAGGCCATGGAGGAAAAAGAAGAGGAGGGGGTGGAGGAGAGAGGTGTGTCACAACCAATAGTAGCATTTTGGAGGCGTGGTGGCGGAACAACCTCCAACACTACTGCACCTTGTCCTGCATCCTTCCCAGCTGCCAGGAGAGTGACCCAATGGGCCGTGAAAGACAGGTAACGTCCCTGTCCATGCCTGCTGGACCATGGGTCAGCGGTAATATGCACCTTACCGCTGACCGCCCTGTCCAGCGAGGCAAGGACATTGCCTTCCACATGCCGGTAGAGAGCCGGAATCGCCTTCCGTGGGAAAAAGTGGCGTTTTGGGACCTGCCACTGAGGAACCGCACATTGTACAAACTCACGGAAGGGGGCCGAGTCTACCAACTGAAAAGGCAGCAGTTGAAGTGCTAGCAATTTAGCCAAGCTAGCATTCAACCGCTGGGCATGTGGATGGCTGGGAGTGAACTTCTTTCACCGGTCCAGCAGCTGGGGCAGGGACATTTGCCTGCTATAATCGGACGTGGGTGTACTACTAGCAGAGTGCCCGGAAGCACTTGGCTGTGACACACCTAATTCTACACCTTCATTCCTCTCAGAGCAGGTTTCAGAGAGGACTAAAGGTCTAGTGGGGTTGGAGATGCCAGCTGATGAGGAGCAAGGAGAGGTCCGCTTTGTTCTTTGGTGTGGGTCTTTGAGGTACGTTTGCCAACGAGCTGCATGGCAGGTCAACATATGTCTGGTCAAGCATGTGGTGCCCAAGCAGCTGATGTTTTGGCCACGCGAGATACGCTTGAGACATATGTTGCAAATAGCAGCGCTGCGATCTGATGCACTCGTCTCAAAAAAGGCCCACACCAAAGAACTTTTAGAATAACGCGCAGAGGCAACGCCCTGCACAGGCGGAGCTCTGCGGTGTGATTCAGTCGGTGTGCTGCCCCTAAGCTGGCCCCCGGAGGGCATCCTGCCTCGTTAGACATGTGCCTCCTCCTCCTCCTCCTCCTCTTTCCTACCAGGCACCCACGTGGAGTTAGTGCCCTCATCATCCCCTCCCTCTTCATCGCTGTAGCAAACCTGGCAATATGCTGCAGCTTGTGGAACATGACTGCCAGATTGCTGTCCTTGAGCATCCCCTCTCTCTGCATTCACGCTACTGCCTTCCTCTAGCTGAGTGTCATCATCAGAGCCTACAAAACACTGGGCATCCTCCTGGAGCATGTACCCAACACTGTGCTCAAAGAGTTCAGGAGACTCCTCAGGAGGATGTGGTGGGTCTAGGGAAGGAGTCACCGATGATGACATTGAGAGGAGGGAAGACGATGCGTTGGCAGCTGCTTTGCTAGTACCCTGAGACTGGGTGAGAGAGGATGAGGAGGATGAAGAGGGCTTGGTCATCCACTCTACCAAGTCGTTGGCATGTTGCGGTTCAACATGTCCAGCTGCTGAAAAGGACAAGCGTGTCCCATGGCCACGTGCTGATGACAATGCACCGCGTCCACGACCAGCACTGTTGTCTCTAGACACAGAGCCTGCTTGCCCTCTTTTATCGGCTTGCGCCTGTCTGCCTCTCCTTGCTGGCCTTCCAGACATGGTAATGGCCTGAAGGGAGTTGGGTAAAACAGCAGTTGGGTAGTGTATATTGTGCTGGAGGCACACAACACCCACTAACTACTGCAGATGCCTTTATTATAGAACACCAGAGATAAAGGGGTATACTGTAATGGAGTCACACAACACCCACTAAGCCCTGCAGATGGCTCTATTAGAGAACAGCAATAAAGGGTAGATACAGGTGTATATTGTGCTGGAGGCACAAAACACCCACTAACTCCTGCAGATGCCTTTATTATAGAACACCAGAGATAAAGGGGTATATACAGATGTATACTGTGCTGTGCTGGAGGCACACACAACTTCCAATAACTCCTGCAGATGGCTCAAATAGAGAAGAGCTATGTAGGTGGATATAGCGGTGTGTACTGGGTACAGAGCACGCAGACAGCACGCACAAGCTCCTAACACTACTGACTGCAAGCTCTATTATAAAAGATAGATCACTAGCTATATAGGTGAGGTGAATATAGCGGTGTATACTGCGGTCAGGGCATGCAGACAACAACCACTACAGAAGAGCAAGATCGAAAATCGTCCGATAACGATCGGTGTATACTGTGTTGAAGGTACACAGAACACCCACTAACTGCTTCAGACGCCAACACACTACACAAGGCCGCCGCGCTGGCGGCCTTATATAGTGTGGGGCGTGTACTACACAGCCTGAGCTATGATTGGCCACAGGCATCCTGCCTGTGGCCAATCATGGCTCTCCTCGCTGCTGGCACTGTGATTGGCCAAGCATGCGGGGTCACAGTGCATGCTTGGCCAATCATGAGCCAGCAATGCACTGCGATGACGCAGTGCATTGTGGGCCGTGAGCGCCACACGAATTTGGCACGAACGGCCCATAATGTTCGGAATTCACCGAACGGGCGAACAGCCGATGTTCGAGTCGAACGTATGTTCGACTCGAACACGAAGCTCATCCCTAGCCAGGAGCCTGGCGGACAAGATGAATGAACTAGAGATACTGTTGTACGTGATGGATTTGGATTTTGTGGGAATTTCAGAGGCTTGGTTCAGCAGCTCTCATGATTGGCTGGCAACTATTCAAGGGTATACCATTTATTGCAAGGATAGAGAGAGTAAAAAAGGAGGAGGAGTATGCCTATATAGCAAGAATAATGTACAAGTGAATGTGAGAGATTACATCACTAAGGGAGCTAGGGAGGAGGTGGAATCCTTATTGGTAGAGCTCCAAAGGGATGAAACTAATGGTAAAATAATACTGGGAGTATGTTATAGGCCCCCTAACCTGGGGGAGGAAGGGAAGACAGATCCCCTATCACAATTTGGATTAGCAGCAAGGATGGGAAGTGTTATCATAATGGGGGATTTTAATTATCAAGGACAAAGTCTGGGTGGAAAGAACCACGCATTCATCTAAGGCTCGCCAGTTCCTAAATGTCTTGCAGGACAATCTTATGGGTCAGATGGTAGACGCACCAACTAGAAATAAAGCATTACTGGATCTACTAATTACCAACAATACAGACCCGATCATGGATGTGGAAATACGGGGCAATTTAGGTAACAGCGATCACAGGTCAATTGGCTGAGAACGGTATCATTAGCAGTAATTAGCATAGATTCATGAAGAATCGTTCTTGCCAAACCAATCTATTAACCTTCTATGAGGAGGTGAGTTACCATCTAGATAAAGGAAGGCCCATAGATGTGGTGTAACTGGATTTTGCAAAAGCATTTGACAAAGTTCCCCATAAACGTTTACTGTACAAAATAAGGTCCGTTGACATGGACCACAGGGTGAGTACATGGATTGAAAACTGGCTACAAGGGCGAGTTCAGAGGGTGGTGATAAATGGTTAATACTCTGAATGGTCAGGGGTGGGTACTGGGGTCCCCCAAGGTTCTGTACTGGGACCAATCCTGTTTAATTTGTTCATAACTGACCTGGAGGATGGGGTAAACAGTTCAATCTCTGTATTTGCGGACGATACTAAGCTAAGCAGGGCAATAACTTCTCTGCAGGATGTGGAAACCTTGCAAAAAGATCTGAACAAATGAATGGGGTGAGCAACTACATGCCAAATGAGGTTCAATGTAAAATAATGCATTTGGGTGGCAAAAATATGAATGCAATCTACACACTGAGGGGGAACATCTTGGGGAATCTAGGATGGAAAAGGACCTGGGGGTCTTAGCAGATGATAGGCTCAGCAATGGCATGCAATGCCAAGCATCTGCTAACAAAGCAAACAGAGTATTGGCATGCATTAAAAAACAGGATTAATTCCAGAGAAAAAACGATAATTCTTCCTCTCTACAAGACTCTGGTCTGGCTGCACCTAGAGTATGCTGTCCAGTTCTGGGCACCAGTCCTCAGTAAGGATGTACTGGAAATGGAGTGAGTACAAAGAAGAGCAACAAAGCTAATAAAGGGTCTGGAGGATATTAGTTATGAGGAAAGGTTTTGCGCACTGAACTTACTCTCTCTGGAGAAGAGATGCTTGAGAGGGGATATGATTTCAATATACATATACCATACTGGTGACCCCACAATAGTGATAAAACTTTTTCGCAGAAGGGAGTTTAACAAGGCTCGTGGCCACTCATTAAAATTAGAGGTTTAACCTTAAACTGCATAGAGGGTTCTTTACTGTAAGAGCGGCAAGGATGTGGAACTCCCTCCCACAGGCGGTGGTCTCAACTGGGAGCATCGATAGTTAAAAAAAAAACTATTATGCCATGTACACACAGTCTGACTTTGACAGCAAAGGTCTGATGGAATGAATCCGTCAGACAATTTGACTGTGTGTGGGCTTCATTGGACCTTTGCTGTCGAAAAATCAGACGGACTTTAGATTTAGAACATGTTTCAAATCTTTCCAAGGGACTCGAGTCCAGTCGAAAAATCCGTTCGTCCGACGGACTAAAACCAACGCTAGGGCAGCTATTGGCTACTGGCTATGAACTTCCTTATTCTAGTCCGGTCATATGTCCGTTGGACTTTGGTGTGATTGTGTGTGGCCATGTCCGTTCGTTTGGAAAGTCCGTCGGAAGTCCGCCGAAAGTCTGTGTACATGTACAAATATATAAAGGGTCCATATAGTGAACTTGGTGTTGAGTTATTCACTTTACAGTCAACAAAGAGGACGTCTAGAGGAAAATAAATCTCATCTCCAAATACGGAAAGGTTTCTTCACAGTAAAGCCTTGTACACACGGTCGGAGAATCTGTCGGAATGCGTCTTATCGGACCGTGTCATCAGATAATCCGACTTTGTGTGGTATGCATTGGACTGATTCCGTCCGAATCTCCGCCCGACCCAATTTTCCAACATGTTGGAAATATTTCCCGACCTAATCCGATCATGTTTAGAGCATTTTCATCGGACCAAGTGCCACGCATGCTCACATTCAAATTCCGACACGGAAGTGCTCGTTCAGGTAAACTACTTTTTTTTTTTAACATTGCAGCGTGACGAATGTGCTATATCGCTGCAATGTTAAAAAATCATTCATCAAGCGCATTGTCTTGTTCTTTACAATGCTGCAAGAACCAACTTCTTTTGATACTCATAAGCCCCGTACACACGAGCGGACTTTTCAACATCCAAAGTCCGACGGACTGATTCCGTCAGACTATTCGATCGTGTGTGGGCTGCAACGGACTTTTGACTCGCCAAAGTCTGAAGGACTTTAGAATATGGAACATGCTTAAAATTTTTCCGAAGGAACTCCGCTGGACCCGGTCCCTTCGAAAAATTTGCTCGTGTGTATGCTATTCCGAAGGACTAAACCCGACGCTAGGGCAGCTATTGGCTACTGGCTATGAACTTCCTTATTCGAATCCAGTCGTACGTCATCACGTTCGAATCCGTCGGAGTTTAGTGTGATTGTGTGTGGCCAAGTCCGCTCAGCCGAAAAGTCCGTCAGAACTCTGTCGGAACTCCGGCAGAACTCCGGCAGAACTCCTTCGGAAGTCTGTCGGACATAAGTCCTCTCGTGTGTACGGGGCTATAGTCACACACACTTCTCCCAAACGGATTTCATTACTCTTTTTTTAACCATTTCAGCAATACAATTTTAGTTTGCGTCACATCTACACAATGTTTGTTTTGTTTTATTTATTTTTGGGATGTTTTTTTTTGGGGGGGGGGGGATTCCCTAAAAATCTCCTTTAAAGACACTGCTCATTTCTCCTTTTTTTTTTTTACTTTTTTTTTTTGGGTGTAAGCTTACAACAACAACATTGTATTTTTTAGATTTTCTTTTTCTTTTTTAATCTACAGGAGGTTGTTTAGTGTTGGTACCCCTTGTTCTTTAGTTCACTTTGTATTTTGGAAATGTACCTGCCTGCTCACAAATAAACTCTACTTTTTGAAGGAAAACACATTACACAAGTATTTCATTAAACAAAAATAAAATTTATTTTGCTCGAAAATAAAAATAGGAACGCTGCACTGGAGAAACGTCTTAACTTTGGTGCAGCCTTTGGCCCCCAGGGCAGACATGACTAAATGAGATATAAAAAAATTGGTCGCCTGAGGAGTAGATAACTCAGGGAGAGAAGTCTGCTCCTGAAGTCCTAGAGAGCAGGAAATTCAGATGCCATTTCTGTCCCCAGGATGGTGATCTTCAAGAGGCTGCATCTTCTGGCACACCAGACTCAACCCAGGCCATCACTCTCTGGTCTTCCTTTGTGACTTCCCACCAGACATCCTTCCAGGCTGTGGCTGGGCTCCTGTAGCTGGGGCAGGAGGAGAAGGAGGGCGTTGGTGGATCTCCTGGCTGCCACTTGCCACAGCCTCCCCCCGACTGAGGTCTTCCTGTGTATGAAAAGGGGACATAGTTTTAGTTTTTTGATCATCAATCACACCATTTTGTGCTCCTGGCTTTTGCTATTTGACTGTTACCAAATAGAACAGACTATCATTCTGACACCAGCATTTTTCTTTCCCGTCCCAATCGTTTTTGGTCACTACTGTCTATTGAGATGTAAACCACTTTGAAAAATCTCAACTTACTGATCAATAAGAACATCTAGTTAACATCATTAAATGTAACACAAGAAATATGTTCAACAATGCAATACCTGTCTCAAGCTGGGCCCCACCACATGGTGCTGCCTGGAAGGCCCAGGTTGTACATCAGAAGCCTGGGTACCCCCTGGTCTACCAGAAAATGCAGCCTGTCAAAGTGCACCATCCTGGGGTAATAAACAGCATCTGGATCTCCTGCTCTCAAGGACTCCAGGTGCTTATTTCTCTCCCTGAAATATGTAAGCTTCATGGGCACAATTTTGCGATTCAGATATGTCATGTCTGCCGTGGGGACCCTGATCTGCACCAAAGCAAGCAGTTTCTCCAGTGCTGCATTCATCTTTGATCTGTCATAATAAAACTTGTTGTGGAACTGCCACAGGCAGGGCATCTCCATGTAGAGCTCGAGGAATAGCCCCATAAAGTTGGCATTGTTGAATGGGTCCATTTTGTCTGCAAGACACAACACAAGACAAACCATCAAATACTAATAATGCAATTAAAATCCCTCCTAATCTTGTCCCAACAGCGGCCTAGATACAAGCAGTCTAGTCTAGTGAAGCACAAAGTTAAAAATGTTACCTTCGTTTCCACGTTCGCCACGTCCGTGACTCACACTCTCCTCCCAGATCGTACGGACGATACACATGTGTGGCGTTTTATATACAGTGCGCATGCATGAAACTCCGCCCGCCCCTGACGTTCTTTCCAGACTATTCCCCCGCCCCTTCGCTTCCCGCACAGTGGGGAGAGCACATGGCGGAGAGAACGCAGGTGCGCAATAATAGTTCCACTAACGAGGAGGAGGGTGAGGAAAGCCCGGAGCCTGAAATGTCCCGATCCAGGAAGACAAGATTTAAAGCCTCAAATATGTCTTTTGGAGAGATGTTGGAGATGGTCGACATATTGAACAGGACCGACTATGATGGGAAGTATGGACCTTACCCAAACCCAAATATCAGAAAGGCCAAGATCATGAATAAAGTTGTGAAGAGTCTTCTGAAGAATTTTGGGGTACGCCGATCCAAGGATCAACTGAGAAAACGCTGGTCAGACCTGAAACTGAGGGAGCACGAGCAGTACCTAAGGATCAAGCGTTTTCTTAAAAAAAAGTAAGTAGTTGTTGTGTGTTCATATGATTATTCTTGCTTGCATACATGCTCCATGTGCTTTGATTTCATGTTGTGCATTTTAAAATGGCCACTTTTAAGGTCATGGTTTCGTTCGTTCGTATGAAACATCGTTCTGCAGGGAAGTATTCCAGCTTAACAAAGTGGCCCCAATAATGTTCTCACCTTGTAACTCGGCCCAAAAACACAATTGTACAACACTTCCAAGCAATGTTTCAGATTCCTATTTCTGCCCTCTGTGTGCTAATTAATCTTTGTTTACATTCTTATAGGGGAGAGAAGACTCGGCAAGTATGAGGACACCAGGGACCATGAGGACACCAGGGACCACACCCCTCCCAAAGAAGGGCAACTTCCAAAGGAAGAAACAGAGGAGCAGGAGCAGGAGGAGGAAGAAGGAGAGATTGTGGAGGTTGGCCAAATTGTCACCACAACAGGTGAGTGTTGGAGAACACAGCTTCCGGTAAGCTCATCAATGTATATCACCATATTTGGATTACATGGTGTGTTTTTTTTTTTTCTAGGTGATGTGGAGGAAGATTCCCGTTTTACCAGTGAAAGTGCCCAGATCTTGATCAGGGAGATAATGGGGTGCAATAGGGATTTGGAAATTGTACAACAAAACATCAATGATGTTAAAAATAAACTGAAGAACATCATTGATGTTTTGGGGAGAGTGTGAAAACGAAAAAAACTAGATAGGGTTTTATTTGTGCTTTTTTTTTTTTTTAAATGTTGTATTTTGCATAATTCCAAATTTGGAAGATGCACAGAGTGTGTAAACATGCGCTATCTCCCACCATGGGGGATCAATGTACATGTTTTGTGTAAAGTGTCTGAGATGAAGGGGTTGCAGCCCCAAAGCATGTACATTGATCCCCCATGATGGGAGTTAGCACATGTTGACACACTGTGTGCATCTTCCAAATTTGTATTTTTCAGGGGTCACACCCCATGTGATGAAGGCAATATCAGCCCAGTTTGTACATACTCAGATGAATTACAAAAAAGAACCGCGCTGTCCTAGTGTGAACTTAGGTCGTGTATAGTCCCAATAAAAGAATAAATCAAATATTTTATTACCTCAATTCGTGAAATTGTATCCGTAACTAATACCACAGAAAATGAAATCTAGTGATAAAAGGATTAATAAGTGTATATAGAGTACCGTCTGTAACCACAACTTAATAGGTGTAAATGAATACCCCATAAGTTTTAGCTGACAGATAATAGTGAACAAAATAATACATATAAAAGAAACATATTAAGTATTGTTAACAAATTAATAATAATCACATAAATTGTCCAATTAGTTAAATCAGTCCATGAAAAGAACACCACCACGTGTCGAAAGTATAATTATAACTTATTCGGAAATTCCAGTAGTTCAACAACTGTGAGCGTGCACCACCACCATAGATAAAGATAGCTCCTTACCAGATGTTCTAAGATTGTATGCTCTAAGAGTCAGACCAGGCTGTATATATTCCTCAGACATCCATAGGCTCCACCCATAGGTCAAATGGTTAAACAGTCAGGTTCCAATGTTTGACAATAACCGGTCGGCCATAAAGAGGAGGAAAAAGCTCCAAATAGTGTAAAAACGTTTTATTAAAATATTAAAAACAAGAAATGCACTTACAAAAAGTCAAGCACAATGGGGCATGTCACAGTAGGTAGCGCCGGCCGGACGCGAATCCTCCACTCCAATACCCTTTCACCAGTTCGTTCGTTCAGAGGCAATGAATAGTGGTAAACGAACTGGTGAAAGGGTATTGGAGTGGAGGATTCGCGTCCGGCCGGCCCTACCTACTGTGACATGCCCCATTGTGCTTGACTTTTTGTAAGTGCATTTCTTGTTTTTAATATTTTAATAAAACGTTTTTACACTATTTTGAGCTTTTTCCTCCTCTTTATGGCCGACCGGTTATTGTCAAACATTGGAACCTGACTGTTTAACCATTTGACCTATGGGTGGAGCCTATGGATGTCTGAGGAATATATACAGCCTGGTCTGACTCTTAGAGCATACAATCTTAGAACATCTGGTAAGGAGCCATCTTTATCTATGGTGGTGGTGCACGCTCACAGTTGTTGAACTACTGGAATTTCCGAATAAGTTATAATTATACTTTCGACACGTGGTGGTGTTCTTTTCATGGACTGATTTAACTAATTGGACAATTTATGTGATTATTATTAATTTGTTAACAATACTTAATATGTTTCTTTTATATGTATTATTTTGTTCACTATTATCTGTCAGCTAAAACTTATGGGGTATTCATTTACACCTATTAAGTTGTGGTTACAGACGGTACTCTATATACACTTATTAATCCTTTTATCACTAGATTTCATTTTCTGTGGTATTAGTTACGGATACAATTTCACGAATTGAGGTAATAAAATATTTGATTTATTCTTTTATTGGGACTATACACGACCTAAGTTCACACTTAGGACAGCGCGGTTCTTTTTTGTAATTCATCTGAGTAGGTATATTTTTGGGTATATAGCAGGACTGCAGCAGTATTAATGTGTGCACAAAGACACATTTTTTCGTTTGTCCTTCTCTTTTTCTTTTGATTAGTAGTTAGTAGCGCGATTTTTCACTAATTTTTCTTTGTACATACTCAGGTCTGATATTGTCTTCACTTTTCCAAGTTGAACTTTGTAAGTTCCTGTGTTCTGTATTTTACACTTTGATACATGCCTGTTTACACAAAAAAACAAGTAAAAAAGAAATATGATTAAACTCGGTTTTGGATACCCAAAATATCTTGGTTTGTTGTAAAAACCTTTACTAAACGCACATATGAATGTGCTTGTATTAAAAAGTTGAATTCTCAACAATGTGTGGCTTCCTTTTTCATTGGGCTTAAAATGTATTTGTAGTCAAATTTGAGTTTGTGCTGAGAAGGAGTGCGATTTACTAAAGGCAACTCCACTTTGCACTCCAAGTGCAGTTTCAGGTGTACTTTTGCAGTGCACTTGTAGTGCATAGTGGATGTGCCTTTAGTAAAAAGCACCCACAGTGATGTGTAAATTTGGACAATCATGCCATTTTCCTGCCATGGTGCTGAAAATGAGCATGGTTTAGATCAGTAATGCACTACACATTAGTTAACAAAAAGAAGGTGTGTGTGTGTAGCAGACCCACAACATAATAAGATTATCTGAAGAAGAGACTGTCCCCTCATCTCACTCTGAACTTGGGTTTGCACTGTTGGTGAAAAAGGAACAACTTGACGAAAAATGGCAAAGTGGGAGGCCACAGTCTGCCATTCCTGTTGCGTTGAAGGACACTGTGTAGTGACACAAGAAAAAAACTAGTCATTTTACAAATCAACATTGCATGCAGATTAGACACCCACATTTTTTACTTTCAAAAAATTTTTATTGACAAAAGAAACGTACAACGCATAGAGATCTACATTTCGTCTTGTACATAATGAAAGAAATAATAACAAAATGTACCTAAGACCACATCAAATTGCAATAAGATTGACACAAAAGCAACGTAATTTAGATCATCCTGAAATCTAACTTATACATGGCCTAGCCAATAGAACATATAGCAGATGCATACAGCTTATGCACAGGCCAGGACACTAACATATAGAAGAGTGCATAACATCTAGTTCTGTGCATACGAGGAGTTACAGAACATTCAAACCATAACTAGTTACGCCCAGACACCCACATTTTTTGACAAAATTAGTATAACATTTTTTTAACTGAGTATTTAAAGCCTAAAGTATAAGGTCCCCTTATGAGAGTCCTAACCCCCCCCCCCCCCACCCCCCCCATCTGATGTTTAGGACAGGTAACCCTCTCCACATGATTGAGAGCTGAATGCCTAAATAATGTGTGATACTTTGTGAAGCCCCTCCTTAGTTACACTATTGGCAGCCCACCGGACAGGTAAGAAGTGTCAGAATAACAAAATGGAAGCACATTTTGACATTCTGTTATTACATAGGAAAAAAATTAATGTGTTAAAAAAATCAAAATAGCATTTGAAAGTATTGAGGCAGGCCCTTATGCCCCGTACACACGACCGGACTTTTCAACATCAAAAGTCTGACGGAATGATTCCGGCAGACTATTCGATCGTGTGTGGGCTGCAACGGACTTTTGATTCGCAAAAGTCTGACAGACTTTAGAAATGGAACATGCTTCAAATTTTTCCGCCAGAACTCCGCCAGACCCAGTTCCTACTGAGAAATCCGCTTGTGTGTATGCTAGTCCGACGGACAAAAACCGACGCTAGGGCAGCTATTGGCTACTGGATATGAACTTCCTTATTCGAGTCCAGTCGTACGTCATCACGTTCGAATCCGTCGGAGTTTGGTGTGATTGTGTGTGGCCAAGTCCGCTCATTCGGAAAGTCCGTCAGAACTCTGTCAGAACTCCGTCAGAACTCCTTCGAAAGTCTGTCGGACATAAGTCTGGTCGTGTGTACGCGGCATTACACTACATGCTTTGGTGAATTTGTCCATAAATGTTATCATGAAAAAGGTATTTAGAGTGTGTATTGGGTTGGGTCAAGTCATCAGATAGAAGATTGCTATCAGCTGAGGTAGCAGTTGGGGAGAGGGGGATTCCTAATGAGTTTGGCACAACTCCAAAAAACACAAAAAAGGTCACTTTGCATGAATTGAAGCACACACATCACATTTGTAGAGATTTTAGGGGGTGTTTAGGGGAAAGCAATACTATGGAGCTGACAAAAGATATTGTCAAGTGGCTAGACTATAGTTTTAGGGACCAAGAAGAGCATGGTGGGGAAGTTAGTGAGGCGAATATGCATGAGGACAAAGGGGCAGAGCATATGAATTAGAGCATATTGCAATTATGGTAATTAGGGAATGAGGAAAGAAATGCAAGACATTAGCAATCATGAAATACATAGAATGTGATGTTTAAGGATAAAACTTAGCAGAATATAGTCCTTCTGCAGGAGCTGAATGATGGCAGAACAGGTCTCTGGAATAATGATCCCCAGAGCCTGGGGGGAGATGCCTGTAGAGAACTTGAGGTCCTGAAGGCTTCTCCCTGTCGCCAAGTAGCGCAACGTGGCGATGAGCCTCTGCTCCAGAGTGATGGCTTGCTGCATGCAGGTATCCTGCCTGGTGATATAAGGGGACAGCAAAGCCAGCAGACAGTGAAAAACGGGGTCCGTCATCCTGAGAATAATCCAGAAATGATCAGGATTATTCTCGTGGATCTCACGGAGCAAAGGCATGTGGGAGAACTGGTGACGCTGGCGCAACCAATTCTTGGTCGTCCAAACATGTTTCGTCTACGTACTCATCGTACAGTTTGTGCTGTGCAGGGGTTCTTACTTTGACTTTGACACAAGCCCTTTGGCTTGCGTCAAAGTCAAAGTAAGAACCCCTGCACAGCACAAACTGTACGATGAGTACGTAGACGAAACATGTTTGGAAAACGGTCGGCTGGTCAGAACGGACACCAGAAAGCAACGCTAAACAGCAAGGCCTGAAAGGGCGACCTGAATAGCAGAAGCAAGCAGACAATAAAAAATGCCTTTCAAAGCGTACTATACCAAGATAGAGTCCACAATAAGAAGCAAATACTTAATGACTGCACGCACTGATTATCAGATACGCAAAGACAAGCACAAACTGAAGAGCAGTAGCGATCTGAATCACTAATCTGAAAAGCGTGAATCGTCTTTCACCAAACTTCTACTAAAACACGAGATCAGCAGAAGGAGCCCAAAGGGTGACGGACGTGGTGCTGAACTTCCTTTTTCTAGCCCCGCCGTACACGGCTTACGTCACCGCGTTCTTGGCAACTGCGAAATCAGACAACTTGGCCCGACCATGTGTATGCAACAGTTTCGGACTAAATCCGACGGGCAAAATCCGACGGATTTGGTTGGTAAAATCTCCGACCGTGTGTACGTGGGCTAAGAGCTGTGAAAATGTGGAATAGACTCCCTGCAGAGGTGGTTCTAGCCAGCTCGGTAGATTGCTTTAAGAAAGACCTGGATTATTTCCTAAGTGTACATAATATAACTGGGTACTAACATTTATAGGTAAAGTTGATCCGGGGAAAATCCGATTGCCTCCCGGGGCATCAGGAAGGAATTTTTTCCCCTGCTTTAGCAAATTGGATCATGCTCTGCTGGGGTTTTTGCCTTCCTCTGGATCAACTGTGGGTATAGAATTGGGTATATGGGATTGTATGATATTATTATTATTATTATTATTATTATTATTATTTTTTTTTTTTTGTGGTTGAACTAGATGGACTTGTGTCTTTTTGCAACCTGACTAACTATGTAACTATGTGACTTTGTGCAAAAAAAAATAAAAAATCCCGCAACTTGTGGCAAAATATAAAATATTCCATGGACTCAACATGCCTATCAGCAAATAGCTTAGGATGTCTACTTTCCAAAAAAGGGGTCACAAGATTGCTATATACTGCTGATGAGAAAAGGTATTTAGCCGTTTATATTTACTAAAATAATTGCATTTCCATGTTCTGTGTACTGTGGGAGACCAAAATTTTTTTTCTTTGTACCTGGTTTATCTTGTCCCAACGACGCAATGGACCCTGGACATATAAGGACTTACCCCTGGAGCACAGCTTGCATAACACTTTCCATATTGTAAGTGAGTCCCGGCACTCTCATTGCCCCCCCGCAGCAGTTCTGTATAAGAATTTGCTGACCGACCAGCCCACTCTCTCCTAGGTGGATTAGTATTTCTGCATCTACCTCTGGTACTCTTTCCTCTATCTACTCCCCACCTTCTTGCCCTTTACCCCCTCTCGTACCCAATATCTGGGTCTCTTCCCCCCTCCCCACCCCAACTTAGCTACTCTCCTTAACCTAAGTGATCCCCTTTTTCTTTTCTCCCCCCCTTTTTTTTCTTTCCGGCACCCCTTCCCCTTCCCCTGTGGCCCTCCTTCCCCAACCCCGCCCCTCCGTCATCCTCTCCCTAAATTACATTGGCCCATTCTCCAGTCCACTTGTCTGGGTGTAGGTGACTTAATCCTGGTCCATAGAAGGGCGACTAGACTTCGCAAACCCTGTGTCGTGACCCTTGCAGAACCATGCAAAAAGATAGGAAGCTCCATAACTGCCTGTCATTGAAGTGTGTGTCTCTAAATGTAAAAGGCCTAAATGTACTGGAAAAAAGTTCTCAAGTCTTATCTGCCATGTCCAAGAAAAAGGCTCAGTTTGTTTTCCTCCAGGAAACACACTTCCGTTCGGACTCCGTTCCAAAACTTACTAATGGTATCTACCGCTCAGTCATACACTCCACAAACCCCACATCAAAGACAAAAGGAACTTCTATACTTATATCTAAACATGCTCCATTCCAAATCTTAGATTCCCTAAGGGATCCCGAGGGTAGATTTGTCTTTGTTAAGGGCCAGTACGCTTCTAAGCCATTGACTGGCTAATATTCACGCCCCAAATGAACACCAGGTATCATTTTTCAGAAAAATTAGTGAGCTCCTACTCTCTTTTAACCACTTTCAGACCGGACCAATTTGCTGGTCAAAGACCAGACCACTTTTTGCGATTCGGCACTGCGTCGCTTTAACTGACAATTGCGCGGTCGTGCGACGTGGCTCCCAAACAAAATTAACGTCCTTTTTTTTCCTACAAATAGAGCTTTCTTTTGGTGGTATTTGATCACCCCTGCGGTTTTTATTTTTTGCGCTATAAACAAAAATAGAGCAATAATTTTGAAAAAAACGCATTATTTTTTACTTTTTGTAATAATAAATATCCCCCAAAAATATATAAAAAAACATTTTTTTCCCTCAGTTTAGGCCGATACGTATTCTTCTACATATTTTTGGTAAAAAAAATCGCAATAAGCGATTATTGATTGGTTTGCGCAAAAGTTATAGCGTTTACAAAATAGGGATAGTTTTATAGCATTTTTATTAATAATTTTTTTTTATTATTATTTTTTTTTTTACTAGTAATGGCGGCGATCTGCGATTTTTATTGTGACTGCGACATTGTGGGGGACCCATCGGACATTTTTGACACATTTTTGGGACCATTGTCATTTATACAGTAATCACTGCTATATAAATGCAGTGATTCCTGTGTAAATGACACTGGCAGTGAAAGGGTTAACCAGTGGGTGGCAGTGTAGGGGTTAAGTGTTCCTAGGGGTGTGTTACTAACTGTGGGGGGGTTGGGCTTTCATTTAGTGTACACTGATCTCTGCTCCAATCACATGGAGCAGAGATCAGCGTCACTAGTTGCTAGGCAAAATGGAAAAATGTTGTTTATACAGCATTTCCTCCATTCGGCCGCTCCGTGAGACGATCGCGGGGACGCCCGCGGCGATCGAGTCCGCGGGTCCCGCGACCGGACTCAGGGGGGTCCCGACCAGCGCGGGAGCGCGCCGCCGGCGGCGCGCTCCCGATGGCACGGCGGCAACGAATATTGGACGTACATGTACGCCAATATGCCTGCCCGTGCCATTCTGTCGACGTACATCGTCGTGCGCTGGTCGGGAAGTGGTTAAGGAAGGTATTCTCATCTTGGGGGGAGATTTTAACGTGCCCCTGACTCCAGAGATTGATACCTCCTCTGGCACCTCCACGTTAACATATAGAGCCCTCCGCCAGATCAAATTACAACTACAGGACCTGTCTTTACATGATACTTGGCGCACCCTATTCCTTTCAGGTAGGGACTTTACATTCTACTCTGCCCCCTTTCAAAAGTACTCACGCATAGACTACTTCTTTCTATCCCAACCTGACTTGACTTACCTTTCGCACGCGACAATAGACCCTATGTACCTGTCCGACCACCACCCTGTTTCAGTCACCTTGACCTTTCCGACGCACACATCCAGAACTAAAACATGGCGTTTGAACTCAGCCCTGCTCAAAGGCGCGGAATTTACGGCGCGACTGAACTCTCAACTCCTCACGTACTTTAAGGAAAATGCCACTCCGGACATCTTTCCACTTACCTTAGGAGGCTCACGATTGTGTGATCCGGGGGGAACTACTGGCACAAGCTGCTAAGGTCAAACGCCAGACTCAGGAGACCATACAACATTTGACGGACAAAATCAGACGACTGGAGGCCTCTCACAAATCCTCCCATTCGCAACGTTCTTTTCAAGAATTAACATACACCCACTCTCTACTATTGGAGGAGCTGGGTAAACGTATGAGACGGCAATATGTTCTCAACCAAAGAGTGTTCTACGAACACGGTAATAAATGTGGAAAGCTCTTGGCGCGGGCAGTGCGGACCTCTCGACCCTCTAATATTATTCATCAGATTAGAGATAATCAGGGTACCCCCTTTTCTAAAAATGAGGATATAGCCAGACAATTCGAGAATTACTACACAGGCCTATATAACCTACGATCAGTGGATCATCACCATACCCAAGCAGATAGGAGAGCGGAAGCCATCAAGGAGTTCCTATCACAATATTGTGATATGTTGGCCCATATCGTGGCACTTTATTCCTCTCCAAATGCGAGAGTACGCATTAATGGTCACCTGTCGAGCGCCCTCTCTATTAGCAATGGTACCAGTCAGGGTTGCCCCTTGTCCCCCCTAATTTTCGTACTTTCGCTGGAACCCTTTCTTAATCAAATCCGTTGTAACCCAAATATCAAAGGCCCCTTCATACACGATAAAGAATATAAAGTTGCCACCTTCGCGGACGACATACTCCTCTCCCTAACTGCCCCGCGTATCTCACCACCCAACCTACTGCAGAATTTGGAAGATTTTGGGAGACTATCCCACCTGAAAATCAATTACACGAAATCACACGCACTAAATGTCTCCTTGCCACAACATGAAGTAGAGGGATGTCAAACCTCATTTCCATTTACTTGGAACAAAAAGGCCATTACATATCTGGGAATTCAAATTACGGCCAACCTAGATGAGCTGTATAATGCAAACTTTTTGGTAGCTCTTAAAAAGCCCAACATGATCTGAAAGAATGGGGAAACCTTAATGTGTCATGGTTTGGACGCTCGGCCTTACTGAAGATGATAACTTTGCCGCGCCTTCTTTATCTTGTGCAGCTCTTAGGAAGGCAGCCTCCTTGTTCCTATGGAGGAACTCCCCCCCCACGCATCAGCTATCATCGCCTTACACGTCCAAAATCAGGAGGAGGTATCGGTCTGCCGGACCTTTACAAATATTATTTAGCAACCCACCTTACACGTTTGGTCGACTGGAATATACATGAGGCAGGGAAAATCTGGGTATCCCTGGAGAAATCACTAATACCTTGCCCGATTGAATCTCTACCTTGGATATTGCCGCGTCATTGGCCAATAGAGGTTTTGACACACACCCTTATTGGCCCATCTCTAGAAGCTTTCAGACGGGCGGCCAAAAATGGCGCTTTCTCCTCGGTTCCCGGACCCCTCACCACGTTAAGGAACAATCCTGATTTTATGGCGGGAATGTCCAACGCCTTCTTAGGACAGGTTTGGCCGCACGCTAAGGTTCTAGCAAACCAATTCTTTGCACATGGTTCCCCTCACACATACGAAGACTTAGTCTCCCTATCTCACTCTAACTTCTTCCCATTCTGGACATATAGATAAATAAGACATTTCCTATCCTCCCAAGCCCCGATAGGGACGTGGACGAGACAGTTGACCCCTTTCAAATTACTATGCTCGAAATCTCCCCCGCAAAGACACTTGATCGCGTCTATCTATGCCATACCCGCCGACGACAGGCCTACCGCACCGGATTCGGCGCATGTGGCCTGAGCAGGGGAGCTGGAGATTTCCCTTACTGATGACTACTCGTCCCTCATTAACGAATACATCCACAAAGGTTCTCTCAATGTGGCTATTCAAGAGAACTGCTATAAAATCGCAACACGATGGTATAGGACCCCTGCGCTCTTACACAGATTTTCGCCGGTGATCCCGGACAGGTGCTGGAGATGTGGCAGGGCGGAGGGAATGATGCTCCACATTTGGTGGACCTGTGAGGCTTTACAACCTTTTTGGAAGGAGGTACATGAACTTATTGCACACATCTCCACATATACGCTAGATTACTCCCCAGCTCAATACCTGCTATACCACACCAGTCTACCCAAACACACTTACTATAAGTCATTAGCCATGCACCTAGTAAACGCTGCTTGATTATGTATTCCGGTACATTGGCGATCGACACACACTCCTACAGTGGGAGAATGGTTTTGAAGGATCTCTAAAATAGAAGAGCTAGAGGAGCTAGTTCACATTTCTCAGGAACGAATCACAAAATTTACGAGTACGTGGGCATGTTGGATCCACTTTAAATCGACACAACGTTTCCGAGCCTAAAGCCCTTGAATAAATGAACTTGTGGCAAATGGACTGGAGGCCCACTGACCCGCATGGGCAAACTGTACTGGAGAATGTCTAATGCTGGCAGAAGAGATTCAACATAGCGTTATCCTCCTCCCCCTACCCTGTTCCTTATCAGGCCCCCGTACCCTTCCCCCATTTACATTTAACCCACCCCCCAATTTTGGGACCCCCCCCTATTTCTTTCTTTTTTATTCTCTCTCTTCTTCCCACTCCTTTTATCTCTCTCCCCCCCCCCCCCCCTTTTTTTTCTCTCTTTTTTCCCTTTCTCTCACTCTTTTCTCAAGGTATTGTCCCTCCCCTGATTTCTTGTATGCCACTACACAGGGCTCCATGGTGAGAAGGAGATTTGTACTCGCTCATTAGACAACCCCTCACCTGTAGAGACCTCACCAGGGAGTTGATACATGTATAGCTAGGATAACTCCTTAACTGTAATACTGTACTTTTGTACCTGACTGTTTCACACTAAAATGTTAAATATGTCTGTGAACATTGTACATTTATATTTCTGTACTATCTCAATAAATGTATTATGGAAAAAAAAAGAAAAAAAGAAAGCTCTATCTGTCTCACAAAAAAGTATACAAATATAGTTTGGGCACAGTTTTGCATGTCCGAGTAATTGTTACTCAAAGTGTGACACTGCTAAAATCTGAAAATTGGCTTGAACTGGAAGCGGTGAAAGTGTCTAGACTTTTTAAGTGGTTAATAGTGGAAATAGTTCATATGGACCTACTTGGCCCAAACAAAGTATTCAGAGTAATGCCGCATACACATAACCGGACTTTCCATCGGAATGAACTCTGACGGACTTTTAGACTGACTTTTTGATGGAGTTCCAACGGAATTCCGCTGAAATGGACTTTCCTACATACGATCACACCAAAGTCCGTTTAACATGATGACGTATGATGGGACTAGAAAAAAGGAAGTTCAATAGCCAGTAGTCAATAGCTGCCCTTGTGTCGTTGTTGGTCCGTCGGACCTGCATACAGACGAACGGTTTTCTCGATAGGAACTGGTTCTGGTGGAAAGATTTGAAACATGTTCTACTTCTAAAGTCTGTCAGATTTTGTGACAGAAAAGGTCTAATGAAGCCCACACACAATTGAATTGTCCGACGGATTCGTTCCGTCTGAACATTGCTGTTGAAAAATCTGGTCATGTGTACACGGCATAACACAAAACCTGGAGTTAAAGTGGTTTGTAAAGGCTTGTTTTTTTTTTTTTTTTTTTCTTTTAAATAACATACATATCATACTTACCTCCACTGTGCAGCTCGTTTTGCACAGAGTGGCCCCAAAAATCCTCTTCTGGAGTACCCTGGTGGCTCTTGCAGCTCCTCCCCACATCAGATAACCCCCTAAGAGAAGTGCTCTCCCGGGGGCATGCTCCCTAGTCCAGCATTTGCGTCCATAGACACGAATGCCAGATTTGGCCCTGCCCCCTGCACCCGTGTCATTGGATTTGATTGACAGCAGTGGGAGCCAATGGCTGTGCTGCTATCAATCTATCCAATCAAGAGCAGGGACCCCCTGCGGGGAGGGATAGCACGTATCTAGCGAGTGAAATACGGGGCTCGGGTAAGTAAAACGGGTGGCTGGGGGGCCGGTCACTGCATAGGATGCATTAAGGTGGAAAAATACAAGGGTTTACAACCACTTTAAGCTTTAACCACTTACTGTGAGCCAGCTTGGCTCAGATAATTTATGCAGATGCAACCCTATTTTGGTCAATGATATATTTATAATTTATTAGATAGAGTAAGGGAATGGTATAAACTCTGTCAGTTTTTTTACACCATCTATTGTCCCATAACCAAAACAGGAAGTTAGAGAAAATCCTTCCAAAATGAGGGAATCCTGGGGTGTCACCACACAGAAAGCAATAAAAACCTGACATGGTTCTAATCCCTTCCCACTCTTTCTAAAAAGAAATATTCAGTGCAGGGAAGCTGATCCCGCCCCTTCCACGAGGCAGCATTGTGGAGGAAAGTTTCCATAGGACAGCAGCATGGTGGCCATAGAGGAGTTGATTGCAAAGGTCAGGGAGGAGGCAGCTACTCGCGGGGAGGTATGGGTGCAGGAGACTCTGGGGGTTTTGCTGGGGCAGCCGGTGGGAATGTCCCCGGACGGAGGGGGGGGGGCACACACAGAGGTCACAGCCACCATCTAGGTTCTCCCCTGAACCCCCCAGGAGAGAGAGGGCAGATGCCAGCAGTCCAGGGAGGGCTCCATCGGGCCCCCCCGGCAAAGAAGGCAACCAGGACAGGAGGGGGAGACCGAGGGGCCCATCCCCACGGAGGCTGGAACAGAGAAGCAGGCCAGAAAGGGGATCAACAGGAGCTGCCAGGCCCCATAGGAGAGCTGTAGGAGCGGATGCGCCCCCCCCTGGTGTGGAGTATGCAGGGTTAGGGCCTCAGCGGGGGAAATCTCGTGCTGCGGGGGTGGGTCCCCCCATGGCTAGCGTCACCAGGTCGGGTGAGGAGGGACGGAGGCTGACGTCGGCGATTGGTGGTCGGTCGGACGGGGCTGAGGTGGTCCGCACCGACCCTGCTAAGGTAACAAGAAAATCCGCAGGCAGGTACGCAGCACGGCGGCAGGCCAGGTCGGCTGTTTTACCCTCGGTAGCCAGGGCCGTGTCCCCTGGTGGGCTGTCTGAAGAAGATCCACTGATGTCCGGTCAAAGGTCAGAGGGTGAGGTGTCTGGATCGGAGGAGGAGGTTCAGAGGAGTCCAACCCCTGCAAGGATGTCCAAGAGATCGCTCCTGTGCAGCCCGGTGAGTACCCTTTAAGTTTACCTATTGGTGGGGGGTTGTATGCCGGCGGTGCTGTGAGTGCGGGTACACAGGCGGTGATGGAGCAAGCAGGTTTGGGGACAGGTGGGGCTGTCAGGGCGGAGAGTGGGCTATTGGGTTTTCTAGCTGGGATCAAGGAGCTAGTAGGCAGGTTTGAGAACCAGGAGAGGGCTTCCGCGGGCCCGGCTACGGTGTGGGTCCCCTCTGGTGGGGTGTCAGGGTGAGGCGCAAAAGGCACGGGAGTGGTGGTCGGCGCCCAAGGGGGGGTTGTCACGCCGGTGGCTGGTCCCGCAGGGCAGGAACCGTCAGTGTCCACTAAGGCATTGAGCGGGAGCGAGTCCTCTACTAGACAGGACATTGTGCATTTGGCGGACTCTTTGAAATGCGAGGTGTATGTCTGCTTTGAAGGGCCATTGGGGGCTCATTTAAAGCCGGAGGTAGGGGGGAAAATATGGAAAGGTGAGTCGCTGAAATGGGACCACAAAGACATTAGTCTGTGGATGTGCCTGATGACGTCGGTGAGGGCACCAGGCCAGTTTTTTCAGGGGGGGGCCCTTCCGCTCCCGGACAATCAGCCAGTAGAAAGAAGGGAACGTGTTGGGAGTTCAACGAGGGATCCTGTAAGTTCAGGGGATCCTGTCGGTACAAGCACGAGTGTTCCAGCTGCGGGGGAACGCACCCTTTGTCATGTTGCTTTAAACAGGGCAGGAGCAGATCTGGAGATGCTGCGCAAAAGAGGGAGGACGCCAATGATGGTGGAAAGCATGCAATCGTTTCTTGGTAGGTATCCGGATAGAAAAGCAGCACACCTATTGGTGGAGGGTTTCACGGAGGGGTTTCGGATACCAGGTAGGTTAGAGGTGGTCCCGCCGGTACCGTGGAACTTGAAGTCGGCCTTGCTGCATCCTGACGTGGTTTCTATGAAACTGTGTAAGGAGGTAGAGTTGAGACGGGTGGGAGGCCCTTTTCCAGTGGCACCTTTCCCTGATCTGGTGGTTTCTCCTTTGGGGGTGGTTCCAAAGAAGGAACCTCAGAAATTTCGGCTAATTCACCACTTGTTTTTTACGAAAGGGGGGTCGGTCAATGATGCCATTGATCCAGAGGAGTGTACGGTTAGCTACACGTCCTTTGATGCGGCGGTGAGTTGGGTCCGCCGATACGGGCGGGGGGGGGGCGCTGATGGCGAAAACAGACATTGAGTCGGCATTTTGGTTGCTCCCCATCCACCCCGAAAGTTTTCGGTTGTTGGGGTGTCATTGGGACACAACATGTTTTATGTTGACCGTTGTCTCCCCATGGGGTGCTCCATTTCATGCGCGGTGTTTGAAACGTTTAGTTCGTTTGTGGAATGGGTGGTGCGGGATGTCGCAGGGCTGAACTCTATTATCCATTATTTGGATGATTTTCCATGCATGGGTCCGCCGGATTCCAGAGTGTGCGGGGTGTTGCTGGTGATGCTGGAACATATAGGGGATTGGTTCGGCATCCCGTTGGCGCCCAACAAGATGGAGGGGCCCAGGAAGGTCATCACCTTTCTGGGTATTGTGTTGGATTCTGAAGCGATGGAATGCAGGTTGCCAGAGGACAAGCTTGTGGATCTGAAGACCAGGATTTCAGGGACTTCTGGACAAGCGCAAGGTGCAGCTTAAGGTTCTACAATCACTGTTTGGGAAACTCAATTTTGCTTGCAGAATTCTTCCGATGGGTAGGGTGTTTTGTCGACGGCTGTCGGCGAGCATGGCGGGGGTGAGGTCACCCGTGCACTATGTGCGGCTGCTTAAAGTGCATAGGGATGATCTGCGGATTTGGCACCGTTTCCTGGAGGTCTTTAATGGAAGGGCTTTGTGGATGACTGGACCGGTGAGTAATTTCGATATGGAATTGTTCACCGATGCGGCGGGGGCATCGGGGTACGGAGCTTTTTTCCAGGGCTGCTGGAGTGCGGGCCCCTGGCCAAAGTCGTGGGTGGATGCCGGGTTCACCAAAAATCTGGTGCTGCTAGAATTGATTCCAGTGGTGCTGGCGGTGCAGCTGTGGGGGGCATCGTTCCAGGACAGGAAGGTGCGGTTCCATGGTGATAACCTCGGGGTGGTGCAGGTGATCAACAGAGTATCTGCATCGTCCCCTCCGGTCATAGCTACTGCAACACCTGGTTCTATGTTGTTTGCAGCTGAATATCTTCATTTATGCAGTGCACTTGCCAGGTGTGGAGAACGTGATTGCTGATGCGTTGTCTCGCTTTCAGTGGGACAGGTTCCGGGAGTTGGCGCCGGCCGCGGAGTAACACGGAGTGCCCTGTCCCATCTGGTTGTATACGATTGCATTGGGCGAATCACGGGATGGATCAGGAAGTCGGTGAGCGAACCCACATGGAGAGCAAATGGTAAGGTATGGAAGGAATGGGGGGGTTTTCGTTCAGGGTTTGGGTGAGGATCCCACGGGCCCGGTAGTTCACTGGGTGGTGCTGTATTACCTATCTAGACAGATGGCGGAGGGAGCCTCAGGGGCCGCAGTGAGCAGGAAAATGGCAGGTTTGGCATTTCTGTTCAAATGGCAGGGGCTTCCTGATTTTACTAAGGCTTTTTGGGTACGCCAGGCGATAAAAGGCTACAAGAACTCAGTAGGGCGGAAGGATGCTAGGAGACCTGTGTCTTTTGCGATCCTGAAGGGCATTTTGGAGCAATTGGTGGTGATTTGCTCCTCGACCTATGAGCTGGGGTTATTCAGGGCAGCTTTTCTGTTGGCGTTTTTTGGGGCGTTTAGAATTGGGGAATTGGTTAGCCCATCTAAGAAAGTCCAAGGGGGCATTGGGTTACAGGATGTCTAGTGCACAGCAGACGGGGTTTCTGTTAGGCTGTGGAGATCAAAAACGGATAAAGCCGGCAGAGGTAAGATGGTATACCTATACCCCTTGCCGGGATCGGCTTTATGTCCAGTGGAGGCGGTAAGGGGATTTTTGGAACACAGACCGGGGTTTACGGGTTCTTTCTTAATGCATGAGGACGGGTCCCCGCTGTCAAAATTTCAGTTTGTCTCTATTTTCCGGAAGTGTTTATGGGGTATGGGTTTGGTTTCTCTTCTCATTCGTTCAGGATTGGGGCAGCGACCGAGGCGGCTAGGTCCGGTTTGGACGAGGAAGCAGTAAAATGCATTGGGCAGTGGGAATCTAGGAAGTTTAGACTATATGTCCGCCCTCACTTGTTGTGATGGCAGTTTGTTTTGGGGGGCTAAGGATCTGTTGAGTTGGGGTTTAAGTTTTTTTTGATGGTCATGGTGGCAAGTTTGTCTTTCTTTTATTCCAGATGCGGTGCAGTGCCTGATCTGGATTTTGGGCCATTCATATGTTTGCTGGGGGGCCAGAAGGGCGGATGTCCGGCCTAACGGGCAGCAGCTGGGGTTTTCCAAGCGAGAAGCCTGTGCTCATTGGTTGGAGTTTCCGGGTATGTTAAGGAGCAGAATGGTATCAGAGGTTCACCGTTTTGCACGGTGGGACAGGCCTCCGGATGTTTTGATTTTACATGTGGGGGGCAACGACTTAGGAGTTAGGTCCATGTTGGATATCACACGGGATATGAAGTTCGTCATACTGCGGCTGCATATGTCTTATCCGGATACTATCATAGTGTGGTCCGACATGGTAGCTCGTCAATCTTGGAGGATGGCCAGGTCGTTGTAGGGTGTGAACAGGGCCAGACGTAAAATAAACAGGGGTATCAGCAGGTTTGTGGTACAGCATGGAGGTTTGGGCATAAGACATCTGGAATTAGAATTTGAGACTTGGAGATACTGGAAGAAGGATGGAGTGCACCTCAGTGATGTGGGTACTGATCTGTGGGCAATGGGGATCCAGGATGGAGCGCAGCGAGCATTGCATGTGTGGAGGGGCTCCCAAAGGTAAGGGGTTACCCTTGTTAGCTGTGGCTGGTGTTTGGTCTTTGTGGGTGAAGGAAGAGAGTTCTGAATGAAGAGTCAGGATCTGTCGGTGGTACGGGTCCTGTGGGTGGTACTCCAGTTAACGGAGGTTATCTGGTAATTGGTTATGGGGGCATTGTGGTAGGTGGGTGTTTCTGAGTCAGCCTGTCGGCTTGAGGCCCAATAACCCACGTCAGAGGGGCCGCAGTGTCATAATTTTTGGATATAACTGAGTGTTATTGGTGGACCTGCAAAGACCAACACTAGGGGGAGCTAATGTTTTGTCATAACTGATGTTGTTATTGTTGTTATTGTTTTGTTACTGTTTTTTATTATTGTTTATGTTATTTAAAGAGTTATATATTTTTGGATATTTATACAGTTAGATTAATAAATTAATGGCTGCTACGGCCTATTTTTCTCCAAATGTGGTATGGTCTTATTTATTATATAATGGGGGGGGTAAGTGGAGTATAGGTTGGTAGCAAATGCATATATGTTATACACTAGTCATGAAATAAAAATATATATATTTACCTTTAGTTATACATGAAGTAAGTGATGCAGTAAGGAATGAAGACATTAGATCAGCATGACAGTTTGGTAAGTAGCATTTTACAAAGGATAAGACTACTGTGTTAAAGCAGAGTTCCACCCATTTAAAGTCAGCAGCTACAAAAAGTGTAGCTGCTCACTTTTAATAAACAGACACTTACCTGTCCCACAGTCCAGCCATGCGGGTGCTCAAAGCCCCGCTCTTCTCCCCCTCCTCTTCATGGCTCTGGCATTGTAACTGTGGGCCCCCGGCTGTCTCTTCACTGCTGCACGTTGTGAATGGCCCAGGCAATCTTCTGGGACCTGTGACGTGTCCCAGAAGACTGCAGGGAGGCAGGGGGGAGAAATGAACTTCCTTCCAGCACCGCAGCACCAGGGGAGAAAGTGGGTGCTGGTTAACTGTCAAAACTGGGTACCCGCTCCCTCCCCAAAAAAATTACATGCCAAATGTGGCATGTCAGGGGGCCACCAGTACAAACGGAAGTTTCATTTCTTGTAAATTTTATTTGGGTACAACATTGCATGACCGCGCAATTACCAGTTAAAGCAGAGCAGTGCCAAAACGTAAAAAGTGCTCTAGCCATTGAGCAGCCAAATCTTCTGAGGCTGAAGTGGTTAAAACAAATTATTTGATTATGTTTAAAATGATTGCCCCTGCTGGTGAAATGAAAGAAACACTCATTACAAATGACAGTTTGGTATTTGTTTTACTTTAACCACTTGGCATCCGCGCTATAGCCAAATTTCCGGGAGCCCGTCATATGACAGTCTCCCCTTTGCACACTCCGCTGTGATCACCGACACTTGGGTGATCACAGATCCGAGTAAGGGGCCGGTCCCAGCCCCTTACCATGTGATCAGCTGTCAGTCAATGGCAGATGATCATGTGTGTAAACAAAAGCTTGGTAATCATTTTTTTCTCTCCTCACGCTGATAGTGTGAGGAGAAAAAAAAGCTGGCCACCGGCTTATGTGCAAGGGACATCAGTCTCGAAGAGGAAGGAGACACATCTGCCTCATCTGTGCCAATCAGTACCCCCTGCCAGTGCCAACTGCCAGTGCCCACCAGTGCCACCTATGAATGCCCATGAGTGCCACCTATCAATGCCCACAAGTGCCACCTATCAATGTCCGCCAGTGGTGCCAATCAATGCCTCATCAGTGCCACCTAGCAGTGCTGCCTATCAGTGTAACCTACCAATGCCAATCAGTGCCCATTATTGACACCCATCAGTGCCCATCACTGACACCCATCAGTGCCCATCACTGCCACATATCAGTGCCACCTATTAGCAGGGCACTTGCCTTGGGCCCAATGTTTGTAGGGGGGCCCGCACTGCTACCCGTGAATTGGGACCCCATTGAAAGTTTTGCAGAGTACACAGAGGACACGGGAGGCTGTATTCCCGTGCTAGCCAGCTGAGAGGGGGCGGGGCCGGGAGCTCCACTGACGCTCTGACCCCGCACCGTGCACCCTGTATGCTGGGAACAGAGCGGCTGTAGTGAGAGCCAGTGATCGGAGTGGGAGCGTCAGTGGAGCTCCCGGCCCCGCCCCCGGACCTCTGTATTCCCCAGCCAGTATAGAGGGGACGGGGCCTTGAGCTCCACTCACGCTCCACTCACTCCACTCACGCTCCACTCACCTGACCCCACCCCCTCTGGCGCTGGTGAAGGGAGCCAGGGGTTCCCCAGTGACGTATGGGTGACCCCGCCCCCTCTGATGTAACGGAAACCTGCGTTACATCAGAGGGGGCGGGGTCACCCACACATCACTGGGGAACCCCTGGCTTCCCTCTCCAGCGTCAGAGGGGCGGGGTCAGGTGACGGGTGGTCCCGCCCTCCTAATATAAGAAACGTCAGCGCTGGGATCTCTGCAGTGTCTCCGCAGTGGAGACAGAAGACAGATGTATGGACAGCGCTGGACTGAGAGATCCCCCGTCGCTGGATATGATCATCCATCGCTGGACCCCGGAGATTTGTTGCTGGATAGCAAGAGTGGATTAGCACCGCTGGAATCTTTTTTTTTATGTTTTTTATTTTTAATAAAGGAATTTTTCAAAAGTGTATTTGTCTTATTTAACCATTTTTACACTTTCTTTGTGAAATGGTAGGGGTACTTTTGTACCCCCTTACCATTTCAAACAGGGGGAGGGCCGGGATCTGGGGGTCCCCTTGTTAAAGGGGGCTTCCAGATTCTGATAAGCCCCCCGCCCGCAGACCCTCACAACCACCGGCCAGGGTTGTGAGGATGAGGCCCTTGTCCTCATCAACATGGGGACAAGGTGCTTTGAGGGGTCACAGACCCCCAAAGCATCCTCCCAATGTTGAGGGTATGTGGCCTGGTACGGTTCAGGAGGGAGGGGGGCCGATCTCTCGCCCCCCCTCTTTTCCTGCGGCCTGCCAGGTTGCGTGCTCGGATAAAGGGTCTGATATGGATTTTTAGGGGGACCCCACGTCAATTTTTTTTTTAATTTGATGCGGGGTTCCCCTTAATATCCATATCAGACCTGAAGGGTCTGGTATGGATATTTAGGGGGACCCCCACATCAATTTTTTTTTTAATTTGACACGGGGTTCCCCTTAATATCCATGTCAGACCTGAAGGGCCTGGCTATTGAATTTAGGGGAACCCCCACGCTTTTTTTTATTTTTTTTATTTTTTATCAATGAATGAATGAATTGTCGGCTAATACAGAGAACACTCATTGAGTGTTCTCTGTATTACGGGACCCGACAATATAGCCGCAAGTGATTTTAAAAGACTTTTTTTCCTGCACAAATGACACTTTGTGCAGGGACAGTTCTAAGCACCAGAAACATGCGCCCCTTCACAGGCATACTATAGATACCCCCCCCCCCAGCTACGAAATTTAAAGGAATATTACACTTTTATTGTTTCACTTTAATCATTATTAAAATCACTGCTCCTGAAAAAACGTCCGATTTTAAAACTTTTTTTTGCATTGATACATGTCCCCTGGGGCAGGACCCAGGTCCCCAAACACTTTTTAGGACAGTAACTTGCATATTACCCTTTAAAATGAGCACTTTAGATTGTGAACGTTCGAGTCCCATAGACTTTAATAGGGTTCTAAAGTTCACACGAAGTTTAGGTCTGTTCGCAGGTTCTGGTGCGAACTGAACAGGGGGGTGTTCGGCTCATCCCTAGTCCGCAGTCTCTGATTGTCTCCTGTAGTATGTCTGCAGTTTCTGAACCTCTCCTGTACTATGTCTGCACTCTCTGACACTCTCCTGTAGTATGTGTATTAATGTGCCCCTTTATTTGCTCAATTATTTAGGATTGCTCCACTGCTCAGTGAGAGGTAATGATGTGCATTAACCTGTAGCAACCAATCAGCGAACAGTAGTGATCTGCTTTCATCTCTAGCAGCCAATCAATAAGTGGTAATGATGTGCATTAACCTTTAGCAACCAATCGGCAAGCAGAAATTATGTGTTGTAACCTCTAGCAACCAGCCAGCGAGCAGTAAGGATAGGCTGTTACCTCTGGCAAACAATTGCAATCACTGCGTGATCTGCTGCAGTAAACTGATTTTGAGTCTACCTGCTATTTTTTGTATGTCTCAGAATGGAGGGGGGGCCCCAAGAAAATGTTTGCCCAGGGCCCAATCTAAATTAAAGACGGCCCTGCCTATTAGTGCCACTTCTCAGTGCCACATATCAATACCCTTCGGTGCCACCTCTGTGTCCATCAGTGCAGCCTCATCAGCGTACATCAATGAAGGAGAAAAATTACCTGTTTGCAAAATTTTGGAACAAAATATATAAAAAAAAAAAATTTTTTTTTAAATGTGGTCTTTTTAAATTTTTTTAACAAACAATAAAAACTACAGAGGTGATCAAATACCACCAAAAGAAAACTCTATTTGCGGGAAAAAGGTGATAAATTTCATTTGGGTACAGTGTTGAATTACCGTGCAATTGTCATTCAAAATATGACAACACTGAAAGCTGAAAATTGGTCTGGACAGGAGGGAGGGTTTAAGTGCCCAGTAAGCAAGTGGTTAAAGTGTCTCATAAATACAAATGCTTTTAATCCTGAACTATGCAGATACCAAACAACTGGTAACAATGCTCTTCTGTATAGAATTAAAATTTCGATAAAAGCATGTCACTGTTTCTTTAATATATGGCTTAAAATGTATATGGTATTATTTTTAAATGTTCAGTATATGTATGTTTTTTAATGAAGAGAAAGTACACCATAGCCTAAGTAAAATGGCATATTTTGCAGGGGGTGAAATATGGGCTGTTTCTGCACTTCTGTACACTTATTTTCAGCTCCTGCTGCTGCCTCCGTGTCCTGTGAGGAGAGGCAGAGCAGAGCTTGATCAAAAGGAGCAAGGTAAGTATTTAGGGGAGGAGCTGGGGGATGCTGATGCTGGAAGTTTTTTTTTTTACCTTAAAGTGGTATTAAACCCAAAACCAAAAATCTATTATATATATATTGCAGCTTACCAATCATTAGACGTGGTAAGCTTTTAGAACCACTTTAAAACTTTTTTCCAATAGAAAATAACATTGCTGTAACTGCTTAAAATGATTTAGCTGGAGTTGGGTTTAATTTGCTACTCTTTCCAAAAGCCCACTGAAAATATTCCACTTATGCCACGTACACACGACCAGACTTTCCAGCAGACTAGGTCCGATGGTCTTCTCGACTGACTTTCTGCAGAGTTCCGACTGACTTTCCGAACAAACGGACTTGGCCACACACCAATGGACTAAGTCTGTTCGAAAGTCCGTTCGTTTTGAACATGATGATGTAAGACGGGACTAAAAAAGGAAGTTCAATAGCCAGTAGCCAATAGCTTCCCTTGCGTTGTATTTGGGCCATCAGACCAGCATACAGACGAACGGTTTTCCCGTTAGGAATTGAGTCCATCGGACAGATTTGATACATGTTCTATTTCTAGGTCTGTCTGACTTTTTTAAACAAAAACCGATCGAATTAGCCCACACACGATCGGATTGTCTGACGGACTGATTCTGTCAGACCTAGTCTGCCGGGAAGTCCGGTCGTGTGTATGTGGCATAAGACAACCTTGTCCTGGTTCTATGCAACACTGGTCTGATCTCTTCTCCCTCTCTCCTGCACTGATGCACTTTATCATCGTAACAAATACACAGCTGTCTCACTGAGCCCAGGGGATAGAACTTTGTCCCACTGTAAATAGAACTGTGCAGATCTGAAGAAAAAAAAAGATGCTCTAGATTAGGGATGAGCCGAACACCCCCGGTTCTGTTCGCACCAGAACTTTCGAACAGACCGAAAATATGTGCGAACTTTAGAACCCCATTGAAGTCTATTGGACTCGAACGTTCGAAATAAAAAGTGCTAATTTTAATGTCTAATATGCAAGATATTGTCCTAAAAAAGGGTTTGGGGACCCGGCTCCTGCCCCAGGGGATATGGGTCAATGCCTAAATGTTTTTTAAAAACTGACATTTTTCAGGAGTACTGATTTTAATGACAATTAAAGTGAAAAAGAAGTGAAATATTCCTTTAAATATCATGCCTGGGGGGTGTATATAGTATGCCTGTGAAGTGGGACATGTGTTTAGAACAGTCCCTGCACAAAATGACATTTAACGGAAAAAAAGTAATTTAAAACTGGTTCCGGCAATACGGATGAAAATCATTGAGAAAAATTGCATGGGTAGCCCCACTGCCCGTTACCAGCCCCTTTGGGTCTTGTACGGATATTAAGGGGAACCCCGTACCCAAATTAAAAATAAAGGATAGGCGGAGGGCCCCCAGGCCCTATATACTCAGAACAGCAGTATACAGGAGGTGCAAGCAAGACAGGGACTGTGTAGGTTTGTTGTGTTAAGTAGAATCTGTTTGTAATTTTGAACTGGTACATTTTTCAGTGTAGCTCCAGTCCAAAAATCAATTTTTAAGCTTTTTGGAAAACATAGGGAATGTTT
This sequence comes from Lithobates pipiens, assembly GCF_037356315.1. Classification (NCBI taxonomy): domain Eukaryota; kingdom Metazoa; phylum Chordata; class Amphibia; order Anura; family Ranidae; genus Lithobates; species Lithobates pipiens. The sequence continues at coordinate 156,660,085 of NW_027507785.1, forward strand.
ATCACCCCTGTATAACTTTTTTGGCCTTCCGTCTTTTTTCATCTCACTTCCTGTTATCTCCTTCCGTTTGCAAGTAGGAGACGTTTGTAAGTTGGATAGTTGAAAGTAGGGGCCTGCCCTATATCCTCTGCAGAAATTTGGCCCTAAGGTGTTGGTGTTGCCACAAGTTAACACTGTAAGCCCTCAAAGTGACTCTTGGTAGGCTCTGGAGTGCCCTGCTGTGAACTATTATATCAAGAATTGTAATTAAATGCCATTGTTGAACAGTGGTAGAAAAATTGGGCCTTTGGTGGTTGTGGTGGGGGTGCTGGTGCCACAACACTATAAGTCCTCACAGTTACTCTGGGTGGGCGCAGGAACGGGCCCTGCTGTGAACTATTATATCAACAATTGTAATTACATGCCCCTGTTAAACAGAGCCTGAAAAATTGGGCCTTAGGCACTGCTGGTGCTACGACACTGCAACCTCTCCCAGATACCCTAGTTGGAGTGCAGGAATGAGCCCTTCTGCAAAGCATTGCATCAAAAATTGTAATTACATGCCAACAGGGGCTGAATAATTGGGCCTTAGGAACTTGCGCTGGTGCCACGACACTGCAACCTCTCCCATATACCCTAGTTGGAGTGCAGGAATGAGCCCTGCTGCATAGTATTGCATCAAAAATTGTAATTATCCGCCCCTGTTAAACAGGAGCTGAAAAATTGGGCTGGTGGCATCACCCAGAACCAAAAATGTTCTTCCAAGATATCAGCAGGATCATTGAGGAGGAAGAGGATAGTCCGTCAACATAACAGGACAGTCACTCAGCATCAGCATAGGGAAGGGATGTGACATTTCAAAAAAAATTATTCGGTTACATCAGCTTCAGGTGCTTGGTAGCTGGTGGTGATCCAAGTCTGATTCATCTTTATGAAGGTCAGTCGATCAACCGAGTCAGTGGACAGGTGCACCCTGTGATCGGTTACAAAGCCACCAGCAGCACTGAATGTGCATTCCGAAAGAACGCTGGATGCAGGACAGGCCAGTAGCTCAATTGCATACTGTGCAAACTCTTGCCAGTGATCCATCCTAAAGACCCAGTAAGCCAGAGGATTTTCGGTGGGAAAGGTGTCCAAGTCTGACCTTGCCCCTAGGTATTCCTGCACCATGTAAATCAGACGCTGTCGATGGTTGCTGGAACCGATCATACCTTGGGGCTGCAGACTAAAAAATTGTCTGAACGCACCGGTCAGATGGCCTCCTTCTCCACCACTCCTTCTGTGACTGACCGAAGCCTCAGCAAAACGTTGTCCAGGACCAGGAGATTGTAACCTCCCAGTCTCTGGGAACGCATTGGACAGACCTTTCTGCAAGGCCTTCCCGGAGATGTCTCATTCTCTGCTCCCACTGCGACGGCAAGATAAGGTCCGCAACCTTACCCTTGTACTGTGGATCAAGGAGAGTGGCCAGACAGTAATGGTCCCTCTCCTTGATCGGAAGAATATGAGGATGCTTCCGCAGGCTTTGCAGGATCCCATGCAGCATAGGTTAGCTGAGGCATTCGGTCCGGAGTCCTCTGGGTCACTAAGGACAACATGAACCACAGCCACCTCCTTCCAGTCACGTAGAAGTCCACGGGTTTCTTGGGACTGTAAATCATCCCTACAAGACTGTTGCTGCTGAGTGCCAGGATCCACCTCCATGCTGACACAATCCTCCTCCTCCTCCTCCTCCCTCCACCTCCCTCCTCCTTCTTCCTCCTCCTCCTCCGTCCTCCTCCTCCGTCGTCCTCTGTCCTCCTCTTCCTGCCTCTGTTCTGCCTCTGTTCTGCCTCAAGTGCCCTGTCCATTATTCCGCGCAGCGTATGCTCTAAAAGGTGGACAAGAGGTACAGTGTCACTGATGCATGCACTGTCACTGCTCACCATCCTCGTGGCCTCCTCAAATGGTGACAGGACAGTGCATGCATCCCTGATCATGCCCCACTGGCGTGGTGAAATAAAAACAAGCTCCACTGACCCTGACCTGGTGCAGTAGTCGCACAGGTACTCATTGATGACCCTCTGCTGCGTGTGCAACCGCTGCAGCATGGCCAACGTTGAGTACCACCTGGTGGGCATGTCACATATAAGGCGGTTCTTGGGCAGGTTCAACTCCTTTTGGAGCTCAGCCAGCCGAGCACTGGCATTAAATGATCGGCAGAAATGCACATAGACTTTCCTGGCCTGCCTCAGGACATCCTGTAAGCCCGGGTACCTGCCCAAGAACCGCTGCACCACCAGGTTAAGCACGTAAGCCACACAGGGCACATGGGTCAGTTGTCTCTGTTGGAGGGCGGAGAGGAGGTTGGTGCCATTGTCGCAAACCACCATTCCTGGCTTAAGCTGGCGTGGCTTCAACCACCTCTCTGCCTGCCCCTGCAGAGCTGACAAAATATCTGCCACAGTGTGGCTCCTGTCCCCCAAACAAACTAGCGCAAGCATGGCATGGCATTGTTTTGCCTGCTTACTTGCGTAGCCCATTGAACGCCTACGGAGCACCACTGGTTCTGAGAAAGGAGCACTGGAAGAGGCCATGGAGGAAGAAGAAGAGGAGGGGGTGGAGAAGAGAGGTGTGTCACAACCAGTAGTAGCATTTTGGAGGCGTGGTGGCGGAACAACCTCCAACACTACTGCACCTTGTCCTGCATCCTTCCGAGCTACCAGAAGAGTGACCCATTGGGCCGTGAAAAATAGGTATCGTCCCTGTCCATGCCTGCTGGACCATGAGTCAGCGGTAATATGCACCTTACCGCTGACCGCCCTGTCCAGCGAGGCATGGACATTGCCTTCCACATGCCGATCGAGAGCCAGAATCACCTTCTGTGAGAAAAAGTGGCATTTGGGGACCTGCCACTGAGGAACCGCACATTGCACAAACTCACGGAAGGGGGCCGAGTCTACCAACTGAAAAGGCAGCAGTTAGCCAAGCTAGCATTCAACCGCTGGGCATGTGGATGGCTGGGAGTGAACTTCTTTCGATGGTCCAGCAGCTGGGGCAGGGAAATTTGCCTACTACAATCAGAAATGGGTGTACTGCTAGCAGAGTGCCCGCAAGTACTTGGCTGCCTGTGACACACCTAATTCTACACCTTCATTCCTCTCTGTCAGAAATCATGAATCAGACCGAGACAGAAGTACAATTAAATCACACTTGTTTATTAATAAAAATAAAAAGGTATATAGAGTAAGCGTATCCAAAGCATAGCCAGAGTCCAGTAACCGGATCGAGTAGTCAGCCAGTACAAAGTTCAATAACCAGATCGGGTAATCAGCCAGGCCAGAAGTCAGGGATCCAAGTGGAGCAACAGCAAGCAGGATAAGGAGCCAGAAGGGATGACAGCAATCCAGTCTTTAAACAGACCCACAGGAGATGGTTTCTTGTGATGTGACCAAGGGGAAGGCAGATATGAAGTGAGCTGGACAGCTTTAACCACCTTCAGACCGGACCATTTTGCTGGTAAATGACCAGAGGTCTTTTTACAATTTGGCACTGCGCTGCTTTAACTGGTAATTGTGCGGTCATGCAATGTTGTACCCAAACAAAATTTGCGTCCTTTTCTTCCCACAAATAGAGCTTTCTTTTGATGGTATTTGATTGCCTCTGCGATTTTTATTTTTTGCGATATAAACGTAAAAAGACCGCAAATTTTGAAAAAAAATGATATGTTCTACTTTTTGTTATTAGAAAAATCCAATAAACTCAATTTTAGTCATACATTTAGGCCAAAATGTATTCAGCCACATGTCTTTGGTAAAAAAAAAGTCAATAATTGTATATTTATTGGTTTGCGCAAAAGTTGTCACATCTACAAACTAAGGTACGTTTTCTGGAATTTACGCAGCTTTTAGTTTACGACTGCCTATCTCATTTCTTGAGGTGCTAAAATGGCAGGGCAGTACAAAACCCCCCCAAATGACCCCATTTTGGAAAGTAGACACCCTAAGGAAATTGATAAGTGGCATGTTGAGCCCATTGAATATTTAATTTTTTTGCCTCAAGCGATTGAATAATGACAAAAAAAATTTTTTTTTTTTTTTTTACACAAAGTTGTCACTAAATGATATATTGCTCACACATGCTATGGGCATATGTGAAATGACACCCCAAAATAAATTCTGCTGCTTCTCCTGAGTACGGGGATACCACATATGTGGGACTTTTTGGGAGCCTAGCCGCGTACGGGGCCCCGAAAACCAAGCACCGCCTTCAGGCTTTCTAAGGGCGTAAATTTTTGATTTCACTTCTCACTACCTATTACAGTTTTGAAGGCCATAAAATGCCAAGATGGCACAAAACCCCCACAAATTACCCCATTTTAGAAAGTAGACACCCCAAGCTATTTGCTGAGAGGCATTTTGAGTCCATGGAATATTTTATATTTTGCCACAAGTTGCGGGAAAATTACAAACTTTAATTTTTTTTTATTTTTTTTTCACAAAGTTGTCACTAAATGATATATTGCTCACACATGCTATGGGCATATGTGAAATGACACCCCAAAATAAATTCTGCTGCTTCTCTTGAGTACGGGGATACCACATATGTGGGACTTTTTGGGAGCCTAGCCGCGTACGGGGCCCCGAAAACCAAGAACCGCCTTCAGGTTTTCTAAGGGCGTAAATATTTGACTTCACTCCTCACTACCTATTACAGTTTTGAAGGCCATAAAATGCCAAGATGGCACAAAACCCCCACAAATGACCCCATTTTAGAAAGTAGACACCCCAAGCTATTTGCTGAGAGGCATGTTGAGTCCATGGAATATTTTATATTTTGCCACAAGTTGCGGGAAAATTACAAACTTTTTTTTTTTTTTCACAAAGTTGTCACTAAATGATATATTGCTCACGCATGCCATGGGCATATGTGAAATGACACCCCAAAATAAATTCTGCTGCTTCTCCTGAGTACGGGGATACCACATATGTGGGACTTTTTGGGAGCCTAGCCGCGTACGGGGCCCCGAAAACCAAGCACTGCCTTCAGGATTTCTAAGGGCGTTACAGTTTTGAAGGCCATAAAATGCCAAGATGGCACAAACCCCCCCCAAATGACCCCATTTTGGAACGTAGACACCCCTAAATTTAGGGGTACACTAGTGAGACTAGTTAATAAATGGCGGGTGCCCTGAAACTATAAAAAAAATAACTAACCAACCAGCGTCACCTGTAACAGTTATATGGTGATCACTGGTGAAAGGGTTAACTAGGGGGCAATCAGGGGGCTTTATGCGGTAGTATATGGGGGTCCCTGGCGCTATAAAAAGCTGCGGCGAACCTAAATACCTACCTGCCTAACTAGCGTCACCTGTGACACTAATACAGTGATCAGAAAAACGATCGCTTATTAGGCTGGGTTCACACTGGAGCGATGTGGGAACGCCACGAATGCGCGGCGGGTTCCCGCATCACATGCCTCCCGGCGGCAGTTCACACTGCCCTATGCGAACTGCTGGGAGTGTCAGTGAAATGTTAATGACACCCCCAGATCAGTTCGCATATCGCAGTGCGATCTGCAAACTCGGATCGCATGGTGTGAACACCCATGCGATCCGATTCTGCTGCGGACCAAAAAAAGGGTCCCGTGCGAGTTTGCGGCGGGTGCGACACGAATTCAGCCATACTATCTGTATGGCTGAACTCGAATCGCACAGAGATCGGATGTGATTTGCACTGCAGTGCGAATCACATCCGTTCTCATAAACCGCTGCAATGTGAACCCAGCCTTAGTGACACTGGCGACGGGGGGTGATCACGGGGTTAAACCTTTATTGGGGGGTTAGGGGGGTACCTTAGAACTAAAGGGGGCTAACCCTAACTGCCCTAACAGTTATTACAGTCACAAATGACACCCGCCGGGTGATCAGGGGGTTAAACCTTTATTAGGTAATAAATGGCGGGTGCCCTGAAACTATAAAAAAATAACTAACCAACCAGCGTCACCTGTAACAGTTATATGGTGATCACTGGTGAAAGGGTTAACTAGGGGGAAATCAGGGGGCTTTATGCGGTAGTATATGGGGGTCCCTGGCGCTATAAAAAGCTGCGGCGAACCTAAATACCTACCTGCCTAACTAGCGTCACCTGTGACACTAATACAGCGATCAGAAAAATGATCGCTTATTAGGCTGGGTTCACACTGGAGCGATGCGGGAACGCCACGAATCCGTGGCGGGTTCCCGCATCGCATGCCTCCCGGCGGCAGTTCACACTGCCCTATGCGAACTGCTGGGAGTGTCAGTGAAATGTTAATGACACCCCCAGATCAGTTCGCATATCGCAGTGCGATCTGCAAACTCGGATCGCATGGTGTGAACACCCATGCGATCCGATTCTGCTGCGGGCCAAAAAAAGGGTCCCGTGCGAATTTGCGGCGGGTGCGGCGGGTGCGACACGAATTCAGCCATACTATCTGTATGGCTGAACTCGAATCGCACAGAGATCGGATGTGATTTGCACTGCAGTGCGGTGCGAATCACATTCGTTCTCATAAACCGCTGCAATGTGAACCCAGCCTTAGTGACACTGGCGACGGGGGGTGATCACGGGGTTAAACCTTTATTGGGGGGTTAGGGGGGCACATTAGAACTAAAGGGGGCTAACCCTAACTGCCCTAACAGTTATTACAGTCACAAATGACACCAATGCAAAAAAAAAAAAAAAAAAAGCAATTGGTGTCACTGTGACTGGGGGGGCAGGGGTAATTGGGGGGTGATCGGGGGGTAAAGGGGGGGTGTGAGTGTGCCTGGCATGTTCTACTGTGTAGTGTAGTGCTTGTGCAACTCACCGATGCTCTCTCCTCGGTGCCGGAACGAAAAATACCGACACGGAGGAGAGAATACATCACTTCCTCTCCTGTGTTTACATTACAGGAGAGGAAGTGATGTCACGGGACATTTTCATTCGTCGGGAGCGATCGCGAGGGGGTGGCCATGAATGAATGGCCGTCCCCTCGTCCGGGATCGCTCCCGAACGAATACCGACCGCCGCAGGCACCGGGCGGGGGCCCGATTGGGCCCCCGACCCGCGGGCAGGCAAGGACGTACATGTAAGCCCTTATGCCTGCCCGTGCCATTCTGTCGACGTACATCGTCGTGCGGCGGTCGGCAAGTGGTTAAGTAGGCAGGTCAGACGAGCTGGATAAGGAACAGCTGGTAACTGTGAAGAGAGATGAGAGCTGGCAATTAGCCGACAGCTGAGCAGCCAGCCCAGAGAAGGAAGGGCTGAGCCAGCCCTGACACTCTCAGTGCAGGTTTCAGAGAGGACTGAAGATCTAGTGGGGTTGGAGATCCCAGCTGATGAGGAGCAAGGAGAGGTCCGCTTTGTTCTTTGGTGTGGTTCTTTAAGGTACGCTTGCCAATGAGCTGCATGGCAGGTCAACATATGTCTGGTCAAGCATGTGGTGCCCAAGCGGCTGATGTTTTGGCCACGTGAGATACATATGTTGCAAATAGCAGCGGTGTGATCTGATGCACTGGTCTCAAAAAAGGCCCACACCAAAGAACTTTTGGAATAACACGCAGAGGCACTGCCCTGCACAGGCGGAGCTCTGTGTTGTGATTCAGTCGGTGTACTGCCCCTAAGCTGGCCCCCGGGGGGCATCCTGCCTCTTTGAAGATGTGCCTCCTCCTCCTTCTCTCTCCAATCAGGCACCCATGTGGAGTTAGTGACCTCATAATCCCCTCCCTCTTAATCACTGGAGCAAACCTGGCAGTATGCTGCAGCTGGTGGAACATGACTGCCAGATTGCTGTCCTTCTTGAGCATCCCCTCTCTCTGCGCTCACACTACTGCCTTACTCTACCTGAGTGTCATCATCAGAGCCTTCAAAACGCTGGGCATCCTCCTGGAGCATGTACCCAACACTGTGCTCAAACAGTTCAAGGGACTCCTCAGCAGGACATGGTGGGTCTAGGGAAGGAGTGACTGATGATGACATTGAGACGAGGGAAGAGGACGCGTTGGCAGCTGCTTTGCTAGTACCCTGAGCCTGGGTGAGAGAGGATGAGGAGGATGAAGAGGGCTTGGTCATCCACTTTACCAAGTCTTCGGCATGATGTGGCTCAACACGTCCAGCTGCCGAAAATAAGGACAAGTGTGTCCCATGGTCACATGCTGATGACGATGCACCGCGTCCACAACCAGCACTGTTGTCTCTAGACCCAGAGCCTGCTTGCCCTCTTTTATTGGCTTGTGACTGTCTGCCTCTCCTTGTTGGCCTTCCAGACATAGTAATGGCCTGCAGGGAGATGGGAAAACCAGCAATTGGACTAGCTTCAGATATATACTGTGCAGGAGGCACACTACACCCACTGTAAATGCTGCAGATGCCTGTATTACAGAAACAGAACAACACCAGCTGATGGCGATGCACCGCATCCACAACCAGCACTGTTGTCTCTAGACACAGAGCCTGCTTGCCCTCTTTTATTGACTGGTGACTATCTGCCTCTCTTTGTTGGCCTTACAGACATAGTAACGGCCTGCAGGGAGATGGGAAAACCAGCAATTGGGTAGTGTATATTGTGCTGGAGGCACACAACACCCACTGTAAAGGCTGCAGATGCCTGTATTAGAGAACACCAGCAAAAAAGGGTAGATACAGGTGTATACTGTGCTGGAGGCACACAACACCCACTAACTCCTGCAGATGCCTGTATTAGAGAACACCAGCAATAAAGGGTAGATACAGGTGTATACTGTGCTGGAGGCACACAACACCCACTAACTCCTGCAGATGCCTGTATTAGAGAACACCAGCAATAAAGGGTAGATACAGGTGTATACTGTGCTGGAGGCACACAACACCCACTAACTCCTGCAGTTGCCTGTATTAGAGAACACCAGTAAAAAAGGGTAGATACAGGTGTATACTGTACTGTGCTGGAGGCACACAACACCCACTAACTCCTGCCGATGGCTGTATTAGAGAACACCAGCAATAAAGGGTAGATACAGGTGTATACTGGGCTGTGCTGGAGGCAAACAACACCCACTAACTCCTGCAGATGCCTATATTAGAGAACACCAGCAATAAAGGGTAGATACAGATGTATACTGTGCTGGAGGCACACAACACCCGCTTTAACTCCTGCAGATGCCGGAGAAAAGAACACACTGTCCCTGCTTATCTAGCTCTTTCCCTGCATGCTGGAACTCACTACACAAGGCCAACGTGCTGGCGGCCTTATATAGTGTGGGGCATGTACTAAATCCCCTGAGCTATAATTGGCCACAGGCATCCTGCCTGTGGCCAATTATGGCTCTTGTTGCTGCCGGCGCTGTGATTGGCCAAGCATGCAGGGTCACAGTGCATGCTTGGCCAATCATGAGCCAGCATTGCACTGCGATGGCACAGTGCATTGTGGGACGTGAGCGCCACACCAATTTGGCTCGAATGGCCCATAACGTGTTTGACTCGAACACCAAACTCATCTCTACTCTAGATACCGTATGACAAACTCACTGTAGTTTATTTATTAACCACCTCAATACAGGGCAGTTACACCCCCTTCCTGACCAGACCAATTTTCAGCTTTCAGCGCTCTCACAGTTTGAATGACAATTACTCAGTCATTCAACACTGTATCCATATGAGACTTGCATCCTTTTTTCCACACAACTAGAGCTTTCTTTTAGTGGTATTTAATCACTAGTGGGTTTTTTATTTTTTGTGCTATAAATAAAATAAAACTTACATTTTGTGAAAAAAATGCCTTTTTCTTTGTTTCTGTCATAAATATTTTCTAATTAGTAATTTTTCTTCATAAATTTTGGCCAAAATTTATACTGCTACCTATCTTAGGTAAAAATATCCCACATTAGTATATATTATTTGGTCTTTGTGAAAGTTATAGAGTCTACAAACTATGGTGCCAATCACTGAAAATTGATCACTTCTGATCAGGCCTTCAGTACATCAGGTGTACCTCATTTCTTGAAACACTAACAAGTCAGGAAAGTACAAATACCCCCCAAATGACCCCTTTTTACAAAGTAGACATTCCAAGGTATTAAGTAAGTAGCATAGTGAGTTTTTTTAAGTTGTAATTTTTCCCACAATTCTTTGCAAAATGAAGATTTTTTTTTATTATTATTTTTTTTTACAAAATTGTTATATTATCAGGTTATTTCTCACACACAGCATATGCATACAACAAATTACACCCCAAAATACATTCTGCTACTCTTCCCGAGTACGACGATACCACATGTGTGAGACTTTTACACAGCCTGGCCACATACAGAGCACCAACATTGATCTACTACCTTCAGACGTTCTACGAGCAAAAATGACGCATCTCATTTCTCAACCACCTATTACACTTTTGAAGGCCCTGGAGTACCAGGTCAATGGAATTTCCCATAAAAATGACCCCATTTTGGAAAGCAAACACCCCAACGTATAATCTGTGAGGCATAATGAGTCTTTTGAATGGTTAATTTTTTTCCAGAAGTTTTTGGAATATGTGGAAAAAAATTAAAACGCATTTTTTTTTTACACAAAATTGTCAATTTATAAGATATTTCTAACACATAGCGTGTATATAGCAAAAATTACACCCCAAAATACATTCTGCTACTCCTCCCGAGTATGGCGATACCACATGTGTAGGACTTTTACACAGCCTGGCCACATAGAGAGGCCGAACATTGAAGTAGTACGTTCAGGCGTTCTAGGAGCATAAATGACACATCTCATTTCATTCCTACCTATCACACTTTTGAAGGTCCTGGACCACCAGGACAGTGAAATTACCCACAAAATGACCCCATTTTGGAAAGCAAACACCCCAACGTATATTCTATGAGACATGGGCTGCAAATAGGTACTCGGGTACTCTGATGGGCTGGAGATAGGTACTCGGGTACTCTGATGGCCTGGTGACAGGTACTCGGGTACTCTGATGGCCTGGTGACAGGTACTCGGGTACTCTGATGGCCTGGTGACAGGTACTCGGGTACTCTGATGGCTTGGTGACTGGTATTTGGGTACTCTGAAGGGCGGTGACAGGTACTCATATGGACTGTGACAGGTACTTGGGTACTAAGATGAACTGTGACAGGTATTCGGGTACTCAGATGGACTGTGACAGGTACTCGGGTACTCAGATTGACTGTGACAGGTACTCGGGTACTCAGATGGGCTGTGACAGGTACTCGGGTACTCAGATGGGCTGTGACAGGTACTCGGGTACTCAGATGGGCTGTGACAGGTACTCGGGTACTCGGATGAACCGTGACAGGTACTCGGGTACTTTGAAGGGCTGTGACAGCTACTCGGGTACTCGGATGAACCGTGACAGGTACTCGGGTACTTTGATGGGCTGTGACAGAAGTTTTTGGAATATGTGGAAAAAAATTTTAACGCATTTTTTTTTTTACACAAAATTGTCAATTTATAAGATATTTCTAACACATAGCATGTATATAGCAAAAATTACACCCCAAAATACATTCTGCTACTCCCGAGTATGACGATACCACATGTGTAGGACTTTTACACAGCCTGGCCACATAGAGAGGCCGAACATTGAAGTAGTACATTCAGGCGTTCCAGGAGCATAAATGACACATCTCATTGCATTCCTACCTATCACACTTTTGAAGGTCCTGGACCACCAGGACAGTGAAATTACACACAAAATGACCCCATTTTGGAAAGCAAACACCCCAACGTATATTCTATGAGACATGGGCTGCAAATTGGTACTCGGGTACTCTGATGGCCTGGTGACAGGTACTCGGGTACTCTGATGGCCTGGTGACAGGTACTCGGGTACTCTGATGGCCTGGTGACAGGTACTCGGGTACTCTGATGGCTTGGTGACTGGTATTTGGGTACTCTGAAGGGCGGTGACCGGTACTCATATGGACTGTGACAGGTACTTGGGTACTAAGATGAACTGTGACAGGTACTCGGGTACTCAGATGGACTGTGACAGGTACTCGGGTACTCAGATGGACTGTGACAGGTACTCGGGTACTCAAATGGGCTGTGACAGGTACACGGGTACTCAGATGGGCTGTGACAGGTACTCGGGTACTCGGATGAACCGTGACAGGTACTCGGGTACTCTGATGGACTGTGACAGGTACTCGGGTACTCAAATGGGCTGTGACAGGTACACGGGTACTCAGATGGGCTGTGACAGGTACTCGGGTACTCGGATGAACCGTGACAGGTACTCGGGTACTCTGATGGACTGTGACAGGTACTGGGGTACTCTGATGGGCTGTGACAGGTACTCGGGTACTCTGGTGGGCTGTGACAGGTACTCGGGTACTCTGATGGGCTGTGACAGGTACTCGGGTGCTCTGGTGGGCTGTGACAGGTACTCGGGTACTCTGATGGGCTGTGACAGGTACTCAAATACTCTGATGGACTGTGACAGGTACTCTGATGGACTGTGATTGACAGGTACTATGAGGGATGGTGACAGGTCCTCTTTATTGGGGGGGAGCAATCAGTATGATTGGTTTACACTGTAGGCGGTAACGAGATTTTACCGCAATCTCCTCCTCACACACGATCGGTGTGTGAGGAGGAGAACCCGGTAACATCTCGTTACCACGGTTTGTTTACATTTTAGTGATCGGCTGTGAAAGGATCACAGCCGATCACGTGGGTAAATAGCCGGCCAATGGCTGTTTACCAGCGTCGGTGACGAGCAGTGTTCCCGGGGAACACGCCGCCACCGATGTGCACGTGCAGCGAGCTCACGATCGCGCGCATGCGCCGTGCAAAGTCGGGGAGTGACCATCTGTGATCGGCCGTGACTTCATCACGGCCGATCACGTGGTAAACAGCCATAACCAATGGCTGTTCACCCCCTTCGGTGGCGAGCGGTGTCTCCGTGACACGCCACCACCGAAGAAACAGGGATGTGCGCGCACGATCGCACGCATTCCCTGTTTAAACGGGAGGCCGTCATATGACGGCCTCCCACCACAATAGGTGCGCTGCCTGGCCGTCATTTGACAGCCAGCGGTCAGCATCTAGTTAAAGGCAACTAGACTGAGCACTTTGCAAGTACAATATCACTCATTTTCCCAAGATCACAGTGAATGTGGGGAAACTCCGCTGATTTAGATCGTCCAATAAATGTGCAAGGGAAAATCTTTTTGTGTACAGCATCATCAGCACATAAACATAGTAGATTCACATAAATTTCACAAGTATTGCATACACTCGGACAAATATTAAACCAATAAAATCAACGGCCCTCGGTAGTTGAGGTCAGCCTTCCCCCTCTGTCTTCTTTTAATTAAACAAGTAAACGATCCATAATCAGGTCTACAGGAGCTAACCCCAGAATAGCCAACCATGGATCCCATATTTTTTCAAACTTTTTTGTGCTTCCTCTGTGTTGATAGATGTATTTTTTTCAATCTGATAGTGTTACCCATTCTATTACAGTTGGTGGGTCTGTCGACTTCCAGTGTCTCAAAATTAACAATCTAGCCTGGAAAAAAGCTGTAGCTATGGCTAGTCTAGTAGATTCCTCTGCTGGGATTTATCTATAATTCCCAATACACACAATTTGGGGTGTTGTATTAACTGGCACTGAAAGACACGGTTAAGAGTCTTTACCACCTCCCTCCAATAAATGTGCAGTTTGGGGCATCTCCACAACATGTGGATTAGGTCACCGTGGTCTCTAATGCATCTTGAACAGACTGGATCCTCCATCACTACCATTCTCACCAGTCTTGCCGGCGTATAGTGTACCCGCAGAAGCACATATAGTTGGGACAGCCTTTGGGCCACATTCAAAGAGCACAAGGGAACTGCCACCAGAGCTTCATCCCATTGGTCCTCCTCAAATGCTCCCACATCTCTTTCCCATCTAGAGATCACCTAACTGTATTGTCCGGAAGAGTTTTGTTAAGTAGCATTGAGTAGCTGCAGGAGATAAAACCCTTATACAAGGTAACCTCCCACGTATGTTTAAAAATTGGTGTGGGGTCCTGTAACCACACAGCACCTCCCAGTTAGACCTTTACCGCGTGTTGGAGTTGAAAATAATAAAATTGCATAGAAGCGGGGAGTGAAAATTCCAAGGGTGTATCCTGCCATTCCTAACTATTTGCTGACTATGAGTAATCCCATAATGTTTCCATTTTGCTCCGTATTGTAATTTCTAAAGCTCTACGTATCTCCCATTCCCCCATATGGTGCTAAACCTGGTGTATCCCTCCACATTTTGGACTGCCTGAACCTTTTTCCATACTTTCTGCATTAGATTGTAGACATGTGCATTTGTTTTTGTCCGAATGCATTTTCGTTCGAATTTCAGGTATTTTCATTATTGTTTTAACAAACGATAACAAAATTGCAGAATCCGAAAAAACGAAAGATCCGACATAAATAAATGCTTTATTTTTGTTTTCGTTGTGACAACAGTTCATTATAGATAGGAGATTCAACATGACACTGACAATAACAATCTGTGTCTATCTAACCTGTGGGCGAATGTGCCTAACCTTAACTCTATTAGTCCAGGATTATTCTACATATAGAGAAAAGATTTGACAGAAAGAAAAGAGAGAGAAAAGATTACTGCTGAAATTGGGTGGGGGAAGTAAAATAAAAATAATGATGATGATGAATGTTATTGGCTGATTGTAACCAAAGAGGAGAAGCAGTAAAATAGCTAGAACTAAGTACACACGTACAGCCAACTTACGATTGCTATCAGAGAGAGACACAGACACTGAATCATTTCAGAAGACAGTCAATCTTAGCTGGTCCATTTGTCAGAGAACCTAAATTATTTAGCAATTAAGCATAAGCACAGAAGCAGAATAATAGTGAAGCAAGCTACAGTTCAATTTAACGTTTTCATAATAATCTGCTGCTATTGTATTAGTGTTGTGAACTTGATAGTGATACTAGTGTTGCGATAGCCTCAGAGGCTGCCTGTGTTGTGGGGGGGGGGGGGGGATTTATTATTATAGATTCTATATTATAGATTGAGATTCTATATACCCCATCTTGTTACCTGTCTGATCAGTGATAACTATCACCAGTCCATTTTCTGTTTGAACTATATACATTCAACATGATTCACAAAGATTCGACAAAGCAGCGAAAAACATACAAACGTTGAATCTTTGGCTTATGGTGTCTGTCGAAAGTTCTAAGAAGATTCGTCAGAGCAGCTAAACTATATGGAGTCGTACAGTTTAGCTGCTCCGTCAAATCTTCTTTGAACATTCGATAGACACCATAAGCCTTTAATGACAGATTCGACCTTAATTCATTTGGATTTTCGGATGAATTTTTAACGAAAAACTAAATAAATAAAAACGAATTTCGGGAGTAACTAAATAAATGTATTTTTCGGAGGAAAACAAAATTCCAAAATGAAATATTTCAGTCTGCACATGTCTATTAGCTGTAAGTGGGGTACGATTTATTCGATTTGGAAAACTGCAATGCATCCAGGCCCTTAACAATCTTCCCTCCAGTGGCACTCAGCAGAAGCTGCGCAGTGTTATCCACCAGGTTCAATATGGGATCCTTATCTGGGCCTATAACTCCTGGCTATATGCTGTAGCTGTGAGGCCAGTAGAGCCAGGTGTTTGGAAGAGCCAATCCCCCGCCTCCTTTGGTCGCTGTAGCTGTTCTAGTTTCACCCTGGCTGTGGAATTGAGCCAAATGAGAGACCGCAAGAGTGAGCTAATAATTCGAAACTGCTTCAAAGGGACAACTATCGGAGGAGTTGTGGAGTATGTAGAGGATCTGTGGCATTAAGATCATTTTGATCAGGTTTATCCTGCCTACTGGGGAAATTTTTAGTCTAGACCACACCTTGATCCGGTCTCGGCACCAGTTCAGCAGCAGGGACAGATTCAGGGATAAATATTCCAGGGGGCATGGTGTAACCTGTACCCCCAGATATCTAAATTCCGAGGATACAGGAATGTCTATTAGGGGCCCATCAAGTGGATCTGGTGTCCTATCCAACAGCATAAGAGATTACTTGGTCCAGTTGATCACTAGGCCAGAATAGTGGATAAATCTCTGGATGACCCCCATGGCTTCCCCCAAGGAGGACGACATGTCTCCCAGCAGGAGCATGGTGTCATCTGTGTACAGCATAATCTTTTCATGTAACTCATGTCATTTTCATGTAATACCTGGATTATAGCGGATATTATTATTATAATTCAGGATTTATATAGCGCCAGCAATTTACGCAGTGCTTTACAATATAAAAGGGAGACAATACAGTTACAATACAATTAAATACAAGAGGATTAAGAGGACCCTGCTCAGAAGAGCTTACAATCTAAAAGGGTGGGGCAGGTGGTACAGAAGGTTATAACTGTTGGGAATGAGTTTATGGAAGTGGTAGGAGATTAGTTTGAGACGTGATAGGCTTCCCTGAATAGATGAGTTTTCAGGGATCGTCTGAAGGTAGCAAGAGTAGGGGATAGCCGGACCGGTGGAGGTAGCGAGTTCCAGAGGATTGGAGAGGCTCTGGAGAAATCCTGGAGACGAGTGTGGGAGGAGGAGACGAGAGAGCTTGAGAGTAGGAGGTCTTGAGAAGAACGGAGGGGACGGTTTGGGTGATATTTGGAGACAAGATTGGTGATGTAGCTCGGGGCAGAGTTGTGAATGGCTTTGTACGTGGTGGTTAGTATTTTGAATTTAATTCGCTGGGTGATTGGGAGCCAGTGTAGGGATTGGAGGAGAGGGTTGGCAGACACCGAGCGGTTGGTAAGGTGGATAAGTCTGGCAGCAGCATTCATGATAGACTGAAGAGGAGATAGCCTATGGAGAGGCAGGCCAATGAGAAGGGAGTTGCAATAGTCAAGGCAAGAGATAACAAGGGAGGGAATGAGGATCTTGGTAGTTTTATTTGTTAAAAAGGGGCGAATTTTAGAGATGTTACGGAGGTGAAATCTACAAACTTTTGACAATGATTGGACTTGGGGCTGAAATGACAAGTCAGAGTCTAGGGTTACACCTAGTACCCTGGCGTGAGGGGAGGGCCTGATGGTTGCATTGTTGATTTTGATGGAAAAGTCATGGAGGGGGGCATGTGCAGGGGGGATTATTAATAGCTCAGTTTTAGAGAGGTTTAGTTTAAGGAAATGGTGTGACATCCATGCTGATATGTCAGTTAGCAGGTTAGTAATGCGAGAGGAGACTGAAGGAGTGAGGTGAGGAGTAGACAGATAGATTTGGGTGTCATCGGCATATAAGTGGTATTGGAAGCCGTGGGCGGTTATCAGGTGACCAAGGGAGGAGGTATAAATAGAGAAGAGAAGGGGTCCAAGAACAGAGCCTTGGGGGACCCCCACAGAAAGGGGCAATGGAGAGGAGGATACAGAGTTGTAGGTGACACTGAAGGAGCGCTGTGATAGATAGGCAGAGAACCAGGAAAGCGCAGAATCTCGGAGGCCAAGGGAATGTAGTTTATTGAGGAGGAGCGGGTGGTCAACAGTATCAAAGGCAGCAGAGAGGTCAAGTAGTAGGAGTATGGAGTACTGGCTGTTGGTTTTAGCAGTTAGTAGATCGTTAGTGAGTTTTAGTAAGGCAGTTTCCGTGGATGATGAGAGCGAAAGCCAGACTGTATTGGGTCAAGAAGGTTATTTTCACTGAGGTAGGAGCTAAGGCGGTTGTAGACTAAGCGTTCTAGAAGTTTAGAGGTGAATGGGAGCAATGAGATAGGTCTTAAGTTGTTCAGGTTGGTGGGGTCCAGTGAGGGTTTTTTAAGTATGGGGGTGATCTGCGCATGTTTTAGAGGGGAGGGGAAGGTGCCACTTGAGAGGGAGAGATTGTAGATGTGAGTGAGGGAGCATAGGATAGAATTAGAGGGTGACCTTAATAGTTGTGAGGGAACAGGGTCCAAGGGACAATTGGTTAGGTGAGCATCTGAGAAAAGTTTTGCAACCACTTCAGTAGTAGCCAATTCAAAAGAGGAGAGTGTTGAATGTGCTATTGGGCCAGGTATGTTGGGTGGGGAAGATGTACGCACAGCGGAGGTGTCCTTGCGAATTGCATCAATCTTGTCTTTGAAGTGATTGGCAATCTCTTGGGCAGTGAGTGAGTTGGTGGGTAGAGGGGGTGGGGGACGAAGTAGAGAGTTAAAAGTTGAGAAGAGCCGACGAGGATTGGATGACAAAGTATTAATAAGAGATACAAAGTAGGCTTGTTTGGCAGCATGGAGGCAGGAATTGTATTTTAGAAGGGCAGATTTATATATGATGAAGTCTTGGAGGCATTTGGTTTTACGTCACAGCCGTTCAAGAGCACGGCAACGTCTCTTGAGATTTCTAGTGTTGTCAGTTTGCCAGGGTTATAATGGTCGGGGCCTGATTCTGCGTGTGGTTAGAGGAGCAAGTGCATCTAGTGATGAAGAGAGTGAACTGTTGTAGACAGAGATGGCAAGGTCAGGACAGGACAGGGGAGAGATTAAATCATATAGGGGGTCAGTAGCAGAATAGAGAAGAGAAGGCTTAAGGTGGCGAAGGTTTCTACAAGTGATAGTTTGCTGCTTGGAAGGATGGGTGGTTGGAGACAAAGATACAGTGAAACTAATGAGGTTGTGATCAGAGAGAGGAAAGGGGGTGTTTGTGAGGTTGCTAGGGTTGCAGAGATGGGAGAATACAAGGCCAAGGGTATTACCATTAGAGTGAGTGGAAGTATGTGTCCATTGGGTTAGGTCAAAAGATGAGGTTAAGTCAAGAAGTTTAGCTGTAGTTGGGTTGTTAACGTTGATAGGAATGTTAAAGTCACCAAGAATGATGGTGGGTATTTCAGAGGAGAGAAAGTAGGGTAGCCAGGCAGCAAAGTCATCAAGAAAGCGCGACACCGGTCCAGGAGGCCGATAAATTGCTGCAATCCTCAGAGAAATAGGAGAAAACAGGAAAATACAGTGCATCTCGAAAGAAGAGAGGGAAAGAGAGGGAGGGATGGGAAGGACTTGGAAGGTGTATTGTGGGGATAGGAGCAATCCAACTCCACCTCCTTTCTGTCCATTGGGTCTGGGGAAGTGAGTCCAATGGAGACCACCATGGGAGAGGGCAGCAGGAGAAGCTGAGTCCAAATTTTGAAGCCAGGTTTCAGTTATGGCAAGTATGTTGAAGCTATGAGAGATGAAGAGGTCATGTACAGATGTTAGCTTGTTACAGATGGAGCGGGCATTCCAAAGGGCGCATGAGATAGGGTGGCTGCTTTGAGGAAGCAGGGGGATGGAAACTAAATTAATTGGATTGCGGTGGTTGCCAGAGGGGGAGGGGTTTTGAAGATGTGGCTTGCAGTTTGAGAGTGGCGGCCCAGGATTAGGAGAAATGTCACCTGAGACTAGGAGAAGGAGGAGGGTGAGAAACACAAGATGGGAGTGAGATGAGCATGAGTGCATGCGTCTCGTGGCTTTGGAGTTTATGTCAGCATATGGATGCAGCAAATGCAGGAGATGATGGGTGCAGTAGTAGGGAGAGGGTAGGAGTGAGGGTGATATGTGCATGCTGCAGGGTAGAGGGGAGGGATAGAGTAAGGAGAATTTGAGGATAGAAGACACTGATGTAAGAAGGAAGAGAATGAGGAGCATCGTACTAGATAGAGTGGGAATCTGACTTGATACAAAATAAATGAGAAATGCTGGTTTGCTTGTTGTCTTGCAGAGTGGAGCAGAGTTCTTGTTGTGTCTTCATCCAGTTTTAGTTATCCTGCTTTCGTTAAACTGCGTCGCTGAAACTGCGCATCACTCGTGACAGAGCCACTCAGGAAAGAGCCATGTAGTCTGCGCCATGCCCCGGTCTGCGCCACCCCATAGAATGATTTCAATTTATAGGGAGAGTGAGAAGGCATGCATTTCTCTATTGGTCATCATAGGGTCTGATTTAAGACACCTGAATATGGGAGAGAAGATGTCCAAAACCAGACACAGGCTAGGGTCGTAAAGCTAATTGCTTCAATGGATACATGCTGCTAAGGGCTCAATTGCGAGCACAAACAAGAGGGCACCCCTGTCTCATGCCTCAGAATAGGCTAAAGTATGGAGAAACTCTACCTGACTCTCTCATTGCTGCTTTCAGGGAGCTACACAGTAACGGAACCCAGGAGATATATCCCCCACCTATTCCAAATTTGCAGAGGATGGCTCATAAAAAAGGACCACTCTATACTATCGAAGGCCTTGTGGGTGTCAAGTGATAGCAATACCCTATCCCCCATGTTGTCAGATCTGGACTGCATGCTAAGAAACAACCTGCGTAAGTTTATGGCCGTGGGTTTCTGAGGCATAAACCCTGCCAATTCAGAGTGTATAATAATAATAATAATAATAATAATAATAATATTACCTTGCTTAATCCAAGGGCCAGCACCTTAGCAAGTATTTTCACATCTGGCTGGAGAAGTGAAATCGGTCTGTAGTAGCCTGGGTCCAGGGGATCCTTTCCGGGTTTTAGGAGTAGCACTATAGTAGCTCTAGTCATAGAGGCCGGTAGTCACCGACTCACTTTGGCTTCATTAAACACCTCCAGTAGTCTAGGTAATAGGGTCTCGTTGTATTGCTTATATATCTCAGTACACCTCACCAGTTTACTAAAGAATCTCTTTTGTTCCGCAGTAGTGGAAGTAAGAGCATCCTGAGCTGACAGCCATGCCTCTCTCGGGCCCTCCGTAGGGTCAGAGATTAACTTTGCCTCCAAATCGAGGACCAGGCATTCCACTCCTTCCCTATGTGCATGAGAGGTCTTTTTGAATGCATTAATCTCTCTAATAAACACACCCCTGAGAAATGCTTTAAAGGTTTCCCATACTACACCCCTCTCCGGATGTCCCATATGATCCTGCCAGAAATCTATTATCTTCTTCCCTATCTGCGTGTCATGGTTATGCAGTGATCTTCCTGTTTGCTTACCTCCCCTCATGTGTTCAGACTAAGAGGCCAGCCACTTCCACCTGATGGTTTTTTTAACCTCTCCTCCAAGCATGGCTCCACCCCAGGCCCTATCAGGGAACCTTATATTAACCTGTGCACTGCAAGCCAACAGTGCTGATCAACCATTGTGTATTCCTTTGTGTGTTAGCTTCCTGTTACCTGCCATGTGCTCTTCTGTTGTTCTGTTACCGACTTTGGCGTGTCCTTGACTATCCCTGTTTGCCTGTGATCCTGACCTTTTGGCGTGTCCCTGACTATTCCTGTCTGCTTGTGGCCCCGACCTTGGCTTTGTCCCTCACTATCCCTATCCTCCTGTTGCCTACTGTGGGTGTGAGCTGGGGGACCCTGGGGGTCGCGACCTGGAGCCAGTTGCAGCAAAGTCCATCCTCACCACTAGAGGCGCTGGTGAACACCTGCTGGCTCTTAGACTCTGCGCCCCAGGGAATCTTACGCTCTAATCCCAGTGGGATCTGTCTCCCGTCCGCAGGAGTCAGCCGTAGGGTCCACAACCTTGCGGTGCACTCCTGATCCCTACGGTGTGCATCTGTCACCTCGCCTCAAGGTGACCTGACAGTTTGATCAGCCATGGACCCAGCTGATGTGCTGCTACCCACAGATGATCCATTGCAGGGCTTAGTTCGTAGACTTGAGACCCAAGAATCGCATCAGACCCAGGTGATGCGATTCCTCCAGGATTTGGCATCCCATGTTGAACAGGTTCAGGCCTCATTAGGACCCTCGGTTCAACAACCTCAACCGCTATCTACCGCTGCACCTATCGCATCAGTCGCAGCCACACATTCATTACAACTACCAGCTCCGGCCCATTTCTCTGGGGACTCCAAGGCTTGCAGGGGGTTCCTTAGCCAGTGCACAATTCATTTTGAACTTCAGCCCCAAAACTTCCTGTCCGATCAGGCGAAAGTAGCATATATCATATCCCTCCTGTCCGGCGAGGCGCTAGCTTGGGCTGCCCCTCTGTGGGAACTGAATGATCCAGTGGTTTCTAGCCTGTCTGATTTCTTGAAACTTTTTCGGAATATCTTCGTGGAACCGGGTCGTGTCTCCTCAGCGGCTAGCGCTCTTTTACGTCTCCGTCAAGAGTCCGCTTCTGTGGGACAGTATGCTCTTCAGTTCCGTATCCTCACAGCTGAATTGAGCTGGAATAATGAGGCCCTAGTTGCAACCCTTTTTACATGGCCTCTCTGATAGAGTGAAGGATGAATTAGCAGGAAGATCCCTTCCTGCTGATCTGGACAGTGTCATCACCTTGTGTAACCAGATCGATATTCGCTTTCAGGAGAGGGCCCTAGAAAAAAGACACCAGCACTCCCCGTTCTTTAGGCAGCCTGATCTCCCAGTCCCTTCTCTTCGAGCCGAGGAGCACCCTCTGCCTGCTGAGAAACCTATGCAGTTGGGCCGGACAAAGTTATCTCCCGAAGAACGTTCTAGGCGCAGAACTCTGGGCCTATGCCTCTATTGTGGGGCCAAAGGTCATTTCCGTGACACTTGTTCTCTTCATCCAGAAAAACGCTCAGGGCTAATACATCTGGAAGGTGGAATATTAGACCCTGAAATATCACCTTCACCTTCACGTCTTCTCCTTTCTGTGCTGCTTCATGTCGGTGCTTCCTCTTGTTCGGTCTAAGCACATCTGGATTCCAGAGCCGCTGCCAATTTCATGGATTGGGAAACTACATCAACCATGAGACGTACCCTTTTGCCTCTTGCAACGCCCTTGGTGGTCTTGGCGATTGATGGCACTGTTCTCCCAGGGGGCCATATCCGCTTCCAGACCCTTCCTGTTAAGATGTCAGTAGGGACACTCCACCAGGAGTGGATATCCTTCCTTGTCTTACCTAAGGCTTCATCTCCTATCATATTAGGTCTTCCTTGGTTACGGCTCCATTCTCCACACGTTGACTGGTCTGCTGGACAGATCCTGGCTTGGGGTTCCTCCTGTTCCTCTTGCTGCCTACTCAAGGGTACCCCAAAAGAGAAACTTCCTGTTACCACCATCCCAGTATCTTCTGCTCTTCCCGCTGTATACAGCGATCTCTGGGATGTGTCCTGCAATAGTCGGACTGATGCACTTTCTAGGTCATGTGGTACTCTGGATGAGGGGCCCACCTATGAGCCTGAGTCGATCATTCACTCCAGTTTGCATAACCATTTACTTTTGACGGTCCCTAATCTCCCTTGGACGCACAGCCAGGCTAACTTGTCTGCAAGTTCCAGAGTCGCTATGCCCTGTGATGTGTTTGAGATGGTCGCTACACCTGACAATACTATTCAGTCGGCCTCTGCACCAGTTATGCCAGTCCAGCCCATGCCCAATGAGCTTCCTGCTTCTTGTTCAGGACCTTCTGTGACCTGGCCTCACCCTACTGCTACTATGTCCGTACAAACCCGTTTAAGAGGCTCAATCCATCCTTTGGATAGAATACCTCATTCAGCCAGGTGGGGTTTTCAATCTTTTCCTCAGGGCTCTCTACATTCTGTTTGAGTTTCAGCTATCCAGCTTGACTCTTGTGACATGTCACCTTCTAACCAACCTGACCTCAGGGATCCACTGACCTCTGCCCAGTCTGGTGGTCCTGTTCTGGATGCCCAGCTCATCTTTAAGGGTCTGGGGGACCCTGCTCAGGCTCCTGATCTTCTCATGCCCTTACCCATTCCCAAAAAGCCTTTAGTCCTCAAGTCCTCTCGTCCTCTGCTTACCTCGGTTCCAGTCTCTGAGGATAATCTAAAATACGAAGTTAGTCAAGTTTTGGATTCCCGGCTTCGTAAAGGCATTCTTCAGTACCTCGTACATTGGAAAGGGTTGGGCCCTGAGGAGAGGTCTTGGATCACTGCATCTGAGGTCTTTGCTCCTCGTCTGTTGAGGAGGTTCCACCTGGAGTTTCCCTTTAAGCCTGGACCCAGGCGGGGGAGGGGGAGGCCTCGTAAGAGGGAGGGTACTGTCATGGTTATGCAGTGATCTTCCTGTTTGCTTACCTCCCCTCATGTGTTCAGACTAAGAGGCCAGCCACTTCCACCTGGTGGTTTTTATAACCTCTCCTCCAAGCATGGCTCCACCCCAGGCCCTATCAGGGAACCTTATATTAACCTGTGCACTGCAAGCCAACAGTGGTGATTAACCATTGTGTATTCCTTTGTGTGTTAGCTTCCTGTTACCTGCCGTGTGCTCTTCTGTTGTTCCGTTACCGACTTTGGTGTGTCCTTGACTATCCCTGTTTGCCTGTGATCCTGACCTTTTGGCGTGTCCCTGACTATTCCTGTCTGCTTGTGGCCCCGACCTTGGCTTTGTCCCTCACTATCCCTATCCTCCTGTTGCCTACTGTGGGTGTGAGCTGGGGGACCCTGGGGGTCGCGACCTGGAGCCAGTTGCAGCCAAGTCCATCCTCACCACTAGAGGCGCTGGTGAACACCTGCTGGCTCTTAGACTCTGCGCCCCGGGGAATCTTACGCTCTAATCCCAGTGTGATCTGTCTTCCGTCCGCAGCAGTCAGCCGTAGGGTCCACAACCTTGCGGTGCACTCCTGATCCCTACGGTGTGCATCTGTCACCTCGCCTCAAGGTGACCTGACAGTTTGATCAGCCATGGACCCAGCTGATGTGCTGCTACCCACAGATGATCCATTGCAGGGCTTAGTTCGTAGACTTGAGACCCAAGAATCGCATCAGACCCAGGTGATGCGATTCCTCCAGGATTTGGCATCCCATGTTGAACAGGTTCAGGCCTCATTAGGACCCTCGGTTCAACAACCTCAACCGCTATCTACCGCTGCACCTATCGCATCAGTCGCAGCCACACATTCATTACAACTACCAGCTCCGGCCCATTTCTCTGGGGACTCCAAGGCTTGCAGGGGGTTCCTTAGCCAGTGCACAATTCATTTTGAACTTCAGCCCCAAAACTTCCTGTCCGATCGGGCGAAAGTAGCATATATCATATCCCTCCTGTCCGGCGAGGCGCTAGCTTGGGCTGCCCCTCTGTGGGAACTGAATGATCCAGTGGTTTCTAGCCTGTCTGATTTCTTGAAACTTTTTCGGAATATCTTCGAGGAACCGGGTCGTGTCTCCTCAGCGGCTAGCGCTCTTTTACGTCTCCGTCAAGAGTCCGCTTCTGTGGGACAGTATGCTCTTCAGTTCCGTATCCTCACAGCTGAATTGAGCTGGAATAATGAGGCCCTAGTTGCAACCCTTTTTACATGGCCTCTCTGATAGAGTGAAGGATGAATTAGCAGGAAGATCCCTTCCTGCTGATCTGGACAGTGTCATCACCTTGTGTAACCAGATCGATATTCGCTTTCAGGAGAGGGCCCTAGAAAAAAGACACCAGCACTCCCCGTTCTTTAGGCAGCCTGATCTCCCAGTCCCTTCTCTTCGAGCCGAGGAGCACCCTCTGCCTGCTGAGAAACCTATGCAGTTGGGCCGGACAAAGTTATCTCCCGAAGAACGTTCTAGGCGCAGAACTCTGGGCCTATGCCTCTATTGTGGGGCCAAAGGTCATTTCCGTGACACTTGTTCTCTTCATCCAGAAAAACGCTCAGGGCTAATACATCTGGAAGGTGGAATATTAGACCCTGAAATATCACCTTCACCTTCACGTCTTCTCCTTTCTGTGCTGCTTCATGTCGGTGCTTCCTCTTGTTCGGTCTAAGCACATCTGGATTCCAGAGCCGCTGCCAATTTCATGGATTGGGAAACTGCATCAACCATGAGACGTACCCTTTTGCCTCTTGCAACGCCCTTGGTGGTCTTGGCGATTGATGGCACTGTTCTCCCAGGGGGCCATATCCGCTTCCAGACCCTTCCTGTTAAGATGTCAGTAGGGACACTCCACCAGGAGTGGATATCCTTCCTTGTCTTACCTAAGGCTTCATCTCCTATCATATTAGGTCTTCCTTGGTTACGGCTCCATTCTCCACACGTTGACTGGTCTGCTGGACAGATCCTGGCTTGGGGTTCCTCCTGTTCCTCTTGCTGCCTACTCAAGGGTACCCCAAAAGAGAAACTTCCTGTTACCACCATCCCAGTATCTTCTGCTCTTCCCGCTGTATACAGCGATCTCTGGGATGTGTCCTACAATAGTCGGACTGATGCACTTTCTAGGTCATGTGGTACTCTGGATGAGGGGCCCACCTATGAGCCTGAGTCGATCATTCACTCCAGTTTGCATAACCATTTACTTTTGACGGTCCCTAATCTCCCTTGGACGCACAGCCAGGCTAACTTGTCTGCAAGTTCCAGAGTCGCTATGCCCTGTGATGTGATTGAGATGGTCGCTACACCTGACAATACTATTCAGTCGGCCTCTGCACCAGTTATGCCAGTCCAGCCCATGCCCAATGAGCTTCCTGCTTCTTGTTCAGGACCTTCTGTGACCTGGCCTCACCCTACTGCTACTATGTCCGTTCAAACCCGTTTAAGAGGCTCAATCCATCCTTTGGATAGAATACCTCATTCAGCCAGGTGGGGTTTTCAATCTTTTCCTCAGGGCTCTCTACATTCTGTTTGAGTTTCAGCTATCCAGCTTGACTCTTGTGACATGTCACCTTCTAACCAACCTGACCTCAGGGATCCACTGACCTCTGCCCAGTCTGGTGGTCCTGTTCTGGATGCCCAGCTCATCTTTAAGGGTCTGGGGGACCCTGCTCAGGCTCCTGATCTTCTCATGCCCTTACCCATTCCCAAAAAACCTTTAGTCCTCAAGTCCTCTCGTCCTCTGCTTACCTCGGTTCCAGTCTCTGAGGATAATCTAAAATACGACGTTAGTCAAGTTTTGGATTCCCGGCTTCGTAAAGGCATTCTTCAGTACCTCGTACATTGGAAAGGGTTGGGCCCTGAGGAGAGGTCTTGGATCACTGCATCTGAGGTCTTTGCTCCTCGTCTGTTGAGGAGGTTCCACCTGGAGTTTCCCTTTAAGCCTGGACCCAGGCGGGGGAGGGGGAGGCCTCGTAAGAGGGAGGGTACTGTCATGGTTATGCAGTGATCTTCCTGTTTGCTTACCTCCCCTCATGTGTTCAGACTAAGAGGCCAGCCACTTCCACCTGGTGGTTTTTATAACCTCTCCTCCAAGCATGGCTCCACCCCAGGCCCTATCAGGGAACCTTATATTAACCTGTGCACTGCAAGCCAACAGTACTGATTAACCATTGTGTATTCCTTTGTGTGTTAGCTTCCTGTTACCTGCCGTGTGCTCTTCTGTTGTTCCGTTACCGACTTTGGTGTGTCCTTGACTATCCCTGTTTGCCTGTGATCCTGACCTTTTGGCGTGTCCCTGACTATTCCTGTCTGCTTGTGGCCCCGACCTTGGCTTTGTCCCTCACTATCCCTATCCTCCTGTTGCCTACTGTGGGTGTGAGCTGGGGGACCCTGGGGGTCGCGACCTGGAGCCAGTTGCAGCCAAGTCCATCCTCACCACTAGAGGCGCTGGTGAACACCTGCTGGCTCTTAGACTCTGCGCCCCGGGGAATCTTACGCTCTAATCCCAGTGGGATCTGTCTCCCGTCCGCAGCAGTCAGCCGTAGGGTCCACAACCTTGCGGTGCACTCCTGATCCCTACGGTGTGCATCTGTCACCTCGCCTCAAGGTGACCTGACAGTTTGATCAGCCATGGACCCAGCTGATGTGCTGCTACCCACAGATGATCCATTGCAGGGCTTAGTTCGTAGACTTGAGACCCAAGAATCGCATCAGACCCAGGTGATGCGATTCCTCCAGGATTTGGCATCCCATGTTGAACAGGTTCAGGCCTCATTAGGACCCTCGGTTCAACAACCTCAACCGCTATCTACCGCTGCACCTATCGCATCAGTCGCAGCCACACATTCATTACAACTACCAGCTCCGGCCCATTTCTCTGGGGACTCCAAGGCTTGCAGGGGGTTCCTTAGCCAGTGCACAATTCATTTTGAACTTCAGCCCCAAAACTTCCTGTCCGATCGGGCGAAAGTAGCATATATCATATCCCTCCTGTCCGGCGAGGCGCTAGCTTGGGCTGCCCCTCTGTGGGAACTGAATGATCCAGTGGTTTCTAGCCTGTCTGATTTCTTGAAACTTTTTCGGAATATCTTCGAGGAACCGGGTCGTGTCTCCTCAGCGGCTAGCGCTCTTTTACGTCTCCGTCAAGAGTCCGCTTCTGTGGGACAGTATGCTCTTCAGTTCCGTATCCTCACAGCTGAATTGAGCTGGAATAATGAGGCCCTAGTTGCAACCCTTTTTACATGGCCTCTCTGTTAGAGTGAAGGATGAATTAGCAGGAAGATCCCTTCCTGCTGATCTGGACAGTGTCATCACCTTGTGTAACCAGATCGATATTCGCTTTCAGGAGAGGGCCCTAGAAAAAAGACACCAGCACTCCCCGTTCTTTAGGCAGCCTGATCTCCCAGTCCCTTCTCTTCGAGCCGAGGAGCACCCTCTGCCTGCTGAGAAACCTATGCAGTTGGGCCGGACAAAGTTATCTCCCGAAGAACGTTCTAGGCGCAGAACTCTGGGCCTATGCCTCTATTGTGGGGCCAAAGGTCATTTCCGTGACACTTGTTCTCTTCATCCAGAAAAACGCTCAGGGCTAATACATCTGGAAGGTGGAATATTAGACCCTGAAATATCACCTTCACCTTCACGTCTTCTCCTTTCTGTGCTGCTTCATGTCGGTGCTTCCTCTTGTTCGGTCTAAGCACATCTGGATTCCAGAGCCGCTGCCAATTTCATGGATTGGGAAACTGCATCAACCATGAGACGTACCCTTTTGCCTCTTGCAACGCCCTTGGTGGTCTTGGCGATTGATGGCACTGTTCTCCCAGGGGGCCATATCCGCTTCCAGACCCTTCCTGTTAAGATGTCAGTAGGGACACTCCACCAGGAGTGGATATCCTTCCTTGTCTTACCTAAGGCTTCATCTCCTATCATATTAGGTCTTCCTTGGTTACGGCTCCATTCTCCACACGTTGACTGGTCTGCTGGACAGATCCTGGCTTGGGCTTCCTCCTGTTCCTCTTGCTGCCTACTCAAGGGTACCCCAAAAGAGAAACTTCCTGTTACCACCATCCCAGTATCTTCTGCTCTTCCCGCTGTATACAGCAATCTCTGGGATGTGTCCTACAATAGTCGGACTGATGCACTTTCTAGGTCATGTGGTACTCTGGATGAGGGGCCCACCTATGAGCCTGAGTCGATCATTCACTCCAGTTTGCATAACCATTTACTTTTGACGGTCCCTAATCTCCCTTGGACGCACAGCCAGGCTAACTTGTCTGCAAGTTCCAGAGTCGCTATGCCCTGTGATGTGATTGAGATGGTCGCTACACCTGACAATACTATTCAGTCGGCCTCTGCACCAGTTATGCCAGTCCAGCCCATGCCCAATGAGCTTCCTGCTTCTTGTTCAGGACCTTCTGTGACCTGGCCTCACCCTACTGCTACTATGTCCGTTCAAACCCGTTTAAGAGGCTCAATCCATCCTTTGGATAGAATACCTCATTCAGCCAGGTGGGGTTTTCAATCTTTTCCTCAGGGCTCTCTACATTCTGTTTGAGTTTCAGCTATCCAGCTTGACTCTTGTGACATGTCACCTTCTAACCAACCTGACCTCAGGGATCCACTGACCTCTGCCCAGTCTGGTGGTCCTGTTCTGGATGCCCAGCTCATCTTTAAGGGTCTGGGGGACCCTGCTCAGGCTCCTGATCTTCTCATGCCCTTACCCATTCCCAAAAAGCCTTTAGTCCTCAAGTCCTCTCGTCCTCTGCTTACCTCGGTTCCAGTCTCTGAGGATAATCTAAAATACGAAGTTAGTTTTGGATTCCCGGCTTCGTAAAGGCATTCTTCAGTACCTCGTACATTGGAAAGGGTTGGGCCCTGAGGAGAGGTCTTGGATCACTGCATCTGAGGTCTTTGCTCCTCGTCTGTTGAGGAGGTTCCACCTGGAGTTTCCCTTTAAGCCTGGACCCAGGCGGGGGAGGGGGAGGCCTCGTAAGAGGGAGGGTACTGTCATGGTTATGCAGTGATCTTCCTGTTTGCTTACCTCCCCTCATGTGTTCAGACTAAGAGGCCAGCCACTTCCACCTGGTGGTTTTTATAACCTCTCCTCCAAGCATGGCTCCACCCCAGGCCCTATCAGGGAACCTTATATTAACCTGTGCACTGCAAGCCAACAGTGCTGATTAACCATTGTGTATTCCTTTGTGTGTTAGCTTCCTGTTACCTGCGTGTGCTCTTCTGTTGTTCCGTTACCGACTTTGGTGTGTCCTTGACTATCCCTGTTTGCCTGTGATCCTGACCTTTTGGCGTGTCCCTCACTATTTCTGTCTGCTTGTGGCCCCGACCTTGGCTTTGTCCCTCACTATCCCTATCCTCCTGTTGCCTACTGTGGGTGTGAGCTGGGGGACCCTGGGGGTCGCGACCTGGAGCCAGTTGCAGCCAAGTCCATCCTCACCACTAGAGGCGCTGGTGAACACCTGCTGGCTCTTAGACTCTGCACCCCGGGGAATCTTACGCTCTAATCCCAGTGGGATCTGTCTCCCGTCCGCAGCAGTCAGCCGTAGGGTCCACAACCTTGCGGTGCACTCCTGATCCCTACGGTGTGCATCTGTCACCTCGCCTCAAGGTGACCTGACACTGCACTTGGGCTGCTAAGAGGTTAAGCCAAAAGGCATTCAGCTTCCATTGGGCACTGGCATCGTGGGGGCACATCTCCACATCTAGAACCAGTGGGGAATGGTCTGAGATTCCCCTGAGGGCATACTTGATCTCTGACACCAATCAGACAGCAGCGTCCGAACAGAGGCACAGGTCAATGCAGGATAAAGACCTTTGAGCCTTAGAAAAGCATGAGAATGGCTTTACTTCAGGGCTTTTACTCCTCCATGGATCAAGCCAGCCCATTTCATCCACCAGTTTTTTCAAAGCTGTGTAGTAAACTCCTCTCCCCTGTCACGCTGGAGGATGTTTGACCAACAAGGGGGACTAGGCAGCAGTTTAAGTTGCCCATGATGTACATTGGCACATCTGGGTATCTCAACTGGTACTCTAGTACCACCTTCAACCTGATGGTTATATCGAGGTGGGATATACACAAAAGCAAATACACATGTAATGGAAAACAATCAGCAGTACAGAATGACATATCTCTTCCCCATCTATTACACACTCAAGTTCCTGATAATCAAGTGATCCATGTATTAAGACACTCACACCTCTTGAAAACGAGGTGTGAGTGGAGTGATAAATTTTATCTACCCATCTGTAATTTAGGCAGGATAGAGAGTCAGGTGTGAGGTGTGTCTCCTGCAGAACACAAACAGCAGGGAGATATTTGTGCAAAGAAGCGGACACTATGGCCCTCTTAAGGGGATCACCCAGCCCCCTAATGTTCTATGACACCACAGGTATTGTCATCATCCCACATATAAAGTAAGAACAACAGGATATACATAGTGCCTTAGGATGCAACGTGACAGATCCCCTTCCCTCCCTCCCCTGTCCCACCAGCAGAATAACCGCCTGGTTCCGAGCATGTGATTAAAGGCCCAAAGTGTCTCACATTTGTATAGTTGTATTCTCCTTACCACTCCAATAAAGTAGTTCCAAGCAAACTTGAACAGTGCAACGGCACTCCAAACTTAGTGCGTATATACCAGTGGATCAGTGCATGTATCAGAGTCTCAGGCCTGCCTTGCCAGGCCCAGATGGTTACATAGACCCATGCTTAAAACTGGTTACAACTGGTTTTCAAACTAAGAATGGTTAAATTGTAAATTGGACAACAGGTCCCGCCATCCCCTGGGCTCAAAACTGCCAGTGGAAGGACCAAGTTCATCCGAACTTGTTGTATTTAGAGCTTTATAGAAAAAAGATCCCCCAGGAGGAAACCAACTTTGCTTCTCACATGCTCTCTGTGGGGAGAGAACTCCTTTCAAATCAGCTTGTGTTCCCAGCTCGGTATTGGAGCAGGGGTACCTATAATGTAGAAAACAATGGGATGCAAACAGGCATCCGATCCCTATCCAGATGTACCCAAATGAGGATAGGCCTGTCATCTGGGTCAAGTCAGTCTTCTTCAGCAGCCTATCTCCTGCCCTGACGCAGAGCATTTTCATTAGCATCCAGCCAACCCGCAGCATCAGCCGCATTCTCAAATAAATGTGTCTGGCCATTCGCAGTAATCTGAAGTCTGGCAGGATAAAGCATTGCATAAGGAGCCTGCAATTTCTTCAGCCTCTTTTTTACATCCGTGAAACAGGCTCTACGCTTCTGAACATCAGAGGAAAAATCAGGGTAGAAAGAGATACTTGCTCCATTGAACCTTATGTTCTGCTTCTCCCTGGCCAGGCGCAGTATAATCTCCCTGTCTCTGTAATGCAGCATGTGTGCTAGAATAGGGCGCGGGGGGTGCCCAGGAGGCGAGAGGCTCTTGGGGACCCTGTGTGCTCTCTCCACAGTGCAGTGAAGGAATCCTTCCCAAAGATTTCCAGCAGCCATCTTTCCACAAACTCGGTAGGATCTCTGCCTTCCGTTTTTCCGGGTAGGCCCACTATGCAGACATTGTTTCTCCTCAATCTATTTTCAGGGGCATCAGTGCATCAATCGACCGATGTAACCATCCTGGCAGTAGACTGGGAGTCCCTGATCAGTGGAGGAAGTTTGTCCTCTATGTCACTTATCCTGCTTTCAGATGCAGTGGTCCTCTCTCTGATCTTTTGCAGATCCTCTTTTATCAGGGATACTTCCTCTTTAAGCCCTCCAAATCGTTCCTGCAAAATATTGACTGAAGCTGTACACTTATAGAATGCTTTCAGTATCATTGCCAAAGTCAACTGTTCAGTCTCCTCTCCCCCACTGTCCTCGGTCAGCTCCTCTGCTTGAGCCTCCAGGGGTTCTGTGTCTGCATTGCTCAGCATGTCTTCCTTCTGCTCTGTGACTTCCCCCTCTGGTTCTCCCCCCCTGCTGGTTCTGTGATCACTAACATCCCAGCTAGCTTTTGGGCATAGTATCTCATGTCCTTGGGGGGGTCCCCGCCAGTGTGTTTGGTAGATTTAGGTGGTTTACTCACAGATCCCCTCGGAGTCTCTGCACCACGCGGTCCGTGCTGCTGGAAGCTCACGGCGGCGCCATTTTGGATCTCTGGGCACTGTGGATCATCTTTTCCTTGTCCTCGGGTATCCATGGCCAATCCAAGTATACCGGGGGGAGCAGTGGGGTCCCAAGATGTTCCGATGCCATTTGGGGTCCGTGTATAAGTGATTAGTGATGGACGAACTTCCGATGGGACATTTCGCAAACGTGAACTGCGAATGGGGCCAAAAGTTTGCGAACTGCAAAGTTTGCGGCGGACCCATTGACTTTAATGGCAGGCGAACCTTAAAAACCTACAGGTCATATTTTCATCCACAAAATACTTACTAGCTGTGCACACATAGCCCCACAACATGGACAATGACATAACAAAAGTATTAAGTGAATCTGGGATCGACAACGACAAGCATTCTTTATCTGTGAAATTTTGACAATTCAGGAGCACATGAAGGCCATGGAGGAGAGGCAAGGTCAGGGCAGGCTATGAAGGGGGTGCAGGAGATGATCAGTGCCACAGTCAGGGCAGCACAGTCCCAGTGTGCAAACCTGTGCTTGAGCCCCTCCCTCTGCCCGGCCCTTACCCCCACCTATGCAGGGCTCCACTGCGGTGGTCCGGAAGAGCCAGTCCAGTGCTGATCCTCAGCCATGGTGCTGGCACTGCCTGCTGATTGGCTTCTCTGCTGCTATCTCCCTCACTGTCTGAAACCAGCACTGCGATAGAGACTGAGTACTGACACCAGCACCGTGATAGAGAGCACTGACACCAGCACCGAAATAGAGAGCATTGACACCAGCACTGAGATAGAAATCACTGACACCAGCACCGAGATAGAAAGCACTGACACCACACCAGCACCGAGATAGAGAGCACTGACACCGGCACTGAGATAGAGAGCACTGACACCAGCACCGTGATAGAGAGCACTGACACCAACACCGAGATAGAGAGCACTGACCCCAGAACCGAGATAGAGAGCACTGACACCAACACCGTGATAGAGAGCACTGACACCAGCACCGAGATAGAGAGCACTGACACCAGCACCGAGATAGAGAGCACTGACACCACACCAGCACCGAGATAGAGAGAGAGCACTGACACCAGCACCGAGATAGAGAGCAGTGACAGCAACACTGATACCAGCAACTCACTGCGGGATCCAAAAATATGACACCACTCAACCTTTTCAAACAGGAGGGTACGGGCATATAGTACGGTGTGCTTTTTTGTACCAGGAAGTGAGCCAAAGGTCCGTGTGCTCGATTAAATAAATAGTTTATAGAGTTATGCATATACATGGTCTACTGGTCATGTGTTGAATTCCTCCGAGATCCATGCCTCATTCATTTTTGTAAATGTGAGGTAGTCAAAACTATCGTGAGCTAGGCAAGTGCGCTTATCATTCACGATCCCTCTGCTGCGCTGAACGTCCTTTCGGACAGGACACTGGACGAGGGGCAAGCCAGCAATTCCATTGCAAATTGAGCAAGCTCTGGCCAGAGGTCAAGCCTGCCCACCCAGTAGTCCAGGGGTTTATCACTCCTCAGAGCGTCCACATCGGCCGTTAACCTGATGTAGTTGGACACCTGTCGGTCTAGGCGTTCCCTGATGCTGGATCCGGATGACACCTGTTGATGGGTCGGCTGAAAGAATGAACACATCTTCCATCTGCCCTCTTCTTGCAGGTGCTGTTGGATTGGTACCCGCAACTGTTTCTCTGGGAGTGGGAATTCCTTCTTTGCCAGCGAACACAAAAGCAGAATGCAGCATTTCTCGAAGCAAGGCCTGGAAGTGCTCCATTCTGACAGCCCTCTGTGACGGTGGTAACATTTCCACCATTTTGTGTTTGTACCGGTGGTCTAAGTACGTTGCCAATCAGTACTGGTCCTTGACCTTTATGCTTTTTATACGGGGGTCCCTGTTAAAACACTGGAGCATGAAGGCCCCCATTTGCACTAAACTGGAAGCGGTGTGGTGGCCTGGCTCCTGCTCATCATCCAGGATAATGTTGTCCTCCTCGTTCTCCTCTCCCCATCCACGCACAACAGAGATCCCAGAAAGGTTTAAAGCATGCTCTTCTTACTCCTCTCATCTGCCCCGACACCATCCTCCTCTGACTCCTCTTTAGACTCCTGTTGTTGACTTGTCTCAGATAGAGTAGCCTCCCCTGGGTATTCATCCAGCATTGCGACTTCCTCATCTTCCTGCTCCTCCACGGCTTGATCAATGACACAACGCAATGCACACTCCATAAAGAAGGCATAAGGTACCATGTCACTGATGGCGCCATGGCTGCGACTGACCAGTTTGGTGATCTCATCAAATAGCCGCAGAAGTCTGCATGCATCGCGCATGAGCAGCCACTGGCGCGGTGAAAAAAAACAAGCTCCCCAGAACCTGTTCTGCGCAGAGTTCGTCCTGGGAGGGCCAGATGTGACCGTACATGGTTGATGTCTCGCTCCTGATACATTAGCAGTCTGCTTTGTCCCTCCTGTGCAATCTAAGTTCCGCCTGCTTCTCCTCCCTATCTGCTGGTCCATATCTCCCTCTGAACTACCCTCCTCTTCCTCTCTTGTGGGCACCCACGTGACATCACTAGACACGTCATCATCAATGTCACCTTCCCCACCGCTATAATTAGAGATCTCGGAGTAGGCAGCAACACCAGGGACCAACCTCCTCCTTGGGCAGATCTGGGTACTGTCGTCAGACTGCTGAGTGGCGGTTGTTGCTACCTCCTCTTCCTGATCCAATGCCAAGAGTGGCTGCGCATCGGCAATGTCTTGTGATGGATCGGAAAATAATTCCTGTGACTCAAGCGGACGGTATATGTTGGTGGTGTTGGTGGTAGTGTCTTTGGGGGTGCACACAGCAGAGAATGAAGAAGAGGGTGCAGAAGAGTAAGGCTGAGTGAGCCACTCAACCAAGTCTGGTGCGTCCTTTGACGTAATCAAATGCACCTTCTGCAATTTGCCACTTTGGCTCAAGCCTGTTGCTCCTGCCCTACCCCTACCACCCCTGCGGAAGGGCCTGCCTCTTCCTCTGCCTGTCATTTTTTAAATGACCCTGTGACAAAAGTCTCTAGAGAAGTGCAGTATGTATGTGGAAGAAGGTATATAACCCCCCCCGCTTCAATCTGTCGTTTTTGGGGGGCACTGGTCTATCACACCAGTTATAATACTTTTTTTTAAATTGCGTATGTCACTCTTTGTAGTATCGCTGCAGAACCGCTCAGCAGTCACAATGCTGCACAGTGGAAATGCACTATACTATGCTTTCTATATTTGCAAGTATTTTATACGTGTATTACACCCCTATATACTGCACACCAAATAGTACACCTATACCAGTCCTTAAAAGGACCTTTGTGGACCTAATAGTAGCTAGCTAGTGAATTACAGACTGTCCCTGCTCCAAACACCAAACTGTCCCTCCCTACACTGAGGTAGGGAGCTGCAGAATCAGTTAGCTGCACAGCAGTGCAGTGCACTATAATATGCTTTCTATATTTGAAAGAAAGTATATTATACGTGTATTACAACCCTATATACTGTACACCTATACCAGTCCTTAAAAGGACCTTTGTGGACCTAGTAGCTAGTGATTTGCAGACTGTCCCTGCTCCAAACACCAAACTGTCCTACACTGATAAAAAACAGCTGCAGAATCGGTCAGCAGCACAGCAGTCAGCAGTGCACCATAATAAACTTTCTATATTTGAAAGAAAGTATATTATAGGTGTATTACAACCCTATATACTGTACACCTATACCAGTTCTTAAAAGGACTTTTGTGGACCTAATAATAATAGCTATTAACTAGTGATTAAACTGTCTGTCCCTGCTCCACACAGCGTCCTTTCCCTACACTGACAAAAGACAGAATGTAAAATGGTCGCCAGATCAGGTCTATTTATATGTCCAATTGTCCATGTGCTGAAATGTCTCAATTGGCTGTCCTGTACCCCATGATGGATGTGTCATGGGTCAAAGTTCTTCACAATGTAAACGCATATGTCCGCTGCGCGAACAGCGCCAGAAGTCCGCCGGTTTGGCGAATCGCGAACGAGCAAAATTCGGTGTGAACCAACCACCGGGTGAACCGTAAGGCCATCTCTACTCAGAGATACCTCCTCTGCCTGACGGTGAATTGTACCAGCAAGAGAGGATGAGCTGAAACCTGAGTGGCAGGAAGTTTATGTAGGAGTCCTCACCAATCATTAACTTGTGTGGTCGAAAGGAGGTCTCCTATATAAAGGGGGTCACATGCTTCTAAGGGGGGAAGGGCCTGGGGCCCCAAGCTCGGACAGAGGGTCTGGGGCCTGGGAGAGCAAAGAAATGAGTGGAGGAGTGCTTCAGGAGATTCAGGCCGGACACCTGGAGTGCAGCGGCGTGAGCGTGAGCATGTAACACTAGGAGAGAGCAGGACATCCCCATGTGGCGAGTGAGGAGGAAGTAGGAGTAAAGCAGAAGAAGAGTACTGGGCGATCGACTTTCTGTGAGTGAAACATGGACTGTTGATTGGGAGAGAACAGGTCAGTGGAAGCCCAGAGAAACTAGTGCAGAAGTGCTTGGAACTATACTGTGAGTCTGAGGACGGCAGTATAAATCATAAGACATAATTAGAGGGTACTAGTGCGCTTCACCTTACTAATCTATGTATAACAAACCAAAAAAAAAAAAAAAAAAAAAAAATTTTAAATCATATTAAAGTGTGGAAGCAGCCTGCAAAAATAGTGATCTCCACACTACTAGTGATACAATAAATAATAAATAAATTGCGGCGCTCACCATAAAAGAATAACTAATCAATAGTACACTAAAAAATATAAATAGAAAGTGCAATAAGTGTGAATCACCTCACAAAGTGCAAATAGTGCAATTAAATAAATGCAATTCAAGTAATTGCTGCGATAATATATGTGCTCATATAATATATATATGTCCAAAATGCAAAATCCGAGAACATAAAAAATGTGCAAAAAACAATTTTAAAAGACACAGTAAATATATAAATCATAAATGTTCATAAATTCCCGTTCATGCAGATGCTTTGTGAGCTATAAACAAAGTCCATGCATAAAAGTGCCTTCCACGGTGTGTACTGATCCAGTGAATCAATTCAGTGCCAAGCCAGTGCACCACCTGTTTCCCCCAGCCTCTCACCTCCAATACTTGATAAAGAAGCACAATTTAAAAGCCAGAGCTATTTCCTCCACAATCATCCAGTGGCTAGTATCCAGCTGACTTTTTCTTTCCCAGGTTCTCCACCTCTCACATAAGTAAAGAACAGAAGGACAAGGGGGCTCTCATGTGTAGTATCCAGATGAAACGATTTTAATAACAAACAATAGTAACTTACAGTTCAGTAAAAGACAGCGAGTAGATGTAGTAACAATCCGAACTTCCGGTCTCGGCCGCGACCGGAAGTAACAAGTCCAATACCACAGCTCCTTCCCTGACGCGTTGCGTCACGATCACATGACTTTTTCAAAGGGTAATGGGAGTGTGGTAAGTACGGAGCTATTTATTCGATCAGCGCCGTCGCCATGGTAATCACGGCGGCGCCGTCGCAGGTCAATGACGAATGACCATCTTAATACTAATAGATAATAATAATATCTTATTCTAAACAACATTCGACATTGCAACAAATTAAATTTAATCATATTCTAGACATTTCAGATTACTAAATAACACATTTAAAAAAATGACATCTAGTGTTAAAATTATAGATCATATTATCTCCCATATACTATTAAATGGAGAGTGACATCTTGTGGTTAAATTCCGAATTTCACTTTTTATATAATTCTACATGGAAAAAATTCCAATCCATATAGACATTTAAATAAAATTTGCTAAAATATATGTATATAAAAAGGATACTTTTAAAAAATCTATAATAATTCTCCTTTAATATATAAAAATATAAAAAATATATATATAAAATATAATTAAAAAATATTGTCAAAGACGGGTTATCAAAAAGAAAAATCATCAAAAAAGAAGAAGAAATAATTCGGAAGCATCACCCCATTTTTTTCCTTTCTATTACCATCATCGCTTACATGGGTGTCTCCTTATAAATGTTTACCGAAAAAAAAATATATATAAAAAAATATATATACGCAGACTTAAAATATGAATGAAGCCATACAGTATCATCTACAAATACTAAAAATATATAAAATATTAAGTATATAGTACAAAAACTAAAACCGAAAACAGAAATAGTTATTAAAAATTAGAAATAAAACAATTGAGATCAAACTCAACATTATGGCCTAACGGAGTCAACGTGCGGAGCTCGTGTATCCAGCGGGATTCAGCCTGACTGATTTTGATGACTTTATTGTCGCCCCTCCAATGTGGTTTATACTTCTGAATGCCACATATAATTAGTGATGAGGGGTCTTTTTGGTGGAACTTAGCATAGTGTCTAGACAAGCTATGTTTGTCGAAACCTTTTTTGATGTTCTGGACGTGTTCTCTGAGTCTTTTCCATAGCTGTCTCTTTGTCCTTCCCACATATTGAATGTGACATGGACATTCCAAAACATAAATTACCCCTTCACTATAACAGGTGATTAAGTCATCTATCTTATATTCTTTTTGTGTTACTGTAGAGATGAATGATTTCTTTTTTTGTTTTTCATTTACATGCCTACATGCGTAGCACCTTTTACATGGATAAAAACCTTTACCTTCAAAAAAAGAGAAAGGTTTTTTGGGGGGATCAAGGACATTTTTTGCCAAATTGTCCCTCAATGTAGGAGATCTTCTATATACAAACTTGGGCATTTCAGGTAAGATATTTCGGAGATGTCTATCTGTTCTGATAATCTCCCAATGTTTTCTTATGATTTTTTCTATTTGTTTATACTGGATATTGTAATCCATGACTATGGGTATTAGATCTTGTTTTTCTGATTTGGTGACATTATCTTGTATTAATTTTTCTCTATCAAGTAGTGCCACACTTTTTATTTGGTCCTCGATGAAGTCAGTGTGATACCCCTTCTGGATAAATCTGTCCCCAATTAATTTTGCCTGTGTAAGGAACATTGATTCATTGGTACAGTTCCGTCTTAGCCTAATCATCTGTCCCCTAGGTATATTATCAAGCCATCTCCGATGATGGCAACTGTCCATGGGTAAATAGCTATTTCTGTCCACTATTTTAAAATGGGTACAAGTATTTATTTTATTGTCTTCTTTCTCAATCACCAAATCTAAAAAATTAACTTTCTCTTCACTGACCTCCCATGTTAGTCTAATATTTTTCTCATTCGTATTTAAATTAAAACAAAAATCATTAAGGATCTCTCTCTCCCCTGACCAAATTAGAATGATATCATCTATATATCTTTTATATAGTACAACTTGTTTAGGCAGATTTCTATATAGCGTTTCCTCTTCCCACTGGGCCATAAATAAATTGGCTACGCTCGGTGCGTATTTAGCTCCCATAGCGATACCGCATATTTGTTTAAAATAACAATTGTTAAACCAGAAGTAGTTTGACTCCAATCCAAAACGCAAGCAATCAGTAATAAATTTTCTTTGTTTGCATTTAAGATTACTAAAATTTCTAAGACCCCATTTAGTGGCTTCTATTGCCTGCTCGTGGTTAATAATAGTATATAAAGAATTTACATCAGCGGTAACTAAATAAATAGGGCCATTATCTAATCTGATTTCATTTAGTAATTGAATAAGATGTTTCGTATCTCTCAGAAACGCTTTGGTCTCCTTTACAATGGGCTGTAGAAAGAAATCAATATATTCTCCTAGTCTGGAACAGACCGAATTGATGCCATTCACTATGGGCCTACCAGGTGGCTTTGTATCGTTTTTGTGAATCTTCGGAATGGTGTAAATGACCGGCACCCTACAAGTGTTGGGCACTAAGTATTTCGCTTCTTTCTTATTCAATAGACA
The DNA here is from genome assembly GCF_037356315.1 of Lithobates pipiens. NCBI lineage: Eukaryota > Metazoa > Chordata > Amphibia > Anura > Ranidae > Lithobates > Lithobates pipiens. The sequence continues at coordinate 156,701,032 of NW_027507785.1, forward strand.
TTTATCAAGGCCTTTCTGTATAATTTTGGACAGATCCTTTTTATATCGTAGGGTGGGGTTACTAAGCAACTTTAGGTATGTAGTCTCATCTCCTAACTGTCTATACAGTTCTTCATTATAGTCATCTTTGGACTGTATCACAATAGCCCCACCCTTGTCCGCTTGTCTTATAACAATGTCCTTTCTGGATTCAAGTTGTTTAATACCTTTCCGAATGTCCACAGGATCATATACTTTCTTGATTTTCAATTCTTGTATATCGTTTAGAACCATTCTCTTGAATACTTCAATATGCCCATCATTTACCACTGATGGATTAAAAAGGGATTTGTTTCGTAGATACGAATATTGTGTGCCGTTCTGCTCTGGAAGTTTCGTACCTCTTCCAAGTGCTGAGTCAGTCAGCATGTATTTCTTTATATTCATGCTCCTGATAAATTTATTGATATCTACATAGGTATTAAACCTGTTCCAATTTCTTTTTGGAGCAAATTTTAACCCCTTATCCAACACTTTAATCTCTTCTTTTGTCAAAACGGCTCCACTAAGGTTAATAATACCCTCTCCTATCGTTCTCTTTTTCTTTTGTTTTTTGACTCCGGATCTACAACCTCTTCTCGTTTTTCGTTTTTGCCGTTTCTTCTGTCCTGTTTCTCTGGAGATCTCTTGGGAGTTTTGTTTACTTGTGGGGCCTCTTTTTCCTGATTTTTCTGATATTCTTGTTTCCTGGGGCTCCTGTTTTCCCTGGATATCGGAGGGTAACGATCTGGTCTCCATGGAGTCACATCTTGATCGTGATATCGAGGGGGATCCCACCGACGTTGATCTAAAAAATGATGATATGGGGTCTTTTCATAATTGTATCTTTGAGACTGATGATATTGACGTGTGGGGGTTCTATTATCTTCATAACGTCTTTCATCATTGTATTTGCTCAATTGTTCGTATCTATTGTGAACCGGCACTGCATAGTGCTCCGATTGGGGAGATCTTTCTCTTCGTCTTGTATATTGATGATGGTAATTTTGGGGAGATCTGTCTCTTCTATCATAATGGGGTGTATATCCACGTGTTTCTTCCCTTCTCTTCTTTTTTTTTTTTTTTTTTTTTTTTTCTTTTTTTTTTTTTTTTTTTTTTTTTTTTTTTAACCACTCAGTGAAATCAATTTAATAACCATGGGACCACCTCAGCTTACAGCTCAGCGTCCCTTCCATGCAGTCACATCATAGTGGCAAGTTTTTTTTTTTTTTTTTTTTTTTTTGAGAGTGTTAATGCCAGGCTAACAACCTTCATAATAACCATATCATCCCTCCGGTATCACACTCCCATCTTATCCCCCTTCTAGTTCTTGCCTCGACCCCCCCCCCCCCCCCTCCTTCCTATCTGTGGACCACCTTATCTTGTTTTCCCTGTGAGAGTTTTAATTTCTATCTAGTTTGTACCTTATTGTATCTTGTCTACACCTATTTTAGGGCTTTCTCAACCCCTCTGAGATGAGCCATTTCTTCCTAAAATCTGCCCAACACTTCCATTTCTCTATGATTGGTGTATTACTCCGCTCTTCCAAGCTGACTCTCAAACACTCCATCTTATAGGTCTTTTCTACCGCATCCACCCATTCCCACATTGACGGGGCCTCCTTCTCTTGCCATTTTTTCGGTATTAGTTTTTTACCTGCATTCAGCAAATGGGGAATCACCGATTCCTTATATTGTCTGAGCCCAATTTTTGTCCCATGGAATAACACTACCCAGGGATCAGCTTTCACCTCTTTGTTAGTAATCTCTTTAATGAAGGCTAGGATTTGGTTCCAGTACAGTTCTATTTTTGGACAACTCCACCACAGATGTGTCATCGTGCCCAACTCTTTACATCCCCTCCAACACTCCCTAACACCATCCCGCTGAAATTTACTTTTCCTCTCTGGGGTGTAGTACCATCTCGTCATACATTTGAAACTCATTTCCGCAGTTCCAGCATCTACCGCTGAGCCATGCACTAATTTAAATATTTTCCTTAATATTGTGTTATCTGGTTGTGTTCCTAGTTCCCTCCCCCATTTTTTGATGTACACAGGTACCCCCAGCTCTACTCCCTCCACCAGCGTTCTATACCATCTCGAAACAATTTTCTTTGATGTCTTTAATGAACATAATTGTTCCAAAGGAGTTAAATCTTCCGCTGTTCTAATCTGTGGGGGGAGTTTTTTAATAAAACTTGAAAGCTGTGCGTACCTCCACTCATCAATTATCATCATCTCTTTTTTTTGTGCCAACTCGTGATATGGTGCTATCCCTTCCCCTTTCATTACATCTTTTAATTTTACCTCTTCCTTGACCCAGTTTCCTCCTATCTCCTGACACCCTGGTAAAAAAAAAATTATTGTGCTTTAACGCTATAAGTGGTGAATTGTATTTCCCATTAAATTGCCTATATATCTTATCCCAAATCCGCAACGTGTTTCGTGTAATGTTGTTCCCTTCCAAAAATACACTTCTCTCATGTGGTGGGTTCCAAATTTGCTTCTCCAATTTTGTTCTGCATAATTCGTGTTCCAATCTCACCCATCTTTTCTCTGTGTTATCCCTTCTACTCCATTCACTCACTCTGGACACTACAACTGCTTCATAATAAGTCTGCACGTCTGGCATTGCCACTCCACCCCTATTTTTTGGTTGTCGAAGTGTCGCGAAGGCCACCCTAGCTTTTTTATTTTTCCAGATAAATTTCATTAGGATGGTTTTTAATTTCGATAGGTATACATTGGACAAAGGTATTGGGAGCATCTGAAACCTATATAGGATCTTAGGGAATATTATCATCTTTAATGAGTTTATTCTCCCCAACCACGATAGTGGTCTATAACTACACCTTTTACATTCTGCCTGTATCTCATCTAATAACGGAATGTAGTTACAGCGGTACATTTTCCTTTCTGTTTTTGATAGTTTTATCCCTAAATATTTCAGTTCGCTCCTCCACTGGATTTTCCAATTCTGTTGCATACTTTGTGCCTCTCGCTTGCTAATATTAATATTCATTATCTCCGATTTTGACCTATTAATTTTAAAGTTTGACACTTCCCCATATTGGTCTAGTAGATTTAATAATTCTGGCATAGATGTCTTGGGGTTGTTTAAATACAATAATATATCGTCCGCAAAAGCGGAGTATTTGTATTCAACTTTTCCCACTTTCACCCCCTCTATTCCAGGGTCTCCCCTTATTGCCGCTAAAAGTGGTTCCAAAGAGAGCACAAATAGGAGGGGCGAAAGCGGGCAACCTTGCCTTGTACCCCTCTCCATCTCAAAGGACTCTGACTCACACCCATTAACTTTTATACATGTCTTTGGGTGTTCGTACAATACCTTCACCCTCTGTATCATCTTTGATCCTAACCCCATCTTCTCCAGTGTCTTAAACATAAACCCCCAGTCTACTCTGTCGAAGGCTTTCTGTGCGTCCAGCGACAGAAGCAGACTGGGGGTTCCACCCTGTCGCATCTTCTGGAGTAGGAGGAGTGTCTTTATTCCGTTGTCCTTCCCTTCCCGACCCCCTATGAATCCTGTCTGATCTGGGTGAACCAGTGTTGTCATTAAATCCTTCATTCGCTCTGCAAGTACTTTAGCATAGAGTTTTGTATCTGCGTTTAACAGCGAGATCGGCCTGTAGCTGGTGCACTGCGTGGGATCCTTGCCTTCTTTCTGGATTAATGTAATTGTTGCCATTAAATCTTCCCTACTCATTCCATATTCTTCTCCCAAACCATTCATGTACCGGCACATTTGGGGGACAAGGGCTTCTCTGAATGTTTTGTAATAAAATGTTGTAAAACCATCTGGTCCCGGGGATTTTCCTATAGCTGATTTTAATAGTGCTCTCACTATTTCTTCTTCCGAGATTGGCCTTTCGAGCATCTCCCTTTCAGTGGGGGTAATTTTAGTGAGTATAGTTTTTCCCAAGAATTCCCTAATCTTCTTCTCTCTCTCCCCATTATTTGCACCTACCTTACTATCTGAGAATATCCCCTCAAAGTATGATCTGAAGATTTCTGCTATATCTTTGGTGGTATGGAACATTTTCCCATTTTTATTCTTAATTACCCCAATAAAATTTTTCCCTTTTTTCTTTTTTAACATTCTAGCTAGAAACTTACTTGGTTTATCTCCCCATATATATTGTTCCTTGGCCAATCCTTTAAACACCATCCTAGCTTCTTGGTCTAGAAGGTCCTTCAGCTCCATCCTTGCCGTTAATATCTTTTTAAGTACCAGATCTTTTTGTAACCTACTTTTTTTATGAACCTGTTCCAACTGGTGTATCTCTCTCATTAAATTGTTGATTTTTTCGGCTCTCATTTTTTTCTTTTTAGATCCCATAGATATCAGTATCCCCCTTATATAGGCCTTATGTGCATCCCACAACGTATGGCTTTTGATTTCCTCTGTGTCGTTATGTATAAAATATTGTTCGATCGCACTCGCAATTTTTATTCTGTCCTCCTCCCCAAGCAGCAACTCTTCATTCAACCGCCATGTAGAGGTTTTCCTTCCTATCCTTGAAATATTCAAGCATAGTTTTACCGGAGCATGGTCCGAGAGGGTCATAACTTCTATCCCCGTGTCCGTCACATATTCCAATAGCCCATGGTCTATGAAAATATAGTCGATACGTGAATACGTCCCATGGACTGTAGAATAGAAGGAATAGTCACGTACCAGAGGATTCTTTACTCTCCATATATCTACTAATTGATTTTTGTACAGCTTTTGTAGTAAATTTTTATGTGCAGAGCTTCTCATCTTCTTTACATCCGATGAACTATCTACTTCCGGATTGAGGCCGAAGTTCATATCCCCCATCATAATTACATAACCTGTTTTAAAATTCATAAGTTTATTTAATGTCTTATTTAAAAAACTGATTGGATTGCTATTGGGTGCATATATATTTACCAAAGTACACTCCAGTTCCTCTAGAGTACCCTTTAGAAACAGATATCTTCCCTCTGCATCGCACATTTTTTCACTTAATTGAAATCTTGTACTTTTAGAGAACCCTATCGCTACCCCTCTACTTCTAGCCGATATGGTATCGCTATAATACCAGACCGGATAGTTGCTAGAGTACAGCCTTATGTTTGATGTGAGGGAGATATGAGTCTCCTGGAGGGATACAACGTCTGCCTCATACCGTTTTAGCTCTGCTAGGATCTTATGGCGTTTTGTTGGGGTATTCATGCCCTTAACATTATAGGACATAAATTTCAAGCCGTCTATTTTGCTGTTACCCATCTATTTGTCCTAGTGCTCCCCAGCCCTGCAAAGGTACTTTGTCTCATGTTTATTTGGGTGGTCCACATTATTTTTCTTTCTCTTTCCTCCCTAACCCCTCTTTCCACTTTACTTTCCTTCCCCCACCTTACACCCTCCCGCCTCCCTCCTCCCCCCCCCCCCCCTGACTCCCCGCGCCAACCCTCCCCCTCCCCCCTCCTCCCAACCCCAATGGCCTATTATCGGCCCTTGTTAGGTTAATGGTCGTACATACCCCTACCATCTCCTAATCTATTTGTTATGAGGGTTTGGGGCTTTTTCGCCTGCGCCTCTCCCGCCTCTTCCCCTGAGACGGGAGGTATTAAATTCCACATCCTTGTTTTGATTTATATCTTCCCTTCTTTCCTTCTCCTTCACCCCTCTTCCTTTCCCCAAACCCTTTCCCCCCTCCCCCTACATTGAGCCAATTATTTCATCTTGCCAGCCTGGAAGTGCAGGCGGGCATATTCCCAATTTCTCGCAGAACTCTTCCAAATCTTCCGGGAAACTCAGCTTTGCTGATTTACCATCTTTGTTCCCTATTAAGCAAGCAGGAAAACCCCATCTGTATTTAATGTTATGGGCTTGCAGTTCGACTAACAGGGGTTTCAAAAGTTTTTTCCTTAAAAGCGTCTCGGGTGCAATGTCCGGAAATATCTGTATTTCTCTACCTTCATACACAAGTGGGGTTTTTCCCCTTAACTTTTTCCATATTTCCTCTTTTTCATCAAAAAATGTGAACCGCACAATTATATCTCTCGGTCTATCCAAATCTCCAGTTCTTGCTTTACCGATTCTATGAATTCTATCGATCCTTAGGGGGGCTCCCGTCTCATTTCCCCAGCAGGGGGATAGAATGCTATTTAGTATTGATCTTAAATCTTCCCCTTTAGTTTCCGGAATCGAGCGGAGCTTCAAGTTTTGCCTTCTGCTTCTATTCTCCTGGTCTTCCAATTTATAGAGCATATTCCTTTGTGTTAGTTGTAATATTTTTAATTGATCTGACACTTTGTTTAACTCTAAGGCTTGGAGGTCGATGCGATTTTCTGTAGCTTCTACTCTCTCTAGTAGTCCTCCTAAATCTTCTCGAAGTCCCCTAATATCTGTTTTAATTGCATTCTCCAATTTTAAGAGCATCTCCGCCATTTCTCCTTTTGAGGGGGGGAGATCTTCTGTCCTTGATTCTTCCATTTTACTACTCTCCCATTCGCTATGTGTTATTGTGTCCTCCCTGTCCTGGTGTGCTCCTCCGCCCTTATGTTTTCCTGTTCCCTTCTTGTAATCTGAGATGGTTGGTTGCCTTTTATCCGATCCCGATTCTTTGGGGCTTGCTCCTTGTGTCATATATTGTTGAATAGTCGTACCATAGCTCTTATCTTTTAAATTTCGTGAGGCTCCACTTTTCGCCATCTTGTTCGCTGATTTACTCATATTTCACTATATTTCAAACTTATATGAAACCGAGCACCCCAGTAACTCTTTCCTTTTAGTCCTGAATCCTCATTGAAGTCGCTTCCTCCTGCGATTCGCCTTCTATGTGGCTAATTAATCCTATTTATCTCTTTGCTCCCCAATTTTGCTTAGGGGTTACCAACCTACCTCCTACCATATGCCTGTGTTCCACTGGCTGACTGCCCGGGGGTCCCTCACAGTTGACTTCCTCTCTCAGTAGATTAATACTGCACCCCGTTATTATTACTTTAACAGCTTCCCCAAGTTATTACCCCCTCTAAATGGTATAAATATATATCCTGGGGGGATGTTTTGCTTAGACTAAGGGCGACCTCGTGTTGTGCCAACCCTCCCCTAGGCATAGGCCTGTGGAACCTGGGGAGCGCAGAGTCGTCCGAATATGTTATCGAGTGTCTTTAGCAACGTGCCATCTTGATGTACCAGGCCCAGTACAAGGAGAATTGACAGACAGGCTGTAAGAATTGGCCCCCAAGCCTTATTTCAAACATATACCCCACAAGAAGGAAAGAAAGGAAAAAAAAAAAATTAGATATATAAGAGGTCCGGGGGAAAATGCGCATTGATCTGAGAACAGGTCCCGGAATCAACTCATGCGACTTTTCACCGTGCTGTTTAAGATGTACAATGTCATGTATAATTGAGGTAGTCTGTCTTGTTTTGTTCAGTTTGTCTGCTGCAGAGACAATACGCATCTATCCCATAGAGCCATCAATATCTTGGGGCTGCACCTTTAAATTTCCTGCCCCAGATATATCCAGCCATGCGTTTGGGCCTAAAAATGTGTGGTAGCGAATACATCCCGTTACAGTTTATTCATCCTTGCTATATCTTCTTCTAGGATTCTTTAAATCAGATTTGCTTCTCTGATCACCTCCAAGCATGCCAGAGAAAAAAAGAGCGGAAAAAAAAATGCTTTTTCTAACTCATTCCGTTATGTCCGTGCTCTAATATGTATAAACTGATTCTGCAATCAATGTTGCTCACAGGTGGGGATACTTCTCTCAGCAGGTGCAATCTCAACAGGATAAAAGTGGACCCTCAGAGGCTTCCTCCACATATCTATATGCGACTCTCCTTGTCAATATGTGTTTATCGCCATAATTTTTAGAACCATGCGACTTTTCCAGCGTGTTGTTTCACATGTGTAATTGTCATATGCGATTTTTGGGATAGTCTGTGATGTATTAATCAGTTTTATCTTGCGGGGATAATAATGTGTCAACCCAGCGGATCTACCACTGTCTTAGGACATTGCCTTCTAGGTTCCTGACTCAAAATAAATCAAGCAGCTTTCGATATAGGCATATGTGAAAAGACTGCAGTCCTGTTTATGGTTTATCCGGCCATGCAAAAAAAAAAAAACTTCCCTTTAGGACACTTGAGGTTCAACTCTACTCAGCGGGAACACCCAGCCACATTAGTGCACACCTTACATCAAACGCTTTAACCATCTATGTATGCAAGACTCCCCTTACCTGCTTAAGCTGTCTCCATTTTCACATTGATTGCTTTCCCCTATATACATATATATTACTCTGCCGAGACATTGTGATGTTAATGAAGTTACCGTCCTTTTCTCTGCTGTATCTCCTGCTAGAAACATCCCCGGATACCTCCGAAGTCCTGATGCTTAGACGAGGGAATCAGCTGTGCGGGGGAACGAGGGGGGGGCCATCCGGAGAGCTGTGAGGGTCAGGTAGTGTTCTGTTCCAAGGGCTGTGGAATACTGCTACACCGCTCCGAGCTACTGCCCCGTGGGCTCCCGCATGGCTGGGCTGGGGTCTCTCACCTCCCCGCTCCAAGCCATGTCCTGCTTCTTGTTCGTCGGTGCGGTGTGCTGTAGCGCTGGCGGCCCCTCCCCTCGGGCGGACGTTACGCCCTCTCGTCACTCCTCTTCCCTTCTCTTCTGATGATTTACATATTGATATCTAGTTTGGTTCTCCTCATGATACCTCCTTGGAGGAGAAGAAGATCTTCTCCTATAATGAGGAGATCTATAAGGTTTCCCTTTAAAATTATTGTCTTTAAAGTAGTTGTTATTGTGTCCATTCCTTTTCCAGAATGGCTTCTTCCAATTTTTTCGATTCCCATTCCCGCCATACCTTTTCGTCGGTGTGGCATATCTAATTTGGGAGGTTTGCGGAGGGACTAATTCTTCTATTCTGTTTATCTTCGTATCTTCTTTAATCGGAGAGCTGCTGTTAGAATTAATGACAGGTTCTTCTATTTTTTTCTGCCATTTGAATACCAAGTCATCATTAAAATCCTTTATATCCCTCTGGTATTTTCTCTTTTTTCTTGCAGCTGTTTCCTTATCCTTTTGTTCTAGGTCATTATTCAATTGTTTTGATAAAGCAATAAACTCTGGGAGGTCCTTCAGTGGCTCAAGATTAGTTCTAATGTCTCCCACCATTTTCTCTATTAGTCTAATCTTTTTCTGTTTACGTTTTATTAAGAAATTCAGCAGCTCCAGACCTTTATCATTAAAAAAGTGGAACCATTCATCTAGAGATTCTTTATCAGTTAGGCCATCATTCATGGGAACATCCCATCTAAGCCTTCTTGGGACTATTTTTTCTTTAATGTATTTTTCATGGGTCACAATGTCCCACCATGCATTAATTTTCTTATCCATCAAATGTCCCATTTTTCTAAAGGAATTTTCAATAGACCCTATATTGTTAACTTCTTGTTTTTCAAAAAATTCATCTACTAGTTCGGATTGTTACTACATCTACTCGCTGTCTTTTACTGAACTGTAAGTTACTATTGTTTGTTATTAAAATCGTTTCATCTGGATACTACACATGAGAGCCCCCTTGTCCTTCTGTTCTTTACTTATGTGAGAGGTGGAGAACCTGGGAAAGAAAAAGTCAGCTGGATACTAGCCACTGGATGATTGTGGAGGAAATAGCTCTGGCTTTTAAATTGTGCTTCTTTATCAAGTATTGGAGGTGAGAGGCTGGGGGAAACAGGTGGTGCACTGGCTTGGCACTGAATTGATTCACTGGATCAGTACACACCGTGGAAGGCACTTTTATGCATGGACTTTGTTTATAGCTCACAAAGCATCTGCATGAACGGGAATTTATGAACATTTATGATTTATATATTTACTGTGTCTTTTAAAATTGTTTTTTGCACATTTTTTATGTTCTCGGATTTTGCATTTTGGACATATATATATTATATGAGCACATATATTATCGCAGCAATTACTTGAATTGCATTTATTTAATTGCACTATTTGCACTTTGTGAGGTGATTCACACTTATTGCACTTTCTATTTATATTTTTTAGTGTACTATTGATTAGTTATTCTTTTATGGTGAGCGCCGCAATTTATTTATTATTTATTATAAATCATAAGACAATACTTCCAATGACTGAGGGATGTTGGCGTGTGAGTCATGGATGGCCTGTGGCTCTAGGCCCAACACCCAAAGGAAATGTATCAGTCTGGCGTAGGGAATTATTCAGAGTAATGCCTTTTTCGCTTAACTTGGGAGTGCTGCACTAAAGGAAGCAATGGAATCAGGAAAGAATCGCTCTAGGGGGGTACAGTAACAAAGCTACGGCTATGGATTACACCCTCATATAGTGGGGTCTGGTAGAGCATCTCATATCTCTCACTGAACAAACCCAGACTTATTCCACGAATAAAGAGTAATAAAACTTAAATTTTGACTGTTGGTGTCATGTGCGTGTGATGGGAGAACTGATGTGGAGCGATTGGCAAGATGATAATGAACAACCCAGCAGCCCCCATGGGGGTACCGCTACAGATGTAATCTGTGTTTGAACAAAAGAATAGAAAATAACATACAGTAAGAGCAGACAGTGTGAAACCACACAGGAATCTGTCCAGTTCCTACACAGCATTAATGTGAAGTGGGGCTTACAACAATGTAGCTAGCTAGCTACTAGCTTTAAAAAACATGATGCAATTCAAATGACTATTATTCCTCTTCTGTAAGAATAAAAGACAATCCCTTAAAGCGAGGATCCAGTGCAGAGGCTGTATGAAAGATCTTCCTCTGCCTCACTGCTTTTGATGGTATTCTTGATTTCGTGGATCATAAGTGTGTCTCCCATGGTGTTTGTCATGCCCTGGAGGAGTTGTGCATTTAGAGGGGAAATGAGAGACACTGTTGGATTGTGATCTTCTGAAATCAGCATGGTTGCATCCTTCATTGGCTTTAATGCATTCAGAGCATCCTCTGCATTTGGCACCTCTGTTTCGTTGAGAGTGACTCTCCTTTTCTGACTTCTGGAGACAGCAAGGTGGCACAGACTGCAGATTGTTCTAAGAAACTCTCAACGATGTTATATATGCTGTTCCATCTGGTTCGCACATCATTTATCAGCTTATGATTCTTCAGGCCAAGATATTTCTGTTTCTCTTTTAGACAGTGGCTTGCTGTAGTGCTGCAGTGAAAGAATGTTGATATCCATCGCATTCTGCCAAGAAGCCTGGAGAGCATAGCCCCTTTCAGCGTCCACTGGAACACAAGATTTAGTGTATGGGTGAAGCATTTTACATGAGGAAATTCACCAAATTAAGCTGCAACTATCATATTTGATGCATTGTCGGTCACAAGCAGGGATGAGCTGAACACCCTCCTGTTCGGTTCACAGCAGAACATGCGAACAGGCAAAAAATTCAGCAGAAAACACAAATACCGTTAAAGTCTATGGGACACGAACATGGAAAATCAAAAGTGTTAATTTTAAAGGCTTATATGCAAGTTATTGTCATAAAAAAGTGTTTGGGGACCCGGGTCCTGCCCCAGGGGGTATCAATGCAATATTTTTTTTAAAAACGGCCTTTTACATCTACCAGTGCCCATCAGTGCCCAGCAGTGCCGCCCATCAGTGCCCAGCAGTGCCACCTATCAGTGCCACCTATCAGTGCCCATCAGTCCCATCTATCAGTGGTACCCATCAGTGCCCATCCATGCCACCCATCCGTGCCACTCATCCGTGCCACCCATCCGTGCCGCCCATCTGTGCCATCTTATCTGTGCCCATCTTTGCCCATCTTTGCCCATCAGTGCCGCCTTATCTGTGCCCATCAGTACTGCCTTATCTGTGCCCATCGGTGCCACCTTATCTGTGCCTATTAGTGCCAACTTAACTGTGCCTATCAGTGCCCAACAGTGCAGCCTATCAGTGCCCACCAGCGCCGCCTCATCAGCGCATTTCAATGAAGGAGAAAAATGACCTGTTTGCAAAATTTTATAACAAACTATTAAACATGATTTTTTATTTTTTTTTATTTTGCATCTTTTTTTGTTTGTTTAGCAAAAAATAAAACTCCCAGCTGGAATTAAATACCACCAAAAGAAAGCTCTATTTGTGGTAAAAAAATGATAAAAATTTCATTTGGGTACAGTGTTGTAGGACCGCGCAATTGTCATTCAAAGTGCATCAGCGATGAAAGCTGAAAATTGGTCTGAGCAGGAGGGGGGTTTAAGTGCCCAGTAAGCAAGTGGTTAAGGGGAAACCTGAACCATAATAAAAAAAAAAGCGTGAGGGTCCCATTAAGATCCATACCAGGCCCTTCAGGTCTGATATGGAAATGAATGGGAACCCTGCGCCAAATTTAAAAAAAATGACATAGGGGTCCCGCCAAAATCCATACCAGACCCTTCAGGTCTGATTTTATGGGGAACCCTGCGCCAAAATTTTTTAAAAAATGGTGTAGGGGTTCTCCCCAAAAATCCATATCAGACCATTATCCGAGCACGCAACCTGGCAGGTCGCAGGAAAAGAAGGGTGAACGAGAGAGAGCCCCCCTCCTGAACCGTACCAGGTCACATGCCTTCAACATGGGGAGGGCACTTTGGGGTCGGACCCCAAAGCACCTGGCCCCCATGTTGATGGGGACAAGGGCCTCATCCCCACTATCCTTGCCCGGTGGTTGTGGAGTTATGTGGGCAGGGGGATTATCAGAATCCAGAAGCCCCCTTTGACAAGGGGACCCCCTTGTCAAAGGGGGTCTCTTGTAATTTTTACCATGTTGACACTTTTTTTGTGAAATGGTAGGGGTACGATTGGCTACTCCATTACCAATTCACATGGGGGGAGGTAGGGATTTGGGGGTCCACTTGTTAAAGGGGGCTTCCAGTTTCCGATAAGCCCCCCACCTGCATACCCCCACAACCACCAGGCAAGGATGTGGGGATGATGCCCTTGTCCCCATCAACATGGGGACAAGGTGCTTTGGGGTCAGACCCCAAAGCACCCTCCCCATGTTAATGAGGGCATGTGGCCTGGTACCTTTGCTTGCTCGGATAAGGGTCTGGTATGGATTTTGGGGGACCCCTATGCTATTTTTTTTTAATTTTGGTGCAAGGCTCCCCTTAAAATCCATACCAGACTTCAGGTCTGGTATGGATTTTGGGGGGGACCCCTACGCTATTTTTAAAAAAAAATTGGCGCAGGGTTCCCCCTTAATATATAATTCGTTCCCCCACCAAATTTGTTTAAAAATTTTGGTTCAGGGTTCCCCTTAATATTCATACCAGATCCAAAGGGCCTGGTAATGGACTGGGGGGGGGGGATCCCATGCTCTTTTTTTTCAATGAGTTTTATCTATTTTACCGAGACCCGACAATTTATTACAACCACAATCAGTTTTAAATCACAGTTTTTCCTTTAGAAATGTAATTTTGTTGTGGTACCGTTTCTAAACATGGGAAAAATGTGCCGCTTTGCAGGCATACTATAGAGACCCCCCTAGGCACGATATTTAAAAGAATATTTCATTTTTATTGTTTCACTTCACTTGTTTCACGGTCGTTTAAAAAATAAGAAATTTGCATTAATACATGTCCCCTGGGGCAGGATCCAGGTCCCCAAAAACTTTTTATGACAATAACTTGCATACAAGCCTTTAAAATTAGCACTTTTGATTTTTCATGTTAGTGCCCCATAGACTTTAACAGTTTTCCAGTGGCTTTCGAATTTTCCGCGAACATCGCATATTGTTCGCCGTTAGGTGAACAGGTGAACACTCGATGTTCGAGTCAAACGTACGCTCGACTCAAACATCGGACTCATCCCTAGTCACAAGCACTACAGATTTATCGAACAGCTCCCATTCTTCCACAACATGAGCTCCACCAGATGAGCACCTGTGTGGCTCTCATATGCAGCACGTGCAGCAAGATCTGCCAGTCCTTACTAACGTATTGTGCTGTTATTGTAACATAAGAAAAACAAAGACAGAACATACCATAGCTCAACTTACCAACTAGTCTGCTAACTGACCAAATTAACCTGTCCAACAGTCTGCGTTAAAACACCCTTTTTAACTAAACCCCTGTTTTTAACGCAGACTGTTGGACAGGTTAATTTGGTCAGTTGGCAGACTGGTTGGTAAGTTGAGCTATGGTATGTTCTGTCTTTGTTTTTCATGTGTCTGCCCTTCCATGTGCTCCTTGCCGTGAAGGCCAGTTATAGGTGGGGGCAGAGACCTTTTGGTTTTTACTGGTGTATAATATGGTCTGGGAACACACTGTACACCTTTGCTGCCACTGTGCTCTTGCTGGGTGTGCAGAGTGCTCCTGGTCCTTTAAAGGGGATTGGGCTTCCTCCATGGTCCACCTGTCCCTCATCTATCCATTAATGCATGTGCTTCCATTGTGGAGATGCTTATAAACATAAATTCATTAGCCTTGGGACTGCAAGCATACACAGGGTGCCGTGAAGAGGCCTTGCAGCTTATGCATGCCTTTGCAAATGTGTGCTAACTAAACCCCTGTTTTTAACGCAGACTGTTGGACGGGTTAATTTGGTCAGTTAGCAGACTGGTTGGTAAGTTGAGCTATGGTATGTTCTGTCTTTGTTTTTCATGTGTCTGCCCTTCCATGTGCTCCTTGCTGTGAAGGCCAGTTATAGGTGGGGGCAGGGACCTTTTGGTTGTTATTATTGTAACATAAGACTCTGTCGTGACTGAAGTCCATGAATCACACGCTATTGCGTCTAGACTTGCTTGGCCCATTGACGCAATTACCTGAGCTTTGGTTTCATGGTGGAGTGCAGGTATAATTTTTTCTGTAAAGTGACGGCATGATGGGATCTTATAATGTGGCTCTAACGACTTCAACAGATGGTATAACCCAGGTTTCTCCACAACTGAGTAAGGCCGTAGGTCCTTAGCTAAGGAAGCTGCCGCAGCTTTGGCTATTCTCCCTTTTTCAGAGTTGGGCAGAAAAGTTGACAGCATTGCATCAATTCCTTGCTGAGTTGGGTCTATTTCCTTGTCACTGGCAGTGGCATTGGTAGTGGAAGGTGTTAGCATCTCAGAGTGAAAATGGTTAACATGGTTTCTTAAATTAAAGTATTCCCTAGGTAGGTATTTAATTTTTGTTTGACAGGCTTTACACACAGCGTGTGTGTTGTCCAATTCGTGCTTCCCCGTTTGTTCATAAAATCCAAAATGTACCCAGATGTTTGTTTTTAAAATTCTAGGTTCATTTTTTTTATCTTTCACTCTTTTTGGACTCCTTCTGTCACTTTAGCATACCACAAATGAGACAGGTGATATCAACAAACCCTGTCAGTGTAAAAAATAAATAAATAAAAAGCACAAAAGCAACAAGTGTCCTATAAAAGTTTAATAAATATTTCTGCCATGCCAGCCTCTCTGTTTGTTTTATGAATCCATCCTACACTGTAAGTGTTAGTGTAAAACAATGCCTCAAATACTTTTATCTGCTCTAGCCGGTCACGTGATCTCTGGCTGCTCTCCTCCGATTGAAATGGCTACAGTGGGAGGGGCTGAGCGGACAGCAGTATACTTATGGTTATGTTCTATGCTGGTTGTTGTAGTTCCTCTGTTCCAAATTACTTTGATTAGGTTACTAAAGAATTTCCCAAGAAAGGAATCCCTTCTGTTCTCATAGGCCGTGTTCTGAGTGCAAGCACTGCCAAATTTATCAGACCCACTTTTGGACTTAGCAGAGCAAAGGTTCTGGTTCTCTTATTTACCAATGGGTATAGTGCAATATTCCATTTTGGGATGGAAATTCTCATGACCATTCCAAAAGAGGGCTACAAGTTATTCACTTTCATTTCATTAGAGAGAACAAAGGGGCATTCTTTACATCTGGAGGAAAAGAGATACATATACAGAAAGGCTTCTTCACCATAAGAGCTTTGATAATGTGGAATAGACTCTCTTAAGAACTAGATCTGGGATGCTCAGTAGATTGTTTTAACAAAGAGCTGAAATGCATTCCTTAAATGCACAAAATATAACTTGATATTAACATTAATGCCGCGTACACACGACCAGACTTTCCGGCAGACTAGGTCCGACAGTCTTCCCGACTGACTTTCGGCTGAGTTCCCATGGACTTTCCAAACGAACGGACTTGGCCACACATGAATGTACTAAGTCTGTTCGAAAGTCTGTTCATTTTGAAAGTGATGATGTAAACAGGACTAAACAAGGAAGTTCAATAGCCAGTAGCCAATAGCTTCCCTTGTGTCGTATTTGGTCCATCAGGCCAGCACACAGATGAAGGGTTTTCCCGATTTTAGTCCATCGGATAGATTTGAAACATGTTCTATTTCTAGGTCCCTCTGATTTTTTTTTTTTACGAAAAATGATCGGACTAGCCCACACACGATCGGATTGTCCAACACACTAATCCCTTCGGACCTAGTCTGCTGGAAAGTCCGGTCGTGTGTACACGGCATTATAGGTAACAGGAAATATCTGATTGCCTCTGGAGCAGAAAGGATTTTTTTTATCTGGCTGCTGGAGTAAATTTGACCATACATTTTTTTGCCTCTATGGAGGTTTTCTATTTATTTAATTATTTTGTTTATTTATTTATTTTTTCTATTGGTTGAACAACTAGATGGGGACCTTTTATTCCTTCTTATTTTTTTCAACCTATGTAACTATGTAAACATGCCCTTATGTAAAACATTTTTATTGATTTTAATGAATGCATGATTGTTGTTTTTCTTTTTTTTTTGTTTACAAAAGCTTTATTTGTCAGTTAGAAAATACAAATAAAATGCATACGAAAATATTTCTCAGTAAATATAGAAAAACGTAAATGATAATACAAGCTAGAGTTTACATAATAAGTGGGTGGTACAGGTATTAGAGGAGATGGGTAAAGTGATACAGATAATAAAATTACGATTTTATGGACAAGTCATAGAGAGAGAAGTGTGAATTCGGGTGGGGATACCAGAGTGTGATCAAGATAGGGACCAGTATAACCATTTGTTGTTGAAGATGTGCATACTATCATATAGGGTATGGTGAATTCTTTCTGATAGCTTGAGCATTTCCATACGGTTCAAAACTTGCGACCAGGGAAGGGTACTAGTTCTCCAATTTAAAGCAATCATCCATTGTATCGAGCTAATGAGAGAGTGAAACAGTCTCGTGCAAGGTGTAGGAGTGTTTGGGAGATTGGCATACAATATGCATACTTGTGGTGTAAGGGAGACTTTGTGATTTGAGGATAGCTCAAATCTGGTGATAGCTGCTTGCCATATGGGTTGAAGACGAGGGCAACTCCAAAAAATATGAGCAAATGTGCCTGGTTCTGTGCAGCCCCTAAAGCAGTTAGGGGAAGTTTCGGGATAAAAGGAGTGAATTTTGGTAGGGGTCATGTACCATCTTGAAAATAGCTTGAGAGGGGTTTCTCTAAAGGCAATTGCTTTATTACTTTTCCGGAGATTGTCAGTCATCTCACTCCAAAGTTCTGGGGTGAAAGAGCAGTTAAGTTCCTCCTCCCAGTGTATCATTGGGGCAGATTTTTCCGGGGTGGAGGAGGAGTTTAAAAGGTTATAGAGTAGTGAGATGAGACCTCTGTCTCTAGAGGAATGCAAACAGATATGTTCAAAGAGTGTTTCTGAAGAGAGGGATTGTAAGGTATAGTGAAGGTCAAAGAATTGTTTTATTTGGTCATAACGTGTGAGTTCCGTAGGGGGAAGGTCATACTTAATTTGAAGTGAGTTAAATGTAGGGAAAGATGATTTATAGATAAAGGAGCCCAGTGTAGAGAGTTTGTTTTAGACCATAGAGCATATTGATTATAGACATCTAAAGAATGTGAAAATCTCTTATCACCCAAGTATGTGGTTAGTGGGGAAATGGTAGATGCAAGGTTAAATGTATCCTTGATCTTTGTCCAGATTTGGAAAAGTTGAGCAACAATCATGTTAGCTTTGTTTAAAGTACGAAAATTGCTGTGATTCGACCATAAAAGGCCTTGTAGGTATAGAGGGAGGATTGAAGATGATTCAAATGTTTTCCATGGGATATTATGTGTAGGGGCATGCCATTGGGAAATTTGGGAGAGCTTGGATGCGAGGAAATAATGCCAGATGTTTGGAAGACCGAGACCTCCCAGACCCTGCGGCCTGTGCATGAGGGAGTTACTACATCTGGGTTTTTTATTAGCCCATATAAATTTGTTTATTTCTCTTTGAAGCGATAGAATTCTAGTTTTGGGGACGTTTATGGGGAGGGCCCTAAAATAGTATAGAAGTTTAGGAACTATGGACATCTTAATGGCACAGATTCTGCCCAAAAAGGAGATATGGTAGGAGGACCATTTATCGAGTAGGGAGCTTATGTGGGAAAATAAAGGGGGGTAGTTCACCTTATAAAGGGATTTGAAAGAGGGGGAGATGTGAATACCAAGATATCTAAATGAGCTTGTGGTCCAAGTGAATGGGAAGTTTAAATGTAGGAGATATAGTATGTTTTGGGGAATATTAATGGGAAGGGCTGAACATTTGCTGATGTTAATACTTAAACCCGAGAGCCTTTGGAAGTTATTTAGTTCAGTGAGAAGGTTAGGTATAGAAATGAGAGGGTCAGATAGAAATATTAGAGCATCGTCAGCGTATAAACTCAACTTAAAGTCATGGGGACCCTTGGTATACCCTTTAATATTGATGTTATTCCTTAATGCTTGAGCTAGGGGTTCTATGGCTAAGGCGAATAAGAGGGGGGATAGAGGGCAGCCTTGTCTAGTGCCTCTGCTAAGAGGGAAAAATTTTGAATTTATGCCAGGTATTTTGATCCTAGTGTGTGGGGAGTGATAAAGGGCATTAAAGCCATGTAGGAATTTGTCAGGGATGCCGAATTTGGGAAGAAGAAGATTAAGGTAGGACCAATCGACACTGTCGAAAGCCTTATGAATATCTAGACTGAGAAGACAAACTGGTTTGGCATGCAGATTAGCATCTTGTATGATATTGGTGACAAGTCTAATATTATCAACTATTTGACGATTAGGGATGAATCCAGTCTGGTCTATGTGAACGAGATTGTGTATTACTGCTGCAAGTCTATCTGCCAACAATCTGCCAAATATTTTTAGGTCGTTATTTAGAACAGATATTGGACGGAAATTTTGTGGAAGGGAGTGGTCTTTATGTGGCTTGGGGATTAAGGACATGTTGGCCAGGAGCATTTCCTCGGGGAACTGGTTACCTTGAAGAATATAATTGAAAAGATTAGTTAATTTGGGAGCCAGGAGGGGAGTGAATTTTTTATAGTAGGAGGATGTGTAGCCGTCAGGGCCTGGGGCGGTGGTGGTTTTAAGGGATTTAATGATTTTTGTGATTTCAGGAACCGTGCATGGGTCTTTTAATGAATTAATTTGATCATTCGAGAGGGATGGGAGGTGTAGGTTGTTTATCCAATCAAGAGGTGGGGTTTGAGGATGGGGATTAGGGTCAGAAAGAAGATTTTTATAGAATGTTGTGAAGATTTCCATAACTTCCTGGGGGTGAGTAACAATGTTGCCATTGTTGTCTCGTAATTTATATAAATGTGGTGGGTTAATGTCTTGTTTGAGTTTTCGTGCGAACATCGTAGATGCGGAGTTGCCATGTAGTAGGAATTTAGCTTTAGAATATCTAAGGGCCTTTTCCGTGTTAGCAGATAAGA
Organism: Lithobates pipiens; assembly: GCF_037356315.1. Classification (NCBI taxonomy): domain Eukaryota; kingdom Metazoa; phylum Chordata; class Amphibia; order Anura; family Ranidae; genus Lithobates; species Lithobates pipiens. The sequence goes on from NW_027507785.1 coordinate 156,720,758, forward strand.
TAGTGTCAAGTTGTTGGCGTTTTTCCTGAATCTGAGAATTAATTTCTTGAGATGGTGAAAAGTGTATTTTTTGGTATAGCAGATCAAGATCCCTGGTGAGGCCCTTAATTGTAGCAAGTCTCTCCTTATTCTTGGTAGCCGCTATGTGAATGAGGTGGCCTCTTAAGACTGCTTTATGTGCAGACCAAAGGGTCGTGGGAGATACATCGTCAGTAGAGTTATCTAGAAAGTAATTATCGATATGGGTAGAGACCTTTTGAATGATGGAGGGGTCCGTTAGTAGAGAGTCATTTAAACGCCAGTTAAAAGGGGTTGGAGGTAGACCTATGTGGGTGAAATCGATCGAGACTATATTATGATCTGACCATGGGCAGGAGTGGATAAGTGCTTCGGATGAATTAGCGAGTAGGATGGGTGTGCAGTATAAGTAATCTAGTCGGGCATAACAATTGTGAGGGTAGGAATAATGAGTGTATTCTCTGATGCCGATGTTGTGTGCCCTCCAAGTGTCTATCAATTGCAGGCTGTTAAGAGTTCTGTTCATAAATTTAGAAAAGGTTTTAGAAGATGGTGCTGCATTACTTCTATCCAAAGCTGGATGAGCAGCTAGATTGAAGTCTCCTGCTATAATCAAGTGCGGGGAATTGAATTTTTCCAGGGTATCAAAAAATTTGGAGAAAAAAGCGTGGTGGGATTCATTGGGTGCATATAGTGATGAAATTGTGATAAGGCGATTGTTGATGGTGCCCTTTATGATGATGAAGCGGCTATCTTCATCTTTGTAGATATTCTGAATATCAAAAATAATAGAGTTGCGGACAAAAATGGCAACCCCTCTAGTTTTGTTGTGGAATGTGGTAAAATATATTTGGCTGTAAGATTTATCAAAAAATTTTGGGTGGTTTGTGGCTGAAAAATGTGTTTCCTGCATGAGGATAATGTCTGCCTTCAGTCTTTTATAGTGTTGGAAGGCTTTTTTACGTTTGTGAGGGGAGTTAAAGCCTTGGACATTGTGAGAGAGTACTTTAAGGCCCATTAGGAGAGATTTGAGTGTGATATGTTAGAGAAATGTTATCAATAGTGGTAACATAATGGGAGCTAATTCTCTGTTGAGAGGGGATACGTGGGAGTATAGGAGGGGAGGATGAAACGTAATGAAAGCCCACTTTTGGGGTAGAGGTGAAAACAATGGATCTTGTGAGTATGATGGGGATAGTGGGATATGAGATGCAATCAAGAGGTATCACATAAGTAATGGTGAGAATGTACCATAATACCAAAGTAGAGTAAACGATAATAATAACTATGCATTTTTTAAACTGGGCCAAAATGGCCAAATAACAAAATAGTACAAAAACTGGAATATTTGAAATCAAAGAGGGGGTCATATGGCAAAAGGCCAGATGATCCAACAATAAAATTTGGAGGACAAATATGTCCTGAACCCGTTCCACAGTGTCCACGAGGCACACCCTACGAAGGAGAGAGGGCGTCGTGCACCGGGTCGGGTGTGGGGACAAACCAGCGACGGCGGATAAGCCAAGCACATAGAAAAAATGTAATTCTATTACAATCATACCTCCCAAACCCCTCCCCCCCCCCCCCCCCCACTGCTATCAACTCTGATACTACCACACGTCACGAAGACATACAGGGGAGGAGTAGAGGAAAGGGGGAGAGGGACAAAAAAAAAGAGGAACCCCTCCCTCCCCACCACCGGGCCCTCGGCCCACCCCACCAAAGAAAAAAATCAGACAACTGAAAAAAAAAGAGAAAAAGAAAAGGTAGAGAAAAAGGCAAAAAAGGAAGTCTTTCCGGCAAGTTCGAACCAGGATCTATGTGTATAACCATTATGATAGGTCATAATAGTGTTGAATCCAATCAATAGTATTCGTCCTTAAAAAAAAAAAAAAAAGAGGGGGAAAAAGGAAAGGGGGGGAGGATCAGAGTCCATATCTCTCAGATACGATGGTGTAAGCAACGATCTGTGGGAAGTATCAGTTAACTTGATTGGAGTTCTAGTGGTGACCATGGGGATGGTGATGAGGTTGGTGACACTCAATGAGGAAAGGTGCTAGTTCTGAGGGGATTGTCGCCATCTTACTTGACTCCTCTGGGGACGTCTTGAAGCTGGTGTTGACCAGATCGGCGAAGAGCGTGGGGTAGATATAGGTCTGGCAGGAGGCTCGGGGTCAAGAAGGCCCAGCTTAACCAGGAGTTCTTTACCTTCAATTATGTTGTAGACAGTGTAGGTTGAGCCGTTATGTATTATTGACAGTTTAAAGGGGAAGCCCCAGCGATATCTTATTCTAGCTGTTTGTAGAATGGAGGTGACCTCTTTCATCCTGCGTCTCCTATCAAGTGTAGCTGGGGATATATCTGGGTAAATCTGGATCCTGTGGCCCTCAAACACAATGTTAGGGGTATTTCGTGAGGCACGCATAATTTCTTCTTTTAGTAGAAAGTCTTTCATACACATGATAATGTCACGTGGAGGTTTGTCAGGTGTTGGTTTGGGACGAAGGGCTCTGTGAATTCTGTCGTAAGTAAAAATCGAAATTTGCTTATCTGGCAGTAAATTTTGGAAGAGCTTGGAGATATTTGGTGCGAGGTCGGTGACCGACTCTGGAATACCGCGGACTCTGATGTTGTTGCGTCTGTTTCTATTGTCCAAATCTTCCATTTGAGCTTGCATAAACGCAAAGCTGTCGGCCAGGGATTCATAATCTTTCCTGAGGTCATTGTGGGAAAGAGAGAGTTCGTCATGTTTGGTTTCCAATATGTCGGTGCGGCTGCCTATGTTTGCAATCTCATGTGTGAGAGCGCTGGTTGTTTCATGCAGTTCCTGCTGTATTTTGTCTGCAAGTTTCTCATATATAGCTGTGAGGCTATTGTCTAGGTCAGCCTTGGAGAGAGGAGAGGAGTACTCACTGTGAGTGGTATGCTGAGACAGCGCAGGGAGGCCTGTAGTCACGGAGGCACCGGCGCCATCTTGAGACTTTCTAGCCTGGGATTTCTCCATGATATGAAGAGGGCTTGCGGTGTGTTTAGAGCGGTTAATCCTCCGTTTTTTGTGGTTGGGCATGTGCAGGTATGTTCCGCAGGGGTGCTGGATGTTTTTCAGCCAGAAGCGAGGCGAAAGGCCCTGGGAAATCCGGCTTGGCAGACCGGGTCAGACGGAGCTGATCTCAGACACGTCCGTCCCGCATCGCGCCGCGCATGCGCCCCCCGATTGTTGTTTTTCTACCCGCCTGGAGTTCAGCTTTAGTCTAGTAAACCATAGAAGAGAAGACATATATATATTTTTTTTTCCACAGAAACATATGAAATTATGAATGAGACTTATGGGTTAGTTATACTGTATGCCATTGCCATAAGGACTTGGCACACAAACAGTTAATAGCAGCCCCCTGCCACCCTTATCAGCTGCTTGGGAGTATGCAAACATTTGCCTCACTTTGGCCCACTTGTTTTCTGCTGTGTGCTGCAACATGTCTTTTATAAAAGATACAAGGAATACTACTTTTACTAAAGGTGAGATCTCGGTATCCCCAGAAAGAACAGAAGCCTGTAACCTAGACCTTGGGACCCCATTTATTATAGGGTCATTCCTATTGGAGTCTTCTATAGGCTCACCACAGTAGACTGAGGTCTTCCACGTGCCCACAAGACGCCTTATATCCACTTTGGGTTTTTATCAGTCTGTGCCAATTTAATGGAGCAGTTTACTACAGAGGCTCTAAGTGTGCTCTGGCACCATCCACGGTCACCATCCATGTGTCTAAATGTAATACTACTGACTTTCCATCTCTAAGGGCTTAGGGTGTCTTCACAGTATGAAAAGGCTATACTGTAGTAACTTCCATATGACTCAAGGTTTGGCGATTTACAAAGTGTTGTTTGTAACTTGATTGATATATGTTACAAGAGGTATATTGATGATAAAATAATGATCTGGGAAGGTGACATGTCCAGCCTACAGTCATTTATTGATAAACTTAATAACAACAATAAAAATATACAGCTTATCTGGAATATCGATCAACAGCAGATTACCTTTTTAGATCTGGAAATCTTCAAGAAAGAGGATAGTTTTCATACCAGAAATCACTTTAAAGCTACTGACCGCAATGCGTACATGCCACTTAATAGTTGCCATCATAGGTCATGGTTGTGCAAAATTCCTAGGATCAGCTCATTTGGCTCCGACGTTGAGTTTTTACCACAATCTCAAATTTTAGCCAGTCGTTTTAAACAAAAAGGATACGCACAGTCTGATTGACTCAGAAATTGAGAGAGTCAGACTTACTGACAGAAGGACCATTGTGGCTGATAAGACTGCTAGTACAGATATCCAGGATGTTGTCTCTGGATTTAAAATCGTGATGGATTACCGTATCCAATAAAGATGGACGAACTTCCGACGCGACGTTTCGCAAAAGCGAACCGCGAACGCGGCCAAAAGTTTGCGAACCACAAAGTTTGCGGCGGGCCCCATTGACTTCAATGACAGGCAAACCTTAAAAACCTACAGGTCATATTTTCAGCCACAAAATACTAGCTGTGCACACATAGTCCCACCACATGGCCACTGACATAACAAAAGTATGAAGTGAATCTGGGATCGACAACGACAAGCATTCTTTTTTTATCTGTGAAATTTTGACAATTCAGGACTCAGGAGCGCATGAAGGCAACGGAGGAGAGGAAAGGTCAAGGTAGGCTATGAAGAGGGTGCAGGAGATGATCACCAGCATCATGATAGAGATCACTGACACCAGCACCGTGATAGAGAGCACTGACACCACACCAGCACTGTGATATAGAGCACTGAGACCACACCAGCACCGAGATAGAGAGAGAGCACTGACAACAGCACCGAGATAGAGAGAGAGAGCACTGACACCAGCACCGTGATAGAGAGCACTGACACCAGCACCGAGATAGAGAGCACTGACACCAGCACCGAGATAGAGAGACAGCACTGACACCAGCACCGAGATAGAGAACACTGACACCACGCCAGCACCGAGATAGCGAGCACTGACACCACACCAGCACCGAGATAGAGAGCACTGACACCAGCACCGAGATAGAGAGCACTGACACCAGCACCGAGATAGAGAGACAGCACTGACACCAGCACCAAGATAGAGAACACTGACACCACACCAGCACCGAGATAGCGAGCACTGACACCACACCAGCACCGAGATAGAGAGCACTGACACAAGCACCGAGATAGAGAGCACTGACACCACACCAGCACCATGATAGAGAGCACTGAGACCACACCAGCACCGAGAGAGAGAGAGAGAGCACTGAGACCAGCACCGAGATAGAGAGAGAGCACTGAGACCAGCACCGAGATAGAGAGCACTGAGACCACACCAGCACCGAGATAGAGAGAGAGAGAGAGCACTGAGACCAGCACCGAGATAGAGAGAGAGCACTGAGACCAGCACCGAGATAGAGAGCACTGACACCAGCACTGAGATAGAGAGCACTGACACCAGCACTGAGATAGAGAGCACTAACACCAGCACCGAGATAGAGAGCACTAACACCAGCACCGAGATAGAGAGCACTAACACCAGCACCGAAATAGAGAGCACTGACACCAGCACCGAGATAGAGAGCACTGACACCAGCACTGAGATAGAGAGAGAGCACTGACACCACACCAGCACCGAGATAGAGAGCACTGACACCATACCAGCACTGAGATAGAGAGCACTGACACCATACCAGCACTGAGATAGAGAGCACTGACACCAGCACTGAGATAGAGAGCACTGACACCACACCAGCACAGAGAGAGAGAGAGAGCACTGACACCAGCACTGAGATAGAGAGAGAGCACGGACACCAGCACCGACATAGAGAGCACTGACACTGGCACCGAGATAGAGAGCACTGACACCACGCCAGCACCGAGATAGAGAGCACTGACACCACGCCAGCACCGAGATAGAGAGCACTGACACCACACCAGCACCAAGATAGAGAGCACTGACACCAGCACCAAGATAGAGAGCACTGACACCACACCAGCACCGTGATAGAGAGCACTGAGACCACACCAGCACCGAGATAGAGAGAGAGCATTGAGATAGAGAGCACTGACACCAGCACAGAGATACAGAGAGAGCACTGACACCAGCACCGTGGTAGAGAGCACTGACACCATACCAGCCCCAAGATAGAGAGCACTGACACCACACCAACACCGAAATAGAGAGCACTGACACCAGCATCGAGAAAGAGAGCACTGACACCACACCAGCACCGTGATGGAGAGCAGTGAGACCACACCAGCACCAAGATAGGGAGAGAGAGAGCACTGACACCAGAACCGAGATAGAGAGAGAGAGCACTGACACCAGCAACGAGATAGAGAGCACTGTGATAGAGAGCACTGACACCAGCACCGAGATAGAGAGAGAGCACTGACACCACACCAGCACCGTGATAGAGAGCACTGAGACCCCACCAGCACCGAGATAGAGAGAGCACTGACACCAGCACTGAGATAGAGAGAAAGAGCACTAACACCAGCACCGTGGTAGAGAGCACTGACACCACACCAGCACCGAGATAGAGAGCACTGACACCACACCAACACCGAGATAGAGAGCACTGACACCAGCAACGAGAAAGAGAGCACTGACACCACACCAGCACCGTGATAGAGAGCAGTGAGACCACACCAGCACCGAGATAGGGAGATAGAGAGCACTGACACCAGAACAGAGATAGAGAGAGAGAGCACTGACACCAGCACCGAGATAGAGAGCACTGTGATAGAGAGCACTGACACCAGCACCGAGATAGAGAGAGAGCACTGACACCAGCACCGTGATAGAGATCACTGACACCACACCAGCACCGAGATAGAGAGCACTGACACCACACCAGCACCGAGATAGAGAGCACTGACACCAGCACCGAGATAGAGAGCACTGACACCACACCAGCACCGAGATAGAGAGAGAGCACTGACAGCAGCACTGATACCAGCAACTCTCTGCAGGACCCTGCATTTAGTACGGTGTGCTTTTTTTGTACGAGGAAGTGAGCCAAAGGTAGAAAAAAGGTCAGTGTACTCGATTAAATAAGTTGTTTATAGAGTTATGCATATACATGGTCTACTGGTCACATGTGTTGAATTCCTCCGAGATCCATGCCTCATTCATTTTTAGAAATGTGAGGTAGTCAACACTGTCGTGAGCTAGGCGAGTGTGCTTATCGGTCACGATCCCCCCTGCTGCGCTGAACGTCCTTTCGGACAGGACACTGGATGATGGGCAAGCCAACAGTTCCATTGCAAATTGGGCAAGCTCTGGCCAGAGGTCAAGCCTGCCCATAAAGTAGTCCAGGAGTTATCACTCCTCAGAGCGTCCACACCTGTCGGTCTAAGCGTTCCCTGATGCTGGATCTGGATGAGACCTGTCGATGGGTTGGCTGAAAGAATGACCTCATATCAGAAGTCACCAACACATCTTCAAACCGGCCCCTTCTTGCAGGCGCTGTTGGATTGGTACCCGCAACTGTTTCTCTGGAAGTGGGAATTCCTCATCTGCCAGCGCACGCAAAAGCAGAATGCAGCATTTCTCGAAGCAAGGCCTGAAAGTGCTCCATTCTGACAGCCCTCTGTGATGGTGGTAACATTTCTGCCATTTTGTGTTTGTACCGGGGGTCTAAGTACGTTGCCACCCAGTACTGCTCCTTGACCCTTATGCTTTTTATACGGCGGTCCCTGTTAAGACACTGGAGCATGAAGGCCCCCATTTGCACTAAACTGGAAGCGGTGTGGTGGCCTGGCTTCTGCTCACCATCCAGGATAATGTCATCCTCCTCGTTCTCCTCTCCCCATCCACGCACAACAGGGATCCCAGAAAGATTTAAAGCATGCGCTTCTTGCTCCACCTCATCCGCCCTGGCACCATCCTCCTCTGACTTCTCTTCAGACTCCTGTTGTTGACTTGTCTCAGATAGAGTAGCCCCCCCTGGGAATTCATCCAGCATTGCGACTTCCTCATCTTTCAGCTCCTGCTCCTTGATCAATGACACAACGCAATGCATGCTCCATAAAGAAGGCATAAGGTACCATGTCGCTGATGGCGCCATGGCTGAAACTGACCAGTTTGGTGATCTGATCAAATGGCCACAGAAGTCTGCATGTGTCGCGCATGAGCAGCCACTGGCGCGGTGAAAAAAAAACAAAGTTCCCCAGAACCTGTTCTGCCGCAGAGTTCGTACAGGTAGACGTCAACTGCACGTTTCTGCTGGAGCAGCCTAGCAAGCATATAGAAGGTTGAGTTCCATCGCGTCGGGCAATCGCAAAGAAGACGTCTGACCGGCAGATTGTGTCACCGCTGAATGTCAGCAAGGCGAGCCATGGCCATGTAAGATCTTCTGAAATGGGCCGAGATTTTCCTTGCCTGCCGCAAGATGTCCTGGACCCCAGGGTATTTGCCAATGAATCGCTGCACGACCATGCATGGCACGTGCATAATCTTGCCGTTTCAATGCGCTAAGATTGGCACCGTTGTCACACACCACTTGACATACCAACTGTCAAATTGAGCGGTGTTAGCCACTGATCTACCTGTGAACGCAAAGCTGAAAAGGGTGCAGGGCCAGTGTGGCTCTTGGCTTCCAGGCACAACAGACGCAGCACAGCATTGCAACGTCTCACCTGCCATGTCAAATAGGTTCTGGGGAGCTTGGGCGGTGCAGCGGAAGAGACGCTAGCAGCGGAAAAGGAGGAGTCAGCCCAGGAGGAGAGGGAGGAGGATGGAGTAGGAGGAGGAGAAGAAGAGCCAGGCCTGCATGCAATCTGAGGCGGTAAAACCAAATCTACACAGGTGCCACGGGTTACATGCTTGACGGCCGTCAGAAGGTTCACCCAGACGGCAGTAAAAGTGATATACCTTCCCTGCCCGTGTTTGCTAGACCACGTGTCTGTGGTCAGATGTATCTTGGCACCAACACTGTGTGCCAGAGATACATTCACTTGCAGCTGAACATGGCCATATAGCTCTGGGATGCCCTTCTTTGAGAAATACTTCCTTCCTGGGACCTTCCATTGTGGTGTTCCAATGGCCACAAATTTCCGAAAGGCCTCCGAGTGCACCGGTTTATATGGCAGTAATAGGCGGGCTATCAGTTCTGACAAGCCAGCCGTCAACCGTTGGGCAAAAGGGTTATCCGGCATCATCATTTTTTTACGCTCAAACATTTGGGCCATGGAAGCCTGCCTTTTTCCAGAAAAACATGAGGATGGCATGATGGAAGGTGGAGTGGAGGACAATTGTGAGGAGAGAGGAGAAGGAGAAGTAGAAGACGAGACTGGACGGTGAGAGCCTGGAGTGTGGCTTTGTGGGTTCCATTGCTCCCACTGGGCTCGGTGATGGCAGTTCATGTGCCTTCTTAAGGCGGTCGTTCCCTAGGTGGATGTTGGACTTACCACGACTTATGCGTTGACTGCAAAGATTGCAGATGGCAACACTATTGTCAGCAGCGGACACGTTAAAAAAAGCCCACACTGTGGAGCCATGTGCCGGCATCCTGGGAGCGCCAGATGTGACCGTACATGGTTGATGCCTCGCTCCTGATACATTAGCAGTCTGCTTTGTCCCTCCTGTGCAATGTAAGTTCTTCCTGCTTCTTCTCCCTATCTGCTGGTCCATATCTCCCTCTGAACTCCCCTCTCTTGTGGGCACCCACGTGACAAAACTAGACACGTCATCATCGACGTCACCTTCCCCACCGCTATAATTAGAGATCTCAGAGTAGGCAGCAACACCGGGGACCAACCTCCTCCTTGGGCGGATCTGGGTACGTCAGACTGCTGAGTGGCGGTTGTTGCTACCTCCTCTTCCGGATCCAATGCCAAGAGTGGCTGCGCATCGAAAATGTCTTGATATGGATCGGAAAATAATTCCTGTGACTCAAGCGGAAGGTATATGGTGGTGGTGTTGGTGGTAATGTTTTTGGGGGTGCACACAGCAGAGTGTGAAGAAGAGGGTGCAGATTGAGAGGATGAGGAGGGTGTAGAAGAGTTAGGCCGCGTACACACGGGCGGATTGTCTGCCCAACTTAGTCCGCTGAACAGTGTTTCAGCGGACAATCCGCTCGTGTGTGGGCTTTAGCGGACTTTTTCAGCGGACAGTCTGACGAACAAAGTCTTACGGAATTTCCGTAAGACAGTCCGTCCAAACTTGGTTTCAGCGGACAGTCCGCTCGTGTGTAGGCATGTTGGACGGACTAAGTATGACGCATGCCCAGAAAGGATTTACAGGGCGGACAGGGCGGAAGCGCTCGGTCTTGTAAAACTAGTGTTCGTATTGAAGCTAGCATATTCGTCATGCTGCTAATTTTGTGGTTTTTTAATATAGCCCGTTCTTTTCTTCTTCGTAATGCAAGAAAAGTGAAGTAGCTTTGCTGCTTATATTCACACAGAGTTATACCAAATGTTTTTATTCATCCTCATCCTATGATTAATCTTCCAACTATAGAAAAATATATTCAAAATAAATTTTTTTTAAAAACCGAAAAAAAAAAAAAAAAAAATATATATATCTAAAAAAAAAAATGTAAATAAAAACCCCCCAAAAAAATAAAAAAAATTATATATATATATATATATATATATATATATATATATATATATATATATATATATATATATATATATATATATATATATATATATATATTTATTAAAAAAAATATAGAATTTATCTATTACTATATATTTTTGGAACTACTATTGTCATTTATTTTTTTTTTGTGGGGGGGGGGGGGTTGAAACAAGATGGACTTGCATTTTTTTTGGCCAAGCAGGACTATGCAAGTAGAGATAGATAGATAGATAGATAGATAGATAGATAGATAGATAGATAGATACCCAAACCAGCATTTTAGCTTACACATGATTGCATTTTCAAAATCAGCAGAGCTTCCCCTCATTTCAAATGTTAAGCCTCAAATTTACAGCGACTGCACTTCCAAGTGCACTTGCAGTGCTTTAAAAATTGCACTTGAAGTTAGCATATTTACATGAACGTGTGATTTGTAAATAACCCCCAGAGTCTTTTGACATGTATCTGCCTACTCACAAATAAACTTTGTTTTTTAAGCCAAAATAAAAAAATAAAAAAAACAACAACAAAAAAAAAACATACAATATTTTTGAAATAATAAATTTTTATTTTTCCTCAGAACAAAACTAAATCAAGAGGGAGGCAACACTGGAGACAATTTTGACGTTTGTGAAGCCTTTTGTCCCCCAGGCACACATCAAGTGAGTGGCCACCAAAATTCAGAACCTGTGTAGCATGTAAATAGGGAGCACAACATGGTCCTAGAATCCCAAAGACCAGGAACAGCAGCAGATGAGATCTATGTCCCCAGACTGTGATACTACAACAGCCTGCGTCTTCTTTCAGAGCAGACTGAAGCCAGGCAGTCACTTCCGACTCTTCCGTCTAGCCTTCCCTCCACACTTCGCTGGAGGCTGTGCCTCTGGTGGTGGACTTGTGGTAGGAGGAGGAGGAGGAGGAGGAGGAGGAGGAGGAGCAGTAGGGTCTGCGTTATACAGCTTGGTGGTCGGTGTGAGCTCACCCTTCAGACCCCGTTGAATGGCATCAAAAAATATGGCTTTGCACAAGTTGCGCTGTGCTTTTTCCATTTCGAGTAACTTACTAGCCAAATAAGTGCCATAGGCCTCCTCAGGATTGGGGGGTTTGCTCAGAACTTGGGTGGCTTGGCGTATAAGTGCCAAGAACTCCTCCTCTGTACGGGTCATCCTCCTGGGCCTTTTGCTGGCTAGGCGGAGGGGAGGGACCTGGCTTTCGGTCCGACTCCTGCTGGGCCCAGCTAGCTCCTGTGTGTGGCTGGTCCCGGCCTCCTCCTCCATACCACTGGTCCCGGCCTCCTCCTGGGTGAGCTCATCCTGTGTAAAAAACAAAGAAATCAATAAATAAAATATGTCTATTTTGAAATCATCAATCACTAACAATTTTACAGTTCTCACTTGCAAATACATTTGTCTTGAAATACAAAAGGCTATCATTTTGACACCATCATTTTTCCATCAGTTCACCAAGATTTGAGCCACATTTGTGTAAACTACTGTATCCTTCTATCTAATTTAATTTGTGATGAAATCCTAGATTTGGAAGCAATTCAAACCTTGAACTTTACATCATTAATATTTGAGCAATCCAATCTTTAGAAACTAAAATATACCTGGCTCCAGCTGGGCGCATCAACTTCGTCCAGCAAGGAAGGGTCTGGATCTTCCAGGGATGGCTCACCTGAGGTGGAGGGAAGGGTGGAGGGAAGGGTAGACGGAAGAGTAGAAAGTGACTGCCTGGCTTCTGACGTGTCATCCAGAAAACGCAGCCTGTCATAATACCACAGCCTAGGTACATAGACCTGACCTGCTGCTGATCCTGATGTTTGGGACTCTAGGATCTTTCTGCGCTCCCACCTATACACGTTACGCAGGTTCTGAATTTTGGCGTTCACAAAGTCAGTGTCTGCCTGGGGGAGTCGGGTTTTCACAAACGTCAAAACTGTCTCCAGTGTCTTCTTCCGGCCAGAACGGCTAGCATATTGTGGGTGTTTGGCATCCCAAAGACTCCTGTGCGACTCTATTAAATCAAGAAATGTGGAGAGGAAGGCCTCCTCCTTAAAGGGGTCTGGGTTATACCTTTGCATTTTATGTTTATGTTGTTTTCTGAAAAACAAAAAAAATAAGTAAATAAATACTAAAAAAAAATAAAAAAAATGTCAGACCAAATGCACACTATTTATATTGTGACAATGTAAGCGAGACACACACTACCACACACGCTACCCCCCCCCCCCCCCACACACACACTACCCCCCCCACACACACACACACACACACTACCCCCACACACTACCCCCCCACACACACACACTACCCCCCCCCCACACACACACACACACACACTACCCCCACACACTACCCCCCCCCCCACACACACACACTACCCCCCACACACACAAACACTACCCCCCCACACACACACACACACACACACACTACCCCCCCATACACACACACACACACTACCCCCACACACTACCCCCCCCACACACACACTACCCCCCACACACACAAACACTACCCCCCCCCCACACACACACACACACACTACCTCCCCATACACACACACACACACACACACACACACACACACACACACACACACACACTACCCCCACACACTACCCCCCCCCCCACACACACACACACTACCCCCCCCCCCCACACACACACACATACACACACACACACACACACACACACACACACACACACACACTAACCACCCCCCTATACACCCACCCCCACCCCCACACTACCACACAAAACACCAACCCCTCTCAACCACCAACCCACATAAAAATCAATTAACCATCAATAAGGTTAAATTTCAATATACACATTCCTAACGCAGGCTAAAAATTAAGATAAAATAAAACGATAACTATCTTACCGTCGCGTGTAGCACTCGCTGCTTACGTTCGGACAAGCGTACAGCCTCGCGGTAACGCTTTATATACAGCGCATGCGTTCAAGCTCCGCCTGCGTCGCCCGCCCCTGACGTTCCGTGACCGTATTTCCCCGCCCCTTTTACCCTCGTTCCGCTGTGGGTGATTGATAGGTGAAAATGGCGGACGGAAATTCAGTGAGCAGTGTGAGCAGCGTGGAGGAAAGCCATGGACCCCATGCTTCCGGAGCAAGGAGGAGATATAAGGCCACCAACATGGCCTTTGAAGAGATGGTGGAGATGGTGAATATATTAAGAAGGGAGGACTATGATGGGGAAAATGGCCCGTACCCCAAACCCAATGTCCGGAAAAGCGGCATCTTGGATAAGGTCGTCACAACTTTGTATAACAAATTTGGGGTACGAAGAGGCAAGGACCAGCTCCGGAAACGATGGTCCGACATCAAGTCCAGGGAGCCGGACCAATATCATCGCATCAAAAAGGCCCTGATAAAAAGTGAGTAAACTCCGCGTTTATCGTGACTGTCGGACATAATCGTTCGTATAGGTATTATATGTAAATCTGGCGAATTTGATCGTGAGCGTCGCCCATAATCGTTCGTATAGGTATTGTCTGTAAATCTGGCGAATTTGATCGTTCGTGTAGTTAATAGACCATGTAATGAGCGAATATGCTTGTTCGTATATGTGGTCGTAAATAGCATGAATTTGTATATGGTGTAAATTTATCTGGTGTTGGATTAGATTTTAATTAGTTATTAATTTTTTTGTATTGTTCATGATAAACTGAATTGTCACACTCAGTTTATAGGATATAAATTTTTAATAAAGTTTCATAAATTTATTCAGTGCAATGTAGACTCAATAAAAAAAAATGAGATAGATAGATAGATAGATAGATAGATAGATAGATAGATAGATAGATAGATAGATAGATAGATAGATAGATAGATAGATAGATAGATAGATAGATAGATAGATAGATAGATAAAATGCTGGTTCAACATCTGGACTGGGAAACATTTAGTGTAGTTTGGGACATCATAGAACATTTTTTGACATAATCACACACAGGTACTCCAGGGGATGATTCGAGTGTGTCCGTCTGTGAAACTTGGACAAAAGATATAAAGTATCACAGTTTGGTTAAAGGCTAGGTTCACATTGCTGCAATGTAAGAGATCAAATGTGATTTGCACCGCACTGCAGTGCAAATCACATGTGATCTCTGTGTGATGTGATTTCAGCCATACATATAGTATGGCTGAATTCGCATCGCATCCGGCCCAAACTTGTACATGGCCCTTTTTTTTAGTCCACAGCCGAATCGGATCACATGGGTGTTCACACCATGTGGTCCGATTCCTGTCCGAGTTTAAAGATTGCACTGTGATATGAGAACTAATTTGGAGGTGTCAATAAAACTTTACACTGATACTCCCAGCAGGTCACATAGGGCAGTGCGAACTGCCTCCGGGAGGCATGCGATGCGTGAAACCACAGTAGATTTGCAGCGTTCGCACATCGCAGCAGTCTGAACACAGCCTAACTATAAAAATGTCATTTTAATGATGTATTAAACTAGGAGCTTGTAATAACCAGCTAATAATTGTACACCACTTCAAACCAATGTTTCATATTCAAATTTCTGAACTCAAATATCACTATTCTTAAAAGTATCTTTTTTTTTTTTTTTTTCCATTCTCATAGGGGAACAAAGACTCAGACAAGAGGCGGAGCAGCCCAGGACCCCCCGACCTCGCCAGCCTGATTGGGCAATTAGCCCCAGCCCCGTATCAGTATTGGAGCTGCCCAGCCCTGTGTCTGTGAGGGAGCAGCCAAGCTCCGTATCCGAGCTGGATCAGCCGAGCCCAGGGCTAGATGTGGAGGAGGAAGAGCTGGTGGAGATACACACCCCACAAAGTGAGTGTCTGACAACCCAGCTTAAGGTAAACAATTAATGGCTGTATATTTTAACCAATTTTTTATCTACACATGTTTTTAGGTGTGAAAAAGAGTGGCTGACAACACAGCAACTATTAAACCCCGCGCCACTGAAATTAGTAATAAAAAATGTAACAATCAAATAATCAATGAATCAAATATGTGCTAAATGAAACACTAATAGCTGCTCCCTAGAAAAACAAGAAAAAAAACCTGTAGTGCTAAAATATACTCATAATAGGGGCGCTAGACCAAATACCAAACAATAAAAAATGTGAGACTAGTGATCATAAAATATCTAACATGGTACATAACATATCACAAAAAACTGCAATATACCAAAAAAAAAGTGGCAAACAACATAAGGTGAACAACAATAATAGGTGAAGTCCCAATTAGGTGCTAACACCAAAAAAAGGAAATACAAATAAATAAATAAGTATAAATCCAAAAGTCCAAAGCAGTGTTTTTTTTTCTGTGAAAACCTTCTTCTGAATCCATAAACAGAACAACTGCTGGGATCTTCTATAACGTGATAAAACAATGTCCCTTCACCAAGAATTTATGGACATAAAAAAGACACCCCACTTGTGAAGAAAATAGATGTCTTCTTACCAGATGCTGTTGACTACTTTAATTAAAAAGATAGTCAAATAGGCTTATCCCTGCTCACATGGAATCAGGTGGACCTCCTATGGACAGAAGCTTCTCCTCATAGACTCAGATGGGTCATAAAAAAGTCAAACAAAAATCCATAGCGTAATACCGTTTAATAAAACATAAATTATAAAACATAAGGCCAATAGTGATGGACGAACTTCCGACGGGACGTTTCGCGAACGCGAAACGCGAACGGACACAAACGTTCGCGAAAACGACCGTTCGCCGCGGGCTCCATTGACTTCAATGGGAGGCGAATTTCGCAAACCTTTAGGTCGAATTTGCGGCCACGGGGTAATTATTAGGGGGTAGCACGTAGTCCCACCACCTGGACAATAGCATAATACATGTATGAGGTGAATTTGGGATCGATAACTACAAGCATTTTTTTTTTATTTGGGAAATTGTTCTGACAATTCAGGACTATGGAGCTAATGAAGGCAATGGAGGAGAGGGAAGGTCAGGGACCAGGGTAGGCAAACAAGAGGGTGCAGGAGATACAGAGCACTGACAGCAGCACCGTAATACAGAGCACTGACATCAGCACCGTGACATACAGCGCTGACAGCAGCTCCGTGACATACAGCGCTGACAGCAGCTCCGTGACATACAGCGCTGACAGCAGCTCCGTGACATACAGCGCTGACAGCAGCTCCGTGACATACAGCGCTGACAGCAGCTCCGTGACATACAGCGCTGACAGCAGCACCGTGACATACAGCGCTGACAGCAGCTCCGTGACATACAGCGCTGACAGCAGCTCCGTGACATACAGCGCTGACAGCAGCTCCGTGACATACAGCACTGACAGCAGCTCCGTGACATACAGCGCTGACAGCAGCTCCGTGACATACAGCGCTGACAGCAGCACCGTGACATACAGCGCTGACAGCAGCTCCGTGACATACAGCGCTGACAGCAGCTCCGTGACATACAGCGCTGACAGCAGCTCCGTGACATACAGCGCTGACAGCAGCTCCGTGACATACAGCGCTGACAGCAGCTCCGTGACATACAGCGCTGACAGCAGCTCCGTGACATACAGCGCTGACAGCAGCTCCGTGACATACAGCGCTGACAGCAGCTCCGTGACATACAGCGCTGACAGCAGCTCCGTGACATACAGCGCTGACAGCAGCTCCGTGACATACAGCGCTGACAGCAGCACCGTAAGCAGCCCCAGGAGGAAGTCAGCACAGCACAGGGATGGTGTGATCCCCTCATAATAAGAACCCCCAGGAGGAAGTCAGCACAGCACAGGGATGGTGGGAGCCCCTCATAATAAGAACACCCAGGAGGAAGTCAGCACAGCACAGGGATGGTGGGAACCCCTCATAATAAGCAGCCCCAGTAGAAATATGACACCGCTCAACCTCTTCAAAGAGGAGGGTAGGGGCATATAGTACGGTGTGCTTTTTTGGGTCAGGGAAGTGAGCCAAATGAATTAAGAAGGTCTGTGTGCTTGATTCCAAAAATTGTTTATAGACATATACATGGTCTACTGATCACATGTGTTGAATTCCTCCGAGATCCATGCCTCATTCATTTTTAGAAATGTGAGGTAGTTAACACTGTGGTGAGCTAGGCGAGTACGCTTATCGGTCACAATCCCCCCTGCTGCGCTGAACGTCCTTTCGGACAGGACACTGGATGAGGGGCAAGCCAACAGTTCGATTGCAAATTGGGCAAGCTCTGGCCAGAGGTCAAGCCTGCCCACCCAGTAGTCTAGGGGTTCATCACTCCTCAGAGCGTCCACATCGGCCGTTAACCCAATGTAGTCGGACACCTGACGGTCTAGGCGTTCCCTGATGCTGGATCCGGATGACACCTGTCGATGGGTCGGCTGAAAGAATGACCTCATATCCGAAGTCACCAACACATCTTCAAACCGGCCTCTTCTTGCAGGCGCTGTTGGATTGGTACCCGCAAATCCTTCTCTGGGAGTGGGAATTGCTCCTCTGCCAGCGCACGCAAAAGCAGAATGCAGCATTTCTCGAAGCAAGGCCTGGAAGTGCTGCATTCTGACAGCCCTCTGCGACGGCGGTAACATTTCCGCCATTTTGTGTTTGTACCGGGGGTCTAAGTACGTTGCCACCCAGTACTGGTCCTTGACCCTCATGCTTTTTATACGGGGGTCCCTATTAAAACACTGGAGCATGAAGGCCCCCATTTGCACTAAAGTGGAAGCGGTGTGGTGGCCTGGCTCCTGCTCATCATCCAGGATAATGTCGTCCTCTTCATTCTCCTCTCCCCATCCTCGCACAACAGGGATCCCAGAAAGGTTTAAAGCATGCTCTTCTTGCTCCTGCTCATCCGCCCCGGCACCATCCTCCTCTGACTCCTCATCAGACTCCTGTTGTTGACTTGTCTCAGATAGAGTAGCCCCCCCTGGGAATTCATCCAGCATTGCGACTTCCTCATCTTCCCGCTCCTGCTCCTCCACAGCCTGATCAATGACACGACGCAATGCACGCTCCAGAAAGAAGGCATAAGGTACCATGTCACTGATGGCGCCATGGCTGCGACTGACCAGTTTGGTGATCTCCTCAAATGGCCGCAGAAGTCTGCATGTGTCGCGCATGAGCAGCCACTGGCGCGGTGAAAAAAAACCCAGCTCCCCAGAACCGTTTCTTTCGCAGAGTTCATACAGGTAGACGTTAACTGCACGTTTCTGCTGGAGCAGCCTATCAAGCATATAGAAGGTTGAGTTCCATCGCGTCGGGCAATCGCAAATAAGACGTCTGACCGGCAGATGGTGTCGCCGCTGAATGTCAGCAAGGCGAGCCATGGCCGTGTAAGATCTTCTGAAATGGGCCGAGATTTTCCTTGCCTGCCGCAAGATGTCCTGGACCCCAGGGTATTTGACAAGGAATCGCTGCACGACCAAGTTTAAGACGTGTGCCATGCACGGCACGTGCGTGATTTTGCCCTGTTTCAATGCGCTAAGCAGATTGGCACCGTTGTCACACACCACTTTACCAACTGTCAAATTGAGCGGTGTTAGCCACTCATCTGCCTGTGAACGCAAAGCTGAAAGGAGTGCCGGGCCAGTGTGGCTCTTTGCTTCCAGGCACAACAGACGCAGCACGGCATGGCAACGTCTCACCTGGCATGTGGAATAGGTTCTGGGGAGCTTGGGCGGTGCAGTGGAAGAGACGCTAGCAGCGGAAAAGGAGGAGGCAGCTGAGGAGGAGAGGGAGGAGGATGGAGTAGGAGGAGGAGAAGAAGAGTCAGGCCTGCATGCAATCCGTGGCGGTAAAACCAAATCTACACGGGTGCCACGGGTTACATGCTTGACGGCCGTCAGAAGGTTCACCCAGTGGGCAGTAAAACTGATATACCTTCCCTGCCCGTGTTTGCTAGACCACGTGTCTGTGGTCAGATGTATCTTGGCACCGACACTGTGTGCCAGAGATACATTCACTTGCCGCTGAACATGGCCATATAGCTCTGGGATGCCCTTCTCTGAGAAATACTTCCTTCCTGGGACCTTCCATTGTGGTGTTCCAATGGCCACAAATTTGCGAAAGGCCTCCGAGTCCACCAGTTTATATGGCAGTAGTTGGCGGGCTATGAGTTCTGACAAGCCAGCCGCCAACCGTTGGGCAAGAGGGTTATCCGGCGTCATCATTTTTTTACGCTCAAACATTAGGCCCACGGAAGCCTGCCTTTTTGCAGAAAAATGTGAGCTTGGCGTGATGGAAGGTGGAGTGGAGGACAATTGTGAGGAGAGAGGAGAAGGAGAAGTAGAAGACGAGGCTGGACGGTGAGAGCCTGCAGTGTGGCTTTGTGTGTTCCGTTGCTCCCACTGGGCTCGGTGATGGCTGCTCATGTGCCTTCTTAAGGCGGTCGTCCCTAGGTGAGTATTGGGCTTACCGCGACTAACGCGTTGACTGCAAAGATTGCAGATGGCAACGCTATTGTCAGCAGCGGACACGTTAAAAAAAGCCCACACTGCGGAGCCATGTGCCGGTGTCCTGGGAGCGCCAGATGTGACCGTACATGGTCGATGACTCGCTCCTGATACATTTGCAGTCTGCTTTGTCCCTGCTGTGCAATGTAAGTCATTGCTGCTTCTCCTCCCTATCTGCTGGTCCATATCTCCCTCTGAACTCCCCTCCTCTTCCTCTCTTGTGGGCACCCACGTGACATCACTAGACACGTCATCATCAACGTCACCTTCCCCACCGCTATAAGTAGAGTAGGCAGCAACACCGGGGACCAACCTCCTCCTTGGGCTGATCTGGGTACTGGCGTCAGACTGCTGAGTAGCGCTTGTTGCTACCTCCTCTTCCTGATCCAATACCAAGAGTGGCTGCGCATCAGAAATGTCCTCTTGATATGGATCGGAAAATAATTCCAGTGACTCAAGCGGAAGGTATGTGGTGGTGGTGGTGGTGGTCGTGTTGTTGGTGGTAGTGTCTTTGGGGGTGCACATAGCAGAGAGTGAAGAAGAGGGTGCAGATCGAGAGGATGAGGAGGGTGCAGAAGAGTAAGGCTGAGCGAGCCACTCAACCAAGTCTGGTGCATCCTTTAAAGTAATTGAACGCACCTTCTGCAACTTCCCACTTTGGCTCAAGCCTGTTGCTCCTGCCCTACCCCTACCACCCCTGCGGAAGGGCCTGCCTCTTCCTCTGCATGTCATTTTTTAAATGACCCTGTGACAAAACTCTTAGTCCCTATACCGCTGAAGGACTGCTGCAGTATAGGTGAGCGGTCAGCAGTGGTGCACGTCAACCCTATCTATTGTGGACCTATAGCGGTCCTTACAGAACAGCAGACTGTACCGCACTCAAGCCTATGTACCGTAGCACCCTATACCAAGTTACCAGTCCTTATAAGAACTTTTGTGGACCAAGCAGGTTGTGTATTAGTGTTTAGCAGACTGTACGTCAGTCCCTATACCGCTGAAGGACTGCTGCAGTATAGGGCAGCGGTCAGCAGTGGTGCACGTCAACCCTATCTATTGTGGACCGATAGCGGTCCTTACAGAACAGCAGACTGTACCGCACTCAAGCCTATGTACCGTAGCACCCTATACCAAGTTACCAGTCCTTATAAGAACTTTTGTGGAACAAGCAGGTTGTGTGTTAGTGATTAGCAGACTGTACGTCAGTCCCTATACCGCTGAAGGACTGCTGCAGTATAGGGCAGCGGTCAGCAGTAGTGCACGGCAACCCTATGTATTGTGGACCGATAGCGGTCCTTACAGAACAGCAGACTGTAACGCACTCAGGCCTATGTACCGTAGCACCCTATACCAAGTTACCAGTCCTTATAAGAACTTTTGTGGACCAAGCAGGTTGTGTATTAGTGTTTAGCAGACTGTACGTCAGTCCCTATACCGCTGAAGGACTGCTGCAGTATAGGGCAGCGGTCAGCAGTGGTGCACGTCAACCCTATCTATTGTGGACCGATAGCGGTCCTTACAGAACAGCAGACTGTACCGCACTCAAGCCTATGTACCGTAGCACCCTATACCAAGTTACCAGTCCTTATAAGAACTTTTGTGGACCAAGCAGGTTGTGTGTTAGTGTTTAGCAGACTGTGCGTCAGTCCCTATACCGCTGAAGGACTGCTGCAGTATAGGGCAGCGGTCAGCAGTAGTGCACGGCAACCCTATGTATTGTGGACCGATAGCGGTCCTTACAGAACAGCAGACTGTAACGCACTCAGGCCTATGTACCGTAGCACCCTATACCAAGTTACCAGTCCTTATAAGAACTTTTGTGGACCAAGCAGGTTGTGTGTTAGTGATTAGCAGACTGTACGTCAGTCCCTATACCAATGAAGGACTGCTGCAGTATAGGGCAGCGGTCAGCAGTAGTGCACGGCAACCCTATGTATTGTGGACCGATAGCGGTCCTTACAGAACAGCAGACTGTACTGCACTCAGGCCTATGTACCGTAGCACCCTATACCAAGTTACCAGTCCTTATAAAAACTTTTGTGGACCAAGCAGGTTGTGTGTTAGTGTTTAGCAGACTGTGCGTCAGTCCCTATACCGCTGAAGGACTGCTGCAGTATAGGGCAGCGGTCAGCAGTAGTGCACGGCAACCCTATGTATTGTGGACCGATAGCGGTCCTTACAGAACAGCAGACTGTAACGCACTCAGGCCTATGTACCGTAGCACCCTATACCAAGTTACCAGTCCTTATAAGAACTTTTGTGGACCAAGCAGGTTGTGTGTTAGTGATTAGCAGACTGTACGTCAGTCCCTATACCAATGAAGGACTGCTGCAGTATAGGGCAGCGGTCAGCAGTAGTGCACGGCAACCCTATGTATTGTGGACCGATAGCGGTCCTTACAGAACAGCAGACTGTACTGCACTCAGGCCTATGTACCGTAGCACCCTATACCAAGTTACCAGTCCTTATAAGAACTTTTGTGGACCAAGCAGGTTGTGTGTTAGTGATTAGCAGACTGTACGTCAGTCCCTATACCAATGAAGGACTGCTGCAGTATAGGGCAGCGGTCAGCAGTAGTGCACGGCAACCCTATGTATTGTGGACCGATAGCGGTCCTTACAGAACAGCAGACTGTACTGCACTCAGGCCTATGTACCGTAGCACCCTATACCAAGTTACCAGTCCTTATAAGAACTTTTGTGGACCAAGCAGGTTGTGTATTAGTGTTTAGCAGACTGTGCGTCAGTCCCTATACCGCTGAAGGACTGCTGCAGTATAGGGCAGCGGTCAGCAGTAGTGCACGGCAACCCTATGTATTGTGGACCGATAGCGGTCCTTACAGAACAGCAGACTGTACCGCACCCAAGCCTATGTACCGTAGCACCCTAGACAGACCAAGTTACCAGTCCTGATAAAGAGCTTTGTGGAACAAGTGAGTTGTGAATGATTAGCAGACTGCAGCAGAAGGGCAGCAGTCAAGTATAATATTCTTTCTATATTTGGAAGAAAGAATATTATACGTGTACAAGCCTATTACCGTACCACTGATACCAGTCCTGAAAAGAACCTTTGTGGAACTAATAGTAACAGCAAGTCTTTAAAATTATCCTCACTGCCTGACACACTGCTTCCTGCCTGTCCCTATACAAATTGGCAAAAAAGAGTAGGCTGGAACGATTAGCTGGAACAGCTCTTTTGTGGACCTGATAGTAACAGCTAATGATGATGATGATGATGATGATGAAGAAAGACTAATCTGGCTGAGCTGTCCCTAAAATAGCAGCATACAGCGCTCTGTCCCTTTATCTAAACTGACAAAAGAAACTCAGGCTGCTGACCTAACACCTATACCAGTCCTGAAAAGAACTTTTGTGTACCAAATAGCTAGCGTTTTCTCTGTCCCTACTCCACACAGGATCCTTTCCCTACAGTGACAGAAGAAAGAATGTAAAATGGCCACCGGATCGGGTGTATTTATAGGTTAGGGGGAATGTCCAAGTGTCCATGAGCTGTCATGTCTCAATTGGTTGTCCTGTAACACATGATAAACGTGTCACGAAAGGTTAAAGTTCTTGTATACATTAAACACGTAAGTCCGCCGGGGCGAACGACGGAAAAAGGCGTTCGAACCCGCGGACGGCGAAAGTCGGAAATTCGCCGCGAAACGACCGCCGGGCGAACCGTTCGGCCATCACTAAAGGCCAAATGGCTGCTTACATAAGTTGGTGCCCAACCTGGCACTGGGGCTGCTTGCTTAAAAAAAGTTTTCGTAATGGATACGTAGTTCCTCGTGGTATAAGGCGTGCGTTCCACCGAAGGGCAGCCGATGACCAAGGACGACCGGAACTAGACGTAAACGAACGTGACTGGATACCGCCTCAAAGGCGTCAACAGCATCTGGTAAGAAGACATCTATTTTCTTCACAAGTGGGGTGTCTTTTTTATGTCCATAAATTCTTGGTGAAGGGACATTGTTTTATCACGTTATAGAAGATCCCAGCAGTTGTTCTGTTTATGGATTCAGAAGAAGGTTTTCACGGAAAAAAAAACACTGCTTTGGACTTTTGGATTTATACTTATTTATTTATTTGTATTTCCTTTTTTTGGTGTTAGCACCTAATTGGGACTTCACCTATTATTGTTGTTCACCTTATGATGTTTGCAACTTTTTTTTTTTGGTATATTGCAGTTTTTTGTGATATGTTATGTACCATGTTAGATATTTTATGATCACTAGTCTCACATTTTTTATTGTTTGGTATTTGATCTAGCGCCCCTATTATGAGTATATTTTAACATGTTTTTAGGTGATGATCTGGTTGTGGTAGGACAACCTGCGGAGCCATTTACCACTGATAGTGCCCAGAGGCTGATTGGTGACATCATGGCCTGGAATGGCCAGATTGATCGGATGGAGAACCAAATTCTAAACATCCAAAGAGAACTGGTCACTATGAGGCAGGGAATGAAGAACATGATCGATGTTTTAGGGAGAATCTAAGCCCCTTTTCCCTAAAACCCAATCGATAATGTTCTTCATTCCCTTGGAAAAAAGTTTTTAATGTTTTTACAACATTGTTTTTAGAGGCCACATTTTGAAGATGCACACGGTGTGTCAACATGTGCTATGTGCCATCAGAGGATCGCAATGTACGCATTTGGTGTTTGCAAACCCTTCCTCATTCTAGTATGTGAGAGGAAGGGATTGCACACACCAAACACGTCCATTGATCACTCATGATGGTACATAGCACATGTTGACATTACCAATTTTTGGTGTGCATCTTCAAAATTTGGCTTTACCCCTTGTTTTCTGTAAATAGTTAAAAATATGATTTTATTTTTATTTTTTTGGATAATTGTATTTTATATATAGATATATCTATATATTTCTATGTTTACAAAAAAAGAAAAAAAAAAACAAAAAAAAGAAAATTACAAAAAACAAAAAAAAACTAAAAGAAAAATATCTAAAAAAGAGGCACTGGTTGGAATGTGCACTATTAAAAAATAAAAAAAAAGATGTGTGTGTGTGTGTGTGTGTGTGTCTACTTCTTTCAATACTCAATACCAGTTTGGGAAGTCATTTTGTGTTTTCTGTCACAAAGGGCCTTATTTCCTATTGGCAAAAACCACTTTGCTATACAAATGCACTAGGACAGGAATATGCAATTAGTGGAAATCCAGCTGTTGCAGAACTACAAGTCCCATGAAGCATAGCAAGACTGACAGCCACAAGCATGAGACCCAGAGGCATGATTGACTTGTAGTTTTGCACCAGCTGGAGGTTGGCCAATTGCATATCCCTGAATTAGGACAATGTAGGAGACAAGCAACGTGAAAAGCAAACAAGAACCAAACTTAAAAATTTGAACAGACAATACATATTTCAAGAAAAATACATTTTTATTGCTCAGCTGGCATTGGAATAGCCCCCCTACCATTAAAATAGCTGACATAGCGGTCACGCACCTCACGTGCTGTTTGGGGGGCTAAGCCAGGAAGGGCATGATCCAGCCCTGTGAGTTCTCTGAATATTAGTCCGGCCTCAGGCCCAATAGGCTGCAGGTACTGGTTACCTGAAAATTTACGTAGAAAATTGTGCAGAATGCAGCAGCACAGGATCACATAGTTCAGTTTATATTCTGCAAGGTTGATCGCTGTCAGTAACAGACAGAACCGGTAATTAAAAACTCTCCTCTCCGGGGTGAGGGTCCTTTGGGGGAAGGGTTTCATAAGATGGTCACTCAGACCGAACGCTTCATCAGCCAGAAACACAAACGGTAGACCCTCCACATTCTCGGCATCTGGTGGCAAGTCCAGGCCACCAGTGATAAGACGGTGGCAGAACTCGGTCTGCCTAAAGACTCCTCCGTCAGACATCCGGCCGTTCTTCCCCACATCCACATAGAGAAAGTCACATTGTGCCGACACCACCGCCATTAGCACCACACTATGGAACCCCTTATAATTCCAATAGTAGGACCCCGAATGGGGTGGGGGCTCCGCAGTTGGGAAAGTCCCAACGGGCAGCGAATTGGGAAGCCACAGTCTGCCATTCCTGTGGCGTGGAAGGACACTGGGGAGTTAAACACAGGAAAAAAAACAAAATTAGTCATTAAATAAAAACAATTCATAACAAATAAAACTCAAAAACATTTTGGAACAACAGTTAAACAGAAATATTGCAAATTTTTTTCTGCAAAAAAACCCCCAAAAAATAGGCGGACCAATTCACAGATTAATCAGCCCTCTGATGGACCAGGGGACATAAGTTAGGTGGGTAAGTGGGGTGGGGGGACTAATTAATGAGTATCCAATACCTGCAAGCAATTTGATTGGGGTGGGGGACTAATTAATGAGTATACAATACCTGCAAGCAATTTGATTGGGGTGGGGGACTAATTAATGAGTATCCAATACCTCCAAGCAATTTGATTGGGGTGGGGGACTAATTAATGAGTATCCAATACCTCCAAGCAATTTGATTGGGGTGGGGGACTAATTAATGAGTATCCAACACCTGCAACCAATTTGAGTGGGGTGGGGGGACTAATTAATGAGTATCCAATACCTGCAAGCAATTTGATTGGGGGGACTAATTAATGAGTTGACAATCCATATATATCAATCCATATATATCTATATATCTATATCTATATCTATATCTATATCTATACACACACACACACACACACACACACACACACACACACACACACACACACACACACACACGGTGTATACAAAGAGTATACAAAGGGTGGGGGGGGGGCAAGTAAAATAGTACAATGGAGCTGACAATATGAATTATAGAGAAAAACAGTCTCGGCTGTGGGTGTATATGGGGCCCAGGATTGAATGCTGAGGACGTTAGTGAAAGCAAATATGCACGTGGGACACAGAAAGGTAAAAAGCTCAAAAAAAATGACACAAAAAAAACAAAAACAAAAACGCATGCATTCATATAAAGGGGAAATTCACATCATATTCCTGTCATGGATATTAAAAGTCATGATGAAATGAATACAAACATACAATGCATATAACACATTTAATGCAATATTAAAAGAACAAACTTACCTTCATATATTCCTTCTGCAGGACCCGAATAATGGCAGAACAGGTCTCTGGAATAATGATCCCCAGAGCCTGGGGGGAGATGCCTGTCGAGAACTTGAGGTCCTGAAGGCTTCTCCCTGTCGCCAAGTAGCGCAACGTGGCGACGAGCCTCTGCTCCGGAGTGATGGCTTGCCGCATGCAGGTATCCTGCCTGCTGATATAAGGGGTCAGCAAAGCCAGCAGACGGTGAAAAACGGGGTCCGTCATCCTGAGATAATTCCTGAAATCATCAGGATTATTCTCACGGATCTCACGGAGTAAAGGCATAGGTGAGAATTGGTCACGCTGGCGCAACCAATTCTTTGTCCATGAACTCCTCCTCACCCTGTTCACAGACTGGGCTCGGGTCAAAGTATTAACCCCAACATCAAGCCCCAATATAGCACGAACTCGTTCCCGAGTACGTCCACTTTCCATGGCTTTGAAACGATCGGCTGAACAAACAAGCTCAACTGAACGCACTGAAGAACAGCCAGACCTATGAAGAACGACCTGAAACCCAGAAACGAGCAGACCAGAAGCGCCTAATAACAGGTACAACTGATCCACGTGTACCGAAAGACAGATACAAACCTCACAGGTAGACTGCGCCGCAGTGAACGGACAAATTAAGCTGAAGTCTGAAAAGCGTGAATCGTCTCTAACCAAACTTCTACTAACGCAAAGTCAGCAGAAGGAGCCCAAAGGGTGCTTTGCTGTGTCTTCGACTTCCTATTTCTAGTCCCGTCGTACGTGCCGTACGTCATCGCGTACGCTTTCAGCGGACTGTCTGTTCATCGTGTGTGGTCAAGTCCGTTCATGCAAATTTTGAACGGACTGTCTGTCGGATTGTCTGACGAACTTAGTTGGGCAGACAGTCCGCCCGTGTGTACGCGGCCTTAGGCTGAGTGAGCCACTCAACCAAGTCTGGTGCGTCCTTTGACATAATCGCACGCACCTTCTACAATTTGCCACTTTGGCTCAAGCCTATTGCTCCTGCCCTACCTCTACCACCCCTGCGGAAGGGCCTGCCTCATCCTCTGCCTGTCATTTTTTTTAAATGACCCTGTGACAAAAGTCTCTAGAGAAGTGACGTATGTATGTGGAAGAAGGTATATAACACCCCGCTTCAATCTGTCGTTTTTGGGGGCCACTGGCCTATCACACCAGTTATAATACTTTTGTTTTTATTGCGTTTGTCACTTTTTGTACTATCACTGCAGAACCGCTCAGCAGTCACAATCCTCACAGTGGAAATGCACTATACTATGCTTTCTATATGTGCAAGTATTTTATACGTGTATTACACACCTATATACTGCACACCAAATAGTACACCTATAGCAGTCCTTAAAAGGACCTTTGTGGACCTAGTAGCTAGTGATTTGCAGACTGTCCCTCAGTCCCTACACTGATAAAAGACAGCTGCAGAAACGAGCAGTAATATGCAGCACAGCAGTGCACCACAACCCTATATATTGTAAACCTATACCAGTCCTTAAAAGGACCTTTGTGGACCTAGTAGCTAGTTATTTGCAGACTGTCCCTCAGTCCCTACACTGATAAAAGACTGTTGCAGAATAGGGCAGCAGTCAGCAGCAGTGCACCAGCATCATATATACTGTACACCTATACCAGTCCCTAAAAGGACCTTTGTGGACCTAGTAGTAATAGCTAGCTAGTGATTAAACTGACTGTCCCTGCTCCACAAAGCGTCCTGTCCCTACACTGACAAAAGACAGCTGCAATCACCAGCACAGCCCTGCACCACAATCCTATATATTGTACACCTATACCAGTCCTTAAAAGGACCTTTGTGGACCTAGTAGCTAGTGATTTGCAGACTGTCCCTCAGTCCCTACACTGATAAAAGACAGCTGCAAAAACGAGCAGTAATCTGCAGCACAGCAGTGCACCACAACCCCATATATTGTACACCTGTAGCAGTCCTTAAAAGGACCTTTGTGGACCTAGTAGCTAGTGATTTGCAGACTGACCCTCAGTCCCTACACTGATAAAAGACAGCTGCAGAAACGAGCAGTAATCTTCAGCACAGCAGAGCACCACGACCCTATATATTATACACCTATAGCAGTCCTTGAAAGGACCTTTGTGGACCTAGTAGCTAGTGATTTGCAGACTGTCCCTCAGTCCCTACACTGATAAAAGACTGTTGCAGAATAGGGCAGCAGTCAGCAGCAGTGCACCAGCACCCTATATACTGTACACCTATACCTGACCTTAAAAGGACCTTTGTGGACCTAGTAGTAATAGCTAGCTAGTGATTAAACTGACTGTCCCTGCTCCACAAAGCGTCCTGTCCCTACACTGACAAAAGACAGCTGCAATCACCAGCACAGCAGTGCACTGAACCCTATATACTGTACTAACCTATACCAGTCCTTAAAAGGACTTTTGTGGACCTAATAGCTAGTGTTTTGTTTCACTACAGTCTCTCCCTGCTCCACACAGCGTCCTGTCCCTACACTGACATAAGACAGAATGTAAAATGGCCACCAGATCAGGTCTATTTATAAGGTAGGGGGAATGTCCAATTGTCCATGTGCTGAAATGTCCCAATTGGCTGTCTTTTACCCCATGATGGATGTGTCATCATGGGTCAAAGTTTTTTTTACACTGTAAACGCAAATGTCCACCAGGCGAACAGCGCCAATAGTCCGCCGGTTTGACGAATCGTGAACACTCAAAATTTGCTGCATACCGACCGCCGGGCGAACCGCAAGGCCATCCCTAATCGAAAAGCGCCTTCTCTTTGTGATTGTTTAGCACCTGGAGTTGTTGATCCACCTAAAATGGTGGACAATAGGCTATTTAGCTTTTTGTCAGATTTTTATGCACGTGGCAGATGTGCAAGGATTGCCAGTAAAAACATCAGAAAGCGGAAAGATTTTGTTTCTACCGTTAAAGGCAAATAGTATCAGATTGAGAGTTTGATCACGTACACATCAGTTGGAGTAGTTTATATGCTTGAGTGCAACTGTGGGTTACAGTATGTAGGTCGCACTTCTAGAGCATTACATGTAAGGGTCGGTGAGCATATTAATAATGTTAAAAGGGGTTCCGAGACTCAGTGTATCTAGGCACTTTAGAATGTGTCACAATAGGGACGCTAAATGCTTGAAGTGTTGGGGTATCAATAAGGTCCCTAGAATCTGAGAAGCTGAGTCGCTGGGAATCCTATTGGATGGTTATGTTGCCTGCAGGGCTGAATGTAGATTTTGACCTCAACTGTTTTATCTCCAATAGATAGGTTACCTCTGTATATTTTACTCTCCATGGATTAGTGATCTCTGTATTTTTGTATATAATATTTATGGTATTGTCTACCAATAGGATAGTTGTGGACTGATGTCATTATCATTATTCTATTTTCAGTGTATTGCTAATTGACTTGTATCACAATGTTTATCTTTGGTGTATTGTGGGTAGTGTGCCCCTTTAATATGGGATGTTTTTTCACTTTGGTTTTATTAGCACGGTCCTCTCTTATTATTAATTTATTTTGCATTTAAGAGAAATGATTGCTCCCTATATGCAATTTTATATATGTAGTGCTAGTTGAATATTTTTAATTTCTGCCACTCTATGTCCGTATTATTGTAAACCCTAGTCAGCAGGTTTAAGAGGTACTTTTATGTGAAACAAGCGGCGATTTGTCTGATTGGCTAATTGAGGGTTGCTATGACTATTTATAAACAAAGTGGGCCATTTGCCTGCATCCTTCCCCTACGGACGTAACCCGTACGGAGGTTGGGTGTCACGTATGACGTCATCTGCGGCCATCTTGTTGGTTTGACAAATACATTCCATGCTTATATACGTCAGCACTCGAAACTGAGTGCGGTTTAATGTAAGTGCACATTCGTTACTTATTTTTTACTAATAAACATTTAAACAGAGAGCATTAGATCAGTCTGTTCTCTCTTATACATGTGATTGAATTGCCCATTGACTTTGATCTGAGGATGGTATTGGGAATGAGGATCTGTGTGTCCAGCGATCTATACACTGCATAGTTACCTGTTTCAGGTCAAACGTTGGAGTTGAGAGGCCATCTTTATTTGTGGTGGAGGGATCACAGTCACCGGACCTACCATTCTTTATTGTGTTTCACCACACCAATCAGTTTATATTATCTCCACGAGCACCAGTTGGGACTGCTTTTATTTACTGATTATGGACATTTAACCACTTAAGCCCCGGACCAATTGTCAGCCTAAGGACCAGAGGTCTTTTTACAATTTTGCACTGCACTGCTTTAACTAGTAATTGCGCAGTCATGCAATGTTGTACCCAAACGAAATTTGCGTCCCTTTCTTCCCACAAATAGAGCTTTCTTTTGATGGTATTTGATTGCATCTGCGATTTTTATTTTATACGATATAAAAGGAAAGACTGAAAATTTTGAAAAAAAAATATATTTTCTACTTTTTGTTATAAGAAAAATCGAATAAACTAAATTTTAGTCATACATTTAGACCAAAATGTATTCAGCATCATGTCTTTAGTAAAAAAAATGTCAATAAGCGTATATTTATTGTTTTGCGCAAAAGTTATAGCGCCTACAAACTAGAGTACATTTTCTGGAATTTACACAGCTTTTAATTTATGACTAATTTGTTGAGGTGCTAAAATGGCAGGGCAGTACAAACCCCCCCCCCCCCCCCCCCCGAAATGACCCCATTTTGGAAAGTAGACACGCTAAGGAAATTGCTGAGGGGCATGTTGAGCCCATTGAATATTTTTTTTTTGTCCCAAGTGATTGAATAATGACACAAAAAAAAAAAAAAGTTTACAAAAAGTTGTCACTAAATTATATATTGCTCACACATGCCATAGTTATATGTGGAATTGCACCCCAAAATATATTCTGCTGCTTCTCCTGAGTACAGGGATACCACATATGTGGGACTTTTTGGGAGTCTAGCCACGTACGGCATCCCGAAAACCAATCACTGCCTTCAGGATTTCTAAAGCCGTGTACACACGAGCGGACTGAACTCCGAAGGAGTTTCCGCTGGAGTTCCGCCGGCGTTCCGCCGGAGTTCCGACAGAGTTCCGTGGAAACAGACTTGCCTACACATGATCACAACAAAGTTCGCCCGTCTGGTACGCGGTGACGTACACCAGGTCTGACGAGACTATAAAACGGAAGTTCAATACCAAGTGCGCCACCCTTTGGGCTCCTTCTGCTAATTTTGTGTTTACCTCGTGTTAGCAGAAGTTTGGTGAGAGACGATTCACGCTTTTCAGACTCGTATTTTTCAGATCGTTTAACTGCTTTTCAGTCTGTGCTTGTGAGGTTTGTATCTGTTTTTAGTGCGTGTAGTCAGTTCGTCTCTGTATTTTGCAGTGCGATCTGCTGCGCTCGTTGCTGACTTTCAGCTCGCTCTTCGCAGGCCTTGCTGTTCTTCAGTGCCTTCTGTTAAGTTCATTCTGACAAGCCGACCATTTTGAAGCCATGTTGCGTGTACGTACTCATCGTCGAGTTCGTGCTTTGCTTGGGCTTGGTGTTGCAGTTCATTCTTCAACCCAAGACCAGTCCGTGAACAGGGTGGGGAGGAGTTCATGGACGAAGAAATGGTTACTCCAGCGTGACCAGTTCTCTCACATGCCTTTGCTTTGTGAGATCCGGGAGAATAATCCTGATGATTTCAGGAATTATCTCCGGATGATGGACCCCGTTTTTCACCATCTGCTGGCTTTGATGACCCCTTATATCAGCAGGCAGGATACCTGCATGCGGCAAGCCATCACTCCGGAGCAGAGGCTCATCGCCACGTTGCGCTACTTGGCGACAGGGAGAAGCCTTCAGGACCTCAAGTTCTCCACAGGCATCTTCCCCCAGGCTCTGGGGATCATTATTCCAGAGACCTGTTCTGCCATCATTCAGGTCCTGCAGGAGGACTATATTAAGGTAAGATTTATCATTTAACATCACATTTTATTGTCTTTAATGTTTGCTAATGTATTGTATTTCTTTCCTCAATCTCTAATTACCATGATTGCAATATGCTGTGAATGTCCCCTTTGTCCTCATGCATGCTGTAACCTTTTAATGCTCCTTTTTTGTCTTTCATGCATATTTGCCTTCATTAAACCTCACCAACATGCTATGGTGGGCCCATATCCACCTAGTCTAGTCACTTAAAATGTCTTTTGTTAGCTCCATTGTATTGCTTTATTCTAAAAACAAACCTTTAATATTATTCCAAATGGTCTGTGTGTCCTTAACTGAATCCCCCCCCCCCCCCCCCCTTAATATAATTCCAAATAGTCTGTGTGTCCTTAAATTAATGTTGAATTATATATTGTATTTTTAAACCACTTCAGCCCTGGAATGATTTTCCCCCTTCCTGACCATCAGCACTTTTGGCGATTTGGCAGTGCGTTGCTTGAATTGACAATTGTGCGTCCTTGTAACATGGCTCCTCTAGTAAATTATCGTCATTTTATTAGCACAAATAGAGGTTTTATTTGGTTGTCTTTGATCACCTCTGCTTTTTTTGTTTTGGCGATTAACCACCAACAAAACCAAACCCCATTTTTCTAAATATGCATTATTTTTCAGTTTTCGCTATAAGAAATATACCCCCAAAAATATATTAACCAGAATTTTTTTAACATCATTTTATGCTGATACGTATTCTTAAACAAATTTGGTGATAAAATGAATCGCAATAAGCGTTTATTGATTGGTTTGTGCAAAAGTTATAGCGTATACAAAATATGGTCTAGTTTGATGGCATTTTTAATGTTCCAATTTTTGGAACTAGTAATGGCGGTGATCACCGAATTTTATTGTGACTGCCACATTATGGCGGACACATTGGACAATTTCCATACATTTTTGGGACCATTGTCATTAATACAGCGATCAATGCTTGAAAATTGTATTGATTACTGTAAAAATTTCACATGCAGTGAAGGTGTTAACCACAAGGGGGCAGAGGAATGGTTAAGTGTGTTCTGGGGGAGTGTTTATAACTGTCTGGGGGATGGGCTAGCAGTGACATGACCCTGATCACTGCTCCCGATGACAGGGAGAAGACGATCAGTGTCCTGTCACTAGGCAGAAGCGGGAGATGCTGTTTACACCGGCATCTCCCCGTTCTTCAGCTCTGTGTGTATCCTAGCAGGAATCGAGTCCGCGTGTTCCACAACATGGTCATGGAGCTTGCGGCAGGCGTGCGTGCATTTCAAAGTAATGTATGGGATGTTAATTTGCCGAGCCAAGCCATTCTGCCAACATATATTTGCCGACAGCAATTGCCAAGTGGTTAAATAAGCTTTTATTAAAAACGTTAGACTGATGTTGTTAAAGAATGTTTTTGTTGTAATGTACAATGTTTAATGCGCAAAAGTACTTATTTTGTTTTTTTCTGCTTTGCCTCCCCAGTTTCCTTCATCGCCATCGTGCCACCACCCCATTCGGGGTCATACTATTACTTTTATACATACTATTACAACTATAAGGGGTTTCATAGTATTGTGTTAATGGCGGTGGTGTCGGCACAATATGAATTTATGTATGTGGACGTGGGGAAGAACGGCCTGATGTCGGATGGAGGAGTCTTCGCCCAGACGGAGTTCTACCAGTGTTTACAGACAGGTGGCCTGGGATTGCCACCTGATACAGATAATGTGGAAGGACTCCCCTTCGTCTTCATAGCTGATGAAGCTTTCAGTCTGGGCGAGCACGTGATGAGGCCATTCCCCCAAGGAACCCTCACCCCGGAGAGGAGGGTTTTTAACTACCGGCTGGCCAGAGCGAGAAGCATTGTGGAAAATGCCTTTGGAATAATGGCCAGCCGGTTCCACGTTTTTCTATCTCCCATACACATGGCGGAATACAAACTTAATCATCTTGTCCTTACATGTTGCATCTTGCACAATTATTTAAATAAGAACTCTTCGAATTATATATCTTCATTTGGGCCTGAGGCTGGACTTGTTTGCGAAAATATGACAGGCCTGGATACTGGCCATACTGGCTTGGCCCCCCCAAAGTGCCCGTGAGGTTCGGGAAAAATATGTGATTTATTTTAACGGTAGGGGGGCCATTGCAATGCCACACAATGTTTAATTTTTCAAAATAAAAATAAAAAAAGAAGATAAAATCAGGAAATGTTTTTCTTGCTTGCTTTTTGTTTGGGCTGTCTCCTATGTTCTCCTAGTGCACTTGTAGTGCCAAGTGTATTTTCATTTATTATATAAGGCCCATTGTCACTCGAAACACAAAATCACTTTTACAAAACTGGTATTGAGCTTTGAAAGAAGACGCCACACAATTGTTGATTATTCCAATTTTTTATTTGGCCACATTCACATGTGCCTTTTAATATTTCTATGTAAAATATCTCTTTTTGGTATAACAAAATTTTTTTGATTTTAAAAACATTTTAATAGCAATTTTTTATTTTATTTTTTTACTTTTTTATATTTTTTTTTTTTTTTTTACTTTTTTTTGGATTTTTAGAAAAAAATTGTTAAAATGGAACAATCAGCCACAATCTTTTGAAGTTTGGACGTTCCAATCTTAATAAAAACAACGGAAATGAAGAACATGATCGATATTCTGGAGAAACAGATTATATTCTCCCCAAAATATCGATCATGTTCTTCATTTCCTGCTGCATATTGTCAAGCCGATTCTTCATGAGATCCAGGCTAGATCGCATGGCATCTATTTCCCCATTCCAGCCCATTATCTGGCCAATCAGCCTTTGCACGCTGTCACTGGAAAATGGGGCCCTTTCCACAACCAAAACATCACCTACAATAGATGATAAAAAATGTTTGAAAAAATATGCAGTCATACATGGATTAAATTAAGCTGGGGTGTCAGACACTCACCTGGTGGGGTGCCCATCTCCCCTACTTCCTCCACCTCTCCTTCCTCCACATCCTCGGGGGGGGGGGGGGCACTGGTGCTTGCAAATGGGTCCCTTTCCCCAACCAGAACATCACCTAAAATAGATGTAAAAACATGTGTTTAGAAATATGCAGGCATACATCGATTACCTGAAGCTGTGGTGTCAGACACTCACCTGGTGGGGTGCCCATCTCCTCTACTTCCTCCACCTCTCCTTCCTCCACATGCACATCCACGGGGGGGATGGGGCTAACCTCACATTCATGCTGGCAAGGTCGGCGGTCCCTGGGATCCTGCTTTGTGAGTCTTTTCTCCCCTATGAGAATTAAACAAAACAAAAGGTATACTTAGCACACAGATATTTGAGGCCAGAACTAGGAAGATGAAACATTGATTAGAAGTGTTGTACAATTGTCTGTTTAAGAAGAGATGCAAAAGTTGAAGACATGCTTAATAAATTCACTTTGCAAACAACTACAATACTTACCTTTTTGGGCCAAGTTTCACAGATGCCCTCCCCCCCCCAGGTATACCAAGGAACCCCTGTGTGGTTTACCCTAATAAATGTTCTCTGGTGTCCCACACTTTTGCTCATGAGTGCAGATGTGTTAACCAGCTGCCAAGTGTCCTCTCCTTCAATTCCACTGAATGTTGTTTTCTAGTCATTGTAGTTCAAACACATCTAAACAACAATGCCCTAATCTTTTTTTTATTAAGACAAATTACCAAGAAAAAAATTGATGATTAAACCCTGTATCATAAACGATGTTTCACACGAACAACGAACAAGGGTTTGTTATGAACGATACGATTACTGTATCCACCAACATGAAAGCAGCAATTTTACATTGTACAAAGGTAAAGAAAAGCATATGGATCAGTATGCAATAATCATAATAGGAACACACGACAAGTACTTACTTTTTTTCAGAACTTTCTTTATTCTTCTGTACTGATCCGGCTCCCTCAATTTAAGGTCGGACCACCGTTTCCTCAATTGGTATTTTGACCGTCGTACCCCAAAAAGATTGTGCAGGGTCTTTTACAACTTTGGCCATGATTCTGGCCTTGCGCAAGTTCGGATGGGTGTATGGTCCATGCTTCCCATCATAAGCCTTACTTCGCAAGATTGCCACCACCTCCACCATCTCTTCAAAGGCCATATTGGAGGCCTTAAATCTCCTCTTCCCGGATCGGGACGTTTGTGGCTCCGGGGATTCGTGACTACTGGAGTCATTAATATGAAGCACCTGTTGTGTTTCCGCCATGTTTCTCCTACTGCGCACTGTAGAGAAAAAGGGGCGGGAAATATTTGTGGAAAAGAACGTCATGGGCGGGCACCGCAGGTGGAGTTCACGCATGCGCACTGTATATAACGCTAACATGCACATGTCGTACGTGCTTACGTACGCTATGTGCGCACAAAAGGGCGGGAAAAAAGAGTTGACCAAAAGAATGTCATGGGCGGGCAACGCAGGCGTGGTTTTACGCATGCGCACTGTATATAACGCCAACATGCACATGTCGTACGTGCTTACGTACGTTATGTGCGCACAAATGGGCGGGAAAAAATTGCTGACCAAAAGAACGTCATGGGCGGGCAACGCAGGCGGGGTTTTATGCGTGCGCACTGTATATAACGCCAACATGCACATGTTGTACGTGCGAGGAGAAAATAGGAACGGAAGTTGTGAGCAAGGAAAACAAAGGTAAGTTAAAAAAAAACTCCCAAAATCAGTGGCATATACTGCTTATAGATTGAGATCTATATTGGGCTAAGATTAGGAGAGTCTGGGCTAACATTATTGTTTTTGTCTTGTGTATTGTCTTTCAGAAAAATGAATAATAAGACATTTAAAGATCCCGAATTCTTGAGCCTATTTATAGATAAGTACAAGGAGCTGAAAAATCTGTGGGAAGTAAAGCACAGTGCTTACTATAATAAACAAGTAAGGAAGGCAATGTTGGAGAGACTTCTGGCATTTGTGCAGACTTGGATCCCAGAGGCAAACTTGGACTTTCTGGAAAAGAAAATTGGCATATTGAGAAATATGTACAGAAAGGAGCATAATAAAATCATTAAATCCTTGAGATCAGGAGCATCCGCAGATGCTGTATATGTACCCAGGCTGTGGTACTTTGACAAACTCCGTTTTCTTGACGACCAGAGTGAGGCCAGGGAATCGCTTTCAACCCTTCCCTCCACCCTTCCCTGCAGCATTCCCTCCACCCTTCCCTCCACCCCAGCAGAGGCTGATGAGCAACCTGCGCCTTCCATACTGGAAGAAGCAGATGCACCCAGCTTGAGCCAGGTATATTGTTACAATAAATATTTATTGTCATAATATTAATAATGTTAACTAGATGTTATAATTTAAACAATATTATTGATGTTACAAAAAAAATGATTTAGACATATCAATTTACAGTAGTGGCCAAAAATGTTTGTCACCAGCAGAAACAATAAATACTGGGGTCATAATGATACTCTTTTATATGTATTAACAGAATTTTAAAGCCATGAGCTGAAAAATGTTTATGATTGATCAACAAAAAACTAAAACTATGTCCCTTTTTTATACACAGGATGAGCTCAGCCAGGAGGAAGTTGTGGAAAGTGGCAGGCAGGAGGAGGCTGGGCCCACTGTCAGCCAGGAGGTGGCCAGGCCCAGTTAGAGCCTCACCCAGTCGCAGGTGCCTCCCCTCCGTCTTCAGGCAAAAGGGCCCAAGAAGGGGACGGTCACACAGGAGGAATCACTGCGCCTCATTAGAGAGGCTACAAATGTCCTAAGGAGCCCCCCCGAAGCTAAAGAGGCCTATGGCTGCTATATAGCCAGCCGGTTGCAGCAATTAGAGAGGGGCCAACGCCTCCAATGTGAGCGACTCATTTTCTCGGCCTTTCAGGAGGGGCTGAGTGGCGAGTTAACTGCCACAAGCAATCTTGGATCAAGTTCCTCCTGTTCCTCCTACTCCTCCTGCCACAAGTACACCACCAGAGACACAGCCTCACAGGAAGGCTGCAGGGAAGTCTGCAGGGAAGGGTGCAGTGAAGGGTGGAGCGAAGAGAAGAAAGTGATGACCTGGCTTCAGTCTGGTCTGACCAAAGACGCTGTTGTACCACAGCCTGGGGACATATATACCATCTGCTGCTGCTCTTGATCTCTGGGATTCATGGACCAGATTGTGCTCCCCATATATATATATATATATATATATATATATATATATATATATATATGTGTGTACTTCTCAATATCCCAATTTTCTTTTCCACAGACTTTAATGTTTGCCCTGGGGCCAAAAGGCTACACAAATTGCTCGAGTTTCTCCAGTGTTGCCTTCATCTTTATTTTTTTAACCAGAATAAATGGATATTTTATTTTGAAAATATACTTGCCTATGTGTTTTTAGTCAAATACATTCCTAAAAGACAATGTGAAATGAACAAGGGACACCAACCTCCTTGAGGTTCCAAAAAAAAAAAAATAATGTTATTGTGGTAACTTGGCACCAAAATAAAAATAAAAAGGTTATTGTGGTAATGACACACAAAAAATAAAAAGGTTATTGTGGTAATGACACACAAAAAATAAAAAGGTTATTGTGGTAATGACACAAAAAAAAAAATCAAAAGAAAAAGTTTTTTTGTGTTAACTTGACAGAATAATTAAATATGGAGATCACTAGAAAATAATTTTGAAATAATTATACTAAAAATATGGATGAAAAAAAAAAAAAAAGAGGACTGCCAAAAAATATTTTAAAATACATTATTACTGAGATGGGGCTTTAAACTAAAAACAATATAATTCATGAGATCAGGACAAATAAATAATTCAGAAATGTGTTTGTGAGAACTCTGTGTGAGTGAATATGAGCAGCAAAGCAACTTCATTCTTCTAGCATTATAAAGAAGATGCGCTGCATTTAAACGAGCACAGAATTTGCAGCATG
Source organism: Lithobates pipiens (assembly GCF_037356315.1). Classification (NCBI taxonomy): domain Eukaryota; kingdom Metazoa; phylum Chordata; class Amphibia; order Anura; family Ranidae; genus Lithobates; species Lithobates pipiens. The sequence goes on from NW_027507785.1 coordinate 156,760,779, forward strand.
GCGAATGTGCTACTTCCAATACGAACTGGAGTTTTACAAGACTGAGCACTTCCGTCTTGTACTTGCTTCAGAGCATGCGTCGTTTTTGGTCTGTCGGAACAGCATACAGATGAGCGGATTTCTACTTCGGAACTGGGTCCGGCGGAGTTCCGGCGGAAAAATTTGAAACATGTTCCATTTCTAAAGTCTGTTGGATTTTTGAAATGCAAAAGTCCGCTGCAGCCCACACACGATCGAATGGTCCGTCCGGAATCGTTCCGTCGGACTTTTGATGTCGAAAAGTCCGCTCGTCTGTATGGAATGTGTGTGTTTGGAAAGCAGACACCCCAAGCTATTTACTGAGAGGCATGTTGAGTCCATGAAATATTTTATATTTTGCCACAAGTTGCGGGAATATTACAACTTTTTTTTTTGCACAAAGTTGTCACTAAATTATATATTGCTCACACATGCTATGGGCATACGTGAAATTACACCCCAAAATTCTGCTGCTTCTCCCGAGTACGGGGATACCACATGTGGGGGACTTTTTGGGAGCCTAGCCACGTACGGGACCCCGAAAACAAAGCACCGCCTTCAGGATTTAAATATAAAACGCTACCAAAAAAAAAACTGTTAGCGATCGCAGGGATCAGGCCTGACTCTGCGAACGCTGCAGTTATGTGTTTAGTGTTTTGTAAGTGACAGTGATCAATCGATACTGCACTTGGGTGGGCTGGGCGGAGGGGCAAAACTCAGGTGCTAGCAGGTATCTGGGCTGATCCCGCTAACAATGCGTTTTTTTGGAACCCTAAACTGCTGGGGATGCTAGTATAGATCTGATCAGATCAGATATTGATCTGTTCAGATACTATACCCCTACGGGAGGTTTATGCTTTGCACGTGGGTGTTAGCGGTACTGGCACTAACCTAGCACTGCCTGGGGTGACGCAGACCCTGACCCTAAAACCTAATTGATATCACCCGCCGGGTGATCAGGGGGTTAAACCTTTATTGGGTAATAAATGGTGGGTGCCCTGATGCTATAAAAAGCAAACTAACTAACCAGAGTCACCCGTAACACTTATACAGTGATCCCTGGTGAAAGGGTTAACTAGGGGCAATCAGGGTGTTAAAATCTTTATTATTAGGTAGTATATGGGGGTCCCTGACGCTATAAAAAAACCTGACGGGGAACCTAAATAACTAACTGGCTAACCAGCGTCACCAGTGACACTTATACAGTGATCGCTGGTGAAAGGGTTAACTCTAGGTACATTCAGGGGGTTAAAATCTTTATTGGGTAGTATATGGGGGTACCTAACGCTATAAAAACCTGGCGGTGAACATAAAAAATAACTAGCTACCTACCGGCACCAGTGACACTAATGCAGCGATCAGAAAAACAATTGCTTAGTGACACTGGCAAAAGGGGGAGAAAGGGTTAACTAGGGGAAATCAGGGGGTTAAAACCTTTATTGAGTAGTATATGGGGTTACCTAATGCTATAAAAACCTGGCGGTGAACCTAAAAAAATAACTAGCTACCTAGCGGCACCAGTGACACTAATGCAGCGATCAGAAAACGATTGCTTAGTGACACTGGCAAAAGGGGGTGAAAGGGTTAACTCTAGGGGCAATCAGGGGGTTAAACCTTTATTATGGGGGGGTAGGGGGCTACCCTGGACCTAACACTAACTGCCCTGATAGTTTTTACTGTCACAACTGACACTAAATGCAGTGATCAGTAAATAAATCATCACTGCAATCAGTGACACTGTGACTGGGAGGGGGGGGGGCGATCGGGGGGTGATTTGTGTGCCTATCTGTACCTACGTGTCAGTGTAGTGTTGGCGTACTTACTATCTCTGCTCTCCTCACAGTCCGGTCAAAAAGACAGCCCCGAGGAGAGTGACATCACTTCCTCCCTGCCTGTGTTTACACTACACAGGCGGGGGAAGCTTCTCATTCGCCAGGAGCGATCGAGAGGGAATGGCCAGATACCAACCGCCATCCCCTCATCCCGGATCGCTCCTGAAGCGAAACGGACCGCCGCAGCCAGCGGGTGGGGGTCCGATCGGAAGGCATGTACGTGCTTGTGCCTGTCGGTGCCATTGTGCCGACGTACATCTTCACGCGGCGGTCCTTACGTGGTTAATGAATTGCGCAGCACTGTTTCTATTTTATGCTTATTTGGGGTATTGATTGAAGTAACCTTGAGTTTCTGCTGGCAGTTCAACTTTTATTCATATTTGTATGTGTCAGAGCTGAATATTTTCCCATCTTTCTGATATATATTCTTTTACATATTTTTGGTAAAAAAAAAATAAAATAAAAAATCGCAATAAGCGTGTATTGATTGGTTTGTGCAAAAGTTCTAGCGTCTACAAAATAGGGGATTTATTATGGCATTTTTATTATTTTTTTTTTTTACTAGTAATGGCAGCGATCTGCGATTTTTAGTCAGACTGCGATATTGCGGCGGCAGATCGGACACTTTTGAAACTTATTGGGACCATTGACATTTACACAGCGATCAGACCCCTTTCACACCACACCGCCCATTGCGTCGGCGGTAAAACGCCACTACTTTTAGCGGCCTTTTACCGCCGGATTTGCGGCGGATTTGCAGCGCATTTTGGGCGCTAGCGGGACGCTTTTACCCCCCCGCTAGCAGCCGTAAAAGGGTTAAAACCGCCAGCAATACGCCATTTCAATGGGGAGCAGCGGTGGAAGAGCGGTAAACACACCGCTCCTTCACCGCTCCAAAGAAGCTGCTGGCAGGACTTTTTTCTGGCGTCCTGCCAGCGCACCGCTGTAGTGTGAAAGCCCTCGGGGCTTTCACACTACACACAATGGTGCAGCTTCATTAGGGCGTATTGCAGGCACTATTTCTAACGCTATAACGCCTGCAAAACGCCCTGGTGTGAAAGGGGTGTCAGAGCTAAACATAGTCACTGATTACTGTATAAATGTCGCTGGCAGGGAAGGGGTTAACACTAGGGAGCCATCAATGGGTTAACTGTAGGGAGTGTTTCTAACTTTGGGGGGATGGGACTGCCTGGGGAGAAAACCAATCACTGTTCCTAAAAAGTAGGAACAGGAGATCTGTCTTCATCTATCTTCTTCTTTCCTCCCCTGACAGAATGGAGATCTGTCTATTTACATTGACAGATCTTCATTTTGTCTCTGTCAGGAGCGATCAGCGCACACCCCCTTCAGCTTCAGCTTAAAGTGGCTGACATACAGTTATTGCGCTTTGCCCGGGGGAGCCAACCTGCCACAGTATAACTGCACTGGCTGGTCCTTGAGTGGTTAAGGGGAGCGTGGCAGGGGGTGTGTCTTATGCCTACATACTTTTGCTAATAGATGGGAGGTATCAAACAGTAATCTGTGAAATGAGGCCTTTTGAAACTCTGGCATTTAAATTTGTACAGGAATAAATCAATAGGCTAGTTTGTATGTGTGCAATAATAGCAAAACAAAGTGGTTGTAAAGGCAGAAGGTTTTTCTTTGACCTTATTGCATTCTATACAGTAAGGTAAAAAACTTTCTGCATGCAGCACCCCTCACTACCCCTCCTAAATACTTACGGTACCTGAGCTTAATCTCCATCTAGTGATGAGCCGAGGCTCTCGCCCTCCTCACTGGCTTAGATACACTTTCGATCACAGACAGTGACAAGGGAGCAAGAGGTGGAACTGAACACTCCTTTGTGTGTCTTATGGACACACAAAATGGGGCATAGGAATGTAGTGCAGGTGTTTTTGCCACCTAAATTACCATATGAATAGTGTGATGGTTATAAGTTAGAGAATGGCTCCCTCTAGTGTTTTCTTTGCATTATTGTTGTCAGGACTTTTTTTGGCTTTTACGATAACCATCTCCAGTGCATTGTGGGGTATATAGTATATGAGGAAGTGACTCATATGGAAACTACCAGTCAAGGAACTACCTACCCAAAATACTCACTTACCTACCCGCAAAGCAAAAGAACTGCATGCTGGGTAGGGAAATAAAAGGACAGCGCGGCTATGTTTTGCGCTCTTCTTCCCAGGACATGAGACCTGCCAGCAGGGACCTGTGTGGGTGTGATCGGAGGAGCCGCAGCCTGCTTGGTGCAGAGTGGACCTGAAGCCTCAGGAGAGGTATCGTATACAGTGTGCTAGAGCAGCGTGTGATCGGATTGGAGGATCCAGGATACCGGAAAGAGTTCAGCAACACATTCATCAGTCATCTGACGAAGAGGTTCAGTGTACAGAGCCAACTTGGAGCTGGACTGAGATCACAGAAGGGAGCAGCACGATTGTTCTGGCCCAGTGTGATGAGAGGGCTATTGCCCAAGATTTATACATTACTGTGTCACTTTGCAAACTAGTTCAGAGGATTACTGAGACCTGTAGTTCTACAGAGCGGTCTCACTGGTACAGGCTGTGTCCATCCAGGCCTGAAAGTTTTCCTTCATAGAACACAGAGTGTACGGTTGCACCCTTCATAGAGGAAGAAGTTTACATGTTTTTCACATAATCAAGTTCACGGTTTATCTACCACTGTCATCTTGTTCTAACATTTGCTTATTCACTGGAGTACAAATACTGCAGTATAATAAGGCTAGTTGAAGAAAGAAGAACAAAGACTTTGCCATTCACTATAAAGCGCTTATTACTTTTCCTACAAACACACACTCTAAGGACTGCAGTACAACCTAGGGGGAGCCCTTGAGCATATATACTGTATTGTATTGTTACTTAGTGTTGTATAGTATACAGCAGGTTAGGAGTGTGTTTGCGTGGCTGCATTGGAAGTGGAAAAGTGCCCAGTGTCACGGTTTTTCGACCCTGAGCATCGGTCCTACTTTGGGACACACCCGCATGCGTTACTCATGTGACCTTTGAATCTGAATATTTACATGCACTTTATTATTGTTTTAACCCCGTGTACCCAAATCATTGTTGTATTTACTACCCTAAACCAGCTTTCAGTAAACTTGTTCCTTGCTATTGTGTTTCACACCAGCACTATTACACAGCTGTGTCAAGTGGGTTGAGCCAATTCTTTGGGGGTGGAGAAGTAGAGTGCAGGCCCAATTAATTACCAGCAGCTCCTTTGGGGTAAGTGCTATACGTGGGGGCTCGGCCGGGATCCTGTTACTCTGCAATCAAGTCAATCAAAAGGGCAACTCTCTTGGCACCAGTATGGACCCGTCACTGTGGTCCAGTGGTGCGAATCAGAAAAAGAACAGGTCAGCCAGGTTGTGAAGTCATTGTCCCCAGATAGGAAGGCCTGGGTGATTGCTGTCAGACCAGATAGAGGGACCTCTCGCACTTATGCACTACTGGAATGTAGAAAGGGATTTCCTGAAAAGTTCAAAGGCCCGAGTGTGCAGCTAGCTGACAGAACCAAGTTTTACCTGACTGTCAGGAAAGGTTCCCTCCATTGGTAATATCGATCATTTAGCATGCAGTACTGAGATCCATCAGCAGGTGTCTCCTGGCAGTTTGTAGCTGCCAGAAGAGCTTTTCCCTGCTGGAATTTTGTCATCTTTGGGCCACAGTACTGGCGTCCACCAGCGGAGGGATCCTGGCAGTGTGGAGCAGGTATTACCTTCTGCAATCAGGCATCATATGACTTTGATAGCAACTATAGTATAAATACCCTGCAAGTGCACACACACTTTTCCCTGGTATTGTCCTTGTGCCTTGACCTGCAGCCTGTTTATCTGTGAGCCTGAGCCTGATCCTGAACCCTGATTCTTGATTCCTGATTCCTGTATCCTGAACCTGTTTCTTTCTGTTCCTTTATCCTTGGATCCTTGCCCTGCAGCCTTATTACTTCCATCTTGTTTCCCTGTCTGTTTACTCCTGGCCCCCCATCTGCTGATTTCCTGTTTATGACCCTGGCCTGGCTTGACTACGATTCTGGTATTCCCTTTTGCTATATATGCTGGTTGGTTTATTATCACTGTTTGGTTGTTCAGTTTGTTCACTCCGTATTGGTTGTGTGTTCACATTTATATGTATTTAATTGAATAATAAATTTACTTACTAATTTAGTGAACTTATTTATGTCTGGTTCACTCTGTCATAGTCACACAGTTCTGGTCACATAGTTACCGTATTTATCGGCATATCACACGCGCCAACGTATAACATGCACCCCAAGTTTAGGAGGGAATTTAAGGAAAAAAACTTAAATTTAAATGCCCATCAATGCAGCCTTATCAGTGTCATTTGCAGCCTTCCATTGCAGCCTTGTCAGTCATTTGCAGCCTTGTCAGTCATTTGCAGCCTTCCATTGCAGCCTTGTCAATCACTTGCATCCTTGCATTTAGCCTGGTCAATCACTTGCAGCATTGCATTTAGACTTGTCAGTCACTTGCAGCCTTGCATTTAGCATTGTCAGTCACTTGCAGCCTTGTATTTAGCCTTGTTAGTCACTTGCAGCCTTGCATTTAGCCTTGTCAGTCATTTGCAGTCTTGTCTATGGCTTTGCCATTTAAAAAAATGGCCCCGCCGAGATACAGAGCGGATGTCCTGTGTATCTCAGTGGTGCTCGGTAGTTCTCGAGCGCTCTCGGCGGCTTTCGGCTATTTTCAGCCGCACTCGGCCGTTCTCGGTGGCTTTCCATTTCCTGAAAACAGCCGAGAACGGCCAAAAATAGCCGAGAACGGCCGAAGATAGCCGAAAATGGCCGAGTGTGTCCAAAAATACCCCAAAGCCGGATAGAGAGGATCAGCATATAACACGCACCCCTGATTTCCCCCCTTATTTTAAGGGGGAAAAAGTGCGTGTTATGCGCCGATAAATACGGTACATAGTTACTAAGGTTGAATAAAGACACCAGTCCATCCAGACTGAGTGTCTACAATTGTCCCTATCCCTGTACATTGCACACTCACATTGGTCCCTACCCTCAAGGAGCCCACGATCCAAGGTCCCATTCATATACCAGGGCCAATTTTGGACAGAAGCCAATTAACCTACCTGCATGTCTTTGGAGTGTGTGAGGAAACCGGAGTACCCAGATGAAACCCAAGCAGGCACAGGGAGAACATGCAATCTCCATGCTGGTAGTGCCGTAGTTGGGATTCGAACCAGTGACCCTATTTACTGCTAGGGAGTGTTGGTCATCTTACTTTAAAAAAGTAATTAGTTAAGTTACAAATTACTTCTCCCAAAAAGTAATTGCATTAGTAACGCAATTAGTACATTGGAAAAATAATTAGTTACTCAGAAAAGTAACTGTGACTTTTTTAAAAATATTATATAATGCTATTATGTTCTATAACATCTTTAATATCAAAGATGTTTATATTAACTGATTGAAGAATAAAAACACTATATACAGTATTTTAGAACATTTGGTATTTATTTGAACCCAAATGTTGAGGGGGGTGGCAGCGGTGGTACTTGGGGGTGAGTGGTGGTGGTGTACTTGGGGGGGGTGGCAGCAGTGGTGGTGTACTTGGGGGGGTGGCAGCGGTGGTACTTTAGGTGGTGGTTGCGGTGGTACTTGGGGGGGTGGTGGTGGTGTACTTGGGGGGGGGGGGGGGGGTTGCAGCAGTGGTACTTGGGGAGGTGGCAGTGGTGGTGGTGTACTTGGGGGGGGTTGCAGTGGTGGTGGTGTACAGTACTTTTTGGGGGTGGCAGCGGTGGTACTTTGGGGGTGGCAGCGGTGGTGTACTTGGGGGGTGGCAAGCAGTGTGGTACTTGGGGGGGATGGCAGCGGTGGTGGTGCCATCCTCTCCCACTGCCACCACCTCTACCTCTCACTGATCCCATCCCCCACCACCACTGATCTCATCCCTACTGTATCCCCCCATCACTTCTGTTGTAGAAGTGATGGTGGGTGGGTAGGGATGGGATCAGTAAGAAGCAGAGGTGGTGGAGGACTTGGGATGAATCGATTGCACTGCAATTCGAATCATCAGTCACTTACTTGAATGCCTCCAGGGATGCCTTTCCTCATAGGGAGAGAGAGAGAGCCTCCCCTTCACTCGATTGGTGTCAGCTGGTCAGCTCACTTAATTTTTCAGTGTCCGCCCCGCCTCCCTACTCTCTCTCTCTCTCTCTCTCTCTCTCTCTCTCTCTGGATAGGTGGGGCGGGATGGGGCGGTCCAGACAGTCTCTCTGAGTCTCAGCCTCTTCAAACCAGGCAAAAGCCTCCCTCCCCACTGCGGAATGAACGGCCAGGCAGCACGGCCATGGCGGGGCCTCCCGGGTGGTAGATGTAATTGAGATAACGTTGCCCAAGTAATGGCTACAGCAATGACACCTGCACCGTGATAGAGTGGTCTGACACCAGCACCGTGATAGAGAGCACTGACATCAGCAGCGTGACATACAGCAATGACACCTGCACCGTGATAGAGTGATCTGACACCAGCACCGTGATGGAGAGCACTGACATCAGCAGCGTGACATAAAGCACTCACACCAGCACCATGATATACAGCACTGACACCAGCACCGTGATATAAAGCACTGACACCAGCACCGTGATATACAGCACTGACATCAGCAGCGTGACATACAGCAATGACACCTACACCGTGATAGAGTGATCTGACACCAGCACCGTGAGAGAGCACTGACATCAGCAGCGTGACATAAAGCACTCACACCAGCACCGTGATATACAGCACTGACATCAGCACCGTGATATACAGCACACACACCTGCACCGTAAGCAGCCCCAGGAGGAAGTCAGCATAGCACAAGGATGGTGGGAGCCCCTCATAATGAGCATAGCACAGGGATGGTGGGAGCCCCTCATAATATGCACAGCAGAGGTACAGCCCCAGGAGGAAGTCAGCACAGCACAGGGATGGTGGGAACCCCTCATAATAAGCAGCCCCAGGAGCATGTCAGCATAGCATAGGGATGGTGGGAGCCCCTCATAATAAGCAGCCCCAGGAGGAAGTCAGCACAGCACAGGGATGGTGGGAGCCCCTCACAATGAGCATAGCACAGGGATGGTGGGAGCCCTTCATAATATGCACAGCAGAGGTACAGCCCCAAGAGGAAGTCAGCACAGCACAGGGATGGTGGGAGCCCCTCATAATTAGCATAGCACAGGGATGGTGGGAGCCCCTCATAATATGCACAGCAGAGGTACAGCCCCAGGAGGAAGTCAGCACAGCACAGGGATGGTGGGAGCCCCTCATATTAAGCAGCCCCAGTAGAAATATGACACCGTTCAACCTCTTCAAATAGGAAGGTACGGGCATATAGTACGGTGTGCTTTTTTTGGACAAGGAAGTGAGCCAAATGAAGAAAGAAGGTCTGTGTGCTCGAATAAAAAAATTGTTTCTAGACATATACATGGTCTACTGGTCACATGTGTTGAATTCCTCCGAGATCCAAGCCTCATTCATTTTTAGAAATGTGAGGTAGTTAACACTGTCGTGAGCTAGGCGAGTACGCTTATCGGTCAAGATCCCCAATGCTGCGCTGAACGTCCTTTCGGACAGGACACTGGACGAGGGGCAAGCCAACAGTTCGATTGCAAATTGGGCAAGCTCTGGCCATAGGTCAAGCCTGCCCACCCAGTAGTCCAGGGGTTCATCACTCCTCAGAGCGTCCACATCGGCCGTTAACCCGATGTAGTCTGACACCTGACGGTCTAGGCGTTCCCTGATGCTGGATCCGGATGACACCTGTCGATGGGTCGGCTGAAAGAATTACCTCATATCCGAAGTCACCAACACATCTTCAAACCGGCCTCTTCTTGCAGGCGCTGTTGGATTGGTACCCGCAACTCCTTCTCTGGGAGTGGGAATTGTTCCTCTGCCAGCGCACGCAAAAGCAGATATGCAGCATTTCTCGAAGCAAGGCCTGGAAGTGCTGCATTCTGACAGCCCTCTGTGACGGCAGTAACATTTCCGCCATTTTGTGTTTGTACCGGGGGTCTAAGTACGTTGCCACCCAGTACTGGTCCTTGACCCTTATGCTTTTTATACGGGGGTCCCTATTAAAACACTGGAGCATTAAGGCCCCCATTTGCACTAAACTGGAAGCGGTGTGGTGGCCTGGCTCCTGCTCATCGTCCAGGATAATGTCGTCCTCTTCATTCTCCTCTCCCCATCCACGCACAACAACAGGGATCCCAGAAAGGTTTAAAGCATGCTCTTCTTGCTCCTCCTCATCCGCCCCGGCACCATCCTCCTCTGACTCCTCTTCAGACTCCTGTTGTTGACTTGTCTCAGATAGAGTAGCCCCCCTGGGAATTCATCCAGCATTGCGACTTTCTCATCTTCCCGCTCCTGCTCCTCCACAGCTTGATCAATGACACAACGCAATGCACGCTCCATAAAGAAGGCATAAGGTACCATGTCACTGATGGCGCCATGGCTGCGACTGACCAGTTTGGTGATCTCCTCAAATGGGCGCAGAAGTCTGCATGCCTCGCGCATAAGCAGCCACTGGCGTGGTGAAAAAAAAACCAGCTCCCCAGAACCTGTTCTGCCGCAGAGTTCATACAGGTAGACGTTAACTGCACGTTTCTGCTGGAGCAGCCTATCAAGCATATAGAAGGTTGAGTTCCATCACGTCGGGCAATCGCAAATAAGACGTCTGACCGGCAGATTGTGTCGCCGCTGAATGTCAGCAAGGCGAGCCATGGCCGTGTAAGATCTTCTGAAATGGGCCAAGATTTTCCTTGCCTGCCGAAAAAGATGTCCTGAACCCCAGGGTATTTGACAACGAATCGCTGCACGACCAAGTTTAACACGTGTGCCATGCATGGCACGTGCGTCCTTTTGCCCTGTTTCAATGCGCTAAGCAGATTGGCACCGTTGTCACACAACACTTTACCAACTGTCAAATTTAGCGGTGTTAGCCACTGATCTGCCTGTGAACGCAAAGCTGAAAGGAGTGCCGGGCCAGTGTGGCTCTTGGCTTCCAGGCACAACAGACGCAGCACGGCATGGCAACGTCTCACCTGGCATGTCGAATAGGTTCTGGGGAGCTTGGGCGGTGCAGTGGAAGAGACGCTAGCAGCGGAAAAGGAGGAGTCAGCCGAGGAGGAGAGGGAGGAGGATGGAGTGGGAGAAGGAGGAGAACAAGAGCCAGGCCTGCATGCAATCCGTGGCGGTAAAACCAAATCTACACGGGTGCCACGGGTTACATGCTTGACGGCCGACAGAAGGTTCCCCCAGTGGGCAGTAAAAGTGATATACCTTCCCTGCCCGTGTTTGCTAGACCACGTGTCTGTGGTCAGATGTATCTTGGCACCGACACTGTGTGCCAGAGATACATTCACTTGCCGCTGAACATGGCCATATAGCTCTGGGATGCCCTTCTGTGAGAAATACTTCCTTCCTGAGACCTTCCATTGTGGTGTTCCAATGGCCACAAATTTTCGAAAGGCCTCCGAGTCCACCAGTTTATATGGCAGTAGTTGGCGGGCTATCAGTTCTGACAAGCCAGCCGTCAACCATTGGGCAAGAGGGTTATCCGGCGTCATCATTTTTTTACGCTCAAACATTAGGCCCATGGAAGCCTGCCTTTTTGCTGAATAAACGTGAGCTTGGCGTGATGGAAGGTGGAGTGGAGGACAATTGTGAGGAGAGAGGAGAAGTAGAAGACGAGGCTGGACGGTGAGAGCCTGGAGTGTGGCTTTGTGTGTTCCGTTGCTCCCACTGGGCTCGGTGATGGCTGCTCATGTGCCTTTTTAAAGGCGGTCGTCCCTAGGTGAGTGTTGGGCTTACCGCGACTAATGCGTTGACTGCAAAGATTGCAGATGGCAACACTATTGTCAGCAGTGGACACGTTAAAAAAAGCCCACACTGCGGAGCCATGTGCCGGTGTCCTGGGAGTGCCAGATGTGACCGTACATGGTCGATGACTCGCTCCTGATACATTAGCAGTCTGCTTTGTCCCTCCTGTGCAATGTAAGTTATTCCTGCTTCTCCTCCCTATCTGCTGGTCCATATCTCCCTCTGAACTCCCCTCCACTTCCTCTCTTGTGGGCACCCACGTGACATCACTAGACACGTCATCATCGACGTCACCTTCCCCACCGATATAAGTAGAGATCTCGGAGTAGGCAGGAACAGCAGCGACCAACCTCCTCCTCGGGCTGATCTGGGTACTGTCGTCAGACTGCTGAGTAGTGGTTGTTGCTACCTCCTCTTCCTGATCCAATACCAAGAGTGGCTGCGCATCAGAAATGTCTTGATATGGATCGGAAAATAATTCCTGTGACTCAAGCGGAAGTTATGTGGTGGTGGTGGTGTTGTTGGTGGCAGTGTCCTTGGGGGTGCACATAGCAGAGAGTGAAGAAGAGGGTGCAGATCGAGAGGATGAGGAGGGTGCAGAAGAGTAAGGCTGAGTGAGCCACTCAACCAAGTCTGGTGCGTCCTTTAAAATAATTGAACGCACCTTCTGCAACTTCCCACTTTTGCTCAAGCCTGTTGCTCCTGCCCTACCCCTACCACCCCTGCGGAAGGGCCTGCCTCTTCCTCTGCCTGTCATTTTTTAAATGACCCTGTGACAAAACTCTCAGTCCCTATACTGATAAAGGACTGCTGCAATATAGGGCAGCAGTCAGCAGTAGTGCACCTCAACCCTATGTACTGTAGCATCCTAGACCTTTCCAGTCCTTATAAGGACCTTTGTGGAACAAGTAGGTTGTGAATGATTAGCAGACTGTACATCAGTCCCTATACTGATGAAGGACTGCTGCAATATAGGGCAGCGGTCAGCAGTAGTGCACCTCAACCCTATGTATTGTGGACCTATACCAGTCCTTAAGGAATAGCAGACTGTACCTCACTCGACCCTATGTACTGTAGCACCCTAGACCTTACCAGTCTTTATAAGGACCTTTGTGGAACAAGTAGGTTGTGAATGATTAGCAGACTGTACGTCAGTCCTTATACTGATGAAGGACTGCTGCAGTATAGGGCAGCGGTCAGCAATAGTGCACCTCAACCCTATGTATTGTGGACCTATACCAGTCCTTAAGGAATAGCAGACTGTACCTCACTCAACCCTATGTACTGTAGCACCCTAGACCTTACCAGTCCTTATAAGGACCTTTGTGGAACAAGTAGGCTGTGAATGATTAGCAGACTGTACGTCAGTCCCTATACTGATGAAGGATTGCTGCAGTATAGGGCAGCAGTCAGCAGTAGTGCACCTCAACCCTATGTATTGTGGACCTATACCAGTCCTTAAGGAATAGCAGACTGTACCTCACTCAACCCTATGTACTGTAGCACCCTAGACCTTACCAGTCCTTTTAAGGACCTTCGTCGAACAAGTAGGTTGTGAATGATTATCAGACTGTACGTCAGTCCCTATACTGATGAAGGACTGCTGCAGTATAGGGCAGCGGTCAGCAGTAGTGCACCTCAACCCTATGTATTGTGGACCTATACCAGTCCTTAAGGAATAGCAGACTGTATCTCACTCAACCCTATGTACTGTAGCACCCTAGACCTTACCAGTCCTTTTAAGGACCTTCGTCGAACAAGTAGGTTGTGAATGATTATCAGACTGTACGTCAGTCTCTATACTGATGAAGGACTGCTGCAGTATAGGGCAGCGGTCAGCAGTAGTGCCCCTCAACCCTATGTATTGTGGACCTATACCAGTCCTTAAGGAATAGCAGACTGTACCTCACTCAACCCTATGTACTGTAGCACCCTAGACCTTACCAGTCCTTATAAGGACCTTTGTGGAACTAGTAGGTTGTGAATGATTAGCAGACTGTACGTCAGTTCCTATACCGATGAAGGACTGCTGCAGTATAGGGCAGCGGTCAGCAGTAGTGCACCTCAACCCTATGTATTGTGGACCTATACCAGTCCTTAAGGAATAGCAGACTGTACCTCACTCAACCCTATGTACTGTAGCACCCTAGACCTTACCAGTCCTTGTAAGGACCTTTGTGGAACTAGTAGGTTGTGAATGATTAGCAGACTGTACGTCAGTCCCTATACTGATGAAGGACTGCTGCAGTATAGGGCAGCGGTCAGCAGTAGTGCACCTCAACCCTATGTATTGTGGACCTATACCAGTCCTTAAGGAATAGAAGACTGTACCTCACTCAACCCTATGTACTGTAGCACCCTAGACCTTACCAGTCCTTATAAGGGCCTTTGTGGAATAAGTAGGTTGTGAATGATTAGCAGACTGTATGTCAGTCCCTATACTGATGAAGGACTGCTGCAGTATAGGGCAGCGATCAGCAGTAGTGCACCTCAACCCTATGTATTGTGGACCTATACCAGTCCTTAAGGAATAGAAGACTGTACCTCACTCAACCCTATGTACTGTAGCACCCTAGACCTTACCAGTCCTTATAAGGGCCTTTGTGGAATAAGTAGGTTGTGAATGATTAGCAGACTGTATGTCAGTCCCTATACTGATGAAGGACTGCTGCAGTATAGGGCAGCGATCAGCAGTAGTGCACCTCAACCCTATGTATTGTGGACCTATACCAGTCCTTAAGGAATAGCAGACTGTACCTCACTCAGCCCTATGTACTGTAGCACCCTAGACCTTACCAGTCCTTATAAGGACCTTTGTGGAACAAGTAGGTTGTGAATGATTAGCAGACTGTACGTCAGTCCCTATACTGATGAAGGACTGCTGCAGTATAGGGCAGCGGTCTGCAGTAGTGCACCTCAACCCTATGTACTGTAGCACCCTAGACCTTACCAGTCCTTATAAGGACCTTTGTGGAACAAGTAGGTTGCGAATGATTAGCAGACTGCAGCAGAAGGGCAGCAGTCAAGTATAATATTCTTTCTATATTTGGAAGAAAGAATATTATACGTGTACAAGCCTATTACCATACCAGTCCTGAAAAGAACCTTTGTGGACCTAATAGTAACAGCTACTGATTAAACTGACTGTCCCTCACTGCCTCACACACAGCTTTCTGTCTGTCCCTATTTAAAATGACAAAACAGAGGCTGCTGGAACAATAACTTGAATAGCACTTTTGTGGACCTAATAGTAACAGCTAATGATTAAACTGACTGTCCCTGCAGCACACAGCGTCCTGTCCCTTTCTCTACACTGACAAAAGACACTAGGGCTGCTGCAGCAATCACTAGCACAGCAGTGCCTCAAACCTATATCCTGAACTACACCTATACCATGATACCAGTCCTTAAAATAACTTTTGTGGACCTAATAGATAGCGATTTGGGTCACTGAAGTCTCTCCCTGCTCCACACAGCAACCTCTCCCTATAGTGACAGAAGAAAGAATGTAAAATGGCCGCCGGATCGGGTCTATTTATAAGTTAGGGGTAATGTCCAAGTGTCCATGTGCTGTAATGTCTCAATTGGCTGTCCTGTATCCCATGATGGATGTGTCATCATAGGTCAAAGTTCTTTTACACAGTAAACACGGAAGTCCGCCGGGCGAACGGCGCCAATAGTCCGCCGATCGGGCGGACGGCGAACAGCCGAAATTCGCCGCGAAACGACCGCCGGGCAAACCGCTCTGCCATCCCTATTCCCAGACCAATTTTTAGCTTTCAGCGCTCTCACACTTTGAATACCAATTACTCACTGTCATGCAACACTAACCAAACAAATTTTTTATCATTTTTTTCATACAAATAGAGCTTTCTTTTGGTGGTATTTAATCACCACTGGGTTTTTTATTTTTTGCGACATAAGTGAAAAAAAGAGTGAAAATTTTGAAAAAAAACCCCACTTCTTTCTAGTTATATGATAAAATTTTGCAAATAAGTAATTTTTGTTCGTAAATTTGGGCCAAAATGTGTACGGCTACATCTCTTTGGTAAAAATAACCAAAATTAGTGGAAATTATTTAGTCTCTGTGAAAGTTATAGAGTCTACAAGCTATGGTGCAAATCATTGAAAATTGATCACACCTGATCACACCCGATGCACTGATGGCCTATCTCATTTCTTGAGGCCCTGAAATGTCAGAAAAGTTCAAATACCCCCCAAATGACCCCTTTTTGAAAAGTAGACAGTCCAAGGTATTTAGCAAGAGGCATAGTGGATTTTTTAAAGTTGTAATTTTTTCCCACAATTCTTGGGAAAATTAAGAATTTTGTTTTTTTCACAAAATTGTCATAATAAGTTATTTCTCACACACAGCATATGCATACTTCCAATTACACCCCAAAACACATTCTGCTACTCCTCCTGAGTATGGCGATACCACATGTGTGCGACTTTTAGGCCGCGTACACACGCGGGGACTGTTCGGCCAACTTTGTCCGTCAAACAGTTTCGGCAAACAGTCCGCTCAAAATTAGCATGGACGGACATGGCCACACACGACGTACGAACAGTTTGCTGAAACCGTGCGCGATGACGTGAACGGCACGTACGACGGGACGAAAAATACGACGTCCTATACACTGCATTATAACTTTCGGCGTGTAAAGCCTTTCTGAGCATGCGCGGAACTTAGTTTGTCGAACAAGCCTACACACGAGGGAACTGTTCGCTGAAACAAGGTTTCAGCGGACAGTTTTTCGGAAATTCCGAAAAACCTTGTTCAGCGGACTGTTCGCTGAAACTGTCCGCTGAACGCCCACACACGGGCGGACTGTCCGCCGAAACACTGTTCAGCGGACAAAGTTGGCCGAACAGTCCCCGCGTGTGTACGCGGCCTTACACAGCCTGGTCACACAGAGAGGTCCAACATGCAGGGAGCACCGTCAGGGGTTCTAGGAGCATAAAATTACACCTCTAATTTCCTAACCACCTATTACATTTGTGAAGGTCCTGGAGCCCCAGGACAGTAGTATTACCCACAAAATGACCCCATTTTGGAAAGCAGATACCCCAATGTCTATTCTATGAGGCATAATGAGTCTTTTGAATGGTTCATTTTTTTTCCAAAAGTCTTCAGAAAATGTAGAAAGAAAATTAAAACATAGATTTTTTTTTTTTTTTTTACACAAAAGTGGTCAGTTCATAAGATATTTCTAACTCAAAGCAAAATGACACCCCAAAATACATTCTGCTACTCCTCCCGAGTATGGCAATACCCCATGTGTGTGACTTTTACACAGCCTGGCCACATACAGAGGCCAGGCATGCAGGGAGCACCGTCAGGTGTTCTAGGAGCATAAATTACACCTCTAATTTCCTAATGACCTATTACAGTTTTGAAGGCCCTGGAGCACCAGCACAGTGGAATTACACACAAAATGACCTCATTTTGGAAAGCAGACACCCCAACGTCTATTCTGAGGCATAATGAGTCTTTTGAATGGTTTATTTTTTTACATAAGTCTTCAGTCTTTTTTTTTATTTTTTTATAGTTGTCAATTTATAAGATATTTCTAACAGATAGCATGTACATAGCAAAAATTACACCCCAAAACACATTCTGCTACTCGTCCTGAGTATGGCGATGCCACAGCCAGTCCACATACAGAGACTCAACATTGAAGTAGTATCTTCAAGCGTTCTAGGAGCATAAATTACACATCTCATTTCATTCCTACCTATCACACTTTTGAAAGTCTAGCAGCACCAGGACAGTGGAATTACCCACAAAATAACCCCATTTTGGAAAGCAAACACCCCAACATATATTCTATGAGGCATGGGCTGTAGGTATGTACTCTGATGGGCTGGTGACAGGTACTTGGGTACTCTGTTTGGCTGGAGATAGATACTCAGGTACTCTGATGGCCTGGTGACAGGTACTTGGGTACTCTGATGGCCTGCTGACAGGTACTCGGGCATGTGATGGCCTGGTGGCAGGTACTTGGGCCAGCCGATGGCCTGGTGACAGGTACTCGTGTACTCTGATGGCCTGGTGACAGGTGTTTTGGGTACTCTGATGGGCTGGTGACTTGTACTCAGATGGGCTGTGACAGGTACTTAGGTATTCGTGTACTCAGATGAACTGTGACAGGTACTCGGGTACTTAGATGAACTGTGACAGGTACTTGGGTACTCAGATGGGCCGTGACAGGTACTTGGGTACTCAGATGGGCTGTGACAGGTCCTCGGGTACTCAGATGGGCTGTGACAGGTACTCGGATACTCAGATGAACTGTGACTGGTACTCGGATACTCAGATGAACTGTGACTGGTACCCGGGTACTCAGATGAACTGTGACAGGTATTCGGGTACTCAGATGAACTGTGACTGGTACTCAGGTACTCAGATGGAATGTGACAGGTACCTGGGTACTCAGATGGACTGTGACAGGTACTTGGGTACTCAGATGAACTGTGACCGGTACTCGGGTACTCAGATGGACTGTGACAGGTACTTGGGGTACTCAGATGGACTGTGACAGGTACCTGGGTACTCAGATGGACTGTGACAGGTACTTGGGTACTCAGATGAACTGATAGGTACTCCGATATACTGTGACAGGTACTCAGGTGCTTGGATGGGCTGTGACAGGTACTCAGGTACTCAGGTACTCACATGGGCTGTGACAGGTACTCAGGTACTCGGATACTCAGATGGGCTCTGACAGGTACTTGGGTACTCAGATGGGCTGTGACATGTACTCAGATATACTGCGACAGGTACTCAGGTAATCAGATTGGCTGTGACAGGTACTCAGGTACTCGGATACTCAGATGGGCTCTGACAGGTACTTGGGTACTCAGATGGGCTGTGACAGGTACTCAGGTACTCAGATGGGCTGTGACAGGTACTTGGATACTCAAATGGGATTTGAGAGGTACTCAGGTACTTTGATGGGTGGTGACAGGTACTCAGGTACTGAGATGGGCTGGGACAGGTACTCAGGTACTTTAAAGGGTGGTGACAGGTACTTTGATGGGCTGCGACTTGTACTCGGGTACTTGGATGGGCTGTGACAGGTACACGGGACGACTTGTCGGGACGGGACGACCAGGTACACGGGGCGACTTGTACTCGGGTACTTGGATGGACTGTGACAGGTACTCAGGTACTTTGATGGGTGGTGAAAGGTACTCGGATGGGCTGTGACAGGTACTCGGGTACTCAGATGGGCTGCGACAGGTACTCTGGTACTTGGATGGGCTGCGACAGGTACTCGGGTACTTGGATGGACTGTGACAGGTATTCTGGTACTCAGATGGACTGTGACAGGTACTCAGGTACTTTGATGGGTGGTGAAAGGTACTCGGATGGGCTGTGACAGGTACTCGGGTACTCTAATGGGCTGCAACAGGTATTCGGGTACTTGGATGGGCTGTGACAGGTATTCCAGTACTCAGATGGACTGTGACAGGTATTCGGGTACTCAGATGGACTGTGACTGGTACCCGGGTACCTGGGTACTCAGATGAACTGTGACTGGTACTCCGGTACTCAGATGGACTGTGTCAGGTACCTGGGTACTCAGATGGACTGTGACGGGTACTCAGATGGACTGTGACAGGTACTCAGGTACTCGGATGAACTGTGACCAGTACTCGAGTACTCAGATGGACTGTGACAGGTACTTGGGGTACTCAGATGAACTGTGACCGGTACTCAGGTACTCAGATGAACTGACAGGTACTCAGGTACTCTGATATACTGTGACAGGTACTCAGGTACTCAGATGGGCTGTGACAGGTACTTGGGTACTCAGATGGGCTGTGACAGGTTCTCAGATATACTGCGACAGGTACTCAGGTAATTAGATGGGCTGTGACAGGTACTCAGGTACTCGGGTACTAAGATGGGCTGTGACAGGTACTCAGGTACTCGGATACTCAGATGGGCTGTGACAGGTACTTGGGTACTCAGATGGGCAGTGACAGGTACTCAGGTACTCGGATACTCGGATACTCAGACGGGCTGTGACAGGTACTTGGGTACTCAGATGGGATTTGACAGGTACTCAGGTACTTTGATGGGTGGTGACAGGTACTCAGGTACTCGGGTACTCAGATTTATTCAGACTTTAAAGGGTGGTTACAGGTACTCTGATGGGCTGCGAAAGGTACTCAGGTACTTGGATGGGCTGTGACAGGTACTCGGGTACTTAGATGGACTGTGACAGGTACTCAGGTACTTTGATGGGTGGTGAAAGGTACTCGGATGGGCTGTGACAGGTACTCGGGTACTCTGATGGGCTACGACGGGTACTCGGGTACTTGGATGGGCTGTGACAGGTATTCGGGTACTCAGATGGACTGTGACAGGTATTCGGGTACTCAGATGGACTGTGACAGGTACTTTGATGGGTGGTGACAGGTACGCAGATGGGCTGCGACAGGTACTCAGGTACGCAGATGGGTGGTGACAGGTACTTGGATGGGCTGCGACAGGTACTCAGGTACTTTAACCACTTGCCGCCCGCCCTATAGGGAATTGACGGTGGCAAAGTGGTTGCATAATCCTGATCGGACGTCATATGACGTGATCAGGATTATGAGCCGCTGCGCGCCCCCGGGGGCGCGCATCGCGGCGATCGTTGTTGCGGGGTGTCAGTCGATTATCAGCACAGCCCCCCCGAGGATGCCCACACTGGACCACCAGGGGCACCACCAGACCACCAGGGAAAAGGTAATCCTCCCTAGACCACCAGGGATGCCAGTCAGCACAATGGATGCCAATCAGTGCCCATAATGGATGCCAATCAGTGCCCACAATGGGCATCACTGATTGGCATGCATTATTGTTTGGCACTGATTGGCATCCATTAGTACAGTATAACACCAATGCCGCCTATGAGTGCCCACCTGTGCCGCCTATGAGTGCCCACCTGTGCCGCCTATCAGTGCCCACCTGTGCCGCCTATCAGTGCCCACCTGTGCCGCCTATCAGTGCCCACCCATGTCCATCTGTGCCGCCTATCCATGCCCATCTGTGCTGCCTATCCATGCCCATCTGTGCCGCCTATCTATGCCCATCTGTACCGCCCATCCATGCCAATCCGTGCCAGCTATCAGTGCCAATTTGTGCCACCTATCAGTGTCCATCCGTGTCGCCCATCAGTGCCGCCTATCAGTGCCGCCTATCAGTGCCACATATCAGTGTCCATCAATGCCACCTCATCAGTGCCACTTCATTGGTGCCACATCATTGGTGCCCATCAGTGCCGCCTTATCAGTGCCCATCAGTGTAGCCGCATCAGTGCCCATCAGTGAAGGAGAAAACTTACTTATTTACAAAGTTTTGAAACTGAAACAAAAAAAACATTTTTTTTTTCAAAATTTTCGGTATTTTTTTATTTGTTTAGCAAAAAATAAAAACCGCAGAGGTGATCAAATACCACCAAAAGAAAGCTCTATTTGTGGGAAAAAAATGATAAAAATTTCATTTGGGTACAGTGTAGCATGACCGCGCAATTGTCATTCAAAGTTACGACAGCGCTGAAAGCTTAAAATTGGTCTGGGCAGGAAGGTGTTTAAGTGCCCTGTATTGAAGTGGTTAAAGGGTGGTGACAGGTACTCTGATGGGCTGCGACAGGTACTCGGGTACTTGGATGGGCTGTGACAGGTACACGGGTACTCAGATGGATTGTGACAGGTACTCGGGTACTCAGATGGACTGTGACAGGTACTCAGGTATTTTGATGGGTGGTGACAGGTACTCTGATAGGCTGCGACAGGTACTCAGGTACTTTGATGGGTGGTGACAGGTACTCAGATGGGCTGCGACAGGTACTCAGGTACTTTGATGGGTGGTGACAGGTACTTGGATGGGCTGCGACAGGTACTCAGGTACTTTGATGGGTGTTGACAGGTACTCGGATGGGCTGTGACAGGTACTCTGGTACTCTTATGGGTGGTGACAGGTACTTTGATGGGTGTTGACAGGTACTCGGATGGGCTGTGACAGGTACTCGGGTACTCTGATGGGTGGTGACAGGTACTTTGATGGGTGATGACAGGTACTCTTTATTGGGGGGGCAATCAATGTCTTTTGGTGTGTATTGTAAGCGATAACCATATGTTACCGCAATCTCCTTCGCATACACGATCGGTGTGTGAGGTGGAGAACCCGGTAACATCTCGTTACCGCGGTTTGTTTACATTCTGTGACCGGCTGTGATTAGACACATTTCATTGGCTCTTTACTGCGATCGCAGTTGGACTGTGTCAGGGTGACAAGCCGCATCCCCGATCACCAATCTGTGCGCGCCCTAGGGGCGTGTATGAGTGCCGTGCACGTGGGCAATGCATGTGTCCGGCTGTGATTGGACACAGCCGATCACATGGTAAAGAGCCATTTGTTATTGGCTCTTTACCCGGATCAGAGATGGGCTGTGTCCGAGGGACACACCTCACGTACACTATGGGCAGGTCATCTAATTCACCCTGGATTTCTGCCATAGGTGTGACTCAACCTCTGTCCGACCACCGTCTGTTTGTTGGGGGGTCATTTTCAGTGTGACTTCTCGTAAGCCATTTCACCGGATTATTGCCCCAGCTCGGTTATTGGGACTGTGGGGTGCTCTGGGACCACCTGGGGAGAGGAAAAAAGTTTTTAAAGGATCTCCATGTAGGAAGTATTTTCCTTGTTGAACATACACTCGGATGGGCTGTGACAGGTACTCGGGTACTCTGATGGGTGGTGACAGGTACTTTGATGGGTGATGACAGGTACGCTTTATTGGGGGGGCAATAAATGTGTTTTGGTGTGTACTGTAAGCGGTAACAATATGTTACCGCAATCTCCTTCTCACACACGATTGGTGTGTGAGGTGGAGAACCCGATAACATCTCGTTACTGCGGTTTGTTCATATTCTGTGACCGGACACATTTCACTGGCTCTTTACTGCAATCGGGGTTGGGCTGTGTCAGGTTGACAAGCTGCATCCCCGATCGCCAATCTGTGCACGCCCTAGGGGCATGCATGAGTGCCGTGCACATGGGCAATGCATGTGTCCGGCTGTGATTGGACACAGCCGGTCACATGGTAAAGAGCCATTTGTTATCGACTCTTTACCGGCTCAGGCATGGCTGTGTCCGAGGGACACACCTCACGTACACTATGGGCAGGTCATCTAATTCACCCTGTATTTCTGCCATAGGTGTGACTCAACCTCTGTCCGACCACCGTCTGTTCGTTGGGGGGTCATTTTCAGTGTGACTTCTCGTAAGCCATTTTGACGGATTATCGCCCAGCTCAGTTTTTGGGACTGCGGGGTGCTCTGGGACCACCTGGGGAGAGTAAAAAAGTTTTTAAAAGGTTTCCATGAAGGAAGTATTTTCCTTGTTGAACATACACTATTGGGTAACTATATTACATGTCTGCACTGTATCTTATTTATTGTTCTTCTGTTGTGCGTAAATAATTTTGACATGTATACCTACAATATATATATTTTTTTCTTAGCAGACTGATCCGCTGAAGAAGACCCTTGGTATATGGGTTGAAATATTTCATATTGTCGAAAGTTTATTATTAATGTTGCTATGAAACTCCTGTCTGCAAGTGTATATTTGGTTTAGTTTTAGTTTTCCTACTAGAGGTCATTTTTTAACCATCAAGTTATGCCCTTTGGTACTACTAATAAACAACTCTTTTTTAATACAATATTGACCAATTTTTTCACCTTGCTGCCTAAAAACCCCACTTTGGGGGAACCTTTCTCCCTTGTATTGTAATTACAATTCTTGATATAATATTTCATAGCAGGGCACGTTCCAGCGCCCACCAAGTGTAACTGTGAGGGCTTACAGTGTTCTGGTACCACCAACACCTAAGGCCCAAATTTCTGCAGAGTATATAGAGAAGGACGTATAGTATATACAGCCAATCCCCTACTTTCAAACATCTGACTTACAAACGACTCCTACTTACAGAGGGAGACAACAGGAAGTGAGGGGAAATCTACCCCTAGGAAGGGAAATTATCTCCTGTCCTTGTTTGCCTAAAAAAACCCAAATTTTCAAAATGTAATTGTCATTGGGACAGAAAGTGAGGTTTTATCTTCTGAACAGGGGCACAGACAGCAAAACAAATATTACAGGGGTGATGATAACCTTCCCTATGTTATCCAAAAAGCTTAAAAACTGATTTTTTGGCTGGAGCTACACTTAAAAAAATATACCTGTTCCAAATTACAAACAGATTCAACTTAACAAACCTACAGTCCCTATCTTGTTTGTAACTCAGAGACCACCTGTATACTGCTGTTTAGAGTATATAGGGCCTGGGGGCCCCACGCCTTTTTTTTGGTGCGAGGTTCCCCTTAATATATATACACAAGACCCACAGGGCCTGGTATTGGACTGGGGGTTTTGTCGTTTTTTCTCAATAATTTTTATCCATATTGCCCAGACCCGACATTACATTACAGCCGCAAGCCATTTTAAATGACTTTTATTCCTTTAGAAATGTCATTTTGTGCAGGGACTATTCTAAACACGGGAAACGCGCGTCACTTTACAGGCATACTATAGACGCCCCCCAGGTAGATAGTTAAAGGAATATTTTACTTTTATTTTTTCACTTTAAGCATCATTAAAATCACTGCTCCCCAAAAAACTGAATTTTTAAACTTTTTTTTGCATTGCTACATGTCCCCTGGGGCACTGCCCGGGTCCCCAGGTCGCACTTTTGATTTCTCACGTTCATGTCCCATAGACTTTAAGGCCGCGTACACACGCGGGGACTGTTCGCTCAACTTTGTCCGTCAAAGTTTCAGCGGACAGTCCGCTCAAAATTAGCATGGACGGACTTGCCCACACACGACGAACGAACAGTCCGCTGAAACCGTGCGCGATGACGTGAACGGCACGTACGACGGGACTAGAAAACGACGTCCTATACACTGCAATGCAAACTTTGGCGTGTAAATCCTTTCTGAGCATGCGCGGAACTTAGTTTGACGAACAAGCCTACACACGAGGGGACTGTTCGCTGAAACTTTGTTTCAGCGGACAGTTTTTCGGAATTTCCGAAAAACTTTGTTCAGCAGACCGTCCGCTGAAACTGTCCGCTGAAAGCCCACACACGAGCGGACTGTCCGCCGAAACACTGTTCAGCGGACAAAGTTGAGCGAACAGTCCCCGCGTGTGTACGCGGCCTAACAGTGTTTGACTGTTCTCGTGAACTTTTGGTCCGTTCGCAAGTTATGAATGCGAACCGAACTGGGGGGGGGGGGGGTGTTTGGCTCATCCCTATTGGTGACTAGCACGCAAGGCGACTCCACTAACCTTGTCAGTTAACGTAAGCTCAAACATAAGCTACAGGAAACATATAAATCCCAATGGTAATGTGTAAAATACTGTAAAACAAATATGTAACAAATTGTGAAATAGAGTCATTTATACTCTACTTGGAAACAAAAAATTATTCATTATGTGAAAATAACAGTACTTTATGTGAAGAGAGCAAAAGTGCTTCTTGTCCTCCTCCCAATGAAATTCATCCAATTGTGAGATGCAAAAAATTGATATACAGATCTTCTAGATCCTCCACGTGAGAAACGACTGGTGCTATGTTGCCACCACCATAAATGCACTCACCAGAAATAAATAGTAAATACGCATGACACCATCCACATATTACTGCAAGATCCAGTCAGTACCTTCTCATACAATCTGACATGCTGCAATAAATGAGTTCACCGAGTGGAGCCAATAGGAGAGAATATATATAATATTATAATATATATAGTTTTATTAACTCAATAAAAATTACATAAAATCCTGCAATATATGTAAAACACTCCAGTAAAACAAGCAATCTCAGCTGGACTTACTCTGAGTGCCCCTAAACCCGGAAACTGAAAGTGCCAGCATGGCGTCGGTACGTAGGCTTCTCCCGGGGAAACGTTGCTGCCTTTTTTAATTAAACTAACTAACCAATTACTTTGGTATCTTAAAATATATGTACTGTAGATACGTAAACTCAATCACTAAAATCTAATATAAGCTCATTTCAAAAGTACATTTAAATATTTTTAATTATGTAGTTTTTATTAAAATAATATATTGTGATTCTGCTTTTAAGGTCTTTATTCAAGCACTTACAGTTATAGGGTTACAATGCTCTAACCTGGTCTTGCAATTGTTCTCCTGTGTCACTCTGTTACCTACTGCTGCAATGGATACTACAAGAGACTGTGCAGGCATGTACAGTTATATTTTCATCATCCTCATGAAACCTGCCCTAAAAGTTACCATTCAGCCACTGCTGAAGTGCATGCACGTAGACAGCAATTGGCTGCAAAAGGGCTGTAGGGGATCAGCAGTGCTGATATGAAACAACTGGAAACATTATTTTATTACAAAAAATACATTGTAAATGTCAATGATGTACATTGGATGTAGCAGTCATTCAGTTAGGGTGTACATGCACTTTAAGAATGACAAACATATTGCTAATTCAGTCAATCATTAGCCAAAATGTAAATTGATCTGGTCCATAATGAATAAACAGGTGCAAGAGATAAAGTGGTTAAAATTTTAAAAAAATTCTACTTAAGCTGGCTATACACCTATAGATTATCTGCAGATTTTCTATGGTTAGATGGAAAAGTGGGAGATTCCTCCATCCACACAGTTTAGCGAACATGGAGAAACCTGTTGCACTTTTTCCATCTAACCATAGAAAATCTGCAGATAATCTATAGGTGTATGGGTAGCTTTATAGGTCACTTACTTGATAGAAATGACTATTGACCTTATACATCACTCATATATCAATATACAAAGTGATATTTATAACAAAACTGGAAAACAGAGATAAAACAATGTAAAACAACATTCCTAGTGATAAATGCATTTAGTTTTAAAGTGAAAACATAGCGATAATAGGAAGCAATAGAAGATACTTTTGGAAACGGGACCCTGCCGCTATAATCTTACAGCCTAAAGCTGCGTATACATACATAATTTATTTTCATTCAACATGTGGGCTGAACAAAAATAATTGAACACATTCCTCCATCCATGCTATACACAAATATATTTTACATATATAGGTATAAATGTTTTAACAAAAGACAGCATATAATTTAGGTTTACTATTCTTTTTACTAAGGTTTCAGTATGTATACTGAGAAGGAATAAAAGGAAGAATGTTTCTGCTGTAGATGTAGTCTCTGTGACCGCCCTGCATCTGTTCCTATTGTGGGGGAGGGTTATATTTCCTGCAGTTGGTTGGTTCATGCCTTTGTTTATGGGGGAAGGGGGATCTCAGCCCTTGATACATTACAAAACCTTATGGATACTTGCCACTCCACAAATGTAAAGGGAGTAGACTCAGCCAAAGCAATTATCAAAATAATCCTATCTTCTAGTTCATTAAGTTGTTCAACCCATATATGTTAAATAGCAAAACAAAAATAATACATACCTCATGTATAATGTAAAAACTACAATCAATAGTTAAACTATCTAGAAGTACAATTATTTAGCATAAAAGATTAATAAAAGAATATAACACCATCCCTAATTAGTTCAGTGCAATTAGGGGCCCTCTGATTGCAAGCCTTTGAAAAACAAATTGCTCATAGACATGAGATTAGAGATGACCAAATTACAAAACAGTCTCATGTCCATGTTCCCATGTTCAGCAGCTGACAGACTAACCACGTGACAGTGGCGGCTGGTGAAGTTTTAGGATGGGAGGCGCCAGACCCCACCCTTCCTTTTGACCCCTCCCACTTGGTGAAAATGGGCGTGGTTTCAGCAAAATAGTGGGTGTGGCTGTAAGGTGGTGTGGTTAGTGTCTGAGATGAATGAGGGAAGGGGGGAGAGGGAGAGAGAGATGGAGGGACAGCAGGCCCAGATCCTACACAACAATAGAAATATGTGCATTCTAGAAAGTTTAACAATCAGCAGATAAAGATATTCCAAACACCTGATGTTGTACAGAAAAGGAGAGAATCCCCCAGTAAAACGGGACTTTATAAGTGACTGAAAACGCTGATAACAAATATTAATGCAATGTTTTATTGAGTACAAATGTTTCTTTAACTACTTCCTGACCGCCGGCAGTCAAATGACGGCCAGGCGGCGCACCTATTGTGGCGGGAGGCCACAATAGGCCGGCTGTTTACCCACGTGATCACTAAAAATGTAAACAAATCGCGGTAATGAGATGTTACCGGTAATGAGATGTTACCGCTTAGAGTGTACACGCCAATCACACTGATTGCCCCCCCCCAATCAAGAGGACCTGTCACCACCCCTCATAGTACCTGTCAATCACAGTCCATCAGAGTACCTGTCACAGTCCATCAGAGTATTTGAGTACCTGTCACAGTCCATCAGAAGACCCGAGTATCTGTTACAGCCCATCAGAGTACCCGAGTACCTGTCACAGCACATCAGAGTACCCGAGTACCTGTCACAGCACATCAGAGTACCCGGGTACCTGTTACAGTCCATCAGAAGACCTGAGTATCTGTTACAGCCCATCAGAGTACCCGAGTACCTGTCACGGTCCATCAGAGTACCCGAGTACCTGTCACGGTCCATCAGAGTACCCGAGTACCTGTCACGGTCCATCAGAGTACCCAAGTGCCTGTCACGGTCCATCAGAGTACCCGAGTGCCTGTCACGGTCCATCAGAGTACCCGAGTGCCTGTCACGGTCCATCAGAGTACCCGAGTGCCTGTCACGGTCCATCAGAGTACTCGAGTACCTGTCACGGTCCATCAGGGTACCCGAGTACCTGTCACGGTCCATCATAATACCCGAGTACCTGTCACAGCCCATCAAAGTACCCGAGTACCTGTCACAGCCCATCAAAGTACCCGAGTACCCTTCACAGCCCATCAAAGTACCCGAGTACCTGTCACAGCCCATCAAAGTACCCGAGTACCTGTCACAGCCCATCAGAGTACCCGAGTACCTGTCCCAGTCCATCTGAGTACCCGAGTACCTGAGTACCTGTCACAGTTCATCTGAGAACCTGAGTACCTGTCACAGTTCATCTGAGTACCTGTCACAGTTCATCTTAGTACCCGAGTACCTGTCACAGTCCATATGAGTACCTGAGTACCTGTCACCAAGCCATCAGAGTACATGTCACCAGGCCATCAGAGTACCCGAGTACCTGTCACCAGGCCATCAGAGTACCAGAGTACCTATCTCCAGCCCATCAGAGTACCTGAGTATCTATTTGCAGCCCATGTCTCATAGAATATACGTTGGGGTGTTTGTTTTCCAAAATGGGGTAATTTTGTGGGTAATTTCACTGTCCTGGTGGTCCAGGACCTTCAAAAGTGTGATGGGTAGGAATGAAATGAGATGTGTCATTTATGCTCATAGAACGCCTGAACGTACTACTTCAACGTTAGGCCTCTCTATGTGACCAGGCTCGGGAGGAGTAGCAGAATGTGTTTGGGGTGTAATTTTTGCTATATACATGCTATGTGTTAGAAATATCTTATAAATTTACAACTTTGTGTAAAAAAAAAAAAATGTGTTTTCATTTTTTTCCACGTATTCCAAAAACTTCTGGAAAAAATGAACCGCTCAAAAGACTCATTATGCCTCACAGATTATACGTTGGGGTGTTTGCTTTCCAAAATGGGGTCATTTTATGGGAAATTCCATTGTCCTGGTACTCCAGGGCCTTCAAAAGTGTAATAGGTGGTTGAGAAATGAGATGCGTCATTTTTGCTCGTAGAACGTCTGAAGGTACTGCATCAATGTTGGTGCTCTGTATGTGGCCAGGCTGTGTAAAAGTCTCACACATGTGGTATCGCCGTACTCGGGAAGAGTAGCAGAATGTATTTTGGGGTGTAATTTGTTGTATGCATATGCTGTGTGTGAGAAATAACCTGATAATATGATAATTTTGTAAAAAATAATAATAATAAAAAAAAATCTTCATTTTGCAAACAATTGTGGGAAAAATTACAACTTAAAAAAACTCACCATGCTACTTACTTAATACCTTGGAATGTCTACTTTGTAAAAAGGGGTCATTTGGGGGGTATTTGTACTTTCCTGACTTGTTAGTGTCTCAAGAAATGAGATACACCTGATGTACTGAATAGTGATGGATGAACTTCCGACGGGACGTTTCGCGAACGCGGCCGATAGTTTGCGAACCGTAACGTTCGTGGCGGGCCCCAATGACTTCAATGGGAGGCGAACTTTGAAAACCTACAGGTCAAATTTGCAGCCACAAAATAATTACTAGCTGTGCAAACATAGTCCCACCACATGGCCAATGACATAACACATGTATGAGGTGAATCTGGGATCGACAACTACAAGCATTCTTTTTTTATATGTGAAATTGTTGTGACAATTCAGGACTGTGGAGCGCATGAAGGCAGTGGAGGAGAGGGAAGGTCACTGTAGGCAAAGAAGAGGGTGCAGGAGATGATCACCAGCAGCATGACATACAGCAATGACACCTGCACTGTGATAGAGTGATCTGACACCAGCACCGTGATAGAGAGCACTGACATCAGCAGCATGACATAAAGCACTGACACCAGCACCGTGATATACAGCACTGACACCAGCACCGTGATCTACAGCACTGACATCAGCAGCGTGACATACAGCAATGACACCTGCACCGTGATAGAGTGATCTGACACCAGCACCGTGATAGAGAGCACTGACATCAGCAGCGTGACATAAAGCACTGACACCAGCACCGTGATATACAGCACTGACATCAGCACCGTGACATAAAGCACTGACACCAGCACCGTGATATACAACACTGACACCAGCACCGTGATATAAAGCACTGACATCAGCAGCGTGATATACAGCACTGACACTTGTACCGTAAGCAGCCCCAGGAGGAAGTCAGCATAGCACAGGGATGGTGGGAGTCCCTCATAATGAGCATAGCACAGGGATGGTGGGAGCCCCTCATAATATGCACAGCAGAGGTAGAGCCCCAGGAGGAAGTCAGCACAGCACAGGGATGTTGGGAGCCCCTCATAATGAGCCTAGCACAGGGATGGTGGGAGCCCCTCATAATATGCACAGCAGAGGTACAGCCCTAGGAGGAAGTCAGCACAGCACAGGGATGGTGGGGCCCCTCATAATAAGCAGCCCCAGTAGAAATATGACACCGCTCCACCTCTTCAAATAGAAGGGTACGGACATATAGTACGATGTGCTTTTTTTGGACAAGGAAGTGAGCCAAATGAAGAAAGAAGGTCTGTGTGCTCGATTAAAAAAATCGTTTCTAGACATATACATGGTCTACTGGTCACATGTGTTGAATTCCTCCGAGATCCATGCCTTATTCATTTTTAGAAATGTGAGGTAGTTAACACTGTCGTGAGCTAGGCGAGTACGCTTATTTCCTGATGCTGGATCCGGATGACACCTGTCGATGGGTCGGCTGAAAGAATGACCTCATATCCGAAATCACCAACACATCTTCAAACTGGCCTCTTCTTGCAGGCGCTGTTTGATTGGTACCCGCAACTCCTTCTCTGGGAGTGGGAATTGCTCCTCTGCCAGCGCACGCAAAAGCAGAATGCAGCATTTCTCGAAGCAAGGCCTGGAAGTGCTCCATTCTGATAGCCCTCTGACAGCGGTAACATTTCCGCCATTTTGTGTTTGTACCGGGGGTCTAAGTACGTTGCCACCCAGTACTGGTCCTTGACCCTTATGCTTTTTATTACGGAGGTCCCTATTAAAACACTGGAGCATTAAGACCCCCATTTGCACTAAACTGGAAGCGGTGTGGTGGCCTGGCTCCTGCTCATCATCCAGGATAATGTCGTCCTCTTCATTCTCCTCTCCCCATCCACACAAAACAACAGGGATCCCAGAAAGGTTTAAAGCATGCTCTTCTTGCTCCTCCTCATCCGCCCCGGCACCATCCTCCTCTGACTCCTCTTCAGACTCCTGTTGTTGACTTGTCTCAGATAGAGTAGCCCCCCCCCTGGGAATTCATCCAGCATTGCGACTTCCTCATCTTCCCGCTCCTGCTCCTCCACAGCTTGATCAATGAAACGACGCAATGCACGCTCCATTAACCACTTCAGGACCGCCGTATTGCCAATGTACGTCAACACAATGGCACAGGCAGGCACAATCACGTAAATGTACGTGAATGCCTTCTAGCGGGTGGGGGGTCCGATCGGACCCCCTCCCGCTAGATACGGCGGTCCCTTTCGGTGCCGGAGCGACCCGCGATGAGGGGATGGCCGTTGGTTTCTGGCCATCCCCTCTCGATCGCTCCTGGCCAGTGACGAACTTCCTCCCCTGTGAAAATGTAAACACAGGAGGAGGAAGTGATGTCACACTCCTCGTGGCGGTCTTTTTGAACCGGACAGCGAGGAGTGAAGACGTCCAAGTAAGTGCACCAACAGTCCACTGACACATAGGTACACACAGGCACACATTTCACCCCAGTCACCCCCCGATCACCCCCCCGATCGGCCCCCCGCCCCCCCCCCCAGTCACAGTGTCACTAATGCAGTGTTCATTTATTTATTGATCACTACATTTAGTGTCAGTTGTGACTGTAAAAAGTGTCAGGGCAGCTAGTGTTAGGCCCCTTTAGGTCCAGGGTAGCCCCTACCCCCCCCTAATAAAGGTTTAACCCCTTGATTGCCCTCCCAGTTAACCCTTTCACCCTCTTTTACCAGTGTCACTAAGCGATCGTTTTTCTGATCGCTGCAATAGTGTCACTGGTCCCGCTAGGAAGCTAGTTTTTTTTTTAGGTTCAACGCCAGGTTTTTATACCGTTAGGTACCCCGATATATAACCTAATAAAGGTTTTAACCCTTTGATTGCCCCTAGAGTTAACCCTTTCACCAGCGATCGCTGCATAAGTGTCACTGGTGACGCTGGTTAGCCAGTTAGTTATTTAGTTATTTAGGTTCCCCGTCAGGTTTTTATAAAGCTTCAGGTACCCCCATATAAATACCCAATAAAGGTTTTAACCCCTGATTGCCCTTAGTTAACCCTTTCACCAGTGATCACCGTATAAGTGTTACGGGTGACGCTGGTTAGGTAGTTCGCTTTTTATAGCATCAGGGCACCCGCCATTTATTACCTAATAAAGGTTTAACCCCCTGATCACCCGGCGGGTGATATAAATTTGGTTTTAGGGTCAGAAAGGGTCTGCGTCGCCCCAGGCAGTGCTAGGTTAGTGCCAGCACCGCTAACACCCACGCGCAAAGCATACACCTCCCTTAGTGGTATAGTATCCGAACAGATCAATATCTGATCTGATCAGATCTATACTAGCGTGCCCAGCAATTTAGGGTTCTAAAAAAACGCATTGTTAGCAGGATCAATCCAGATACCTGCTAGCACCTGCGTTTTGCCCCTCTGCCCAGCCCAGCCCAGCCCACCCAAGTGCAGTATCGATCGATCACTGTCACTTACAAAACACAACACACATAACTGCAGCGTTCGCAGAGTCAGGCCTGATCCCTGCGATCGCTAACAGTTTTTTTTTGTAGCGTTTTATACAGTCGCTGACAGGCTAGGTGCTTTTTTACCTGTGAGTCTCACTACTGTACCCCTAAATTTAGAGCCCAAAATGGCAAAGCGAAGGTACACTAGTGAAGAGGCCTACACGTTTCTGAGCATGACAGATAGTGAAGAGCAGAGGCGGCTCTAGACTTTGTGAGGCCTAAGGCAAAACTTAGGCATGAGGCCCCATTCACTCTACAGTTTGTAGAGGCCAATCTGCTGACAGCCTTTAAAGTGGAATTAAACTCTCCTATCCTTTACAGCCAAGGAAGATGCTTCTGTTTGATCTACAAATACCATGGTGCTGCTCCAACAAATACCTGTCAATTCTAAACAGGTGTCTATTTAGGGTGCCTGCAGGAAAACAGCCTGGTGTAAGACTTAAGCCAGGGCCCTTTCTCAAGCACTTACTGAAAGCCAACCAAAACAAAAAAAAATAAAAAATACAACAATATTAATACAATACCACAATATATGTGCTAACTATAGTTGAGGCTCATACACAAACCTCCTGGGAGGTTTTAACAGTAGTAAACTTTTTTAAGGTCAGAGACTTTGAAGACAATTATACAGGAGATGGTCACAGACTGTGCGGACAATGATACAGGAGACGGTTTTATTATGGTAATGACAAGTAAACTCTTACCTGGTTAACACAGTAACAAACGTTGGAGCCACAGACAGGGTGCTGACAGACAATCACGCCACAAAGATGCAGGTGATGGTCAGACACTGTGCAGACAATGATACAGGAGACGGTCAGACACTGTGCAGACAATGATACAGGAGACTGTCAGACACTGTGCAGACAATGATACAGGAGACGGTCAGACACTGTGCAGACAATGATACAGGAGACGGTCAGAGACTGTGCAGACAATGATACAGGAGACGGTCAGAGACTGTGCAGACAATGATACAGGAGACGGTCAGAGACTGTGCAGACAATGATACAGAAGACGGTCAGAGACTGTGCAGACAATGATACAGGAGACGGTCAGAGACTGTGTGAGTAAGGAGAAGCGGCACAATGATGATCCCACCCAGTAGCGGCTGGTGCTCAACATTTTTGAAAAAAAATGAAAAAAACAAAACAAATTGCAGCCTCACTGTACCATCAAATGCAGCCACTGTGCCCCATCAAATGCAGTCTCACTGTGCCCCATCAAATGCAGCCGCCACTGTGCCCCATCAAATGCAGCCGCCACTGTGCCCCATCAAATGCAGCCGCCACTGTGCCCCATCAAATGTTGCCACTGTGCGGGGCGGCTATTTTGGTGCCCCTGCAAAGTGCTGCCCTAGGCCTGGGCCTTGTCGGCCTAGGCCAAGACACAGCACTGAGACAAGGTACAGACTATGAGACCGTGAGACAGACAGGGTACTGGGGACAGACCGTGAGAGACAGACGGGGTACTGGGGACAGACCGTGAGAGACAGACGGGGTACTGGGGACAGACCGTGAGAGACAGACGGGGTACTGGGGACAGACCGTGAGAGACAGACGGGGTACTGGGGACAGACCGTGAGAGACAGACGGGGTACTGGGGACAGACCGTGAGAGACAGACGGGGTACTGGGGACAGACCGTGAGAGACAGACGGGGTACTGGGAACAGACCGTGAGAGACAGACGGGGTACTGGGGACAGACCGTGAGAGACAGATGGGGTACTGGGGACAGACCGTGAGAGACAGACGGGGTACTGGGGACAGACCGTGAGAGACAGACGGGGTACTGGGGACAGACCGTGAGAGACAGACGGGGTACTGGGGACAGACCGTGAGAGACAGACGGGGTACTGGGGACAGACCGTGAGAGACAGACGGGGTACTAGGGACAGACCGTGAGAGACAGACAGGGTACTGGGGACAGACCGTGAGAGACAGACAGGGTACTGGGGACAGACCGTGAGAGACAGACAGGGTACTGGGGACAGACCGTGAGAGACAGACAGGGTACTGGGGACAGACCGTGAGAGACAGACAGGGTACTGGGGACAGACCGTGAGAGACAGACAGGGTACTGGGGACAGACCGTGAGAGACAGACAGGGTACTGGGGACAGACCGTGAGAGACAGACAGGGTACTGGGGACAGACCGTGAGAGACAGACAGGGTACTGGGGACAGACCGTGAGAGACAGACAGGGTACTGGGGGCAGACCATGAGACAGACAGGGTACTGGGGGCAGACCATGAGACAGACAGGGTACTAGGGGCAGGCAGTGAGACAGACAGGGTACTGGGCGCAGACAGTGAGAGACAGACAGGGTACTGGGGGCAGACAGTGAGACAGACAGGGTACTAGGTGCAGACAGTGAGACAGACAGGGTACTGGGGGCAGACCGTGAGAGACAGACAGGGTACTAGGGGCAGACAGTCAGGGTACTGGGGGCAGACAGTGAGACAGACAGGGTACTGGGGGCAGACAGTGAGACAGACAGGGTACTGGGGGCAGACAGTGAGACAGGCAGGGTACTGGGGGCAGACAGTGAGACAGGCAGGGTACTGGGGGCAGACAGTGAGACAGGCAGGGTACTGGGGGCAGACAGTGAGACAGGCAGGGTACTGGGGGCAGACAGTGAGACAGGCAGGGTACTGGGGGCAGACAGTGAGACAGGCAGGGTACTGGGGGCAGACAGTGAGACAGGCAGGGTACCGGGGGCAGACAGTGAGACAGGCAGGGTACCGGGGGCAGACAGTGAGACAGGCAGGGTACCAGGGGCAGACAGTGAGACAGGCAGGGTACCAGGGGCAGACAGTGAGACAGGCAGGGTACTGGGGGCAGACAGTGAGACAGGCAGGGTACTGGGGGCAGACTGTGAGACAGAGACAGACCATGAGACTATGACAGTCAGGGTACTGGCCATGAGACCATAGCAAGACCGGGTACTGTATTATGTACAGACAGCTGACAGCATGATGATGTATGTACTGTACCTGCTCCTCAGTCTTCTACACTACTAAAGGCAGCATAGGAACGAAGCCGGCGACAGGTGATGTTGTCTTTGCGCTCCCTGGCCTCATGCAGTGCAATCTGGGAGTTGTAGTCTCTGCACAGCACAGGCACCAGAGGCCGAAGTCTGTTGTCTGTGCTGTGAAGAACTACAACTCCCGCCATGCACTGGGGCCGACGACTGGGGAAAGGCTAGGAGGACAGCGCCGCAGCGGTGGAGCCTGTTATTGGATGCAGCCGAGATGATTGATGTCATCTAACTCGTCCGCGGTGGCGGCGGAGGCTCATCAGCTCAGACAGGCGGCGCGGCGTCTATGTGCAGCACCCGCCCGCTCGCTCACCCCACAACACACACTGACCGTTCCACTCCCGAGTCCGCACACTGTTTCCTGTCAGGCAAATTAGGCGGCCGCGGCCCGCGAGGCCCTCCTGAGGGCGAGGCCTAAGGCAATCGCCTAATTTGCCTAATTAAAGAGCCGCCTCTGGTGAAGAGGAAGACACTGATCTGTCATATTCAGGCTCAGAATACGAACCTGTAGAGGACAGCGCCTCCATGTCAGATAGCTCTGACGACGAAGAAGAGGTCCCTGCTATTGTCAGGCGTACCCGACCCCGATTTTCTGATGTTGTTGAGGTGCAGGAACCGCAAGTCCCTCGTATGGAGTATAGAGCCAGTACTAGCGCCGCTCATCCTTTTGGTGAACTGGCAAGCACCAGCGGCTTAGTACACCCTGGACGTACATCCAGCACTGCAGTATCACGTGGTGACGTGGCGAGTCCCATAAGTGCAGTTCAAGCTGGCGAGGTGGCAAGCACAAGTAGTGTCCCGCTGCCACCAAGAAGAAGACAAAGACAGGCCCATCGTACCCATAGTGCCCTTCCTGCAGAATTCGCCTATCCCAATTGGGTGCCCACCACTTCTGCAGAACCCGTACTTCCCCCATTCACTGCCCAACCCCGTATTCAGGTGGATACAGATGATTTTACGCCACTCGATTTTTATTCTCTGTATCTCACGGAAGATCTCTATAGATCTATTGTGGACCAAACCAATTTATATGCTGGTCAACGCATCGCCGCTAATCCCCAGTTGCCGTCTCTTGCCAGAGATTGGAAACCAGTTACGGTTTCCGAATTTAAGACGTTTTTGGGCCTTTCCCTCAACATGGGCACACATAAATTTATGCGGATGCGGGCTTATTGGTCCACGCATCCGGCTGACCACATGCCCGTGTTCTCTAACTCCATGTCCAGGAAACGATACGAGCAGATCTTGCGGTTCTTGCACTTCAGTGACAATGAACTTTGTCGTCCACGTGGAGACCCTGAATACGATCGGCTCTACAAAATTCGGCCCCTCATAAACCACTTCAACCAACGTTTTGCAGACTTGTTTACTCCCCAAAAAGTTGTCTGCGTTGATGAGTCCCTGGTTAAGTTTACTGGTCGCTTGTCATTCAAACAGTACATTCCCAACAAGCGTACCAGATACGGGGTCAAGCTCTATAAGTGCTGTGACAGGGCCACAGGCTATGCATGGAGCTTTATGGTTTATGAGGGTAAAGATAGTTACGTAGAGCCGGAGAACTGCCCTGATTACATAGGAAGCGCTGGCAAGATAGTGTGGAAATTGGTGTCACCCTTATTCGGAAAGGGGTACCACTTGTACGTGGACAACTATCACACCAGCGTGCCACGGTTTAGTCATTTATTTGATAATCAGATTGGAGCATGTGGCACTGTGCGACCTAATCGCCGGGGCTTTCCCCAGCGGCTTGTAGATTCCCGTCTTAGGCTGGGGGAGAGAGCCTGCTATCGGTGTAATAATTTGCTTGCTATGAAGTGGAGGCATAATAAGAATGTTTTCGTTCTTACCTCCCTTCATGCAGACACGACGGTCCAAATTTCTACGGCGACTGGTATTGTGGAGAAACCCCTCTGTGTCCACGAATATAACAAAAATATGGGAGGGGTGGACCTCAATGACCAGATGTTGGCGCCGTATCTAACTTCCCGTAAGACCAGACGCTGGTACAAAAAAGTGTCTGCTTACTTATTTCAATTGGCTTTGCTGAATGCTTTTGTGCTATACAAAACTTCAGGTGGAACATTAACCTTTCTTTTCTTCCAAAGAGAGGTTGTCACAGAGCTTCTGTTTCCAGAGGGTTCTGTACCTCACCATTCCCAACCAAATGCAGTAAGCCGGCTGCATGAGAGGCATTATTCTTATGTCCTCCCGAGTACCCCTACCCAACGAGCCCCCCAAAAAAGATGTCGTGTCTGTAGCAAGCGCGGATATAGGCGTGACACCCGTTCTTATTGTCCACGCTGTCCTGGCAATCCTGGTCTTTGTCAGGGTGAGTGTTTTGAACGCTACCATGAACTAGTGAAGTATTAGCGTAGGGTACAGCATTTCACAGGCTAGGCACACTTACACAGGGTCTCCCAAGATGCCATCGCATTTTGAGAGACCCGAACCATTACAGTTACAGTTTACAGTTCAAAAAAAAGTGTATAAAAAAAAAAAAAAAAAAAAAAAAAAAAAAGTAAAATAAAAAAACCAAAAAAAATATAAAATATAAAAACCAAAAATAGTTGTCGTTTTATTGTTCTCTCTCTCTCTCTCTCTCTCTCTCTCTCTCTCTCTCTCTCTCTCTCTCTCTTCTCTCAAATTTTTTATACTTTACTGTTTACTGTGTTATTGTTAACCATTTTTCATGTTTTCAGGTACGCCATTCAGCTGCAGCGTGGATTTATTTATCTTGACAGCAACAGCGTTTGCTCCCACGATACATAAAGCCGCGACTCCAGTGCTGTAGGAGGTGATTTCACCACCACAGTTAAAAAAGAGCATATATGCCGAAGCATGGGGGCATAAGGGGTGGAGGAGCGATTTTGCTCCTAATGCCGCGTACATACGGTCAAAATTCCGACGGAGGGCTTGCCCGTGGAAAAGTTTGAACGTATGTACGCAGCATAACTTTTTTGCGGGAGGATGCCCCCATGCTTCGGCATATATATATTTTAGGCACAGGTTGTGTTAAAAAATGTTTTATTTTTTACAGTTTTTTTTGGCAATTGCTTTGCAGGTATGGTATGGTAAGGTTTTACTGGGATGTTACTTTGTTTTAACGTTAACCATAATTTGCTTAGCAGGTACGCCATTCAGCTGCAGCGCGGATTTATTTATCTTGACAGCAACAGCGTTTGCTCCCACGATACATAAAGCCGTGACTCCAGTGCTGTAGGCGGTGATTTCACCACCACAGTTAAAAAAGAGCATATATGCCGAAGCATGGGGGCATAAGGGGTGGAGGAGCGATTTTGCTCCTAATGCCGCGTACATACGGTCAAAATTCCGACAGGGGGCTTGCCCATGGAAAAGTTTGAACGTATGTACGCGGCATAACTTTTTTGCGGGAGGATGCCCCCATGCTTCGGCATATATAAATGGTGCATGTATGTCCATCATTAGAAGTGGGTGGATGAAGGGAGGTATCTAATGGTGGGCATACCCACCGATCAATCTCTTTTTTTTCGTTCAGACAACATGACTCTCAGTAAATAGCTTGGGGTGTCTACTTTCCAAAATGGGGTAATTTGGGGGGGTTTTGTGCTATTTTGGCATTTTATGGCCTTTGCACCCTTAGAAATCCTGAAGGTGGTGATTGGTTTTCGGGGTGCCGTACGCGACTAGACTCCCAAAAAGTCCCACACATGTGGTATCCCCATACTCGGGAGAAGTAGCTGAATATATTTTGGGGTGCAATTCCACATATAACCATGGCATGTGTGAGCAATATATCATTTAGTGACAACTTTTTGTACATTTTTTTTTTTTTTGTCATTATTCAATCCCTTGGGACAAAAAAAAAAATATTCAATAGTGTCAAGATGGCCCTCGGCAAATAGCTTGGGGTGTCTACTTTCCAAAATGGCGTCATTTGGGGGGGTTTTGTGCCATCTTGGCATTTTATGGCCGTCAAAACTGTGATAGGTAGTGATAGGTAGTGAGGAGTAAAATAAAAAAATTATGCCCTTAGAAATCCTGAAGGCGGTGCTTGGATTTCGGGGTCCCGTACGCGGCTAGGCTCCCAAAAAGTCCCACACATGTGGTATCCCTGTACTCAGGAGAAGCAGCAGAATGTATTTTGGGGTGTCATTTCACATATGCCCATAGCATGTGTGAGCAATATATCATTTAGTGACAACTTTGTGCAAAAAAAAAAAAGTTTGTAATATTCCCGCAACTTGTGGCAAAATATAAAATATTCCATGGACTCAACATGCCTCTCAGTAAATAGCTTGGGGTGTCTACTTTCCAAAATGGGGTCATTTTGGGGGGTTTTGTGCTATTTTGGCTTTTTATGGCCTTCGAAACTGTGATAGGTAGTGAGGGGTGAAATCAAAAATTTGCACCCTTAGAAATCCTGAAGGTGGTGATTGGTTTTCGAGGTGCCGTGCGCGACTAGACTCCCAAAAAATCCCACACATGTGGTATCCCCGTACTCGGGAGAAGTAGCGGAATATATTTTGGGGTGCAATTCCACATATAACCATGGCATGTGTGAGCAATATATCATTTAGTGACAACTTTTTGTACATTTTTTTTTTTTTTTTTTTTTTAGTCATTATTCAATCCCTTAGGACAAAAAAAATAAATATTCAATGGGCTCAACATACCCATCAGCAGTTTCCTTGGGGTGTCTACTTTCCAAAATGGGGTCATTTGGGGGGGGTTTGTACTGCCCTGCCATTTTAGCACCTTAAGAAATGAGATAGGCAGTCATAAATTAAAAGCTGTGTAAATTCCAGAAAATGTACTCTAGTTTGTAGACGCTATAACTTTTGCGCAAACCAAAAAATATACGCTTATTGACATTTTTTTTACTAAAGACATGTGGCTGAATAAATTTTGCCCTCAATGTATGACTAAAATT
Organism: Lithobates pipiens; assembly: GCF_037356315.1. Classification (NCBI taxonomy): domain Eukaryota; kingdom Metazoa; phylum Chordata; class Amphibia; order Anura; family Ranidae; genus Lithobates; species Lithobates pipiens. Next base: position 156,801,931 of record NW_027507785.1, read on the forward strand.
TAGTTTATTCGATTTTTCTTATAACAAAAAGAAGAAAATATCATTTTTTTTCAAAATTTTCGCTCTTTTTCCATTTATATCGCAAAAAATAAAAATCGCAGAGGCAATCAAATACCATCAAAAGAAAGCTCTATTTGTGGGAAGAAAAGGACGCAAATTTCGTTTGGGTGCAATATTGCATGACCGCGCAATTACCAGTTAAAGCAGCGCAGTGCGAAATTGGAAAAAGACCTCTGGTCCTTAAGGTATTTATTGGTCCGGGGCTGAAGTGGTTAAGAAGGCATAAGGTACCATGTCACTGATGGCGCCATGGCTGCGACTGACCAGTTTGGTGATCTCCTCAAAGAAGTCTGCATGCGTCGCGCATGAGCAGCCACTGGCGCGGTGAAAAAAAACCCAGCTCCCCAGAACCTGTTCTGCGGCAGAGTTCATACAGGTAGACGTTAACTGCACGTTTCTGCTGGAGCAGCCTATTAAGCATATAGAAGGTTGAGTTCCATTGCGTCGGGCAATCGCAAATAAGACGTCTGACCGGCAGATTGTGTCGCCGCTGAATGTCAGCAAGGTGAGCCATGGCCGTGTAAGATCTTCTGAAATGGGCCGAGATTTTCTTTGCCTGCCGCAAGATGTCCTGGACCCCAGGGTATTTGACAACGAATCGCTGCACGACCAAGTTTAAGACGTGTGCCATGCATGGCACGTGCGTAATTTTGCCCTGTTTCAATGCGCTAAGCAGATTGGCACCGTTGTCGCACACCACTTTACCAACTGTCAAATTGAGCGGTGTTAGCCACTGATCTGCCTGTGAACGCAAAGCTGAAAGGAGTGCCGGGCCAGTGTGGCTAGTGGCTTCCAGGCACAACAGACGCAGCACGGCATGGCAACGTCTCACCTGGCATGTCAAAAAGGTTCTGGGGAACTTGGGCGGTGCAGCGAGAGAGACGCTAGCAGCGGAAAAGGAGGAGTCAGCCGAGGAGGAGAGGGAGGAGGAGGAGAAGAAGAGCCAGGCCTGCATGCAATCCGTGGCGGTAAAACCAAATCTACACGGGTGCCACGGGTTACATGCTTGAGGGCCGTCAGAAGGTTCACCCAGTGGGCAGTAAAAGTGATATACCTTCCCTGCCCGTGTTTGCTAGGCCACGTATCTGTGGTCAGATGTATCTTGGCACGGACACTACACTGTGTGCCAGAGATACATTCACTTGCTGCTGAACATGGCCATATAGCTCTGGGATGCCCTTCTGTGAGAAATACTTCCTTCCTGGGACCTTCCATTGTGGTGTTCCAATGGCCACAAATTTTCGAAAAGGCCTCCGAGTCCACCAGTTTATATGACAGTAGTTGGCGGGCTATCAGTTCTGACAAGCCAGCCGTCAACCGTTGGGCAAGAGGGTTATCAGGCGTCATCATTTTTTTACGCTCGAACATTAGGCCCACGGAAGCCTGCCTTTTTGCAGAAAACGTGAGCTTGGCGTGATGGAAGGTGGAGTGGAGGACAATTGTGAGGAGAGAGGAGAAGGAGAAGTAGAAGACAAGGCTGGACGGTGAGAGCCTGGAGTGTGGCTTTGTGTGTTCCGTTGCTCCCACTGGGCTCGGTGATGGCTGCTCATGTGCCTTCTTAAGGCGGTCGTCCCTAGGGGAGTGTTGGGCTTACCGCGACTAATGCGTTGACTGCAAAGATTGCAGATGGCAACGCTATTGTCAGCAGCGGACACGTTAAAAAAGCCCACAATGCGGAGCCATGTGCCAGTGTCCTAGGAGCGCCAGATGTGACCGTACATGGTCGATGACTCGCTCCTGATACATTAGCAGTCTGCTTTGTCCCTCCTGTGCAATGTAAGTTATTCCTGCTTCTCCTCCCTATCTGCTGGTCCATATCTCCCTCTGAACTCCCCTCCTCTTCCTCTCTTGTGGGCACCCACATGACATCACTAGACACGTCATCATCGACGTCACCTTCCCCACCGCTATAATTAGAGATCTCGGAGTAGGCAGCAACAACGGGGACCAACCTCCTCCTTGGGCTGATCTGGGTACTGTCGTCAGACTGCTGAGTGGCGGTTGTTGCTACCCCCTCTTCCTGATCCAATGCCAAGAGTGGCTGCGCATCAGAAATGTCTTGATATGGATCGGAAAATAATTCCTGTGACTCAAGCGGAAGGTAAGTGGTGGTGGTGTTGTTGGTGGTAGTGTCTTTGGGGTGCACATAGCAGAGAGTGAAGAAGAGGGTGCAGATCGAGAGGATGAGGAGGGTGCAGAAGAGTAAGGCTGAGTGAGCCACTCAACCAAGTCTGGTGCGTCCTTTAAAGTAATTGAACGCACCTTCTGCAACTTCCCACTTTGACTCAAGCCTGTTGCTCTTGCCCTACCCCTACCACCCCTGCGGAAGGGCCTGCCTCTTCCTCTGCCTGTCATTTTTTAAATTACCCTGTGACAAAACTCTCAGTCCCTATACTGATAAAGGACTGCTGCAGCAGAAGGGCAGAAGTCAGCAGTAGTGCACCTCAACCCTATATATTGTGGACCTATACCAGTCCTTAAGGAATAGCAGACTGTACCTCACTCAACCCTATGTACTGTAGTACCCTATACCTTACCAGTCCTTATAAGGACCTTTGTGGAACTAGTAGGTTGTGAATGATTAGCTGACTGTATCTCAGTCCCTATACTGATAAAGGACTGCTGTAGCAGAAGGGCAGCAGTCAGCAGTAGTGCACCTCAACCCTATATATTGTGGACCTATACCAGTCCTTAAGGAATAGCAGACTGTACCTCACTCAACCCTATGTACTGTAGTACCCTATACCTTACCAGTCCTTATAAGGACCTTTGTGGAACTAGTAGGTTGTGAATAATTAGCAGACTGTACCTCAGTCCCTATACTGATAAAGGACTGCTGCAGCAGAAGGGCAGCAGTCAGCAGTAGTGCACCTCAACCCTATATATTGTGGACCTATACCAGTCCTTAAGGAATAACAGACTGTACCTCACTCAACCCTATGTACTGTAGTACCCTATACCTTACCAGTCCTTATAAGGACCTTTGTGGAACTATTAGGTTGTGAATGATTAGCAGACTGTCCCTATACTGATAAAGGACTGCTGCAGCAGAAGGGCAGCAGTCGGGGCATGGCCTGCAGCTGCATGGCGTAGGACGCACTTTGTGTGAGCTCCGGCTGCACTTCATCCTTTTTTACCATCCTTGTGGACTAAACTGACTCTAATTCCTGGCGCACTATCTTGCTTCCCCTGGGTAGACACCCAGCGCCGATGTCGCCGCTGAAGAAGTCCCAGGGCGCGATTGCTGAGCTCGGAAAGTTCAGAGCAGACGTTCCGGACCTCGTGGAGGAAGATGGCGCCGCTGCGGGCCCGGCTGAGGGGACACCCCCCTCCGGCGACACAGCTCGTATACTCGAGGCCGTCACCCTCTGCCGTACCTCCCTTACCTCCAGGATCGAGGAGGTTAAAGTGGACATATCCCTCATCCGCCAAGATCTCCACAAGCTGCGGGAGAGGGTCGGTGAGGCAGAGCGCAGGCTGGGGCATGTGGAAGACGACACCCCCCCCCCCTTCAGATTACCACTGAACGGTTTCAGCACCAATTAACAGCTGTCCTGTGCAAGCAGGACGAACTTGAGAATCGAATGCGCCGCTGTAACCTCCGCTTCGTGGGATTACCTGAGAAGGTGGAGGGCTCTGATCCCCAGCATTTCTCGAACGCCTGCTCATTGCCAACTTCAGACATGAGGCCTTCTCTACTACCTTTGCGGTCAAGCGTGCCCACCGCTTGGCCTTGCGACCCCCGCCTCCAGGTGCTCCACCGCGCACCTTCATTGCAAAGATGCTGAATTACCGTGATCGGGATGCGGTGCTGTGCCACACCCGGGAGAAGGGCAACATACCCTACGAGGACAAGCGCATCGCGGTGTTCCCGGACTTCTCCGCCGAGGTCCAGAAAAAGAGGGCTCAGTTCACGGAGGCCAAGCGACAGCTTCTTATCCGCCACCTGGCATATGCCATGATGTTCCCTGCCCGACTCTGTGTTGTACGGGATGGCAAGACCCACTTTTTTGAGGACCCCGCTGCTGTACTGACCTTGCTGGAACAACGTCCGGATGATGCTCCTGCTTAATCCTACTGCCCGCTGGGATGTGCTTCAGCGGCCCTGCTACTGGCCTTGTTGGATGCGGAACTGGCATGCTCTGAGCCGTGAGTAAATCTGTGCTCCCTCTACTCTACTGTATTTTATTGCCCTTCATTGACTGGTGAGCTCTACGCACATACATGTGAGCCCCCTGTTGCCTCGTCTGTGCCCCGTCCTGCCGGGAACCACATGTGCCTTATTTTGTTTGGATCCCCCCTTTCCACAGGTGACTACGCAGCCGGGCAGCTGAACACTGTTCTCGGCCGGGAACTCTCCATGCTGCCACTACCTACCCAGCCGCACAGCATGACTGACTTTTGTTCGTCCCCGTCTCTGGCAGGGAGTGTGCCTGGCCACGTACATTGTTTGCCCCTGGACGCTCTCCTTATTGTTCTTTGTGGCCGAGGACACTCCTTCCTGTCACCCCAAGCTAAGTTTCCCTGGCCGGCCTCAGCTCACATGCGTTTTTTGTGCTGCTGTGTATTTTCCCTGCCCTGCCGGTCCAGCGAAGGCACTGTTCAGCTACACCTTCCCAACCCCAGGTTTTGTTGGAAGTTCCATTTTTGTGTTTTTTCCCCCTTTTTTCTGTTTATACTTACCAAGCTATGTCTGACTAATGTTCTACTGTCTGCTCATGTGTAACAAGAATTACCTGCACTGCCATTGGTTTTCTCCTTTGATGTGGATGAGGCTGATGTGTGTGAGTGTGGGGCGGGCTTGTGGCGGGTGGGCGGGCTGCCGATACCCTGTGCACTACCCTCTGTGTGGGTCTCACGTCAAGGGATTGTGGGCCTGGGCACTCAATTTCTGCTACCACTGCTTTGTAATGTGATACTTGTTTGCGATGGGGTCCCTTAAACTGGTAACCTGGAATGTCCGTGGTCTGAGAGATAGATCTAAAACGGTGGCGGTGCTCTCTCACCTCAAGCAAATGCGCGCTGATGTTATGGTATTGGTTGAGACCCATATTACGGGTCAGCTGCAGTTGTCCCTTAAGAAACCGTGGGTGGGGTGGATGTACCATGCCCCTTATACTAATAATTCTAGTGGAGTTGCTGTACTGGTGGCTAAGACTGCCCAATTTCACCTTCACAATCTGCAATCGGATAGACGGGGACGCTATTTATTCTTGCACGTCACGGTTGGAGGCTTGGAATTCTTATTACTTGCCTTTTATATACCCCCCCCCCCCTTCAATTCAGTGGTTTCCCCCGCTCTGGATAGGCTCTCCTGTTCCGCGGTGCCCTCTCCCTCCCCAACGCAGACCAGATTCGCAAGTTCCTTGCGGAATTTGCTCTGACAGATACCTGGAGGTACAGACACCCTGCTCGGAGGGAGTATTCCTGCTTCATGCCGGCGCATAATGCCATGTCCCGCATTGATCTGATCCTGTTCTCCCCCACCCTACTTCCGTATTTACAGGACGTGGGGTTTGGGACCAGGGTACTGTCTGATCACTCGCCCTACTGGGTCAGGCTCTGCCTACCCTCCACCCCGGCACCCCGGTTATGGAGGTTGAACCCCTTTTGGCTAACAGTCCTCCCTGATTTGGAGGCCATCCAGCGTGAGTGGGGGCATTACTTTCGAGCTAACACGGGCACTGCTCCGTTTGGTCTGGTGTGGGAAGCTTTTAAATTACATGCCCGTATGCTCATGTCCACTCGGATCAGTCACTATAGAGACTCTTGGAGACTAGCTATACAGCAGGCTGAAAGGGTGCTTGAGGAGACGGAGAGCGAATTTCTGGTGCACCCCACGCCCTTAAACTCCGCCAAGTTGAGAATGCAGTCTAGGCTCACTGACCACTTGTACCTTGATAGGGCGGGAAAAAAGGTATTTTATAGTAAACATAAAGTCTATGAATATGGTGAGCGGGCTGGGAGGCTGCTGGCCTACATGGCTCACTTGAACCACAGCCCCCCGGTTGTGGTTCAACTTCTGACTGCAGGGGGTGTCATGCTGTCCGATCCGTTGGAGGTAGCCCAGGAATTCCGGCGATTTTATGCCGATCTCTACACCTCTGAGGCTACTGGCTCCTTGGATGGGCTGCGGGCCCTACTGCAGACGGTGTGCTTCCCGGTCCTCTTGGACTCCCAGGTGGAACTCCTTGAGGCCCCCATAACTGAGGAATGTATAGCAGAGGCTATAGCATGTTTGCCACCATCTAAAGCACCAGGTTCTGATGGCCTTCCCAAGGAATTTTACACCCAGTTCCAGGAGGTCCTGCTCCCCAAGCTTCACCTGCTCTATACCCACATATTCGAAACAGGTGTGCTCCCCCGTACCATGAATGAGGCACTGCTGGTTTTGATCCCAAAGCCAGGTAAAGACCCCCTCCATCCTGAGTCATACTGCCCCATATCACTCCTGCAACTAGACATTAAAATCTTGGCCAAAATCCTTGCCCTCAGACTCAATAAGGTAATACTCCATCTTATACATACAGACCAGACCGGCTTCATGCCCAGAAAAAAACACGGCTTTTAACCTTAGGAGACTGTTTATGAACTTACAGGCCCGTCACGACAACACCGGATCCAGGGTGGTGGTTAGTCTGGATGCCGCAAAGGCATTTGATTCGGTGGAGTGGGGGTATTTGTGGGAGTGCCTACATAGGTTTGGCTTTGGCCCTAGGTTCGTGCGCTGGATACAGCTCCTGTATCAAGCCCCCACTGCCCGTATCCTAGTGAACGGACAGATTTCTAGCCCCTTTTACCTTTCCAGAGGTACGCGTCAGGGGTGCCCCATCTCGCCATTGCTATATGCACTGGCGGTGGAGCCCCTGGCTATTGCCATTAGAGCGCACCCAGACAGTCGCGGTCTCCGCATGGGGCAGTTCTCAGAGGTTATCAGCCTTTATGCAGATGACATGTTGCTATACTTGGAAGATGATGGTCCCTCCCTGGCGGCGGTTTTGGATGTGATTCGTCGTTTTGGTTCTTTCTCGGGTCTCCGTATCAATTGGTCCAAGTCCCACGTTCTTCCCATCGACGTCTCCGCTCCCACGAGAATGCAGGCCCTGCTGCCTCTCGAGCGTATGGATCGGATTAAGTACCTTGGCGTTCAATGCTCTCGCTCCCCCGCGAACTATGTTAGCCTTAACATTGAGCCCATCTTTCCCCTTTTGAAGCGTAGGACTCAGGTCTGGTCCAGGCTCCCTCTTGGGGTCATGGGCCGACTGGGTCTTGTAAAAATGATCCTCCTACCCAAATTGCTCTATTTATTTTGGCATGCCCCACTCTATCTACCACGTCACTTATTCTGTGATATGGAATCAATTCTTAACTCATTCATTTGGGGCTCCTCCATGCATAAGCTGGCCTGGCGGACCCTCAAATGCCCTGTCCACCTTGGGGGAACTGCACTACCTGATCTAGAGTTGTACTATCTGGCCTCCCAGCTCTCCCACCTATACTACCTCAATACCTATGATAAAACAAGATACTCCCACCTGGTATGCACCTCGGTAACGGACGTGATAGCATACCCCTACCAAATTATTTTTTGTAAACACAGAGGTCTTTCCGGATTGGGGTCTAAACATACCATGCCTGGACATCATGCCCGTGTCTGGCGGGAGGCGCAGCTTAGACCTGGGGCCCCCCCCTCTGCATGCACACACGCCCCTCTGGGACAACCTTGATCTACCTGAGATGCTGGGGATACCGGACTACAAGGTGTGGATATGCAGAGGGGTCATCTATTTGTCTCAACTTTACACACCTCACGGTGTCAAGTCATTTCAAGTACTTAAGGACGAATTTGGCCTTCCCAACCATGCGTTTTTTCGCTATCTACAGGTCCGTCATGCCTTACAGACCCAGTTTGGGGGTGCGCCCCCGTCCCTGCTGAGCTCGCCCATGGTAAAACTAGTTCTCGGAGATGATCCCCGTAAACTTATCTCTGCCATATACCTGCATCTCCTTACCCCTGAGGCCACAGCTTATGCTTTCAATCTTAAGCCTAAGTGGGAGGCTGACATTGGACAGGTGGAAGACGAACACTGGGGGGAGATCCTGGCGGTGTCCACTGAGGTATCTCCCAAGCTGTCGGACAGACTCACTCACCTCTATATACTCCATCGCCCATATGTCACCCCTACTCGGCTAGCTAAATATAAACCTGATTTTGACCCTGTATGCCCTAGATGCGGTGACGCGGCCAGCACTTTTTACCATCTTATCTGGACCTGTCCCCCCATACAACGGTACTGGGCACAGATTATTCAATTTCTGCATGACCATATGGGCTCCCCCCTTACTCTTTGCCCACGGCAGTGTATTCTTGGCCTCCTCCCCCTCCGGGAGGAGAGCAAGTATCTTAGGATCTTCCTTCAGGAGGCTCTCTTCGCTGCTAGGATGCAAATATCTCAACTATGGCTTCAACCCCAATCCCCAACGATTCAGCAGTGGAAGAGAGCCATCAACCAAACTGTACCATACAAAAAAATGATTTACTCTAACCGAGGATGCCCGCTGAAATTTCACAAAATTTGGGATAGGTGGCTGGAGAGCTCCCTCAGCTGTGTGTGATGGGGCGTCGGGAGTGTGAGGAGGGGGTGGGTTACCACCTCTTTGATGTGGCCTTCTGGGGGCCTTCTGGTGTTCACATGTATACTGCATATGGATATTGTACCGTGTACACTGTGGCTTTTCTTCTACTGTGTCAGACATAGACTATGTTCTCCTTCCTGATATTTGGTGCCTGTTGCACCAGTTTTTGACTGTGTATTATTATGTTTACTCTTTTTTGAATGCTCAATAAACTTTGGCTTGGTTAAAAAAAAAAAAAAGAAGGGCAGCAGTCAGCAGTAGTGCACCTCAACCCTATATATTGTGGACCTACACCAGTCCTTAAGGAATAGCAGACTGTACCTCACTCAACCCTATGTACTGTGATACCCTATACCTTACCAGTCCTTATAAGGACCTTTGTGGAACTAGTAGGTTGTGAATGATTAGCAGTAGGGATGAGCTTCGAGTTCGAGTCGAACTCATGTTCGACTCGAACATTGCCTGTTCGCCTGTTCAGCGAACAGTGAACAATTTGGGCTGTTCGCAGCAAATTCGAAAAGCCGGAACACCCTATACAAGTCTATGGGAGAAATCTAAAGTGCTCATTTTAAAGGGTAATATGCAGGTTACTGTCCTAAAAAGTGTTTGGGGACCTGGGTCCTGCCCCAGGGGACATGGATCAATGCAAAAAAAAGTTTTAAAAACGGCCGTTTTTTCAGGAGCAGTGATTTTAATAATGATTAAAGTGAAACAATAAAAGTGTAATATTCCTTTAAATTTCGTAGCTGGGGGGTATCTATAGTATGCCTGTGAAGGGGCGCATGTTTCTGGTGCTTAGAACTGTCCCTGCAGAGAGTGTCATTTGTGCAGGAAAAAAAGTCTTTTAAAATCACTTGCGGCTAAATTGTCGGGTCTCCGTAATACAGAGAACACTCAATGAGTGTTCTCTGTATTAGCCGACAATTCATTCATTCATTGATTAAAAAAAAAAAAAAAAAAAAAGCGTGGGGGTTCCCCTAAATTCAATTACCAGGCCCTTCAGGTCTGACATGGATATTAAGGGGAACCCCGTGTCAAATTAAAAAAAAAAATTGACGTGGGGGTCCCCCCAAATATCCATACCAGACCCTTCAGGTCTGATATGGATATTAAGGGGAACCCCGCATCAAATTTAAAAAAAAATTGACGTAGGGGTCCCCCTAAAAATCCATATCAGACCCTTTATCCGAGCACGCAACCTGGCAGGCCGCAGGAAAAGAGGATCAGGGTTGTGAGGATGAGGCCCTTGTCCTTATCAACATGGGGACAAGGTGCTTTGAGGGGTCACAGACCCCCAAAGCATCCTCCCAATGTTGAGGGTATGTGGCCTGGTACGGTTCAGGAGGGAGGGGGGCCGCTCTCTCGTCCCCCCCTCTTTTCCTGCGGCCTGCCAGGTTGCGTGCTCGGATAAAGGGTCTAATATGGATTCTTAGGGGGACCCCCACGTCAATTTTTTTTTAAATTTGATGCGGGGTTCCCCTTAATATCCATATCAGACTTGAAGGGTCTGGTATGGATATTTGGGGGGACCCCCACGTCAATTTTTTTTTTTTATTTGACACAGGGTTCCCCTTAATATCCATGTCAGACCTGAAGGGCCTGGTAATTGAATTTAGGGGAACCCCCACGCTTTTTTTTTTTTTTTTTTTAATCAATGAATGAATGAATTGTCGGCTAATACAGAGAACACTCATTGAGTGTTCTCTGTATTACGGAGACCCGACAATTTAGCCGCAAGTGATTTTAAAAGACTTTTTTTCCTGCACAAATGACACTTTGTGCAGGGACAGTTCTAAGCACCAGAAACATGCGCCCCTTCACAGGCATACTATAGATACCCCCCAGCTACGAAATTTAAAGGAATATTACACTTTTATTGTTTCACATTAATCATTATTAAAATCACTGCTCCTGAAAAAACGGCCGTTTTTAAAACTTTTTTTTGCATTGATCCATGTCCCCTGGGGCAGGACCCGGGTCCCCAAACACTTTTTAGGACAGTAACCTGCATATTACCCTATAAAATGAGCACTTTAGATTGTGAACGTTCGAGTCCCATAGACTTTAATAGGGTTCTAAAGTTCACACAAAGTTTAGGTCTGTTCGCAGGTTCTGGTGCGAACCGAACAGGGGGGTGTTCGGCTCATCCCTAATTAGCAGACTGTACCTCAGTCCCTATACTGATAAAGGACTGCTGCAGCAAAAGGGCAGCAGTCAGCAGTAGTGCACCTCAACCGTATATATTGTGGACCTATACCAGTCCTTAAGGAATAGCAGACTGTACCTCACTCAACCCTATGTACTGTAGTACCCTATACCTTACCAGTCCTTATAAGGACCTTTGTGGAACTATTAGGTTGTGAATGATTAGCAGACTGTACCTCAGTCCCTATACTCATAAAGGACTACTGCAGCAGAAGGGCAGCAGTCAAGTATAATCTTCTTTCTATATTTGGAAGAAAGAATATTATACATGTACAAGCCTATTACCATACCAGTCCTGAAAAGAACCTTTGTGGACCTAATAGTAACAGCTACTGATTAAACTGACTGTCCCTCACTGCCACACACAGCTTCCTGCCTGTCCCTATTTAAACTGACAAAACACAGGCTGCTGGAACAATAACTTGAATAGCACTCAAAACTACACTACTGTTCAAAAGTTTGGGGTCACCCAAACAATTTTGTGTTTTCCATGAAAAGTCCACCATACGTTGTGAAATGAATAGAAAATAGAGTCAAGACATTGACAAGGTTAGAAATAATGATTTGTATTTGAAATAACATTGTTTTTACATCAAACTTTGCTTTCGTCAAATAATCCTCCTTTTGCAGCAATTACAGCATTGCACATCTTTGGCATTCTAGCTGTTAATTTATTGAGGTAAGCTGGAGAAATTGCACCCCACGCTTCTAGAAGCAGCTCCCACAAGTTGGATTGGTTGGATGGGCATTTCTGGCGTACCATACGGTCAAGCTGCTCCCGCAACAGCTCAATGGGGTTCAGATCTGGTGACTGTGCTGGCCACTCCATTACCGATAGAATACCAGCTGCCTGCTTCTGCTGTAAATAGTTCTTGCACAATTTGGAGGTGTGTTTAGGGTCATTGTCCTGTTGTAGGATGAAATTGGCTCCAATCAAGCGCTGTCCACTGGGTATGGCATGGCGTTGCAAAATGGAGTGATAGCCTTCCTTATTCAGAATCCCTTTTACCCTGTACAAAGCTCCCACCTTACCAGCACCAAAGCAACCCCAGACCATCACATTACATTACCTCCACCATGCTTAACAGATGGCGTCAGGCATTCTTCCAGCATCTTTTCATTTGTTCTGCGTCTCACAAACGTTCTTCTTTGTGATCCAAACACCTCAAACTTGGATTCATCTGTCCACAACACTTTTTTCCAGTCTTCCTCTGTCCAATGTCTGTGTTCTTTTTCCCATCTTAATCTTTTTCTTTTATTGGCCAGTCTCAGATATGGCTTTTTCTTTGCCACTCTGCCCTGAAGCCCAAAATCCCGCAGCCGCCTCTTCACTGTAGATGTTGACACTGGTGTTTTGCGGGTACTATTTAATGAAGATGCCAGTTGGGGACCTGTGAGGCGTCTGTTTCTCAAACTAGAGACTCTAATGTGCTTATCTTCTTGCTTAGTTGTGCAACGCGGCCTCCCACTTCTTTTTCTACTCTGGTTAGAGCCTGTTTGTGCTGTCCTCTGAAGGGAGTAGTACACACCATTGTAGGAAATCTTCAATTTCTTTGCAATTTCTCGCATGGAATAGCCTTAATTTCTAAGAACAAGAATAGACTGTCGAGTTTCAGATGAAAGTTCTCTTTTTCTGGCCATTTTGAGCGTTTAATTGACCCCACAAATGTGATGCTCCAGAAACTCAATCTGCTCACAGGAAGGTCAGTTTTGTAGCTTCTGGAAGGAGCTAGACTGTTTTTAGATGTGTGAACATGATTGCACAAGGGTTTGCTAATCATCAATTAGCCTTCTGAGCCAATGAGCAAACACATTGTACCATTAGAACACTGGAGTGATAGTTGCTGGAAATGGGCCTCTATACACCTATGTAGATATTGCACCAAAAACTAGACATTTGCAGTTAGAATAGTCATTTACCACATTAGCAATGTATAGAGTATATTTGTTTAAAGTTAGGACTAGTTTAAAGTTAGCTTCATTGAAAAGTACAGTGCTTTTCCTTCAAAAATAAGGACATTTCAATGTGACCCCAAACTTTTGAACGGTAGTGTATATCCTGTACTACTTTACCATACCAGTCCTGAAAAGGACTTTTGTGGACCTAATAGTAACAGCTAATGATTAAACTGACTGTCCCTGCTGCACACAGCGTCCTGTCCCTCTCTCTACACTAACAAAAGACAGGCTGCTGCAACAATCACTAGCACAGCAGTGCCTCAAACCTATATCCTGAACTACACCTAACACCTATACCATACCAGTCCTTAAAATAACTTTTGTGGACCTAATAGCTAGCGATTTGGGTCACTGCAGTCTCTCCCTGCTCCACACAGCAACCTCTCCCTATAGTGACATACGAAAGAATGTAAAATGGCTGCCGGATCGGGTCTATTTATAAGTTAGGGTGAATGTCCAAGTGTCCATGTGCTGTAATGTCTCAATTGGCTGTCCTGTACCCCATGATGGATGTGTCATCATAGGTCAAAGTTCTTTTACACAGTAAACACGGAAGTCCGCCGGGCGAACGGTGGCAATAGTCCGCGGATCGGGCGGGCGGCGAACAGCCGAAATTCGCCGCGAAACGACCGCCGGGCGAACCGTTCGGCCATCCCTAGTACTGAAGGCCTGATCAGATGTGATCAATTTTCAGCGATTGGCACCATAGTTTGTAGACTCTATAACTTTCACAAAGACCAAATAATATACACTAATGTGGGTTATTTTTACCAAAGATATGTAGCAGTATAAATTTTGCCCAAAATGTATGAAGAAAAATAACTAATTAGCAAAAATTTATGAAAGAAACAATGAAAAGAAAAATGTACGTTTTATTTTATTTATAGCACAAAAAATAAAAAACCCACTAGTGATTAAATACCACTAAAAGAAAGCTCTATTTGTGTGGAAAAAAGGACGCAAGTTTCATATGGGTACAGTGTTGCATGACTGAGTAATTGTCATTCAAACTGTGAGAGCGCTGAAAGATGAAAATTGGTCTGGTCAGGAAGAGGGTGTAAGTGCACTGTATTGAGGTGGTTAAATATACATATAAAGCATTTAGAAAATATGTATAATAACAAATAGGGATGAGCTTGGTGTTCGAGTCGAACGTACGTTCGACTCGAACATTGGCTGTTCGTCCGTTCGGCGAAATCCGAACACTTGGTCCGTTCGCGTCAAAATTCGCATGGCGCTCACGGCCCACAATGCATTGCGATGGCGCAGTGCATTGCTGGCTCATGATTGGCCAAGCATGCACTGTGACCCCGCATGCTTAGCCAATCGCAGCGCCAGCTGCGAGGAGAGCCATGATTGGCCACAGGCAGTATGCCTGTGGCCAATCATAGCTCAGGCTGTGTAGTGCACGCCCCACACTATATAAGGCCGCCATTGAGGCGGCCTCGTGTAGTATGTTGGCATCTGAAGCAGTGGGTGTTCTGTGTACCTTCAACACAGTACACACCGATCGTTTTTGGCTGATTTCCTATCTTGCTGTTGTGTAGTGGTTATTGTCTGTGCAATGACCGCAGTATACACCACTATATTCACCTCACCTATATAGCTAGTGATCTATCTTTAATAATAGAGCTTGCAGTCAGTAGTGTTAGGAGATAGTGCGTGCTGTCTGCGTGCTCTGTACCCAGTACATACCGCTATAATCCACCTACATAGCTGTTCTCTATTTGAGCCCAATTGCCATCTGCAGGAGTTATTGGAAGTTGTGTGTGCCTCCAGCACAGCACAGTACACATCTGCATATACCCCTTTATCTCTGGTGTTCTATAAAAAAGGCATCTGCAGGAGTTGTGTTGTGTGCCTCTAGCACAATATAAACTACCCAACTGCTGTTTTACCCAACTCCCTTCAGGCCATTACCATGTCTGGAAGGCCAGCAAGGAGAGGCAGACAGGCGCGAGCCGATAAAAGAGGGCAAGCAGGCTCTGTGTCTAGAGACAACAGTGCTGGTCGTGGACGCGGTGCATTGTCATCAGCACGTGGCCATGGGACATGCTTGTCCTTCTTTTCGGCAGCTGGACATGTTGAACCGCAACATGCCAACGACTTGGTAGAGTGGATGACCAAGCCCTCTTCATCCTCCTCATCCTCTCTCACCCAGTCTCAGGGTAGTAGCAAAGCAGCTGCCAACGCATCGTCTTCCCTCCTCTCAATGTCATCATCAGTGACTCCTTCCCTAGACCCACCACGCCCTCCTGAGGAGTCTCCTGAACTCTTTGAGCACAGTGTTGGGTACATGCTCCAGGAGGATGCCCAGTGTTTGGTGTGCTCTGATGATGACACTCAGCTAGAGGAAGGCAGTAGCGTGAGCGCAGAGAGAGGGGATGCTCAAGAAGGACAGCAATCTGGCAGTCATGTTCCACAAGCTGCAGCATACTGCCAGGTTTGCTACAGCGATGAAGAGGGAGGGGATGATGAGGGCACTGACTCCACGTGGGTGCCTGGAAGGAGGGAGGAGGAGGAGGAGGAGGAGGAGGAGGCACATGTCCAACGAGGCAGGATGCCCTCCGGGGGCCAGCTTAGGGGCAGCACACCGACTGAATCACACCGCAGAGCTCCGCCTGTGCAGAGCGCTGCCTCTGCGCGTTATTCTAAAAGTTCTTTGGTGTGGGCCTTTTTTGAGACGAGTGCATCAGATCGCACCGCTGCTATTTGCAACATATGTCTCAAGCGTATCTCACGTGGCCAAAACATCAGCCGCTTGGGCACCACATGCTTGACCAGACATATGTTGACCTGCCATGCAGCTCGTTGGCAAGCGTACCTCAAAGACCCACACCAAAGAACAAAGCGGACCTCTCCTTGCTCCTCATCAGCTGGCATCTCCAACCCCACTAGACCTTCAGTCCTCTCTGAAACCTGCTCTGAGAGGAATCAAGGTGTAGAATTAGGTGTGTCACAGTCAAGTGCTTCCGGGAACTCTGCTAGCGGTACACCCACATCCGATTATAGCAGGCAAATGTCCCTGCCCCAGCTGCTGGACCGGCGGAAGAAGTTCACTCCCAGCCATCCACATGCCCAGCTGTTGAATGCTAGCTTGGCTAAATTGCTAGCACTTCAACTGCTGCCTTTTCAGTTGGTAGACTCGGCCCCCTTCCGTGAGTTTGTACAATGTGCGGTTCCTCAGTTGCAGGTCCCCAAACGCCACTTTTTCTCACGGAAGGCGATTCCGGCTCTCTACCGGCATGTGGAAGGCAATGTCCTTGCCTCGCTGGACAGGGCGGTCAGCGGTAAGGTGCATATTACCGCTGACTCATGGTCCAGCAGGCATGGACAGGGACATTACCTGTCTTTCACGGCCCATTGGGTCACTCTTCTGGCAGCTGGGAAGGATGCAGGACAAGGTGCAGTAGTGTTGGAGGTTGTTCCGCCACCAAAATGCTACTATTGGTTTTGACACACCTCTCTCCTCCACCCCCTCCTCTTCTTCTTCCTCCATGGCCTCTTCCAGTGCTCTGTCCTCAGAACCAGCGGTGCTCCGTAGGCGTTCCAGGGGCTACGCAAGTACGCAGGCAAAACGATGCCATGCCGTGCTTGCGCTGGTTTGTTTGGGGGACAGGAGCCACACTGGGGCGGATGTTTTGTCAGCTCTGCAGGGGCAGGCCGAGAGGTGGTTGATGCCATGCCAGCTTAAGCCAGGAATGGTGGTTTGCGACAATGGCACCAACCTCCTCTCCGCCCTCCGACAGGGAAAACTGACCCATGTGCCCTGTGTAGCTCACGTCCTTAACCTGGTGGTGCAGCGGTTCTTGGGCAGGTCCCCCGGCTTACAGGATGTCCTGAAGCAGGCCAGGAAAGTCTGTGTGCATTTCCGCCGATCATTTAATGCCTGTGCTCGGCTGGCTGAGCTCCAAAAGGAGTTGAACCTGCCCAAGAACCGCCTTATATGTGACATGCCCACCAGATGGAACTCAACATTGGCCATGCTGCAGCGGCTGCACACGCAGCAGAGGGCCATCAATGAGTACCTGTGCGACTACGGCACCAGGACAGGGTCAGGGGAGCTTGGTTTTTTCTCACCACGCCAGTGGGGCATGATCAGGGATGCATGCACTGTCCTGTCACCGTTTGAGGAGGCCACAAGGATGGTGAGCAGTGACAGTGCATGCATCAGTGACACTGTACCTCTTGTCCACCTCTTGGAGCATACGCTGCGTGGAATAATGGACAGGGCACTTGAGGCAGAACAGAGGCAGGAAGAGGAGGACTTCCTTGCCTCTCAAGGCCCCCTTTATCCAGACAGTGTTCCTGCTGTGCCACCCATCACACAGGAAGAGGATGAGGAGGAGGAAGAGGAGGAGGAGGATGATTGTGTCACATGGAGGTGGAGGCTGGCACTCAGCATCAGCATCAGCAGCAGCAGTAGCAGTCTTATAGGGATGATTTACAGTCCCAAGAAACCCGTGGACTTGTACGTGGCTGGGAGGAGGTAGCTGCGGATCATGTTGTCCTTAGTGACCCAGAGGACTCCGGACCGAATGCCTCAGCTAACCTACGCTGCATGGCCTCCCTGATCCTGCAAAGCCTGCAGAAGGATCCTTGTATTCTTCGGATCAAGGAGAGGGACCATTACTGGCTGGCCACTCTCCTTGATCCACGGTACAAGGGTAAGGTTGCCGACCTTATCTTGCCATCGCAGAGGGAGCAGAGGATGAGACATCTCCGGGAGGCCTTGCAGAAAGGTCTGTGCAACGCGTTCCCAGAGACTGGGAGGTTACAAACTCCTGGTCCTGGACAACGTGTTGCTGAGGCATCGGTCAGAAGGAGCGGTGGAGAAGGTGGCCGTCTGACTGATGCTTTCAGACAATTTTTTAATCCGCAGCGTCAAGGTATGATTGGTTCCAGCACCCATCGCCAGCGTCTGATTTACATGGTGCAGGAATACCTAGGGGCAAGGTCAGACTTGGACACCTTTCCCACCGAAAATCCTCTGGCTTACTGGGTCTTGAGGATGGATCACTGGCCAGAGCTTGCACAGTATGCAATTGAGCTACTGGCCTGTCCTGCATCCAGCGTTCTTTCGGAACGCACCTTCAGTGCTGCTGGTGGCTTTGTTACCGATCACAGGGTGCGCCTGTCCACCGAATCAGTTGATCGACTGACCTTCATCAAGATGAATCAGTCTTGGATCACCCACAGCTACCAAGCACCTGAAGCTGATGTAACCGAATAATTTTTTTTGAAATACCACATCCCTTCAAGACTGCCTATGCTGATGCTAAGTGACTGTCCTGTTATGTTGATTGTCTATCCTCTTCCTCCTCCGCTGATATGTTGGAAGAACATTTTTGGTTCTGGGTGATGCCAGCAGCCCAATTTTTCTGCCCCTGTTTAACAGGGGCGTTTAATTACAATTTTTGATGCAATGCTTTGCAGCAGGGCTAATTCCTGCAATAAAACTAGAGTATATGGCAGAGGTTGCAGTGTGGTGGCACCAGCACCAGTGCCTAAGGCCCAATTTTTCTGCCCCTGTTTAACAGGGGCGTTTAAGTACAATTTTTAAAGCAATGCTTTGCAGCAGGGCTAATTCCTGCAATAAAACTAGAGTATATGGCAGAGGTTGCAGTGTGGTGGCACCAGCACCAGTGCCTAAGGCCCAATTTTTCTGCCCCTGTTTAACAGGGGCGTTTAAGTACAATTTTTGATGCAATGCTTTGCAGCAGGGCTGATTCCAGCAAAAAAACTAGAGTATATGGAAGAGGTTGCAGTGTGGTGGCACCAGCAGCAGTGCCTAAGGCCAAAATTTTCTGCCCCTGTTTAACAGGGACATGTAATTACAATTCTTGATATAATATTTCACAGGAGGGCCCCTTCCTGTGCCCACCCAGAGTAACGGTGAGGACTTATAGTGTTGTGGCACCAGCACCACAACCACCAAAGGTCAATTTTTCTACCACTGTTCAACAATGGCATTTAATTACAATTCTTGATATAATCGTTCACAGCAGGGCGCTCCAGCGCCCACCAAGAGTCACTTTGAGGGCTTACAATGTTGTGGCAAAACCAACACCTTGTTCCGCCATTTCTGCAGAGCATATAGGGCAGGCCCCTACTTTCAAACATCCAACTTACAAACATCTCCTACTTGCAAACGCAAGGAGACAGCAGCAAGTGAGATGAAAAAAGATGGACGAGTAAACAAATTATACAGGGGTGATAACCCTTCCCTATGTTTTCCAAAAAGCTTAAAAATAGTTTTTTTGACTGGAGCTACACTTTAAAAATGTACCAGTTGAAAATTACAAACAGATTCAACTTAACACAACAAACCTACACAGTCCCTGTCTTGTTTGCACCGCCTGTATACTGCTGTTCTGAGTATATAGGGCCTGGGGGCCACACGCATTTCCTTTTTTTTAATATGGGTACAGGGTTCCCCTTAATATGCGTACAAGACCCAAATAGGCTGGTAATGGGCAGGGAGGGCTACCCATGCCATTTTTCTGAATGATTTTCAACCATATTGCAGGAACCAGATATAACATTAAAACCGCAAGCAGTTTTAAATGGTGTTATTTCCGTTAAATGTCATTTTGTGCAGGGACTGTTCTAAACACGGGAAACACGTGGCACTTCACAGGCATACTACAGACACCCCCCAGGCACCATATTTACAGGAATATTTCACTTTTTTTTCTTCACTTTAATCGTCAGTAAAATCAGTGCTCCCGCCAAAACGGCCATTTTTAAAAACATTTTAGGCATTGACCCATGTCCCCTGGAGCAGGAGCCAGGTCCCCAAACCCTTTTTAGGACATTATCTTGCATATTAGCCGTTAAAATTAGCACTTTTCATTTTGAACGTTCGAGTCCCATAGACTTCAATGGGGTTCTAACGTTCGTAACGAACGTGGGGTCCGTTCAAAAGTTCTGGTACGAACCGAACCGGGGGGTGTTCGGCTCATCCCTAATAACAAACAACATAACATAATATAATACATAAAACGGCTCAGACACACGTCCACCTGGTATTAGCACTTCAATCATCCTGCCAATCACTTCAATCATGGTGTCAGGATGATTGAAGTGCATTATTTCTATTATAATATTGTAATATAAAATGATATCATTCAACTCATGATAATGCAGAATCAGTGGGGGCTCTGAGCATGTCACTAGCCAGCATGCTATCAGGTGTCCCCAGCGGAGTCCCTCCTTACATGCAGTCTGTGTCACATAAAATGCAGCCTATGTCCCACCAAATGCAGCAGCCGGTGTCACCACAAAATTGCAGCAGCCTGTGTCACCATCAATTGCAGCAGCATGTGTCACCAGAAAATTGCAGCAGCATGTGTCCCACCAAATTGCAGCAGCATGTGTTCCACCAAATTGCAGCAGCATGTGTTCCACCAAATTGCAGAAGCATGTTTCACCATCAATTGCAGCAGCATGTGTCACCATAAATTGCAGCGGCATGTGTCCCACCAAATTGGAGCAGCATGCGTCCCACCAAATTGCAGCAGCATGTGTCACCATCAATTGCAGCAGCATGTGTCACCATCAATTGCAGCAGCATGTGTCCCACCAAATTGCAGCAGCATGTGTCCCACCAAGTTGCAGCAGCATGTGTCACAATCAACTGCAGCAGCATGTGCCCCACCAAATTGCAGCAGCATGTGTCACCATCAATTGCAGCAGCATGTGTCACCATCAATTGCAGCAGCCTGTGTCACCATCAATTGCAGCAGCATGTGTCCCACCAAATTGCAGCAGCATGTGTCATCACCAAATTGCAGCAGCATGTGTCACCATCAATTGTAGCAGCATGTGTCACCACAAAATTGCAGCAGCATGTGTCCCACCAAATTGCAGCAGCATGTGTTCCACCAAATTGCAGCAGCATGTGTCACCACCAAAATGAAGCAGCGTGTGTCATCATCAATTGCAGCAGCATGTGTCACCACCAAATTACAGCAGCATGTGTCACCACCAAATTACAGCAGCCTGCCTGTGTCACATCAAACCCCCCCTCCCCCGTTACTTACCTTGCTGTGTGTTGTCCTCTCCAGCGGTGTGTACTGTGGCGAGCTCCGTCCTCGCATACTTCCTGTTTCCTCTCTCCTGGGTGCAATTGGAGAGAGAAAACAGGAAGTGACATCAAACTCAGATGTCAATCAAACCGCCGGCCATAGTAATATATACTATGAGCGCGGGGCAGAAGCTACTCTGTGTTTCAGAAAGCGCTGCAAGGCATGCTAAACGCGTGCAAATGAAGCGCCACATCTGAAATCTTGCTATTGCATAGATGTGGCCCTTCCCTTAGGTGCACTGTGACCAGCGTCCGAACACAGTGCACTTAAGGACCTTTTTTTGTACTTTTTTTTTTTTAAAGGGCCAGCTTTTTTTTTTGCCTTTTTTTGTGTGACTGCCTGGAAGGGGGGCTGCGCCCAGGCGCTCCCTATGGACTGGCCGCCACTGCCGTGTGAATATTTGGTCAGGAAACCTGCCATTTTTCTATTAAAAGCAGTGGTGACTGAGCCAATTATTTCTATTTAGCACCATGCTGATTCAAACAATGACTAAGGGGGGAAAGATCTCACTCCCACATTCTAAAAAATTATGGCCATCCTCAAAGTGAATTTCCACATTTGCAGTCAAGTTTGAGAAAGTCCCACTATGTTTGTTATGTGTTCCCATTCACACAGCATACCTAAAAATACAATATTATTTTGTATTTTAATATTTCATGTTTTTTTCTTTAGAACAGGCCTTGGGCAGACCAAACCTTGAAATCTTTGTTAGGACAGACACTGCCAGCAGAATAGAGACATGATTATTTATGGTGAACATTAACCTCCCAGCCCTCTTCTTAAAGTGGTATTAAACTCAAAACCAAAAATGTATTATAATGCAGTTTACCAATCATTAGTGTAGCACTAACCCCCGAAGGAGCTGCTGGTTATTTTTGGGCTTACCGTTATTGTCATTTCGTTGTTATTTCGTTCTCCTTGTTTCACGTCTAGGGGATGTCCCGTGGTAGATGGCCCAGTAACTTTAGACTGACAATAGATCCCGATTGAATGGATTTTATTTGCAAAAACTCAAACCATTGAACAGTCTTTCAACTTGGGATCAGAGGGTTGGGAAGGAATTCAGGTACTCTCAATGTCAAAGTCTATAAACATTAAGGGACTTGCTTACTTTGACTGCATCCAGAGAATAGCCATTCGCAGCTGGATGAACATTCAGGTTGGACAGTCCCTCTCTCACAAGGCCTAGCAGCCAACCAGGTGTTTACTCAGGAACAAAGTCTTTATCACAGACGTTGTTGCAGAACATGTAGGGAAACTAAGCTGTAGAACACTTGTAGGATATCTGGATCTTTCAGCCTGCTTGGCGATATCCACAAGACCGGATTCTCTGGGTTACTTCAGCCCTTCCAGGCTCTTGTTAAGAAAACCAACCCTACGTGGTGTTCTTCTAAAGAGTCCTCAACTGGAATGCTTGAAGTTCAATGGGTCTCTCCCGAACCGGAGACAGCACCCATCCACCTTGGAATCCTTCCTTAGTTCCCTTGCTTTGGGTGGATCGGGTGGATCCGCATCCCAGGCCATAGCCTTCCTGGGGGCTGGTCAGGAGGACCAGGACCATGTAATCAGCACAGCATACTGGACCAGAATCCCGAACCACGTGATGTCCAAAATCTTAAATACCCTCTCCCAGAGGGCACAGCGAGAGGGCCACTCCCACTGACCTGACTCAGAGAGAGAGTAAATTAAACGGCCAACCAGACCATAGTTCCACGCCTGCCACCAGAGACAGCAACCCTCTGTGGCCAGGCTGAACATCAGACTGACACAAAAGTCAAATTTAGGCAAATAGACCCAAACCAAACGATCTGTCTCCTTCCCCCAGTCAATCCCATCCCCCGACAGTTAGAACACACAGTGAGGAAACACATTTAACCCCTTGATCGCCTCTATTGTTAACCCCTTCCCTGCCAGTGACATTTATAGCACTGATCGCTGTGTAAATCTCAATGGTTTCAAAAAAGTGTCAAAAGTGTCCGATCTGTCCGCCACATTGTTGCAGTCCTAATAAAAATCACAGAGCCTGCCATTACTAGTAAAAAAAATGAAATAATAAAAATGCCATAAAGCAATAACTTATTTTGTAGGCGCTACAACTTTTGCGCAAACCAATCACTGTATGCTTTTTTTTTTTACCAAAGATATGTAGAAGATTACATATCAGTCTAAACTGATTTTTTATTTTTTTTAAATTGGGATATTTATTATAGCAAAAAGTTAAAAATATATTTTTTTTTCAAAATTGGCGCTCTTTTTTTGTTTATAGCGCAAAAGATTAAAACCGCAGAGGTGATCAAAAAGCACCAAAAGAAAGCTCTATTTGTGGGAAAAAAGGACATCAATTTTGTTTGAGTACAAGTTCGCACGACTGCACAATTGTCAGTTAAAGCGACACAGTGCCATATTGCAAAAAATGGCTCGGTCTGGAAGAAGGTAGATCCTTCCAGGGCTGAAGTGGTTAATCACCTCTGCAGTGTTAAGTGATTTGTCTCATCTATATAAACTGATAAATTCTACTGGAGAGCTTGAACTTTTGAAAAATAACTTACCGGTTGGATCACCAGATGAAAATAGAAGAAAGAAAGCCTAAAAAGGGAAATAAATATAGTCATCACACATCAAGAAATGGTAAGCTGTAAAATATGAAATGTTTGCTTTTGAGTTTAACCACTTGAGATCAGCGCTATAGCCAAATGACGGCTACAGCACGGACCTGCTGTGCCGGGACTACGTCTATTGACGTCGTCCCGTGCACGAGCGGCCTGCGCACCCCCTGAGAGGCGTGCACAGCGCACTCTGTGATCAGCGAGTCTATGAGACTCGCCTGATCACAGATCGGAGCAAGGGGTCGATCCCGACCCCTTACCACGTGATCAGCTGTCAGCCAATGACAGCTGATCATGTGATCACAACAGAGCCGGTAATCTGCTATTTTTCCTCCTCGCGCTGACAGCGTGAGGAGAAAAAAAAAGCCGATCACCAGCGGCCGTTAGAGGGACTTCAGTCCCGATCACGGCGAGCTGGGTCCAGCGCATCAGTGCCCCCCTGCCCCTGCCAGTGCCACCTAAAGTATGGGAAAAGTGCCACCCATCAGTGCCACCAATTAGTGCCCACAGTGCCACCCATCAGTGACCACAGTGCCACCTATCAGTGCCCACAATCTGCCTCAACAACAGTGCTGCACCTCAGTGCCACATATCCATGCCCATCAGTGTCATCTACCAGTGCCCATCCGTGACGCCCATCCGTGCCCAGCAGTGCCATCTATCAGAGCCACCTATCAGTGCCACCTATCAGTGCCCATTAGTCTCATCTATCAGTGGTACCTATCAGTGCCCATCCGTGCCACCCATCAGTGTCATCTTATCTGTGCCCATCTTTGCCCATCAGTGCAGCCTTATCTGTGCCCATCAGTACTGCCTTATCTGTGCCTATCTGTGCCACCTTATCTGTGCCTATTAGTGCCGCCTTAACTGTGCCTATCAGTGCCCACCAGTGCTGCCTATCAGTGCCCACCAGCGCTGCCTCATCAGTGTATTTCAATGAAGGAGAAAAATTACCTGTTTGCAAAATTTTATAACAAACTATTAAACATGATTTAATAGTTTTTCTTTTTTTTTTTTGCATCTTTTTTTGTTTGTTTAGCAAAAAATAAAACTCCCAGCTGGAATTAAATACCACCAAAAGAAAGCTCTATTTGTGGGGGGGGGGGGGGGGGGGGGGGGGGGGGGGGAATGATAAAAAATTTAATTTGGGTACAGTGTTGTATGGCCGCGCAATTGCCATTCAAAGTGCATCAGCGCTGAAAGCTGAAAATTGGTCTGGGCAGGAGGGGGTTTAAGTGCCCAGTAAGCAAGTGGTTAAAGTGTTACTAAACCCACAACAGTAAAATCAGTCTGTATATGCAGTAAAGCATGCTTGTTATATTATACTGAGGAACCTAAGGGGTTAATCTCTGCATTGTGTAAATGGCTGTTTAATCTTGTCTTCTGTTACCCTCCCCTTCTTCCACAGTCCCCAAACCATCTACTGAGATAACAGAGCCTTGGGGGCAAGCAGCACATGCTCAATTTGGAGTGTTTTGCTAGAGAGTTTTTTTTTTCTAAGGCCGCGTACACATGGGCGGACTGTTCGCCCAACCTTGTCCGCTGAACAGTGTTTGGGCGGACAGTCCGCTCGTGTGTGGGCTTTCAGCGGACAGTTGGACGGACAAAGTCTTTCGGAAATTCCGAAAAACTGTCCGCTGAAACTGTGTTTGAGCGAACAGTCCGCCCGTGTGTGGGCTTGTCCGCTGTACTTTCGAAATGAGCGGACTGTTCCCGCTCGGAAAGTCCGCCCATTTCGAGCGCGTGTACAGGTAGGCGGGGCCCGCGAAGGAGACGTCGCGGGCTCCGCCGCCTGGAATGGGCTTAAAGGGGAACCCCAACGCCGAAAAAAATCGGCGTGGGGGTTCCCCCCAAGTCCACACCAGACCCTTGTCCGAGCACGCTACCCGGCCGGCCAGGAAAGGGGGGCGAGCGAGCGCGCCCCCCCTCCTGAGCCGTACCAGGCCGCGTGCCCTCAACATGGGGGGTGCCTTGGGGAAGGGGGGGCCGCGTGGCCCCCCCACCCCAAAGCACCTTGTCCCCATGTTGATGAGGACAAGGGCCTCTTCCCGACAACCCTGGCCGTTGGTTGTCGGGGTCTGCGGGCGGGGGGCTTATCGGAATCCGGGAGCCCCCTTTAAGAAGGGGGCCCCCGGATACCGGCCCCCCACCCTATGTGAATGAGTATGGGGTACAATGTACCCCTACCCATTCACCTGTGAAATAAAGTACAATAAAAAACACAACACAGAGAAAAAATATTTTATTGCACAGCTCCGGGGGGTCTTCCGTCTTCGGGGGTCTTCTCGCCGGACTCCTCCGCTATGTGTGTGTAGCTCTTTTGCTAGCGGAGGAGTCCGGCTTTCTTCCTCCCCGCCGCCGGCCTCTTCTCCCGACTTCGGGGGTCTTGTCCCCCTCTTCGGTTCTTCTGCCGGGCCACCGCGCCTGGTCCGGTGGCCCGGTCTTCTGTCGCCGTCTTCCGTTCTTCTGTCGCCGCCTTCGGTTCTTCTGCCGGGCCACCGCGCCTTCTTGTAGCTCTTTTACAGGCGGTGGCCCGGTCTTCTGTCGCCGCCGCCGCCTTCCGTTCTTGTTCTTCTTCTTGTTCTTCTTCTTCTCCTGGAGATGTTGACTCGACGAGCTCTCCGGCCGGAATGCCAGAGCCGCGCTGTGCGGTCACTTATATAGTGACAATGGGGCGGTGTCACATGGTATATGTCACATGGGTTGGTCACATGGTGACCCCGCCCCCTTACGATGTCATAGTCCCCATGTGACATCAACCCATGTGACCAACCCATGTGACATATACCATGTGACACCGCCCCATTGTCACTATATAAGTGGCAGCGGAGCGTGTCCCTGGCATTCCGGCCGGAGAGAGCGACGTGTCAACATCTCCAGGAGAAGAAGAAGAACAAGAAGAAGAACAAGAACGGAAGGCGGCGGCGGCGACAGAAGACCGGGCCACCGCCTGTAAAAGAGCTACAAGAAGGCGCGGTGGCCCGGCAGAAGAACCGAAGGCGGCGACAGAAGAACGGAAGACGGCGACAGAAGACCGGGCCACCGGACCAGGCGCGGTGGCCCGGCAGAAGAACCGAAGAGGGGGACAAGACCCCCGAAGTCGGGAGAAGAGGCCGGCGGCGGGGAGGAAGAAAGCCGGACTCCTCCGCTAGCAAAAGAGCTACACACACATAGCGGAGGAGTCCGGCGAGAAGACTCCCGAAGACGGAAGACCCCCCGGAGCTGTGCAATAAAATATTTTTTCTCTGTGTTGTGTTTTTTATTGTACTTTATTTCACAGGTGAATGGGTAGGGGTACATTGTACCCCATACTCATTCACATAGGGTGGGGGGCCGGTATCCGGGGGCCCCCTTCTTAAAGGGGGCTCCCGGATTCCGATAAGCCCCCCGCCCGCAGACCCCGACAACCAACGGCCAGGGTTGTCGGGAAGAGGCCCTTGTCCTCATCAACATGGGGACAAGGTGCTTTGGGGTGGGGGGGCCGCGCGGCCCCCCCTTCCCCAAGGCACCCCCCATGTTGAGGGCACGCGGCCTGGTACGGCTCAGGAGGGGGGGCGCGCTCGCTCGCCCCCCTTTCCTGGCCGGCCGGGTAGCGTGCTCGGACAAGGGTCTGGTGTGGACTTGGGGGGAACCCCCACGCCGATTTTTTTCGGCGTTGGGGTTCCCCTTTAAGCCCATTCCAGGCGGCGGAGCCCGCGACGTCTCCTTCGCGGGCCCCGCCTACCTGTACACGCGCTCGAAATGGGAGGATTTGCCTCCGCCTTACGTGGGCGAGTCCGTTCATTTCAAAAGTTGAGCGAACTGTTTGGCCAACCTTGTTCGTCAAACAGTCCGCTCGTGTGTGGGCAAGTCCGCTCATGCAAATTTTGAGCGGACTGTTTGATGAAACTGTTTGCCGAACAAGGTTGGGCGAACAGTCCGCCCGTGTGTACGCGGCCTTAGGGTAGTGCATGTAATCAGCAACAACACTATTCTCCTGCACATTGGTGTGATAATCCAAATTGAAATAGAGCTTTACTGTCACAGGTGGATTTTAATACACAGCTTTACTGCCCTCTAGGACTGGGGTTGTCCCCATAACACTACAGAAACATATAAAAACAGAGGGCACACTGACCTAGTGCATTATCCAAAGTAAAATTTATGGAAGATAAATACAGTAAACACTTGTAGTAGTATTTTATTTATCTTTGATTCCTTTTACATTGGATAATGCACTAGGCCAGTGCACCTGCTGCATCTGATCAGCACAGGACCAATCAGCACTGTCCAAACAGAGGGTCAGGGGTCCCGCAGCCTCACAGACAATCAGGGTAGAATGAAAACTCCCTTCTACAAGCTTTAACCAGTGCTCTGCTGTGCACTGATAGAAGTGACAAGACTGCCCTAACTGCTGATGAGAAAAGCAGTTTATATTTACTAAAATTATTGCATTTCCATGTTCTGTGTACTGTGGGAGACCGGATATAGTGAATGCAGGGTCCTGGGTTTAGTAACACTTTAAAGCGGTAGTAAACTCACTGAAATTTTTTTTTTCATACCTGTAAGGGAAAAGACATAATGAGCTAGTATGCACTGCATACTAGCTCATTATGAAATACTTACCTTAGAACGAGGCCCCGACATCTCGCCCGATACACGCCGAGGGAGCTGACATGTTCCCTCAGCATGTCTTCCGGATATTGCGGCTCCGGCGCTGTGAGTGGCCAGAGTGGCGATATCGCACATACGCATGGGAGATTTCTTTCTGGCAGGGTCCGGCGTCTGCCGAGCTTCCAGCCGAGAAACCTCTGTGCGCATGCGCCACTGCAAATAGTGGCTCATTGCCAGGGGAATATCTCCTAAACCATACAGGTTTAGGAGATATTTTTTTTTACCTACAGGTAAGCCTTATTATAAGCTATCCTGTAAGTAAAAGTGAAAAAAAAGACTGTACAACTGCTTTAATACTGCTTTAAAGCATTTACAACCCTAAAAAAAAAAACTGGATCCTGTTACTTTAATGCGTGTAAAACAGCACAGTGCCTGGCTGATTCTGCCTGGTTCTGCCCTCCCCCCTGTAAACTGACCACAGTTTAACATGGCTGCTGAGCCCTGACACCGTGGTCAGTTTACCTGTTTCCGTCATTCGCAGCTCACCTCTGTCCTCTCTTCCCCATCATCTCCCCCTCCCTCCCTGCCTGTCAGCTAGTGACAGTGCCCACCCTCCTCCTGCTGCTAAAATTACAGTGTAAATTACATGTAATACCCTCTTTTAGAGAGAGTCCTATGCTGCAGTGTTTGTGCTTTGTAAAAAATATGCCCATTCCTACCTGGATTCACAACATCGCTCAGCGCTCGCGTGACTCCTCGCTGCTCCCATCCTACCTCGGCTGACATCTCAGCTCTCTCCTTCTATCCTCCTCTCCTCCTGACTGACATCAGCAAGGGATTCTCACGCTCTAGATGTCAGATCGAGAGAGGAAGCAGCAAGGAGTCATGCGAGCACCAAGAGGCGCTGTGAATTAGGGTAGAAATTTGCATATTTTTTGCAAAGCGCATACACTGCAGCAAAGGACTCTTTCTAAGAGGGGATTGCATGTAATTTACTAAGTGGCTTAATAACCATTACATACTAAGAGAAAACCTCAGTTTTCATAAAAGAGCAAGCAAACATGCAGGCAGAAATTTTAAAATATTTTTTAAGTTTTGCTATGTGAATGGGAATATGTGACAAATATAATGCAGGTGCTATGCCAATTTGACTGCAAACGTGGAAATACAGTTTAAAGTAACACTAAACTCTAGTTTAAAATCATTCTATGAATTTTTAACTCAAATGGTACTTTTTATTGCTCTTATCCTCTACACAATGTATTTTTTGCTGCTGTGCTTTGGCTTCTGGTTAGAGGATGGCTTTGTTTGTTCTCCTTGGTCTTACTGTAGGGAATGTAGGAATGTACAGTAGTTACCTTATCTTGCTCCTTCCTTGCCGCCATTTTTAAGAAGACCAGAAGTTGGTCTACACCTGTGGCGCCGCCCACCCCCGCTGCCAGTGTGTGTGTGTGTCAGTGTAAAGTGCAGTGGGCGGCGCCACAGTTAAATGTCTCCGCGCGGCAATGGCGGCATATCGGGGGCCAGTCTGTCACTGTGGATGTCGGATGTCGGGGGCCAGTCTGTGAATGTATGTGGGGGCCAGTGGTATGTTGGGGCCAGTCTGTGGATGTCGGGGGCCAGTCTGTGAATGTGGGGGCCAGTCTGTGGATGTTGGGGGCCAGTCTGTGGATGTGGGGGGCCAGTTTGTGGATGTCAGAGGGGCACCAGATGTAATGAGGGGCTCCGCCGATGGACACAGATGTGAGGAAGGTACCTCTGATGGGGCAACTGATGTAAGGACAGACTCCGCTTGGGACACCTGATGGCATCTGGTGGCAGGCAACATGGCTAGTGACGCGCTCATGGCTCCCACTGATTCTGCATTATGGTGAGTTGAATGATTTCATTTCATATTACAATGTAATAATAGAAATAATGCGCTTCAATCATCCTCACACCATAACAATCATGGTGCCGGGATGATTGAAGCGCCAACACCAGGTATTTGGAGTATCTTTATCTGCTGATTGTCAAACTCTGGAAAACACATATTGCTATTGTGGTGTAGGATCGGGGGGCTGCTGTCCCTCCTTTCCCTCTCCCCCCTCCTTTCCCTCTCCCCCCTCCTCCCCCTCCTTTCCCTCTCCCCCCCCTCCTTTCCCTCTCCATCCCCCTCGTTTCCCTCTCCATCCCGCATTCATCTCAGACTCTAACCACACCCCTTTGAGCCACGCTCCATGTAAGCCACTCCCACTATTTTACGTAAACCACATATTTTGCCGTGGCGTGCTGCGCGCGCCGCATTTTTACCTTTTCCTATGCCACACCTATAAACACATGCTCCGCCCCCTAATTACACCACGGCTCCGCCTACTGCCAAAAGTGTCCCGATTTTTTTTTTACAATGTTGGCAACTATGAGATATTAGGTAGTGTATGTGTATGGATTATTTTTGCAGAATAAGAATATTGTTTAGTGTTGGCCACTGCGTAATCTTTTTTGAGAAAGATCATTCTTCAAACATGCACATTTTAATTGGGCAAACCTGCATGTTTCTGGTGATGGAGAGGGCACAGCGATAAGAAGCTTAAGAAGCAGTGTTAATTAAACATTTTAGTCGACTAAGTAAATACTATTTTAGTAGACTAAAATATGACTAAAACTAAAACAATTGAGATGACTAAAATACGACTAAAACTAAAATGGCCTTTTAGTCAAAAGACTAAAATGGGACTAAAGCTAAAATGGCATTTTAGTCAAAAGACTAATACTAAAACTTAATTGAAATTGGACTTCAAAATTAACACTGGTTTGTAGTGCATGTTAATACCTCAATACCTTAAATAATATATTCAATTTTTCACTCCAGCAGTATATAATGAGTTTGGAAATTGTAGAGAAATGTTAACTAATGCATTACAATTTAATCACACCCATTCGATTTTAGATGACTAAAATTAGTTTTAGTCAACTAATATGTACTGGAGATTTTAGTTGAGTAAAATATAGGATGTTTTAGTTGACTAAAATGTACTGGGGATTTAGTCGACTAAATACGACTAAAACTAAAACAATTGCAGAAGACTAAAATGGGACTAAAACTAAAATGCCATTTTAGTCCTAAGACTAAGACTAAAACTAAATCGAAATGTGCTTCCAAAATTAACACTGTTAAGAACTAACTTACTTAGCAAGGATTGTACAGCATCGAGTGAGAAGGGCCTATAGACACATGAACATTCTCTGAGGTAAGATTGTCTTAGGTTTGAAGGCACCATTTTATTTGTGCATACATCTTTGCACATGCTTCTGTAAAAAAAAATATCATTGGGTGATTCCAAAATGTGTGACTACCATGTAAAAATGACAAATTAGTATTTGTTTATTTACACCAACATATACATAGCAGCAAAATACCACCAGTAAAATATCAATTAAAAAATTTGTTAGTCTACATGCCAATTAGATTCCATTTTCCACAGCCTAACCAGATGTGTTTCAGTATATCAGCAGTTAATCTGTATAAAACTAGTTAGTTCAGTGTTGAAGCTTTGCCCTCTGCTGATAAAACCTATGAAGTGCACATTTTTTTGTTCAGCTTCTCATTTTTTCATTGTTTTTAACTACAAAATATACCCAATAAATGGTCTATTTATAACAAACATATTAGTATTGACAATTGACAGCATCTATTTCCACATATTGTGATTTTTTTTTTTTTTTTTTTTGATTTGTTCTTCTTATTAAGAAAAAAGTTGATCTGCAAAATATTAGAAAGGATTATCCTTTTTAAGCTTCACTAATGTTGTGATATATGGGATTAAGGCGATTCAGACTATGGGCTTTTTGAATGTAACCTTGCAAACTATTTAATAAAAATGAATATTTAAAAAAAAAGAAAAGCTACATGTGCAATCGGGTATAGGTAAACGGTTTTATTTATACTATTTTATTAGTAAGTATTAGTATTATGGTAATATATTTTATACAGTTCCAACATCCCCCTTTGTTCCATACAAAATAATAGTTAAGCATGGGCACATAATATAATACAATACACAAAAGGGAAAACAAGAAACAATAGAAAAAAAAGAGCATCCCCTGTTCTTACAATGTGTATTATTTAATTAATCTACATACTGGCCATTTTTTTGCTATTCAACTTTGTGGTACTTTAACAGGCAATTACGCAATCATGCAACACTGTATATAAATGACATGTATATCTTTTTTTTCTTTCTTTTTTTTTTTTTTTTTTGGAGAGATGGGTTGTTCTGAGCACTCTGGACAGTAGGAGTGAAGCGACCCCCTGGGGGGGAGACGTGGACCAGTCCTTCCCAGATCTCGCTCCTGGAAGCAGACATTGATTTGGATGCTAAGGGCGATCAGGCCATCCGGGGTGGTAGGTATAGTTCTGCCGTTCTATATAGTTTCATCCTTGATACGATCCACTAGACCCTACCAAAAGGTTGCAGTAAGGGCCTCATTATTCTATGCCAGTTCTGAAGCTAAGGTGCAAAACTGAACTGCATATTAACCAACAATCATGTTTTCTTGACAAAGTCGAAGAAGAGCTTGAGAAGCAAATGAAGCCCTGCCAGGCACATCAAAGGTGTTACGGAAAGCTTGTAGGAAGGCAGGGAGACTGGAAACAGTAGGATCTTGACGTTCCCACAGTGGCAGGCCAGAGCCTCTCCTGCAGGAGTAAAATCATATATGCCACCTTTGAATGATCAGTAGGAAAATAATGACCCGTAAGCTCAAAGTGGATCGAGCACTGATTGATGAAGCCCGGCAAGCTTTGTGATCACCAGAGAAGCGAGGTGGCGGAAGCAGCTGGAGTTTTGAAGGACGGCCCTCCACTGGAGGAACTAGGGAAGCCTGGAGCAGCAGCTGAAACAAGAGTCGGAACCGAGGGTGAGGAAGTGGGTAGCTGATCCAAACCAGAGGAAAGTTCCTGCAGACACTGCATACTCCATTCTTGATAGGCCTGCTGGACTTCAGCTCTCTGCTCTAAACACTGAAATTGATCCAGAAGAGGCTGTGGTGTCTCTGAGGAGCTCATGGCCTGAGCAAACTGTCAAGAGTCTGTGGTAGAGAGCTCATATAGATTGCCAACTTGGGGTTCCCCAGATTGCGGAGTCTAAGCCCCAGCCTGCTTCTTCACCAGAGCCCCCGATGATGGGGATGGACTTGCAGCAAGCTAGAACCAGATTGCAGCTCCTAGGTACACACAGATGATGATGTAGAGACCACTCGTGTGTGCACAGTACAAGCAGCTGACGAAAAGGAAATCCAGAAGACAAGCTGAGGTCTGGGCAAGCAGCGAACAAGCACAGACGGTAAACAAAGCAGGGATCGGTACACGGGTAGTCAGACACAGTATAGAAAAGAGTTATGCTCAGAGAACTGTGAAGTTGCTCAGGCAATGTGGGTTACACTGAGCATGTCTTATATAGACAAGCAAACTAGGAGGCGGGCCAGGAAGGGAAGGAAATAACTGTCCACAGAATAGCAGACGATGCCCATAGATGAGCACAGCCAAACCACACATGTTAAACGAATAAGGGTAGAGAAACACTGCAGCAAGTAAGAATACACAAGCAGCAAACTGCAAGCTAACTTGTGGCATATTAATTGGTTTGTGCGAAAGTTATAACGTCTACAAAATATGGTATATATATATATATATATATATATATATATATATATATATATATATATATATATATATATATATATCTTTGGCCTATCTAATTTCTTGAGAGCCTAAAATGCCAGGACAGTACTAAAATTACCACTTTTTGCTAAGTAGACTGTCTGAGATATTTAGTAAGAGGCAAGGCAAGTTTTTGAAGTTTTCATTTTCTGTCACATTTTACACTTTGATTGCTGTTACAGTCAATAGGTTTTATTTATAACAGCTGTGATTATAGTACTATTGTGATCGGCCCACAGCTATCACATGGTAAAGGGGGCTGTGATTGGCCCAGGTACACTAAGCACAGCTGTTATGAATGAAACCCATTCATAACAGCTATGTTTACATTGTGACTCTATATATGGAGAAGACTGTCACCCCAGGGTGGCTCTGTGGACAGTGCAAAGCAGGGTGTACTAATAAAGTGGTTCTAAAGGCTCAAGGTTTCTTACCTTCATCCATTCTATGCAAAACCTTCTCTGTGCAGCAGCCCCCCCCAATACTTACCTGAGCCCCATCGCTATCCAACGATGTGCACAAGAGCCTCGGCTCTCCAGGGACTCTCCCTCCACATTGACTGAGACAGCAGTAGGAGCCATTGGCTACCGCTGCTGTTAATCACAGCCGGTGAGCCAATGAGGAGAGAGCCGTGGCTCTGTGTGTGAATGGTCACACAGAGCTGCTGCTCGGGAGCAAGCCTGCCTGGGTGCCCCCATTGCAAGCTGCTTGCTCTGGGGGACTCAGCAATAGGGAGGAGCCAAGAGCACCTGCAAGGGACCCAAAAGAGGAGGATCAAGGCTGCTCTGTGCAAAACCATTGTACAGAGCAGGTAAGTATAATATGTTTGTTATAAAAAAAACCTGTAATATCTTTTAAAAGGGCCATAGCCTTATAGCCCCATAGCCATATTTCATGGTAAGGACCCTTCCAGCCTAAAAGTGATAGGTATACACAGGTTTTTACCACACTGGAGAGGGAGTAATCTGGATATTTTATTTTAAGTCATATGCCCCTTTTGGATTAAAGGGTAAGTTCACCTTTACAAAAAATCTGTAAGGTGAACTAACGTACATAGGATCCCCACATCACCCCCCCCCCCCCCAGTCCCGATGACCTGCATGGCGATGATCATTGATGTTTATCTCCTAAACGTACCCCATCAGGAGGTATGTTTAGTAGCATTCTTGAAATGTTTCACAAAGTGATTCTAGCTTCTTCAACAGTTTCAAGCATCCAATAACCACTTGCCAACCGGCTCACACCGATATACATCGGCAAAGTGGCACTTTCTCGCAAAACAACGTATGGTACTTTGTCCCCTTTAAGGGCTGTCGGCAACCCACGATCGCAGGCAAGAGAGCCAGAAAGGGGATTTGTGTGTGTAAATACACAAATCCCTGTTCTGCCAGGGGAAAGGAGACAGATTGTTTGTTCCTACTAAGTAGGAACAGCGGTATGTTTCTTCCCCCAGCCGGTCCCATCCCTCCACAGTAAGAAAAGCTAACTAGGGAACACATTTAACCCCTTGATCACCCCCTAGTGTTAACCCCTTCCCTACCGGTGACATTTATACAGTAATCAGTGCATTTTTATAGCACTGATCGCTGTATAAATGTTAATGGTCCCAAAAATGTGTCAAGTGTCCAATCTGTCCTCTGCAATGTCGCAGTACTGCTAAAAATTGCAGATCACCACCATTACTAGTAAAAAAAAACAATGCCATAAAAAAAGCTATAAATCTTTCCCATAGTTTGTAGCTGCTATAACTTTTGCGCAAACCAATCAATATACGCTTTTTGTGATTATTATT
The DNA here is from genome assembly GCF_037356315.1 of Lithobates pipiens. Lineage (NCBI taxonomy): Eukaryota > Metazoa > Chordata > Amphibia > Anura > Ranidae > Lithobates > Lithobates pipiens. The sequence continues at coordinate 156,837,574 of NW_027507785.1, forward strand.
TTATTTATTTTTTTACCAAAAGTATGTGGAAGAATATATATTGGCCTAAACTGATGAAGACTTTTTTTGTTTCAAATTTTTTTTGGGGGGTTATGTATCATGGCGAAAATAAAAAAAATATTGTGTTTTTTTTTTTTTTCAAAATTGTCGCTCTTTTTTGTTTATAGCGCAAAAAATAAAAGCCGCAGAGGTGATGAAAAAATACCACCAAAAGAAATTTCTACTTGTGAGAAAAAATGGAAGTCAATTTTGTTTGGGTACAGTGTCGCACGACTGCACAATTGTCAGTTAAAGCGACGCAGTGCCGTATCGAAAAAAATGGCTTGGTCATTAAGCAGGAAAATCTTCTGGTTTGTACGTGGTTAAAGTTATGTACAATATGGTCAACAAAGTATATACATTAGAAGTATCAACATGTATCACAAAAAACTTTAATATTAATATGACAGTTTATTTTAAATCTCTGCATTTGCATTATACATTTAACATCACATTGGCTGTTTTTTAGATTACATACACCTACCTGTTGAATCAGAAATCTAGATAATCAATATTAAAATCAGTGTCAATCAGAGCCCAAACATTGAATATTGGAGATTGGGAAAGCCGTCTAGGTAGTCACAGGAAAGATAAAGAGTCCTGGCTACATGAAGAAATATATATACTCTGAATTAGATGTTATATACTACATAGTATTAGTAATTCTTAATTTTGTAATTTAGCTACTTACAGAGGGACCATTAATTATATCTATATTCATTCTGGGTGACTCCCAGTTCTATTCGACCGGTGGTTTATCCAGATGGAGTATACGAATCTATGACAGTAAATATTTGAGCACGTTCTCCAATGCCAAGGTGAACGCCTGTCTGAAAAAATCAGATGCTTGAATAAGATGTTGCATCATATCTTATTAAAGAAAGGGATGCCACCTTCTGCCGCAGATCAAGCTAGAATGTAGCAGATCCTTCGTGAATATCGTGTCCATGAAATATTCTGAGCTCATTAACCACTTCCCATCCTACCTATAGTAATATGATGCCCATAAGATGGCTCTCCCATTCCAGGCAGGCGTCATATGACGTCCTCGGCTTTCCGGCGGTATGCTCGGAAACTGAGGCGCGTGCCCGGCGGCAGCGAGATCTGCACAAACCAGCTTTTGTGCAAGTCAAAAAAAAATTGTGATATTTATTACAACAAAAAGTAAAAAAATATTGTGTTTTTTTTTTTTAAATTGTCACTCTTTTTTTGTTCATAGCACAAAAAATAAAAACCGCAGAGGTGATCAAATACCACCAAAAGAAAGCTCTATTTGTGGGGAAAATTTTAATTTGGGTACAGTATTGCATGACATTCAAAGTGTTACAGTGCTGAAAGCTGAAAATTGGCCTGGGCAAGAAGGGGGTGAAAATGCCCTGTATTGATATGGTTAAATTAGTGAGAGAGGAGGAAGCCATGCTTGAGAATAAAGGAAAGAACCAGGGGTCTGAATTTGCTGTTGGAGTCAGAGTGGCCAGCACAGTTGTTAGACTGTCAGTCAGGGGTTCTTAAGATTCAGATGTCCAAGATAATGGAGATGCTAACCAGTTCATTGGATGTCAGGTCTGAGATAGCCGCACTGAAGATGCAGGTATCCCAGATGTTGGAAGTGATTAACCAGCTGACAGCAAAGTGTATTGAGCTGTCTGACGAGGGTATTACAGGGCAGAATGTATCCCCTGCGCCTGGCCAGAAGCCAACAAATCAAATCGTCTGTCTGAACTGTAGAGGTGTAGGTCACTATTTATTTATTTATTAATTTCAGTTACTTATATAGTGCCATCAATTTACGCAGCGCTTTACATATACATTGTACATTCACAGGGCCTTGAGGGTAGTCCCTACCCTCAAGGAGCTTACAATCTAAGGTCCCTAACTCACATTCATACATATTAGGGACAATTTAGACAGGATCCAATTAACATACCAGCATGTCTTTGGAGTGTGGGAGGAAACACACACAGAGAAGTGACCCAAGGATGGAGAGAAGGCTTGGACCTTCAAGAAAAACCTTCACTGATTGCAAGAGAACAATGGAGATTTATGCCGTTTATGCCGTTTCAGTGAGGAATGCCTATCGGCCTTCAAAACGATGCCAGAAACAGCATTCCCAACACCGGAAGCTGAAGGAAGCACGAGTCCAGTCACGCCCACCTACTGTTCCAGATTCTTCCAACAGGCATCCTGCCCAGTAGGGATGAGCCGAACACCCCCCGGTTCGGTTCGCACCAGAACTTGCAAACAGGCAAAAAATTCGGATGAACACATAAACATCGTTAAAGTCTATGGGACACTAACATGTAAAATCAAAAGTGCTCATTTTAAAGGCTTATATGCCCGTTATTGCCATAAAAAGTGTTTACTGGGTCCTGCCCCAGTGTACATGTATCAATGCAAAAAAATGTTTTAAAAATGACAGTGTTTTCAGGAGCATTGATGTTAATAATGCTTAAAGTGAAATAATGAAAAATGTTATATTTCTTTAACCACTTAATAACCAGCCTATAGCCAAATGACGGCTACAGGTCAGTTTGTTAACTCTGTGAGGACGCACTATGACGTTTTGCCGGGGAATCGTTCCTGTTCGCCCCCTGCGGCGCAACACGGATCGTGGTAAAGGGCCATTGGCAGCAGCCCTTTACCACGTGATCGCTTTGTCCAATGACGGAGAGATTACAAATGTAAACAATGACACTAGCCGGGTCATCATAAGTTCATCGCTCTCCTCTCCTCACACTGATGCAACGTGAGAGGAGAGAATAGCAATCGCATGATACACATTGAGTTTCAGCAGTGGCCAATAGTGCCACAACAGTGCCATGTGTATCACCTGTGCCACCTCTGTGCCACACCAGAGCCACCAGAGCCACATCAGTGCCACCTGTGCCCATCAGTGCTCATCTGCGCCACTGCAGTGCCACATCAGTGCTGCCTGTGCCCACCAGTGCTGCCTGTGCCACCTGTGCAAACCAGTTCCACATGTGACCACCAGTGCCATCTGTGTGCCCACCAGTGCCACCTGTGTGCTAATCGGTGCCACCAGAGCAACACCAGTGCAACTAAAGCCACTATAGTGCACATCAGTGCCACCTGTGCCCATCAGTGCTATCTGCGCCCATCAGTGCCACCTGCACCACTGCAGTGCCCCATCAGTGCCGCCTGTGCCCACCAGTGCCACCTGTGCCCACCAGTGCCACCACAGTGCTCTGCAGTGTAGCCTCACCAGCCACCAGTATGGCAAAAAAATATTTTACTAGTGAGGAGGCCTACCAGCTTCTAAGTATGATCAATGAGAGCAGCGGGGAGCTCTCTGAGTCTCAGTCCGATTCAGATACGGCTTATGAACCTGTTACAAGCAGCGGGTCTGATACAGAATCGGAAGAGGAATGTGTGCCCGTGAAAAGAAGGCGTTCAGGTGTGGAGCAGCAGCCTACCACCAGCAGCGCAGAGCCATCCACCTCGAGAGCAGAGCCGTCCACCTTGAGAGCAGAGCCGTCCACCTCGAGAGCAGTGCCATCCACCTTGAGAGCAGTGCCGTCCACCTCGAGAACAGAGCCACTACAACAAAGGCCAGGCACCAGTACGGTGTCATCTCAGCCCCAAAGGGATAGGGGCCATGCCAGCCTTCCCTATGCCCTTCGAAATCCCCTGTGGCTGCCCTCTAATTCCGGAGCAGCAAATATCCCCCCCTTCAGCGCCCAGCCAGGTGACCAGGTGAACGCAGATGATTTTGCCATGCTTGATTTTTTTCATTTGGTTTTCACAAAGACTTACTATTGTCCATTATGGCCCAGTGCAACCTCTACGCACAGCAGCACATAGTAAGCAGCCCTAGTTATGCCCGTCCCTTTGAGTGGGGAGAACTAACCGTAGAGGAATTAAAATTTTTCTTAGGCCTAACTTTTTCTATGGGACTCACAAAAAAAAAAACAATTGTACTTCTATTGGTCTACCAAACCTGTCCACCACATGCCACTCTTCTCATCCCTTATGCCAAGATCACGATACCTAATGATTATGCAGTTCCTCCACTACAATGACAACACCCACTACCCTCCCCGAAATGACCCAGCTTTTGACAAACTATTTAAAATTCGGCCACTCCTAAATTATTTCTCTGAAAAATTTCCCCAATTATATACCCCCGAACAGAATATTTCCGTGGCTGAGCAAAAGGGCCCGATATGGGGTTAAAATGTACAAACTTTGTGACCAAGGCACGGGGTACATCTACGCCTTCCTGGTGTACGAAGGGAAGGACTCCCAACTGCATCCCCCTGAATGCCCAGAGTACATTGGAGTCAGCGAAAGAGTGGTGTGGCAGCTTGTCTATCCACTCCTTGGAAAGGGATACCATCTTTATGTGGATAACTTTTATACTAGCTTGCCCCTCTTCCGCAATCTTCATGTGTGAGAGACACCCCAGCATGTGGTACAGTAAGAGCCAATAGAAAGGGCTTTCTGCAAAAACTCATCAATGAAAGGCTACAATGAGGGGAGACGGCATCTTTGCGGAACCAGGAGCTATTGGCTGTCAAGTGGAGGGACAAACGAAACGTCCACATGCTCACAACAATCCATAATGAGACCTACGTGGAAGTCTCCAGAAGGAACGGCCCAATCCAGAAACCAGCTTGCATCTACAATTATAATTTGTTTATGGGGAGAGTGGACTTCAATGATCAAATGATTGAACCATACCTTCCCACAAGAAAATCCCGCCACTGCTATAAAAAAGTGTCCATTTATTTTTTCAGTTTGGCCATGTATAACACTTATGTTATTTACCAAAAATCTACAGAGAACCCCGTATCCTATCTGTACTACCAAGAAGAAGTTATTTCCGCCCTTTTGTACCCTGAAAGCCCACCAGCAACTATTCGCTCTGATTGCGTGGGCAGACTACACGAGCGCCACTTTCCTGACAAAAACCCTCCCCCCCGTGAAACAGGCTACAGACGTCAGAAGAAATGCCGAGTGTGCTCCAGTGGAGGAATTAGAAGAGACACCACATTTTATTGTCCTTCCCAACCAGGCCTCTGTATAGGTGAATGTTTCCGCCATTACCATACTTCTCTACATTATTAGGGAAGTATGGTAAACGTAACTTTCATTTCCTGTCATTTTTATCCACACCCCTTATGCCACTGCACTGAACTGTACATACCTCTGCCTTCTCCGGAACCGACCCTGGCCTGTTATATGACCAAGCTTCTGCCTAACGCTAAACATACTTCTGCCTTCTCCCGAACTGACCCTGGCCTGTTATACGACCATGCTCCTGCCTAACGCTAAACTGTACCTACCTCTGCCTGCTCTGGAACTAACCCTGGACTGTTTGACCACGTTTTTTGCCTGCCTCTTGGATTGATCTTTTACCCTGCTATGCTAGTGGGAATATGTGAGTGGCTCCAGAATTGTTTTTCTGGATGAAGAAAACAAATTTTTTTGATTTATCATTCCCGGATTAGGGTCTGGAGACTCAGAGGCTTCAAAGAGATTTGGGTGGGAAAAGCCTCTACCTCTGTCCCCATCATTTCATGGCCTGCTACTTGGACCGTGTTCCTGCTTACTACCAGGATGGACAATATTCCTGCCTGCTGCCTGGACAATTCCATTCACTGTCGCTGACCATGTCCCTGCCTGCTGCCTGGATCAGGGCTCTCCTTCTGTGGACAATTGCACTACTAAAACTACAGGTAATTTTTTGTTTACCCCTTACTCAGCAGAATGTATTTTAGGGTTTAATTCTTGGTATGTACATGCTATGTTAGAAATATGAAGGGCCTTCAAAAATGTGATAGATTGTAAGGAAATTGGATGTGTAATTTATGTCCCTAGAACACCTGATTAGTAATGGACGAACTTCCGACAGGACTTTTCACGAACGCGATCCGTGAACATGCACAAATGTTCACGAACCTCAGGTTCGCGGCGGACCCCATTCACTTTAATGGCAGGCGAACCTTGAAAACCTCCAGGTCATATTTTCAGCCACAAAATACTTACTAGCTGTGCACACATAGTCCCACAACATGGACACTGACATACCAGAAGTTTAAAGTGAATCTTGGATAGACAACGACAAGCATTCTTTATCTGTGAAATTTTGACAATTCAGGAGCGCATGAAGGCCATGGAGGAGAGGCCGGGCTATGAAGGGAGTGCAGAAGATGATCAGTGCCACAGTCAGGGCAGCGCAGTCCTGTGCCAGTGTCTCAGTGTGCCAACCTGTGCTTGAGCCCCTGACCCCTCCCTCTGCCCAGCCCTTACCCCCACCTATGCAGGGCTCCACTGCAGTGGTCCGGAGGTGCCAGTCCAGTGCTGATCCTCAGCCATGGTGCTGGCACTGCCTGCTGATTGGCTTCTCCGCTGCTATCTCCCTCACTGACACCAGCACTGAGATAGAACACTGACACCAGCACCACGATAGAGACTGAGCACTGGTACCAGCACCGAGATAGAGAGCACTGACACCAGCACTGAGGTAGAGAGCACTGACACCAGCACCGCGATAGAGAGCACTGACACCAGCACCGCGATAGAGAGCTATGACACCAGCAACTCGCTGCGGGACCCAAAAATATGACACCGCTCAACCTCTTCAAACAGGAGGGTACGAGTATATAGTACGGTGTGCTTTTTTGTACAAGTGAGCCAAAGGTAGAAAAAAGGTCAGTGTGCTAGATTATATAAATCATTTATAGAGTTATACATATACATGGTCTACTGGTCACATGTGTTGAATTCCTCAGAGATCCATGCCTCATCCATTTTTATAAATGTGAGGTAGTCAACACTGTTGGGAGCTAGGCAAGTACGCTTATCGGTCACAATCCCCCCTGCTGCGCTGAACGTCCTTTCGGACGTGGCTCTAAGTACATTGCCACCCAGTACTGGTCCTTGACCTTTATGCTTTTTATACGGGGGTCCCTGTTAAAGCACTGGAGCATGAAGGCCCCCATTTGCACTAAACTGGAAGCGGTGTGGTGGCCTGGCTCCTGCTCGTCATCCAGGATAATGTCGTCCTCCTTGTTCTCCTCCCCCCATCCACGGACAACAAAAGGGATCCCAGAAAGGTTTAAAGCATGCTCTTCTTGCTCCTCCTCATCCGCTCTGGCACCATCCTCCTCTGACTCCTCTTCAGACTCCTGTTGTTGACTTTTCTCAAATAGAGTAGCCCCCCCTGGGAATTCATCCAGCATTGCAACTTCCTCATCTTCCTGCTCCTGCTCCTCCGCGGCATGATCAATGACATGACGCAATGCACGCTCTATAAAGAAGGCGTAAGGTACGATGTGACTGATGGCGCCATGGCTGCGACTGACCAGTTTGGTGATCTCATCAAATGCCTGCAGAAGTGTGCATGCGTCACGCATAAGCAGCCACTGGCATGGTGAAAAAAACCAAGCTCCCCAGAACCTGTTCTGCCGCAGAGTTCATACAGGTAGTCGTTAACTGCACATCTCTGCTGGAGCAGCCTATCAAGCATATAGAAGGTTGAGTTCCATCGCATTGGGCAAACACAAATAAGACATCTGACCGGCAGATTGTGTCGCCGCTGAATGTCAGCAAGGCGAGCCATGGCCGTGTAAGATCTTCTGAAATGGGCCAAGATGTCCTGGACCCCAGGGTATTTGACAACGAATTGCTGCACGACCAAGTTTAAGACATGTGCCATGCATGGCACATGTGTAATTTTGCCCTGTTTCAATGCAGATTGGCACCGTTGTCACACACCACTTTACCAACTGTCAAATTTAGCGGTGTTAGCCACTGATCTGCCTGTGAACGCAAAGCTGAAAGAAGTGCGGGGCCAGTGTGGCTCTTGTCTTCCAGGCACAACAGACGCAGCACAGCATGGCAACGTCTCACCTGGCATGTCAAATAGGTTCTGGGGATCTTGAGCGGTGCAGCAGAAGAGACGCTAGCAGTGGAAAAGGAGGAGTCAGCCGAGGAGGAGAGGGAGGATGGAGTAGGAGGAGGAGAAGAAGAGGCAGGCCTGCATGCAATCCGTGGCGGTAAAACCAAATCTACACGGGTGCCACGGGTTACATGCTTGATGGCCATCAGAAGGTTCCCCCAGTGGGCAGTAAAAGTTATATACCTTCCCTGCCCGTGTTTGCTAGACCACTTGTCTGTGGTCAGATGTATCTTGGCACCGACACTGTGTGCCAGAGATACATTTACTTGCCGCTGAACGTGGCCATATAGCTCTGGGATGCCCTTCTGTGAGAAAAATACTTCCTTCCTGGGACCTTCCATTGTGGTGTTCCAATGGCCACAAATTTTCGAAAGGCCTCCGAGTCCACCAGTTTATATGGCAGTAGTTGGCAGGCTATCAGTTCTGACAAGCCAGCGGTCAACCGTTGGGCAAGAGGGTTATCCGACGTCTTCATTTTTTTACGTTCAAACATTTGGCCCACGGAAGCCTTTCTTTTTCTAGAAAAATGTGAGGACGGCATGATGGAAGGTGGAGTGGGGGACAACCCAGCCAGTGCCTGCCTCCAGTGCTGCTTAATCTCAGCTCCTGTGTGCTCTGTTACCTGTGAAACCTGTGTCCTGATCTCTGTGTCAATCTGGCTTGTTTTGACCATCCCTTGAACTTCACCTGCATTGACCTTGGCTTGTCCTGTGACCCTTCTACTGCCTTCTCCCTTGGCTCCTGTTTGCACTCATCTGGTTCCAGACCTGGCTTGTCTCCTGACTACGCTCCTGCCTGCACCCTGCATCTGACTGTCTTGCCGTGTATGACCCAGCCTGCCTAACCCTGCTATCTATTTCTGTCTCCTGCACCAGCTGCCTGCTAAGATCTTCTGGTATCTTCTCCAGCCATTCAGGACATCCGCCCTGCTGCCTGCAAGATTCCTTGGCACTCGTGCGACTCTGCACTCCGGCGCCTTCTGTTTACATTATCAGAAGCCCCAAGTCAGAGGTGTAAGGGAGGCCTTCCTCGTCCAATTAGGCTCTACTACCAAGTACTGGTAGTGATAGGCTCATTCAGTGTATGTGCCCCTCTGTTGTGTTTCCTGCGGAAGGGTAGGCTGGAATATGGAAACGTTTGCACTCCTGGAAGGGGGTGGTCTCTGAGCTGATAATACGGCTGGAGGCCTAGTATGGTAAATATGGTCCCGCAGTGTACTGGTGGAAAGTTTAAAGTGGAAAATATGAAGTTTGGAGTGCCATCAAAGACCAAAAGATTGGGAGTAAAAAGTGTTGTTAAAAGGTTGTACATATTTATACATATGTGGATTTAAAAGTGATTTAATATTGGATTTCATCGTTTATTAATAAAAGGCTGCTATGACCAGTTATACTCCAAACTCCTGTGTGGTCTATTTCTTTATAAAAGGGGGGAAAAAAAGGGGGTTTTAAAAAGGTAATAGCGAGTTATGGGAAAGTTGGGGATATCTGGCTTACACTGGTCATGCACTGATTACTGTATAAATGTCATTGGCAGGGAAGGAGTTAACACCAGGGGGCCGTCAAGGGGTTAAATGTGTTACCTAGGGAGTGATTCTAACTGTGGGGGGAGGGGACTGACTTGGGGAGGAGACTGATCAGTGTCCCTATATTCCAGGAACACACGATCAGTCTCCTCTCCCCTGACAAGATGTGGATCTGTGGGTTTTCCCACAGATCCACGGTCCTGCTCTGTAACTAGCGATTGCGAGTGCCTAGAGGTAATCAGCAACCAGACACATGCATCAGCTTCTCTGTGACGCGGCGGGCTCGCGTTCCTTTAATACCGCCGGGAAGCCAAGGATATCAAATGATGCTCGCCCAGGATGGGAGATCCCATCTGCGGACGTCATATATCTATGGGCGGGTAGGGAAGCGGTTGAAATAAACCGACCATCAAAATTATAGACTGATCATTGACTGATTGTCAGTGGGCAAACGTACAAAAACAGCAGGGGATGACATACTTTTTTTCCTCAATGTATGAGTGTGCCTGTAAGAGCAGTGTTAGCTGCACCCTGCCCGGAGATCAACTAGTGGAAGAAGCTGGGGACTTGTGAGTTGCAGCACCATCTTGTGAGATCTCTCTGGCTTTCTTTTTCCCCATCTCAGCTAGCAGGTGTCAGGGTAGTTCACTGATGCTCACTGGAAGATCTAAAGCTGCCCCACATTGCTGGAAATAGTGCAGAATTGCTCTGTGCACCTGGAGCTTTCCACTCAAGCAGCCATCTTCCTGGCCTCTGGCCACGACCCCCCCATCCCATCATGGTCATTTTTAAGAGTAATTTTCCTTTAGGCCAGTCAAACGTGTTTAAAAAGTAAAAAAAAAAAAAGTTGAGCCTGCAGTTGCAGATCAGAAGGTGAGTAATGTTACTGCAACTGTTAAGATCAGTGCTTTTTTTCTTGGAGAATAGGTGCAGGAACTCCCCCAATCTGAGTCACCCCTTGTCTCTGCCCCCAACCCACCTCTGATCACTGTTCCTTGATTCCACCCCCTACCCACCTACCAGTACTGCCCCTTTTAGAGAATACAGAACCAAGATCCCCATACAACAATAGACTCCCCCAGCAACAATGGACTCCACCCCAAACACAATAGATTCCCGGCAGTGGACCACCCATAACAAAATATCACACCCAGTAACAAAATATCCACCGAAGCAACTTTAGCCCCCCCCCCCCCAGCAGCAACAACAGATCTCCCAGCAGCCAGCATCAATAGATACTCCAGCAGCCAGTAAAAATAGACCTCTCCCTCAACAGTAGATCCCTTCCAGCAACATAAGACCCCAGAAACAATAGTTTCTACATCAGAAACAATATACCCTCACAAAATCAGATCCCCACCAGTGACAATAGATCACCCAGCAGCTAACATCAATATACCCTCCAGCATACCCCATACCCTATGCTATTACATACATTCAGCGCTGGAGGTGCCGGAACTGCGCTCCTCTGCGTTCCCGCTGCGTGCCCTGGTTAAGATACAAAACATATCAAACAGAACTCAAGTGAATGACTTAGAGTAGAAATGAAGGTGGGAAAGAGAGGTGGAGCTTTCTGGGGTGTTCTAAGGAGCCTTGACCAATACCCAACCTGAATTGGCAGGGGGCAGGCCTCCTTAAATACTTAAAGTCAGCCCAGCTGGAGAGGAGTTGTTCAGGTGGAAGAACTGGAGATGAAGTGTTAGGCTGTCGGGGCCTCAGAGGGAGCCCCCCAATCTGTGGGGGGCCTTTGGCCAGGGGCTCAGTGCTGTGAAGGAACACCACACAATCCAAGGGGTGTCCTGAACAGAAGTAGGAGAGGACAGAGGGGAACACTGCTGGGCAAGTCTTCAGGAGGAATCCATACGGTGTCGTTGAGTGACAGGCACAGTCGGAAGAGCTGGAAAAGGCATGCCGAAATGGACTGCGAGGCAGTCTGAGATGAATGAAGAGCCAGTAGGAGTAGGGTGCCCACATGTCCCGGATTGCCTGGGATTGTCCCTTAATTGATATCTGTGTCCCATGTCCCGGGCACCTTCATTCTGGGTAATAAACATTGCCGAACTGGTTGCTAGGGCAGCCCTGCCTCGCGTCTAGCAACAGCGCTCTGAGTCCACCCACCTCCGCCTCCGGCCGCAGCAACATCTCCTGTATCTCCTCCTCCTGAGTCCTGAGCGTGGCGTCTTACTGTTGCTGGCCCACCCACCACCTGTAGCACAGAGCCTTGGAGCACTTTCTTTGGCTACTGTGATAGGTAACTGATAGGTCATGGCCACGCTGGTGGTGGGCGGGGACAAAAGTCCTCCGATGGCCACTGCTATTCCATCCTCCGTATAATCTCTGATGTTAGTGTGGAGTGACAGCCAGCTCGGTGCAGCTGCCCTAGAAGAGGGGAGATCCGCACACTGCTCCATCCAGCATGCCTGCCTGGGCAAGCTTGTGACACTCACTGGTAGGGATGAGCTCGGTGTTTGACTCAAACACATGTTCGAGTCAAACACGGGCCGTTCGCCTGTTCGGCGAATTCAGAACTTTATGGACCGTTCGCACCATATTTTTGTGGCGCGAATGGCCCACAATGCACTACGCCATCGCTTGGCCAATCACAGCGCCAGCAGCAAGGAGAGCCAGGATGCTTGTGGCCAATTATAGCTCGGGAGGTTGAGTACACGCCCCAAACTATATAAGGCCACCAGTAATGTGTTGGCGTGTTGGTGTGTGTTAGCAAGCAGGGAAAGAGCAAGATAGGCAGGGACAGTGTTTTTTTGCTTGAGAACCTAGCGCTGTTACAGTGGGTGTTGCATGCCTCCTGCACAGTATATACCTGAAGCTACCCCTTATTGCTGGTGTTGTTCTGTTTCTGTAATACAGGCATCTGCAGCAGTTAAAGTGAGTGTTGTGTGCCTCCTACACAGTATACACCTGCAGCTACCCCTTATTGCTGGTGTTGTTCTGTTTCTGTAATACAGGCATCTGCAGCATTTACAGTGGGTGTTGTGTGCCTCCTGCACAGTATACACCTGAAGCTACCCCTTATCGCTGGTGTTGTTCTGTTTGTGTAATATAGGCATCTGCAGCAGTTACAGTTACAGTAGTGTGCCTCCTGCACAGTATACACCTTAAGCTACCCCTTATTGCTGGTGTTGTTCTGTTTCTGTAATACAGGCATCTGCAGCATTTACAGTGGGTGTAGTGTGCCTCCTGGCACAGTATACATCTGAATCTAGTCCAATTTCTCCTTGGAACCAGTGGTGCTCCGTAGGCGTTCAAGGGGCTAGGCAAGTACGCAGGCAAAAAGATGTTATGCCGTGCTTGCGCTGGTTTGTTTGGGGACAGTAGCCACACTGGGGCAGAGATCCTGTCAGCTCTGCATTAGCAGGCTGAGAGGTGGTTGATGCCATGCCAGCTTAAGCCAGGAATGGTGGTTTGCGACAATGGCACCAGCCTCCTCTCCGCCTTCCGACAGGGACAACTAACCCATGTGCCCTGTGTGGCTCACGTCCTTAATCTGGTGGTCCAGCGGTTCTTGGGCAGGTACCTGGACTTACAGGATGCCTTGAGTCAGGCCAGGAAAGTCTGTGTGCATTTCTGCCGATCATATAATGCCAGTGCTCAGCTGGCTGAGCTCCAAAAGGAGTTTAACCTGCCCAAGAACCACCTTATATGTGACATGCCCACCAGGTGGAACTCAACATTGGCCATGCTGCAGTGGCTTCACACACAGCAGAGGGCCATCAATGAGTACCTATGTGACTACTGCACCAGGACAGGGTCTGGGGAGCTCGTTTTTTTTGGGCACGCCAGTGGGGCATGATCAGGGATGCATGCACTGTCCTGTCACCATTTGAGGAGGCCACGACACGAGGTGACACTGTACCTCTTGTCCACCTGTTGGAGCAAACGCTGCGTGGAATAATGGACAGGGCACTTGAGGCAAAACAGAGGCAGGAAGAGGAGGACTTCCTTGCCTCTCAAGGCCCACTTTATCCAGACAGTGTTACTGCTGTCTCACCCATCACACAGGAAGAGGACGAGGAGGAGGAGGATTGTGTCAGCATGGAAGTCGAGCCTGGCACTCAGTATCAGCAGCAGCAGTCTTTTAGGGATGATTTACAGTCCCAAGAAACCCGTGTATTTGTACGTGGCTGGGAGGAGGTGCTGCGGATCATGTTGTCCTTAGTGACCCAGAGGACTCCGAACCTAATGCCTCAGCTAACCTATGCTGCATGGCCTCCCTGATCCTGCAAAGCCTGCGGAAGGATCCTCGTATTCTTCGGATCAAGGAGAGGGACCATTACTGGCTGGCCACTCTCCTTGATCCATGGTACAAGGGTAAGGTTGCGGACCTTATCTTGCCATCGCAGAGGGAGCAGAGGATGAGACATCTCCGGGAGGCCTTGCAGAAAGGTCTGTGCAACGTGTTCCCAGAGACTGGGAGGTTACAAACTCCTGGTCCTGGACAACGTGTTGCTGAGGCTTCGGCCAGTCACAGAAGGAGCGGTGGAGAAGCTGGCCGTCTGAACGATGCGTTCAGATAATTTTTTAGTCCGCAGCCCCAAGTTATGATCGGTTCCAGCAACCTTCGCCAGCGTATGATTTACATGGTGCAAGAATACCTAGGGGCAAGGTCAGACTTGGGCACCTTTCCCACTGAAAATCCTCTGACTTACTGAGTCATGAGGATGGATCACTGGCCAGAGCTTGCACACTATGCAATTGAGCTACTGGCCTGTCCTGCATCCAGCGTTCTTTCTGAATGCACATTCAGTGCTGCTGGTGGCTTTGTAACTGATCACAGGGTGGGCCTGTCCACAGACTCGGTTGATCGACTGACCTTCATAAAGATGAATCAGTCTTGGATCACCAGCTACCAAGTACCTGAAGCTAATGTAACCGAATATTTTTTTTTTAAATGTCACATCCCTTCAAGACTGCCTATGCTGGTGCTGAGTGACTGTCCTGTTATGTTGACTGACTATCCTCTTCCTCCTCAATGATCCTGCTGATAGCTTGGAAGAACATTTTTGGTTCTGGGTGACACCACCAGTGGCTAAGGCCCAATTTTTCAGCCCCTGTTTAACAGGGGCGTGCAATTACAATTTTTGATGCAATGCTTTGCAGCAGGGCTCATTCCTGCACTCCAACTAGAGTATCTGGGAGAGGTTGCAGTGTCGTGGCACCGGCACCAATGCCTAAGGCCCAATTTTTCAGCCCCTGTTTAACAGGAGCATTTAATTACAATTTTGATGCAATGCTTTGCAGCAGGGCTCATGCCTGCACTCCAACTAGAGTATCTGGGAGAGGTTGCAGTGTCATGGCACCAGTGCCTAAGACCCAATTTTTCAGCAGCTGTTTAACAGGTGCATGTAATTACAATTCTTGATATAATATTTCACAGCAGGGCCCGTTTCTGCGCCCACCGAGAGTAACTGTGAGGACTTATAGTGTTGTGGCACCAGCACCACCACCACAACCACCAAAGGCCCAATTTTTATACCACTGTTCAACAATGGCATGTAATTATAATTCTTGGTATCATAGTTCACAGCAGGGTGCTCCAGCGCCCACCAAGAGTCACTTTGAGGGCTTACAGTGTTAACTTGTGGCAACACCAACACCTTAGGGCCACATTTCTTTTTTTTTTTAATTGTATGTTTTATTGAAATATTTCAAAATAACATAGACAAATTCAACTTCAAACAATTGTTAGAGTCAATGATGTAACAAACAAAGAAAGCGAAGGCTGGAGCCAGACAAAATCAGGTCACAATTGCACCAATTGTACAAATTTACACTGTAACGTTGGTGGGGATCAGGGAGGTGTAGCAGAAAGGGAGGAGGGGGAGTGGGAAGGGACCCAACGGGTGGGCAGGTCAAGTGTATTAACATATCACATCATAAGAATAGCCACCCATTAGATCTGCAATACGTGGGGCCCCAGAAGCGCCTATACCAGACAGAGGCACCTCGGGGGAGTCCCACACGGGGGGGGGAGGGGGAGAGAAAGGGAGGGGAGAACCAAGGGATCCATGTGAAGAACGTAGGCAGGGTTGGGGGATATACTCCAGCCACACATCTATTCAAGAGGGGAGTGCACTGCTGGAGGGGGCTTGAGGGAACCCCGGATTAAGGTTTGAGTGGTCCCATAGGTCACAAACCCTAGAAAACCGTGGCAGAGTGTCATGAATAGTAGCAGTAAGGTGCTCCATTCTGCGAATTTGCTCCAGTGTTTGTAAAACCTGTGGAAGGGTGGACGGAGACTGAGACAGCCATCGCAGAGGTATGGCTCGTTTTGCCGCCAAAATAATAAAACCCGCTAGTTTCTGGCCATTTGTGGAGATATCAGGAAAGGGTAAACCTAAAAGGAAGTGGATTGGATCTAGAGGGAGGTTAGTGTCGAAAAGGTTTTGTAAATATGTATGAATAGAGGACCAAAAAGGTTGAATGATGGGACATTCCCAAAAGATGTGAAAAAGGGAGCCAATATTATCCCGGCATCTCCAGCACAGTGGGGAGACCCCAGGATCATATTTATATAGGACCTCCGGGGTTCTGTACCAAAGCATTAAAATCTTATATATTGTCTCCCTCTGCTCCACGCATTGTGAAGATTTGGAAGCAACTTCCCATATTTTCTCTTATTGGGGAATAGGAATGGTCTGTTTAATGATCTGGGACCACTTATATAGGAGTGACTCATGGCCAGGAGAGAAGGAATGACATGCAGGTATTTGTAAATTTCGGAGATGAGGCGAGTTTGGTATGGGCCTTGGGCACATAGAAGTTCAAAAGGGGTAGGTTTGTCCAGAGTAAGGGTAGGGGCTTTGGAGCTAAAATAGTGTTTAAATTGGAGACAGGAGTAGAATAGGCCTTTGGGAACCTGAAATTTCGGTTGGATGTCCTCAAAAGATAGGAGTGTAAGAGTGATTGGGTGCACCATGTTGCGGAGTTGGAAGATTCCGGCTTGTATCCAGGGAAGCATTCAAGTGTAGGATAAACAGGGGTGTGTGGGATGTCAGGGTTAAACAGCACATTTAATAGTGGTGGACATGGGGAAGACAGAGAAAAACGCTAGGAACATTTCTTCCATATGGAAAGAGTGAAGAGCATAGGATGTAGGCAAAGATTTCTAAGCTGGTTTATGGATGTGTCTAGATTTGCCCAGACCATCGAGCAAGGGTGGACCAGGGTAGTAATACTCATCTCGATGTCCGACCAAATGCTGGACGCCATCCTGTGCGACCAAACAATGATCGGTTTCAGATGTGTAGCAAAATAGTATTTAAGGAGATCAGGGGCACCCAATCCACCACCGGCTCTAGGTCACAACCTAACTGGCTATCCTATGGGCTTTATAGTGCTAGATAAAATTAAGAAACGACCTTTGGGTCACTTTAAGTTGGGACATGGGAACAGGGATTGACAAAGTTTCAAACAAGTAGAGAAGTCTTGGCATGACAGACATCTTCAAGACATTGATGCGACCAAAGAGAGAAATAGGGTAAAGGTACCATTGTCGCAAGAGTCGGTCAATGTCCCGGAAGAGTGGAGGAAAATTGGCCTGGTAAAGGCTTCAATAGGAGGGCGTTATATTAATTCCTGAGTATTTAAGGGAGTCTGCACCAGTGATAAGAGTAGTTCTGCTGTAAGGTAATACGATCTGAGGGCGGAATAAGTATAGGGAGGGCTTCCGTTTTGCCAGTATTGATCTTATACTCGGAAAGGGAGCTGAATTGCTGCAGTAGGGCATGTAGGTTGGGAAGGGAAGTGTGGGGTCTGGTCAGTGTCAGCAGAATGTCGTCTGCACATAGGGATAGCTTGTATTCACTTTGACGTAAAGTCACTCCCCGGACATCAGGGTGATTGCGGATGGCAGCAACTAGGGGTTCCAGATAAAGAATGAAAAGTAGGGGGGACAATGGGCAGCCCTGCCTAGTACCCTTACTTAAAGAGAAGGAAGGCGATAGGTAGGAGGATAATTGGACCTGTGAAGAGGGTCGGGAGTACAGAGTGTGCAAAGTAGCAATAAAGGGACCTTCAAAGCCAAAGCTGGAGAGCGTGGCAAACAAAGGGTCAGCTAAGCCTGTCAAACGCTTTTTGAGCGTCGAGGCTCCATATCAGAGCTGAGCGTGTTGTTTTATTTAGTAAATCGATTAAATCTATGGTGCAACTTGTATTATCACTTGCGTGTCTGGCCAACACAAAACCTACTTGATCTTTATGAATAAGCTGAGGTATTAAATGGGATAATCTGTTAGGCAGAATCTCTGTAAAAATGTTGTAGTCGGAATTGAGCAGTGCAATGGGTCTGTAGTTATCCGGGAGGGAGGGGTCCTTTCCAGGCTTAGGGATCACGGAAAAGTGAGCATGGAGAAATTGGGGGCGAGGTACAGTGCCCTTCAGTAGGGAAGAGAATAGGGAGAGCAGATATGGGCTCAGGATCGGGAGGAAGGTTTTGTAATAGGAGTACGGCAAGCCATCAGGGCCCGGGGCTTTTTGGGTAGGGAGGTTTTTCGCCACTTCAGCCAGTTCCTCAGGAGAGATTGTTGAGTTAGGGCCACATTTCTGCAGAGCATATAGGGCAGGCCCCTACTTTCAAACATCCAACTTACAAACGTCTCCTACTTGCAAACGAAAGGAGACAACAGGAAGTGAGATAAAAAAAAAGACAGATGGAAAAAAAGAATTATACAGGGGTGATAACCCTTCCCTATGTTTTCCAAAAAGCTTACAAATATATTTTTTGAGTGGAGCTACACTTTAAAAAATGTACCAGTTCAAAATTACAACCAGATTCTACTTAACACAACAAGCCAAAACAGTCACTGTCTTGTTTGCACTGCCTGTATACTGCTGTTCTGAGTTCTGTTCCTGGGGGCCCCACACCTTTACTTTTTTAAATTTGGGTATGGGGTTCCCCTTAATATCCGTACAAGACCCAAAGGGGCTGGTAATGGGCAGGGGGGCTACCCATGCCATTTTTCTCAATGATTTTCATTCGTATTACCGAAATCAGCCATTACATTAAAACCGAAAGCAGTTTTAAATTACTTTTTTTCTGTTTAATGTCATTTTGTGCAGGGACTGTCCTAAACACGGGAAACACGTGCCACTTCACAGGCATACTATAGACACCACCCAGGCACGATATTTAAAGGAATATGTCCCTTTTTTTTACTTTAATCATCATTAAAATCAGTGCTCCCGAAAAAACGGCCATTTAAATTTTTTTTTTTTTGCATTGATCCATGTCCCCTGGGGCAGGATCAATGGGGTAGGACAACATCTTGCATATTAGCCTTTAAAATTAGCATTTTTGATTTTGAACGTTCGTGTCCCATAGACTTTAATGGGGTTCTACGAATTTTAGGTCCGTTCGAAGGTTCTGGTGCGAACCGAACCGGGGGGTGTTCGGCTCATCCCTACTCACCGGGAAGCCGCTGACTTGAGCCCCCCTGGACCATCCAAGTGAGTGAGCAGAGCACTGTCACTAGCCAGATGCTGACCCCCTCCCCCTCTCTGTCCCTGTCCCCCCTCCCTCTCTCTCCCCCTGTCCCCCCTCCCTCTCTCTCCCTGTCCCCCTCTCTCTCTCCCTGTCCCCCTCTCTCTCTCTCCCTGTCCCCCTCCCTCTCTCTCTCCCTGTCCCCCCTCCCTCTCTCTCTCTCTCTCCCTGTCCCCCTCCCCCTGCCCCCTCTCTCCCTGTACCCCCTGCCCCCTCTCTCCCTGCCCCCTCTCTCCCTGCCCCCGCCCCCTCTCTCTCCCTGCCCCCGCTCTCTCTCTCCCTGTCCCCCCTGCCCTCTCTCTCCCTGTCCCCCCTGCCCTTTCTCTCTCTCTCCCTGCCTTCTCTCTGGCAGCAGGTGAAAAGTGACACACTTCATCTGGTTGCAGGTGATGGTGGCAAGTGACACGCTTCATCTGGTGGCAAGCAACGGTGGCAAGTGACAAGGGGCATCTGGTGGCAGGAGACAGTGGTAAGTGACAAGGGGCATCTGGTGGCAGGAGACAGTGGTAAGTGACAAGCAACATCTGGTGGCAGGAGACAGTGGCAAGTGACAAGCGGCATCTGGTGGCAGGAGACAGTGGCAAGTGACAAGCGGCATCTGGTGGCAGGAGACAGTGGCAAGTCACAAGTGCCATCTGGTGGCAGGATACAGTGGCAAGTGGTAGGAGACAGTGGCAAGTGACAAGCAGCATCTGGTGGCAGGAGACAAGCAGCATTTGGTGTCAGGAGACAGTGGCAAGTGACAAGCAGAATCTGGTGGCAGGAGACAGTGGCAAGTGACAAGCAGCATCTGGTGGCAGGCGATGGTGTTAAATAACACGCTGCATCTCGTGGCAAATGACAAGCTCAGGGTTCCCTCGGCATTATGGTGAGTTGAACTATTTCATTTTATATTACAATGTAGTAATAGAAATAATGTGATTTGATCATCCTGACACCATACTAAGCATGGTGTCATAATGATTTCAGTGCTAGCACCAGCCATTCACCCAACAAATCCCCCCTACTTCTGAATTTGCCATCAACTCTGAGACTACCTTCCCCCCCCCCCCCTGTCCTTGGCAAAATTGTCCCTAAGTGCCAGTTTGGAAATGTGGTCACCCACATTGTGCGTAAGAATGTGATGTTACTGGCAGAGAAGTCGGGTGGCTGCAGCCAGAAAGAGAGGACCGTAGAGAGAGCAGACTGCAGGGGAGCATAGTGAAGGGCCAGACCTGACAGTGTGTCTAGTGACACACTTGGTATCACGTGGGTGGGCGGAGACAGGGGAGTGGCTGTAGAAAAAGGGGGCGGAGCCGAGCGGGCCAGTCCGGCGAGTGCGGCACATGAGCAGGCAGGTTTTCCCGACTGGCTCCAGAGCCAGGTTGTGGCCGTGTTGGAGGAAGTGTCAGAAACCATGAATCAGACTCAGACAGAAGTACAATTAAATCACACTTGTTTATTAATAAAAATAAAAAGGTAAATAGAAAAAGCGTAATCAAGCATAGCCAGAGTCCAGTAACCAGATTGGGTAGTCAGCCAGGCCAGAAGTCAGGGATCCAAGTAGAGCAAAAGCAAGCAGGATAAGGAGCCAGAAGGGATGTCAGCAAGCCAGTCTTTAAACAAACTGCAGGAGATGGTTTATAGTGATGTGACCAAGGCGAACGCAAAGGTGAAGTGAGCTGGAAGGCTTTAAGTAGACTTGTCAGACGAGCATCATCAGGAACAGCTGGTAACTGTGGAGAGAGAAGAGAGTTGGCAATTAGCCGACAGCTGAGCGGCCAGCCCAGAGAAGTGTTACAGACCAACGGTTTCAATAAGGAGACATGAAACACATTTGAGATGCGTATACTAGGAGGAAGATCCAAAGCGTAAGCTACTGGGTTAATCCTGTATTAGCCGACAATTCATTCATTCATTGATAAAAAAAAAAAAAAAGCGTGGGGGCTCCCCTAAATTCAATTACCAGGCCCTTCAGGTCTGACATGGATATTAAGGGGAACCCCGTGCCAAATTTAAAAAAAAATTGACGTGGGGGTCCCCCTAAATATCCATACCAGACCCTTCAGGTCTGATATGGATATTAAGGGGAACCCCGCATCAATTTTTTTTTTAATTTGACACGGGGTTCCCCTTAATATCCATGTCAGACCTGAAGGGCCTGGTAATTGAATTTAGGGGAACCCCCACGCTTTTTTTTATTTTATCAATGAATGAATGAATTGTCGGCTAATACAGAGAACACTCATTGAGTGTTCTCTGTATTACGGGACCCGACAATATAGCCGCAAGTGATTTTAAAAGACTTTTTTTCCTGCACAAATGACACTTTGTGCAGGGACAGTTCTAAGCACCAGAAACATGCGCCCCTTCACAGGCATACTATAGATACCCCCCAGCTACGAAATTTAAAGGAATATGAGCACTTTAGATTGTGAACGTTCGAGTCCCATAGACTTTAATAGGGTTCTAAAGTTCACACGAAGTTTAGGTCTGTGCGCATGTTCTGGTGCGAACCGAACAGGGGGGTGTTAGGCTCATCCCTAGTTGGAAACCATAATTCGCCATAAATAGAGACAATCGGGAGGCAGAATTCAAGGCACTGAGTGAGCAAACTCTGCCCAAGGTAATAGGTCAGACCAGTTATGATGGTCAGAAATATAGCAACGTAGGAATTGCTCCAAGGACTGATTGGCTCATTCTGCGGCCCCATTAGACTGCGGGTGATATGCAGAAGAGAATGCAAGCTGGATTCCCAACTGTGTGCAAAAGGCTCGCCAGAAGCGGGAGACAAACTGAATGCCCCTGTCCGAGACAATAACCTTGGGTAGCCCATGTAAGCGAAAGACCTCCCGAGCAAAAATCGAAGCCAGTTCCTTAGAGGTGGGCAACTTCTTAAGTGGAATACAATGACGCATCTTTGGGAATCGGTCAACCACCATAAAGATAACAGTGTTGCCTTAGGAGTTGGGCAACTCCACAATGAAATCCATAGACAGGTGTAGGGATGAGCTTCGAGTTCGAGTCGAACTCATGTTTGAGTCGAACATTGCCTGTTCGCCTGTTCAGCCAACAGTGAACAATTTGGGGTGTTTGCGGCAAATTCGAAAAGCCGGCAACACCCTGTACAAGTCTATGGGAGAAATCTAAAGTGCTAATTTTAAAGGCTAATATGCAAGTTATTGTCCTAAAAAGAGTTTGGGGGGGCGCATGCACGGCTCTGAGCAAGATGGACGTTTGAGTTCTTAGCTCCGCTCCGTCCGGGACTTCTGCTTATCCCCGAGGGCCATAAACACCGCGATTCGCTTCTTTTTTATCACCCCTCAACCCGCGGAACCTTGGTGCATGCCGGCGAAGAAAAAAAAAGCACGGGGCATTGCTCAAAAGACCCTCACGCAGTATCTTCTCCGCTCACAGGAACAGTCCGGCATGGCGCAAGATGGCGCCGACACGTCCGCCGTGTCCATCCTCCCTTGCTCCTTCATCTAACAGTGAGTACCCTGGCTCCCTCTCTAAAGCGGATCTAGAGGACAGTCTAGAAACCATGTACAACAGGTTGGCATCTAAATTCCAATCGGAACTGCATAAAACTTCACATGCCCTATCACAGGAAATCTCAGTCCTGGGAGCCAGAACAGAGAGGTTAGAGACTAAGCATGATGAGTTGGCTATTGCTCATAATGACCTTAGCAGAGAGCATGAAGCACTATCCTCGGCAGTCAAGTTGATTCAGACTCAGATCGAAGACCTCGACAACAGAAACAGGCGCAATAATCTGCGCCTCCGTGGAATTCCTGAGTCTGAGTCTGAGCTCATTCCTGTGGTGATTAGATTGTTTAAATCCCTTCTCCCTGACTATGATTCCAACATGTTTAAATGTGATCGTATTCATAGAGCTCTTCGCCCCAAGCCCCCAGAAGACAAGCCCCCTAGGGATGTCATCCTTTGCATGAAGGACTTTCTTGTTAAGGAAGAAATATTGAGAGCAGCCCGCAACAAGCAGAGGATAACCCTTGATGACCACTTTATCCAGATTTTCCCTGATATTGCCCCGGCGACTTTGGAGAGGCGAAGGAGCCTGAAGGAGATCACCACTGTTTTGCAAACAGCCCGTATCAGATACAGGTGGGGATTCCCGTTTCGCCTGGTGATCCCCCATAATGGCACAACTTACTCCGCCACCACCGTCCTGGAAGGTCAAGAGATCCTGGTAAAGCCTGGCCTGTTGGATGCCTCTGCGATTCGCAGGCTACCCTCCACTCCCAGAGCTACACCTATATGGCAAACACCCCTGACCAGGAGGGATAGACAGAGGATCCGGTATGATGTTGGAGACCGGGTGGAAGATAGCCCTCGTTAACGGTACCTTACTCCGGCTCATCTTAAGGTTCTGTATGCGGTAAACATGGACTCCCAGAGGACAATCACACTATGTTTTTTTTTTTCAAGAGATACTCTTTTTTTTTTTTTTAAAACATATTTTTTCTAATGTTTTCTGCTCACTCCTCTGGGATTCTAGGAGCTGTGTCATGGCTCCCCCTCCCAGTGGCTGGTTGCTTCTCTGGTGGGTGATCCCTACCATTGCACAACCCTACTGGGCACGAGACCTAGTTGTCTCGGTGTATGACTTTTTCTCTGGTGTGGGAACTCTCTCCCACAGGTTACCACATCTGTCATTAATGTTGTTCCCCAAGTCTACGTTAGAGGCTGGGATTGTTTTTTCAAATGTTAGTTTTATTTTTCTATGTTTTTTTGTTCTCTCTTATATAGGTCGATCATTTTTCAAATCCTAAGATTCTTCTACAGTATATGTTTTTTTTTATGTTCAGGTTCTGTGATCTATTCATACCCTCAGAGCTACTGCTTGGTCCCCTACTCCTGTGGACTTTGGAGAATGATGTGGAGACTCCCCTGACGTCCTCAGATTTAATGGATGAGTGTTTGATTATTATTCCCTTTCCCCCTCCCTCCATCAGATCTGATTCCCCAACTATCTACGCGTTACCTCATACGCCATGGCAATAACATGTATTTCACACAACGTTAAAGGATTTAACTCATCTTCCAAACGGCGTAAAGCCTTTACCTTTTATAAACAACTTGGAGCTGAAATCCTTCTTCTCCAAGAAACACATTTCTCCCGCTCTTCCCATCCCAAATTTTTCCATAAAAATGTCCCTCAAGCCTTTTACTCACTCCACTCGTCCAAGACCAGGGGTGCCGCCATACTCCTCCACTCATCCCTCCCGATGGAGGTTAAGCAAATGTTCAGGGATCCTGAAAGTCGTTATATGATTGTAAAAGGGATTGTCCACAACAGGGAACTTACTATTGCTAGTGTTTACGCATCCAATGACGGTCCAGCAGCCTTTTTTAGGTCATTTTTTGAGAAATTAGCACAGTACCACTCCCCCCATATGATCATAGGTGGAGATTTTAACTCAGTAGCTAACGCCACTCTAGACCGCTCGTCGACTACGGTTGCATCTAGAGCGTTCCCAAAATCTCTCACTAGTGGCTTACAGGATCTTCAACTCACTGACACCTGGAGGGCACATAACGTGGGTTGCAGGGAATTCACCTTTTTCTCCCATCCTCATAACAGTTATGCGAGATTGGACTACATATACGTATCCCCAATCATACTTGCCAATTCTTTAGATGCCTCCATCCATCCCTGTGTATGGTCAGACCATCAGGTTACATCTTTCACCACAGGGTTTATTAGACTTGCCCCTACACCCCACTCCTGGAGATTAAATGAATCCATTCTCTCTGACCCAGTGGGAGATTCCCAATTAGCTCAATCTCTGGAGGACTATTTTTCTCTTAATGCCCAACCAGATATACAGCCCTCACTTCTCTGGACGGCGCACAAAGCCGTCATCAGAGGGAAGATTATTAGTATTTCCGCTGCCCGTAACAAGTCTAATAGACATAGAATAGTGGAGTTAACCAGGGAACTAGATCATTTATATAAAAATACGTCTCTACTACACTTAGATTCCACAAGGCACTTCATTGAACAAAAGCGCTTAGAACTAGACTCCCTTTTGTCATCCAAGGTTGAATAGACACTCCGTTGGACTAAAGCCCACTATTTACTATTTAATAACTCAGCATCGACTGTTTGCTAGAAGGTTGTCAAACTCGATTCGCCCCCCTCATTTATACAGGTTGTCTAATAAGAACGGATTAGTATCCTTGCATCCCAAGGAGGTACTCAAAATCTTCGAGCAATTTTATAGCAAACTCTTAGAGTCCCCCCACACTCTCCCCTCCCCTGAAGACTTATGGCTTCATGACATCCCCGTCCCGACTCTTTCCACCTCACAACTAGACGAACCCAATGCCCCTATCACAATTCCGGAAATCTTAGGTGTTATCAAATCACTGAAAACAGGTTCTGCCCCAGACCCTGAAGGCTTTTCGGCCCTATATTACAAAAAATACTCCATGATCCTGGCCCCTAGAATGGTACACCTCTTTAACTCAATCCTACTTGGCAATAGCTTCCCGGAGGAAATGTTGTTAGCCAACATGTCACTAATCCCGAAACCAAATAAGAATCATAATCTGCCCCAAAATTTTAGGCCTATCTCGGTTATAAATAATGATATAAAAATATTTAGTAGAGTTTTGGCTGACAGACTAGCAAAGTTTATCCCCTCCTTGATATCCCCCTTCCAATCTGGGTTTATCCCACATCGCTTAATCACGGACAACATCCGCTTAGCGACTGATATCATCCAAGATGCTAACCTATTTTCCCGCAAGCTTCTTTTTTTAAGCCTAGACATACAAAAGGCGTTTGATAGCGTCACATGGGATTATATCAACACGCTTCTGCCACGCATGGGCTTTCAGGGGAAATTCCTTGTAGGTTTCAAAGCCCTTTACGGTAACCCTATGACCCGTATTAAGCTCCCTGGCTGTTGCTCCGAGTTTTTCCCAATAGGTAGAGGCACTAGACAAGGTTGCCCCCTTTCCCCTTTAATTTTTGCTTTAGCCCTGGAACCCCTCGCGATTGCCCTTTTGAGACATCCTGATGTTACTGGTTACACTAAGGGTGAAGAAATGTACAAATTTTGCATGTATGCAGATGATGTTTTGATGTTCATAACCAATCCCCATGTTTCACTCCCCAACCTTTTTATGACACTGTCAAGTTTCGCGAAGGTCTCTGGTCTCTCCATTAATGTCTCCAAATCTGTTGCCCTTCCTGTAGGTTTTGCTCCCACTGACTTAGTCCTTATTAAACAAAATTACTCCTTTACGTGGGCCACTTCCCACATACCCTACTTAGGAGTAGGACTGCCCGGAAACTTTCGCGATCTCTTTGGGGTTAATTACCCTCCATTGATTAGAAAACTTAAAAATACGATTAAGAGCTGGCTTTCTTTACATATTCCCTTTATAGGGAGAATCACTGCGCTCAAAATGGTCATCCTTCCCAGGCTATTATATTTGTTTCGCTCCCTACCAGTCAAACTTTCTAAATCTTTTCTCCTCAACCTCCAGTCCCATTTTAACAGATTTATTTGGAGTAATAGGTCGCCTAGGTTTGCCAAGGGAGTCTTATACAGCTCTATGAGAAGTGGAGGCCTAGGGGTTCCCCAAATTTGGTTGTATTATGTTACCTGCAGATTTATGCAACAAGCACAGTGGTCGATCCCTAACTCAAGAGTACCTTGGGTACGATTTGAGAGTGATTCGATAACACCCTTTTATCTCCCTGGCCTTATGTGGTCAACACATTGACCTCACTCAACCTTATGCACACTTAATAATATAGTTGCGGATAGCCTATTATTATGGCACCGCTACAAAAACAAATACAACCTCACTTCGGAGAGCTCTATGGGCGCCTCTTACCTGGGCGATCCTAGTTTCCCCCCAGCCTATCTCCATCCTGAGACTTTCAGATTGTGGGTTCAATGCAAACTTACTCAGTTAAAGGACTTTGTGACAGGTTCTGATTTCACTCCTTTCTTGGTATTACAGAACCAGCACCAACTCCCTGATGGGGAATTTTTTAGATACCTGCAAATCCGTCACTTCTTTCTCTCCCACTACAGACTCCGGTCCCCGGTCCATCTCACCATTTTTGAGGATTTATGCTTTAACTTCCCACGCCAAAAAGGCCTGATTTCCCTGATCTACAAAGCTCTTGAGGGACTTACAGATGTCCAGACTCTGAATTATAGATCACAATGGGAACGGGAGCTTGCACTGGGAACCAGTGTTATAGACTGGGAAGAGGGATGGGACAACATGTGTAAATGCACCAGATCCTTAACAATTAGGGAAATGGCCATTAAAGTAATTACCAGATGGTACTACACTCCGGTACGTTTGCACAAAATTTATGTTCATACATCCCCTAGCTGTTTTAGAGGTTGCAATCACCTGGGCACCTTTGTTCAAATTTTTTGGGACTGTCAGTTGATTCGTCCAGTTTGGCAAGAGGTTTTGAGAATGATGGACAAGCTCGCTGGTCGTGCGTTGTCCCTTACTTATCACCACTGTTTTCTCTTCCAAACCCCGCCTGACACCCCTAAACCACTAGTAAGGCTCGTTCATTCCATCTGTGTCTCTATGCTATGGACTATAGCATTACATTGGAAGTCCCCGTCGATCCCATTATCTCAGGTTCTCTCACGCATAGATCATGTGATGTTGACTGAAAAGATTTTCCATACTCTGCAGGACACGACTCATATATATGACCTAAAGTGGAACCCATGGTTCCTATTCCGATTACAAAAATGATCACACCTTGGGTTTTTTCTCTTGGCTATCTGATTTTTTTTTATTTCTAATCTTTTCTCCTTTCTTTCTTAGTATTTTCTTTTCTTATACATTACAAATATGAAGGTCAGGACATTGAATATTTTATCTTTCCCTTTCTTGCAATCTTTGGTTGGATGTAAGAACTATACCAATGTTTGTATTCTTTGTATGGTCCTTAGAGTCCTATGGTCTGTTTACCATTTTGTTATAATCTGGTCATCCAACTGCTTGTGATGTATATGTCATCTGATCCTTTTTGCTGACGCTGTTTTCTATTTATCGCTTTAATAAACTTTTTTGAAAACAAAAAAAAAAGAGTTTGGGGGCCTGGATCCTGCCCCAGGGGACATGGATCAATGCAAAAAAAAGTTTAAA
The DNA here is from genome assembly GCF_037356315.1 of Lithobates pipiens. Lineage (NCBI taxonomy): Eukaryota > Metazoa > Chordata > Amphibia > Anura > Ranidae > Lithobates > Lithobates pipiens. Next base: position 156,865,708 of record NW_027507785.1, read on the forward strand.
AAAACTGCAGTTTTTTCAGGAGCAGTGATTTTAATAATGATTAAAGTGAAACAATAAAAGTGTAATATTCCTTTAAATTTCATACCTGGGGGGTGTCTATAGTATGCCTGTGAAGGGGCGCATGTTTCCCGTGCTTAGAACTGTCCCTGCACAAAGTGTCATTTCTGCAGGAAAAAAAGTCTTTTAAAATCACTTGCGGCTATAATGAATTGTCGGCTCCCGTAATACAATAAACACTCATTGAAAGTCATTGATAAAAAAAAAACACGTGGGGGTCCCCTAAATTCAATTACCAGGCCCTTCAGGTCTGGTATAGATATTATGGGGAAATTAAATTTTTTTTTACGTGCGGGTCCCCATAAAAATCCATACCAGACCCTTTATCCGAGCACGCATACCTGGCAGGCCGCAGGAAAAGAGGGGGGATGAGAGAGTGCCCCCCCTCCTGAACTGTACCAGGCCACATGCCCTCAACATTGGGAGGATGCTTTGGGGGTCTGTGACCCCTCAAAGCACCATGTCCCCATGTTGATGGGGGCCTCATCCCCCACAACCCTGGCCGGTGGTTGTGGGGGTCTGCGGGCAGGGGGCTTATCAGAATCTGGAAGCCCCCTTTAACAAGGGGATCCCCAGATCCTGCCCCCCCCCTGTTTGAAATGGTAAGCGGGTACAAAAGTACCCCTACCATTTCACAAAGAAAGTGTACAAAATAGTTAAATAAGACAAACACACTTATATAACAGGCACAGTGGTACCTTCAAGAAGATGTCTCCATTCTTTCAGGGCTAAAATGATCGCCAACAGCTCTCTGTCACCAATCTCATAATTGCACTCAGCAGGTGACAATTTCTTGGAAAAATAGCCACATGGAAGCATAGCGCTCTCAGAGTTAGGACGTTGAGACAGAAGGGCGCCAACTCCAGTCTCAGAAGCATCAACTTCTAGGATAAAAGGCAACGTAGGATCAGGATGTGCCAACACAGGAGCAGAAACAAAGGCAGCCTTGAGAGTCTCAAAGGCCTTAATGGACTCCGGAGACCAACTCTGTGGGTTACCGTCCTTTCTGGTCATATCAGTCAGAGGCTACAATTGATTAAAACCTCAAATTTATTTGGGATTTTTAAGGCAATATAGAAAGAATTATACTAGATGTATATAAAAAAATATAAATTTTTTTACAAATACCAAAAAACATTACAACAAAAAAAATCCATAAAATAACAATGTTGTGCTGACATATGTATATAGCAGGGAAGAAGAAATTATTAATACATACTTTTCGAAATGCGTAGGAAAAATAGCCGCTTGCTTTGTCGCATAAAGTTTACACATGTGGTATTGTTTTATGCTATATACATATGTCAGCACAACATTGTTATTTTATGGATCTTTTTTTGTTGTAATGTTTTTTGGTATTTGTAATAAAATTTATATTTTTTTATATACATCTAGTATAATTCTTTCTATATTGCCTTAAAAATCCCAAATAAATTTGAGGTTTTAATCAATTGTATTCACTATTTCCGGGATGATGGCAATAACATGCCATAGCTCATGAGTCCAACAAATATTCTCAATCAGTCAGAGGCTTGACCAGAGACGAGAAGTTACGAATAAACTTCCGATAGTAGTTGGCAAAGCCCAGGAAATGCTGCAGAGGACGTAAACACATGGGTCGAGGCCACTGTAGGACTGCCGACAGTTTCTCTGGGTCCATCGAAAAATCAGCAGTGGAAATGACATGTAACCTGTTCACGATGCAACTCGCACTTCTCCAGTTTACAATAGAGATTGTTCTCTCTTCATTTCTGAAGCACATGACAGACATCTGTGTGGTGGCTCTCCAGGGACTTGGAAAATATGAGGATATCATCGAGATAAACTGCAACAAATCTCAGAGGACATTGTTAATAAATTCCTGGAAAACTGCCGGGGCGTTGCAAAGGCCAAAAGGCATTACCAGGTATTCATAATGGCCTGTTTTGGTATTAAAAGCAGTTTTCCACTCATCGCCCTCCTTGCCCCTCTCAAGTCACGCTTCGTGAAAACCGTTGCTCCCTTGAGGCGGTCAAATAACTCTGTAATCAATGGAATCGGGTAGACATTCTTAATCGTGACACGATTGAGACCCCTATAATCTATACAAGGTCTCAGTTCACCGCTCTTCTTTTTCACAAAGAAGAAACCAGCAGGAGACGAGGATTTGCAGATGAAACCTCAAGAAAGTGCGTCAGCAACATACTCCTCCATGGCCTTATCTTCCAAGACCGACAAAGGGTAAACCCACCCACGAGTAGGTATGGCACCAGGTTGAAGGTCAATTGCGTAATCATAAGGCCGGTGTGGAGGCAAACTACCAGCTTGACCTTTATCAAAGACATCGCTAAAATCACGGTACTCCTCCGGCAGGGAGGGGAGTGAAGAGGTGCACAGAACCTTGGATACCTTCAGGAAGCATGTCTCACTGCATTGTGGTGACCAGGAGAGAACCTCAGGTCAGAGCCAATCAAAAGAGGGGTTGTGCCTCTGTAACCAAGGATAACCAATAACCAGCAGAAACCTGGGTGAGGAAATAACTTGGAATTGGATTATCTCATGGTGAAGAGCCCCTACGGCCATGGACAATGGAACCGTCTCATGAGTCACATGGGCAGGCTGTAAAGGTCTCCCGTCAAGAGCCTCAATGGCAAGTGGAGTGTCACGCAGCTGCAGCGGAATCGAGTGCTTCGAAACAAATGCAGCATCAATGAACAGGCCTGCAGCCCCAGAGTCGATTAGAGCCTGTATCTCGATGGACGACTCAGCCCAAGAAAGGGTGACCAAAACCAAGGGCTTATCCTTCTGGATAACTGGGGACGAAACAATGCCACCTAAGGTCTGTCCATGACAGGACCTCAAGGTTCGAGCGTTCCTTGGACGGGTAGGACAAGACTTCAAAAAGTGACCTGCCTGGCCACAATAAAGGCACAATCTCTCTCTCCTCCTAAAGGCTCTCTCATCCGCAGAGAGACGCGTGAAGCCCAGTTGCATGGGTTCATCTTCACTGACCAACTCGGTACCAGGAGACATGGGAGGTGAGGGAGGCATGGGTGGGACTACAAAGCTCGGAGGCAAACGTACAAGTGGCTTCCACAAGTGCTTGTTAAGAGAAAGTCTTTCTCTGAGTCTGGAGTCAATGAGGATGGCAAACGAGATCAAGCTCTCCAGCTCAGTGGGTATATCTCAGGCTGCTATCTCATCCTTGATGGAATCTGAGAGGCCATGAGAAAAAGCAGCCACGAGGGCCTTATTGTTCCAAGCAACCTCTGCTGCCAGAGTATGGAATTCAATGGCGTAGTCGGCAACAGTTCTTATACTCTGTTTGATGGACATGAGACACTTGGCAGCAGAAGCGGAGCATGCGGCAATGTCAAATACCCTTTTAAAGGAAGCCACAAACTGAGGGTAACTCAAGACAACAGGTTTTTGCATCTCCCATAGAGGGTTATCCCAGGCCAAGGCTCTCTCAGAAAGCAAAGATATCAGGAAACCTACGTTGCTTCTGTCCGTGGGAAACGCCTGGGGCAGCATCTCGAAGTATATCTAAACCTGATTGAGAAACCCGGAGCAGCCACCATAGGGGATTCCAGGTGAGCCGTGCGATTCAGGAGCGTTTGTAATGCTATGGCAAACTGATCCATGCGGTGATCTTGCTCATCCAATCTGGAAACAATATTACCAACAAGTGGATTGGCTGTATCTTCTGAATTCATGGCCTTCGCCTACTGTCAGAAACCATGAATCAGACTGAGACAGAAGTACAATTAAATCACACTTGTTTATTAACAAAAATAAAAAGGTAAATAGAAAAAGCGTAGTCAAACATAGCCAGAGTCCAGTAACCAGATCGGGTAGTCAGCCAGGCCAGAAGTCAGGGATCCAAGTAGAGCAACAGCAAGCAGGATAAGGAGCCAGAAGGGATGTCAGCAAGCCAGTCTTTAAACAAACCGCAGGAGATGGTTTCTAGTGATGTGACCAAGGCGAAGGCAGAGGTGAAGTGAGCTTTAAGTAGGCAGGTCAGACGAGCATCATCAGGAACAGCTGGTAACTGTGGAGAGAGAAGAGAGCTGGCAATTATCCGACAGCTGAGCGGCCAGCCCAGAGAAGGAAGGGCTAAGCCGGCCCTGACAGGAAGGCAGCGGTCCCATGGCGGGAGTCAGCGAGGCGGCGCGTGGCAGGATCTCCAGGCCGCCTGCAAGGTATTCTCCTGGGGCGGTCGCCGGGACTTTTAGGGTCACCAGGAGCCCAAGGGGGGAGCTTTCCACCCCCCTGCAAAGCGGAGCCTATATTCACCCTCGGAGGGGCCTGGGCGGCCTGCACACTGCGGGTTCCAGCCAATGGGCGGGACCACCGGACAGCATGGCGCCACTTCCCAGGACAGCTGTGGACAGGAGGGGGGCCAGGGATTCGGGGGGGGAAAGCATGGACAGAATGGTGGCTGGGACTTTAGGTGGGGCAGCACTGGCAGTCCCCTCAGCAGCTCTGCACGAGCCGAGGGGGGAGGACAGGTGGCCGGCAAGAGGAGGTGCAGCAAAGGGGGGAAGATGGTCCTCAACAGAAGGGCGCACGGCAGAACCGAGGGGGGAGGACAGACAGCCAGCAAACAGAAGTGCAGCTTTGGCCAAGGCAGGCAAGGGGTCCTCAGCTGCAAGGCGCTCGGCAGTGTCGGTCCCCCCAGCAGCTCTGCACGAGCCGAGGGGGGTGGACAGTCAGGACAGCAGGATGCTGGCCGCGGCTGGCCGCGGCTGGCCGAGTGGGCAGAGGAGCAGGTCGGCGGTTTTCGGAAGGTGTCATCCTACGGAGGCAGTGCCCAGGCCAACCCAGCGCCGCGGGTATCAGGGCGGCACGGGGCTATGGGCAGCAGTGGAGCAGAGCAGAGTCACGGGGGCTTCCGTTGGTATCTGAGCAGGAAGGGGAGAGCCGATCCAAAGGGGAGTTGTCGGAGGAGGAGGAGGTCAGCCCAGCGGCTGTGGGGAGGTCACCCAGTCAGCCCGGTAAGTCAAGTGATAATGTTGCTTTTACCAATGCTTTACAATGTTTGATGGGGGTTGTGTCTGCTGGGGGTGAGGGGGCGGTCCCTCCCACACCGCTCTTGGTGACGGCTGATCAACCGTGGGCTGGGATTGGGCCTACAGGAGGGGGGACTGTGGGGCAGATACAGGAGTTACTGGAAGGTCTGCCAGTTTTGGTAGGGCGCTTTGGGGGAGGGCAGGGGCAATCCTCGGCACTAGCGCAGGGGGTCACTGGTGGGGGGACAGCAGGGGTGGCTGGGGGGGCACCACCCCGGAGGCAGGAGGTGGTGGCGGCCCAGGTGATGGGGAGGAGAAAGAGACTCATAGCGACAAGGGGTCAATGGAGCCGACTGCATGGACTGACATCGTGAGAATCACAGATGCGGAGAAATGCGAGGGGTATGTATGCTTCGAGGGCCCGTTAGGAGCACACTTGAAACAGGAGGTACGGGACAAAATTTGCAAAGGGGAATACGTGGAGATTTTCTCCTTGTTACCTTTGGAAAAGTTTAATTTAGATAGGGTCAAGCCGGACAACTCTAAAAAAGAAGACGAGGAAAAGAGGAGATACTGGTTAATCTCGCGGACGTTTGCCAATTGGCTGCAGGCGTTCGCCATTATGGCTAGCCTCATAGGCGAGAAGAACCCAGAGCATTGCTCGGCATTGTTTTGTTATATGGATGCTATCGGAGAAGCGCATAAGGTTTATGGAGGCTCGGCATTGCTGCGTTACGACGAGCAGTTCCGCCAACACAGGGAAGTCCGCCCCGCTCTTCGGTAGCACCATAAAGAGGCTTATGGCATCGGCACGGGCTCCGCCTCCATTATTTCAAGGGGGCGCTGGGGGTAGCCACTCCTTGGGACAGCTGACCGGAAAAAAATGGGGAGTGTGCTGGCAATTTAATGAGGCTCGTGCAAGTTCGGTGGAACCTGTAAATTTAAGCATGAGTGCTCAGGGTGTGGGGGAGCCCATACACTCACCAGATGTTTCAAGAAAAGAAAGCGCGCCGGAGAGCCTACTCACAAGAGGGATGACTCCGGTGATGTGGGAAACGATGCACCCTTTCCTAAGTAGGTACCCGGATAGGGCCGCGGTGGGTTTGATCTCTGTGGGTTTTAGACAGGTGTTCAAAATTCCATGTGCATTGAGGGTGGTGCCGCCGATGGCAAAAAAATTAAAATCGGCGTTACAGCACCTGGAAGTGGTTACGGACAAGTTGTCGAAAGAAGTGGCGTTGTGGTGTATGAGGGGTGGGGCGTTTGAGTTTAAACCGCTTTTGGACTTAGTGGTGTCCCCATTGGGGGTTGTTCCCAAAAAAGATAATAAGTTTCAGCTGATACACCACTTGTCTTTCCCTAAAGGGGGCTCGGTGAGAGATTTCATTGACCCCAAGGCCTGTACGGTTTCTTATACATCGTTTGACGCGGCCGTACGGTTGGTCAGGCGATACAGCCAGGGGGCCTTGATGGTGAAATTGGATATAGAGTCGGCATTTAGGCTCCTTCCCGTTCACCCTGAGAGTTTTTGGTTACTGGGTTGCTGCTGGCAGGAAAAACTTTACGTGGACAAGTGTTTGCCCATGAGTTGTTCCATATCCTGCGTGATGTTTGAGGCATTCAGTTCCTTTTTAGAGTGGGTGGTTAGGGACGTGGCAGGAATAGATTCCGTCATCCATTATGTGGACAACTTCCTGTGCGTGGGCCCCCCTGCTTCCAATGTGTGTGCGATTTTGCTATCCACGTTGCAGCACATTGCAAAGAGGTTCGGAGTGCCCTTGGCAGCCAAGAAAATGGAGGGTCCATGGATGGAGCTGAGTTTGCTCGGTATTGTGATCGACTTCATGGCTATGGAGTGCAGGCTACCAGAGGAGAAGCTATGGGACTTGCAGAAGGAGATTAGGGAGATCCATGGTTTGAAAAAGGTTCAGTTGCGTGCGTTACAATCGCTGTTGGGGAAGTTAAACTTCGCATGCAAGATCATTCCCATAGGCAGGATTTTCTGTTGTCGGATGTCGGCCGCTACAGCGGGGTGAAGGCTCCTACGCATTTCATTTGGCTGAACAAGGACCACCGGGAGGATCTGAAGGTATGGTATCAATTCCTCTCGGTATACAATGGCAAGTCGGTGTGGATGTCGGGCCCGGTGAGCAATTTTGATGTGGAATTGGTTACGGACGCCGCGGGATCCACGGGCTACGGAGCGTTTTTTCAAGGGCAGTGGAGCGCAGAATCCTGGCCGTGGTCCTGGGCGGAGGCAGGTTTCCTTAGGAATTTGGTACTACTGGAACTATTCCCGGTGGTGTTGGCGTTGGAATTGTGGGGGCAGGTCTGCCGGAATTTGAAAGGTGCAAGTTATCAATAGCATGTTGGTGTCGCGTTGCTTGCAATTGTATGTTTTTCTTTATTCAGTGCATATACCGGGGGTGGACAACTCTTTAGCTGATTCTCTGTCTCGCTTCCAGTGGGACAAGTTCAGGGCTCTGGCGCCGGAGGCGAAGAAGGAAGGAGTCCCTTGCCCGGGCTGGATTTGGGAGCTGGCGTTGGAATTGGCGCGGGATGGATCCAGCGGTCGGTGAGTGTGTCCACATGGTTGGCATATGTAAAGGTATGGATGGAGTGGTCAGCTTTGGTGCAGGAGGCGGGGGTTAGGGGGGGCAAGGCATCGGTGCAGCTGTTGGTGCTGTATTTTGTATCCAGGAACATGGAGGCGGGGAGCTCGATCTCATCGATAGAAAAGAAGATGGCGGGCTTGGCATTTTGGTTTAAGTTACAGGTGGAGGTAGATTGGACAAAGAACTTTTGGGTTAAGCAGGCTTTGAAGGGGTACCGGAAGGAACACAGGTGTAAGGATACGCGGCGGCCAGTGACTTTTTCGAATCTGGAGGCCATACGTGCTCAGTTGGAGTTGCCGTGTTCCTCGGACTACGAAGGTCTGCTGTTTTCTGCGGCATTTTCTCTGGCCTTTTTCGGGGCGTTCCGCATTGGGGAACTGGTTAGCCCTTCAAGGGGAGTGGCTGGTGGGATGTTGGTAAAGGATGTGCAGGTTTCTGAGGGTAAGGTGTCGTTGAGGTTGAGAAAGTCCAAAACGGATCAGAAGGGATGAGGGGTGTTGCTGTGGTTATACGCGTTGCCGGGCTGTGCAGTTTGCCCAGTACAGACGGTTGAGGCTTTTCTGAGGGTTAGACTGGGCGGGGGTAGGCCTTTTCTAGTGCATGCAGATGGGTCCCATTTGCCAAAATTTCAATTTGTGGTGGTTTTCTGGAAATGTCTGGGGAAGATAGGCTTGGATAGTTCCGCATACACTTCACACTCTTTCCGCATTGGGGCGGCCACGGAAGCCACCAGGTGCGGGTTGGATGAGGCTGCTGTGCGACGGATGGGGAGGTGAGAATCTAAGCGATTCCGCACCTATATTCGGCCTCATTTGGTTTTGGAATAAAATAAAAATAAAAAATGTAATAATGAATGTGTTTCTGACTGTGTAAAATCTGGGGGGGGGGGGGTCGTTCTTATTGTTAGTTATGGGAATGGGGTCTGACGGGAATGACGTTGTTGTTTTTCATTTCAGATGGAGGGTCTCCGTGCCTCGTCTGGATTCTTGGGCACTTGTATGTGTGTTGGGGTGCCAGGAGAGGGGATGTGAGACAGGACGGGAGGCAGTTGGGGATCTCTAGGAGAGAGGCGTACATAAGGTGGCTGGGGAGGCCGGGAATGATGTGGGGCATTGTGGTCCCGAAAGTGGAAATGTACACTGCTTCTGTGGTCTGACATGGTGGAGAGGACGGCATGGCGGATGGCCCGGTCTGTAGATAGGCTTAATAAAGCCAGAATAAGAGTTAACAAGGTGGTGGGGAGGTTTTTGGCCCGGGAAGGGGGTTTGGTCATCCGCCATAGGGAACTAGAGACAAACGTGGGCCTCTACTTAAGGAGGGATGGGGTTCACCTCACGGATGTGGGTATTGACCTTTGGGCCCTGGGACTTCAGGAAGGGATTCAGGTGGCTCTGAGGGTGTGGAGGGGCCTTCAAGGTTGAGGTTTCATCCTTTCAGGCTGTGGCGGTGTTTGTTGGTCAATGACGGTAGCAGTAACGGATGTGGAAAAAGGGGTGGCGGGCTCATCGGTAGTATGGCCCCTCCGGTGTATTACATCAAAAGGTTGATGAATACTTGGTGGTTACACTGCGGGAAAGGGGGTTGTCTCCGAGCGGTACAGCTGGAGGCCTATGATGTTTGGTAAACGGTCCCACAGTGTACTGGTCATATATACAGTGGAAAAAGGAGGTAGCTCCGTCACTGACCAATAAATTGGGCTGAAACATATTGTTTCTCTGTTGTTTATATATGTTGGTTATATATATTGAAGGTTATTTGAAGGAGTTTTTACTTCAGTTGTTTAATAAAGGCTGTTATGGCCATTATACTCCATAAGAATGGTGTGTTATCTCATTTAAGGTACAGAAAGGGGGAAAGGAGTATAAGGGGCTGTAATAGAAAAGTGGGGACATCTGGGCTACACTGGTCAGCGTTGTCAGAGCCTGCACAGGACTGATTGGGATCAGTAGTACTAAGGTGACCAGATTTTTAAAATGAAATCTGGGGACATACTTTTTTTTTTACTAGTAATGGCAGCAATCAGCAACTCATAGCTGGACTGCGATATTGCGGTGGAGAAATCGGACACTAATGCCGCGTACACATGACCGGTTTTCCCGTCGGAATCAACTGCGAAGTTCCGACGGAGTTCCACTGAAACTGTCTTGCCTACACATGATCACACTAAAGTCCAACCATCTAGAACGTGGTGACGTACAACACGTGCGACGGGACTAGAAAAGGGAAGTTCAATAGCTAGTAGCCAATAGCTTCCATCTCGTGTTTGCTTCAGAGCATGCATGATTTTTGGTCTGTTGGAACAGTATACAGACGAACAGTTTTCCCGATAGGAAATGGTTCAGTCGGAAATATTTAGAACATGTTCTATTTCTAGGTCCGTCAGAATTATCGAAAAAAAAAAGTCAGATGAGGCAAACACATGATCGTAATATCCGATGAAAAGATTCTGTTGGACTTTTTCTGTCTGACATTCCGCTTGCGTGTACGCGGCATTCGTGACACTTTTGACACTTTGTGGGAACCGGTGACACTAATATAGTGATCAGCGCTAAAAATATGTACTGTCACTGTACTAATGACACTGGCTGGGAGGGGGATAACATCTAGGGCAATCAATGGGTTAAATGTGTGCCTAACAAGTGTTTTCTCACTGTGGGGGAGGTAAAGGAAGACATAGATCCCTGTACCTGTTTTGCAGGAACACAAGATCAATGTCTTCCACACTGACAGAATGGCAAACTGCCTTGTTTACATAGGCAGACCACTAGACGAGTCTGCCAGATCCGTTGATTGGCTCTGATACCCAGAAATGCAGGATCACGTATATATACGTAAATAAAAGTAAATCTGCTATCAGGCGATCGGCAACTGGTTAAGATCATCAGCATTATGATAGCTCAGAGACAGCAGGCACTCTATCATGGCTCTGGCTGGCTCTGTCACAGTGTGTTACATACCATGGCTGCTGGGTGCTCATTTTGTTAACTTATGACCAATAAGTACCTGCGGAATTCTGATATCATCAGACCATTGGGGGCTCATCTAAAGCAGGAGGTCCGGGAAAAGCTGTGGAAGGGTGAGTATGTGGAGATCTTCTCTTTGTTGCCGCTGGAGAAGTTCAACTTGGATAGGGTGAAGCCTGACGATTCCAAGAAGGAGGATGAGGAAAAACTGAGGTATCGCTTAATTCCCAGGACATTTGCGAATTGGTTACAGGCGTTTGCCATTATGGCCAGTGTCCTAGGGGAAAAACACTCCGAACATTGTTCGGCGTTGTTTTGTTACCAGGATTCGATTGGGGAGGCTTACCGGGTGTACGGCAGAACTGCGTGGTTACGTTATGACAAACAGTTCAGACAGCGGAGAGCGGTGCGGCCGGACCTGCGATGGGACCACAAGGACATCAGCTTGTGGATGCATTTGATGACGATGGCGAGGGCCCCAGGGCAGTTTTTTCAGGGGGGGGGGGGGGGGGCGGTGGACCTTCGGCCCCAGGACAACCGGCCGGAAATAAAAAAGGGGTGTGTTGGCAGTACAACTCAGGAACGTGTAAGTTTGGCAGTGGTTGCAGGTTCAAGCATGAGTGTTCGGGCTGCAGTGGATCTCATCCCGCATCCATATTCTTTAACCAAGGGAAGGGCTGACCGGGGGATGTTAGCAACAAGAGGGAGGACTCCGGTGATGGTGGCAAGGATGCAGTCGTTTCTCGGTAGGTATCCGGACAGGAGTGCAGCGAAGCTTCTGGAGGCTGGATTCACGGATGGATTTAGGATTCCTTGCTCGTTGATGGTGATTCCCCCGTTGGCACCCAATTTGAAGTCGGCACTACAACATCCGGAGGTGGTTTCGGAGAAACTGCGGAAGGAGGTTGCATTGGGTAGGATGAGTGGCCCTTTCCCGTTGCCTCCTTGGGACGACTTGGTGGTCTCACCGTTGGGTGTAGTGCCCAAAAAGGAGCCCAACAAGTTTAGGCTTATTCACCACCTTTCCTTTCCAAAGGGTGGGTCGGTGAATGATGGGATCGATCAGGAGGTTTGCTCCGTGTCATACACGTTGTTTGACGTGGCAGTGAATTGGGTGCGCAGGTATGGCAAAGGCGGACGGGGAATCGGCCTTTCGGTTGTTGCCAGTGCATCCAGATAGTTTTCGTTTGTTGGGGTGTCATTGGGAGGATGGTTTCTATGTGGACCAGTGCTTACCGATGGGCTGTTCAATTTCCTGTGCGGTGTTTGAACAATTTAGCTCGTTCATTGAATGGGTGGTGAGGGATGTGTCGGGGGTGAATTCTATAATTCACTATCTTGACGATTTGCTGTGCATTGGGCCACCGGCTTCCAAGGTTTGTGCGATATTGTTGGTGACGCTGCAGCATATTGCAAAAAATGTTGGCATTCCTTTGGCACCGGAGAAAACTGAGGAACCTCGAATGGTCATCGTGTTTCTGGGAATTGTCTTGGATTCCGAGGCCATGGAATGCCGGTTGCCTGAAGACAAGTTGGCGGACTTGTGGCGGGAGATAACAGAGTTGTTCGGGGTTCAGAAGGTTCAGCTGAAAAGATTGCAATCGGTCTTGGGAAAGCTCAATTTTGCCTGTCGGATTTTATCGATGGGGCGGGTTTTCAACCGCAGGTTGGCGGCCAGCACAGCGGGTATCAGAGCCCCGACTCATTTTGTGCGATTAGTAAAATCGCATAAGGTGGACTTGAAGGTTTGGCAGACTTTTTTGGAGTCGTTCAATGGGCAAGCGATGTGGATGTCAGGGCCGGTCAGCAACTTTGACCTGGAACTGTTCACTGATGCGGCTGGGGCTTTTGGATTTGGGGCGTTTTTTCAGGGTCAGTGGAGCGCGGGTCCTTGGCCGCAATCCTGGGTGGCAGCGGGGTACACGTCGAATCTGGTGCTGCTGGAGTTGTTTCCAGTGGTTCTGGCGGTGGAACTGTGGGGCGCCTTGTTCAGGGACCTGAAGGTGCGTTTCCATGGGGATAACATGGGGGTGGTGCAGGTCATTAATCGTAATACGGCTTCTTCCCCCCCTGTCATCCGGTTGCTGCGTCACCTGGTGTTGCAGTGCCTGCAGTTGAATGTGTTCATTCATGCAGTGCATCTCCTGGGCGTGGAGAACGTGGTGGCAGATGCGCTGTCCAGGTTCAAGTGGAACAGGTTCCGGGAGTTGGTACCAGGGGTGGAAAGGTTCGGGACTCCCTGCCCTACGTGGTTGTGGGATTTGGCTTTTGATACGCCTGCGAAACAGGATGCTGGTCGAGGTAGGAGGGGCAGTGTGGTACCCTGGATAGGGACTTGTAGTTGTGGTCCGCTGGTTTATATAAGCTGGGTGATGGGTCTACTGGGGCTTGCACCCCCTGGGAGGGAAAAAGGCTGATGCTTGGTGTGTAGGAGGGGCGGTGGGGCACATTATGGTGATCCATGCTCATTTTTGGTTGCTAGGGTTATTAAAAAAAAAACGTAAAAAGAGGGGGAATTTTATCCTGGGATATGTTTATGGATTTGGGGTTGTAGTAGGTTGTCTTGGGACGGGGTTGGTTGGAATTTGTTAGTTTCATGTTATGGCATTACTGGAATGTGGTGTTTTTTCTGTTTTTCTTCTCTTTCAGGTACGGCAAAAGGATTGGTCTGGATAATGGGCCATTCCTATGTGTGCTGGGGGGCACGACGGGGTGATGCTAGGAAGGGAGGCAGACGTTTAGGTTTTGCTAAAAGTGAGGTCTGTATCAAGTGGTTTGGTTTTCCAGGAATGTTATGGGGCAGATTGGTGGGGGAGGTTCATCGTTTTGCGCAGAGAGACAGGCCCCTAGACGTACTAGTTATCCATGCGGGAGGTAATGACTTGGGCAGTAGGACTATGATTGACCTTACTCGTGATATTAAGTTCGACGTGTGGCGTCTCAGCATGGATTTTCCAAACATGATTATAGTTTGGTCCGACATGGTGGCCCGCACCACGTGGTGGATGGCCAGGTAAGTTGAGGGGGTGAATAGAGCAAGGAGGAAGGTGAATAAGGCGGTTAGTAACTTCATGGTCCGGAATGGAGGGTTGGCCATCAGGCACTTGGAACTCGAGTTTGAGACTTGGAGATACCTGAGAAGGGATGGTGTTCACTTGAATGACGTGGGTATTGACCTGTGGACTCTTGGGATCCAGGATGGTATTGAGCGGGCGCTTCAGGTGTGGAGAGTTTACTTCCTCATGCGGTGGCGGGTTTTTGGTCTGTGCAGGCGAAGGAGATATGGCAAAAATGGTTCAGGAACTATCGCTGGATGAGATCCTGATGGTGGTTTCTGGATAACTAAGGTTAGACGGAAAGTGTTATGGGGCACTGCGACCAGCGTTTGTCTTTGAGCCTGCTTGTCAGCTTGAGGCCCAGTATTACGCTTGGAGAGGGACCGCAGTGTCAAGTTGGTCATGGTTTCAGATGTTTGGTAATAATTGCCTGCACAGACCAATGCCATGCAATGGTTGCTATTCAGAAGTTATATTGGGATATTGTTTGTTATTGTATATAATTTTATATTCTTGAGAGTACATATTTTCATACAGAGTTTTTTCCTATTGGAATTTATTTGTTTATTTTGTTTAAAATAATAAAGTAGGCTGCTACGGCCTTTCTTACTCCAACCAGTGTGGTTTCAATTTAATGGGGTATAAGGTAAGGTTGGGGTTCTGGAAGCATCATATCTGGTATACCACAGTCAAGACAGCCCGAAGCTGACAGCCAAAGGGGATAAGGGCAGGGCGGACATGACGGGGTTAACAGTAATGTAGAAGAAAGAATAAGGGAAGGACTAGGGTGCCTAGGGGGCGGGGTTAAAAAAGTAAATATAGTCTCCTGGGGCATGCTGGGAGTTAACAGAAGACAGAGGAAAAAGTTCCCACCCTTCCTCCCTAATTGTTGGAGGTGGATAGTTTTTGTTTTGATTGTACGGGGGTATGTTGGTCATCTTTTTTCTTTCTGACAGGTTCCTGGACGGTGGATGTCATGGCAGAATGGCGGGTTTTTGGTCTGTGCAGGCGAAGGAGATATGGCAAAAATGGTTCAGGAACTATCGCTGGATGGGATCCTGATGGTGGTTTCCGGATAACTAATGCCGCGTACACACGAGCGGATTGTATGGCGTACTTAGTCCGTCGAAACACATTTCAGCGGACAATCCGCTCGTGTGTGGGCTTCAGCTGACTTTTTCAGCGTGCAGTCCGGAGTACTAAGTATTTCGGTTTTTTCGAAATTCTGTCCAACGTACTTTGGTTTCAGCGGACAATACGGTCGTCAGTATGCTAGTTCGACGGACTAAGAATGGCGCATGCCCAGAAAGGATTTACACGGCGGAAGGGTGCTTTGCTGTGTCTTGGACTTCCTATTTCTAGTCCCGTCGTACGTGCTGTACACGTCATCGCGCAAGCTTTCGATGGACTGTTTGTGTATCCGTGTGTGGTCAAGTCCGTTCAGTGGAAAGTACGACGGACTGTCCGTCGGATTGTATGACGGACTAAGTACGCCATACAATCCGCTCGCGTGTACGCGGCATAAGGATAGACGGAAAGTGTTATGGGGCACTGCGGCCAGCGTTTGTCTTTGAGCCTGCTTGTCGGCTTGAGGCCCAGTATTACGCTTGGAGAGGGACCGCAGTGTCAAGTTGGTCATGGTTTCAGATGTTTGGTGATAATTGCCTGCACAGACCAATGCCATGCAATGGTTGCTATTCAGAAGTTATATTGGGATATTGTTTGTTATTGTTTATAATTTTATATTCTTGAGAGTACATATTTTCATACAGAGTTTTTTCCTATTGGAATTTATTTGTTTATTTTGTTTAAAATAATAACGTAGGCTGCTACGGCCTTTCTTACTCCAACCAGTGTGGGTTCAATTTAATTGGGTATAAGGTAAGGTTGGGGTTCTGGAAGCATCATATCTGGTATACCACAGTCATGTTCAGTGCTTTAACAAGTGCCGTGGTCCACAGCAACTAACAAGGACTGTTGCTAGATACTGTTCCTGCTGTCCAGTTGCCCCAATCAGGGCTGGGACCGACACTTGTACCAATCCTGCATCTCAGGAACTGTTCAGTATGTGTTGTTACCCGTGGCAACCATGCTGGGTAACTGCGCCTATGGATTAAAAAAAATGTCCATCTTTCTGCTAATGCTGGACATATTGAACTTTTGCTCCAAACTCCTGCTAAAGACAGTAAAGTAAGCCTGAGAATGTCTACTGTTGCCGAAGGGTGATCGGAAGCAGCCTGTGGGTGCCTGCGGGCAGGAGTATGTTATATCCGTTCTCTACAGGGAGGCATTGGCTACCATCTTTATTGTTGCTACCAGCAACCCCCGGACAATTCAGCTATCATCTACCTTCAGTTGCTTGGGCACGGTCAGTGCCAGACGATATGCCTGTACAAGTCCTGCTAGCATCAGCATGCCTGCAAAATTCAGTTTGTCTAACAAGGATTTACAGCAGCGTGCCCAGGGAGGAATGTTCTTATCAATTCTATTGGCGCTAGTTCGTTTAGAAGCGAGAGGGCGGTGCCACACCCTAGAGGAGACCAAAAGTTTCCTGCCAGCAGCAGACACCATGAGGCAGAGTAAGATGGCGGAGGGTGGTCGGTTGTTACCTACCTTACAGTGGTTGCCTGAAATGCAGGAGTGGGCGCTGGGGACACTGGGGTCCGGCTGGAGCCTCATGGAGGGCTCGCCTTAGGAGGGATCGACGGAGTAGAGTGTCTCTGCCTGCTCTGTCCAGAGTGCTGGATTCCTATAGTGGAGGTCACTGCTTGGGACCGATGTAGTCATTGTGGGAAGCCACTCACCTGACTGGGACCCATTCAACAGGAGCCGCAGTATTACAGTGTGCACCAGCTATCAGGACTCTTTACACTAAAGCCGCATGTAACGTACCTTGGATGTGAGCCTGACGTGCGGTGGGAGACCTCCTGTACCACCCCGGCTCAGAGACCACTGGAGTGGGGACAGTGGTGGTAAGAGCACGGTGAGGTAAAGGTGCATGTTTAGTCCTCACTGCTTGGAGCTGTATAGCCGAGTGGATGACGGAACAGCAGATACGGAGATCAGCGGATGCAGGCCAGCAAATGTAGCGGATGCAGGTCAGCAGATGCAGGGTTGCAGAGCAGCGGATGCGGGTCAGCAGATGCAGATTTGCAGGGCTGTGGATGCAGGTCAGCAGATGCAGGCTTGCAGAGCAGCAGATGCAGGTTTACAGAGCAGTGGATGCAGGTCAGCAGATGCAGGCTTGCAGGCAGAAGCGGAGTCAGACTAGCCGGGTCATACGCATCAGGGTGAATAGCATAAACGGCAGGCAGAGAATAGTCAGAGTCAGGCTGGGTCTTGGCAACAGGCAATCAGGCAGAAGAGTAAGCAGGGTCAAACAAGCCAAGGTCAGGATTGGAGACAGAGGCAAGGTCTGGAAGCCGGGTCAAAAACAGCAGGATACTGGTACAGAATCAGGAACACAGGTAACAGAAGCAGATCAAATCGCAATGGGCAGCACTCAAGGAGCATCTTTTATAGACTGATGGGTGCCAACGTGCGCCTAATGCGCACGCATGCGCACCTTCGTGTGCAAAGTCTGCAATACGCAGACCGTGATTTGCGCATGAGCATAGGTGTCCCTGACACCGCAGAAGACTCAGAAGGCCAGAGAGGGCCAAAGATCACCCCCTGAGGGCAGAGGGACGTTTCAGCCTAGCGACTCCTCCGTGAACACCGAGGACATCAGTGGGAGAGAGACTATTGTGACCTGTGGCCTGGCCTGGAACCTTTAGAGTGCGGGAGCCAGAGGCAACCCCTGAAGAGCCAACCAGCTCGAAGCCCCTTGCCCTTTTAGTCCAGAGGGAGCCGATAGCAATTACAGGTGAGCTGGACGAGGAGGGTGAGAGTTGTTGATTAGGGTTCCCCCAGAGTACAGGCCAAGTTTGGATCCCTTCAGAGGTTGGCAGAGTGGTCATCCTCTGAGGAAGATACTGACGAGGAGTGGGAGACCAGGGAATCTCACGTCCCTGACAGTGGAGATGGACCAGAGCCAGCAGCGGAAACCTGAACAGTCAGCAGAAACTCTGATTGGCAGTATGCAGCGCTTTGAATCCAGGCTTTTCACCACCCAGACCAGGGTGCCCACCTATCGGCAGTGGGCCATTCAGGCCATGAATGCCTGTGTCCTGCCAGGGAAGGGAAATCCTAGGGAGATGCCTAGACTCTCCAGATTCCAGTGGGAGATACAAAGGAGAGTGGCCTTGGAGTGGGACCTGGATGTCCCTCTCCAGATTCCAGACTATGGAAGTCATCAAGAACTCCTGGGGTAATTGGGAGGACGACCTAGTGTGGGACTATCTTTATGTCTGCAAGTCATTGCGGGTGCCAAGCAGTGTGGCTTGGACCTGTTTCCTAGAGATCTGAGAGGAATGGAGGCTTGGTATCTATCTCTAAGGATCCTCTGCTTGTGTTCAAGGCAGGTCGGTCTGTGCAGAGCCAATTGGTCCCCATAGAAGGAGGAGGAGGGGACTGGAAGTGATCACCCAATCCCAGCTTCAATGCTTAGGAGCTAAGCCACATGAACTGAAGAAGAAGCAGACTGTACTTATTCCTTTTCTTTCTCTGACTTACAGGAACAAGCTAGCCTGCCACCCTATGTGCCCGACAGAAGGACTGGCTGTTGCTGGGACACTGGGGTAAAGTTTGTTCCTCCACTGACTCTTTGGAACCTGGCCCCTCCCATCAGGAATCCAAAAGAGGACTGTTCACCTGTTGTGCATATGTTTTTTTCCCATTGGTTCTGTTGTTTGGTTATAACCCTCTTCTGACAGAACAAAAAAAACTTGTGTGCTCTTGTTACTCATTATTCTCTGCTGAAAGGTTGCTAACCCCCTTCCAACAGAGGTCATGTACAGTGTAAAGTTAGGTGTAAGTGTAGGATGTAATGTTCTTTAGGTAGGTAGGTGCTAGAGTAGAGATTTTTGTCAGCGCGTGTAAATTTAGGCAGCAGCGAGGCCTGTTTAATTTGATCTGTGGCTTGGAGTGGCTTAGAGTAAACTGGTGACTCACAGCTAGTTTCATCTTTTGGTTACCTCCCTTCTGCTTCTAGAGGCTTCTAGAAGGAAGGTGGGTAAGAGAGGTGGAACTGTCTGGGGTGTTCTAAGGAGCCTTGACCAATCCCCAACCTGAATTGGCAGGGGGAAGGCCTCCTTAAATACCTAGCGTCAGCCCAGCTGGAGAGGAGTTGTTCAGGTGGAAGAACTGGCGATGGAGTGTTAGGCTGTTGGGGCTTTGGAGGGAGCCCCCTATTCTGGGGGGGTGGGGGTGACCTTGGGCCAGGGGCTTGGAGCTGTGTAGGAACTCCACACAACCCAAGGGGTGTCCTGAACAGGACAGGAGAGGACAGCGGGGAACACTGCCGGGCAAGTCTTCAGGAGGAATCCCTCAGATGTTGGTGAGTGACAACCACAGTTGGGAGAGCTGGGAGAGGCATGCCTGAGTGGACTGGGAGTCCGTCTGAGATGGATGAAGAGCTAGTGGGAGAGACTGTGACGTTACTGGCAAAAAAGTTGGGCGTCTGCAGCCAGGAGGGTTGTCGGAGCCTGCACAGGACTGACTGGGATCAGTAAAAACACCTTAATACAGCTAGCACTAAAGCCTTTCCTTTCACCATTGGTTGCTACACCAAAGGCGCCCACGGTCCCTGTCAGCAAATGTCAGTTTCTAAGGACTGTGTTAGAGTTGGGCCTACCATGTGCTAGCTGTGCCAGGAACCAAGTAATGCACAGGAGAGAGAGAAACAGTCTGCAAATAAATTTTAAGTTGGGGGAGGCTGGAGCTCGAGAAGATGTAAACAGAGGTTTCAATTTATCATTATATTGATTTCTGCTATCTGGACATCCCTTAATTCTAGGGTTACCAGACGTCCCCGGTTTCCAGGGACAGTCCCCGGAGGAAATTTGTCCCCGGTTTTATCCCTGCTTTGTAGGGTCGGGATGTCTGGTCACCCCGGCAAACTGGGCTGGGGGGAAGGGGGGAAAGTGCCTCCTGCGCCGCTCTGAAGCACATCATAATGGGCGTTTCCAGGACCGACACATTATTCAGCCTGCGAAGGGGATCACTGTCTGTGCCTAAGCTGTCCCATCATGGCCGTGTCCCGTGATCAGGGCCACAGTGACAGCTACAGTGTAACATTGTCTTTGCTCCTGCTTGATAATTTAATGCAGCGCTGGTTCAAGGTTCTCCCTTCCCTGTCTCCCCTCAACAATCTCAGTCAGTGTCTGATTAGTGTGCTTCAGGGCTGGCTGCAGACAGGACATGGAGGCAGAGCTCCATGTTGCTGGCAGCTCTGACTGGCGGAGCCTCCATCTGCCATTGTCCTGACTGGCTTCAAGAGGGTAGTAAATTGTTATTTTTTTGTGTGTGTGTCAGGGACTCGGCAAAGGGTGTTAAGTTGGCTGGGAGGATCGGAGTGATAGGGTGGGGGAAATTGAGAGCAGGATTAATTTTTGTGAGGAGAGTATATACACAGATGGGTGTTAAACTAGTGCTGATGCAGTTGCTCTGTGCATGCCACTGCCCAGTTTCCCCTGCAGTGAATTGAGGTTCATTCACACTAGTGGTTGGGGGGGGGGGCGTTAAAACTTTGTGCTTGAGTCACACTTTTACCCCTACCACCCGCCTCCAACCAGGGTGTATACTTGCTGCCACAGCAATGTTTTGCTTTCATGGTACGAATTATAGCCCCTGCCGCTTTCGGCAGGTTTAGCGCCTGACAAATGAGCCATTTGAGTGAATGCTGCCTTGCAACAATAGGGATCAAGGGAATAAAGCAGGAAGTGTGGTGGCGATACAATGCTCTCCTAAGAGAGACCCAAACACGGATTGTTCTTCAGACACCAGCACTAGTGTGAATGAGCCCTTTAAGACAGATAGCAGTGTTTATCACCCCCTGAGGATCTTTCACACTAGCAGTGCTCTCTGAAAAATAATCTGTTTTTGGATCTCTCTTCAGAGAGCATTTGACAGGCTGTGAAAAGGCAATGTTTTGCCTTCCGATTGCCTGATTTGCTGTTGCAGAGTGGCCCTATTCACCAAAAGCAAAGCCTACCTTTGCGGCTGCAACATGTATATTCGCCCAGCAGCTACAGGGTTTTACTGCCCCTCAAGTACCATGATACTTTCCACACTCCTCTCCTGTACATACTGCCCACTGTCATCCCCTCCACACTCCTCTCCTGTACATACCGCCCTCTGTCATCCAATCCACACTCCTCTCCTGTACATACCGCCATCTGTCATCCAATCCACACTCCTCTCCTGTACATACTGCCCACTATCATCCCCTCCACACTCCTCTCCTGTACATACCGCCCTCTGTCATCCAATCCACACTCCTCTCCTGTACATAACGCCCCCATCATACCCTCTGCACTCCTCTCCTGTACATACCACCCACTGTCAGAACCTTCAAACTGCTCTCAACCTGTACATACTGCCCACTTTCATACCTTCCACACTCTTCTATACATACTCTGGAGACCAGAGTGTTGGAGACAGGGCGCACCAGGGAGTCGTGATGCACATAACTGGCTCGGGCTGCGGGGCTGGGCACTGGCTGCAACTTGACCACCCCCCAGGAGTGCAAGGGCCTGCTAAGCTACCATCGCTGAGGTGAAAGACACTGACACCCCCAGCTGACCCCCACATCCCACTCCCACATAAACCCCATTTACCATGCTCCAGCGATCAGGCTGCATTGATGGGTACTGGTCAGGCTGCATTGATGGGCACTGATAAAGCTACACTGATGGGCACTGATGGGCACTGGTGAGGCTTCATTGGATGGGCACTGATCAGGGAGCATTGATGGACACTGATGAGGCTGCATTGATGGACACTGGTGAAGCTGCATTGATGGACACTGGTGAGGCTGCACTGATGAGGCTGCATTGATGGGCACTGGTGAGGCTGCACTGATGAGCACTGGTAAGTTTAATACACTCTCGAATTGTGCTTGAAAATGCATGGTTTTTCCTTTTATGAACAAGAAAATAAAAACGTTAAGTTGTTGGGCTGGTATGAAATGATTTCCAGAATTAATATATAGATCATACCATAATTCCATAAACACATACCACATACACTGCATATATCATTTTAGGAAAATAAGCTTATAAATAATTTACTATTTGCCAATAATTTTTTTTTTTAAATATGTTCCTGGATTTAATTTTAAAAATCTGGTCACCTTAATAATTCCCCTTTACCCCACCTACGTTTAATCCCTCAATAAATATAAAAAAAAACAAAGCTGATGGCCTGTAGGGATGGCCGAACGGTTCGCCCGGCGGTCGTTTCGCGACGAATTTCGGCTGTTCGCGGTCCGCCCAATCGGCGGACTATTGCTGCCGTTCGCCCGGCGGACTTCCGTGTTTACTGTGTAAAAGAACTTTGACCTATGATGACACATCCATCATGGGGTACAGGACAGCCAATTGAGGCATTACAGCACATGGACACTTGGACATTCCCCCTAACTTATAAATAGACCCGATCCGGCGGCCATTTTACATTCTTTCGTATGTCACTATAGGGAGAGGTTGCTGTGTGGAGCAGGGAGAGACTGCAGTGACCCAAATCGCTAGCTATTAGGTCCACAAAAGTTCTTTTCAGGACTGGTATGGTATAGGTGTTTGGTGTAGTTCAGGATATAGGTTTGAGGCACTGCTGTGCTAGTGATTGTTGCAGCAGCCTGTCTTTTGTCAGTGTAGAGAGAGGGACAGGACACTGTGTGCAGCAGGGACAGTCAGTTTAATCATTAGCTGTTACTATTAGGTCCACAAAAGTCCTTTTCAGGACTGGTATGGTAAAGTAGTACAGGATATAGTTTTGAGTGCTATTCAAGTTATTGTTCCAGCAGCCTGTGTTTTGTCAGTTTAAATAGGGACAGGCAGGAAGCTGTGTGTGGCAGTGAGGGACAGTCAGTTTAATCAGTAGCTGTTACTATTAGGTCCACAAAGGTTATTTTCAGGACTGGTATGGTAATAGGCGTGTACACGTATAATATTCTTTCTTCCAAATATAGAAAGAATATTATACTTGACTGCTGTCCTTCTGCTGCAGTAGTCCTTTATGAGTATAGGGACTGAGGTAAAGTCTGCTAATCATTCACAACCTACTAGTTCCACAAAGGTCCTTATAAGGACTGGTAAGGTATAGGGTACTACAGTACATAGGGTTGAGTGAGGTACAGTCTGCTATTCCTTAAGGACTGGTATAGGTCCACAATATATAGGGTTGGGTGCACTACTGCTGACTGCTGCCCTATACTGCAGCAGTCCTTTATCAGTATAGGGACTGAGGTACAGTCTGCTAATCATTCACAACCTACTAGTTCCACAAAGGTCCTTATAAGGACTAGTAAGGTATAGGGTACTACAGTACATAGGGTTGAGTGAGGTACAGTCTACTATTCCTTAAGGACTGGTATAGGTCCACAATATATAGGGTTGAGGTGCACTACTACTGACTGCTGCCCTTCTGCTGCAGCAGTCCTTTATCAGTATAGGGACTGAGGTACAGTCTGCTAATCATTCACAACCTACTAGTTCCACAAAGGTCCTTAGAAGGACTGGTAAGGTATAGGGTACTACAGTACATAGGGTTGAGTGAGGTACAGTCTGCTATTCCTTAAGGACTGGTATAGGTCCACAATATATAGGGTTGAGGTGCACTACTGCTGACTGCTGCCCTTCTGCTGCAGCAGTCCTTTATCAGTATAGGGACTGAGGTACAGTCTGCTAATCATTCACAACCTACTAGTTCCACAAAGGTCCTTATAAGGACTGGTAATGTATAGGGTACTGCAGTACATAGGGTTGAGTGAGGGACAGTCTGAAATTCCTTAAGGACTGGTATAGGTCCACAATATATAGGGTTGAGGTGCACTACTGCTGACTGCTGCCCTTCTGCTGCAGTAGTCCTTTATCAGTATAGGGAATGAGGTACAGTCTGCTAATCATTCACAACCTACTAGTTCCACAAAGGTCCTTAGAAGGACTGGTAAGGTATAGGGTACTACAGTACATAGGGTTGAGTGAGGTACAGTCTGCTATTCCTTAAGGACTGGTATAGGTCCACAATATATAGGGTTGAGGTGCACTACTGCTGACTGCTGCCCTTCTTCTGCAGTAGTCCTTTATCAGTGTAGGGACTGAGAGTTTTGTCACAGGGTCATTTAAAAAATGACAGGCAGAGGAAGAGGCAGGCCCTTCCGCAGGGGTGGTAGGGGTAGGGAAGGAGCAACAGGTGGGAAGCCAAAGTGGAAAGTTGCAGAAGGTGCGTTCAATTACTTTAAAGGACGCACCAAACTTGGCACTCAGCCTTACTCTTCTGCACCCTCCTCATCCTCTCGATCTGCACCCTCTTTTTCACTCTCTGCTATGTGCACCCCCAAAGACACTACCACCAACAACACCACCA
Source organism: Lithobates pipiens (assembly GCF_037356315.1). Lineage (NCBI taxonomy): Eukaryota > Metazoa > Chordata > Amphibia > Anura > Ranidae > Lithobates > Lithobates pipiens. The sequence goes on from NW_027507785.1 coordinate 156,889,857, forward strand.
CCACCACCACCACATACCTTCCGCTTGAGTCACAGAAATTATTTTCCGATCCATATCAAGACATTTCTGATGCGCAGCCACTCTTGGCATTGGATCAGGAAGAGGAGGTAGCAACAACCGCCACTCAGCAGTCTGACAACAGTACCGAGATCAGCCCAAGGAGGAGGTTGGTCTCCGGTGTTGCTGCCTACTCCGAGATCTCTACTTATAGCGGTGGGAAAGGTGACGTTGATGATGACGTGTCTAGTGATGTCACGTGGGTGCCCACAAGAGAGGAAGAGGAAGGGAGTTCAGAGGAAGATATGGACCATCAGATAGGGAGGAGAAGCAGGAATAACTTACATTGCACAGGAGGGACAAAGCAGACTGCTAATGTATCAGGAGCGAGTCATCGACCATGTACGGTCACATCTGGCGCTCCCAGGATGCCGGCACATGGCTCCGCAGTGTGGGCTTTTTTTAACATGTCCGCTGCTGACAATGGTGTTGCCATCTGCAATCTTTGCAGTCAAAGCATTAGTCGCGGTAAGCCCAACACTCACCTAGGGATGACCGCCTTAAGAAGGCACATGAGCAACCATCACCGAGCCGAGTGGGAGCAACGGAACACACAAAGCCACACTCCAGGCTCTCACCGTCCAGCCTCGTCTTCTACTTCTCCTTCTCCTCTCTCCTCACAATTGTCCTCCACTCCACCTTCCATCACGCCAAGCTCACGTTTTTCTGCAAAAAGGCAGGCTTCCGTGGGCCTAATGTTCGAGCGTAAAAAAATGATGACGCCGGATAACCCTCTTGCCCAACGGTTGACGGCTGGCTTGTCAGAACTGATAGCCCGCCAACTACTGCCATATAAACTGGTGGACTCGGAGGCCTTTGGGAAATTTGTGGCCATTGGAACACCACAATGGAAGGTCCCAGGAAGGAAGTATTTCTCACAGAAGGGCATCCCAGAGCTATATGGCCATGTTCAGCGGCAAGTGAATGTATCTCTGGCACACAGTGTCGGTGCCAAGATACATCTGATCACAGACACGTGGTCTAGCAAACATGGGCAGGGAAGGTATATCACTTTTACTGCCCACTGAGTGAACCTTCTGACGGCCGTCAAGCATGTAACCCGTGGCACTCGTGTAGATTTGGTTTTACCGCCACGGATTGCATGCAGGCCTGGTTCTTCTTCTCCTCCTCCTCCTACTCCATCCTCCTCCCTCTCCTCCTCGGCTGACTCCTCCTTTTCCGCTGCTAGCGTCTCTTCCGCTGCGCCGCCCAAGCTCCCCAGAACCTATTCGACATGCCAGGTGAGACGTTGCCATGCCGTGCTGCGTCTGTTGTGCCTGGAAGCCAAGAGCCACACTGGCCTGGCACTCCTTTCAGCTTTGCGTTCACAGGCAGATAAGTGGCTAACACCGCTCAATTTGACAGTTGGTAAAATGGTGTGTGACAACGGTGCCAATCTGCTTAGCGCATTGAAACAGGGCAAAATTACGCACGTGCCATGCATGGCACACATCTTAAACTTGGTCGTGCAGTGATTCGTTGTCAAATACCCTGGGGTCCAGGACATCTTGCGGCAGGCAAGGAAAATCTCGGCCCATTTCAGAAGACCTTACACGGCCATGGCTCGCCTTGCTGACATTCAGCGGCGACACAATCTGCCGGTCAGATGTCTTATTTGCAATTGCCCGACGCGATGGAACTCAACCTTCTATATGCTTGATAGGCTGCTCCAACAGAAACGTGCAGTTAACGTCTACCTGTATGAACTCTGCGGCAGAACAGGTTCTGGGGAGCTGGGGTTTTTTTCACCGCGCCAGTGGCTGCTCATGCGTGACGCATGCAGACTTCTGCGGCCATTTGAGGAGATCACCAAACTGGTCAGTCGCAGCCATGGCGCCATCAGTGACATGGTACCTTATGCCTTCTTTATGGAGCGTGCATTGCGTCGTGTCATTGATCAAGCTGTGGAGGAGCAGGAATGGGAAGATGAGGAAGTCGCAATGCTAGATGAATTCCCAGGGGGGGCTACTCTATCTGAGACAAGTGAACAACAGGAGTCTGAAGAGGAGTCCGAGGAGGATGGTGCTGGGGCGGATCAAGAGGAGCAAGAAGAGCATGCTTTAAACCTTTCTGGGATCCCTGTTGTTGTGCGTGGATGGGGAGAGGAGAATTAAGAGGATGACATTATCCTGGATGATGAGCAGGAGCCAGGCCACCACACCGCTTCCAGCTTAGTGCAAATGGGGGCCTTCATGCTCCAGTGTTTTAATAGGGACCCCCGTATAAAAAGCATAAGGGTCAAGGACCAGTACTGGGTGGCAACATACTTAGACCCCCGGTACAAACACAAAATGGTGGAAATGTTACCACCGTCACAGAGGGCTGTCAGAATGGAGCACTTCCAGGCCTTGCTTCGAGAAATGCTGCATTCTGCTTTTGCGTGCGCTGGCAGAGGAGCAATTCCCACTCCCAGAGAAGGAGTTGCGGGTACCAATCCAACAGCGCCTGCAAGAAGAGGCCAGTTTGAAGATGTGTTGGTGACTTTGGATATGAGGTCATTCTTTCAGCCGACCCATCGACAGGTGTCATCCGGATCCAGCATCAGGGAACGCCTAGACCGTCAGGTGTCCGACTACATCAGGTTAACGGCCGATGTGGACGCTCTGAGGAGTGATGAACCCCTGGACTACTAGGTGGGCAGGCTTGACCTCTGGCCAGAGCTTGCCCAATTTGCAATGGAACTGTTGTCTTGCCCCTCGTCCAGTGTCCTGTCCGAAAGGACGTTCAGCGCAGCAGGGGGGATCGTGACCAATAAGCGTACTCGCCTAGCTCACGACAGTGTTAACTACCTCACATTTCTAAAAATGAATGAGGCATGGATCTCGGAGGAATTCAACACATGTGACCAGTAGACCATGTATATGTCTATAAACAATATTTTTAATCGAGCACACAGACCTTCTTTCTTCATTTGGCTCAGTTCCTTGTCCAAAAAAAGCACACCGTACTATATGCCCGTACCCTCCTGTTTGAAGAGGTTGAGCGGTATCATATTTCTACTGGGGTGGCTTATTATGAGGGGCTCCCACCATCCCTGTGCTGTGCTGACTTCTTCCTGGGGCTGCTTATTTTGAGGGGCTCCCACCATCCCTGTGCTGTGCTGACTTCCTCCTGGGGCTGTACCTCTGCTGTGCATATTATGAGGGGCTCCCACCATCCCTGTGCTATGCTCATTATGAGGGGCTCCCACCATCCCTGTGCTGACTTCCTCCAGGGGCTGCTTATTATGAGAGGCTCCTACCATCCCTGTGCTGTGCTGACTTCCTCCTGGGGCTGCTTATTATGAGGGGCTCCCACCATCCCTGTGCTATGCTGACATCCTCCTGGGGCTGCTTATTATGAGGGGCTCCCACCATCCCTGTGCTATGCTGACATCTTCCTGGGGCTGCTTATTATGAGGGGCTCCCACCATCCCTGTGCTGTGCTGTGCTGACTTCCTCCTGGGGCTGCTTATTATGAGGGGCTCCCACCATCCCTGTGCTATGCTGACATCCTCCTGGGGCTGCTTATTATGAGGGGCTCCCACCATCCCTGTGCTATGCTGACATCCTCCTGGGGCTGCTTATTATGAGGGGCTCCCACCATCCCTGTGCTGTGCTGACTTCCTCCTGGGGCTGTACCTCTGCTGTGCATATTATTAGGGGCTCCCACCATCCCTGTGCTATGCTCATTATGAGGGGCTCCCACCATCCCTGTGCTATGCTGACATCCTCCTGGGGCTGCTTATTATGAGGGGCTCCCACCATCCCTGTGCTATGCTGACATCCTCCTGGGGCTGCTTATTATGAGGGGCTCCCACCATCCCTGTGCTGTGCTGACTTCCTCCTGGGGCTGTACCTCTGCTGTGCATATTATTAGGGGCTCCCACCATCCCTGTGCTATGCTCATTATGAGGGGCTCCCACCATCCCTGTGCTGTGCTGACTTCCTCCTGGGGCTGCTTATTATGAGGAGCTCCCACCATCCCTGTGCTATGCTGACATCCTCCTGGGGCTGCTTATTATGAGGGGCTCCCACCATCCCTGTGCTGTGCTGACTTCCTCCTGGGGCTGTACCTCTGCTGTGCATATTATTAGGGGCTCCCACCATCCCTGTGCTATGCTCATTATGAGGGGCTCCCACCATCCCTGTGCTGTGCTGACTTCCTCCTGGGGCTGCTTATTATGAGGGGCTCCCACCATCCCTGTGCTATGCTGACATCCTCCTGGGGCTGCTTATTATGAGGGGCTCCCACCATCCCTGTGCTGTGCTGACTTCCTCCTGGGGCTGTACCTCTGCTGTGCATATTATTAGGGGCTCCCACCATCCCTGTGCTATGCTCATTATGAGGGGCTCCCACCATCCCTGTGCTGTGCTGACTTCCTCCTGGGGCTGCTTATTATGAGGAGCTCCCACCATCCCTGTGCTATGCTGACATCCTCCTGGGGATGCTTATTATGAGGGGCTCCCACCATCCCTGTGCTGTGCTGACTTCCTCCTGGGGCTGTACCTCTGCTGTGCATATTATTAGGGGCTCCCACCATCCCTGTGCTATGCTCATTATGAGGGGCTCCCACCATCCCTGTGCTGTGCTGACTTCCTCCTGGGGCTGATTATTATGAGGGGCTCCCACCATCCCTGTGCTATGCTGACATCCTCCTGGGGCTGCTTATTATGAGGGGCTCCCACCATCCCCGTGCTGTGCTGACTTCCTCCTGGGGCTGTACCTCTGCTGTGCATATTATTAGGGGCTCCCACCATCCCTGTGCTATGCTCATTATGAGGGGCTCCCACCATCCCTGTGCTATGCTGACTTCCTCCTGGGGCTGCTTACGGTGCAGGTGTCAGTGCTGTATATCACGGTGCTGGTGTCAGTGCTGTATATCACGGTGCTGGTGTGAGTGCTTTATGTCACGCTGCTGATATCAGTGCTCTCTATCACGGTGCTGGTGTCAGTGATGTATATCACGGTGCTGGTGTCAGTGCTTTATGTCACGCTGCTGATGTCAGTGCTCTCTATCACGGTGCTGGTGTCAGATCACTGTATCACAGTGCAGGTGTCATTGCTGTATGTCGCGCTGCTGATGTCAGTGCTCTCTATCATGGTGCTGGTGTCAGTGCTGTATATCATGGTGCTGGTGTCAGTGCTTTATGTCACGCTGCTGATGTCAGTGCTCTCTATCACGGTGCTGGTGTCAGATCACTCTATCACGGTGCAGGTGTCATTGCTGTATGTCATGCTGCTGATGTCAGTACTCTCTATCACGGTGCTAGTGTCAGATCACTCTATCACGGTGCAGGTGTCATTGCTGTATGTTACGCTTCTGGTGATTATCTCCTGCACCCTCTTCTTTGCCTACCCTGACCTTCCCTCTCCTCCATTGCCTTCATGTGCTCCACAGTCCTGAATTGTCACAATTTCACTTATAAAAAAAGAATGCTTGTAGTTGTCGATCCCAGATTCACCTCATACATGTGTTATGTCATTGGCCATGTAGTGGGACTATGATTGCACAGCTAGTAATTATTTTGTGGCTGCAAATTTGACCTGTAGGTTTGCAAAGTTTGCCTCCCATTGAAGTCAATGGGGCTCGCCATGAACGTTACGGTTCGCAAACTATCGGCCGCCTTTGCGGTCCGCGTTCGCGGTCCGCGTTCGCGAAACGTCCTGTCGGAAGTTCTTCCATCACTAATGGCCTGTTCATTGTCTGGAGAGTGACTGGAAGTGAATTCCAAGCTGGGCAGGGTGACAGGTAGAACTATTAGATTCTTCAGCCCCTACTGGGGTACCGTTACAATTGCAATATATGCAATAGATTTCCCATTCAATGTAGAGCCTACAGCTCAAGTCTACATACAGCTTGTCATATTTATGAGCTGAAGTGGGCTTTGTTTATGAATGACTCAGTGTATGAATGGGCTGACCATGGGATTTGCATGTGAACCAGCTTACCCAGATCATTTGTATGACATTTCCCCTGCAGCTCATTTAAATGACAATCTGAGGGAAACTCCTCCTCAGCTACAGCCATGTAAGCTTAAAGGGGGAAAGAGCTCTGTACTGGAGGTAGGAGGTTTGTAATGGAGAAAGTAGCTCTGTACTGAATGAGGGGGGTCTTTACTGATGCAGAGGTGGATCTGTACAGGAGAGGGGATTCTGTACTGGTGGTAAGGAAGGAGTTCTGTATTGAACGAAAACTCTTTCGTGGAGGGAGAGGGGGGAGGAGATATGTACTGGAAGTGGGGTCTGTACTAGTGGAAAGGGAGGAATGGAAGGGGAGTCTGTATTGGTGGAGAAGAAGGAAGTCTGTACTGGTGGGAGGTCTGTACTGGTGGGGAAGCAGGTGGCCTGTACTGGAAGGGAAGTTTATACTGGGAAGGAGGAGCTCTGTAGTGGGGGAGGTCTTCACTGGTAGGACAGGAGGCAGTCTGGACCGGAAAGGGGGGTCTGTACTGGTGGGGTGAAAACTGGAGGGGAGGTCTATACTGGTGGGGAAGGAATTAGTACTGTGAAGGGTTCTGTACTGGTGGGGAGAGAGGCAAGTGTGCTGTGGGGATAGTCTGTAGTGGGGGGTCTGTGCTGATAGGGGGGTCTGTGCCATGGTGTGGTCTGTATTGGGGGGGGGGGCTGCATTGATGAAAGGGCTATAAGGGTGGTCTGTGCTGTGGGTGTGGTCTATACTAGGGGGTCTATACTAAGAAGGAGCTGAGAGAGTGGTCTGTGCTGAGAGGCATTAGGGAAATCTTTAATGGATGGGGATTATGGCTGTGAAGGGAGAACTGCAATGGGAGAAATGGGCTTAGGAGGGTATTTGTGCTAGAAGAAGGAGGTCATTTATTGATTGTACTCTGTACACTTGCCAGTGAACAATACCTTCTTGGATATGTTTCCTTATTATGATGAAGCTTCCAGTTCCAAGTGGGATTCTTATGAGAGTCAAAGGGGATACATGAATGTAAACCATATCTGTATAACTGTGTCCACTTTTGTGCAAAATTTGGAAGGCATGCAAACCTTATATTGTAGTACATATATATATATATATATATATATATATATATATATATATATATATAGGGGATTGCCAGTGCCTCCTGTTCGCAAACAGCCTTTCAATATCTTCAGAGATTGCTACCATCAGAGACAACCTGTTACCAAGAGAGACAATTTGTTCAGATATTTTGGAACAGAAACACCCTTGTCTCATAAAACCTTTTATCTTACCATCTACTCTCTAAAATATTGGAAAACTTTCATACTGAAAAAGCTACTGGGGTAGCCTTAGGTGGCCTGATTTTTACAGGAAAAGTGTCTGGTCAAAGTGTCATTATCTGTAAATAGGGCTGTAATTTTTCTGTATCCAATAGCAGAAAGAGAAGAAAGCTAAGAAAAGCTAATTCTGAAAGGTTACATTAAAATAATTTTAGGATTTTAATACTACATATTCATCTTTGGGGAAGTATCTTGACTATAAGCTGTAGTAATAGAGAAATGCCCGTAAACACGAGTGGAAATTCTGTGGAAATTCTGCCAGCAAAAGTCCGACGTGAGCTTTTGGTCAGAAATTCCGACTGTGTGTATGCTCCATCAGACTTTTGCTGGTGGAATTTCTGCCAGCAAAAGATTGAGAGCAGGTTCTCTATTTTTCGGTCTATCGGGAAAAAATGCGTTCGTCTGTATGCATTTCTGACGCGTAAAAAAACACGCATGCTCAGAAACAATTTGACACATGCTTAATGTTCTCGGCTCGTCATAGTGCTGTATGTCACCGCGTTCTTCTTCAACGGTCAAAAGTTCAGAGAACCTTTGTGTGACCGTGTGTATGCAAGTCAAGCTTGAGCGGAATTCTTTTGGAAACACCATCCAAGATTTTGAAGACGGAAATTCTGCTCGTGTGTAGGGGGCAGACCACTATCAACCTTTTGGGTACTGTACCAAAAAAAATACATACACATTGATTAATGTTCATCTGTGTACACTGTTCAGTGACTCCAATAAAAAGCATTGCTTCAGCAAAAATATGTTTATAAAGAGATAACAAAACATAGTATTTTGGAGTGGTCAAAATAAACTGCAGCCATCAAAGACAGTATCCAAAATGTTGGAAAATTAGTTTGAATGACTGAGGCCAGAAAATGGTTTTATGTATTTCTCAGAAAGTCAAAAACAAATAAGATCTGAATTTACATAATATTCTGATTCTTGCATATGCATTTGTTTAGTTTAGTAAACAGGCGTGTGGCTGTGAAGTTCTACTGTCATTTACACATTGTCCACTAGATGGAAATCAAGGGCTGCTATGAGATTTACTTTAAGTTGGAAGACTCTCAAAATTTGAATTTCATGTGTCATTTGCTTAAAAATACCTGCAGGGTTCATCAGCAGAAAAAGGGTGTTATGTACCTTTCTTTTTAAGGAAACCCCATAGATTTGACAATTAAAATGCAACATGAAAAGCTAATTCTGCCAAATTGGAATTTATTGTACTGCCCAATGAAGTGGTAAAACTAGCTTAACAGCTTCAGCCCCGAAAGATTATACCCCCTTCCTGGCCAGAGCACTTTTTGCAGTTTGGCACTGTATCGATTTAACTGACAATTGCTCGGTCATGCGATCTTGCACCCAAACAAAATTGATGTCCTTTTTTCCCACAATTAGAGCTTTCTTTTGGTGGTATTTGATCACCTCTGCGGTTTTAATTTTTTGCGTTATAAACAGGAAATTTTGAAAATAAGCAATATTTTTTAATTTTTGCTATAATAAATATCCCCCAAAAATATATATACAAAAATATTTTTCTACTCAGTTTAGGCCGATATGTATTCTTTTACATATTTTTTGGTAAAACAAAAACAGTATTTCGATTGGTTTGCGCAAAAGTTATAGCGTCTACAAAATAGGGGATAGTTTTATGCCATTTTTATTATTCATTTTTTTTATTAGTAATGGCGGCAAGCTGCGATTTTTATCGGGACTGTGACATTATGGCAGACACATCGGGCACTTTTGACACTATTTTGGAACCATTGTCATTTATACAGCGATCAGTGCTATAAAATTGCACCGATTACTGTGTAAATGACTCTGGCAGGGAAGGGGTTAACCACTAGGGGGTGGTGAAGGGGTTACATTTGTCCTAGGGAGTGATTCTAACTGTGGTGGGGGGGGTGGGCTTCAACTCACATGACAACGATCACTGCTTCCGATGACAGGGAGCAGTGATCTCTGTCATGACACAAGGCAAAATTAGGAAGTGCCTTGCTTACATAGCACTTCCCCATTCTGCAGCTCCATGACACGATCGCTGGGAGACCCGCGGGCATGGTCTCTGGCAGCACGTGCACGTCTGCTATCCCTGCCTCTTAAAGGGAATGTACAGTACAGATAAGCCCATTTACCCACCACTGCCATTGGGCCGACGTATATCAGTGTGCAGCGGTCGAGAAGTGGTTAAAAGAGAAGTATTTTTTTTTTAAGAATCATACTTACCTAGGTGGTCTGATGCTGCGTCTGTCCACCGGCACCTCTAATGCACAACCAGTTTTTCCATCAGAATAAACTCTGACGATTTTTTCGACGGAGTTCCGACGGAGTTCTGCTGAAACAGACTTGCCTACACACGATCACACCAAAGTCTGATTGTTTAGAACACGGTGACGTACAACACGTACAACAGGACTAGAAAAAGGAAGTTCAATAGCCAGTAGCCAATAGCTGCCCTTGCGTCATTTTTGGTCCGTCGGAACAGCATACGGATGAAGGGTTTTCCCAATAGAAATTGATTCTGTCGGAAAGATTTAAAACATGTTCTATTTCTAGGTCCGTCAGCATTTTCAAAAGAAAAAGTCAGATGCAGCCCACACACGCTCGGAATATCCTATGAAATGATTCTGTCTGACCTTTTCTGCTGCAAAGTCCGACCGTGTGTACATGGCATAACACTGAGAACCAAGCGACCAAACACCTCCATTCACTCGGTTTTCATAGCTTCACAAGCAGAGAGCTACTGACTGTCAGTAGCTCACTGAGAGCCAGGTGTTGGTCCAGGGATCTGGCAGATCCCGACTCCTTAGTCGTGATGTGGAGCCTGGACCAACTTCTGTGACATCAGAAGAGAGCGGACTTCAGCCTGCTCTCTGCTGAAAACGGGAGTGCAAAACAAACTGCACCCCTGTGATCCATAAGAAAAGTACAATTAAACAAGCTTTGGCTGTACTTCTCCTTTAAAGAATATAAACATAACATTTCATATTCCAGATATGTGCCTGCATTTCCATGTATTTGGATGAAAAAGTATCCTGTTTTTGTGTTTCTATTTGTGTGAAACCCCTGGTGTTCCAGCCAGTCTCTCTGCTTTCCTAATGAAAACTGACCACACTGGGCATTAGAGCACAGTGTGGTCATTGCCAGATCTAAGGGGGTGCTGGGGTGGACTGTGCCCCCCAAATCCAAGTAACATACGGTAGCACTTAATAACAGGGCCCCTTGCGGGCTCGTTTTGTTCACCACGCTTCAGGCACGGCCTCACTTTGCTCTGCAATTTTTTTTTACTTTCAAAAGATTTATTGATTTTACATATCAAAGAGAAACAAAACAGCAAAGTACAGATAACCATGCTCACTTGTCGGAGGTAACAGTCACTGATAAGGAATACATGAAAGGTTTCTTAGGACATCAACAAGGAACTAACAAATAAACATGTTTCAGAATAATCACCCTTCCCACTTGCTTGCGACATATAGATGTTTAATCTGGGGGGCACTGGTCAGTCCTCCCCTGCACCCCGACTGGGAGCATACTGTGCAGGGAGGGAGTCCCGTGGCATCCAGCGTTTTCTACAAGAGGTGAGAGACCTTCATAGCCATGGAGGTGGGGTACTACGTTAGAGGTGTGACTGATGTTCCCACACCTCATCTCTCCAGTATAATATAACATGAAAAAAAAAGAGGGGAGTAATAAGGGTCCTGGAGAGTGAGGCAACAAAATAAAACAAAACAAGACATAGTATAACAAGACTCTGTACCGACAAACAAGGGGTGAGAGGTGTGGGAAGGGGGAGATGGGGGGGGGGCGTGTCCACAGTCGAGCAACTTTCAAAGCCGAGAGTGGTCCAGGGCACTAGGGTCGGACTCCTGGAATAAGTGAAATGCCCATGTATTGAGCCCAAGGCTCCCACGTAGCCTCGAACTGAGCCGTGGAATCTAAAAGAATGCCGGTAAGTTTCTCTTGCACCATTATCCAAGATTTTTTTTTTAACGGCGGCTGCAAAGGGAACTTTAGGGAGTTTCCAAGCCTTGGCTATTGTCATTTTGGCTCCCAGGAATATAAATTGAATTAGTTTACGAGTATGTTTCGGGATCCCAGGGAGATTAGCGTTGAGTAGGGCAATGGCAGGGCTTCTCGGGAGGGTATGGTTAGTGATATTCTTTATTAAGGCTAGGATTCTTTTCCAGAAAGGCTTAATTCTGGGGCATTCCCACCAGATGTGGGCCATGGTCCCGATCAGGCGGCATCCCCGGAAGCAGCAGGGGTCAGCTGAGGGGAACATTAGGGAGAGTCTCGAGGGGGTTAGGTACCACCTGGTAAGGACCTTTACATTGGCTTCAATTAGTGAGACATTTCTGATGCCTTTAAAGGCTCTGGAGAAGGAGGCCTGCCACTGCTCCACCGTCGTGCTAAGTGCTAGTTCAGTCTCCCAAGCTGTCATGTAAGAGGATCTATTAGGTTGATGAGCAAGGGCCTTGTATACCACTGAGACTGCCCCTCTCTGTTCCATGGCCTGTCCGCACCATGATTCGTACGGAGTGCAGCCTGAGGAGGCCTGCTTATCTGTCCAAAGCTGTAGAAGGAAATGGAGGATTTGGTAGAACCTAAAGCGTTCTGAAGGAGGCATCTCAAGCTGGTTCACACAATGTCCCAGGATAATAGGGCCTCGAGCATCCAGAAAGTGCCCTATTCGATATAGACCCTTATCCAACCACCATCTAAAAGCTGTGGGCTCCTGGCCCGGTGGGAAGTCTGGGTTGTTGAATAAGTGAGCTAATGGTTTTAGGTGCGAGATGAGGTGGGGGGAATTTTTCAACCTGTCCCATAGATGAAGCGATTGTGAGAGAATCGGGGAGAGGATGGGGGGCCGGAGCCTTGGAGGGGACCAGAGGAGAGATTCAATGGTGTAATCCGGGGCTGCCTGATTCTCCAGGGAGACCCAGTCTGGTTGTTCAGATCTATTGTAAATTGTTGATAGCTGTGCTATTCTGGCTGCCTGAAAATACCAAAGCAGTCTCGGCAACCCCAAACCTCCCTGCGATCTGTGGGTGTACAAGGTCTGCTGGGGGATCCTATGGCCCCTCCCTCCCCATATAAATTTGTTTATTTTTGCTTGGAAAGACCTTAGGTGATCCAGTTTGATATTGATGGGTATGGCCCTGAAGAGGTATAGCAATCTCGGGAGTAAAGTCATTTTAATGGAGTGTATCCTACCCAACCATGATAACTCTCCCTTCTCCCATTGTCCCAGATCCTCCTCAAGTTTTCGATATATGGGGGGAAGTTAGCTTCGTACAGCTGTTCCACCTTAGCAGTTAGGTTGATGCCCAGGTATTCTATAGAGGAGTCGCTCCATTTAAATTTGAAAGCGCTCTGCAGAGCCACTTTAGTTTCATGTCTGAGAGAGATATTGAGGGCATGTGATTTAGTGTAATTAACCGTGAGTCCAGAGACGACTGAGAAATCTGGAAGGAGTTTACATAGGTTGGGGAGGGAGACTGTCGGTGAAGTAAGGAAAAGAAGTAAGTCATCGGCAAAAAGGCCACATTTGTGTACCCGTGTCCCATCTGTGACGCCTTGAATGTCAGGGTTTGATCGCATTGCAATGGCCAGGATCTCAATCGCCATTGCGAAGATTAGGGGGGAGAGAGGACAGCCCTGCCGGGTTCCCCTCGCTATTACTAGTGGTTCTGAGTGCTGACCCTGTATGCGAATCAAGGCTTTAGGATTAGAGTACAGCGAGCCCAGGATTCCTCTAAAGCGGGGACCAAATCCCCATTTGTCTAGAAGGAAGAAAATGTACTTCCAGTCTATGGCATCAAAGGCCTTGTGTAGGTCTAGGGATAGAAGCATCCCTTCCTGAGCTTGTTTACCGTTCCAGTCATATTGGAGGAGGGAGACAATGTCAACCGCTCTTCTGATTTGGTCAGGTCCCTGTCTGCCCGGTATGAATCCCACTTGGTCTTTGTGAATGTAATATTTAATAAAGGAAGAGAGGCGGTTAGCTAAAATTTTGGTTAGAATTTTGAGGTCGTTATTGATGAGGGAGATGGGCCGATAATTTTCCACTTCTTCATGATTTTTGTTGGGTTTGGGGATTACTGTGATGTAGGCAGTGTTGAGGTGTGGGTCTAAGGGGGATCCCTCCGTTTTGGAGTTGAAAAATTTAGCCATGTGCGGGGCTAAGATATCCCCAAAGGTCCTATAGTAAGGTGTAGATAGTCCGTCAGGGCCAGGGGCTGAACCAGGTTTCAAGGCCTTAATGACTGCCAGAACTTCCTCCTCTGTGAAGGAATCTTCCATAATGTCTTTATGTGCTGTGGTCAGGGACGGCAGTCTGAGGCCTTGAAAAAAGGCAGACATTGCTGGGGCCTTCTCTGTGGCGTCTTGGCTATATAGTTTGGCGTAATAATTTTGAAAAGCCCCCAAGATCTTAGTCGGGTTGGAGGTAGGGGGTTGGCCGTTCAGTCTTAGTTTGGGGAAGGCAAACGATTTGGCTTTAGGAGTGAGTTTACCTGCTAGCATAGATCCTATTTTATCTTTGTGCATGTAGTATTTGGCCCCACTCCATCTAATGTGTTTCTCTGCTGATGCGGTGAGTTTTAAGTTAAGTTCTAATCTGGTGGTGTCTAATTGGTCTGCCGAGGCCTTTGAAGGGTGGTGCTTATGCGCCCTTTTAAGATCCGCAAACTTGGATTCTAGGTCACGGATTTCTAACAGTCGTTCTTTTTTGAGGCGGGAGGAGAGCTTAATCAGTTCTCCTCTGATGGTAACTTTATGAGCCGCCCAAATAATTTCTGGGGAGATGCCTTCCGTTGCGTTGGTGGAAAAGTAGTCCTTGATAGAGTCGGCTATGCATTTGGCATGTATGGGGTTACTGAGGATAGACTCGTTTAGACGCCAGTGTGTTCCTCCTTTGTTGGTGAAGACATTGCGAATGGACAGAAGGACCAACGAGTGGTCCGACCATGAGGAGTCTATAATGAATGCTTTTAGGGCTAAAGGAACTAGCGTTGGGGGAATCAGGATGTGATCGATCCTGGCATATGACTGATGCGGGGACAAATAGTGTGTGTAATCCTTACTCTTAGGGTTTAATTCCCTCCAGATATCCACTAGACTTTTAGAGTGGAGGAATTTTGCAATTTTACTGCTCATTTTTGAGGGTCTCGTCGCTTGATCTTTAGTGGGTTTAGTCTTGTCAAGTCCCTGGTCGAATGCTACGTTGGAGTCCCCACCCATGATAATTTTGCCTTCCAGCATCGGACCCAATGTCGAGTAGAGAGATTTGAAGAATTTGGCTTGACCTTTATTGGGAGCATAATATGAGACTATGGAATAGAGTATTCCTTCAAACGTTCCCTTCACTAGGATGAATCTACCCTCTGGATCCCTATATTCTGAAATATGTGTATAATTGCAGTGTCTAGAGAAGAGGATCGCAACCCCCTTGGTTTTTGAAGGGGCGTTTGCAAGGAAAAACGTGGGGTAGGAGGAATGGATAAATTTGGGTCTATAGCGAACAGGGAAGTGCGTTTCCTGCAACAGGACGACATCAATTTTAAGGGCTCGATACCGTTCGAAGGCTATTCTCCTCTTCCTGGGGGAATTTAGACCTTGGACATTGTGTGAGACCAGTCTCAGATCCCTGTTAATAGTGGGGGTGTTAGCCATTAGGACAGAGAGGGGGAAAGATCAACCAAATACATCCACTTACCCTTTGGGTGATGACACTCCGGACCGAGACCTCCAGTCTGATGCCGAAAACAAGAATAGCCCTGGAATCGGTAGCTCTATTCGTCTGCGGACACGCTTGGGGAGAAAGAAGGAGAGAACATGAGGGAGGGAAGGGAAGGGAGACAGAAAACATAGAAACATGTCTTCTACGAAGACTGGCGTAGGGCCGGCGTGAGAGGACCCACCGACCCCCGTCGAGAATATTTTGGGCGATCCCGAGGATCGCCCAAAGGCCCATGCCAAAGAGGTGTGAACTACCTCTATGAGATGGGTGAGAGCACATTGGGCCCACCCCGGACCCAAACTGAAAAACTTAATGAAACAATGTAAAACTTTTGAACTTAATGCTATAATATTGAGAGCAACTAAGTCCTGCCAGCTGTTGGACCCCGGTTGCTTCTGGTGATCATCTGTCGTGTGGGGAGAAGACCCGACCGGGCCCGGCTGGGTCCAAACCCGAGGCTCTGTAACCTGAGACCATGGTGAGGAGACAGGGAAATGAGAGGAAAAACTACCCTCCCCCGATCTATTGGTCCGAAGGAACCATACCCACCCCCCGCCCCATAGCCAACAAACTAAGGGTCAGCGGAGTAGCTCTGCAATTTTTTATTCTAACTCTATGTCCACTTCGATGGTGGGGCTTGAACCTGAACTCTCTTTTCTTTTGGCGAGACTTTTGGAGTCTCCTTGACTTCCGTACTGCGCAAGAGCAGTACAGGGCGGACACTATCCGTCGGGGGACAGTATTCGACACAACACCGGACTCAGTTCTGATGTGGATATTTGACTTATGTTCAGATACCTTCCCCATTTCAGGCTGAGTATCCCCAGAGTGCCCCCTGCTGAAGGGACAGCTCCTTATTTGCATATTTGGCTTCTGCCTACAGATTATCCCTGGCTGGACTATGTAAGAGCCAAATTTTATAATATGCCCTTATGCTGCTATCATACTGATTTGGTGCACTTCTCTCAGCTCATGCACAGTGTACCCATGTTTTAGTGTGGGTTAGATGAGCTTTATCATAGACTGTAGGACATAATAGATATCTATAGTAAAGCTCAGCTAACGCACATCAAAAAGTGCGCTTTAGCTAGGAGAATGCACCAAATCAGTGTCAATGGGAGCTTAAGTCTCGTTCACACCTAGGTGATTTGTTACGCTTCAGCTGTGACACAACAATGCATGACAAGGAACCCTATTATAGTCTATGGAACCCATTCACACGTACCATGCAATGTGCTTCCATGCAGCTTGTAAAAAGGTGCAGGCACTTCTTTTGATGCCTTACCTTCATAGGAGTGTTGTCAACCGTCTGTAAATGTATGGATGGTTTTCAAAAAACAAGCACTTTTTTCCTGTCTGTAAGACCCCTTTCACACTGAGGCGCTTTACGAGTGCTACAGCGCTAAAAATAGCACCTGCTTAGTGCTTGTAAAGACCCTCTCCTGTCTCTCCAGTGTGAAAGCCAGAGGGTGCACTGGCAGGATGCTAAAAAAAAGTCCCGCAAGCAGCATCTTGAAGGAGGAGAAGGAGCGGTGTATACACCGCATCTAAACCCGTCCTAAACCGCTCCTGCCCATTGAAATGAATGGAGCGGTGCTCTTATCCCTTTTTCGGCCACCCCGCTAACGGCCAACCCCCCCCCCCCCGCAAAAACGTCAGTAAAGAGACGGCGCCAACTCCCCAGTGTGAAAAGGACCTAACTATTAACAGACAAGAAAAAAGTGTCCATAAAAACATAGGCTTGTTCATAGGTTTGCATGCACACTTCAAGAGCCAGCCAATTGGTAAACTGCTGGGCTTGATCTAGGCCTCGGCTTGGGCAGTGGGGTGGGTCCTAAATCATGCCTGTGTGATGACGTCTGTCAGTCGCCATGCCATTAATAGAGCCTGCCAGCTACCCCTGCTTTGCCTTGCCTGTCAGCCAGGTATTGCTGGTAGCTGTGCTTACAGTACATACTGCCTCTTTGTCCTAGTCAGTGTGAGCCTGGTGGGGGGGGGGGCAGTCTCTGTGGGGGCCTTCTCTGTGGCACACTGATATACGGGGTGAAGTTGATGTAAGGGAGGAGTGGAGGAACTGATATAAGGGGGAACTGACATAAGGGGGAACTCTGTGGGTTATGATGTAAAGGGGACTCTGATGTACGGGGGGTCGTAGAAACCCTGATGAAGGGAGGCACCCTGATGTATAGGGAAACACTGTGGAATTTGATGTAAAGGGGGATTCTGATGTAAGGGGAGATTCTGAAGACTCTGATGTAATCAAGGAATTTGGAGGGGTTCTGATGAAAGAGGAGAACTTTGGGGACTTTGATGTAAGGAGCGATGTGAATGGGGGGGCTCATCCTGACTACTGCACTCTATATGTTGTTTTGTTTGTTACTTACTTCCCTGCACTCTATACATTACATTGTACATAGTCCTGAGTAGGGATAAACTCCGGTGTGTTCACACAGCCCATGCGCAGAGCCTGCCAGGAAGTTGGCACTGTGCTGCTCTAATCACAGGCAGTGAGACATTTCCTGATCTCTGCAGTCGCTCATCGGGACAATGTCTCACTGCCTGTGATTAGCGCAGCGCAGTGCCGACTTCCTGGCGGGCTCTGCACGTGAGCTGTGCGAGCACACTGGGGCTCATCCCTAGTCCTGACCAAGTTGTCCATTGTCTTAACAATTGCTGATTTTAATGAAACTATTTTTTAACCACTAGGCGCCCACGGTATAGCCGAAAGATGCCTACAGTGTGGACGTCCATGGACATCCTCCTGTTTACTTCTGCAATGCTCGCTCCCACAAGCGTGCATCAGGCAAATTCTGTGCTCGCCATGTCCCTTGGACACAGCCAGTCACAGATCGCTGTAAATGGCCAATCACAGTGGCCATTTACAACGCGAGCTGAGTGTCCAATGAGAGATGATCAGTGCCACCTGTTCCTAGTGCCACTTGTCAGTGCCACCTGTCCCCAGTGGGGTCTGTCCCCAATGCTACCTGTCCTCAGTGCTACATATTAGTGCCATCTATCATCAGTGCCACATCAGTGTCACATGTCATCAGTGCCACATATTAGTGCCATCTGTCATCAGTGCCACGTATCAGTGCCATCTGTTATCAGTGTCACGTTCATCAGTGTCACGTATCAGTGTCATCTGTTATCAGTGGCACATGTCATCAGGGCCACTTATCAGTGCCATCTGTCATCAGTGTCACCAGTGCCACGTATTAGTATCATCTGTCATCAGTGCCACGTATTAGTCCCATCTGTCATCAGTGCCATGTATTAGTGCCATCTGTAATCAGTGTCACTTGTCATCAGTGCCACGTATTAGTGCCATCTTTCATCAGTGCCACATCAGTGTCACGTGTCATCAGTGCCATGTATCAGTGCCATCTGTCATTAGTGCCACGTTAGTGTCACGTGTCATTGTCCTGGTGCTCCAGGGCCTTCAAAAGTGTAATAGGTAGTCAACAAGTTAGATGGGTAATTTATGCTCCTAGAACACGTGACAGTGCTCCCTGCATGTTGGGCCTCTCTAAGTGGCTAGGCTGTGGAAAGGTCCCACACATGTGGTATCATAATACTCAAGAGGAGTATCAGAATGTATTTTGGGGCATCATTTGTTGTATACACATGCCAGATGAGAGAAATAACCTATTACAATGACAATTTTGTGGAAAAAAAAATCTTCATTTTGAAAATAATTGTGGGAAAAAATTACAACATAAAAAAACTCACCATGCCTCTTACTAAATACCTTGGAATGTCTACTTTCAAAAAAGGGGTCATTTAGGGGTGATCAATTTTTTTATGATTTGCACCACAGCTTGTAGACTCTCTAACTTTCACAAAGACCAAATAATATCCACTAATTTGGGTTATTTTAATGTAGCAGTATAAATTGTGGCCAAAATTTATGAAGAAAAAGTAATAATTTGCAAAATGTTATCACAGAAAATAAGAAAATGCGTTTGTTTTTTTACATTTCGGTCTTTTTTCACTTATAGCGCAAAAAATAAAAATCCCAGAGGTGATCAAATACTACCAAAATAAAGCTCCATTTGTATGAAAAAGGACAAAAAAATAATTTGGGTACAGTATTACATGACTGAGTAATTGTCATTCAAATTGTGAGAGCACCGAAAGCTGAAATTGGTCTGGTCACGAGGAGGGTTTAAGTGCCCAGTTGTCAAGTGGTTAAGGTAGGCTTAGTCAGACAAGATGATCACTTTTTTGTGTGCAGAAAAGCAGTGATTGAAATGTTTACATTTTTAAAAATGATCCTTTGTTCTGACGTTTATGTGTATCTGTGAGACTGTCACTTGGGAGTGTTTTGTGTGTACAAGGACTGTGGTATATTGGTAAGTGTATATAGTAAGTAGCCACAGATTCAGTTTAATCACTCCCCTTTAAGTCTCTTCCACTGTTAGGCAAAATCTGTCCTTTGCACTTACTACTGACCTCTGAACTCTGCATAATTTACCACTGAACTGGCCTAGTGCATTATCATAACTCGATTTTTATAAAAAAAAATCATGATTGAATGCATATTTGGTATATCTGCGTTTATACTCCCATGTCCTTTAACTAGATGCTGACCGCCGGCTGTCAAATGACGGCCAGGCGGCGCACCTATTGTGGCGGGAGGCCGTCATATAACAGCCTCCCATTTAAACAGGGAATGCGCGCAATCGTGCGCGCGCATCCCTGTTTCTTCGGTGGCGGCGTGTCACGGAGACACCGCTCGCCACCGAAGGGGGTGAACAGCTATTGGTTATGGCTGTTTACCACGTGATCAGAGTACCCGAGTACCTGTCACGGCCCATCAGAGTACCCGAGTACCTGTCCCGGCACATCAGAGTACCCGAGTACCTGTCACGGCCCATCAGAGTACCCGAGTACCTGTCACGGCCCATCAGAGTACCCGAGTACCTGTCACAGCCCATCAGAGTGCCCGAGTACCTGTCACGGCCCATCAGAGTACCCGAGTACCTGTCACGGTCCGTCAGGGTACCCGAGTACCTGTCACGGTCCGTCAGGGTACCCGAGTACCTGTCACGGTCCGTCAGGGTACCCGAGTACCTGTCACGGTCCGTCAGGGTACCCGAGTACCTGTCACGGTCCGTCAGGGTACCCGAGTACCTGTCACGGTCCATCAGGGTACCCGAGTACCTGTTACAGTCCATCAGGGTACCCGAGTACCTGTCACGGTCTATCAGAGTACCCAAGTATCTGTCACGGTCCATCAGAGTACCCGAGTATCTGTCACAGCCCATCAAAGTACCCGAGTACCTGTCACGGTCCATCTGAGTACCCGAGTACCTGCCACGGTCCATCTGAGTACCCGAGTGCCTGTCACGGTTCATCTTAGTACCCGAGTACCTGTCACAGTCCATATGAGTACCTGTCACCGCCCTTCAGAGTACCCAAGTACCAGTCACCAAGCCATCAGAGTACCTGTCATCAGGCCATCAGAGTACCCGAGCACCTGTCACCAGGCCATCAGAGTAACCGAGTACCTGTCACCAGGCCATCAGAGTACCAGAGTACCTATCTCCAGCCCATCAGAGTACCCGAGTACCTATTTGCAGCCCATGTCTTATAGAATATACGTTGGAGTGTTTGCTTTCCAAAATGGGGTAATTTTGTGGGTAATTACACTGTCCTGGTGGTCCAGGACCTTCAAAAGTGTGATAGGTAGGAATGAAATGAGATGTGTCATTTATGCTCCTAGAACGCCTGAACATACTACTTCAATGTTCGGCCTCTCTATGTGGCCAAGCTGTGTAAAAGTCCTACACATGTGGTATCACCATACTCGGGAGGAGTAGCAGAATGTATTTTGGGGTGTAATTTTTGCTATATACATGCTATGTGTTAGAAATATCTTATAAATTGACAATTTTGTGTAAAAAAAATGTGTTTTAATTTTTTTCCACATATTCCAAAAACTTCTGGAAAAAAATTAACCATTCAAAAGACTCATTATGCCTCACAGATTATACGTTGGGGTGTTTGCTTTCCAAAACGGGGTCATTTTATGGGAAATTCCATTGTCCTGGTACTCCAGGGCCTTCAAAAGTGTAATAGGTGGTTGAGAAATGAGATGCGTCATTTTTGCTCGTAGAACGTCTGAAGGTACTGCATCAATTTTGGGGCTCTGTATGTGGCCAGGCTGTGTAAAAGTCTCACACATGTGGTATCGCCGTACTCGGGAAGAGTAGCAGAATGTATTTTGGGGTGTAATTTGTTGTATGCATATGCTGTGTGTGAGAAATAACCTGATAATATGACAATTTTGTAAAAAAAAATCTTCATTTTGCAAAGAATTGTGGGAAAAAATGACAACTTAAAAAAACTCACCATGCTACTTACTTAATACCTTGGAATGTCTACTTTGTAAAAAGGGGTCATTTGGGGGGTATTTGTACTTTCCTGACTTGTTAATGTCTCAAGAAATGAGGTACACCTGGTGTACTGAAGGCCTGATCAGAAGTGATCAATTTTCAGTGATTGGCACCATAGTTTGTAGACTCTATAACTTTCACAAAGACCAAATAATATACACTAATGTGGGTTATTTTTACCAAAGATATGTAGCAGTATAAATTTTGGCCAAAATCTATGAAGAAAAATTACTAATTAGCAAAAATTTATGACAGAAACAAAGAAAAAGGCATTTTTTTCACTAAATTTACGTTTTATTTTATTTATAGCACAAAAAATAAAAAACCCACTAGTGATTAAATACCACTAAAAGAAAGCTCTATTTGTGGGGAAAAAAGGACGCAAATTTCATATGGATACAGTGTTGGATGACTGAGTAATTGTCATTCAAACTGTGAGAGCGATGAAAGCTGAAAATTGGTCTGGTCAGGAAGGGGGTGTAATGCCGCATACACACGATCAAACAAGCGGGTGGAAAAGTCCGGCACACTCAAGTCCGCCGGACAATCCCCCCGTGTGTAGCCTCCGGCATACTTTTTTGACCCGAAAGTACGGCGGACTTAGAAAGTAGTTTTATACTCCAATCTTCCCACCGGACTTGCATTTCGGCGGACAATCCGGCCGTGTGTATGCAAGTCCGCCGTACTTTTGAAATTAGCGGACTTTTCCCGCCCGGAGAAAAGTCCGCTCATTTCGAGCGGGTCTCCAGGTAGGCGGGGCCCGCGAAGGATACGTCGCTGGCCCCGCCGCCTGGTATGGACTTAAAGGGGAACACCGATTTTTTTCGGCGTGGGGGTCCCCCCAGGTCCACATCAGACCCTTGTCCGAGCACGCTACCCGGCCGGCCAGGAAAGGGGGGATGAGCGAGCGCCCCCCCTCCTGAGCCGTACCAGGCCGGGTGCCCTCAACATGGGGGGTGCCTTGGGGAAGGGGGGGCCTCGCGGCCCCCCCACCCCAAAGCACCTTGTCCCCATGTTGATGAGGACAAGGGCCTCTTCCCGACAACCCTGGCCGTTGGTTGTCGGGGTCTGCGGGCGGGGGGCTTATCGGAATCCGGGAGCCCCCTTTAATAAGGGGGCCCCCGGATACCGGCCCCCCACCCTATGTGAATGAGTATGGGGTACAATGTACCCCTACCCATTCACCTGTAAAATAAAGTACAAAAAAAAAACAACACACAAGATAAAATAGTTTATTGCACAGCTCCGGGGGTCTTCCGTCTTCGGGGGTCTTCTCGCCAGACTCCTCCGCTATCTTCTTATAGCTCTTTTGCTAGCGGAGGAGCCCGGCTTTCTTCCTTGCCGCCGGCCTCTTCTTCCGACTTTGGGGGTCTTGTCCCCCTCTTCGGTTCTTCTGCCGGGCCACCACGCCTTCTTCTAGCTCTTTTACAGGCGGTGGCCCGGTCTTCTGTCGCCGCCGCCGCCTTCCGTTCTTCTGTTCTTCTCTTCTTCTTCTTCTTCTTCAGATGTTGCCTCGCCGAGTCCTCCGCTCACAATGACAGGGACCCGGGCACGCGGCGACTTATATAGGGACAAGGGGCGGGTCTTCGGTTGATGTCACATGGGTTGTTGTCACATGGTGACCCCGCCCCCTTACGATGTCACAGTCCCGGAGGATGCTGGGACTGTTGCCATGTGACATCAACCCATGTGACATCAACCGAAGACCCCGCCCCTTGTCCCTATATAAGTCGCCGCGTGCCTGGTCCCCGTCATTGTGAGCGGAGGACTCGGCGAGGCAACATCTGAAGAAGAAGAGAAGAACAGAAGAACGGAAGGCGGCGGCGGCGACAGAAGACCGGGCCACCGCCTGTAAAAGAGCTAGAAGAAGGTGCGGTGGCCCGGCAGAAGAACCGAAGAGGGGGACAAGACCCCCGAAGTAGGAAGAAGAGGCCGGCGGCAAGGAAGAAAGCCGGGCTCCTCCGCTAGTAAAAGAGCTACAAGAAGATAGCGGAGGAGTCCGGCGAGAAGACCCCCGAAGACGGAAGACCCCCGGAGCTGTGCAATAAACTATTTTATCTTGTGTGTTGTGTTTTTTTTGTACTTTATTTTACAGGTGAATGGGTAGGGGTACATTGTACCCCATACTCATTCACATAGGGTGGGGGGCCAGTATCCGGGGGCCCCCTTGTTAAAGGGGCTCCCGGATTCCGATAAGCCCCCCGCCCACAGACCCCGACAACCAATGGCCAGGGTTGTCGGGAAGAGGCCCTTGTCCTCATCAACACGGGGACAAGGTGCTTTGGGGTGGGGGGGCCGCGCGGCCCCCCCTTCCCCAAGGCACCCCCCATGTTGAGGGCACGCGGCCTGGTACAGCTCAGGAGGGGGGGCGCTCGCTCGTCCCCCCTTTCCTGACCGGCGGGGTAGCGTGCTTGGACAAGGGTCTGATGTGGACCTGGGGGGACCCCCACACTGATTTTTTTCGGCGTTGGGGTTCCCCTTTAAGTCCATACCAGGCGGCGGGGCCAGCGACGTATCCTTCGCGGGCCCCGCCTACCTGGAGACGCGCTCGAAATGAGCGGACTTTCCTCCACGTGTGTGGGCGAGTCCGTTCATTTCAAAAGTAGGGCGGATAGTACGGCGGACTTAGTATGCCGTATTAGTCCGCTGAAAAAGTGCCGTGTGTGGGCAAGTAGCCCGTTCGGAAAGTCCGGTGGACAGTCTGGCGGAAAGTCCGCCAGACTAAGTACGTCGGACAGACGGCTACGTGTGTACGCGGCTTTACTGCACTGTATTGAGGTGGTTAAACTGAACATTGACTGACTGGATGCATATTTGGTAAATCTGTTTGTCACCGCTGTTTCAACTCCATCTGTAGCCATGCTCACATTATTTCAATGTTTATTTAGCTATTAAAGTGGTTGTAATCCCTTACAACACACTTTGACCTACAGGTAAGCCTAGATTAAGGCTTACCTGTAGGTCCAAGAAATATCTCCTAAACCTACACGGTTTAGGAGATATTTGCCGAAAGACAGGCACCGCTGTCTACGGCGCATATGCGTCGAATGACAGCGGCGGAGCAGCGAGACCCCACCGAGAGGATGGATGCGCCGGACTACAGGGGACAGCAGTGACATCGCTGGCTCCTGTGTCAGGTAAGTGACACATAATGGACTACTATGCGATGTACAGTAGTCCATTATGCTTTACCTTTGCAGGGAATGAAAGAGGAAGTAAACTCATCAGGGTTTACTTCCTCTTTAAGTCTTATCTAAATTATGGGTTCCCTTATCTTTACAATTTTGGCCTTTTGCTCCTCTTGCTGTTTGATTGTGGTGTGAAAAGTTTTGCTCTGCTAGCTGTATGCCTAAAATTACCTCCCGATTGATTAATTGCCAGATTAAACCCACACCCAACACAATATAAAGACAAGGCCTTCGTTATGGGGGAACACATACAGGGGGTTCTTCCAAAGAAGTGGGGTTCTTTAAATAAGTGGCACTTCCACCCAGCAATTTGGACAAAGCAAACCACAGCAGACTGCGGGTGAACTAATTTCCAAATGATCTCACCTTTCTCTCTGAAACATGCACTCTTTACCTCTCCTCCTTTTCCCAATTGCAGCCTCTCCCCCCAAATTCCCTTTTCTTCACCCCTCTTCTCCACCTCACAATCATATCACCCTCACTTCTCCCCTCTCATCACTCATCACACCTCACTCATCACCTCTTTCTAACTCTAAGCCCACTTGCTAACAAACCTCCCAAGATACTGAAGCATGTCCCCTCATACAAATTGTATGCTCATATTACATCCCTTATTTTTCTGCTTCTCCTAACCACTGAAGATATTTCCCCAAACCCTGGAACTCCATTTTTTAACTGTACCCAACACACCCATCACCATCACCCTACAACCTCTGGCAGTAGTCGCAATTTATTCTCCATTCCTCTTCTTCCCAATTCCAGTCTCCCTCTCTCCTGCGCCCTCTGGAACGCTCGCTCTGTCTACAACAAATTCACCGCTGTTCATGATCTCTTTGTCACTAATTCCTTTAATCTACTTGCTCTGACCGCACCCTGGCTCCACAAATCTGACACCCCTTCTCCTGCTTCCCTCTCCCAGAATGGCCTTCACTGGACCCACTCCCCTAGGCCTAATGGACGCAAGGGAGGTAGAGTGGGATTCCTCCTATCCTCTCAATGCACCTTCCAGGTTATTCACTCCCCTCCCTCTCTTTCCCTCTCATCATTTAAAAGATTTTTCTGCCTGGCTACCCTACTTTCTCTCTTCAGAAATTCCCATTATCATTTTCTGTGATTTCAACATCCCTGCTAATACAAACACTCCTGCTACTTTTAAACTTCTTAGTTTAACTTCTTAATTTGACCTGAAGAAATGGGTACAGGCTTCTACTCACTCTGATGGCAACACCCTTGACCTTGTATTCTCCTACCTATGCGCTCCATGCAACTTCTCAAACAATCCTTTTCCTCTCTCTGACCATCACCTTATTCATTCTCTCCTTGTGTTCCACCACTTTTACCTCCAATCGCCTAACCATCACCCGTACATCTTTTAGCGATAGAAAAAAAAAATACATACAATGGAAAAGACAGAAGAGCATCTCAGAATATTGTATGGACCAGCCACACAAAGTTCTAAAAACAGGCATGAAAATTTTAACCACAGTTCCTCCTGTCAACGCACTCACTATTACAGATATCTGAAGCCACAGTCGCGTTACATAAACTCCAGAGGGATACCCAAAATAGTATCCTTGGACCACCTATGTCAATCTTTAAAAGTGTCGAATGGCCTTAGCCCCAAAACTAGGCTTTTTATGTACTGTGCAGCTGTCTGACTGTGGGAAGCCTCCAATCCTTCCCTTGCATGGACCTCCTAGTTCGAATCGGCTTATCGTCTTACCCCTGCATCCAGGGAAACCATTGCACCTATTTGCACCTATTTAGGACTAGGGATGGCCTGAACGGTTCGCATGGCGGTCGGTTCGTGGCGAATTTCGGCTGTTCGTGGTCCACCCGATCGGTGGACTATTGCCGCTGTTCGCCCAGCGGACTTACGTGTTTACTGTGTAAAAAAACTTTGACCTATGATGACACATCCATCATGTGGTACAGGACAGCCAATTGAGACATTACAGTACATGGACACTTGGACATTCCCCCTAACTTATAAATAGACCCGATCCGGCGGTCATTTTACATTCTTTCTACTGTCACTATAGGGAGAGGTTGCTGTGTGGAGCAGGGAGAGACTGCAGTGACCCAAATCGCTAGCTATTAGGTCCACAAAAGTTCTTTTAAGGACTGGTATGGTATAGGTGTAGTTCAGGATATAGGTTTGAGGCACTGCTATTCAAGTCATTTTTGCAGCAGATTGTCTTTTGTCAGTGCTGAGAGAGGGACAGATAGGATGCTGTGTGTTGCAGAGAGGGACAGTCAGTTTAATCATTAGCTGTTACTATTAGGTCCACAAAAGTCCTTTTCAGGACTGGTATGGTTTAGTAGTACAGGATATAGTTTTGAGTGCTATTCAAGTTATTGTTGCAGCAGCCTGTGTTTTGTCAGTTTAAATAGGGACAGACAGGAAGCTGTGTGTGGCAGTGAGGGACAGTCAGTTTAATCAGTAGCTGTTACTATTAGATCCACAAAGGTCCTTTTCAGGACTGGTATGGTAATAGGGTTGTACACGTATAATATTCTTTCTTCCAAATATAGAAAGAATATTATACTTGACTGCTGCCCTTCTGCTGCAGTAGTCTTTTATGAGTATAGGGACTGAGGTACAGTCTGCTAATCACAACCTACTAGTTCCACAAAGGTCCTTCTAAGGACTGGTAAGGTATAGCGTACTACAGTATATAGGGTTGAGTGAGGTACAGTCTGCTAATCCTTAAGGACTGGTATAGGTCCACAATATATAGGGTTGAGGTGCACTACTGCTCACTGCTGCCCTATTCTGCAGCAGTCCTTTATCAGTATAGGGACTGAGGTACAGTCTGCTAATCCCAACCTACTAGTTCCACAAAGGTCCTTCTAAGGACTGGTAAGGTATAGCGTACTAGAGTATATAGGGTTGAGTGAGGTACAGTCTGCTAATCCTTAAGGACTGGTATAGGTCCGCAATATATAGGGTTGAGGTGCACTACTGCTGACTGCTGCCGTATTCTGCAGCAGTCCTTTATCAGTATAGGGACTGAGGTACAGTCTGCTAATCACAACCTACTAGTTCCACAAAGGTCCTTCTAAGGACTGGTAAGGTATAGCGTGCTAGAGTATATAGGGTTGAGTGAGGTACAGTCTGCTAATCCTTAAGGACTGGTATAGGTCCACAATATATAGGGTTGAGGTGCACTACTGCTGACTGCTGCCGTATTCTGCAGCAGTCCTTTATCAGTATAGGGACTGAGGTACAGTCTGATGATCACAACCTACTAGTTCCACAAAGGTCCTTCTAAGGACTGGTAAGGTATAGTGTACTACAGTATATAGGGTTGAGTGAGCTACAGTCTGCTAATCACAACCTACTAGTTCCACAAAGGTCCTTCTAAGGACTGGTAAGGTATAGCGTACTAGAGTATATAGGGTTGAGTGAGGTACAGTTTGCTAATCCTTAAGGACTGGTATATGTCCACAATATATAGGGTTGAGGTGCACTACTGCTGACTGCTGCCCTATTCTGCAGCAGTCCTTTATCAGTATAGGGATTGAGGTACAGTCTGCTAATCACAACCTACTAGTTCCACAAAGGTCCTTCTAAGGACTGGTAAGGTATAGCATACTAGACCGAGATATCTACTTATAGCGGTGGGGAAGGTGACATCGATGATGACGTGTCTAGTGATGTCACGTGGGTGCCCACAAGAGAGGAAGAGGAGGGGAGTTCAGAGGGAGATATGGACCAGCAGATAGGGAGGAGAAGCAGGAATAACTTACATTGCACAGGAGGGACAAAGCAGACTGCTAATGTATCAGGAGCGAGTCATCGACCATGTACGGTCACATCTGGCGCTCCCAGGACGCCGGCACATGGCTCCGCAGTGTGGGCTTTTTTTAACGTGTCCGCTGCTGACAATAGTGTTGCCATCTGCAATCTTTGCAGTCAACGCATTCATCGCGGTAAGCCCAACACTCACCTAGGGACGACCGCCTTAAGAAGGCACATGAGCAGCCATCACCGAGCCCAGTGGGAGCAACGGAACACACAAAGTCACACTCCAGGCTCTCACCGTCCAGCCTCGTCTTCTACTTCTCCTTCTCCTCTCTCCTCACAATTGTCCTCCACTCCACCTTCCATCACACCAAGCTCATGTTTTTCTGCAAAAAGGCAGGCTTCTGTGGGCCTAATGTTCGAGCGTAAAAAAATGATGACGCCGGATAACCCTCTTGCCCAACAGTTGACGGCTGGCTTGTCAGAACTGATAGCCCGCCAACTACTGCCATATAAACTGGTGGACTCGGAGACCTTTCAAAAATTTGGCCATTGGAACACCAATGAAGGGCATCCCAGAGCTATATGGCCATGTTCAGCGGCAAGTGAATGTATCTCTGGCACACATTGTCGGTGCCAAGATACATCTGACCACAGACACGTGGTCTAGCAAACATGGGCAGGGAAGGTATATCACTTTTACTGCCCACTGGGTGAACCTTTGACGGCCATCAAGCATGTAACCCGTGGCACCCATGTAGATTTGGTTTTACCACCACGGATTGCATGCAGGCCTGGCTCTTCTTCTCCTCCTCCTCCTACTCCATCCTCCTTCCTCTCCTCCTCGGCTGACTCCTCTTTTTCCGCTGCTAGCGTCTCTTCCGCTGCGCTGCCCAAGCTCCCCAGAACCTATTCGACATGCCAGGTGAGACGTTGCCATGCCGTGCTGCGTCTGTTGTGCCTTGAAGCCAAGAGCCACACTGGCCCGGCACTCCTTTCAGCTTTGCGTTCACAGGCAGATCAGTGGCTAACATTGCTCAATTTGACAATTGGTAAAGTGGTGTGTGACAACGGTGCCAATCTGCTTTGCGCATTGAAACAGGGCAAAATTACGCACGTGCCATGCATGGCGCACATCTTAAACTTGGTCATGCAGCGATTCGTTGTCAAATACCCTGGGGTCCAGGACATCTTGCGGCAGGCAAGGAAAATCTCAGCCCATTTCAGAAGATCTTACACGGCCATGGCTCGCCTTGCTGACATTCAGCGGTGACACAATCTGTCGGTCAGACGTCTTATTTGTGATTACCCGACGCGATGGAACTCAACCTTCTATATGCTTGATAGGCTGCTCTAGCAGAAACGTGCAGTTAACGTCTACCTGTATGAACTCTGCGGCAGAACAGGTTCTGGGGAGCTGGGTTTTTTTCACCGCGCAAGTGGCTGCTCATGCGCGACACATGCAGACTTCTGCGGCCATTTGAGGAGATCACCAAACTGGTCAGTGGCAGCCATGGCTCCATCAGTTTCATGGTACCTTATGCCTTCTTTATGGAGCGTGCATTGCGTTGTGTCATTGATCAAGCTGTGGAGGAGCAGGAGCGGGAAGATGAGGAAGTCGCAATGCTGGATGAATTCCCAGGGGGGGCTACTCTATCTGAGACAAGTCAACAACAGGAGTCTGAAGAGGAGTCAGAGGAGGATGGTGCTGGGCGGATGAGGAGGAGCAAGAAGAGCATGCTTTAAACCTTTCTGGGATCCCTGTTGTGCGTGGATGGGAAGAGGAGAATGAAGAGGACGACATTATCCTGGATGATGAGCAGGAGCCAGGCCACTACACTGCTTCCAGTTTTGTGCAAATGGGGGCCTTCATGCTCCAGTGTTTTAACAGGGACCCCTGTATAAAAAGCATAAGGGTCAAGGACCAGTACGGGGTGGCAACGTACTTAGACCCCCGGCACAAACACAAAATGGCGGAAATGTTAACGCCGTCACAGAGGGCTGTCAGAATGGAGCACTTCCAGGCCTTGCTTCGAGAAATGCTGCATTCTGCTTTTGCGTGCGCTGGCAGAGGAGCAATTCCCACTCCCAGAGAAGGAGTTGCGGGTACCAATCCAACAGCGCCTGCAAGAAGAGGCCAGTTTGAAGATGTGTTGGTGACTTCGGATATGAGGTCATTCTTTCAGCCGACCCATCGACAGGTGTCATCCGGATCCAGCATCAGGGAACGCCTAGACCGTCAGGTGTCTGACTACATCAGGTTAACGGCCGATGTGGATGCTCTGAGGAGTGATGAACCCCTGTACTACTGGGTGGGCAGGCTTGACCTCTGGCCAGAGCTTGCCCAATTTGCAATCAAACTGTTTGCTTGCCCCTCGTCCAGTGTCCTGTCGTCGGTCCTGAGTTGCGGGTACCAATCCAACAGCGCCTGCAAGAAGAGGCCGTTTTTTTTTCTTTTTCCTTTCCTTCCTTCAGCCTACTAATTAAGGGGAGGGTTTAATTGGACACAGGTGCTTGAGGTCTATATAAGTTTGGGTAGAACTCATGTGAAATTGCCAAACTGCTGGTTGCAAGCTGAACAGTGGAGCCTTGAGTGTGAATAAGTATTGCTTTTTGACTGCTGGTGACTGCTGGGGTGCATTTTTAGGTTCTTTTGGGGCTTTCTCTTGTAGCTTTTTAATACCCTTTTCTGACACTTTTTAAATATTTTTTTTTTCCTTTCCTTCCTTCAGCCTACTAATTAAGGGGAGGGTTTAATTGGGCACAGGTGCTTGAGGTCTATATAAATTTGGGTAGAACTCATTGGAGCCTGCTCATCTTGAGTCTGTGAGAACTCTGTCTAAGTGGAACTGGTCCAAGTGGTGAGTTAAAAACCAGAGTAAGTGGAACTGGTCCAAGTGGTGAGTTAAAAACCAGAGTAAGTGGAACTGGTCCAAGTGGTGAGTTAAAAACCAGAGTTTAAAACAAGAGGTTATAACAGGGGTCATAGTACCTGTGTAGTGTGAGTACCTGTGTGTGTGTGTTTGTGTGTGTGTGTGTGTGTGTGTGTGTGTATCGTTAGTACTTGTGCATTTTGGGTGCACGTTGGTCTGTGAGTACCTGTGTCTTGTTCTTTATTAGTGTCAGGAAGCTAGTTGTTAGGTAATTTGGACTGGGTATAATCTCTAATCCTCAATGTTTGTTCACCAATGCCAGAAGTCTGCCAAGCAAAATCGGCGAGTTGGAAGCTCTGGTGCATCAGGAGAGCTATGATGTAATCGGTATTGCTGAAACTTGGCTTCATTCCTCACATGACTGGGCTATTAATATTCCTGGCTATGCACTCTTTTGGAAAGACAGAGTAAAAAGGAAAGGTGGAGGGGTCTGTCTGTATGTGAGAAGTGATCTCAAAGTGAGTGAGAAAGAGGACCTGGTGGACGGAGAGTGTGATGAGTCTGAGGCATTATGGGTGGAACTGCATACAGAAGTGCGTAGTTCAAAGTTATTCATTGGAGTTTGTTATAGACCACCCAATGTTAATGAGGAGGTGGACACTCAGCTCCTTGCACAGATAGAAAGGGCTGCAAGGGCTGGGACAGTGATAATAATGAGGGATTTTAACTACCCAGAAATTGACTGGGGTAATGGCACTGCTGGGACAGTTAAAGGGCAAAAATTTGTAAACCTGTTACAGGACAATTTTATGGTCCAGTTTATTGAGGCCCCAACTGGGAATGATGCTCTGTTGGACCTGGTAATCTCAAACCATGCAGAACGTATTACTAATATTCAGATAAAGGAACAACTGGGTAGCAGTGACCATAACATGATTTCATTTGATGTTAGCTGTAAGCAAAAATCACATACGGGAAAGATAAAAACACTTAATTTCAAGAGAGAAAATTTTCCAAGGATGAGGGCTGCTCTACAGGACTTAGACTGGGAGAGAATATTGGCACCAATGGGCACAGAACAGAAATGGGAATTATTCAAAAATACTTTTTGTGATCTCACGGCAAAGTATATTCCCATGGGCAATACGTTTAAAAGGTTAAAAATAAAACCGACGTGACTCACGGCCAAAGTTAAAAAAGCTATAAACTATAAAAAAAGCTTTTAAAAAATATAAAAATGAAGGAACGCTAGTGTCATTTAAATGTTACAAGGAATATAACAGAATATGTAAAAAGGAAATTAAGGATGCAAAAATTCAAAATGAAAGACAGATTGCAAAAGATAGTAGGACAAACCCCAAGAAATTCTTCAAATATATTAATAGTAAAAAGGTTAAGTCTGAGCATGTAGGCCCTTTGTAAAATAATCTGGAGTGGGTGACTGGGGACAAAGAGAAGGCTAACTTATTAACCACTTCCCACCCGGCCAATGCACATATACGGCCGGGTGGGAGCCGTCTACTCCTGATAGGACGTTCAGGAACGTCCATCAGGAGGAGCGGGATCGCGCGCGCGCGTGCCCGCGCAGCGGCGTGATCCCGATGCGCCCGTGTCACCGGGACACGGCGCATCTCAGATCGGCAGGAGGGCTCTGTGATTGGCCCTCCTGATCACATGACGGCCGTGTCCAATCACGGCCGTCATGTGATGTAAACAAACAGCCGGTTGCTAGGCAATCGGCTCCTCCTCTCCTCACACAGAAGTCATCCCTGAGGAGAGGAGAGCAGATTGCTGCAGCCGGCTGATGATCAGTGAGTATGAGCTGTTTTTTACAGCTTTTTACTCACTGATCTTCAGTCTAGTGTAAACACACAACACACCACACAGTGTAAACACAGTCCCCACATATGTCCCCATAACACACATGTCCCCAAAACATACATGTCCCCAAAAAATTAAAACACATGTCCCTAATAATAAAAACATGTCCCCCACATATGTCCCACTAAAATCACTTGTCCCAATGATTATGTGCACACATATGTACGTGATCACCTGCACACATATGTACATGATCATTTGCATACATATGTCCGTGATCACACAAACCAATTATTATACACTTAATGTAATTTTTTTTACCAAAAACATGTAGCAGAATAAATTTTGGCTTAAATTTATGACAAAATTTGATTTTATTGGATTTCTTTTAAAATAGAAAAAAGAAAATATTGTTTTTTTTCCAAATTTCCGCTTTTTTGCGCTTATATCGCAAAAAATAAAAAACGGAGTCGTGAATAAATACCACCAAAATAAATCTCTATTTGTGCGAACAAAATGAGAAAAATTTCATTTGGGTACAGTGTAGCATGACCGCGCAATTGTCACTGAAAGCGCTAGAGCGATGAAAGCTGAAAATTGGGCTGGGAAGGAAGGGGGCGAAAGTGCCCTGTATTGTAGTGGTTAAATACTTTCTTCAGCTCTGTGTACACAAAAGAGCATGGGGGAGCTCATATCCATAATGGGGGTGGTACTGACGCAGCTCCAAATCCACAATGGCTCAAAAGTGATATGGTCCAGAAATATTTGGACAGAATAAAGGTGGATAAAGCATCTGGACCTGATGGCATCCACCCACGGATCCTAAAAGAATTGAGCTCTGTAATTTCAAAGCCATTGTATCTAATTTTTAGGGACTCATTAATGACAGGAATAGTACCACTGGATTTGCGCAGGGCCAATGTGGTGCCTATATTTAAAAAGGGAACAAAGTCTTTACCAAGTAATTATAGACCCGTTAGTTTAACTTCTATAGTTGGGAAGATACTGGAGGGATTAATAAAGGACCACATAGACGAGTTCTTTCAGGAAAAAAATATTTTGAGCCACAGACAGCATGATTCATGAAAGACAGAAGTTGTCAGACAAACCTGATTTTTTTTTATGAGGTGGTAAGTAAAACCTTGGACAGAGGGGTGGCGGTGGACGTGATATATTTGGATTTTGCAAAAGCGTTCGATACAGTTCCGCACACAAGGCTCATGTGTAAGGTAAAGTCTACAGGTTTGGAAATATCAGTTTGTAAATGGATAGAAAACTGGCTAAAAGATAGAATTCAGAGAGTCGTGGTTAATGATTCTTACTCTGAATGGTCTAAGGTTATCAGTGGTGTACCCCAAGGTTCAGTGTTGGGACCCTTACTTTTTAATATCTTTATAAATGATATTGGGTCTGGGATCAAAAGTAACATTTCCGTGTTTGCAGATGACACCAAGCTATGCAGTGGAATAACGTCCTTACACAATGTCTCCAATTTACAAGCCGACCTCAATGCTCTGTCTACTTGGGCGACTATGTGGCAGATGAGGTTTAATGTTGAGAAATGTAAAGTTATGCACTTGGGGGCTAAGAATATGCATGCATCATACATGCTAGGGGGAGTACAACTGGGAGAATCCATAGTGGAGAAGGATCTGGTGGTTTTGGTAGATCATAAGTTCAATAATAGCATGCAATGCCAAGCTGCGGTTTCCAAAGCGAGCAAAGTCCTTTCCTGTATTAAGAGAGGTATGTACTCCAGAGAGAGAGATATCATTTTGCCCCTGTTCAAATCATTAGTAAGACCTCATCTGGAATATGCAGTTTAGTTTTGGGCACCAGTTCTCAAAAAGGATATCGGTGAACTGGAGAAAGTGCAGAGAAGGGCAACCAAACTGATAAGAGGAATGGAGGAACTCAGCTATGTGGAAAGTGTAGAGGAATTTAATTTATTCACTCTTGATAAGAGGAGATTAAGGGGGGATATGATCAACATGTACAAATATATAAGGGGTCCATATAGGGAACTCGGTGTTGAGTTATTCACTTTACAGTCAACAAAGAGGACAAGGGGGCACTCTTTACGTCTAGAGGAAAAGAGATTTCATCTCCAAATACGGAAAGGTTTCTTCACAGTAAGAGCTGTGAAAATGTGGAATAGACTCCCTGCAGAGGTGGTTCTGGCCAGGTCAGTGGATTGCTTTAAGAAAGGCCTGGATTATTTCCTAAGTGTACATAATATAACTGGGTACTAACATTTATAGGTAAAGTTGATCCGGGGAAAATCCGATTGCCTCTCGGGGGATCAGGAAGGAATTTTTTTCCCTGCTTTAGCAAATTGTATCGTGCTCTGCTGGGGTTTTTTGCCTTCCTCTGGATCAACTGTGGGTATATGGGCTGGTATGATATTTATTATATATATATATTTTTTTTGTGGTTGAACTGGATGGACTTGTGTCTTTTTTCAACCTGACTAACTATGTAACTATGTAACTATGTTTGAAGATGTGTTGGTGATTTCTGATATGAGGTCATTCTTTCAGCCGACCCATCGACAGGTGTCATCCGGATTCCAGCATCAGGGAACGCCTAGAAGGCAGAAGTTGTACTTTATGCAAAATGAAGGAGCCAGGGGCGGGTCATGGGCAGGGCCTGACAGAGGGCCCTTGCTTAATTTGGTCCGGGGGCCCTGGATGTTGTCAGTCCGCCCCTGCCGACAGGTGTCCGACTACATCGGGTTAACGGCCGATGTGGACGCTCTGAGGAGTGATGAACCCCTGGACTACTGGGTGGGCAGGCTTGACCTCTGGCCAGAGCTTGCCCAATTTGCAATCGAACTGTTGGCTTGCCCCTCGTCCAGTGTCCTGTCCGAAAGGACGTTCAGCGCAGCAGGGGGGATCATGACCGATAAGCGCACTCGCCTAGCTCACGACAGTGTTAACTACCTCACATTTCTAAAAATGAATGAGGCATGGATCTCGGAGGAATTCAACACATGTGACCAGTAGACCATGTATATGTCTAGAAACGATTTTGTAAATCGAGCACACAGACCTTCTTTCTTCATTTGGCTCACTTCCTTGTACAAAAAAAGCACATCGTACTATATGCCCGTACCCTCCTGTTTGAAGAGGTTGAGCGGTGTCATATTTCTCCTGGGGCTGCTTATTATGAGGGGCTCCCACCATCCCTGTGATGTGCTGACTTCCTCCTGGGGCTGTACCTCTGTTGTGCATATTATGAGGGGCTCCCACCATCCCTGTGCTATGCTCATTATGAGGGGCTCCCACCATCCCTGTGCTATGCTGACTTCCTCCTGGGGCTGCTTATTATGAGGGGCTCCCACCATCCCTGTGCTATGCTGACTTCCTCCTGGGGCTGCTTATTATGAGGGGCTCTCACCATCCCTGTGCTATGCTGACTTACTCCTGGGGCTGTACCTCTGCTGTGCATATTATGAGGGGCTCCCACCATCCCTGTGCTATGCTGACTTCCTCCTGGGGCTGCTTACGGTGCAGGTGTCAGTGCTGTATATCACGGTGCTGGTGTCAGTCCTGTATATCACAGTGCTGGTGTCAGTGCTTTATGTCACGCTGCTGATGTCAGTGCTCTCTATAGCAGTGCTGGTGTCAGATCACTCTATCATGGTGCAGGTGTCATTGCTTTATGTCACGTTGCTGATGTCAGTGCTCTCTATCACGGTGCTGGTGTCAGATCACTCTATCACGGTGCAGGTGTCAGTGCTCTATATCACGGTGCTGGTGATCATCTCCTGCACCCTCTTCTTTGCCTACCCTGACCTTCCCTCTCCTCCATTGCCTTCATGCGCTCCACAGTCCCGAATTGTCACAATTTCACATATAAAAAAAGAATGCTTGTAGTTGTTGATCCCAGATTCACCTCATACATGTGTTATGTCATTGGCCATGTGGTGGGACTATGTGTGCACAGCTAGTAATTATTTTGTGGCTGCAAATATGACCTGTAGGTTTGTAAAGTTCACCTCCTATTGAAGTCAATGGGGCCCGCCACGAACGTTACGGTTCGCGAACTATCGGCCGCGCTCACGGTTCGCGAAACATCTCGTCGGAAGTTCGTCCATCACTATTTAAGAGAGCACCGCCAGGTGTCTTCTTCTGCGGTGGATGGACTACAACTAGTTCACCAACTAGAAACCCTCACGTGGCGTTTTCACCCCCCAAGTTAGCACACAAATCTCATTGCTCACCTTTCAGAAGACCAAGCTCCTCCCACCAACTTCCTGTTGCATGCCCAGCTCTTCAAACTTAACACACACCGTTAAAAGTAGAAAAAAATTCATAGTTAATGCTAGTTTCACTATCCACTGAAACCCAGTGCCAAGTATAGATTTCACTCAAAACCAAAATTCAATACAGAA
This sequence comes from Lithobates pipiens, assembly GCF_037356315.1. Classification (NCBI taxonomy): domain Eukaryota; kingdom Metazoa; phylum Chordata; class Amphibia; order Anura; family Ranidae; genus Lithobates; species Lithobates pipiens. The sequence goes on from NW_027507785.1 coordinate 156,927,324, forward strand.
AACGCAATAGCTTTACTGAAAAATATGTAAAAAGTACAAAAATAGAATTCACTTAAAGGGAGATAGAGAGAAGGTGGCGGCCCAAAGCGCATGGCTACACACACAAAGGAATTGGAGCAGTTTCCACTCTGAGTGGACTTTCACACACAAGGGAATTTACAAGCTGAAAAACACAAAATCCCTAAAACTGCACTTCTTAAAATGGGTGCCGCTCATGGCGTCATGGTGACTACAACAAAAGCCAGGCCACAAAAATGGCGTATTTTAACACCAAAAACAAAATCCTATACAAACATTGCCACTCTTATACTGAAAAGTTGATAAAAAGTACAAACACAGCTAACCTACAATAGCTTACATTCACTTAAAGGAAAACAGAAATGATGCTTATAAACAAGGTGGTGGGTTATGTCACGTGGTTTCACACACAAGGGAATGGTGTCTACACCTTCCCCTATAGGAAGACTCACAGGTCCTCAAAATGTCCACCGACCCTGGTCAGATTACAAAAGCCAGGCCATGACAAAGGGGCGCATTTTCCCACCAAAACCAAGTTTCTTCGCTAGCTACACAAACTTCTCCCCACGAAATTACACATTTGAGATACCAAATGAACACTTATGCCGCGTACACACGTAGCAGACTTTCCGGTGGACTTAGTCTGGTCGGACTTTCCGCCGGACTGTCCGCCGGACTTTCCAAACGAGCTACCTGCCCACACACGGTACTTTTGCGGCGGACTAAGTACGGCATACTAAGTCCGCCGTACTTTTGAAATGAACGGACTCGCCCACACACACGGAGGAAAGTCCACTCATTTTGAGCACGTCTCCAGGTATGGAATTAAAGGGGAATCCTTACGCCAAAAAATCGGTGTGGGGGTCCCCCCCAGGTCCATATCAGTCCCTTATCTGAGTACGCTACCCGGCCAGCCAGGAAAGTGGGTGGGGACGAGCAAGCGCCCCCCCTCCTGAGCTGTACCAGGCCGCGTGCCCTCAACATGGGGGCGACAAGGGCCTCTTCCCGACAACCCTGGCCGTTGGTTGTCGGGGTCTTATCGGAATCCGTGAGCCCCCTTTAATAAGGGGGCCCCCCGGATCCCGGCCCCCCCACCCTATGTGAATGAGTATGGGGTACAATGTACCCCTACCCATTCACCTGTGAAAAGAAGTAAAAAAAAAACACAACACACGAGGGTTAAAATTGTTTATTGCACAGCTCCGGGGGTCTTCTTCCGTCTTCGGGGGTCTTCTCACCGGACTCCTCCGCCATCTTCTGCTGTTTTGCTAGCTCTTTCACTAGCCCGGCTTTCTTCTTCGTCACCACCCTTTTCTTCCGACTTCGGGGGTCTTGTCCCGCTCTTCGGTTCTTCTTGCCGGGCCACTGCGCCTTCTTCTAGCTCTTTTGCAAGCGGTGGCCCGGTCTTCCCCTCAATGAGCGGGGACATCATCCGGTGATGACCCTATATAAGTCGCCGCACGCCGCGTCCCTGTCATTGTGACCGGAGACAGCGACAAGGCAACATCTCCAGAAGAGAAGAAGAGAAGAACAGAAGATGGCGACAGCGGGAGCGGCGACAGAAGACCGGGCCACTGCTTGCAAAAGATCTAGAAGAAGGCACGGTGGCCCGGAAAGAAGAGCTAGCAAAAGAGCAGAAGATAGCGGAGGAGTCCGGCGAGAAGACCCCCGAAGACGAAGCTGTGCAATAAACTATTTTAACCCTTGTGTGTTGTGTTTTTTTTTTTACATTTTTTCACAGGTGAATGGGTAGGGGTGGGGAGCCAGGATCCGGGGGCCCCCTTATTAAAGGGGGCTCACGGATTCCGATAAGCCCCCCGCCCACAGACCTCAACAACCAACGGCCAGGGTTGTCGGGAAGAGACCCATGTCCTCATCAACATGGGGACAAGGTGCTTTGAGGTGGGGGGGGGGCTGCACGGCCTGGTACGGCTCAGGAGGGGGGGCGCTCGCTCGTCCCCACCCCCTTTCCTGGTCGGCCGGGTAGCGTGCTCAGATAAGGGTCTGATATGGACCTAGGGGGGACCCCCACGCAGATTTTTCGGCTTAGGGATTCCCCTTTAAGTCCATACCAGGTGACAGGGCCAGCGACGACTCCTTCGCTGGCCCCGGCTACCTGGAGCCGCGCTCAAAATGAGCGGACTTTTCTCCGGGCGGGAAAAGTCCATTCATTTCAAAAGTACGGCGGACTGGCACACACACGGCCGTGCTGTCCGCCGAAATGCGAGTCCGCCAGACAGATTGGAGTGCAAAACTACTTTCTTAGTCCGCTGGACTTTTAGGTAAAAAAAGCCGGAGCCGGAGCCTACACACAGGCAGATTGTCCAGCGGACTTGAATCAGCCGGACTTTTCCACCGGATTGTTTGATCGTGTGTATGAGGCATTACAAGCATTTCCCTCTACATACCACTAGGGACCTTGGGAGGCCTCAAACATAGGTTCTCCATCTCCACAAAGCCACACACCTGAGACACCACATGAACACTTAAACCATAGACAGAACTTTAGGAACAGTTCCACTGAAAAGTATGTAATCTCACTGCACAATTGAGAATGTACACTTAGGAACACATGCTATCCAATGAAACAACAACACCACATAAACCACAATATAACACAGCTCAAACATAAGTTCACATTCTCACCCTGAAAGATCACCAGATACACAGGACAAATGTTACTTGCATGCTTGCTCAGAACATTAGAGTTGCCTTCCCACAGGGTGTAGCCCTTTCAACACAAAAACAGTCCCTAACCTATTGTAACAACCATTTTTTATTGTAAGCAATGGAGCAGCCACCCTGGCTGCCCTTCCCCCAAGCCACATGGCACACAATCATCAGTTAAACGCTCTACAAGACTCATGCAATCTACTTGTCCCATACATAGGTAAAAATCAAAATCATACATTTCTCATATGGATTACAAACTTGTTACACAGCATACAGTTTCCATACACAAACATTCAAGCTTGTAAATAAATCACACACTCACTCTCACCCACCCACCCACCCACACACAGACACACTCTCACACACTCTCTCACACATACAGGCACATGATCAAAATTCCATTATTTTTTCAAAAAGGCAAAAAATCTGTTCTTTCGCAAAGCAGGGCCTCCCCAGCATTCTCTCCCCCTGCTGATCCTATGTTTAAAGAGGCTCTGTTCACTCCTTCCATTGGCTTTCCGCTTTGTTATGGAAATTTGGATGTATGCTATGCACTCAGCCAAATCTCCTGTTTCTAATAATAATAATTTTTCATCTAAATTATATAATACCTTACCTATCAACCCACTCATCCAAATAAACAGACATGACCATCCTTCTTACGTTCTCAGCTTCATCGGTATCACCCCCCCCCCCCCCCCCCCCATGGGTAGTGAGGCTGGCTCTTTTATTTACACATAAACAGGAAGCCACACCCTAGAGGGTTTGCCTCCAACAGCTAAACCCGTCCTACACAGTTTGTGACCTTACAGGAAAATGAACACAGGATGTGAATGACCATGTAAGGACATGACCAAATAAAGACATGAATTTATACAATAACCAATGAATGATGACTACAATTCCATTGATAGGAATCCTTAATATACATTGTTCCAGAGAACAAGGCATACCTGGATTATGCTACCCTTCCTTGTGGATGGGAGTCTATATGCAGGTGCACGCTGCGAATCTCGACATGTGCTGATCAGACACAGCAGAGGCAATGAGCGTACATCGACCCATAATCGATCCTTGCAGAGCAAACATATCCCCTCAGACGATTGTCTGTGCAATGCACAGGGGCCCTTTCGCTGGCGGACATACCCCCACTCTGCAATCCCCTCTCCAAACAATAGGAAGTTTACCACTACCTAACAAATCTTAAACAGTGTCAGTCTGCTCCAGTCAGCTCTTTAGAGCAGGCTGGGGGAGAACGAAAACTGGGGGGACTCTTATGACAATACATTAAAATACATCCTAAACACCTTTGACATGTTTGACCACCCCCTCCTCCTCAAAAAACTTTACTCCCTTGGTCTCCGTGACTGTGCTCTTCAGTGGCTCTCATCCTACCTATCCCAACACACCTTCAGTCTCACTTACAGTTCTACTTCCTCTACTCCTCTTCCCTTCTCTGTCCAGGTTCCTCAAGGTTCTGTTCTTGAACCTCTTTAATTTTCAATCTACACCTCTTCCCTGCGTCAGCTGATAGCCTCTCATGGCTTTCAATATCATTTCTACACTGACGAAACACAAATCTATTTCTCCACCCCTCAACTCACTCCATCAGTCTCTTCATGCATCACTAGCTTACTAACAGACATATCTGAATGGATGTCACAACACTTCCTCAAACTCAACTTGTCCAAAACCGAGCTTATAATATTTCCTCCCCCATGTGCCTCTTCCCCTAACTTCTCTGTCAAGAGCAATGGCACAACCATCCACCCATCCCCACATGTCAGTGTGCTAGGTGTTATCCTGGACTCTGAACTCTCCTTTCGGTTCACATCCAATCACTTTCCAAAGCTTGCCGCCTCAACCTCCGCAACATCTCCAAACTACGTCCCTTTCTAACCAAGGAAACCACAAAGCTCCTGATTTACTCCCTGGTTATCTCTCGCCTTGACTACTGCAACTCCCTCCTCATTGGCTTACCTTTTAATAGACTATCCCCCCTTCAGTCCATCATGAATGCTGCTGCCAGACTCATCCACCTTACAAACTGCACATTGTCTGCTACCCCTCTCTGCCAATACCTCCACTGGCTGTCACTTGCACAACGGATTAAATTCAAAATACTAACATTAACCACTTTCAGACCGGACCATTTTGCTGGTAAATGACCAGAGGTCTTTTTACACTTTGGCACTGCGCTGCTTTAACTGGTAATTGCGCGGTCATGCAATGTTGTACCCAAACAAAATTTGCGTCCTTTTCTTCCCACAAATAGAGCTTTCTTTTGATGGTATTTGATTGCCTCTGCGATTTTTATTTTTTGCGATATAAACGTAAAAAGACCGCAAATTTTGAAAAAAAATGATATTTTCTACTTTTTGTTATTAGAAAAATCCAATAAACTAAATTTTAGTCATACATTTAGGCCAAAATGTATTCAGCCACATGTCTTTGGTAAAAAAAAAGTCAATAATTGTATATTTATTGGTTTGCGCAAAAGTTGTCACATCTACAAACTAAGGTACGTTTTCTGGAATTTACGCAGCTTTTAGTTTACGACTGCCTATCTCATTTCTTGAGGTGCTAAAATGGCAGGGCAGTACAAAACCCCCCCAAATGACCCCATTTTGGAAAGTAGACCCCCTAAGGAAATTGATAAGAGGCATGTTGAGCCCATTGAATATTTTATTTTTTTGCCTCAAGCGATTGAATAATGACAAAAAAAAAAATTTTTTTTTTTTTTACACAAAGTTGTCACTAAATGATATATTGCTCACACATGCTATGGGCATATGTGAAATGAAACCCCAAAATAAATTCTGCTGCTTCTCCTGAGTACGGGGATACCACATATGTGGGACTTTTTGGGAGCCTAGCCGCGTACGGGGCCCCGAAAACCAAGCACCGCCTTCAGGCTTTCTAAGGGCGTAATTTTTGAGTTCACTTCTCACTACCTATTACAGTTTTGAAGGCCATAAAATGCCAAGATGGCACAAAACCCCCACAAATGACCCCATTTTAGAAAGTAGACACCCCAAGCTATTTGCTGAGAGGCTTGTTGAGTTCATGGAATATTTTATATTTTGCCACAAGTTGCGGGAAAATTACAAACTTTTTTTTTTTTTTTTTTTTTTCACAAAGTTGTCACTAAATGATATATTCCTCATGCATGCCATGGGCATATGTGAAATGACACCCCAAAATAAATTCTGCTGCTTCTCCTGAGTACGGGGATACCACATATGTGGGACTTTTTGGGAGCCTAGCCGCGTACGGGGCCCCGAAAACCAAGCACCGCCTTCAGGCTTTCTAAGGGCGTTACAGTTTTGAAGGCCATAAAATGCCAAGATGGCACAAACCCCCCCCAAATGACCCCATTTTGGAAAGTAGACACCCCTAAATTTAGGGGTACACTAGTGAGACTAGGTAATAAATGGCGGGTGCCCTGAAACTATAAAAAAATAACTAACCAACCAGCGTCACCTGTAACAGTTATATGGTGATCACTAGTGAAAGGGTTAACTAGGGGCAATCAGGGGGCTTTATGCGGTAGTATATGGGGGTCCCTGGCGCTATAAAAAGCTGCGGCGAACCTAAATACCTACCTGCCTAACTAGCGTCACCTGTGACACTAATACAGCGATCAGAAAAACGATCGCTTATTAGGCTGGGTTCACACTGGAGCGATGCGGGAACGCCACGAATGCGCGGCGGGTTCCCGCATCGCATGCCTCCCGGCGGCAGTTCACACTGCCCTATGCGAACTGCTGGGAGTGTCAGTGAAATGTTAATGACACCCCCAGATCAGTTCGCATATCGCAGTGCGATCTGCAAACTTGGATCGCATGGTGTGAACACCCATGCGATCCGATTCTGCTGCGGACCAAAAAAAGGGTCCCGTGCGAGTTTGCGGCGGGTGCGGCGGGTGCGACACGAATTCAGCCATACTATCTGTATAGCTGAACTCGAATCGCACAGAGATCGGATGTGATTTGCACTGCAGTGCGGTTCTCATAAACCGCTGAAATGTGAACCCAGCCTTAGTGACACTGGCGACGGGGGGTGATCACGGGGTTAAACCTTTATTGGGGGGGTTAGGGGGGTACCTTAGAACTAAAGGGGGCTAACCCTAACTGCCCTAACAGTTATTAGTCACAAATGACACCCGCCGGGTGATCAGGGGGTTAAACCTTTATTAGGTAATAAATGGCGGGTGCCCTGAAACTATAAAAAAATAACTAACCAACCAGCGTCACCTGTAACAGTTATATGGTGATCACTGGTGAAAGGGTTAACTAGGGGGCAATCAGGGGGCTTTATGCGGTAGTATATGGGGGTCCCTGGCGCTATAAAAAGCTGCGGCGAACCTAAATACCTACCTGCCTAACTAGCGTCACCTGTGACACTAATACGGCGATCAGAAAAATGATCGCTTATTAGGCTGGGTTCACACTGGAGCGATGCGGAAACGCCGCAAATCCGCGGCGGGTTCCCGCATCGCATGCCTCCCGGCGGCAGTTCACACTGCCCTATGCGAACTGCTGGGAGTGTCAGTGAAATGTTACTGACACCCCCAGATCAGTTCGCATATCGCAGTGCGATCTGCAAACTCGGATCGCATGGTGTGAACACCCATGCGATCCGATTCTGCTGCGGGCCAAAAAAAGGGTCCCGTGCGAATTTGCGGCGGGTGCGGCGGGTGTGGCGGGTGCGGCGGGTGCGGCGAATGGCTGAACTCGAATCGCACAGAGATCGGATGTGATTTGCACTGCAGTGCGGTGCGAATCACATTCGTTCTCATAAACCGCTGCAATGTGAACCCAGCCTTAGTGACACTGGCGACGGGGGGTGATCACGGGGTTAAACCTTTATTGGGGGGGTTAGGGGGGTACATTAGAACTAAAGGGGGCTAACCCTAACTGCCCTAACATTTATTACAGTCACAAATGACACCAATGCAAAAAAAAAAAAATGACATTGGTGTCACTGTGACTGGGGGGCAGGGGTAATTGGGGGGTGATCGGGGGGTAAAGGGGGGGTGTGAGTGTGCCTGGCATGTTCTACTGTGTGTGTAGAGTGTTGGTGCAACTCACCGATCCGCTCTCCTCCGTGTCAGAACGAAAAATACCGACACGGAGGAGAGAATACATCACTTCCTCTCCTGTGTTTACATTACAGGAGAGGAAGTGATGTCACGGGGGATTTCTATTCGTCGGGAGCGATCGCGAGGGGGTGGCCATGAATGAATGGCCGTCCCCTCGTCCGGGATCGCTCCCGAACGAATACCGACCGCCGCAGGCACCGGGCGCGGGAGGCAAGGGACGTACATGTAAGCCCTTATGCCTGCCAGTGCCATTCTGCCGACGTACATCGGCGTGCGGCGGTCGGCAACTGGTTAAGTTACAAAGCCATCCACAATTCTGCCCCCAGCTACATCACCTAGTCTCAAAATGCCGACCTAATATTCTTCGTTCCTCCCAAGACCTCCTGCTCTCTAGCTCCCTCATCACCTCCTCCCATATCTGCCTTCAGGACTTCTCCTGAGCCTCTCCCATCCTCTGGAATTCGATACCCCAATCTGTCAGATTGGCTCCAAATTTATCCACTTTTAGGCGATCCCTGAAAACTTTCCTCTTCAGAGAAGCCTATCCTGCCTCCATCTAACAACTGCACTATTTTCTCCATTAGCACATCCCCCACAGCTATTACCCTTTTGTATAACTTGACCCTCCCTCCTAGATTGTAAGCTCTAACGAGCAGAGCCCTCTGATTCCCCCATGTATTTAACTGTATTGTAATTGTACTGTCTGCCCTAATGTTGCAAAGCGATGCGTAAACTGTCGGCGCTATATAAATCCTGTATTTTAATAATAATAAAAACATGCAAGTGAGTACTTACAAACACATGTAGAGATACAGACAAGACTACCTCCAATGCACCTTACTCAACTGATGGCATAGGAAAACCTCTAAATGTCCATGAATGGCTATTGCATTTCGAGGGCCAGACCTTCTTCAGTTCTGCCTCACTTACTACTGACCCCTGAACTTTGCCTCACCCTCACTTATCACCAACCCTTGAATTCTGCCTTACCTACTACTGACCTCTGAATTCTGCATCACTTACTACTGACCCCTGAACTTTGACTCAGCTACTACTGGCCTCTGCCTCACTTAATACTGACCTCTGAACTCTGTATCACTTAATACTAGCCTCTGGACTCTGCCTCACTTACTACTGACCTCTGAAATCTGCCTCACTTACTATTGGCCCCTGAACTCTGCCCTGCGGACCCCTGATGTCCTTCTTGCTGAGCCCTGCACAATACCCTTCTAACTAATGGCCTCTGTATACTGACCAACAAACTGCTGACCCTATCCTCTACCCTGCTGACCCCCTGTACACTGTCCTGTTGACCTCATATCCTCTGCCCCCTGACATTTTTTACTGCACCCCCACATCAGACAGGCTAGACTTGGCTCTGAGTGTGGTCAGTTCTCTAGCTCTGCTGGGAACTGATAATAGTTCTTAATGACATGTTTGGGGGCGTTGTCCTGCTGCAAAATAAATTTGGGGCCAATCACACATCTCCCTGATGGTATGGCATGATGTATAAGTATCTGCCTGTACTTCTCAGCATTGAGGACACCACTGATTCCGACCAAATCTCCAGCTACATTTACTGAACTACAGTCCCAAACTTGCAAGTAGACATGTACGATTCGTACGAATCTAAAATTCGTACGAATTTCCAGAATTGGAATTTTTATGCAAGCGAATTCCAATACGAAATACTACATTTTGTTTACAAATTTCGGATTCAAATTCATAATGAAAATTCATAATTGTTTTGAAAAGGTAACGAACCTAAAAGTTAAAAACCCAGGAAGTCAGCACAGCACAGGGATGGTGGGGACACCTTATAATGATAAATTCATCTTAACGAAAAGTCGTAATTGTTATGAAAAGTTAAAGAACCTAAAAGTTAAAACCCCAGAAAGTCAGCACAGGGATGGTGGGAACCCTATGGGAATTTCTATGCTTACGAATTTCATACGAAATATGAAATTTCGGATCCAAATGAACAGAAACATGACTGGTGTTTTGTTCACCAATCAGAGGAAGTCAGCACAGCACAGGGATGGTGGGATCCCCTCATAATGGGAACAGCGGGTGTACACTCAGACCCAGGAACTCAGCACAGGGATGGTGGCAGTCTTGCGGGAACACGTGGGAATGGTGTCCCTGCACTATTTTCACAGCAGGAACGCGATTCCCTTTGCAGGACTAGAGCCACCCGAATGAGATGTATGCAGAGTAGCGCAGGAAGCGTTTGGCTGTAGTAAGTTCTCCCTCACTTCACGCAGTCCTGTTCACCCCTCAGTGGCCCCTCCTCTCTTCTTGTCTATCCCAGATGATGTCACAAGCCAATGGGGATAAACGAGAAGAGAGGAGGGGCCACTGGGGAGCGAACAGCACTGCGTGAAGTGAGGGAGAACTTTCTACAGCCAAACGCTTCCTGTGCTACTCTGCATACTGGCTAGTAAGATGTACCCTATAATGTGCCCCATGCCCTGATGTCCTATGTGCCCCACTGTGCCCCATAATGTGCCCTGATGTGCCCCATGCCCTGATGTGCCATGTGACCTGATGTGCTATGTGCCCTGTGCCCTGATGTGCCATGTGCCCTGATGTGCTATGTGCCCTTATATGCTATGTGCCTTGATGTGCTATGTGCCCCATAATGTGCCCTGATGTGCTATGTGCCCCATAATGTGCCATAATGTGCTCTGATGTGCCCCGAGCCCTGATGTACCCCATGCCCTGATGTGCCATAATGTGCCCTGATGTGCTATGTGACCCATAATGTGCCCTGATGTGCCATAATGTGCCCCCATGTGCCAACGTTTCCCCATGCCCTGATGTGCCATGTGGCCTGATGTGCCCCATGCCCGGATGTGCCCTGTGCCCTTATGTGCTATGTGCCCCATAATGTGCCCTGATGTGCTATGTACCCCATAATGTGCCATAATGTGCCCTGATGTGCCCTGAGCCCTGATGTGCCCCATGCCCTGATGTGCCATGTGCCCTGATGTGCTATGTGCCCTGTGCCCTGATGTACCCCACACCCTTATGTGCTATGTGCCCTGATGTGCTATGTGCCCTATAATGTGCCCTTATGTGCCATAATGTGCCCTGATGTGCCATAATGTGCCAACGTTTCCCCCATGCCCTGATGTGCCATGTGGCCTGATGTGCCTGTGCCCTTATGTGCTATGTGCCCTGATGTGCTATGTGCCCCAATGTGCCACATAATGTTCACTGATGTGCCATAATGTGCCCCGATGTGCCCCATGCCCTGATGTACTATGTGCCCCATGCCCTGATGTGCACTGATGTGCTATGTGCCCTGATGTGCCATGTGGCCTGATGTGCCCCATGCCCTGATGTGCCCGTGCCCTTATGTGCTATGTGCCCCATAATGTGTCCTGATGTGCTATGTGCCCCATAATGTGCCATAATGTGCCCTGATGTGCCCCATGCCCTGATGTGCCATGTGCCCTGATGTGCTATGTGCTCTGTGCCCTAATGTGCCATGTGGCCTGATGTGCCCTGCACCATTATGTGCTATGTGCCCTGATGTGCTATGTGCCCCATAATGTGCCTCGATGTGCCATAATGTGCCCCGATGTGCCATAATGTGCCAACGTTTCTCCCATGCCCTGATGTGCCATGTGGCCTGAAGTGTCCCATGCCCTGATGTGCCCCGTGCCCTTATGTGCTATGTGCCCTGATGTGCTATGTGCCCCATAATGTGCCCTGATGTGTTATGTGCCCCATAATGTGCCCTGATGTGCCCCATAATGTGCCATAATGTGCCCCGATGTGCCCTGATGTGCCCCATGCCCTGATGTGCTATGTGCCCCATGTCCTGATGTGTCCTGATGTGCTATGTACCCTGTGCCCTGATGTGCCCTGTGCCCTGATGTGCCCCATGCCCTGATGTGCTATGTGCCCCATAATGTGCCCTGATGTGCCATAATGTTCCCCGATGTGCCATGTGCCCCGTGCCCTGATGTGCCATGTGGTGTGATGTGCCCCATGCCCTGATATGCCCCGTGCCTTGATGTGCCCCGATGTCCTATTTTTTTATTTATTTTTGGTGGGGGAGTGGATCTTGGGTGGGAGTTCCCACACTTTTTTCCCCAGGACTTGACCCCTGGATGGTGAGAATCTGCCATTCCGCTCCTTGACAGCGAGGTATGAGGTTGCTAGTTCCTTTGCTCCTGTGCTTCCAGAGACCAGGGGCTAGAGTTAATTATCTGCCCCAGGAGAGATGCTGGATCCTGGGGAGGACCCTGGCGGGGGCCCCCTGCTTAGTCCTCAACCTGTAGAAGATTCTGGGCCTGGCCCAAGGAAAGATGAATCTCTGTCTGCTTTTAGATGGAGGATTGTGGAAACGCTGAAGCAGATTGAGAAGGAAGAAGAGAAGTTGGTAGCTTTGAAAGCCGAATTTAAAAAGAAAAAGAAGATTTGTGCTAAAGTGTTTAGTAAGAAGAGACCGGCTCTGAGGCCTGAATTGAAAGATCTGGAACAAGCTCTGCGGAAGCAGAAATAATTGGTGAGTTCTCTGAAGGAGAATAGTGGAGCATTTAAAGAAAAATACAGAAATTAAGAAAGATTTAAACAAATGAGAAGAGGAGCCGCTTCCTGCATGGAGAGTGAGGCCGCGTACACACGGGCGGACTGTTCGCCCAACCTTGTCCGCTGAACAGTGTTTGGGCGGACAGTCCGCTCGTGTGTGGGCTTTCAGCGGACAGTTTCAGCGGACAGTTGGACGGACAAAGTCTTTCGGAAATTCCGAAAAACTGTCCGCTGAAACTGTGTTTGAGCGAACAGTCCGCCCGTGTGTGGGCCTGTCCGCTGTACTTTCGAAATGAGCGGACTGTTCCCGCTCGGAAAGTCCGCCCATTTCGAGCGCGTGTACAGGTAGGCGGGGCCCGCGAAGGAGACGTCGCGGGCTCCGCCGCCTGGAATGGGCTTAAAGGGGAACCCCAACGCCGAAAAAAATCGGCGTGGGGGTTCCCCCCAAGTCCACACCAGACCCTTGTCCGAGCACGCTACCCGGCCGGCCAGGAAAGGGGGGCGAGCGAGCGCGCCCCCCCTCCTGAGCCGTACCAGGCCGCGTGCCCTCAACATGGGGGGTGCCTTGGGGAAGGGGGGGCCGCGCGGCCCCCCCACCCCAAAGCACCTTGTCCCCATGTTGATGAGGACAAGGGCCTCTTCCCGACAACCCTGGCCGTTGGTTGTCGGGGTCTGCGGGCGGGGGGCTTATCGGAATCCGGGAGCCCCCTTTAAGAAGGGGGCCCCCGGATACCGGCCCCCCACCCTATGTGAATGAGTATGGGGTACAATGTACCCCTACCCATTCACCTGTGAAATAAAGTACAAATAAAAACACAACACAGGGGGAAAAAATATTTTATTGCACAGCCGGGGGTCTTCCGTCTTCGGGGGTCTTCTCGCCGGACTCCTCCGCTATGTGTGTGTAGCTCTTTTGCCAGCGGAGGAGTCCGGCTTTCTTCCTCCCCGCCGCCGGCCTCTTCTCCCGACTTCGGGGGTCTTGTCCCCCTCTTCGGTTCTTCTGCCGGGCCACCGCGCCTGGTCCGGTGGCCCGGTCTTCTGTCGCCGTCTTCCGTTCTTCTGTCGCCGCCTTCGGTTCTTCTGCCGGGCCACCGCGCCTTCTTGTAGCTCTTTTACAGGCGGTGGCCCGGTCTTCTGTCGCCGTCGCCGCCTTCCGTTCGTGTTCTTCTTCTTGTTCTTCTTGTTCTTCTCCTGGAGATGTTGACTCGACGAGCTCTCCGGCCGGAATGCCGGGGACGCGCTGTGCGGTCACTTATATAGTGACAATGGGGCGGGGGTCACATGGTATATGTCACATGGGTTGGTCACATGGGTTGATGTCACATGGGGACTATGACATCGTAAGGGGGCGGGGTCACCACGTGACATCAACCCATGTGACATATACCATGTGACCCCGCCCCATTGTCACTATATAAGTCACAGCGCAGGGCGGCTCTGGCATTCCGGCCGGAGGGAGCGACGTGTCAACATCGCCTGGAGAAGAACAAGAAGAACAAGAAGAAGAACACGAACGGAAGACGGCGACAGAAGACCGGGCCACCGCCTGTAAAAGAGCTACAAGAAGGCGCGGTGGCCCGGCAGAAGAACCGAAGGCGGCGACAGAAGAACGGAAGACGGCGACAGAAGACCGGGCCACCGGACCAGGCGCGGTGGCCCGGCAGAAGAACCGAAGAGGGGGACAAGACCCCCGAAGTCGGGAGAAGAGGCCGGCGGCGGGGAGGAAGAAAGCCGGACTCCTCCGCTGGCAAAAGAGCTACACACACATAGCGGAGGAGTCCGGCGAGAAGACCCCCGAAGACGGAAGACCCCCGGCTGTGCAATAAAATATTTTTTCCCCCTGTGTTGTGTTTTTATTTGTACTTTATTTCACAGGTGAATGGGTAGGGGTACATTGTACCCCATACTCATTCACATAGGGTGGGGGGCCGGTATCCGGGGGCCCCCTTCTTAAAGGGGGCTCCCGGATTCCGATAAGCCCCCCGCCCGCAGACCCCGACAACCAACGGCCAGGGTTGTCGGGAAGAGGCCCTTGTCCTCATCAACATGGGGACAAGGTGCTTTGGGGTGGGGGGGCCGCGCGGCCCCCCCTTCCCCAAGGCACCCCCCCATGTTGAGGGCACGCGGCCTGGTACGGCTCAGGAGGGGGGGCGCGCTCGCTCGCCCCCCTTTCCTGGCCGGCCGGGTAGCGTGCTCGGACAAGGGTCTGGTGTGGACTTGGGGGGAACCCCCACGCCGATTTTTTTCGGCGTTGGGGTTCCCCTTTAAGCCCATTCCAGACGGCGGAGCCCGCGACGTCTCCTTCGCGGGCCCCGCCTACCTGTACACGCGCTCGAAATGGGCGGATTTGCCTCCTCCTTACGTGGGCGAGTCCGCTCATTTCAAAAGTTGAGCGAACTGTTTGCCCAACCTTGTTCGTCAAACAGTCCGCTCGTGTGTGGGCAAGTCCGCTCATGCAAATTTTGAGCGGACTGTTTGACAAACTGTTTGCCGAACAAGGTTGGGGGCGAACAGTCCGCGCGTGTGTACGCGGCCTGAGGAGATGCAGGTACAGACAACAGAGAGTGAGAAAGTGGGCCCGGAGGATGAGCCCAGCTTGTCAACACCTCAGACATCTGCTGAGCCCTCAATGGCGGCGGCCTCTGTCCCCTTCCCTCCCCAGCAATGTGGAACATCTGAGCAGGAGGTTGAAGGTTCTGGCATGTTGGATTTCATCAATAAACTGGAGTCTAGTCCTAATGCAGCTCCCCAGGATGGTAAGGAGATGATGGACACTAGGCTTGTGCACAACAGAAAATTTTGTTTAGTTTCAGTTCGTTGTCATTCATAAAATACATAATTTCGTTCTGTTATATTCATTATGTTACTGTAATACATTTTCGGATAATTAGTTTAGGGAGCTTGTCAACACCTCAGACATCTGCTGAGCCCTCAATGGCGGCGGCCTCTGTCCCCTTCCCTCCCCAGCAATGTGGAACATCTGAGCAGGAGGTTGAAGGTTCTGGCATGTTGGATTTCATCAATAAACTGGAGTCTAGTCCTAATGCAGCTCCCCAGGATGGTAAGGAGATGATGGACACTAGGCTTGTGCACAACGGAAAATTTTGTTTAGTTTCAGTTCGTTGTCATTCATAAAATACATAATTTCGTTCTGTTATATTCATTATGTTACTGTAATACATTTTCGGATAATTAGTTTAGGGATGGCTGAACGGTTCGCCCGGCGGTCGGTTCGTGGCGAATTTCGGCTGTTCGTGGGTCCGCCCAATCGGCGGACTATTGCCGCTGTTCGCCCGGCGAACTCACGTGTTTACAGTGTAAAAGAACTTTGACCTATGATGACACATCCATCATGGGGTACAGGACAGCCAATTGAGACATTACAGCACAAGGACAATTGGACATTCCCACTAACTTATAAATAGACCTGATCCGGCGGCCATTTTACATTCTTTCTACTGTCGCTATAGGGAGAGGTTGCTGTGTGGAGCAGGGAGAGACTGCAGTGACCCAAATCGCTAGCTATTAGGTCCACAAAAGTCCTTTTAAGGACTGGTATGGTATAGGTGTAGTTCAGGATATAGGTTTGAGGCACTGCTATTCAAGTCATTGTTGCAGCAGATTGTCTTTTCTCAGTGCAGATAGGGACAGACAGGACGCTGTGTGTAGCAGAGAGGGACAGTCAGTTTAATCATTAGCTGTCACTATTAGGTCCACAAAAGTCCCTTTCAGGACTGGTATGGTGTAGTACAGGATATAGCTTTGAGTGCACTGCTATTCAAGTGATTGTTGCAGCAGCCTGTGTTTTGTCAGTGCTGAGAGAGGGACAGACAGGACGCTGTGTGTAGCAGTGAGGGACAGTCAGTTTAATCATTAGCTGTTACTATTAGGTCCACAAAGGTCCTTTTCAGGACTGGTATGGTAATAGGGTTGCACACGTATAATATTCTTTCTTATATTATATTATACTTGACTGCTGCCCTTCTGCTGCAGTGGTCCTTTATCAGTATAGGGACTGAGGTACAGTCTGCTAATCACAACCTACTAGTTCCGCAAAGGTCCTTCTAAGGACTGGTAAGGTATAGCATACTACAGTATATAGGGTTGAGTGAGGTACAGTCTGCTAATCCTCAAGGACTGGTATAGGTCCACAATATATAGGGTTGAGGTGCACTACTGCTGACTGCTGCCCTATTCTGCAGCAGTCTTTTATCAGTATAGGGACTGAGGTACAGTCTGCTAATCACAACCTACTAGTTCCACAAAGGTCCTTCTAAGGACTGGTAAGGTATAGCGTACTAGAGTATATAGGGTTGAGTGAGGTACAGTCTGCTAATCCCTAAGAAAGCATAGTGTAGTGCATTTCCACTGTGCAGCATTGTGACTGCTGAGCGGTTCTGCAGCGATAATACAAAGAGTGACAAACGCAATCCAAAAAAAAAGTATTGTAACTGGTGTGATAGACCAGTGGCCCCCAAAAACAACAGATTGAAGCGGGGTGTTATATACCTTCTTCCACATACATACTGCACTTCTGTAGAGAGTTTTGTCACAGGGTCATTTACAAAATGACAGGCAGAGGAAGAGGCAGGCCCTTCCGCAGGGGTGGTAGAGGTAGGGCAGGAGCAACAGGCTTGAGCCATAGTGGGAAATTGCAGAAGGTGCGTGCGATTACGTCCAAGGAAGCACCAGAATTGATTGAGTGGCTCACTCAGCCTTACTCTTCTGCACCCTCCTCATCCTCTCGATCTCCACCCTCTTCTTCACTCTCTGCTATGTGCACCCCCAAGGGCACTACCACCAACAGCACCACCACCACCACATACCTTCCGCTGGAGTCACAGGAATTATTTTCTGATCCATATCAAGACATTTCTGATGCGCAGCCACTCTTGGCATTGGATCAGGAAGAGGAGGTAGCAACAACCGCCACTCAGCAGTCTGACGACATTACCCAGATCAGCCCAAGGAGGAGGTTGGTCCCCGGTGTTGCTGCCTACTCTGAGATCTCTACTTATAGCGGTGGGGAAGGTGACGTAGATGATGACGTGTCTAGTAATGTCACGTGGGTGCCCACAAGAGAGGAAGAGGAGGGGAGTTCAGAGGGAGATATGGACCAGCAGATAGGGAGGAGAAGCAGGAATAACTTACATTGCACAGGAGGGACAAAGCAGACTGCTAATCAGGAGCGAGTCATCGACCATCTACGGTCACATCTGGCGCTCCCAGGACGCCGGCACATGGCTCCACAGTGTGGGCTTTTTTTAACGTGTCCACTGCTGACAATAGTGTTGCCATCTGCAATCTTTGCAGTCAACGCATTAGTCGCGGTAAGCCCAACACTCACCTAGGGACGACCGCCTTAAGAAGGCACATGAGCTGCCATCACCGAGCCCAGTGGGAGCAACAGAACACACAAAGCCACACTCCAGGCTCTCACTGTCTAGCCTCGTCTTCTACTTCTCCTTCTCCTCTCTCCTCACAATTGTCCTCCACTCCACCTTCCATCACGCCAAGCTCACGTTTTTCTGCAAAAAGGCAGGCTTCCGTGGGCCTAATGTTCGAGCGTAAAAAAATTATGTCGCCGGATAACCCTCTTGCCCAGCGGTTGACGGCTGGCTTGTCAGAACTGATAGCCCGCCAACTACTGCCATATAAACTGGTGGACTCGGAGGCCTTTTGAAAATTGAAGGTCCCAGGAAGGAAGTATTTCTCACAAAAGGGCATCCCAGAGCTATATGGCCATGTTCAGCAGCAAGTGAATGTATCTCTGGCGCACAGTGTCGGTGCCAAGATACATCTGACCACAGACACGTGGTCTAGCAAACACGGGCAGGAAAGGTATATCACTTTTACTGCCCACTGGGTTAACCTTCTGACGGCCGTCAAGCATATAACCCGTGGCACACGTGTAGATTTGGTTTTACCGCCACGGATTGCATGCAAGCCTGGCTCTTCTTCTCCTCCTCCTCCTACTCCATCCTCCTCGGCTGACTCCTCCTTTTCCGCTGCTAGCGTCTCTTCCGCTGCGCCACCCAAGCTCCCCAGAACCTATTCGACATGCCAGGTGAGACATTGCCATGCCGTGCTGTGTCTGTTGTGCCTGGAAGCCAAGAGCCACACTGGCCCGGCACTCCTTTCAGCTTTGCATTCACAGGCAGATCAGTGGCTAACACCGCTCAATTTGACAGTTGGTAAAGTGGTGTGTGACAACGGTGCCAATCTGCTTAGCGCATTGAAACAGGGCAAAATTACGCTCGTGCCATGCATGGCATACGTCTTAAACTTGGTCGTGCAGCGATTCCTTGTCAAATACCCTGGGGTCCAGGACATCTTGCGGCAGGCAAGGAAAATCTCGGCCCATTTCAGAAGATCGTACACGGCCATGGCTCGCCTTGCTGACATTCAGTGGCGACTCAATCTGCCGGTCAGACGTCTTATTTGCGATTACCCGACGCGAAGGAACTCAACCTTCTATATGCTTGATAGGCTGCTCCAGCAGAAATGCGCAGTTAACGTCTACCTGTATGAACTCTGCGGCAAAACAGGTTCTGGGGAGCTGGGTTTTTTTTCACCGCGCCAGTGGCTACTCATGCGCGAAGCATGCAGACTTCTGCGGCCATTTGAGGAGATCACCAAACTGGTCAGTCGCAGCCATGGCGCCATCAGTGACATGGTACCTTATGCCTTCTTTATGGAGCGTGCATTGCGTTGTGTCATTGATCAAGCTGTGGAGGAGCAGAAGCGGGAAGATGAGGAAGTCACAATGCTAGATGAATTCCCAGGGGGGGCTACTCTATCTGAGACAAGTGAACAACAGGAGTCTGAAGAGAAGTCAGAGGAGGATGGTGCCGGGGCGGATGAGGAGGAGCAAGAAGAGCATGCTTTAAACCTTTCTGGGATCCCTGTTGTGCGTGGATGGGGAGAGGAGAATGAAGAGGACGACATTATCCTGGATGATGAGCAGGAGCCAGGCCACCACACCGCTTTCAGTTTAGTGCAAATGGGGGCCTTCATGCTCCAGTGTTTTAACAGGACCCCCGTATAAAAAGCATAAGGGTCAAGGACCAGTACTGGGTGGCAACGTACTTAGACCCCCGCTACAAACTCAAAATGGCGGAAATGTTACCGCCGTCACAGAGGGCTGTCAGAATGGAGCACTTCCAGGCCTTGCTTCGAGAAATGCTGCATCCTGCTTTTGCGTGCGCTGGCAGGGGAGCAATTCCCACTCCCAGAGAAGGAGGTGCTTGTACCAATCCAACAGCGCCTGCAAGAAGAGGCCGGTTTGAAGATGTGTTGGTGACTTCTGATATGAGGTCATTCTTTCAGCCGACCCATCGACAGGTGTCATCCGGATCCAGCATCAGGGAACGCCTAGACCGACAGGCAGGGGCGGACTGACCAGTCGGTCACTCGGGCACGGACCTAGGGCCCGTAGTTAGGGGGGGCCCATGAGTGGCCCACAGGGGTGGCACCTCATAGCACCCTCAAAAATTGCACTGAGGTATTGGCATACAATTCACATGATTTATTTTAAATAATATTGTACCTGCTGTGAATCCTGTCTGCTACTTGGCTGGGGACTCTTTTTCTGTAGAGGAGGGATACAGCCGCATAAGCCGCTGATGTTTAGTTAGTCCCGGCTGAGAGGGGGGCGGATTGATTCAGAATGTTGTGCAGAGGTGCTACCTTTTAAAAGCTCACCTGTGTCACATGGTGCCTCTGCATCTGGCAAGAGAAGAGAGAAGAGAGGGTGTAGCAGAAAGAGTGAGAACCCAGAAGCAAGGAAGGTAAGATGATGACTGCTGAGCTGTTTCCTTGCTAGACCGTGGGGGAGGGAGCAGAGCTGCTGTAGGCAGAGAGCTGACCGAGTCATCTGGCAGGAGGGGGAGGGGGTTCCCTGTTGTGCAGGCTGGCTGTGGTGAAGAGGAGGAATTAGGATGGTTGATGGCTGTTGTTTTCATAAGGGAGCTGTTGCTGAGCCTGGGGAGGGGGAGGGAAACTCCACTCTGTGGTCCTGTCATTTGATTTATGTCAGCAGCAGGCAGGCTGATCTGCTGCTAGAGGAATTCTGCCCTGTGATCTTGGCACTCTGATTTGCCTTGGGCACTGGCACTGAAATCATTAGATTGCCCTCCCAGATCAGGAGTGCCTGATATACAGTACCCAAACAGATCCAGTGCTAGACTATACTGTGCCCTGGGCAAGCCCAACCCCCACCCCCTTAAAAAAAAAATATATTTTTTAAAAACAGCAGAAAAAGATCTAAAAGACATAAAGACATATATATATAGATATAAATACACTCCATGCATTCACCACACCCACCCATTCACCACACCCACTATACTCACAGCACACTCCATGCATTCCTCATACACCCCCTATACTCACAGCACACTCCATGCATTCCTCATACACCCCCTATACTTACAGCACACTCCATGCATTCCTCATACGCACACTCAATGCATTCCTCATGCAGCCCCTATACTCACAGCACACTCCATGCATTCCTCATACACCCCCTATACTCACAGCACACTCCATGCATTCCTCATACACCCCCTATACTCACAGCACACTCCATGCATTCCCCACACCCCCTATACTCACAGAACACTCCATGCATTCTTTATACACCCCCTATACTCACAGCACACTCCATGCATTCCTCATACACCCCTATACTCACAGCACACTCCATGCATTCCTCATACACCCCCTATACTCACAGGACACTCCATGCATTCCCCACACCCCCTATACTCACAGCATACTCCATGCATTCTTCATACACCCCCTATACTCACAGCACACTCCATGCATTCATCATACACCCCTATACTTACAGCACACTCCATGCATTCCTCATACACCCCCTATACTCACAGGACACTCCATGCATTCCTCATACACCCCCTATACTCACAGCACACTCCATGCATTCCTAATGTAGCCCCTATACTCACAGCACACTCCATGCATTCCTCATACATCCCCTATACTCACAGCACACTCCATGCATTCCCCACACCCCCTATACTCACAGCACACTCCATACATTCTTTATACACCCCCTATACTCACAGCACACTCCATGCATTCCTCATACACCCTTATACTCACAGCACACTCCATGCATTCCTCATACACCCCCTATACTCACAGGACACTCCATGCATTCCTCATACACCCCCTATACTCACAGGACACTCCATGCATTCCTCATACACCCCATATACTCACAGCACACTCCATGCATTCATCATACACCCCCTATACTCACAGCACACTCCATGCATTCCTAATGTAGCCCCTATACTCACAGCACACTCCATGCATTCCTCATACATCCCCTATACTCACAGCACACTCCATGCATTCCTCATACACCCCCTATACTCACAGCACACTCCATGCATTCCTCATACACCCCCTATACTCACAGCACACTCCATGCATTCCTCATACACCCCCTATACTCACAGCACACTCCATGCATTCCCCACACCCCCTATACTCACAGCACACTCCATGCATTCTTTATACACCCCCTATACTCACAGCACACTCCATGCATTCCTCATACACCCTTATACTCACAGCACACTCCATGCATTCATCATACACCCCCTATACTCACAGGACACTCCATGCATTCCTCATACACCCCCTATACTCACAGGACACTCCATGCATTCCTCATACACCCCATATACTCACAGCACACTCCATGCATTCATCATACACCCCCTATACTCACAGCACACTCCATGCATTCCTAATGTAGCCCCTATACTCACAGCACACTCCATGCATTCCTCATACATCCCCTATACTCACAGCACACTCCATGCATTCCCCACACCCCCTATACTCACAGCATACTCCATGCATTCTTCATACACCCCCTATACTCACAGCACACTCCATGCATTCATCATACACCCCTATACTTACAGCACACTCCATGCATTCTTCATACACCCCCTATACTCACAGCACACTCCATGCATTCTTTATACACCCCCTATACTCACAGCACACTCCATGCATTCATCATACACCCCCTATACTCACAGCACACTCCATGCATTCATCATACACCCCCTATACTCACAGCACACTCCATGCATTCCTCATACACCCCTATACTCACAGCACACTCCATGCATTCCCCACACCCCCTATACTCACAGCATACTCCATGCATTCTTCATACACCCCCTATACTCACAGCACACTCCATACATTCATCATACACCCCCTATACTCACAGCACACTCCATGCATTCATCATACACCCCCTATACTCACAGAACACTCCATGCATTCATCATACACCCCCTATACTCACAGCACACTCCATGCATTCATCATATACCCCCTATACTCACAGCACACTCCATGCATTCATCATACACCCCCTATACTCACAGCACGCTCCATGCATGCATCATACACCCCTATACTCACAGCAAACTCCATGCATTCATCATACACCCCCTATACTCACAGCACACTCCATGCATTCATCATACACCCCCTATACTCACAGCACACTCCATGCATTCTTCATACACCCCCTATACTCACAGCACACTCCATGCGTTCATCATACACCCCCTATACTCACAGCACACTCCATGCGTTCATCATACACCCCCTATACTCACAGCACACTCCATGCGTTCTTCATACACCCCCTATACTCACAGCACTTTCCATGCGTTCTTCATACACCCCCTATACTCACAGCACACTCCATGCTTTCTTCATACACCCCCTATACTCACAGCACACTCCATGCGTTCTTCATACACCCCCTATACTCACAGCACACTCCATACATTCTTCATACACCCCCTATAATCACAGAAAATGCAGCCAACTGTGCTCCATCAATTGCAGGCTTTGTGCCCATAATATACAGCCGCTGTGCCTGCCCGCCTGCTATCTACCTGGCACCTACCCCATCGGGGAAAATACAGGGATTGGTACCAATGTATGCCACCCCTCTTGTCCCAGTTCATTTTCTTTCTGCTGCCCAGGTCCCCCTGTGTGCTCACCTGCTCCCCCCCCCCCCATTGTTTTAGGAAGATGAGTGGGGAAAAGGCCGGTTAATATGTCACAAATGCATATAAGTTGGAGCTTTGAGGTGCACAATCCAATACAGTAGGCCACGCACACCTATGGGCAGGGCTGAGAGTCATGGCACAAGGAGGGGATCCCCTGAGGACCAGAGTTAATGAAGGTGTTAACTGTTCAGTCTATTAGAAAGAGGCCCCCCTCCAGGTCCAATTATACTCCTTTTCAGTCTATAATTGGACCTAAAGGGGTGACTCAGATTCTACAATGGACACTGAAAGGGTCTCTGTTAGAGAGACCCCCCTCCAGGTCCCATTAGACTCTTTTGAATTCTCCAATGGGTCCTGGAGGTGGTCTCGCTCTCTAACAGAGACTTTCTGATGCACACTGTTAGAAAGAGACCCCCCTCCAGGTCCCATTAGACTCTGTTGTAGTCTCTAATGGGGCCTGGAGGGGACACTTTCTAACAGACTGTCCAATGGACATTGTCAGAGAAAGACCTCCCTCCAGGTCCCATTAGACTCTGTTAAATAGTGTTTAAAAAAAAAAAAAAAAAAAGGCAGAAGTTGTACTTTATGCAAAATGAAGGAGCCAGGGGCGGGTCATGGGCAGGGCCTGACAGGGGGCCCTTGCTTAATTTGGTCCGAGGGCCCTGGATGTTGTCAGTCCGCCCCTGCCGACAGGTGTCCGACTACATCGGGTTAACGGCCGATGTGGACGCTCTGAGGAGTGATGAACCCCTGGACTACTGGGTGGGCAGGCTTGACCTCTGGCCAGAGCTTGCCCAATTTGCAATCAAACTGTTGGCTTGCCCCTCGTCCAGTGTCCTGTCTGAAAGGACGTTCAGCGCAGCAGGAGGGATCGTGACCGATAAGCGTACTCGCCTAGCTCACAACAGTGTTAACTACCTCATATTTCTAAAAATGAATGAGGCATGGATCTCGGAGGAATTCAACACGTGACCAGTAGACCATGTATATGTCTATAAACAATTTTTTTAATCGAGCACACAGACCTTCTTTCTTCATTTGGCTCACTTCCTTGTACAAAAAAAGCACACCGTACTATATTCCCGTACCCTCCTGTTTGAAGAGGTTGAGCGGTGTCATATTTTTGGGGCCCAGCAGCAAGTTGCTGGTATCAGTGCTGCTGTTAGTGCTCTCTATCTTGGTGCTGTTGCTGACTTCCTTCTGGGGCTGTACCTTTGCTGTGCATATTATGAGGGGCTCCCACCATCCCTGTGCTATGCTGACATCCTCCTGGGGCTGCTTATTATGAGGGGCTCCCACCATCCCTGTGCTGTGCTGACTTCCTCCTGGGGCTGTACCTCTGCTGTGCATATTATGAGGGGCTCCGACCATCCCTGTGCTATGCTCATTATGAGGGGCTCCCACCATCCCTGTGCTATGCTGACATCCTCCTGGGGCTGCTTATTATGAGGGGCTCCCACCATCCCTGTGCTGTGCTGACTTCCTCCTGGGGCTGCTTATTATGAGGGGCTCCCACCATCCCTGTGCTGTGCTGACTTCCTCCTGGGGTGCTTATTATGAGAGGCTCCCACCATCCCTGTGCTGTGCTGACTTCCTCCTGGGGCTGTACCTCTGCTGTGCATATTATGAGGGGCTCCCACCATCCCTGTGCTATGCTCATTATGAGGGGCTCCCACCATCCCTGTGCTATGCTGACATCCTCCTGGGGCTGCTTATTATGAGGGGCTCCCACCATCCCTGTGCTGTGCTGACTTCCTCCTGGGGCTGAACCTCTGCTGTGCATATTATGAGGGGCTCCCACCATCCCTGTGCTATGCTCATTATGAGGGGCTCCCACCATCCCTGTGCTATGCTGACTTCCTCCTGGGGCTGCTTACGGTGCAGGTGTCAGTGCTGTATGTCACGGTGCTGGTGTCAGTGCTTTATGTCACGCTGCTGATGTCAGTGCTCTCTATCACAGTGCTGGTGTCAGTGCTCTATATCACGGTGCTGGTGATCATCTCCTGCACCCTCTTCTTTGCCTACCCTGACCTTCCCTCTCCTCCATTGCCTTCATGCGCTCCAGAGTCCTGAATTGTCAGAATTTCACATATAAAAAAAGAATGCTTGTAGTTGTCGATCCCAGATTCACCTCATACATGTGTTATGTCATTGGCCATGTGGTGGGACTATGTGTGCACAGCTAGTAATTATTTTGTGGCTGCAAATATGACCTGTAGGTTTGTAAAGTTCGCCTCCCATTAAAGTCAATGGGGCCTGCCGCAAATGCGGTTCGCGGTTCGCGGTTCGCGTTCACGAAACGTCCCGTCGGAAGTTCGTCCATCACTAAATTTGTTATTATTTGTAGCGTGTCCATATTCATTATTAGTGATGGCCGAACGGTTCGCCCGGCGGTCGTTTTGCGGCGAATTTCGGCTGTTCGCGGTCCGTCCGTTCGGCGGACTATTGGCGCAGTTCGCCCGGCGGACTTCCGTGTTTACTGTGTAAAAGAACTTTGACCTATGATGACACATCCATCATGGGGTACAGGACAGCCAATTGAGACATTACAGCACATGGACACTTGGACATTCCCCCTAACTTATAAATACACCCGATCCGGCGGCCATTTTACATTCTTTCTTCTGTCACTATAGGGAGAGGTTGCTGTGTGGAGCAGGGAGAGATTACAGTGACCCAAATCGCTAGCTATTTGGTACACAAAAGTTCTTTTTAGGACTGGTATAGGTGTTAGGTGTAGTTCAGGATAGGCAGTGCTGTACTAGTGATTGCTGCAGCAGCCTGAGTGTCTTTTGTCAGTTTAGAGAAAGGGACAGGACGGTGTGTGCTGCAGGGACAGCCAGTTTAGTCATTAGCTGTTACTATCAGGTTCACAAAAGTGCTATTTCAATTATTGTTCCAGTAGCCTCTGTTTTGTCAGTTTATATAGGGACAGGCAGGAAGCAGTGTGTGAGGCAGTGAGGGTCAGTTTAATCAGTAGCTGTTACTATATTAGGTCCACAAAGGTTCTTTTCAGGACTGGTATCAGTGGGGCTTGTACACGTATAATATTCTTTCTTCCAAATATAGAAAGAATATTATACTTGACTGCTGCCCTTCTGCTGCAGTCTGCTAATCATTCACAACCCACTTGTTCCACAAAGCTCCTTATAAGGACTGGTAACTTGGTCTGTCTAGGGTGCCTTCATCGGTATAGGGACTGGCGTACAGTTTGCTAATCACTCACACACAACCTACTTGGTCAACAAAGGTCCTTATAAGGACTGGTAAGGTATAGGGTACTACAGTACATGGGGTTGAGTGAGGTACAGTCTGCCAGTCTATAAGGACTGGTATCGGTCCACAATACATAGGGTTGAGGTGCACTACTGCTGACCGCTGCCCTATACTGCAGCAGTCCTTCATCGGTATAGGGACTGACATACAGTCTGCTAATCACTCACACACAAACTACTTGGTCCACAAAAGTCCTTATAAGGACTGGTAACTTGGTCTGTCTAGGGTGTTACAGTACATAGGGTTGAGTGAGGTACAGTCTGCCATTCTATAAGGACTGGTATCGGTCCACAATACATAGGGTTGAGGTGCACTACTGCTGACCGCTGCCCTATACTGCAGCAGTCCTTCATCGGTATAGGGACTGACGTACAGTCTGCTAATCACTCACACACAACCTACTTGGTCCACAAAAGTCCTTATAAGGACTGGTAACTTGGTCTGTCTAGGGTGCTACAGTACATAGGGTTGAGTGAGGTACAGTCTGCCACTCTATAAGGACTGGTATAGGTCCACAATACATAGGGTTGAGGTGCACTACTGCTGACCGCTGCCCTATACTGCAGCAGTCCTTCATCGGTATAGGGACTGACGTACAGTCTGCTAATCACTCACACACAACCTACTTGGTCCACAAAGGTCCTTATAAGGACTGGTAAGGTATAGGGTACTACAGTACATAGGGTTGAGTGAGGTACAGTCTGCCATTCTATAAGGACTGGTATCGGTCCACAATACATAGGGTTGAGGTGCATTACTGCTGACCGCTGCCCTATACTGCAGCAGTCCTTCATCGGTATAGGGACTGACGTACTGTCTGCTAATCACTCACACACAACCTACTTGGTCCACAAAAGTCCTTATAAGGACTGGTAACTTGGTCTGTCTAGGGTGCTACAGTACATAGGGTTGAGTGAGGTACAGTCTGCCATTCTATAAGGACTGGTATAGGTCCACAATACATAGGGTTGAGGTGCACTACTGCTGACCGCTGCCCTATACTGCAGCAGTCCTTCATCGGTATAGGGACTGACGTACAGTCTGCTAATCACTCACACACAACCTACTTGGTCCACAAAGGTCCTTATAAGGACTGGTAAGGTATAGGGTACTACAGTACATAGGGTTGAGTGAGGTACAGTCTGCAATTTTATAAGGACTGGTATCGGTCCACAATACATAGGGTTGAGGTGCACTACTGCTGACCGCTGCCCTATACTGCAGCAGTCCTTCATCGGTATAGGGACTGACGTACAGTCTGCTAATCACTCACACACAACCTACTTGGTCCACAAAAGTCCTTATAAGGACTGGTAACTTTGTCTGTCTAGGGTGCTACAGTACATAGGGTCGAGTGAGGTACAGTCTGCCATTCTATAAGGACTGGTATCGGTCCACAATACATAGGGTTGATGTGCACTACTGCTAACCGCTGCCCTATACTGCAGCAGTCCTTCATTGGTATAGGGACTGACGTACAGTCTGCTAATCACTCACACACAACCTACTTGGTCCACAAAAGTCCTTATAAGGACTGGTAACTTTGTCTGTCTAGGGGGCTACAGTACATAGGGTTGAGTGAGGTACAGTCTGCCATTCTATAAGGACTGGTATAGGTCCACAATACATAGGGTTGAGGTGCACTACTGCTGACCGCTGCCCTATACTGCAGCAGTCCTTCATCGGTATAGAGACTGACGTACAGTCTGCTAATCACTCACACACAACCTACTTGGTCCACAAAAGTCCTTATAAGGACTGGTAACTTGGTCTGTCTAGGGTGCTACAGTACATAGGGTTGAGTGAGGTACAGTCTGCCATTCTATAAGGACTGGTATAGGTCCACAATACATATGGTTGAGGTGCACTACTGCTGACCGCTGCCCTATACTGCAGCAGTCCTTCATTGGTATAGGGACTGACGTACAGTCTTCTAATCACTCACACACAACCTACTTGGTTCACAAAGGTCCTTATAAGGACTGGTAAGGTATAGGGTACTACAGTACATAGGGTTGAGTGGGGTACAGTCTGCCATTCTATAAGGACTGGTATCGGTCCACAATACATAGGGTTGAGGTGCACTACTGCTGACCGCTGCCCTATACTGCAGCAGTCCTTCATCGGTATAGGGACTGACGTACAGCCTGCTAATCACTCACACACAACCTACTTGGTCCACAAAAGTCCTTATAAGGACTGGTAACTTGGTCTGTCTAGGGTGCTACAGTACATAGGGTTGAGTGAGGTACAGTCTGCATTCTATAAGGACTGGTATAGGTCCACAATGCATAGGGTTGAGGTGCACTCTTGCTGACCGCTGCCCTATACTGCAGCAGTCCTTCATCGGTATAGGGACTGATGTACAGTCTGCTAATCACTCACACACAACCTACTTGGTCCACAAAGGTCCTTATAAGGACTGGTAAGGTATAGGGTACTACCGTACATAGGGTTGAGTGAGGTACAGTCTGCCATTCTATAAGGACTGGTATTGGTCCACAATACATAGGGTTGAGGTGCACTACTGCTGACCGCTGCCCTATACTGCAGCAGTCCTTCATCGGTATAGGGACTGAGAGTTTTGTCACAGGGTCATTTAAAAAATCACAGGCAGAGGAAGAGGCAGGCCCTTCCACAGGGGTGGTAGGGGTAGGGCAGGAGCAACAGGCTTGAGCCAAAGTGGGAAGTTGCAGAAGGTGCGTTCAATTACTTTAAAGGACGCACCAGACTTGGTTGAGTGGCTTGCTCAGCCTTACTCTTCTGCACCCTCCTCATCCTCTCGATCTGCACCCTCTTCTTCACTCTCTGCTTTGTCCACCCCCAAAGACACTACCACCAACAACAGCACCACCACCACCACCACATACCTTCCGCTTGAGTCACAGGAATTATTTTCCGATCCATATCAAGACATTTCTGATGCGCAGCCACTCTTGGTATTGGATCAGGAAGAGGAGGCAGCAACAACCGCTACTCAGCAGTCTGACGACAGTACCCAGATCAGCCCAAGGAGGAGGTTGGTCCCCGGTGTTGCTGCCTACTCCGAGATCTCTACTTATAGCGGTGGGGAAGGTGACGTTGATGATGACATGTCTAGTGATGTCACGTGGGTGCCCACAAGAGAGGAAGAGGAGGGGAGTTCAGAGGGAGATATGGACCAGCAGATAGGGAGGAGAAGCAGGAATAACTTACATTGCACAGGAGGGACAAAGCAGACTGCAAATGTATCAGGAGCGAGTCATCCACCATGTACGGTCACAACTGGCGCTCCCAGGACACCGGCACATGGCTCCGCAGTGTGGGCTTTTTTTAACGTGTCCGCTGCTGACAATAGCGTTGCCATCTGCAATCTTTGCAGTCAACGCATTAGTCGCGGTAAGCCCAACACTCACCTAGGGATGACCGCCTTAAGAAGGCACATGAGCAGCCATCACCAAGCCAAGTGGGAGCAACGGAAGACACAAAGCCACACTGCAGGCTCTCACCGTCCAGCCTCATCTTCTACTTCTCCTTCTCCTCTCTCCTCACAATTGTCCTCCACTCCACCTTCCATCACGCCAAGCTCACGTTTTTCAGCAAAAAGGCAGGCTTCCGTGGGCCTAATGTTCGAGCGTAAAAAAATGATGACGCCGGATAACCCTTTTGCCCAACGGTTGACGGCTGGCTTGTCAGAACTCATAGCCCACCAACTACTGCCATATAAACTGGTGGACTCGGAGGCCTTTCGCAAATTTGTGGCCACAATGGAAGGTCCCAGGAAGGAAGTATTTCTCAGAGAAGGGCATCCCAGAGCTATATGGCCATGTTCAGCGGCAAGTGAATGTATCTCTGGCACACAGTGTCGGTGCCAAGATACATCTGACCACAGACACGTGGTCTAGCAAACACGGGCAGGGAAGGTATATCACTTTTACTGCCCACTGGGTGAACCTTCTGACGGCCGTCAAGCATGTAACCCGTGGAACCCGTGTAGATTTGGTTTTACCGCCACGGATTGCATGCAGGGCTGACTCTTCTTCTTCTCCTCCTCCTCCTACTCCATCCTCCTCCCTCTCCTCCTCAGGTGACTCCTCCTTTTCCACTGCTAGCGTCTCTTCCACTGCGCCGCCCAAGCTCCCCAGAACCTACTCGACATGGCAGGTGAGACGTTGCCATGCCGTGCTGCGTCTGTTGTGCCTGGAAGCCAAAAGCCACACTGACCCGGCACTCCTTTCAGCTTTGCGTTCACAGGCAGATCAGTGGCTAACACCGCTCAATTTGACAGTTGGTAAAGTGGTGTGTGACAACGGTGCCAATCTGCTTAGCGCATTGAAACAGGGCAAAATCACGCACGTGCCATGCATGGCACACGTCTTAAACTTGGTCATGCAGCGATTCCTTGTCAAATACCCTGGGGTCCAGGACATCTTGCGGCAGGCAAGGAAAATCTCGGCCCATTTCAGAAGATCTTACACGGCCATGGCTTGCCTTGCTGACATTCAGCGGCGACACAATCTGCCGGTCAGACGTCTTATTTGCGATTGGCCGACGCGATGGAACTCAACCTTCTATATGCTTGATAGGCTGCTCCAGCAGAAACGTGCAGTTAACGTCTACCTGTATGAACTCTGCGGCAGAACCGGTTCTGGGGAGCTGGGGTTTTTTTCACCGCGCCAGTGGCTGCTCATGCGTGACGCATGCAGACTTTATGTCACGCTGCTGATGTCATCGTTTCATGATGTCAGTGCTCTCTATCACGGTGCTGCTGTCAGTGCTGTATATCACGGTGCTGGTGTGAGTGCTTTATGTCACGCTGCTGATGTCAGTGCTTTCTATCACGGTGCTGCTGTCAGTGCTGTATATCACGGTGCTGGTGTAAGTGCTTTATGTCACACTGCTGATGTCAGTGCTCTCTATCATGGTGCTGCTGTCAGTGCTGTATATCACGGTGCTGGTGTGAGTGCTTTATGTCATGCTGCTGATGTCAGTGCTCTCTATCACGGTGCTGTTGTCAGATGACTCTATCACGGTGCAGGTGTCATTGCTGTATGTCACGCTGCTGATGTCAGTGCTCTCTATCACGGTGCTGCTGTCAGATGACTCTATCACGGTGCAGGTGTCATTGCTGTATGTCACGCTGCTGGTGATCATCTCCTGCACCCTCTTCTTTGCCTACCCGGGTCCCTGACCTTCCCTCTCCTCCATTGCCTTCATGCGCTCCACAGTCCTGAATTGTCACAACAATTTCCCATATAAAAAAAGAATGCTTGTAGTTGTCGATCCCAGATTCACCTCATACATGTGTTATGTCATTGGCCATGTGGTGGGACTATGTTTGCACAGCTATTAATTATTTTGTGGCTGCAAATTTGACCTGTAGGTTTGCGAAGTTCGCCTCCCATTGAAGTCAATGGGGCCCGCCGCGAACGTTCCTGTTCGCGAACTATCGGTTCGCGGTCCACGTTCGCGAAACGTCCCCTCGGAAGTTCGTCCATCACTATTCATTATACTGAATCTCGAATCATGTTGAATTCCTTTGTTATATGCGCTAAAATAACACCCTTCTAACTCAGTTCTCAGGAATGCACTTTGCCAGTAATCCAACCTCCGGCACAAAATTAATCAGCTGATTGGACTATAAGATTTACTTTGAGCTGACCTTTTGTTTTCATTAGACCTTTAAAGAATTATGGAATCATGTCGAATTCATTCATTATATCCGCTATAATTTCTTTCGTATTCGTTGTAATTCGTTATTTTTTTATTCGGACATTCGGATGCAAAATTTGGCCGAATTTCGATTTGTTACGAAACGAATCGCACAAGCCTAATGGACACCGTTTCTAGCCCTGTGGAAGAAAGACCTGTGGAGAGAGCAGGTGCAGGTACACTGTGTGTGCAGGATGGTGGGAACTTTAATGACAATGGGCCTGCTGAGGGTTGTAGTACTACAGACAGTCAGCCCAGACCCATAGACTTTGCCTGGACCAAGCACAGCGACTGTTCCTGTGAATGGTGGAGGAGATGCTGGGAGCAGTAGTGCTACAACTATCCAGAAGTCTAAAGCAGCCAAGATTGTGATTGATCCCAGGATTGAAGCTGAGTGTTCAGAGCAGGGGGAGGGGGTGGGTTCTGCTTCTGCTAATCAGAAGACTGCTATCCCAGCAGATTCAGACTCTCTGCCAGCAGGTTTGAATGTGTCTAAGGACAAGACTGCAAACGCTGGTGGTGGAAGAAAAACTTATGCTGGTGTTGCTGCCACAGGTTCTGGGAAGGGGGAGCAAGCAGGGAAGGAGCATGGGAATGTTCTATCTTCCTCCCGGTTTAAAAGGAGGAATGTTGTCCAGTTAAAATGTGAAGGCGATGGAAACCCCCCACATAGGAGGACAGTGGTGGATAAAATCCTGCAGATGGGGTTTAGGCCTGCAGATATCTTTGCCCTGATCAGTCAGGCAGGTTCCTATGAGTATGATTTGTCCTTTATCCGTCCGGAGTCTTTGGACATATTTTGGGAGAAGTATGAACATGTGTGTAGGGGCTTGCCAGACTGGAAAGGGCTCATCCCCAAGCTTATATCACACCAGACCCTCATTAAAATGGTGATAATTCTTGTCTGTAATGAGTCTATACCCCAAGGGGATTTAACTGTATGGTTGAGGAGGTATGGGGACGTCCTGAGCCACCTAAAAAAGATTTTGGACGATCGGGGAATATGGACAGGGGGATGGTCTGTGCAGCTAAAATTAAAGGTCATTGACAATGTTGTCCAGCATCTGCCTTCCTCAGCTTTCCTGGGGAGGGACAGGCTGACCATCTTTTATTTGGGCCAGCCAAAGCTCTGCAATAAGTGTGGAGATAAAAGGCATCTTGCATCCTCCAGTCCAGTGATGAAGTGCTCTCTGTGTCAGGGTATAGGACATTTGGCAAAGGACTAATGATATTATAAGGTGTAATCTGTGCAATGCAGTGGGACATCCTTACAGTCAATGTCCTGAGTAGGTTTGAGCTTTGTGTTCGAGTCGAACATACATCGACTCGAACATCGGCTGTTCGCCCGTTCGGCGAATACCGAACGTTATGGGCCATTCGTGCCAAATTCACATGTCGCTCACGGCCCACAATGCACTGCGCCATCGCAGTGCATTGCTGGCTCATGATTGGCCAAGCATGCACTGTGACCCCGCATGCTTGGCCAATCACAGCGCCGACAGCGAGGAGAGCCATATTTGGCCACAGGCAGGATGCCTGTGGCCAATCATAGCTCAGGCTGTGTAGTACACGCCCCACAGTATATAAAGCCGCCAGCGTGGCGGACTTGTGTAGTGTGTTGGCGTCTGTAGGAGTTAGTGGGTGTTCTGTGTACTTTCAACACAGTATACACCATTCATTATCGGCCGATTTTGTGTTCTTGCTCTTCTGTAGTGGGTGTTGTCTGCGTCCCCTGACCGCAGTATATACCGTTATATCCACCTATATAGCTAGCTATATTGCTCTTTTTTAATAGAGCTTGCAGTCAGTTGTAGGAGATTGTGCGTGCTGTCTGCGTGCCTTGACAGCAGTATATACCGTTATATCCACCTATATAGCTAGCTATCTTTCTCTTTTTTAATAGAGCTTGCAGTCAGTTGTAGGAGATTGTGCGTGCTGTCTGCGTGCCCTGACAGCAGTATACACCGTTATATCCACCTATATAGCTAGCTATCTTGCTCTTTTTTAATAGAGCTTGCAGTCAGTTGTAGGAGATTGTGCGTGCTGTCTGCGTGCCCTGACCGCAGTATACACCGTTATATCCAGCTATATAGCTGGCTATCTTGCTCTTTTTTAATAGAGCTTGCAGTCAGTTGTAGGAGATTGTGCGTGCTGTCTGCATGCCCTGACCGCAGTATACACCGTTATATCCACCTATATAGCTAGCTATCTAGCTTTTTTTTAATAGAGCTTGCAGTCAGTTGTAGGAGATTGTGCGTGCTGTCTGCGTGCCCTGACCGCAGTATACACAGTTATATCCACCTATATAGCTCTTCTCTAATTGAGCCATCTGCCATCTGCAAGAGTTAGTGGGTGTTGTGTGCCTCCAGCACAATATACACTACCCAATTGCTGGTTTTCCCATCTGCCTTCAGGCCATTTCTATGTCTGAAAGGCCAACAAGGAGAGGCAGACAGGCGCGAGTCGATAAAAGAGGGCAAGCAGGCTCTGTGTCTAGAGACAACAGTGCTGGTCGTGGACGCGGTGCATCATCATCATCAGCACGTGGCCATGGGACACGCTTGTCCTTCTTTTCGGCAGCTGGATGTGTTGAGCCGCAACATGCCGAAGACTTGGTAGAGTGGATGACCAAGCCCTCTTCATCCTCCTCATCCTCTCTCACCCAGGCTCAGGGTACTAGCAAAGCAGCTGCCAACGCATCGTCTTCCCTCCTCTCAATGTCATCATCAGTGACTCCTTTCCTAGACCCACCACGTCCTCCTGAGGAGTATCCTGAACTCTTTGAGCACAGTGTTGGGTACATGCTCCAGGAGAATGCCCAGTGTTTTGTAGGCTCTGATGATGATACTCAGCTAGAGGAAGGCAGTAGCGTGAGCGCAGAGAGAGGGGATGCTCAAGAAGGACAGCAATCTGGCAGTCATGTTCCACAAGCTGCAGCATACTGCCAGGTTTGCTCCAGCGATGAAGAGGGAGGGGATGATGATGGCACTGACTCCACGTGGGTGCCTGGTAGGAGAGAGGAGGAGGATGAGGAGGAAGAGGCACATGTCCAATGAGGCAGGATGCCCTCTGTGGGCCAGCTTAGGGGCAGCACACCGACTGAATCACACCGCAGAGCTTCGCCTGTGCAGGGCGCTGCCTCTGTGCGTTATTTTAAAAGTTCTTTGGTGTGGGCCTTTTTTGAGACGAGTGCATCAGATCACACCGCTGCTATTTGCAACATATGTCTCAAGCGTATCTCGCGTGGCCAAAACATCAGCCGCTTGGGCACCACATGCTTGACCAGACAT
Source organism: Lithobates pipiens (assembly GCF_037356315.1). Lineage (NCBI taxonomy): Eukaryota > Metazoa > Chordata > Amphibia > Anura > Ranidae > Lithobates > Lithobates pipiens. Next base: position 156,962,999 of record NW_027507785.1, read on the forward strand.
ATGTTGACCTGCCATGCAGCTCATTGGCAAGCTTACCTCAAAGACCTACACCAAAGAACAAAACGGACCTCTCCTTGCTCCTCATCAGCTGGCATCTCCAACCCCACTAGACCTTCAGTCCTCTCTGAAACCTGTTCTGAGAGGAATGAAGGTGTAGAATTAGGTGTGTCACAGCCAAGTGCTTCCGGGCACTCTGCTAGCAGTACACCCACGTCCGATTATAGCAGGCAAATGTCCCTGCCCCAGCTGCTGGACCGTTGAAAGAAGTTCACTCCCAGCCATCCACATGCCCAGCAGTTGAATGCTAGCTTGGCTAAATTGCTAGCACTTCAGCTGCTGCCTTTTCAGTTGGTAGACTTGGCCCCCTTCCGTGAGTTTGTACAATGTGCGGTTCCTCAGTGGCAGGTCCCCAAACGCCAATTTTTCTCACGGAAGGCGATTCCGGCTCTCTAACGGCATGTGGAATGCAATGTCCTTGCCTCGCTGGACAGGGCGCTCAGTGGTAAGGTGCATATTACCGCTGACTCATGGTCCAGCAGGCATGGACAGGGACGTTACCTGTCTTTCACGGTCACTCTTCTGGCAGCTGGGAAGGATGCAGGACAAGGTGCAGTAGTGTTGGAGGTTGTTCCGCCACCACGCCTCCAAAATGCTACTATTGGTTGTGACACACCTCCCTCCTCCACCCCTTACTCTTCTTCTTCCTCCATGGTCTCTTCCAGTGCTCTGTCCTCAGAACCAGCGGTGCTCCGTAGGCGTTCCAGGGGCTACGCAAGTACGCAGGCAAAATGATGTCATGCCGTACTTGCGCTGGTTTGTTTGGGGGACAGGAGCCACACTGGGGCAGATATTTTGTCAGCTCTGCGGGGGCAGGCCGAGAGATGGTTGACACCACGCCAGCTTAAGACAGGAATGGTGGTTTGCGACAATGGCACCAACCTCCTCTCCGCCCTCCAACAGGGACAACTGACCCATGTGCCCTGTGTGGCTCACGTCCTTAACCTGGTGGTGCAGCGGTTCTTGGGCAGGTACCCGGGCTTACAGGATGTCCTGAAGCAGGCCAGGAAAGTCTGTGTGCATTTCCGCCAATCATTTAATGCCTGTGCTCGGCTGGCTGAGTTCCAAAAGGAGTTGAACCTGCCCAAGAACCGCCTTATATATGACATGCCCACCAGGTGGAACTCAACGTTGGCCATGCTGCAGCGGCTGCACACGCAGCAGAGGGCCATCAATGAGTACCTGTGTGACTATGGCACCAGGACAGGGTCAGGAGAGCTCGGTTTTTTCTCACCACGCCAGTGGGGCATGATTAGGGATGAATGCACTGTCCTGTCACCGTTTGAGGAGGCCACAAGGATGGTGAGCAGTGACAGTGCATGCATCAGTGACACTGTACCTCTTGTCCACCTCTTGGAGCATACACTGCGTGGAATAATGGACAGGGCACTTGAGGCAGAACAGAGGCAGCAAGAGGAGGACTTCCTTGCCTCTCAAGGCCCCCTTTATCCAGACAGTGTTCCTGCTGTAGACAAGATTAAGGAGGGGGTTAGATTGCGCTATGGGCCAATCAATATAAAAGATAAAAATATGAATATAAAAGTGTAAATGTAAAAAATTGGGTAAGAGCAGCCTCTATTTATTTCCACCCGAACGGGTGGAAAGATACTGAGAGGGTTGGGGGGGAAATAGACCTAGCGCTATACCATAAAACACTGCAAATCTGTGCGTGAGAACTCTATTATGTATAATTTTCAGCGTGCTGGCAATTAAATAAAAACCATAGACTAAAAGTCATAAAATAGGAAATGCTCAACCAAATATTACTATCAATATTACTAAAGTGCAAGTGATAACCCTGTGCATGAACACTTTATAATTTTCAGCGTGCTGGCAATTAGATAAAATTCAGAGAGAAAACATTAAAGTGAAAAATTATTCATCCAAAAGTGTCTCAGACAATATGCTGCTAAAGTGCTAGTGCCAGTGAATATATATGTGCCAATACCTGTTTGTATCATACGTGAAAAAAATTATAAAATATGTTGTCTTTAAACCACTAAAAGGTGTCTGGTGACTATATTTTGTTTATAAGGTGTTTTACACAAACTGTCATGCAAAATATAATTAGAAATGATTTTGTGATAACTGACACACTGCTATAAATAAAGATAAAAGTGGAAACATGTGCAGTGCAAGTAAAACCGACCATAAAAATAAAAATAAAAGATAAAAATAAAAATGTAAAAAATACAAAAATATAACAATAAGAATAAAAAATAAAATAAAAATAAAGGTAAAAAAGTCTCTGGTGAGTGACGGAATCTTCCGTGTGTGAAGGAGGGGGGAAGTGATAATTTCCGAAATTTCCAAAATTATTTCCCGTGTTCAGTGGTCACTTCTATATTATGCTCTCACCGGAAAAAGGACCCCATCCGGGGTGGATCAGCCTTCACAATATTAGCTATTGTGTCGCTCTCTGGCTTGCTTCAGATACAATGCTGGGGATCCCTCGTTTCTCCGTGAGTATAGTGTGCCACGTTATGTATATTAAAAGAGAGGCATATCCATAGTGTGATAACGTTTAAAACACATTTTTATTCAGAAAAATGCAGAGTTTTCAAAATGCGGTTGTGTTACAGCTTTAAGACTGTTTTGAAAGTCCCGCTCAGCTTCCTGGTGTGTGCTAGAGGTGTACGGAGGCTCCAGATGACGTCTGTATGACGAAACGCGTAGGGCGTGGCCAAGCGACGTACACGCCGCGTAGGCCACGCCCTACGAAACGCGTAGGGCGTGGCCAAGCGACGTACACCTCTAGCACACACCAGGAAGCTGAGTGGGACTTTCAAAACAGTCTTAAAGCTGTAACACAACCGCATTTTGAAAACTCTGCTTTTGTAAGTAGTTTTAATCTTTTCTGAATAAAAATGTGTGTGCCAACAATGGATCACCCACAGCTACCAAGCACCTGAAGCTGATGTAACCGAATAATTTTTTTTGAAATATCACATCCCTTCAAGACTGCCTATGCTGATGCTGAGTGACTATCCTGTTATGTTGATTGTCTATCCTCTTCCTCCTCCGCTGATATGTTGGAAGAACATTTTTGGTTCTGGGTGATGCCACCAGCCCAATTTTTCAGCCCCTGTTTAACAGGGGCATTTAATTACAATTTTTGATGCAATACTTTGCAGCAGGGCTCATTCCTGCACCACAACTATAGTATATGGGAGAGGTTGCAGTGTCGTGGCACCAGCACCAGTGCCTAAGGTCCAATTTTTCTGCCCCTGTTTAACAGGGTCGTTTAATTACAATTTTTGATGCAATGCTTTGCAGCAGGGCTCATTCCTGCACCACAACTAGAGTATATGTGAGAGGTTGCAGTGTCGTGGCACCAGCACCAGTGCCTAAGGCCCAATTTTTCTGCCCCTGTTTAACAGGGGCGTTTAATTACAATTTTTGATGCAATGCTTTGCAGCAGGGCTCATTCCTGCACCACAACTAGAGTATATGGGAGAGGTTGCAGTGTCATGGCACCAGCACCAGTGCCAGCAGCCCAATTTTTCAGCCCCTGTTTAACAGGGGAATGTAATTATAATTCTTGATATAATATTTCACAGGAGGGCCCGTTCCTGTGCCCACCCAGAGTAACTGTGAGGACTTATAGTGTTGTGGCACCAGCACCACAACCACCAAAGGTCAATTTTTCTACCATTGTTCAACAATGGCATGTAATTACAATTCTTGATATAATCGTTCACAGCAGGGCGCTCCAGCGCCCACCAAGAGTCCCTTTGAGGTTACAATGTTGTGGCAACGCCAGCACCTTGTTCCGCCATTTCTGCAGAGCATATAGGGCAGGCCCCTACTTTCAAACATGCAACTTACAAACGTCTCCTACTTGCAAACGGAAGGAGACAACAGGAAGTGAGATGAAAAAAGACAGACGGCAAAACAAATTATACAGGGGTGATAACCCTCCCCTATGTTTTCCAAAAAGCTTAAAAATAGAATTTTTGACTGGAGCTACACTTTAAAAATGTACCAGTTCAAAATTACAAACAGATTCTACTTACCACAACAAATCTACACAGTCCCTGTCTTGTTTGCACCGCCTGTATACTGCTGTTTTGAGTATATAGGGCCTGGGGGTCCCACGTCTTTCCTTTTTTTAATATGGGTACAGGGTTCCCCTTAATATCCGTACAAGACACAAAGGGGCTGGTAATGGACAGGGGGGGGGATACCCATGCCATTTTTCTCAATGATTTTCATCCATATTGCCGGAACCAGATATTACATTAAAAACGCAAGCAGTTTGAAATGACTTTTTTTCCGTTAAATGTCATTTTGTGCAGGGACTGTTCTAAACACGGGAAACACGTGGCACTTCACAGGCATACTATAGACACCCCCCAGGCACGATATTTAAAGGAATATTTCACTTTTTTTTCACTTTAATCGTCATTAAAATCTGTGCTCCCGCCAAAACTGACATTTTTAAAAACATTTTTGGCATTGACCCATGTCCCCTGGGGCAGGAGCCAGGTCCCCAAACCCTTTTTAGGACAATATCTTGCATATTAGCCATTAAAATTAGCAGTTTTTATTTTGAACGTCCGAGTCCCATAGACTTCAATGGGGTTCTAAAGTTCGTACGAATTTTCGGTCCGTTCAAAAGTTCTAGTGCGAACCGAACTGGGGGGTGTTCGGCTCATCCCTAGTCCTGAGGCAATGCATCATCCATAGAGGACGCTGAACTGAACGAGCCCCACTCATCAGCATCATCATCCGACAGGACATTAAACTTATTTTCCAAAAGCAAAACTTTAGGATTGAAGGTAACTGAACCCCTTTTTTTCCTTCTTTTGCCCCTCCTATCCTCCAACCACTCCATATCATCCTTAGATAAACCAGAACTAGCCTCCCCACACCTATCCTCCCCTTCACCCCCTCCCCCCACTCTCCTTTCCCTTATCTACCACCAGGCCAGCCTCCCCACTATTTTCCCCACTCCTCTGCACCCCACGATTTGCAATAGAAACCCTGCAGCCTCAGGGGAGGGGGACTGGCACCACATCTGACACACCAGCCTCAGCACCTCTTGCTGCCTCTGTAGTTTTAGAAGACACAGAAGGATTGGACACATTCTCAGCAACTAAAACTTTACATACAGACTGGGAATACATGGGCACACTAGGTACAGGCACATACATACACAGACATACTGGGTATTGGCACAGACTTGGGCACCACAGACAGGGGGAGACACAGACAGATTGGGTATTGGCACAGGCTCAGATGGACTCACAGGCCCTCCAGCTGCTGAGCTCTAAACATCCTCCATGTCTAGATGGAAGAACCCTCTCATGAGCTCAGGCTTGTTGTGAGGCTTCGGTCAGTCACAGAAGGAACGGTGGAGAAGGTGGCCGTCTAACCGATGCATTCAGACAATTTTTTAGTCCGCAGCCCCAAGGTATGATCGGTTCCAACCATCGCCAGCGTCTGATTGACATGTTGCAGGAATACCGAGGGGCAAGGTCAGACTTGGACACCTTTCCCACCGAAAATTTTCTGGGGCACTGGGTCTTGAGGATGGATCACTGACCAGAGCTTGCACTTAAGCTACTGGCCTGTCCTGCATCCAGCGTTTTTTCGGAACACACATTCAGTGCTGCTGGAGGCTTTGTAACCAGGGCCGTCGGTAGGGGGTGGCTAGCAGTGGCTAAAGCCCCGAATGTGTCCCTGAAAAGCCCAGAGTCTGGTACATTTATTTTATAATTACTAGCCCCGAGTCCCCACGGCGCTGCACTGCGTATGAGCGAGAAGGAGTGTCGGCGGCACCACACTATGCATGAGCAAGAAGGAGCGTGGCGGCGCCGCACTGCGCATGAGCGAGAAGGAGCAAGCGTCGGCCGGCGGGATGTGTGACGTCGATGCCGCATGTGACTGTATCGACGTCACGCGTCCCGCCGGCCGACGCTTGCTCCTTCTCGCTCATGCGCAGTGCGGCGTCGCCGACGCTCCTTCTCGCTCATGCGCAGTGCGGCGTCGCCGACGCTCCTTCTCGCTCATGTGCAGTGCGGCGCCGCCGACGCTCATGCGCAGTGCGACGCTGCGGAAGCTCCTTCTCGCTCATGCGCAGTGCGGCACCGCTGAAGCTCCTTCACGCTCATGCACAGTGCGGCGCTGTGGGGACTGTTGGGGGTTAGTAATTATAAAATAGTGAGAGAAGGAGCGCGGACGGCAGGTAGGTAGGTTAGTGTAGGTAGATCAGTGTGTGTTAATGTCAGTGTAGGTAGGTCAGTGTAGGTAGGTCAGTGTGTGTTAATGTCAGTGTAGGTAGGTCAGTGTATGTAAATGTCAGTGTATGTAGGTCAGTGTAGGTAGGTCAAGCAAGTCAGTGTAGGTAGGTCACTACCATTAGTGTATGTATATGTCCAGTGTATGTAGGTCAGGCAGGTGAGTGTAGGTAGGTCACTATCATCAGTCATAGTTGCCAAAGGTCCCGAATTTCCAGGGACATTCCCGGGATTAGGACATTTGTCCCGAATAAATTTTGTCCCGGGAAATTCAAATTTCCAGCTTTTCGCCGCCGGCCGCCATTTTTGAGAAGACCAGAAGCTGGTCTTCAATAGAGAACCTGTGGTGCCACCCACCCCCGCTGCCAGTGTGTGTTTGTAAAGTGCAGTGGGCGGCGCCACAGTTCAAAGTTAGTCTCCGCGCGGCAACGTGAACGACGGTATATCGAGGGCCAGTCTGTGGATGGGATCTGTCAGAGGGGGGCAGTCTGTGGATGGGATGTCATTTCAGAGGGGGCCAGTCTGTGGATGGGATGTCATGTCAGAGGGGGCCAGTTTGTGGATGGGATGTCAGAGGGGGCCAGTTTGTGAATGGGATGTCAGAGGGGGCCAGTCTGTGGATGGGATGTCAGAGGCTGCCAGTCTGTGGATGGGATGTCAGAGGGGGCCAGTCTGTGGATGTCAGAGGGGGCGCTAGCGAATCTGGATGTCAGAGGGGCGCAATCAGAGTTTGGATGTCAGAGGGGCACCAGATGTTAGGAGGGGCTCTGCTTATGGACGCCAGATGTTAGGAAGGCTCCGCTGATGGACACCAGATGTGAGGAAGGCTGCTCTGAGAGGGCATCTGGTGGCAGGCAACGTGGCTAGTGACGCGCTCAGGGCTCCCACTGATTCGCCATTATGGTGAGTTGAATGATTTCATTTGATATTACAATGTAATAATAGAAATAATGCGCTTCAATCATCCTGACACCATAACAATCATGGCGCCGGGATGATTGAAGCGCTAACACCAGGTATTTGGAGTATCTTTATCTGCTGATTGTCAAACTCTGGAAAACACATTGCTATTGTGGTGTAGGATTGGGGGGCTGCTGTCCCTCCATCCCTCCCCCCCCCCTTTCCCTTTCCCTCTCCATCCCGCATTCATCTCAGACACTAACCACACCCCTTTGAGCCACGCCCCCTGTAAGCAACACCCAATATTTACGTAAACCACGCCCGTATTTTATCCTTTTCCTATGCCACACCTATAACCGCATGCCCTGCCCCCTAATTATAACACAACTCCGCCTACTACCAAAAAAGTGTCCCGATTTTTTTTTTTACAATGTTGGCAACTATGTCATCAGTGTAGGTAGGTTAGTGTATGTAAGTCACTACCGTCAGTGTCATGGGCCAGCCAAAAAAAACCTGCGTCGCGTACAACAACCCCCCCCCCGTTTCCGGCTTGGACTCTGGGATGAAGCCCCTGGTCCTTTTGCCACCTCGCAAGGCCCCTGTTTGTAACCAATCACAGGGTGCGCTTGTCCACTGACTCGGTCGATCGACTGACCTTCATAAAAATGAATCAGTCTTGGATCACCACCAGCTACCAAGCACCTGATGCTGATGAACCGAATATTTTTTTTTTAAATGTCAGATCCCTTCAAGACTGCCTATGCTGATGCTGCGTGACCCATCCTGTTATGCTGAGTGATTATCCTCTTTGTCCTCAATGATCATGCTGATAACTTGTAAGAACATTTTGGTTTGGGGCACCGCCACCAGTGGGTAATGCCCAATTTTTCAGCCCCTGTTTAACAGAGGCATGTTATTACAATTTTAGATGCAATATTTTGCAGGAGGGTTTGTTGCTGCATTCAGCTACAGTATCTGTGAGGGGTTGCAGTGTTGTGGCACTAGCACCAGTGCCTAAGGCCCAATTTTTCTGCCCCTGTTCAACAGGTGCATATAATTACAATTCTTGATATAATTATTGATATAATTGAATTCGACCCTTCCTGACTAATGACACCACAAAGCAACTCGTTCACTCGTTGATTATTTCCCGCATTGACTACTGCAACTCTCTCCTTAATGGCCTACCCTTAAGCAGGCTATCCCCCCTTCAGTCTATTATGAATGCTGCTGCTAGACTAATACACCTCACTAATCGTTCCGTGACTGCTTCCCCTCTCTGCCAATCCCTTCACTGGCTACCCCACCGTGTAAAATTCAAAATGCTAACCATAACATACAAAGCAATCCACAACCTCACCCCCATCTACATCACCAACCTCATCTGCAGATATCACCCAAATCGTCCCCTCCACTCCTCCGATGACCTCCTGCTTTCTAGCTCCCTTGTTACCTCCTCTCATGCTCATCTTCAAGACTTCTTCAGAGCTTCTTCCATCCTCTGGAACTCCCTGCCCCAGTCTGCCCGCTCAGCCCCTACCCTGTCCACCTTTAAGAGTTCCCTGAAAACTCATTTATTCAGGGAAGCCGATCCCACACCCACCTAACTGTCCCCGAGCCACCCCCATCAAATCATTCTCTGCAGCTATTACCTTTTGTACCACCACTCCCTCCCTTTAGAATGTAAGCTCTATGAGCAGGGCCCTCCTGTACCTTTTGTATTGTACTGTAATTGTATTGTCTCCCCTATACATTGTAAAGCGCTACGTAAACTGTTGGTGCTATATAAATAAATAATAATAATAATAATATAATATTTCATAGTAGGGCCCGTTCCAGCGCCCACCAAGAGTAACTGTGAGGACTTGCAGTGTTGTGGCACCAGCACCACCACCAAAGTCCCAATTTTTTTACCACTGTTCAACAATGGCATGTAATTACAATTCTTGGTACAACACCTAAGGCCCAAATTTCAGCAGACTATGTAGGGCAGGCCCCTACTTTCAAACATCCAATTTACAAATGACTCCTACTTGCAAACGGAAGGAGAAAACAGGAAGTGAGATGAAATCTACCCCTAGGACGGGAAATTCTCTCCTGTAAGAGTTAATGTGGGAGAAAATGTGTCTCCTCTCCACTGATGCTTTATCACCAATCCTAAAAACACTAAAAAACCCAAATTTTCAAAAAACATTTGTCATTGGGACAGAAAGTGAGGTGAAATCTTCTGAAGAGGTGCACAGACAGCAAAACAAATGTTACAGGGGTGTTTTCCAAAAAGCTTAAAAATAGATTTTTTGGCCGGAGCTAAACTTTAAAAATGTACCAGTTCAAAATTACAAACAGATTCTACTTAACAACAAACCTTTAGTCCCTGTCTTATTTGCACCGCCTGTATACTGCTGGGGGCCCCACACCTTTCCTTTTTTGTTTTTGTTTGCAGGGTTCCCCTTAATATCCATACAAGACCCAAAGGGGCTGGTAACGGGCTGGGGGGGTACCCATGCCATTTTTCTCAGTGATTTTACCAGACATTACATTAAAGCCGCAAGCAGTTTTAAATTACTTTTTTCCTTTAGAAATGTCATTTTGTGCAGGGACAGTTCTAAACACGGGAAACACGTGCCACTTCACAGGCATACTATACTATACTATAGTAAGCCCCTGTTGATAACCGCTTGTGTCGAAACACGTCTGGCAACATTACTTGCACCCCATATTGCTTTTTCTCTCAATCTGTTTTTTGTGATCACTTTTTATGTCCGTATAATATGTTTATTTTCAATAAAACCAATCGTTTTTTTTGACCTACACCATCCGGAGCCCTCTTTCTTTTTCTTTTTCCTGCTACATGCCATTTGTACTGGCCCCGCTGTTGAAATTCGAATATATTTGGCCTCGATGATATCACCACCCCCGAGTGTGAGAACATCGGTTGGCATTCGGTGGCTGCACTTACCTCGATCCAGGGTCAAGGACGCCTATAGGAGGATCTTACACCACGACCCATTTCCATCATAAGTTGGAATATACTCCTTTGAGATTACAAGCCTTTTAGACCCACTGCCGTAGGGTATGTGGGTCCAACATCTCTGGTACCTACCTTATACTTATAGAGTGCTGCAGAGATTGCTACAGACAAACAGATTGTTGTCGTTGGTGTCCTTGCCTGCTTTGGTTCATACGAGAGGACTGGCCATTTTATTTTATACAAGGAGATCTATGGTTATACTGATGAACTGAGAATAAGTCTATCCATACAGGATTTATGCTACATGGTTTTACTGTCATTGTATCATCCATGCACTGTTTTTTGCCTTTTCTCACATTATTACTGTTATCACATTATGTCTATGATGCTGTTCAAATTTGTTTTATAATAAGCTTAGAACTCCCTTATTAGAAACATAGGTTATTTACACTTATATGGAATTTGTCCCCTGGTTTCAGAGTACACTTATTTCTTAGCACTACATTTTTGGTTTTCACATGTGTTTTAACTTTGTTTGTTTGAGTGTCAGCTGCTAGGTCTATTTAAGTAGCGCAGTGTTTCCCCCTTTCTTTTTTCCACATACTATAGACACCCTCCAGGTATGATATTTAAAGGAATATTTGAGTTTTTTTTTCACTTTAAGAATCATTAAAATCACTTCTCCCGAAAAAACAGCTGTTTTTAAAACTTTTTTTTTTTGCATTGATACATGTCCCCTGGGGCAGGACCCGGGTCCCCAAACCCTTTTTAGGACAATAACTTGCATATTAGCCTTTAAAATTAGCACTTTTCATTCCGAACGTTCGAGTCCCATAGACTTTAATGGGGTTCTAAAGTTTGCGCAAACTTTTGGTCCGTTCGCAGGTTCTGGTGCGAACCGGGGGTGTGCGGCTCATCCCTAGTCACCCTGCCCAGTCAGGCACCTGAACAGTTATCAATCACTAGACATGTGCATTCTTTTTCGTCTGAATGCATTTTCGTCCGAATTTCAAGTATTTTTGTTTTCGTTTTGACAAACGATAACGAAAGCACAGAATCCGAAAAACGAAAGATCCGACATAAATAAATGCTTTATTTTCGTTTTCATTGTTACAACAGTTCGATATAGAATAGGAGATTCGACGTGACTCTGACAATAACAATCTGTGTCTATAGAACCTGTGGTCGAATGTGCCTAACTTTACCTCTATTAGTCCAAGATTATATAGAGAAAATATTCGACAGAGAAAAAAGATTTGACAGAGAGAAAAGATTCTGCAAGTTACTGTCCTAAAAAGTGTTTGGGGACCCAGGTCCTGCCCCAGGGGACATGTATCAATGCAAAAAAAAAGTTTTAAAAACGGCCGTTTTTTCGGGAGCAGTGATTTTAATAATGATTAAAGTGAAACAATAAAAGTGTAGAAAAAATCTGGATGGGGTGGAGCACCATGAGGTAGGCGTGTGCTGAGGACGACTCCCTCCCCTCTAGCTGCCAGGATCCCCGCGCAAGATCGCAGCCCCATGACGAGCGGCTGAGAACGCGATGAGCGTAGCCGACGCCGAGATCGAGACCGAGGCTGAGACGTTTGGAAGGACCCAGCAGTAGCACACTCTGCGGGAGCCAGCAACAACATCCCCAGATCCACCGGTCGGTGGAGGGGGGCGGAGAGTACGGAACAGCCCGGCGGACGGGCGAAGGAGTGAGCGACACAGGAGCCAGCCGCCCGGAGAACGTCGCGAACACCATATTTGAACGGCAGCTTGCAACCTGCTGGGACTCAGACGTGGATGGGAGTTCCGCTGAGTGATTAGAAGAGCGGCGGCGGTGGAGCGGAGCAAGGAGCCAGTGGAGCCAAGCTGCAGAGGACAACACTGCAGAGGAAAGGTACCGGATGGGGAAGGGATGAATGGCTAGGCGCATGAAGTGAATAGACTGTCTAAAAAGGGCTATAACAAATTGATGATTGTCACAGAGATGGCGATTGGGAACGCTGATGGACTATAGCCAAATTGACTGATTTAAGAAAGCTAGCAAGAAGGGAGAAGGTGTCATATCCCCCACAGGCTGCTGGAAGGTATTATTGTATTTAGTATACTGTTTTTTCCCACATGCCTATGCGGGCTGGATATATTAAGCAATAAGACTGTGGCTAGCCCTGATAATATATAGGCCGTTCCGGGGGTATACCAGCGTATACTAGCCTCTGTTTACGCACCTAGAAGGGTTCAAATTACACTCCGACTGGACTTAACCCCAAGAGTAAGGGTACTCCATATGTTTCCATATGTTCCATATGTTTGAAAGGTGAGAGAAAGAAGGACTGTGGCAATTACAAGGAAACGGCCCCTGGGTCCATTAAAGTGGGGAGTCAGAGCACCTACATTCTTCCTGGCCCTTCGTGGATTAGAGGGCCTCCCTAACATCGCATTCCTAGGCCTGGACTTAGAGGATTTTTTCTCTATCTCTTTGTTTTTTTTTTTTTTGTTTTTTTCTGTTTCCCCCCATAATTCTGTTTGGGGAGAGAATTTAAACACCTGTGTCCCTCCCAAGAAGTAGCAGGATTAAAGTGGAGACCTGGGAAGGAGTCGTGCCCACATTATAGAAGGACTCTATTTTACCTACTGAGCCAAAGGCAGAGGCACTGAGGGTAGGGACAACAAACAATTTCCAGCCTAGGAGGAGGGAAACGCGAAGGCGACAGGAGAGTATATGACTGGCAGCTGAAGAAATTTTGAAGACCCTGATGTACCAACATACCCTAGAATAGACGATTCACTTTGGCCCCCTGACCTCTTCAGGAGATATTTGTCTACACACTGATTGACTGCCTAGGAGGGTCTTACACTCCCTTATCTTTAATTTACCTAATGAGTACATCGAAGGTTTATATTTGTATTGCTGTACATGTATGTGTAAAGGGGACACGGGTGGATCCCAGGGGTCTATACGTGTCCCGCTGAAGGGACGTCTAGGTTACAGAAAGGGGGGACAGTCGTAGAAATAGTGTTGGAAAGAAAAGTAGGGGGAAAAAATGAGGGGGAAGGCAAAAGCGGGTAAAAGTGCCCCTCCTGTATCTAGCCCCGGAGGGATTCAGAGATACATGGCAAGTAATATCACTAACTCCAGTACGCTAGAGGTGGGGCAGGAAAGCCCAAAGCAAGGAGTGGGAAGGAGGTCAGGCCCGAGTAGACAGAAGTTGGGAGAGGAAGGTAAAGGAGCCAAAATGGATGGGACTAAAAGTGGGGGGATGAAAGGGACAAGCCCCACAATACAAAGCTCTGCCAGAGGCCAAAGGGATGAAGAGGAGGAGAGAGCAATAGGATAGCCTGCGTCCGAGGAAGGGACTTTGCGATCAAGTCCCCAAGTGGAAACCACTCTGATAAAAGAGATGCTGGGGGAAATGTTCGCAAAAATGGAGGTGGCCCTAAAGACAGAAATAGCGGGAGTGCGTGCAGATATAGGTCGTGTATTGGAGAGGGTAGAAGAGATTGAAGATAGAATTGACAACCAGGAGCTTAGGATAGATGAGATAGCAGAACAGGTACAGAATCTCCAGAGAACAAATAGGTCCCTCCTATACAAATTAGAAGACCAAGAAAATAGGAGTAGGAGGAAGAATGTACGCATTAAAGGTATCCCCGAAAAATATGGTGCCACGGAGTTGGGCAAAATAGTACAGCAGGTCTTTAACCCATTGTTACAAAAGGAGCCCACTGAAAGTATAAAGTTGGACAGGGTCCATAGGATTGCAATTAGGGGGGAAGTAAGTAAGGATGCCATACGTGATGTGATAGCTAGGTTCCACTACGCAGAGGAGAAAGGGCAAATAATGGAGAAACTTAGGGCAGAACCGGAGATCTCCTTTGAGGGTGCAGAGCTGCGAGTGTTCTCAGACTTAGCCCCGGAAACACTGAGGAGAAGGAGGCTCTTGAAACCTCTAATGGAAGCTATGAACGCTGCGAGAATCCCCTATCAATGGGGCTTCCCAGCGTGCTTGAGGGGGCGAAGAGACGGACGCTCAGCGGTTCTGCGCTTTCTGGAGGACCTAAGAAGGTTCTGTGAGAGCTTAGGGATCACCCCCCCTTCCCTTCCAGGTTGGCAGGAAGAAATAGACACTCATGCCCCCCAAAGTAAGTTAAGATGGCAGAGAAGGAGAAATAGAGAGATGAATGGTGGGGAAGGAGATAACAGATATAGGGGGCAGCAAAGCTGAAGGTCAGGTGGGGATGGGGAGGGAGAGGGGGAGAGGGAGATGGGAAGAGGGAGTCGTCGCTGCTGGGTAGGCGCCACCAGGTGTGAACCCCCGGGTAAATATGAAATATAGACAGTATCAGAGAGATAAAGGTCGGCTTCATATACCCACAAAACGGGGGAGTCCCCGGCCAACGTCTGCAGTTGCAGAGTTGGGGGGAGGGAGGGAGGGGGGGGTTGTTTTTCTTGTTTTTCTTGGGGTTTTTTTTTTTTTTTGGTACGTCCTTCGCGCCCTCCTTGGTCACCCGAATGGGAAAGCCCCCTCTGGGTCGACATGCGTTAAACAACAGAATAGTTCTTAATGGTCTTGATTAATGTGGTAACATATAACGTGAGGGGACTAAACACCAATGAAAAAAGATACAAAATTAATAAAGAACTCCAATTTATGGGGGGAAATATCATTTGCCTTCAAGAAACATATATTACTAGTAACTCAGGGATAAAAATGTCATCATCCCAATTCCCAATGTGGTTCTATGGAGACTCTCCCTCTGCGCACTCCAGAGGGGTAGCCATTGGTTTTGACAAATCAGTAAGATTTGAAATAGAGGAATGACTGACGGACCCAGAGGGGAGATATTTATTTCTAAAGGGTAACCTGGGAAATATGCAATGTACCATTGTTAATGTATATGCACCAAATAGAAACCAAGAGAAATTTTTATTGAGAGTATTAAATAAACTGGAGGAATTTAGAAAGGGTATGGTAATTCTAGCAGGCGACCTAAACTGGTGTTTAGACCCGAAGTTGGACTCCTCGGGAGGGGGTACACGGGGGGCTGAACAGCGGTATAGAAAAATAAACAAAGCACTGAGTAACGCCCAGCTCCAAGATGTTTGGAGAGTTAACCATCAGAAAGAACGGGATTACACCCACTTCTCCTCGGTCCATAAAACCTTCACAAGATTGGATTACATATTCGTAGGACAACAACTAATGGCTAATATAAAAAAATCAGAAATTAAATCAATCACCCTTTCCGACCATGCCCGGTGAAAATTCAACTAGAAATACAGGGCCATATGGGGACAGGAAGTGCCTGGAAATTGAACGATTCTCTCATTCAAGACCAGGAAGTTAGTAAAAAAATTCTGCAGGAATTAAAGGATTTTTATGAAGTAAATGACACAGGAGAATATTCAAAGGCTACTATCTGGGAGACACATAAGGCAGTCATCAGAGGGATGTTAATAGGAATTGGCGCAGGGAAGAAGAGAGTTAGGGAAAAGGAGAAGGCCCAGCTTTACAAAGAAATAGAGGATCTCGAACAAATGACTAGACCTAGAGGGCTTCAAGACACCCAGGAATTATCGAAGAAAAAAAGAGAGCTAGAAGAAGTATTAGAGCAAGAGAGGAGAACGGCTTTCCATAAAATAAATAGAGAGAGACACCTATGGGGGAATAGGTCAAGTAAGTGGTTAGCAAGAAGAATAAAAGAACAGAAAAATAGGACCTATATACCGAAGATCAGAGACAAAAAGGGTGAGATGAAATTCGCTACACCGGAGATTGCAGAGAACTTCCACTTATATTTCAGCGCCTTATACAATATAGGTGTAAGAAGGGAGGAAGGGGGGAAGAGGAAAGAAGCAATCAGGGAATATCTAGAAAAGCTCGACCTGCCAAAAATCACATGGGACGAGAGGCAGGAATTAGAGGCCCCGATTTCAGGTATGGAAGTGGAAAAGGCAATCAAAGATACAGCTTTAGGGGGAAGCCCGGGCCCCGACGGATACTCTATTTTATATTACAAGAGATTTCAAAATTTTTTGGCACCTAAACTATGTGAATATTTCAATGAGGTAGGGGACGGGGGGGCCTTTCGTGAAGAGGCCCTGCTCGCCCATATCACATTGATTTTAAAGGAAGGTAAAGACCCCGCAGCAGTGGAAAGCTATAGGCCGATATCATTGTTGAATACGGACGTGAAAATCTATGCGAAAATTTTGGCCGAGCGACTGAAAACCCTCCTCCCTGAGAGGATTCACACCAATCAGGTGGGATTCGTTCAGGAACGAGAAGGGAGAGACAACTCTTTGAAATCAATTATGTTGATACAAGAAACATCTAGAAGAGAGACTCCCACTCTGTTATTGTCGGTAGATGCTGAGAAAGCCTTTGACAGAACAGATTGGGAGTTTATAAATGAGACCTTAGAACACATGGGCTTGGGCAATAGAATGATGAAGTGGGTTAAAGCGCTTTACAATAAACCGACAGCAAAGATTAAGGTGAATGGCTCCCTGTCCCGCCCCCTTGAATTGTTCAACGGGACGAGACAGGGATGCCCTCTATCCCCGATTCTCTTCGTGATTGCCTTGGAGCCGTTACTGGCAGCGATCCGGGGAAATCAGGATTTACGGAGAATTGAGGTGGGAGGAAGAGAATATAAGGTCTCTGCATTCGCAGACGATCTACTATTATATATCACGTACCCCAGAATATCGATCCCGGCGGCAGTGAAGGAAATGGAACAGTACGGTCGACTATCAAATTTCAAAGTTAACTTATCCAAAACAGAAATATTAAATCTAAACATATTGGAAGTGGAGCAAAGAGACTTGGCTGCTAGTTTACCTTTTAGATGGAGTGGAGGGGAACTGAGCTATCTGGGGATAAAATTAACAGCAAAAAGAGCGAATTTATTTGAAGCTAACTATATTCCCCTGCTCAATAAAATTAAAGCCCAATTGAAAAACATGAAACACAAAGGAATATCCTGGATAGGAAGAGTGAATGTAATAAAAATGTTTATATTACCTACAGTACTATACACATTCCAAATGATCCCCATCCCCCTCCCGGGAAGTTTTCTTAGAAAATTAAAATCTTTAGTCCTCACATATATATGGCACCCAAAAAAAGCACGTATTGCATACAAGGTCCTTGCAAGGGAAAAGGAAGAAGGAGGAGTGGGTCTCCCAGACTTCAACAAATATTATGAAGCCACAATGCTATCTAGGATAGCAGATTGGATCCATAATCTAAAGGAGAAGAGCTGGGCGGAGCTTGAAACAAGATTAAGTGGGACGGATTTAGCTAAAATGATTTGGATACCGGCTCAGGTGCAGAACTTAGGAACAGGTACTAGTATAATCACAAGACACACACTTAGAATATGGGATAAAATAAATAAGTTACACAACTGGACATATAATTCTCCACTTATGTCACTACTTGACACAAAATACTTTCTACCAGGATTGGAAGAGCGGCTGTATTATAGTAGATGGGCACAGAAAGTAGAAATCACATTAGGAGAGGTGATTATAGGGAATAGGATTGTAACGTTTAGGGAAATCACACAAGAATGGGGACATAGAACATTAGACAGATGGAGATATTCTCAAATAGTAAATTTTACACAAGGGCTCCCACAGCCTCTACGAGGAATGAAGGAGTTAAGGCCATTTGAAAAATTATTTAAAGATGCACATTGTATAGTGAAAAGGGTTTCCAAATTATATAAAATATTACGAGGTGAGGGTGAGGGGGAGTTACCGGAATATGTAAGGAAATGGGAAGGGGAATTAGGGACACTTAGAAATGATGAACACAGAAGGAAAATATTGAAAATGACATATGCACTAGCGAAAGACGCACGGACCCATGAAATGGCATATAAATTAATAGCAAGATGGTATATGACACCCACTAGAATGCAGAAGCTAGGAATCGGAGAGGAAGCAATGTGTTGGAGGGAATGTAAGGAACAAGGATCGTTTAAACATATATGGTGGGATTGCCCGAAAATAAGACCGTTCTGGGATAAGATAATTCAAAATATTTTTCTGATAACCGGAAGGAGGATTAGGACATGTCCATGGGCTTGTCTGTTCCACGACACAGACATGGGAGTAAGGCAGTACAAAGCTACACTTGTCCCTTACCTTTTGAATGCAGCCAAAGCCTTAATACCAAATCATTGGGGAGACCCGCAGGAGCCGACAATCCTGGAGTGGGTGAAGAGGGTGGAGCAGATTAGGCGGATCGAAGATTCGATCAATAAAACCCAGGAGATAGAAAATGAAATCCAAGGAAAGTGGCAAAAATGGCTGACATTCTTAGAGAGTGGGAACTGCCATGTCTGATTAGTGGGAGAAGGTGACAAGGAGCAGGACGAAGGATATAGGAGGAGATGGGGGGGCACTTCTCCTCCTTTTTTTTTTTTTTTTTTTTGCCCAAGGGGGGAGGAGGGGGGTTTGGGGGTTTTAAATGTATTTCTTAAAAGGAGAGGCGGAAGTAGTTTATGGTCTGTGAAAGATATTATAAAATATTCTCATCCGCAAGAATTGTAAAAACATGTTTGAATACTGTATTAAAAAGATAAATAAAGAATTAAAAAAAAAACAATAAAAGTGTAATATTCCTTTAAATTTCGTACCTGGGGGTGTCTATAGTATGCCTGTGAAGGGGCTCATGTTTCTGGTGCTTAGAACTGTCCCTGCACAAAGTGTCATTTATGCAGGAAAAAAAGTCCTTTAAAATCACTCGCAGCTATTATGAATTGTCGGCTCTGTAATACAGAGAACACTCATTGAAAGTCATTGATAAAAAATAAAAATAAATAAATTTAAAAAGCGTGGGGGTCCCCCAAATTCAATTATCAGGCCCTTCAGGTCTGGTATGGATATTAAAGGGAACCCCGCGTCAAATGTAAAAAAAATTGACGTGGGGGTCCCCCTAAAAATCCATACCAGACCCTTTATCCAAGCACACAACCTGGCAGGCCGCAGGAAAAGAGGGGGGGGCGAGAGAGCGCCCCCCCTCCCTCCTGAACCGTACCAGACCACATGCCCTCAACATTGGGAGGATGCTTTGGGGGTCTGTGACCCCTCAAAGCACCGTGTCCCCATGTTGATGTGGAGAAGGGCCTCATCCCCACAACCCTGGCCATTGGTTGTGGGGGTCTCTGGGCGGGGGGCTAATCAGAATCTGGATGCCCCCTTTAACAAGGGCACCCCCAGATCCCCCCCCCTCTTTGAAATGATAAGGGGGTACAAAAGTACCCCTACCATTTCACAAAGAAAGTGTAAAAAATAGTTAAATAAGACAAACACACTTTTGAAAAATTCCTTTATTAAAAATAAAATAAAAATAAAAAAAAGTCTCCAGCGGTGGTAATCCACTCTTGCTATCCAGCGACGGACGATCAACTCTCCGGGGTCCAGCGATGGCTGGTCTGATCCAGCGCAGCGAATCCATCCATCTTCTGTCTCCACGGAGGAGACACTGCGGGCCTGACGTTTGTTATATGCGGAGGGCGGGGCCACCCGTCACCTAACCCCGCCCCTCTCTGACACAAGGGGAAACCCGGGCTTCCCCGTGACGTATGGGTGACCCAACCCCCCTCTGATGTATGACAGGCAGGTTTCCGTTACAGGGGTCTGGTATGGATTTTTAGGGGGACCCCACGTCAATTTTTTTTTAAATTTCACGCGGGGTTCCCCTTAATATCCATACCAGACCTGAAGGGTCTGGTATGGATATTTAGGGGGAACCCCATGTAAATTTTTTTTAAAAACCTGAAGGGCCTGGTAATTGAATTTGGGGGACCCCACGCTTTTTTATTTATTTAAAAATTGACGTGGGGTTCCCCCTAAATATCCATACCAGACCCTTTATCCGAGCACGCAACCTGGCAGGCCGCAGGAAAAGAGGGGGAGATGAGACGTTTGTTATATACGGAGGGCGGGGCCACCTGTCACTTGACCCCGCCCCCTCTGATGCAAGGGGAAACCCGGGCATCCCCGTGACGTATGGGTGACCCCGCCCCCTCTGATGTAACACAGGCAGGTTTCCATTACATCAGAGAGGGACCAGACCTGAAGGGTCTGGTATGGATATTTAGGGGGAACCCCACGTCAATTTAAAAAAAAAAAATTTGACGCAGGGTTCCCCTTAATATCCATACCAGACCTGAAGGGCCTGGTAATTGAATTTGGGGGACCCCCACGTTTTTTATTTTTATTTTTTTATTATTTTTTTATCAATGACTTTCAATGAGCGTTCTCTGTATTATGGAGCTGACAATTCATAATAGCTACCCCAGCCAGCTCAACCTTTCCTCTCTTCCTTCCTTTCCAGAAGATGCTAGAATATTTTGTAAACAAGTGGGAGGTCTTGGTGATGCTGCCTGTGAGTCATCAGTTGAAAAAAAGTTGTTGCTTTAGATAAAGATGGCCTAGGCTATAAGAAGATTGCCAAGACTCTGAAACTGAGTTGCAGCACGGTGGCGAGGACCATACAGTGGTTTAATCAGACAGGTTACACTCAGAGCAGGCCTTGACATGGTCAACCAAAGAAGTTGAGTGCACGTGCTCTCATATCCAGAGGTTGTCTTTGGGAAACAGATGTATAAGTGCTGCCAGCATTTCTTCAGAGGTTGAAGGGGTGGGGGGGTCAGCCTGTCATTGCTCAGACTATACACCGCGCATTGCATCAAATTGGTCTGCATCGCTGTCACCCCAGAAGGAAGACTCTTCTATAGATGATGAACAAGAAAGCCTGAAAACAGTTTGCTAAAGACAAGCAGACTAAGAAAAAGGCCAAGGAACACACCAGTCAGGTCAGGGATAAAGTTATTGAGAAGTTTAAAGCAGGGTTAGGCTATAAATAAAATCCCAAGCTTTGAACATCTCACGGAGCACTGTTCAATCCATCATCTGAAAATGGAAAGAGTACGGCACAGCTGCAAACCTACCAAGACATGGTCATCCACCTAAACTGACAGGCCTGGCAAGGAAAGCATTAATAAGAGAAGCAGCCAAGAGGCTCATGGTAACTCTGGAGGAGCTGCAGAGATCTACAGCTCAGGTAGGAGAATTTGTGCACAGGACAACTATTAGTCGTGCACTCTACAAATCTGGTCTTTATGGAAGAATGGCAAGAAGAAAGCCATTGTTGAAAGAAAGTCATAAGAAGTCTTTTTTGCAGTTTGCAAAAAGCCATGTGGAAGAAGGTTCTCTGGTCAGATGAGATCAAAATGTAACTTTTTGGCCTAAAAGCAAAACACTATATGTTATGGAAAACGAACACTGTACATCACCCTGAAAACACCATCCCCACCGTGAAACATAGTGGTGGCAACATCATGCTGTGATGATGCTTTTCTTCATCAGGGACATCAATGCTGGTCAGAGTTTATGGGAAGATGGATGGAGTCAAATAAAAGGTAATCTTAGAAGAAAACCTGCTATGCCCTGTACACATGGTTGGACATTCCGACCACAAAATCCATCGGATTTTGGGCGAAACTTGTGTTGCATACACAAGGTCAGACAAAGCTGTCGGAAAAACTGATCGTTCGGAATAAGGTGACATTCATTGCGCACTATGGGACTACGTAGAGGCTAGTAGCCAATAGCTTTGGTCTCGTAATTTAATCTAAGCCTGTGTGGCACTTTGTCCATCGGAATTCTCTACAAAGGACCGGAAAAAGTACGATCGGATTTTGTTGTGGGAAAATTTTAGATCCAGCTCTCAAACTTTTTCCATCAGGATTTCCGGTGGAAAAAGTCCGATAGAGCCCTCACACGATTGGATTTTCCGACAACATAATCCGATCAAACCTTTTCCGTCGGAATTTCCGATCGTGTGTACAGGGCATTAGAGTCTGCAAAATACATAAGACTGGGGCAGAGGTTTACCTTCCAGCAGGACAACGACCCTAAACATATAGCCAGAGCTACAATGGAATGGCTTAGATCAAAGAATGTTGCTGTGTTAGAATGGCTCAGTCAAAGTCCAGACCTAAATCCAATTAAGGATTTGTGACAAGATTTGAAAATTGCTATTCATAGACGCTCTCCATCCAATCTGACAGAGCTTGAGCTATTTTGCAAAGAAGAATGGGCAGAAATGTCACTCTCTAGATGTACAAAGCTGGTAGAGACAGCCCCAAAAAGACCTGCAGCTGTAATTGCAGCAATAGGTGGTTCTACAAAGTATTGACTCAGGGGAGCTGAATACAAATGCACACCATGCTTTTCACATATTTATTTGTAAAATAAAATTGAAAACCATTTACCATTTTCTTTCCACTTCACAATTATGTGCCACTTTGTGTTGGCCTATCCCATAAAAAAACCCAATAAAATACATTCACACTTTTGGTTTTAACATGACAAAATGTTGAAAATTTCAAGGGGTATGAATATTTTTTCAAGGCACTATAGCAGTCTTGTGACTTATATTACATCAGTTATATAGATGCACCGCTAAACCACCTTGGTATCAGTTCCAAACTGGAGTGTTAAAATCCACAAAGGAAATGAGATGGGGACAGGAAGGAACTTTTTGATACCCACAAGATATAGAAAATGTATATAAGGATAAAATCAAATATTTATTGAAATATCATTAAAAATAACCCCAAAGAGCAATCTAGGGAAACCTTTAACAAAGTATCAAAAAGTATCACAACTCCATAAATTGTATCATATATCATTTCATCAAAAATGACAATAAGTCAGTATTCTAATCAGTGCATTCAAATTAACATTCACATAAATCTGACAATGCAAAACATTTTTGTTGTAATAGTAGATGAACACAAACAGCATCCACATTCAAATTGCTATAAAGTGTTACTAAACCCACACAATAAAATACATTCACACTTTTGGTTTTAACATGACAAAATGTTTAAAATTTCGAGGGGTATGAATATATTTTCAAAGCACTGTAGCAGTCTTGTGACTTGTATTACATCAGTTATATAGATGTACTGCTAAACCACCTTGGTATCAGTTCCAAACTGGAGTGTTAAAATCCACAAAGGAAAAGAGATGGGGACAAGAAGGAACTTTTTGATACCTACAAGATATAGAAAATGTACTGTATATAACCACTACAATACAGGGCACTTTCACCCCCTTCCTTCCCAGCCCAATTTTCAGCTTTCAGCGCTCTCGCTCTTTCAGTGACAATTGCGTGGTCATGCTACACTGTACCCAAATGAAATTGTTATCATTTTTTTCGCACAAATAGAGCTTTATTTTGGTGTTATTTATTCACGACTCCGTTTTTTTTTTTTTGCGATATAAGCGCAAAAATAGCGGAAATTTGGAAAAAAAACTATATTTTCTTTTTTCTATTTGAAAAGAAATCCAATAAAATCAAATTTTGTCATAAATTTAAGCCAAAATGTATTCTGCTACATGTTTTTGGTAAAAAAAATTCCGTTAAGTGTATAATAATTGGTTTGTGTGATCACGGACATATGTACGCAAATGATCATGTACATATGTGTGCAGGTGATCACGTACATATGTGTGCAGATAATCATTGGGACATGTGATTTTAGTGGGACATATATGGGGGACATGTTTTTATTATTAGGGACATGTGCTTTTATTATTTGGGGACATGTATGTTTTGGGGACATGTGTGTTTTGGGGACATATGTGGGGACTGTGTTTGTACTGTGTGGTGTGTTGTGTGTGTACACTACACTGATGATCAGTGAGTAAAAAGCTGTAAAAAGCAGCCCATACTCACTGATCATCAGCCGGCTGCAGCGATCTGCTCTCTTCTCCTCAGCGGTGACTTCCGTGTGAGGAGAGGAGAGCCGATTGCCTAGCAACCGGCTGTTTGTTTACATCACATGACGGCCGTGATTGGACACGGCCGTCATGTGATCAGGAGGGCCAATCACAGAGCCCTCCTGCCGATCTGAGATGTGCCGTGTCCGGGTGACACGAGCACATCGGGATCGCGCCGCTGCGCGGGCGCGCGCGCGCGCGATCCCGCTGCTCCTGAATGACGTTCCCAAACGTCCTATCAGGAGCAGGCGGCTCCCACCCGGCCGTATATACGCATTGGCCGGGTGGGAAGTGGTTAAGGATAAAATTAAATATTTATTGATATATCATTAAAAATAACCCCTAAGCCCTTGTACACACGGTCGGACATTCTGACAACCAAATCCGTCGGATTTTGTCCGACGGATTTTGTCCGAAACTGTTGCATACACACAGTCGGAAAAGTTGTCAGAAAATCCGATCCTACTTAACATGATGATGTTATTTCGTTAGGACGGGACTACGTTCAGGCTAGTAGCCAATAGCTTTGGTCTAGGAATTTGATCTGAACATGCATGGCACTTTGTCCGATCGGAAAAAGTCCGATCAGATCATGTGGTCGGAAAATTTTATAGCCCACCTGGAAAACTTGGTCCATTGGAGTATAAACAGTCCGATGGAGCCCACACACTGTCGGATTATCTGACAACACGGTCCTATCTGACATTGTCCATCGGAACGTCCGACCGTATGTACAAGGGCTACAAGAAATCTAGGGGAACATTTAGCAAAGTATCACAACTCCATAAATTGTATCACATATCACTTCATCAAAAATGACAAGAAGTCAGTTTCCAATCAGTGCATTCAAATTAACATTCACATAAATCTGACAATGCACCACAGTGTGTTGATCCTGATTGCATAGGTCCATGTTTTTGCTTTTGTTTTTATTTCCCTTCCCAATGTTTTTTGTTTTTCCTTGCCATTCTCAGACATCGTGACTTTTCCTATGGTCCATGCGCCGCACGTGCAGACCCCTCTGGTCACCACCAGGGGGGCTAAACTGGGTTACGGATATATCTATTTTTTCGATGGATCATTCCTATCCCTGAAAGGCCAGTGGGGATTTTCTGCACCCTTCTGTCTATCTGCATGTCAGCGTCGTCCCTGTGTCGCTGTTCCCAGATGTGACGTCACCACATGCGCCTAGCATGCCGGTGTTGACGTTGACTCTGGTGAGGTTTGCTGCTGGACCGGATGGCAGGGGATATTGGAGACACCTGTCTCCCAAATCAACCTGCCTGTCATGGGATTATTTACACTTTAACTAGCATTTTGGCGCCCGCTTGTTCCCCATTGATTGGTCCTATGCAGACACATGATGGGCCAACTCTCGTATTTATACTTTTGTGATTCCATTGCTGCTCATTGTTGGTGGAGCACTAAGGTAACCTTTGATACTGAAGAACAGACTGAAATCATTTTTGGCCCTTATAGATTTGACTGGTAAGATCAGGCTCTAGTGACGGATCCATATGTTCCTTTTTTCCCACATGGTCATTGTGTAATTTGCTTTGAGTCCTTACATTCACTTTTTAATCTTTTACAGCTCTCTTAAGGCAACTATAAGCATGTCTCTCCACTTAGGTGGAGGGAGATGCTTCCCCTTCTGAGGTTTGAGCTTTGTCCATGGGAGATACATATAGACTATTCATGTATTGGCCCACTTGATTTTGTTTATAGCTACACATGAATCTGTACTTTTTCTACCTTTTCTCATGGATGTCTATTACTATATTTGTCAGGAACGCACTAGTCACCCTGGATGATTCCCTGTATATCCCTTGTGTTTTGAACATATGATATTAGTCACACGGCAGTTCTGCCCTCTGCCCTTGTGAACCTTCAGCATAAGATGAGATGCTTTATAATTATGACTACGTAAGTGTATTTTGATAGTTTTCTACAAATGTATGACACTGTGGACTGATTGTTGCATTGTCTGCTCTTTATATTTACCTATGCACAGTATGTATTTTAGAGTATGTATTTTAGATTCTTGTGATATGACATCCTTCTGAGGAAGACTTAATAAGTCGAAATGCGTCGGTACTCTGGCCCTATGCAATCAGGATCACCACATTGTACACTTTCTAACTTATTGTCCTTTTTGATAAGGTTATATGTGATACATTTTCAGGAGTCATGATACTTTGTTAAATGTTCCCCTAGATTGCTCTGTTATCTTTAATGCTATTTCAATAAATATTTGATGTTATCTTTATATACGTTTTCTATATCTTGTGGGTATTAAAAAGTCCCTCCTTGTTCCACATCTCTTTTCCTTTGGGGCTTTTAACAGTCTTGTGATTTCTATCAGTGTCCGACCGAGGACTGGTTAAAGCTTGTATGAGGAGTTTTCATTGTTCTCTGACTGTCGTAATGAGACTGCATGACTCCTGACCCTCTGTCTTAACAGTGCTGATTGGTACTGTTCTGATAACATGCACCCTCCCAAAGTAAAAAAAAATCTATAGCAATACACACCAAACTGAGCATGTGCAGCGTGCCCCCAAGGATCTGTACTATCAGGAGATGGATTGGGAACTGTGGAAGAAGAGGAGGATCAGAGAAGACAGGATCAAATAGCATTTTTACACAATGTGCAGGATTAACCCCTTAGGTTCCATAGTGAGTATAAAAAAACATGTTTTACTGCATATACAGACTGATTTTACTGGTGTGGGTTTAGTAACACTTTAAAGCAATTTGAATGTGGATGCTGTTTGTGTTTTTGTGTTCATCTACTATTACAACAAAAATGTTTTGCATTGCCAGATTTATGTGGATGTTAATTTGAATGCACTGATTGGAATATTGTTTATCTCCAACTCTGTAATGCCTTGCTTCATTTCAGTCAGTCAAGCGTAGTGGTAGAGTTGTATTGTGATAAGAAGAGTTCTTGCATTAAGGAAATAGAATTGCTATTGTGTCTGTATCTAAAACACTTTAACGATAGACGATAGATTCCTTTAAGTAAGGCGGTGATAACAAAACTGCAGGTTTATGTAGCCACCTAGTGGAATTGATTTGTATAGCAGCTTATATCCTATTACCTTTAATAGTTGCAGATTCCCTGAAATCATTGTGCCATAAGGCAAACCTTTATGTGCACTACTCCTAAATTTTGTTTCAATATTTAGGCAACCATTAGAAAAAAATACACATCTAAAACCTAGTCTGCAATATTTGTTCCATCATACACTATATCATGCCTTCCTTACGTAGGAGTGAAATAATACATATATGTAATTCCTCCCGCCCAATGCAGATTGACATCTCTTGGTTGCCATGAGAGTTTTGAAGAAAAAAAGGAGAGAAAGAATAGGAAAGCTTGTTCATCTAAGGCTAAAAATAGGGCAACAGAGAGTATCGTAGGATGAGTAGCAGAGTCAGTCTCCATAGCAACGTGTGAACCATTTAGCAAAAACTTTGACTGTAAGGCTGCTGAATTTTGGGATGAAATATGAATATGAGGTTTTAACATAGTGATTTAGATCTGCAGCAAGGACCTCTTTTTTTTCTCTTTCTACTCTTCCTAGGTGTACACTTGTAAATCTGGACAATTTATCCTTCATGACAAAAGTAGCATCTCCTTTTCGGAACTAGTGCTTTAAAAATAGAAGAAATATTACTAATGGTCTAAAACATTTAAAATACTACTTTATATTTTAACTGACTTACAGGTTTTCATTTACACTGTAAAACCATCATATGTAAAGGAAACAAAAGATAAAAAAGCAAGTCAAGTAAACTCTTTTTTGAAGTGTCAACAGATGGAGACTGCAAGTCTTTTGATGCCTTAATTCTGAAGGATTATTAGCTAATCTTGTGTTAAATAAATTGGACTGCTTCTTGGTCCAGTGCATTCTTAGCAGTTTAGCTATGACCTTGATAGTGTTATGACACAATTAGATCATTTCACCTTTAATTAGAACACACATTTTAGCATTACGTTCTTCCTACTCACTGTAATGATGTGATGAGTTTTGTGACTGTAGCATCGCTGTGTGGGTGTTGGACAGAAGCAACAATCAGCAGGGACATAATGGAAATGTTCATTGCTTCTAGGCTGTTCTGGAATATTTGGTATTATGGAGTCCTACAATAATGATATCCTAAGATCCACTTGCATAACTGTATTGTACTTACAGTACAATACATTGCCTGAAATATTTTGCAAAAGAAAAGAAGATGGGGGTGGGGAGGGGCAGGGGCCAGTAATAGCCATAGCCCAAATGCCTCCAATTATATTTGTTTCTTATGATAACTATGAATTATACGAATGCAGGATGGGACCAGAGCAGTTTCCAGTAGTCACGATGATGATGATGTCAGAGAGAGACAGCAAAACATTAAAACATTAAGGGTCATTGTCATTCCAAAAGTCTGTTTTTATATATTGGAAACTCAAGAAAATAGTAACAAAAGAAAATAGTAACAAGTTCTTCCCATAGCAGTTTTCCATGTGATGTGTCTTGCAGCTGGCTTCTTATATTAGTTTTTATGTTCTATTTGACACGGAAGGAATCCATCAATGGATTGTGATTGCATTATTTGGCTTTGTAATTGCTGCTACGCCAGCTGTGAAGAACTAGGTATCTTGGTGAGTATTGTCATGTGATTTGGTTTTAACTTGAGTTCTTCTGCCTCTGTGCTGTGGCTCCGTTCACTCTGCTACTGGGGAATCTGAGCCTCTGCAGCATATACCCTGCTTAGTAAATCTGCTCCTGGACTCTCTAAGCTCCACCTGCCTTCCAGTTACAATCAATCCACAATCAGCTCAGCTTAACTTGCGGGACTTCCTGTGCTCTGTTCCAGTTTGTTGGATCTGTTTCCCTCGGTGTGTGCTATACTACCGAACTTCTGAACTGCTAGATTTTTGAACTTTGGCTATGAAATAATCCTGTGAATGTCTGTCTATCTATGCCAGGATTTACCCAGATCAAGCACTTGGAAATAGACTCATACACAGATAGGTATGTGTGGGCGTATTCAGAGCCCATTTATATAGGGGGTGGTTATATATTCCCCACTAAAGGGGAAACATGCATTGTCCAATCATAAGAGTACATTATCGGAACATATGCTTGTTATTCATGCGCAAAAAGGTGTGTTTTTATAGTAAACAGTATATGTTTATCTTAAAAATATTCCATTACAAAGCTAGTTCCTCTTTTCCTACTAAAGCCTCTGGGCAGGTACATTTCTTAATATAAGTTGCTACATAATTCTATTGCAACAAGTCAGAATGAAGAACAAGAAAAATTCCCAACTCCCCTCATTCCCTTGAAAGGATTTCCTTCTTCCTTAGCAATAATTATGGCCTCAGTTTGAAGCTTAGATACCTCTTTTGTATGTTTCTCAAAGATCTCATTGTAATCTGGAATGTCTATACTAGTATTATGTATCTAACTACAACACTCATAATTCTCTGTAATCTAACATAAACCAGTAATAGCCAAACCCAGAGATTCTATGGCCATTTCATGTATGATCAGTTCCTTCCTAACTGCTCTTAGTTCTGCATCCAATAGGCCTATAGCATAAGTATTAAGATAGTTCATCATGTAAATTCCGCAACCTATCCAGGCAGGGAACCATCACCAGACCATTTCAGACTTGCTAAACAACTCTCTCTATGTTTTAAAAAGGTATTGTGACGAAAAGTCCCTATACTCCACTTGAGTGCTTTCGTCATATACCACTTCCTCTCAGTCTGAATATAGATATCAGATATTCCAAACACTCACAAGCATAAAACAAGATGATACTTGTTTGATTGCTGAACATGGACTGATTTATTTGAGATGGCACACAAATATATACAGCATGTTTACAATGCGAACTATAACCAGAAACCTAATTAACATGAGCTAATTATCTAATCCTTTAGACAGCCTAGGTGACTAATGCCACGTACACACGTAGCCGACTATCCGGCGGACTTAGTCAGTCGGACTTCCGGCCGGATTGTCCGTCGGACTTTCTGAATGGGCTACTTGCCCACACATGGCACTTTTTCAGCGGACTAATACGGCATACTAAGTTCGCCGTACTATCTGCTGTACTTTTGAAATGAACGGACTCGCCCACACACGCGGAGAAAAGTCCGCTCATTTTGAGCACGTCTCCAGGTAGGCGGGGCCCGCGAAGGAGACGTCGCTGGCCCCTCCACCTTGTATGGACTTAAAGGGGAACCCCAACGCCGAAAAAAGTCGGTGTGGGGGTCCCCCCCAGGTCCACATCAGAGGCGACCGGGCGGCCAGGAAAGGGGGGGACGAGCGAGCGCCCCCCCTCCTGAGCCGTACCAGGCCACGTGCCCTCAACATGGGGGGGTGCCTTGGGGAAGGGGGGGCCGCGCGGCCTCCCCACCCCAAAGCACCTTGTCCCCATGTTGATCAGGACAAGGGCCTCTTCCCGACAACCCTGGCCGTTGGTTGTCGGGGTCTGCGGGCGGGGGGCTTATCGGAATCCGGGAGCCCCCTTTAATAAGGGGGCCCCCGGATACCGGCCCCCCACCCTATGTGAATGAGTATGGGGTACAATGTACCCCTACCCATTTACCTTTAAAATAAAGTACAAAAAACACAACACACAAGGGTTAAAATAGTTTATTGCACAGCTCCGGGGGTCTTCCGTCTTCGGGGGTCTTCTCGCGGGACTCCTCTGCTATCTTCTTCTATCTCTTTTACTAGCGGAGGAGCCCGGCTTTCTTCCTCGCCGCCGCCCTCTTCTTCCGACTTCGTGGGGTCTTGTCCCCCTCTTCGGTTCTTCTGCCGGGCCACCGCGCCTTCTTCTAGGTCTTTTACAGGCGGTGGCCCGGTCTTCTGTCGCCGCTGTCGTCGCCGCTGCCGCCGCCTTCTGTTCTTCTCTTCTTCTCTTCAGATGTTGCCTCGTCGCATCCTCCGCTCACAATGGCACGGACGTGACGTGCGGCGACTTATATAGGGACATCACCGGATGATGTCCCCGCCTATTATGATGTCACAGTCCCAGCATCCTCTGGGGCTGTGACACCAGGCTAGCATTCAGTACCCTCCAAAAGCCTCTGTCCCGGGCGAGTCTGTCACATTTCTCCTCCATTAAAAGTTGACTAAGAAGGTCTCAAACCCCCACCTGGTCTGGACATGCATTAGTCAGGCAGAGTGAACTCACAGTCTGTCTGCATGATCTCCTTTCTTGGCTGCAAGGAATAGTTTTTAATTACTTGACAACGTTGTCTTTTTTAAATTAAATCCATGTGTACACGATAAATATGCCTCTATTTTTCTTAATATTTTGTTGTGATTATTTCTATTTAATAAAGCTTGTTTGTATCATATTTTGTGGTCTAATCGTGCCCTCTTATTTTTTGTTCTGTATGTCAGTAGGGCGATTAGAACTGCGTCCCATGGTTATCCATGTGGATGAGATTGATCTTCAAACTAGCAATTGCTTAATTTTTTAGTACAATTAATAATTTTTACTCAGTGATCCAGGCAAATCCCCCTTAATTTAATATCCTCAGCTAGACCAGGACTGCAATTCACCTCTACATCCAGCCAGTATATTCCACGTTTGCCATTTGACTGAGCATACCTATCAACAGGAGTCCCCTACAGATATCTTAAGTGTGGCTCCCCTACAGATATCTTAAGTCTGACTCCGACACTGTTGCTAAACAAATATGCCAAAACAACATTAATGCTTGAAAGTGGTGTATGTGAAATGCGCAGCTGCGGTTCCCCCTGTTTTTAATTACTTGACAAGTTGTCTATTTTAAATAATTTCTATTTAATAAAGCTTGTTTGTGGGGGGCGCATGCGCGGCGCGAACCTGGACGGTCGCACTTGAGCGGAGCTCCGTCACAGCGGGGACACTATCTCACTCCCCGGGGCCGTTTAACACGCTGTTCGAGCACCTGAAGTACCTGCACCCCCGGGGGAAAGATCGGTGCATGCCGTCCGCCAAGTCCCGTCGCGGGAAACCAGCACAGCGGTCCCTCACAAATTATCTCCTCAGGGCCCGGGAGATGGCGGGGAATTTCCAAGATGGCGCTGACCTGGGACGCACGCCGGAGCTCAGAGGCAGTCCTGCAGCCTCCCCTGCACATTCGATCAGGGATGGTGAGTACCCTCTACAACTCACTAAAGCGGACTTAGATGACAGCCTCACAGCTATGTATACAAAACTGGCGGAGAAGTTTCAAACCGAACTCCATAAGTCCACCAGCACTTTGCAACAGGAGCTTGCTGTTTTAGGGGGCAGAACTGATTTATTGGAAACTAAGAATGATGAGCTACAGCTTGCATACTCTGACCTCCGCAGGGATCATGAAACCCTCTCTGAGTCTGTCTCCCAGCTCCAGGGCCATTTGGAGGACCTTGACAATAGAAACAGACGTAACAACCTGAGGCTCAGGGGGGTCCCGGAGGCCATTACTGACCTAGCCCCTGCCGTGCTGAAGCTGTTTCAATCCCTACTGCCTGCTTCTCCTATCACTGCATTTACATGCGACAGGCTGCATAGAGCTTTGCGGCCCAAGCCCCCGGAAGACAAACCTCCAAGGGACATTATTTTGTGCCTCAAAGATTATTTGGCGAAGGAGGAGATCCTGAGGGCTTCTCGAGCCACCCCCAACATTACCCTGGAGGGGGTCAAGATCCAAATCTACCCGGACATTTCCCCGGCGACCCTTGACAAGAGGCGTAAATTTAAAGAAATCACAACTCCCCTGCAAGAAGCCCAAATACGGTACAGATGGGGATTTCCATTCAAACTTCAGGTTATTCAAAACGGCACCACGTACTCGGTTACCACCATTCAGGAAGGCAAGGAGCTCCTGGTCAAGCTGGGACTCATGGCGAAGGAAGACCTCCCCAGGATGCCTTCTACACCTCGCCCTTCGGCCATCTGGGCCACCCCTTCCCCGCACAGAGACCGCAGGCGGCAAAGGCAAAACCTCAGAGCCCACCTCATGTGAGGGCTTGTTTTTTCATTTTGCTATTTAACCCGTTGGCCCAGTTTTTTTCCCTGGCCTGGGATTTGATGGGACTGGTGGACTGGTATATCGGCCAGATGGGGGATTTTTTGCCTTGACTACAGTGCCTTCAACACCCTTCCCCCCTCTGGCCCACTGCGCAACTCTTGATGCACCTTTAGCTCTACCTAGTCCCCGCTGTGTTGGGATACAGGCCCCGCACTTGTTTGTCCCCCCGCTCTTACGTCCCCGCAGGAGAATGGAGAGTTGGGGTGAGCGGAGGCGAGTTGGTCCCTGCTCCTCCCGCCCTCTGTCTCCTCTCGGGAGGACGAGAGTGTTGGACCCTGAGGTCCTACTGTTCAGGAAGGTCACTCACCTGACAGATATGGTTTATCTTTATGTCGGGATGGTCTATCCCCTCCCGACCCCAATGGTTTATTTGTTCACTATGTTTTTTATGGTTGTTTTTATTTTCAGGTACGGGACACTTTTCTGTTATACTGCTCGGTTAGCTAAGGATATGATCCTCTGGAGACACTTATTTGTATACTTTTATTGCTTTCTTCTGCAGTGCGGCCTATTGGGCTGTCCAGTGTGTATATGTTTATTTTTCACCCCCCCCTCGGGATCGGAGATATATTCTTTTATAGGGTTATGCTTGCCCCTCTATATATCCAATGGGGATTAAGGTAGTCTCACATAATGTTAAGGGGTTTAACTCCCCTCAAAAACGAAAAAAAGCATTCAGAGCCTATAAACAGTTAAATGCGGATGTGTTGCTCCTGCAAGAGACGCATTTCTCTACGGGTAATCACCCCTCATTTTTTGATAAGGCTTATTCTCGTGGTTATTACTCCACTTATGCTTCCCGATCCCGGGGGGTGGCTATTTTTTTCCGTAATGGGGTTCTGTTTAACATGGATAGAGTGTATAAAGACCCTGAGAGCAGGTTTATCATCCTTCAGGGTTCCTTGCAGGGTAAACAGGTCACTTTGGCGAATGTATATGCACCCAATGACTCACAACTTGCTTTTTTTAAGGCGTTCTTCCAGGTCCTAGACGGTTTTATTTCTCCTCACATGTTAGTGGGGGGTGATTTCAACTTGGTAGCTCACTCAGTGCTAGACCGTAGTAGGGACAGAGGCTCCACTAACGCCTTTTCAAAATCTCTAAAAGCATTGCTTCTTTCCCATAATTTGACAGACTCCTGGAGGGCCCATAATACAGGGGCCAGGGAGTATACCTTTTATTCCCACCCTCATGACAGTTACTCCAGGCTAGATTATTTGTTTTGTTCACCGATTCTCCTGGCAAACTCCACTACTGCGACCATTCACCCCTGCCCATGGTCGGACCATCAGATGGTTTCCTTGGACCTGTCCCATATGGGCCTTAAGCCCTCGGTGGCGGGTTGGAGGCTAAATGAGGCACTTCTTTCCGACCCAATCTTGGTAACGCAGATTTCCTCCCACATTACAGATTATTTTGCTCATAATGATACGAATGAGGTGTCCCCCTCTATACTGTGGGCTGCACATAAGGTAGTGGTCAGGGGACACCTGATTCAGTTAGCGGCAGAAAGAAATAGGCAGAGGTTGGCAGACACTCGCAGACTCATGATCGAACTTGATAGACTTTATCACTTACATTCTCAAAATCACGACCCTGACCTCCTACAACAAATCAACTCGCACAGACTAGAACTTGACAGAATCTTGTCAGACAGAACGGAGAAATCTTTACGCTGGTCTAAGGCCAAGTTTCTGTTACACAGCAACTCGGCCTCGGTCATGTTTGCTAAAAAGCTAAACCAATCTATTCAAGCCCCTCACACATACAGGTTAAGAAACGCTCATGGCACAGTGGTTTCCCATCCCGCTGAGATTCTTAAAAAATTTTCCGGGTTTTACGCGGACCTCCCCCCCGGACCGGGCCCTCGAGGCTTGGCTGGAGGGGATGCCACTCCCTAGTCTAACTCCGGACCAGCTTCAAAAGTTAAATGCCCCGTGCTCTGATCAGGAAATTTATAAAGTTATTAAATCCCTTAAACCCTCCAAAACTCCCGGGCCGGATGGATTCTCGGCCCAATACTATAAAAAATTTCAGGACTCCCTGACACCGTACCTCAGGGCCATGTTCAACCATGTCCTTGAGGGTAATACCTTCCCGGAAGACATGCTGTTAGGGAATATGTCTCTGATCCCCGAGCCTAATAAGGATCACACTCTCCCACAGAATTATAGGCCGATTTCGGTTATTAACACCGACCTTAAGATTTTTGGGCGCATTTTAGCCGACAGGCTCTCTAAAATAATCACCTCTCTAGTCTCCCCAGACCAAACGGGTTTCATACCGACCAGACAGATCACGGATAATATCAGGCTTGCCTCTAATGTTATACAGGATGCTGATCTATTTTCCCGTAGAGTTTTACTGTTGGGCCTTGATATCCACAAGGCGTTCGATAGTGTGTTATGGTCCTATCTAGAACTGGCTTTGGAGAAATTAGTTTTTTCCGGAGCCTTTGTTCACGGCTTCAGAGCACTTTACCACCACCCCCGCACCCGAATTAAGCTGCCAGGCTGTAACTCAGACTATTTTACTCTGGGTCGTGGAACCAGGCAGGGGTGCCCATTATCGCCCTTGCTATTTGCCCTGGCCATAGAACCTCTGGCCCGGGCAATTAACCTTAACCCCAATATTAGGGGCTATGTTAAGGGGGATCAGGAGTTTAAGCTGAGCATGTATGCGGACGATGTGCTCCTGTTTTTGACGGACCCCATTGTCTCCATACCTAACCTAGTTTCCATCCTGCATGATTTCCGGGGTCTGTCTGGTCTAGGTGTTAACCTCGTGAAATGTTCGGCTCTACCGACTAATTTTCCCCAACAGACTGCAGCACAGATTCAAGCGAATTTTGGCTTTCCTATGGATGGTCAGACCTTCTCCTATTTGGGGATTAAACTAGCAGCTTCTAGCCATAAAATATACCTCGCTAATTACCCGGCTATGTTTTCCCGCGTTAGACAACTGTTACACACCTGGGACTCTTACCATATTTCATTTCTGGGCAGGGTTCAGGCGGTTAAGATGTCGATCCTCCCTAAACTTTTATTTCTATTCAGATCCCTACCCAACTATATTTCCCGCCTCACCCTAGAATCTTTACAAAGTGATATCAATAAGTTCGTCTGGCACAACAAAAAGCCCCGTTTAGGCAAGCATATGGTATACAGGAGCAGAGACAGGGGGGGTCTGGGTCTGCCGAACATCTGGTTGTATTACCTTTCAGCCAGATTCCTCCAACTAGCCCAATGGCACTATTCCCCGAGGACAGTGCCCTGGTTGCGCTTCGAGCGCTCCTCAGTAGCCCCCTATTACCTCCCCGGCCTTCTCTGGAATAAATCCTTACACATAAAAGAGATCTCGGCCCTGAACTCAGTTGTGAGTCAGTCACTTCGCCTGTGGTCCCTGTACAGTGGAAAATTCTCACTTCGTCCCCCTAACCCGAAGATGGCCTCATTTATCGGGAATCCTGAGTTCCCGGCTGCCCTCCATGATCACAATGGTTTTGCATTATGGACTAGGGGGGATCTGATCACCTACGGTTCCCTGCATGTCAGGGGGACTTTTCGGTCTTTCGGATCTCTCCGGTCCTCCCACGCCCTGCCTAATTCAGAATTTTTTCGCTACCTGCAAATTAGACATTTTTATAACACTTACTTCCCAAAGGCCACCTGGGGGGCAGACACCTTTTTTGAGAGACTCTGTGGCCCGGAATCTAGAGATAGGGGCGGTATCTCCATCATATACTTATCCCTTGCTGACGTGGGCCTCTCGGAGAAATCTGCGGCCATACTTAAGTGGGAGCTGGAGACGGGAGAGGAGGTCTCCCCGGAGGAGTGGACTCGCAGGATTTCTAATATGCATAAGTGCACCAGGTCCGAGGCGGTGAAGGAAACGGTGATGAAGCTACATACCAGGTGGTATTACACCCCTGCGAAAATACATACTTTCTTCCCCACCGTTTCTGGATCTTGTTTTCGGGGTTGCCCTGACTCAGGTACTCATCTCCATATATTTTGGAGCTGCCCGGCTCTCAGGACCCTCTGGCAGAAAGTGCAGGATAGAGTATCGGGGATCATTGGCACCCCTATCACGCTTACCTTCCAAATGTGCCTCTTCTTTGCTGATATCCCTGGTTCTACCCCCCCTGAACAAAAACTTTCCCATACCCTCTTTAGTGCAGTACACTGGTTGATTGCCTTATTCTGGCGATCGCCTACGGTTGCATGGGATCAGGTGCTTAAGAGGATGGCTGCAATACAGTTAATGGAGAGGATTTCCCATACAATTTTGGACACCATGCAGGTATACGACCTTAAGTGGAAGTCTTGGACCCCTTGAGGCCTTGTGCCTTCGGGCTGGGACAGTCTGGGAGTCTGCTCGCCCCCAAACGGGGTACTGACCTAGTTCGAGGATCTTTTAGTCCCGCACCTTTTGGAGCACTTATTTAGTTATTACAGTTTAGATTATATTTTGTGCTATTTTTCTTGTCTTTCTTAGGTTTTCAATGGCATATCCATACTTATTTTTATTTGACGTTACAGTCGCTACTCCAGTGCTTGGTATAGTGGGGGATGCTCTGACCCTGATTGATTCCTTGCTTTCCATACCCCCACGAGCGATGACTAATATGTTGGGTGGCAGGTACTTTTCAGACGATCTTCTGTTATGCACTAGAAAGCCTGTTACTCCATTACCGCAATCATTGTACTGTTGTCACTCTTTTTTTTGTGATATGATGCTCATGTTCAGGAGCAATCAGTCGCTTAATGTATGTGCCTATTTTTTTCTTTCTGTCTCAATAAAAGTTCGTATTAAAAAAAAATAAAGCTTGTTTGTATCATATTTAGTGGTCTAATTTTGCCCTCTTAAGAGAATCTTACTCTCTTATTTTTTGTGGTGTTTACCATTCCATGACTTGGCCTGTTGCTGAGCAGAGGGGCCTACTGTCCCAGTTCCCTGAAGCTAAGAAGAAACTGTAGGTGCTAGGCAGAGGCCAGCAGCACTCTGTCCTGTTGCCAGCGATTCAGCTGGGAGTAGAAGCTTCACTACATCCGCTTGTTGTTGGGGAGATGCCCCAGCTCCCTGGAACTCCACAGTTGTTGCCGGTGCTGGGCAGAGTTTGGAAGCACTCTACATTGTTGCCAGCACTTCTGCTGGGGACACGGCATCATCCACTTTGACTAACTATTGGGGCAGGAGGCTGGATTCCTCCACTCCCAAACTGTGTGGCTGCCATTGGGTAGGTGAGACGATTGCTTCCTTTTCTGTTCCCTCATCTGGCTGCTGGGAAGTTCCTTGCAACTCTACAGATACTGCTGTTGGTGCTGAGCAGAGCACAGTGAAGTTTGGCCCTGATAACAGCTCTTCTGCTGGGGGCTCATCACCAGGTTGTTCTTCCTCAGCAGAAAAGTCTATCAAATTCCCTGTCTTTGCAACTGGTGTTTGGGGATAGAGGTTCACCATCTCCTGTCTGTGGAACCCAGAAGATGGTATCGGTGCTGGGCAGAGGTTAGCAAAGCTCTGACCTGTTGTCAGCACTTCAGCTTTGGGGATGGCAATCTTCCACTGCCGATTCTCTGGTATGCTGCTGGATGACAGGCACATTCCTCCATCCAAGATCATCCCATGCAGAAAAAGGATCATCAAGGTCAGTCAGCACTTGCCGCATCTGCCATAAGACCCCCGCGTCCATAGCTGCAGGGCAGGTTGGCAAAGCACACTGTTACTCTGCCACATTACGACTCTTCAGCCAGGATTTCAGAGTTGCCAACTGGTATATGCTGATAGTCCCAGGCAAAGGGAGCCCAGCCCTGGCACTGAGCAGAGTCTAGCAGCCGTCTGTAGGCGATCTCCAGCTTCCCTTCCTGAACGGGCAGAAACTCTATATCTTCCAGTGCCCAGTGCACTTCCGAGACGTTCAGTAGCCCTTCTCTGAAATCCATGATTTCGTCTAACCACCACTCCAAATCACTCCCAAAGTTAGGGTCCCCTGGCAGCTTCACATTCAACAGTCCCAGGCCGCTGCAGCCAAAGCCTTCCATTGGGCTGTCATCTGCTATCCAAGGGCATGCTTGGGATACATGCCACCGAAGGGCTCTGTAGCTCTCATCCAGCCGCATCTCTGCCCAGACCAGCCAGCTTAATTCAGCTGTCTGCTCCTTGTGCAGTTTTTCTTCCAAAAACAGCACCCACAATCCATACTGCGACCAGTAGCTTTCCTGGATGGAGGGGAGAATTTTTCCCTGGTGTCAGGCTAGCACTTCCTTCCAGAGTTCGCAGCAGATAGAATCAAACCATCCCAGCAGGACCTGCTCTGATATTGGTCCTCTGTGCTGTATCTGCATGTCGCCCAACCTCCTTCTGAATTCCTCTTCCATGGCGGCTGGTATCTGTACCTCTCCTCTCGTCTCCTGCTATCCGGACCTTGGATACAGGTGTAAGTTTGGATGTCCCAGACTGCAGGAAGTGTCCCACTGCTTGCCACCAATGTGAAGAATGTCACGCACTCCGCTTGAGTGCTTTCGTCATATACCACTTTCTCTCAGTCTGAATATAGATATCAAATATTCCAACCGCTCACAAGCACAAAACAAGATGATACTTGTTTGATTGCTGAACATGGTCTGATTTATTTGAGATGACACCCAAATTTATACAGCAGGCTTACAATAAGAACTGTAACCAGACACCTTATTAACATGAGCTAATTATCTAATCCTTTAGACAGCCTAGGTGACTAAGATACATGACCTTTCAGTGCGCATGCGCGGAGGAACCGAGATGGACGCTTAGCCTCGGTGCTCCGTGCCACCCCAGACTCACGGCGTCCGCAGCGCCTGATCCAGCCACCACCACTCAGCCACGGACCATTCACTGCCTCCCCGAAACACCGAGGATCCCCCCTGCATGCACTGATCGGGTGCCAGACGCAATTTAGGGTCCGAATTCGACATCTCCACCTGGGC
This sequence comes from Lithobates pipiens, assembly GCF_037356315.1. NCBI lineage: Eukaryota > Metazoa > Chordata > Amphibia > Anura > Ranidae > Lithobates > Lithobates pipiens. The sequence continues at coordinate 157,003,008 of NW_027507785.1, forward strand.
TGGGTGTAGCAAGATGGCCGCCGCGGCTGCAGCGTCTCCTCAGCCTCAGGCCCTAGCCTCAGAAACAACGCCGGAACACAGGCAAGTCCTGGCCCCTGCACATTTGATATTCACCCCTGGCATACAGGGGGGTTACACAGCAGCCATACACCCCCTCTCTGGCCTCTACGGAATCCCTCCTCAGCCACACTATGAGAGAACAGGCCTACTCACAGTCTGGCCCTCATGACTGTCTCCACACTGGCTCCTCTCCTCAGGGCGCTTTAGGCCCGGACCATTCCTTTAATGCAGTAGACTTGTACCTCAAGCTATCGACTCTCCTGGAAACAGGCCTGGCTTCCACAGCAGCCAAAATCACTGGGGAAATCAAAGCTGATCTCCAGAACATAGGCTCCAGGATGGACGCTATTGAGAGTCAGCTAGATCAGACAACAGCGGTGTCGCATCAAAACACTGGCCTCATTCATACCCTTCATGACCAAGTAGATGTGGCTCTCTCCCGCATAGATGACCTTGAAAATAGGTCCCGCAGGTATAACTTCAGGATCAGAGGCTTTCCTGAATCGATCCAAGAAGTGGAGCCAGCAACTCAGGACTTTATGAAATCTCTGATCCCCAACATACCGGCTTCCCGCCTGGAACTGGACAGAGCCCATACGCTAGGTCCCCCCAGGAAAGACGGATCTCCTAGGGACATCATTGTAAAGCCCCACTTCTATGCAGTCAAGGAAGCAGTCATGAAGCAAGCCCGCTCGATGCCACAAGTCCTCTGCCAAGGCCACCCAATACAGATATTTGCGGATCTATCTCCTTCTACTATACAACAGAGGAGGTCTCTGAAACTGTTATTGATCGCTCTGACCCAGAAGGAGATTAAATACAAATGGGCCTTTCCCTTTGCAGTAAAATTCTCCTACAAAGGACAAAACCAGACATTCTCCAGCTTTACAGCAGGTGAAAAGCTACGCCTCCATTTGAAGATTAGTTCTCAGGAAGTAGACATGGACACTTCAACTGCATCAACTGGTCAACACAAGCGACCCCCTCCCAACAGCCCGCAAGACCCTCTCTGGGACAAGCCCAAGTCTCGAAGATTATCGCACAAAGGCCCTCTGTGAGATCAGGCAGAGAGCTTGTTAGGGCCCTCGTAGTGTACGATGCTTCTGCATTGACTTCTTCCTCTCAATTGTATTTTTTCAATATGACGTTCCTTTTTTCTGCAGTTTATGCCTCGGTCACGGACTCCCGTGAAACTCTTAAAAACAAAAGACAGTAATTCCCGTTGTTAGAGTTCGATTTTCGGTGACTGTTCCTATCTCATTAAACTCTTTATTACCTGGACCCCATAGGGTCGATCAATCACTTTGAGCATTTGATAGTCGAGGGGGATAACCCTCCCTTATACCATGGACGATACAGCAGGGGTCCACATGTAATTTGTTTTTCCTTGACAGGTCCCCCCTCCCCCCTGGGTTTCGGGTGGGGGATTGGGGGGATTCATCGTTGTCACGGTCACTTATTGTTCAGGTTGCTCAATGAGCTTATACGTTTTCACTAACAAGGCGCTCCGGTCTGGGGCGGTCCTCATGCACCTCCTCCTACCCCACGAACACCGGCTGGTCTTCGTGGGTTAGGACCTCCAGGGTATTTCTTCTGGAGCCTTTAAAATATGGGTATAATCTCACGATTGTTCGTGAGATGTTCTCGAGGATCCTCTCTCTGCCATGGGGTTCATTTTCTCTCTGGCGGGAAGGTCCTCCATTTTCTCTCTTCTTTCTTTCCTTCTTTGCTTTCCTGTCCTGAGCTTCGCCTAATCATGTCATCCCTTGCAGAGATTCTCCTGAGGGGGTACGTCTATCCCTCAAGAAACAGAAGGTACTGTGTCGACTTCTACTCCGTAATCAAGGGTTAACAGAAGGCATCGAAGGTAAGGGATGGTAACGTTTGCAATATGCACCTCCGCTGGAACCATGGCTGATCACAGCCAGAAGACCATAACGGTCGCCGCGCATAACGTGCAGGGTCTGAATTCTCCCCTTAAACGTAGAAAACTGTTTAACACATATACATCTTCCAAACTGGACATAGTATTTCTGCAGGAGACCCACTTCCCGAGTCGGTACAGTCCCAAGTTTCTCCACTCACATTTCCCCAATTTTTATCTAGCCAGTGCAGCTAACAAATCCAAAGGGGTGGCTATTCTGTTCACTAGATCCTGTAATTTCTCCTGTTTAGCTGAAGTAAAAGACCCAGACGGCAGGTTCATTCTAGTCAAGGGTACAATTGATGGCCATCTATATTCGTTAGTTTCTTACTACACCCCCAATAAAGGACAAACGTCCTTTTTTTAAACAGCTTTTCCAGATCTTGACTCCTAAGCTAGAGGGCACGGTTATCTTCGGGGGGGGGGGGGGGGGGACTCTAATACAGCATTTGATCAAGGTCTAGATAGAACTAAACCCCCGTCGGTACAACTTACATGGCCAACTAAAGAGAGCTTGAAAATAGCAAAACTTATCGATGCTAAGGGTATGTCTGACGTGTGGAGAGAAATGAACCCGACGAAACGCGACTATACGCACTTCTCCTACCCCCACAATTCATACTCACGTATCGATCACCTTTTGGTGCCGAGCCGGTACATCCATCTGGTGGTATGTTCATGTATTAGGGATATGGTCTTGTCAGATCATTCCATGGTGCTCATGTCCATTCAGATTTCGGGGCCCAGGCCAGAGACATTGGAGACGAATCTATCCTCTCTGACCCGACCAGAGTCTCTCAGCTAAACCAAGCCCTAAAAGATTACTTCCTTCTCAATAATGTGGAGGGGATATCAGCAGAAACCCTTTGGGCAGCCCACAAGCCCTTTATCAGAGGAGAGATAATTCGAATCTCGGCTCAGATAAAGATAGAACGGATGATAGATTTAGAGAGGCTGGAAAGACAGTTTGCACTACTGAAGGCCACACACAAATTGAATCCCTCCCCCAACACGGTAGCACAATTGGATAACGCTAGGCTTGAACTTAATTTAGCCCTAACAGCCAAAGCAGATAAACAAATTAGATGGAGTAAGAATACATTTTACACTCACGGTGACAAGCTGGGTTCTATGCTGGCCTCTAAACTCATGCCCCGCTCCCGATCCTATGTAATGCCCAAAATTAACATTCCTCGACGGGCTGCTACTTCTACTCCATCCAAGATCATGGATGCCTTTCAGTCGTTCTTCACGAATCTTTACAGCTCTCATACGTCCGGGAATGAGGCCTCTCTCCAAAAATTTTTAGATGATCTCCCCATCCCGATTCTCTCCTCGGACCACAGAGCAGAACTGGAATCCCTTTTCACTGAGGAGGAAGTTTTGGGAGTAATCAAGGATCTAAAAACGGGTTCAGCTCCAGGTCCCGATGGGCTCTCAAACCCATACTATAAGGCGTTTCCTGATACCCTCTCACTACCTCTTACAAAGTTCTTAAACTTCAAAACTCTGGGAAGCCCTCTCGACCACCAAATTAATAAAGCTTATATTACCGTACTCCCCAAGCCAGACAAAAACCCAGAAGAGGTAAGTAACTATCGCCCCATCTTGCTAAGTAAACAGCGATTTGAAAATTCTCACTAAAATTCTTGCGACTAGGCTGGCAGCCTACATTAGCGCTTACATACATAAGGACCAGGTGGGTTTCATCCCGGGCAGACAAGGCCCTGATCAGATAAGGCTAGAGATATTGTCTCCGTTCTTCAAACAAATTGGCTTGGGAGACCCAGACAACAGGGGATGCTCCTGTCTCTGGATCTAAACAAAGCCTTTGATTCAGTGTCATAGCATTATTTTTTTGCAATTTTAGAACGTTGGGGGTTCGGCACTCGCTTCATGGGTCTGATGCAAGCCCTATACTCTAACCCTACAGCGCATATCAGACTTCAGGGGTGTTACTCCAATTCCATCCCCATATAGAGATGCCCTCTATCCCCACTCATCTTTGCAATAGCGATTGAAACCTTGGCTATCTCGTTTCGCCACAACCCAAACATACAAGGGGTCTCTTGTGGTCCCCACACACACAAATGCGGCCTCTTCGCGGATGATATTCTCCTCTTTGTAACCTCCCCCATTACCTCCCTACCGAACATATGCAAGACCCTGGAAGACTTTGCTCAGATATCGGGACTAAAAGTAAATTACGCCAAATCTCAAGCACTTAATGTTTCACTTCCTACTGACACAGTAACCCTCCTGAAACAAACCTTCAAATTTGCCTGGAATGATACATCTATTAGGTATTTGGGCATCAATCTGACCCCTAGAATCGAATTTCTCTACGCAACTAATTAACCCCCCTGTACAGGAAGCTAGATGTAGACATGTCCTCCTGGTCTAGGAGTAATTTATCTTGGTTGGGGAGGGTTAACTCAATAAAAATGACCCTTCTCCCTAGGTTGTTATACCTCTTCCGAGCTTTGCCCATTTCCATAAGGACAGACCATTTAAAATCTTTCCAAAGCAGGGTGCTGAAATTTACCTGGGGTAAAGCAGGCTACAGAATACCACAAAGAATGCTATACCTTCATAGAAGACGAGGAGGCCTTGGTCTACCCCACCTCTACAAATACTACCAGGCAGCCAGGTTGGCACAATTATCAGTTATTTATTCCAAGTATGAAAAACCTGATTGGGTACACATAGAAAAATTTGCAATCCCAAAATATACACTCGATTTCCTATTATGGACCCCTCCTAAAGAGCGGCCCCCGATCTTAGCACCTACTCTATCCCACTCCTTCGCCCTCTGGGATAAACTACGCTCCTCTCCGGTATTGGTCTCAGACTGCAGACCCCTATCCCACCTCTTTAATAATCCTGAAATTTCACCCTGGGGTGGAGATTTCGGCTTTCAAATAGTGGTTGGAGAAGGGACTGTACCGAATTGGACATTTCTTTATGGCAGCAGGTCCACTCACTCTTACGTACTGTATCAAAAAATTGGACATGCCCAGCGATTCCGGTTTCAACAAATTACACACTTCCTTAAATCCCTCTGGAGGGAATCAACTCTTCCCCCGAAATTTACAGAATATGAGTTATGGTGTGGACAAGCCATGGTCCAGCGGGGGGGGGGGGGTATCTCTGTGATCTATTCGTCTCTTACCTCCGCGGCCTCAAACGAGGCATATATGTGTGCCTGGGAATCTGACCTCCAGTTCCAGTGGGACCTGGATAAATGGCAGACCGCCTCCTTCAAATCCTTTAGAGGCATACTGAATACTACCTTAACAGAAGCCAGCCTGAAGGTAATATCAAGGTGGTACTACACCCCCTCTAGACTGGCCGTAATCTACCCAAAGGCTGACTCCCTCTGTTTCAGAGGGTGTAAACACGTAGGAACGATGGTCCATTTGGTGGGAATGTCCGAGAGTCCGTCCCTTCTGGAAACATATTTTCAATCTAATTGATAAGCTGGTGGAGGGCCAGATTCCCAGAACTCCAATGATTGCCCTCTTGAATGACCAAATCCCGTTAGCGACCAAACCCCTCAGGAGATTAATTCACTTTATTCTTCTAGGAGCCAAGCTCACTGTAGCCAGAGCTTGGAAACAACAGTGTCCTTCTCTGCAGCCAAAAGGAAAATATCATGGATAATAGCACAGGAAAAACTCTTGAGCATATTGCTAAACACAACTGATAAATTCGAAAAGACCTGGGAACCCTGGGCCCAACAGATGGGAGTTTCCTCAGGGCCTCTCTCACGGCTGAGTTAATCAACATATGGAGTATTAGGCGATGCTCTTCTTACTTTCCTCTTTCTGCTCACTCTGAGCTCTCCTTCCTTCTCTTTCCCTCTTTCTCATCCCTTCTGCCACCTAACCTCCTTTAGCCTAGAGGTTTATGGCTATAGTCTTAGGTAAAGCCGTTTTGGTATGTCTTACGTTTGGTTATATGCCACTCAAGTTGCTTCAGGTCTGTTGTTCAACAGACCTTTAGGACAGACTTGCTGTCTTTTAGCTCAGAAGACACAATCAACATTATCATAAATCAACACAGAACTCCTTCATACAATAGCAAGGTTAATTAGCACAGACAACAATGGGTGAAATACTCTTAGCCCCTGTACACACGGTCAGACATTCCAACAGAAAATATCCAATCGGATTATGTTGTTGGATAATCCAACCGTGTGTGGGTTCCATCTGACTTTTTCTGTCAGAATGTCCCACCAACAAAGTTTGGGAGCTGGATATAAAATGTTCCCACAACATGATCCGATCAGACTTTGTACGATCGTTTGTAGAGAATTCTGATCGGACAAAGTGCCATGCATGCTCAGATCAAATGAAGAGACCAAAGCTATTTTTCTTTATAAATTTTGGCCAAAATTTATACTGCTACATATCTTTGGTAAAAATAACCCACATTAGTGTATATTATTTGGTCTTTGTGAAAGTTATAGAGTCTACAAACTATGGTGCCAATCACTGAAAATTGATCACATCTGATCAGGCCTTCAGTACATCAGGTGTATCTCATTTCTTGAGACACTAACAAGTCAGTAACAAAGGAAGAAAGGATCACAGCCGATCACGTGGGTAAACAGCCGGCCAATGTCTGTTTACCAGCGTCGGGGGTGAGTAGTGTTCCCGGGGAACACGCCGCCACCAATGTGCACGCGCAGCACGCTCGCGCGAATGCAACGTGCACAGTGGGGGTGTGACCATCTGTGATCGGCCGTGACTTCATCACGGACGATCAAGTGGAAAAACAGCCATAACCAATGGCTCTTCACCCCCTTCGGTGGTGAGCGGTGTCTCTACGTGACACGCCGCCACCGAAGAAACAGGGATGACGCACACGATCGCATGCATTCCCTGTTTAAATGGGAGACCTTCATATGACGGCCTCCCGCCACAATAGGTGCTCCGTCTGACCGTCATTTGACGGCCGGCAGTCAGGAAGTAGTTAATAATGTCCTTTTGCATTACATAACAGAATATGATCCTAAATGCTTGTAGCTTCATTAAATTCCAGGGCCCATAGGCTAGCATTCAGTCCCCTCCAAAAGCCTCTGTCCCACATGAGTCTGTCACAGGTATCTTGGGTACTTACTGGCTTGGAGAATGTGTTTGGGATCGTGTTTATTAATACCTTTAACATTGGAGTTAATGTAGCCAGATAACACCATCCCCTTTCCCACTCTGGAACCCATGGAGAACAAATTTTACCACAGCATATAAATACATTATATGCTAAAATAAACAAAACTAGTAACCATATGTTTCACAACAATGGTGGCTTTTAGGATGGGGGATGCCCTTCCTTTTTGACCCCCCACTTGGCAAAAACGGGCGTGGTTTCAGCAGAATAGTGGGTGTGACTTAACGGGGTGTGGCTCTAAGGGGGTGTGGTTATCATCTGAGATGAGTGAGTAATGGAGGGAGGGAGAGGGAGGGAGAGAGGGATGGAGGGAGAGCAGGCCCAGATCCTACACAACAATAGAAATATGTGTATTCTAGAAAGTTTAACAATCAGCAGATAAAGATACTCCAAACACCTGGTGTTAGCGCTTCAATCATTCCAGCACCATGGTTGTTATGGTGTCAGGATGATTGAAGTGCATTATTTCTATTATTACATTGTAATATAAAATTAAATTATTCAACTCACCATAATGCAGAATCAGTGGGAGCCCTGAGTGTGTCACCTGCCATGTAGCCTGCCACCAGATGCCATCAGGTGCCCTCAGCAGAGTCCGTCCTTACATCAAGTGCCCCCAGCGGAGTCCGTCCTTATATCAGGTGCCCCAACTGAGCCGTCCTTACATCAGGTGCCCCAGCAGAGTCCCTCCTTACATCAGATGCCCTCAGAGGAGTACCTCCTTATGTCAGATGACTGCAGCAGAGTCTCCCCTCCAATCATCAGGTGCCCCCAGCAGCGGAGCCCCCCCTCACATCTGTGTCCCCATCAGCGGAGTCCCTCCTAACATCTGTGTCCCCATCACCAAAGTCCCTCCTTACATTTGTGTCCTCATCAGCGTAGTCCATCCTTACATCTATGTCCCCTTCAGTGGAGCCCCTCCTCATATCTGTGTCCCCATCAGCAGAGACCTCCTTACATATGTGTTCCCATCAGCAGAGTCCCTCCATAAATCTGTGTCCCCATCAGCAGCAGAGTCCTCCTCACATGTGTCCCCATGAGCAGAACAGAGTCCTCCTCACATGTGTCCCCAGCAGCACAGCTCTCCTTCATGCTGCGTCTGTCTCTGTCCCCTTCAGCGGCAGCTAGTTCCCGGCTTTCTCAGTGTGTTCAGTGGAGAGGGGAGGGGTCTCTATTTGTAGCCCTCCAGAAGTAATGTTGTTCTCACACTGAGAACAAAGCACCCAGCTGTAGTGATACACTACGGGCACTGGGCAGAAGCTGTTCAGTACACTGGACTGCAATCTGGTGATTGCATAGGCGTAGTGCTTCCCATAGAGCACTGTGTCTGGCGCCCGAACACAGTGCACTTAAAGACTTTTTTTTTTTAAAGGGCCATGTTTAAAAATATTTTTGTTTGTTTTTCTGTGACTGTCTGGGGGGGTGGATTGGCACCTGGGCGCTCCCTATGGACAGACCGCCACTCTTTCACAAGGTCATTTCTATCTAAAATAGGAAGTGTGGCTAGTACTCTAAAAGTAGTATGATAAAGAGGATGATTACCAATTGGTCATTGCCAAAACGGCTAGAAGAATATCAGCACCCGTTTGAATAATAGGTGCTGTATCTTCAGCTAAACCAATAAAGTTACAAATTGACTGACTGCACATGTGCTGGTTCTTATCTGAACTGTCTCCTATTTTGAAACACCAATCAGGACGGTACATCTGGGTAATTAGATGAAAGGGTACTAACTGATTTTTGGCAACTTCTGACACACTTGTTACACTCATATGTGGTGTTCCATTCAATATTGGGGTGATTTTCAATGGGACTGCTATCAGGGGAATTCTGAATGCACCAGGATGTAACAAGCTACACACCCAACATTTATCATACCCTGTTGCTTGAGCTTATCTATATTTTAACTGTAATAGAAACATTTTCTCAGTCAATGACCCTCCTGACACAGACCTTTTTTTCAAAGTATGATGTGGGTCCCCTTGGGTTTTATACTTAAGGCATACTAAAAACTCTTGTGGATGGTACCAACAAGTGACACTAATCCAGACCATAAAGAAAACTTACTGAGATCAAAATGATCAGTCAAAAGTTCTTTCAAGCCTTCTTCAGGTAAAGGAACATCTTCTTGGGCCAGTGGGTGGGCCTGTCTGTCTCCTTAGCTCAATGGTTGAGGCCAGTCTGGGTCTCCTTGGCCCAATGGGTGGGGTCCATCTTGGACTTTCTTAACTCTGGAAGTATGTATTCAAGAATGTGAATTGACTGTTAACATGGCTGTGCGAGTGACTGCAGTCACTGTTGTTGGTTCTCTGTATGGGGGATCGATCGATTTATGTTTGTGTAGGGCCTTTATGACCACTCTGTCTCCTGGTTGGAAAGCATGTGTTGTTTCCTGTGAAAGGAACAGAAAGGAGACAGACACACCACTTTAGATGCCATTCAACACATGTATTAAATTCACAACATACTAGTTTTGTATCAACTCCAGGTTACTCACCAGGCATTAGGACCATGGGTGTTTTAGTCCAAGGGGTAGGGAACAGTCTACCAATCAAAATTTCAAAAGGTGAAAATTTGGTAGTTTTATTTGGTGTCATTCTGATTTCTGCAAGCATTGCAGGGAGGAAATTTTCCCACCTAGACCTCTTTCACACTGATGCGTTTTTCAGGTGCCTTTGGGTTAAAAATAGGACCTGAAAACGGCTCCCCTGCAGTCTCAGTGTGAAAAACTCCTGCAAGCAGCATTTTTGGAGCGGTGAAGGAGCGTTGTATACACTGCTCCTCCACTGCTCCTCTACCGTTCCTGTCCATTGAAATGAATGGGAAGCGCCGCTGAACCGATGGCAAAGCTGCGGGTCATTTAACCCTTTTTCAGCCGCTAGTGGAGGTTAAAAGCACCTCTGGTCGTTATCCCTCAATTTAACTTTGATTGTTCTGTTCATTTTCTCTACAATTGCTGAATTCTGAGGGTGAGAAGGGAAAAAACTCTGGACAGCCGCAGTCCGGATGGAATCTGTAGTAACTTGTGCCTTTATTTTCAAGTAAAAATTACATCACATGACACCACAGCAAAAGGTAACATAAAACAAAAAATATGACACATTTCGTATTGAAATCAGCGCTTACTCATACTCATAGCCCAGCACCTGGGACTCCTTACCTAGAAATCAAGATATTATCCTAGTGGATTGACCTGGAGCGGTGGTTCCTTTTTCCTCCCATATTGAATTTCTGGACTTTTTGAACTCTGAGGGTGACATGGAACGTGGAACTTCCATTCTATAGCCATTAACTTAACTATCTGCTGCGTCACTGAAGAAGTAAAAGCTGTTCCTTTATCTGAATCAATACTAACTGAGCATGTACTTCCGGGGCTGTGTACTGCTGATATTTAATTGTATAGAGTGAGTCTACAGAGTGAGGGATGGGGTCAGGATGGGGAATGATTAGAAGGGGGAGGGGGGGGCGAGGGGATGGGGAGTGAGAGAGAAAAGGGGAAAGAGGAGGGGGGGAGAAGGAGAAAGGGAAGAGAAAGAAAAAAAAAGGGGGGGGGTTGAGCGGGCTGAGGATAGAGGGAGGGTTTCTCTGGGCATCTGGCGCTGTCGTCAGGTGTCATGAGGGTGTAAGAAATGGCAGGGCTCTTTCTCGGCAACCCCCCCCCCCCCCCTCTCGGTTGTTCAAAATTTTTAATACAGAACCTCTTCTTTAGTTCCTGTAGAGTCACTGCTTTCCTTCTGTGGCCAATACCATGAAATCATTAGTGGTGCACTATGCTCTGGTAAGCCTATCACCACTCCTTTTATCATAAGACCATTGTGGTCTGGTGACAACCCTGACTTGTCCCAAAACTCTATATCCTCCTTTGTGGCTGTAAGTTGCAATTCTCTCAGGAGAGTGTCTTCTGGGATGGTTGAAGGTGTCATGAGAGTCATGGATTCAAAAAAAGAATTCCGAGCTAATGGTTACTGTGCAGCTTTCTTTGCTACCTGGTCTGCCAGCAAGTTTCCTTTGACAATGGGATCATCAAAATTCAAATGACCCTTGCATTTCATTACTGCTACCTATGCAGGCAAGTGGATAGCTTCTAAGAGACTTCCAATCAAATCTCTATGAGATATCCTTACCATCTGCTGTAACAAAGCGTCTTCTCTCCCAAATTTTTCCAAAATCATGGACCACGCCATGCGCATACTTTGAATCTGGGTAAATATTAACATCCTGACCCTCAAAAAAGCTGTCAACCTCTGGTAAGAGTGATTAGCTCGGAAGCTTTGGCAGATTTACTGTATGTGGTATTGGGAAAGCTTCATGAACAATGTCTGTTAACTCTACTACAGCATACACTGTTTTAAACTCATGGTCATTTTGTCTAGTACAGTACATGATCCATGTACAAAAATGTCTTTGAAATTTTTCTGTGGGGTGGACATCATATCAGCTCTAGGTGTGGTACCTTCATGTATCACCTGAACACAATCATGTTCCTCTGGAGGTGCATCCTGTTCTTCTTTTATCCCCAACATACCATTCAGAATGGCAACAGGGCCAGACGTGGGAGAAGAATATTTCAAGGTTAATTTGGCAGTGCTAGTGAGAATTACTTCATACCCTGATGATCTCTGTGCAGTCATGTGCTGTGTTGTAAGGTTTCCTAACACATGTAATACATGATGGGATGTGTGTAAAACTGTGTCATGTCTAGGGATGAGCATGAACGTTAGAACCCTATTAATTACAATGGATGCAAACATTCAAAATCAAAAGTGTTAATTATAATGGCCAATATGCATCTTATTGTCCTAAAAAGGGGTTGGGGACCCAAGTCCTGCCCCAGGGGACATGTATCAATGCAAAAAGAAGTTTTAAAAACTGACGTTTTTTCTGGAGCAGTCATTTTAATTATGCATAAAGTGAAAAAAAGTGAAATATTCCTTTAAATATCATACCTGGGGGGTGTCTAAAGTATGCCTATGAAGTGGCATGTGTTTTCCATGTTTAGAACAGTCTCTGCACAAAATGACATTTGTAAAGGAAAAAAAGCCATTTAAAACTGCTTGCGGCTTTAATGTAATGTCTTGTCCTGGCAATATGGATGAAAATCTTTGAGAAAAATGGCATGGCTACCCCATCAACCCCCCCCCCCCCCTAGCCAATTACCAGCCCCTTTGGGTCTTGTATGGATATTAAGGGGAACCCCGCACCCAAAATATGTTATGTTAATGTTAGGCAGATGCCTGTGTTGCACAAATGAACTACACAACACCAACAACAAGGGGGTAGATTCAGGTGTATGCTGTGCAGGAGGCATACTACACTGACTGAATATTAGGCAGATGCCTGTGTTGCACAAATCAACTACACAACACCAGCAATGGGGGGTGGGGGGGTGGGGTTAGATTCAGGTGTATGCTGTGCAGGAGGCACACTACACCCACTGTAACAGCGCTAGGTTAGGAATCAAAGCAAAGCTGACACTGTCCCTGCCTATCCTGCTCTCTCCCTGAACACTACACTCACTGTAACAGTGCTATCTAAAGAAGTAAAGAACAACTGACACTGTCCCTGCCTATCCTTCTCTCTATGAACGCCGCAAAACACTACACAAGGCCACCGTGCTGGCGGCCTTATATAGTGTGGGGCGTGTACTAAACCCCCTGAGCTATAATTGGCCATAGGCATCCAACCTGTGGCCAATTATGGCTCTCCTTGCTGCCGGGGCTGTGATTGGCCAAGCATGCGGGGTCACAGTCCATGTTTGGCCAATGATCAGCCAGCAATGCACTGTGACTGGCGCAGTGCATTGTGGTCCATTCGTATCACGCGAATTTGATGCGAATGGCCCACAAACTTCTGGTTTCGATGAACGGGGAACGGCCGATGTTCGATTCGAACATGGGTTCGAATCGAACACCGGGCTCATCCTTAGTCATGTCCAAGTGTTATGGACATAGTTGCCTTTTACAGCCATTGCACAGACAGCTAAAGCCTGCAACTAGGCTGGCATGCCCTGTACTGGGACAGGAACTACTCTGGAAAAGAAAGCAGTCAGTCTCATATTTCCTCTGTGATTCTGGGCTAAAATCACGACCATAGTTTTACGGTTATCTCTAGCATACACATGTAAATACTTTTTATGGTCCACTAAGCCCAGTGCAGGAAAGGAAACAAAAGAGTGCTTCAGGGTTTTGTATGTCTGTTCCATATCATGGTTCCACTAAATTGGGTCAGCTGCCTCGACCCGTATTGCCTGCCTCTGCACATAATCATAGTATGAGCAATCTGGTAGCCATTGTCTACCATAATTTACCATTCCAAGAAATGTTATCATAACTTTTTTTTTATAGGGACGGGGTAACCCCATGATTGTATTCACTCTGGACTTGCTCAGAGTTCTTGGACCTTGTTTCAGAGGGAAACCAATAATAATGGACAATATTGTAGCTTTTTGCCAGACTCTTTGTGCCCCTCATTACTCAGGTAAGCTAACAATAATATGCTATCCTGCCTACAAGCATCTCTGCTTGGGCTGCACAATATAATATCATCTATATAAGAAAGAGGCACTGAACCAGAGGATGGTGACCAGCCTCCCTGAGTGCTATTGAATACACCTCAGCTGAATCAATATAGCTCTGTGCTAATCTACATCAAGTATATTGTTTCCCTTCAAACTGGAAGGCCAGTAGTAGTTTTGTCTCCTCATCTACCAGCATGGAATAGAAGGCATTGCTCCAATAAATGACGGTGTAGTACTTTGTGTCACATGGTATGGATGTCATCAGTGATGAGATATCAGGAACAATGGGTGCAATGAGAACTATGAGGCTGTTAATGGCTCTCAATTCCTGTGTAAATCTGTATGACCCATCTGGTTTCTTTACTGGATTAATAGGTGTATTGTAAAGGGACACTGCAGGGCAGATAATGGCAAGTTCTAAGGATACCATTGAACGTCTCCTTACTAAGTGGTTAGCATTTTTGAAACATAGAGGAGGAGTTAGGCTTGAAATTTGCCCCTTGGGCATGCAAGAAATGTATCCTATGTCCATCCCATCCTTTGCCCATCCTTTGCCCATACATCCTGTGGTATTTCTGCAAACTCGACCGGGGGTTACCCATCAATATTTTTCTGCAACATGCAGAAAGGAGAAGTAAAATCCACCACACTCTCATCTCTAATTTCTATAACCATTAAATTTTTCCCATTAAATCCCTTCCAAGTAAATTTACAGGGCATTCTGGAATAACTCTAAAAGGGTGATACATGGTACATTTCTCATTTGAATTACTCACAAGCAAGCAAGGAGTTTCCCAGGTCATTGTCAAGACCCCGTTTATACCCACGGGATGCTCGCATTCTGTCAGATTCCCAGTATACTCTTCCTCCTTTAGACTACTTGCAGTGGCTATTAAGAATGATATAATTCTACCATTTATCAATAGATCAATTGTTGGAGCTTCATAATAGGTACTGGAAATCTGAGGACACATGAGGGGGTCACTTCTTGGGCATCCCTATTTTTGCTTTCCTTGCCAAGACATAGGGTATTTCACAGGGGCTGTGGCACTTGCAGGGGATGCCCCCTAATAACTTGATTCATGGACTAATCCATTTGCCTGTCAATTCTGACACCTAGTACCTTGTTGCCAAGACTTATTGCTGACCCGGCCTGCCTGACTACATTAACGCCCCAACCCCTGGCCAAAGCTCCACTCTAGAATAGACCTTTCAATAGGTACCTTACAAGTATATCTTGCCACTGAAAAGAACAGAAAGTGATAACAAGTAAGATCCAATGGAACAAGTCAGTGGAGTTGTTTTCAAAGATCGCCCAGCATGCAACATTTCTGTGTATTCCATTGTGAAAAAATCCAGACAGAGATTCAGGTGCCTAGTGGACATGCAGTTTTATAATTGGAAATACTACTGGGCATTCCCAAACATAGTAAAATACTTAGTGCCCGTTCACACTACCGCGACTTGTCAGGCGACTTAGCCGCCTGACAAGTCGCGCTCTGTTCTGTACTATGGAACCGTTCTAATAGGAGCGACTCAAGTCGCTCCGACTTAGAAAAAGGTTCCTGTACTATTTTTGGGGCGACTTCAGGCGACTTGCATTGACTTCTATACAGAAGTCGTTTTGCAAGTCGGCGCAGAAGTCGTGTGCAGGTCGCGTCTGTGAGTCGCGCTGCAAGTCGCGTCGCCCCTGTGTGAACGGGCACTTAGTCAGTTTGAAAAAAGACACAAGTCAATTTAGTTCAACCAATAGAAAAAAATAATAAACAGAATAAATAAATAGAAAACCTCCATATACAGGATCCTATACCCACAGTTGATCCAGAGAAAGGCATGTAAAAACCCTACAAAGTGTGACCCAATTTTCTCCAGCAGGGGAAAAACAAATTCCTTCCTGAAGGCAGGATCAACAACCCCAAATGCTATTACCTATAAAGGTTAATATCTATTTATATTTTGTGCATTAAGGAAAGGAATCTGTTTTTTTAAAATAATGTGCTAAGCTGGCTAGAACTAGTTCTTGAGGGAGTCTATCCCACATTTTCACAGCTCTCAATGTGAAGAAGCCTTTCCATACAGTACCTCACAAAAGTGAGTACACCTCTCAAATTTTTGTAAATATTTTATTATATCTTTTCATGTGACAACACTGAAGAAATTACACTTTGCTACAATGTAAAGTAGTGAATTTACAGTTTGTAGAGCAGTGTAAATTTGCCCTCAAAGTAACTCAACACTCAGCCATTAATGTCTAAACCACTGGCAACAAAAGTAAGTGAAAATGTGCAAATTGGGCCCAATTAGCCATTTCCCTCCTCGGTGTCATGTGAATCTTTAGTGTTACAAGGTCTCAGGTGTGAATGAGGAGCAGGTGTGTTCATTTCTTCAGTGTGGTCACATTAAAAGATATAATAAAATATTTACAAAGATGTGAGGGGTGTATCCACTTTTGTTAGATACTGTATATGGAGGTTAAATCTTATGGAGGTCTTATTTCCACCAGCCCTAAAAATTGTCCCTTCGTTCTTTATGAATAACTACACCAAGTTCACTATATGGACCACCAATTTGTATTTATACTCAGTGATTATATCTCCCTTTAATCACCTCTTCTCAAGAGAGAATAAATTCAGTTCAGCTAATCTTTCCTCCTAACTGAGGTCTTCCATGATCATTATCAGTTTGATTTACCTTCTATGTACTTTCTGTAGTTCTCCCATATCTTTTTTGTGAACTAATGCCCAAAACTGAACTGCATATTTTAGACGAGGTCCTACTAATGATTGGTACAGGTTAAAAATGTTGTCTCTCTCTGCAGTCTCTACCTATTTTAATACAAGAAACTTATTTGCTAGCTTTAGAACTTGCAGCATGCTTTTATTACCTCTATGATCTAGCAGAACACCCAGCTCCTTCTCGACCTTTAACTGTTTTTGCATGTTTTCAGCCCCCAAGTTTGCCACATAGTTGCATTCAAACAGTACATTCAGATCTACTTGTAGGTTGGAGACATCCTGTAAGGGCTCTATTATACTACTTAGCATCCAAAACTCTATAAAATGCATAAATAGGTTAAACAGTGAGGGTCCCTATACTGAACCTTGGGGTACACCATAGACCATAGACCATTCAAAATATAATTTGTGAATTATTACTCTCTGAATACAGACTTTTAGCCCATTTCCTATCCATTTAAAAACTACATTTTCTAAGCCTATAGACTTTAACTTAAAGGTCAGCCGAGTGTGGGGAACTGTGTCAAATGCTTTTGGGAAGTCCTATATCCTATATATTTTGGGAAGTATACTATATCCACAGCCCAACCTTTGTCTACATTCCTCATTGAAAGAAAACAGATTTGTTTGACTTCTTTTATCTTTTGTGAATCCATGCTGACTTTTGTTTAGAAGAGTTTTTGCTATTTTATGTGGTCTTTTATCAAACTCTCAAGTATGTTCCCGACTATAGAATTTAAACTAACTGGTCTGTATTATTAAGTGAAGACTGTTCCCTTTTTAAATATAGGCACCATGTTGACCTTGTCTAGTACTACTGAACCCGTCATTAAAGAATCTCTAAAAATTTGGAAAGAATGGCTTTGAGATAATACATCTCAATTCTTTGAGGCTGATTAAACACCATAAAAGCAAAATATAAAAAAGGTGCAGTGCTAACCAAACATAAAAATAAATCTTTTAAACATAAGTCTCAAAAATGTCCAAATATAAAATTGATAGCGTTGTGAGGGGGCAAGCCTGCTTACTGGAGACTATTGACCCTAAAATTATAGAGAGGTCAAAGACAGCATGGTTGAAATCTGTGGCTGGATGAAACAGCCAAACTCCAGCTAGTTCGCACACATTGTCCTTTAATGCAAGCCATTGTAATATTGTCAGGAAATGTTCCATCCGCTGATAATATCTGTATTTTTGGCGTGCAGTACTGAGGTCCACCAGCAGGTGTCTCCTGGCAGTTTCAAACTGTCAGGAGAGCTTTTCCCTGCTGATGTTATGTCATCTTTGGGCTGCAGTACTGGTGTCCACCAGCGGATGGATCCTGGCAGTGTGGAGCAGACAGCACCTCCTGCAATCAGGTGTCACTTGAGGCCAATCACAGGGCTATAAATAGCTGGCAAGCATTCACATGCTTGCCTTGGTATTGTTCTTGTGCCCTGACCTGCTGCTTATGATCCTGAGCCCGATTCCGTACCTGTTCCTCTGCCCTGAACCTGTTTCCCTGTCCTGGTCCCTATTCTGTCCCACCTGTTACCATCATCCCTGCCCTGCAGTCTGATCCATCCATCCTCTCCCTGTCCTGTGTTCCTACCCCATCTGCTGATCTCCCAGTGTATGACCTTGGCCTGGCTTGTGTCTCTGATTCTGGACTGCCCTTGTTTATCTACTGATCCTCTGTGCATGACCCTGGCCTGCCTATTGTTTACGATCCTGGTATTTCCCATTTATTGTACATATCTGTCTGTTGTTATTTGGGGGTCTCTGTTGGTTGATTTATTGCACTGTGTGGTTGTATTTATATTATTCACTTCCCTTAATAAATCATTATATTTCACTTATACACGTTTGGGTTTCCTCTGTTGCAGTCCATACAGTTCTGGTCTTATGGCCTCCTTTCAAAAAGATATGTACTTCCAGTGATATAAGCAGGAGCCACAATAATACCTCAGGGAAATGTAAATGACAAAACCATATGCGTATAGACGTGCAATACGTCTATGAAGCTTAAAAACGCTGTTTATTAGCAAGAATTCCACTTGCATGCAAAAACATCAGAAAAACAACAACAATTTGTCAAAGATGGCCACGGCATACGGCATGCTTATGTCATGTGTTCCAGTCCCGTCTTATGCGTTTTGACATATTTTGACATCATCAGAGGTGTAGTGACCAGACATGAGCATGCTATAAATACTAGGTGAGCCGGATATGACTGGATGAAAATTCATCAGCTCTACAATGCTCTCCAAGAGATAATATGCCACCGGTCACGTGACGTGATCACACTCTAGAAGGAACTATGCCAAAAGATCAGTCAAAGAGCTAGACTGCAGTGTCAACCAAAAAAAGGTTAATTTAAAACTAAGCAGACAACCCACCCAATGAAGTGCTTCGAGAATGTATTAAAGGAGTAATAATAATGTTATATGAAAAACAGTGAAAATGAAATATATATACCAGAGTGCATATATTGCAAAATTCACAGTAGCGCAACAATAACACCTAATTAATTGATTGTTCAATACAAAAATGTAATGATCGAATATACAGTATATAATATTACAAGTGCAAGTAAAATATAAAAAATATAAAAGATAATAAAATTAAATGTCATAAAAAGAAACACAAACCAAGAGTCCAATAGCAGTCCTCTTCAAACAATGAAAAAAATGTGATGCTATTCCCAGTGATATCCTAATTAAGAAAAAACACCATAAGGTATCCACCACCGTATGTGTTGCATCAGACTCTCTCCCATCAGGTGGAAACTCACCGAATGTATTTGCCAACCAAGCTCATGGTTAGGCTAGTAAGCCAAAATAATTGTTTGTTCAAAGAATCCTTAATAAGCCAATCCACTTCTGCAGAGTTCCTTGTGGAAAAGGTGCATATACATGAGTACATGAAAAAGAAAGGCTCCACTAGTGTAATATTGTAAAGCTCAATCTTTAATCTAAAAACAATACCCACGCCACTCACATGTAAAGCATCTTGTATGAAACATTGTATAGCTCATGACATAATCAAGTGATCCCCTTCAGTCTCTCCACCTCCACACTGGCTGACGACTATCCAAGGAAACGCTAATTGCTCTCACAATGTTAATGCATTGATTCTGGCTCCCGTCCAGTCACACCCTGACTTAAGTGACTGTATGGCAACCAGAATTAACTGATTCTTATGGCTTACTAGCCTAATCATGAGTTTGGTAGGCAAATACATTTGGTGAGTTTCCATCTGATGGGAGTGGGCCTGATGTGACACATATGGGGATGGATACCTTACAGTTCTTTCTCTTAATTAGGACACCACTGGGAATATCATCACACTTTTTTTCATTGTTTAAAGAGGACTGCTAGTTATATAGTTAGTAAGGTTGAATAAAGACACCAGTCCATCTAGTTCAACCTGAGTGTCTACAATTGTCCCTATCACTGTACATTGCACACTTACATCGGTCCTTACCCTCAAGGAGCCCACAATCCAAGGTCCCATTTTAATTTTGGACAGAAGCCAATTAACCTACCTGCATGTCTTTTGGACTGCTATTGGACTCTTGGTTTGTTTTTCTTTTTGTGACATTTAAATGTTATTATCTTTTATATTTTTTAGATTTTATTTGCACATGGAATACTATATATATTCAATCTTTACATTTTTGTTTTGAACACTGAATTTTTTTTTCTGTTAAATCTTCTTTATTATTTTTCTTATAACAAATACAACGAACCAATACTTTCAATCTTAAGACATTTGGGGTTTACACATATACCCCAGTATCTTCACAATCATACATTCCTTTACATATCCATGATAACATTATATGGTGGTTTTAGAGGGGGGGGGGGTTTGTTGTAGCGGAGATGTTCTGTGGAGAAACAAAAAAAAAAAAAAAAAAAAAGTTTTTGTGTTTATCCTTTCTCTTTCTATAGCCTTCCTTTGGTGCGTTATTTATACTTTGTGCAAGAAAGAGAGGAAAAAAAAAAAAAAAAAAAAAAAAAAATTTTTGTGATTGTGATATTTATATTAATGTCTCCGCATATGGTCATCTCCGCTCTTCCCCACTCCCCCCTCCCCAAGCCCTTTCCAATCCTTTTTCCACTTCCCATTTATCTTAAAACATACTACAAACAATAACAATACAACAGAACGACAAAATTTAACGGTTGTGGTTCGGTTCTCATTTCCCCCCTTCCCCTTCCTTCCCTCTCCCCTCCCTTCCCCCTTACCCCTTCCACGGTGCACCTTTTGGGGATACGAGCTTACTCAGCAACTTCTTATATACTCTCTCCTTCCCTACCCCCCTCTCCTCTTGGAGATCTCTAGGGGGGGTTTAGGTGGGATTATCTAAATTTTTAATCTGACATGGCCTATTCTTACATTATTTCTCGGGAGTAGTGCTTCCAGCCTGCCCACATATTTATATGTTTTTCCTGTTGTTCTTTTATACTGTATATCCATTTTTCAGCTTCCATTATTTTATCTACCTCTCCCTTCCATTCCAATAGTGTGGGACATGCTGTCTGCCTCCAATATCTAGGTATTAATAATTTGGCTGCATTCAACAGATGTGGTGTGACACCTTTTTTATATAATTTGATGGATCCTTCTGTACCATGAAATAAGTATTGTAGGGGTGTCATTTCTATAGGTTTTTGAACACTGAATTAGGTGTTATTGTTGCTCTATATATATTTCATTTTCACTGGTTTTGATATTTATAGTTGGGTGTAGAAAAATTTAAAATTTTCATTGTTATTTGGAAGGTAGGAGATCACTATTATATAGTTTACCACTGAACTCAAATGCAATAATTAATGCAAATGCAATAACTAATTATCACATTAAGGCAGCTCCATCTTGTGCAGATGTTGAAAACAACAATAAATAAATAACATAATATAAAAATAATAAATATAAAATAAATTCCTCAAGAATTCATAATTCATAAACAACGGGTTTCCATTCTTAAAATCTCCCACCAGACACGACAATTCCCAAGAAAAAGGTACCCTCTGGATTTTTATTATGACAACGTGCAAAATGTTTGGACATGCTGTGCCCAGGGAACCCAAGTCTAATATTTCCTACATGTTCTTTTATCCTCACTTGCATAGTCTTTATAGTATGGCCCACATATTTCAGGCCGCAAGGACGTTGAATAAGATATACTATGTTTGTGGAAGAGCAGGTAATAAATTATTTAATGTTGTAAACTCTGGAAGTAACCGAGGATTGAAAATTAAACACCCTCCTATCTAGTAATGTATTTAGTTTACATGCAACACATCTTCGACAGGGAAAGTAACCTTTTAGGTAAAAAAACGAAGGTCTTATTGGGGTTATCAATTACATTGGGAGCTATATACAGTGGTGTGAAAAAGTGTTTGCCCCCTTCCTCATTTCCTGTTCCTTTGCATGTTTGTCACACTTAAGTGTTTCGGAACATCAAACCAATTTAAACAATAGTCAAGGACAACACAAGTAAACACAAAATGCAATTTATAAATGAAGGTTTATTATTAAAGGTGAAAAAAAATCCAAACCATCATGGCCCTGTGTGAAAAAGTGATTGCCCCCTAAACCTAATAACTGGTTGGGCCACCCTTAGCAGCAACAACTGCAACCAAGCGTTTGCGATAACGTGCAATGAGGCTTTTACAGCGTCCTGGAGGAATTTTGGCCCACTCATCTTTGCAGAATTGTCCTGATTCAGTTACATTAGAGGGTTTTCGAGCATGAACGGCCTTTTTAAGGTCATACCACAACACCTCAATAGGATTCAGGTCAGGACTTTGGCTAGGCCACTCCAAAGTCTTCATTTTGTTTTTCTTCAGCCATTCGGTGGTGGACTTGCTGGTGTGTTTAGGATCATTGTCCTGCTGCAGAACCCAAGTTCATTTCAGCTTGAGTACACGAACAGATGGTCGGATATTCTCCTTCAGGATCTCTTGGTAGACAGCAGAATTCATAGTTCCTTTTATCACGGCAAGTCTTCCAGGTCCTGAAGCAGCAAAACAGCCCCAGACCATCACACTACCACCACCATATTTTACTGTTGGTATAATGTTCTTTTTATGAAATGCAGTGTTCCTTCTACGCCAGATATACTTGGACACACACCTTCCAAAGAGTTCCACTTTTGTCTCATCGGTCCACAGAATGTTGTCCCAAAAGTCTTGGGGATCATCAAGATGTGTTGTGGAGAAATTGAGACGAGCTTTGATGTTCTTTTTGCTCAGCAGTGGTTTTCTCCTTGGAACTCTGCCATGCAGGCCATTTTTGCCCAGTCTTTTCCTGATGGTGGAGGCATGAACGCTGACCTTAACTGAGGCAAGTGAGGCCTGCAGTTCCTTGGACGTTGTTGTGGGGTCTTTTGTGACCTCTTGGATGAGTCGTCGCTGCGCTCTTGGGGTAATTTTGAGCGGCCGGCCACTCCTGGGAAGGTTCACCACTGTTCCATGTCTTCGCCATTTGTGGATAATGGCTCTCACTGTGGTTCGCTGGATTCCCAAAGCTTTGGAAATGGCTTTATAACCCTTTCCAGACTGATAGATCTCAATTACTTTCTTTCTCAATTGTTCCTGAATTTCTTTGGGTCTCGGCATGATGTGTAGCTTTTAAGGATCTTCTGGTGGACCTTACTGTGTCAAGCAGCTCCTATTTAAGTGATGCCTTGATTGTGAACAGGTGTGGCAATAATCAGGCCTGGGTGTGGCTAGAGAAATTGAACTCAGGTGTGGACAACCACAGTTATAGTATGTTTTAACAAGGGGGGCAATCACTTTTTCACACAGGGCCATGATGGTTTGGATTTTTTTTCACCTTTAATAATAAACACCTTCATTTACAAATTGCATTTTGTGTTTACTTGTGTTGTCCTTGACTATTGTTTAAATTGGTTTGATGTTCCGAAACACTTAAGTGTGACAAACATGCAAAGGAACAGGAAATGAGGAAGGGGGCAAACACTTTTTCACACCACTGTAGAGCCTCAATGGTTGAACTCCCTGGAACATCACTTGAGGGGTATCTGGGATTTTAGGACCCAGCAATTTATCATTTTTAAGAATCCTCTAATGCCTGAAGAAGATTCTTTTGATGTCTTGATATTGTTTACAGTAGGATGTAATGAAAGAGAAACAAAACTCATTCATATCCCTCTCTACTTTGGGATTGTCTCTCTACATATTACTTCTATCCAAAATACCCATCTCTGAGATGATACTATCACGTTCATTGATCCTATATCCTCTATCCAAAAATCTGGATTTTTTTACTGAGGCCTGTTCATAATAGTCATCACTAAGAGTACAATTACAACGTATTCTAAGAAACTGACTTCTCGAAACAGACCTTAGCCAGGAAGGATGATGAAGGTGGTAGTAACTAAAGACTAATTTCTGACCTCTATATTTAGATTCAAAAAATGCACTTTCTCGTTTCTAGCCTCATGTTGTAAAATAATGCCAAGAGAATTCACATTCAGTTGACAAATTGTCAGAAACCATGAAACAGACTGAGACAGAAGTACAATCAAATCACACTTGTTTATTAATAAAAATAAAAAGGTAAATAGAAAAAAGCGTAGTCAAGCAAGCAAGAGTCCTGTAGCCAGATAGGGTAGTCAGCCAGTCCAAAGTTCATTAACCAGATCGGGTAATCAGCCAGGCCAGAAGTCAGGGATCCAAGGAGAGCAACCGCAAGCAGGATAAGAAGCCAGGTGGGATGTCAGCAAGCCAGTCTAGAAACAAACAGCAGGAGATGGTTCCCTGTGATGTGACCAATGTGAAGGCAAATGTAAAAGTGATCAGGAAGGCTTTAAATAGGCAGGTCAGACGAGCATCATCGGGAACAGCTGCTAACTGTAGAAAGAGAAGAGAGCTGGCAATTAGCCGACAGCTGAGCGGCCAGCCCAGAGGAGGAAGGGCTAAGCCAGCCCTGACAGTACCCCCCCTTAATGATTCCTCTCCCTCGGAGGGCCACCAGGCTTGAGGGGAAACCATCTATGGAACCCATCGGAGGAGAAAAGGGGCATGTACGTCAGAGGATGAAACCCAGGAGCTTTCCTCCGGACTGTACCCCTTCCAATGCACCAGGTACTGTATGCGCCCACGGAACCTATGGGAGTCAACAATGAATTGTACCTCATACTCCTCATGGTTCTCAACCAGAATAGGTTGAGGACGTGGCACCGAGGTGGTAAATCGGTTACAGACCAATGGTTTCAATAAGGAGACATGAAACACATTAGAGATGTGCATACTAGGAGGAAGGTCCAACGCGTAAGCTACTGGGTTAATCCTGCGAATGATATGGAACGACCCAATAAACCGAGGTGCAAACTTCAGTGAGGGAACACAAAGCTGGAGGTTGCGAGATGACAGCCAGACCCTGTCCCCAACCTGGTAGGAAGGCGCAGGCAGGCGTCTGGGGTCAACATGGAGTCTGTACCTATCATTAGCATGACGCAAAGCCTCCTGGACTTGTACCCAAGTGGACGAAGACCACGGAGATGCTCCTCTAACGCAGGAATACTCTGCGGAACAAACGAGTCAGGCAACATGGAAGGTTGGAAACCATAATTCGCCATAAATTGAGACAATCGGGAGGCAGAATTCAAGGCACTGTTGTGAGCAAACTCTGCCCAAGGCAATAGGTCAGACCAGTTGTTATGATGGTCAGAAATATAGCAACGTAGGAATTGCTCCAAGGACTGATTGGCTCGTTCTGTGGCCCCATTAGACTGCGGGTGATACGCAGAAGAGAACACAAGCTGGATTCCCAACTGTGCACAAAAGGCTCGCCAGAACCAGGAGACAAACTGACTGCCCCTATCCGAGACAATCACCTTGGGTAACCCATGTAAGCGAAAGATCTCCCCAGCAAAAATGGAAGCCAGTTCCTTAGAGGTGGGCAACTTCTTAAGTGGAATACAATGACACATCTTTGAGAACCGGTCAACCACCATAAGGATAACAGTGTTGCCTTGGGAGTTGGGCAATTCCACAATGAAATCCATATACAGGTGAGTCCAGGGTCTTTCTCCATTGGGTATGGGTTGTAGGAGGCCCACTGGAAGGTGTCATGGAGTCTTACTCTGAGCACACATGGGACAGGCAGCTACAAAGGCAGTAACATCAGCCCGTAGACTAGGCCACCAGAATTGTTGGGAGATTGCCCAAATTAGTTGATTCTTCCCAGGATGGCCAGCTGCCTTGGGAGATTGGTAAGTCTGGTGCACTGCAGTACGGAGACTCTCTGGGACAAAGCAGCGGTCACAAGGTTTATCAGGAGGAGCATGGACCTGACCAGCAAGAATTTTGTCACCCAAAGGAGAAGTAGGACTGGTGCGAACGGTAGCCAAGATAAGATTAGGAGGAATCAAAGGAACCGGAACCGACTCCGACTAGGAAGTGGAAGAAAATTGTCGTGACTAAGGCATCAGCCCTTACATTCTTAGTACCAGGTAAGAATGAGACAATGTAATTAAAGCTTGACAAGAAAAGAGCCCATCGCGCCCTTCTGGGAGAGAGTCGCTTAGCCTCAGACAAGAATGTAAGATTCTTATGGTAGTAAGAATAAGAATGGGCACAGTGGTACCTTCAAGGAGATGTCTCCATTCTTTCAGGGCTAAAATGATCACCAACAGCTCTCTGTCACCAATCTCATAATTGCACTCAGCAGGTGACAATTTCTTGGAAAAGTAACCACACGGATGCATAGCGCTCTCAGAGTTAGGATGTTGAGACAGAAGGGCGCCAACTCCTGTCTCGGAAGCATCAACTTCTAGCATAAAAGGCAACGTAGGATCAGGATGTTCCAACACAGGAGCAAACTGTCCTTTCTGGTCATATCAGTCAGAGGCTTGACCAGAGACAAGAAGTTACGAATAAACTTCCGATTGTAGTGGGCAAAGCCCAGGAAACGCTGCAGAAGATGTTAACCCTTGGGTCGAGGCCACTGTAGGACTGCCGACAGTTTCTCTGGGTCCATCGAAAAAACAGCAGTGGAAATTACATAGCCCAGGAATGTAACCTGTTCACGATGGAACTCGCAATTCTCCAGTTTACAATAGAGATTGTTCTCTCTTAGTTTCTGAAGTACACAACAGACATCTGTGTGGTGGCTCTCCAGGGACTTGGAAAATATGAGAATATCATCAAGATAAACTACCACACACAATTGCAACAAATCTCGGAGGACATCATTAATAAATTCCTGGAAAACTGCCGGGGCGTTACAAAGGCCAAAAGGCATTACCAGGTATTCATAATGGCCTGTTCTGGTATTAAACACCCCTCTAAGGTCAAGCTTTGTGAAAACCGTTGCTCCCTTGAGGCGGTCAAATAACTCCATAATCAATGGAATCGGGTAGGCATTCTTAATCGTGACACGATTGAGACCCCTATAATCTATACAAGGTCTCAGTTCACCGCTATTCTTTTTCGCAAAGAAGAAACCAGCACCAGCAGGAGACGAGGATTTGCGGATGAAACCTCGACAAAGGGTAAACCCGACCACAAGGAGGTATGGCACCAGGTTGAAGGTCAATTGCGCAATCATAAGGCCGATGTGGAGGCAAACTATCAGCTTGACCCCTATCAAAGACATCGGCAAAATCACGGTACTCCTCCGGCAAGGAGGGGAGTGAAGCGGCGAACAGGACCTTGGATACCTTCAAGAAGAATGTCTCACTGCATTGTGGTGACCAGGAGAGAATCTCAGCACGGAGCCAATCAAAAGAGGGGTTGTGCCTCTGTAACCAAGGATAACCAATAACCAGCGGAAATCTGAGTGAGGAAATAACTTGGAATTGGATTATCTCATGGTGAAGAGCCCCTACGGCCATGGACAACGGAACCGTCTCATGAGTCACATGGGCAGGCTGTAAAGGTCTCCCGTCAAGAGCCTCAATGGCAAGTGGAGTGTCACGCAGCTGCAGCAGAATTGAGTGCTGCAAAACAAATTCAGCATCAATGAACAGGCCTGCAGCCCCAGAGTCGATTAGAGCCTGTATCTCGATGGACGACTCAGCCCAAGAAAGGGTGACCAAAACCAGGGGCTTATCCTTATGGATAACTGGGGATGAAACAACGCCACCTAAGGTCTGTCCATGACAGGACCTCAAGGTTTGGGTGTTCCCTGGATGGGTAGGACAATTCAAAAAGTGACCTGCCTGGCCACAATAAAGGCACAATCTCTCCCTCCTCCTAAAGGCTCTCTCATCCGCAGAGAGACGCGTGAAGTCCAGGTGCATGGGTTCATCTTCACTGACCAACTCGGTACCAGGAGGCATGGGAGGTGAGGGAGGCATGGGTGGGACTACAAAGCTCGGAGGCAAATGTACAGGAGGCTTCTGCAAGCGCTCCTTAAGAGAAAGTCTTTCTCTGAGTCTAGAGTCAATGAGGGTGGCAAACGAGATCAAGCTCTCCAACTCAGTGGGTATATCTCGGGCTGCTATCTCATCCTTGATGGAATCCGAGAGACCATGAGAAAAAGCAGCCACAAGGGCCTCATTGTTCCAAGCAACCTCCACTGCCAGAGTACGGAATTCAATGGCGTAGTCGGCAACAGTTCTCGTACTCTGTTTGATGGACATGAGGCACTTGGCAGCAGAAGCGGAGCGTGCGGGAATGTCAAAAACCCAACAACAGGTTTTTGCGTCTCCTATAGAGGGTTAGCCCAGGCCAAGGCTCTCTCAGAAAGCAAAGATATCACAAAACCTACTTTGCTTCTGTCCGTGGGAAATGCCTGGGGCAGCATTTCAAAGTATATCTCAACCTGATTGAGAAACCCTCTGCATTGAACTGGATCACCCCCAAATCACTGGGGAAGCAGAGCAGAACCAGACATACCTCTTATAGAGGTAATACTCGAGGCGGGTGCCTGCACAGACACTGGTGTAGCAGCAGGGACAGCCTGCAACTCAGGTTGTACCGGAGCAGCCACCGTGGGGGATTCCAGGTGAGCCGTGCGATTCAGGAGTGTTTGTAACGCCAAGGCACAACTGATCCATGCGGTGATCTTGCTCATCCAATCTGGAAAAAATATTACCAACAAGTGGATTGACTGTATCTTCTGAATTCACGGCCTTCGCGTACTGTCAGAAACCATGAAACAGACTGAGACAGAAGTACAATCAAATCACACTTGTTTATTAATAAAAATAAAAAGGTAAATAGAAAAAAGTGTAGTCAAGCAAGCCAGAGTCCTGTAGCCAGATCGGGTAGTCAGCGAGTCCAAAGTTCATTAACCAGATAGGGTAATCATCCAGGCCGGAAGTCAGGGATCCAAGGAGAGCAACTGCAAGCAGGATAAGAAGCCAGGTGGGATGTCAGCAAGCCATTGTAGAAAAAAACAGCAGGAGATGGTTCCCTGTGATGTGACCAACGCAAAGGCAAATGGAAAAGTGAGCAGGAAGGCTTTAAATAGGCAGGTCAGACGAGCATCATCGGGAACAGCTGGTAACTGTGGAAAGAAAAGAGAGCTGGCAATTAGCCGACAGCTGAGCGGCCAGGCCAGAGGAGGAAGGGCTAAGCCAGCCCTGGCACAAATATAATCATTCAATGACTGTAGGTCACCATCCCACAGGATGAGGATGTCCTCTATGTACCTCCTCCAGACAATGAGCTCTGGTCTACAGTACCAGTAGATGACGTCCTACTCCTGATTAACTATGAACAAATTTACCCTGCTCAGAGCAAATTTTGCACCCATGGAAACTCCCGTAATTTGTAAATAGAATGTGCCCCCAAAGCAAAAATAGTTGTTCTATGACAAATGACAATAAGTGAAAAATAAAACTTTGCTGTGCAGGTATCAGGCTAACATCTCTTCTGAGGAAGGTATCCACCACCTCAAATAATAAAGTAAATTATGCTGCACTGTAGTGTTTACATCTAAAATAAAATAACATCAATGATCAAAATGACAAAAAAATGACAAAATATACACGCTATTCTAATCAACATATTTGAAAATATAAAAACATGCAGTATAACTATGGCCTATGGGTCACCCACTCAGCACCGCCTCAATCCCACAGTGTCAGCAGCAGGTAGATGTGTTGAACTATTCAATATCATATGTCGATGTCTCAGACATTAAACATTTTTTTTTATAGATAAATAAACATATAAAATTACCAATATAAAATAGAGATGAAATCAAAACATACAATAAGACTAAGCAGCTGTTTAAATAAATATAAATAAAGTATTACAGTAGTATAACCAGAGATAAAGTCCTCCTTGCATCAGATAAATACTAAAACAGCGCTAAAATGAAAATAGAAATAAAACAAATTATGGTAATGGCAAACACCACGACCAACAGTATTTATGTAGCAGATGGATATGTGGACTGTTCAGATAATTCACAGTCACTTTTCTCTTAGCGTGCACCTTCCACCAGAGTAAGAATGCAATTATCCACCTCGTGAAGCACACACCCCTCTGGGGTACAAACTCAGACGCTGCTAGAAATAAAGCCTTGTATCTGTGTCCAAACACCGCTCTGTGCTGACACCCTACTTATCCAGAAGGTCCACTGGTATAGGTACTCCGATTGTATCATAAAACACAATGATAGATGTACATAGCGTAATCCTGTTTATTATAATGCAACATACCCATACAGCAGAAACCCCCCGTAATCCTAGCTGCTTACATTTAAAATGCATTCAACAAGCATAAAGAAATACAATAGAGGGCGCTATCACCATCTCCAGCCGTCCGCTGGAAGTGTGCTGTTCCTTGCAGACACTGTATTACACTTCCGGGTAGAGGGCAGAGCATGGTGGAGTGCACAATGTCACTTCCGGTTTCCGTGCTGGTCAGGCCCTGACCAGTTTCGTCGTTCGACTTCAACAGAGGGCATGACAGCACGGCGTGATAGCTGATATATATATATATATATATATATATATATATATATATATATATATATATATATATATAGAAATATCCACCCATTCCTTATTAGCCAATGAGAATTGCCCAGTCACAGGTGACATATAACTAGCCTCATCAGCCAATTAGACAACATCAGCATGTAGGAATCCATGGGGGAAAATAATTAGGGCACAATGGATACAACTTAAAGTGGTTGTAAACCCTTACAAACCACTTTGACCTACAGGTAAGCCTAGATTAAGGCTTACCTGTAGGTCCAAGCAATATCTCCTAAACCTATATGGTTTAGGAGATATTTGCCCGAAAACGGGCACCGCTGTCTACGGCGCACGCGCCGTAGACAGCGGAGCGCAGGCGCACTGAGCGCGGCATTTCCAAGAATGAAGCTGCCGCGCGTGTCGACTCCCGTGTGCATGCGCGGGAGTGACGTCATCGCGGCTTCGCCGAATGACAGCGGCGGAGCTGCGAGACGCCACCAGCAAGATGGATGCGGCGGACTACAGGGGACAGCGGCGACTTCACTGGCTCCTGTGTCAGGTAAGTGACACATAATGGGCTACTATGCGATGCATAGTAGTCCATTATGCTTTGCCTTTGCAGGGAATGAAAGAGGAAGTAAACCCATCAGGGTTTACTTCCTCTTTAAAATTGACAGATCACTGTCAGGTACAAACACTTAAAAAATGCATCATTAAGGTGGAGCACTTATGGGACCATATATGAGAGACGGATGGGTAATCAATAAGTATAAACATTGTTATTGGTAAAAAGTTCTATATTATTTATCATGGATCTGCTACATCACAGATTAAAAGCGGTGGGTTATTCGTTCTCCCACAAGAGCCCATTGTAATCATTTGTATCAAATATACATAGAAATGTCAATAATATTATTTATTCTCACATATAAAATCATATAAAACATGCAATTGATGAAAACTTGAGCTAAGGTGAAAACGTGTAAAGAATAAAAAAATATTTATATAGTAATTACTAAACTTGCAGCAGCTGTACACAAGGTGTTTTTGTCACAAACCATGAATCAGACTGAGACAGAAGTACAGGTAAATCACACTTGTTTAATAATAAAAATAAATAGAACAAACATAGTCAAAACATAGTCAAAGTTTGGTAACCGGAACAGATAGTCAGACAAGCCAGAAAGTCAGGAAGCCAGGGAACAGTGTAGAGGAACAGCAAGCAGGATCTGGAGCCAGAAGGAATGTCAGCCAAGCAAGTCTTTAACAGGAACGCATGAGATAGTCTCTGTGATCTTGACCAAGACGAAGGCAGAGATCCTCTGAACTGGACGACTTAAATAGACAGGACTGATGAGCAGGAATAATCAACAGGTAAGTCACTGTGGAGAGGTAGGAGCTGGCAATTACCCAACAGCTGAATGGCCAGCTCAGAGAAGGAAGGGCTGAGCCCAGCCCTGACAGTTATTCACTTGAATCAATATAAAAATAAATTACAGCAATTGCAACCATGCAGAAAATTAATCAAAACAATGTGCAGTGGTATCCCAAAAAATGCTATTGAAAATGCTTGTGTACTATGTAACAGTTGTAACAAAAGTAAAAATTCTTATATAAACAACGAAACCAAAAAATATGATTATATATCGCAAAATAAAAAACAAAAATATCCACGCTAATGAATGATAGCATTAATAATAGCAACACAGCTGCTGATACAAATCTCCTGGCAAAAAGACAAAATAACATAAATCACAAAGTGAAGGACTAAAAATTAATAAAAAGTCCCAATGTTTGAGGAAATATGACATCTCAATAAAAACAGTCCAATAGGTGTAGGTCCACAGCAAGGAAAGTGCTGGGAAGAATCCGTTACCAAGAAGGAAAGCTTCACACTGACCGTACACACGGTCGGACTTTCTGGCAGAAAAAGTCAGATGGAATAATTTCATCGGATATTGCGATCGTGTGTGGGCTTCAGCTGACTTTTTTTTCGAAAATTCTGACGGACCTAGAAATAGAACATGTTTTAAATCTTTCAGAAAGAATCAATTCCTATTGGGAAAACCATTCTTCTGTATGCTGTTCTGACAGACCAAAAATGATGCAAGGGCAGCTATTGGCTACTGGCTATTGAACTTCCTTTTTCTAGTCCCGTCATACGTGTTGTACGTCACCGCATTATAAACGATTGGACTTTGGTGTGATTGTGTGTAGGCAAGTTCGTTTCAGCAGAACTCTGACGGAAAAACCGTGAGAGTTTATTCTGTGTTGTGTTTGTGGCATTACCCCAATGAGTGGACTACTTAACCAAAAATAGTCAAACACTTGATAATCCACTTAGATTTCACCTTACACATGGGGAGATAGATTGGATGAACACCAATAAGATCCTCCTTAGACAGACTCTCATCACATCAGGACATTATACAGCAAAGACCAGAATACTCACAAAAAATGCAGTAATAAGCACATTTCAATTCAATAAATATGATGCTGTATTTTTAATAAATGGACTTGTCAGTAATACTGCTCAATAATACATTTTTTACCTATTTACATGATGTCCATGATGTCCTGATGTTATATATTGCAAAATGTCCCAATAAAAAGTGCTCTTGTGTTCCAATCCTTTGATAAATGCAACATTCTCCAAACTTCTGGTTTTGGTGGAACGCACGCTGGATGCGACTTTCCAGAATTGTATTCTCTGTATTATACATAAATGCCCATTTTATCTCACAATTTTGTGAAACCAAGTAAAACCATCTACTATGCAATAAACGCAAATTTTTACAGTACTTCACTATCAGTTCCCTTTCTTTCCATATACTAACCACCACGCTGGGGAGATCTCTTATGGACCAGTTCAAGACATCAGCCACTGCTGGATCTTTGGCTTTTTTGACTCCTAGACTGAAAAGCTAGGGGTCCCCCAGTTCTGGTGAGTGGGGACACTGAAAGGGAGTAAATCACAGCACAGAGTGGAAGTTTGGAGCACATTGCACTTATCAAGAAATTGGAGCAAAAGAGCACTTTTTATTGGGACATTTTGAAATATATAATCATATTATTTGGTTTCGTTGTTTATATATAGGGATGAGCAGAACACACCCTGGTTTGGTTTGCAGCAGAACATACGAACATCTAAAGTCTATGGGACACAAACATGAAGAATTATTTTAAAGGCTTATATTCAAGTTATTGCCAAAAAAAAGTGTATGGGGACCCGGATACTGCCCCAGGGGACATGTATCAATGCAAAAGAAACATTCTAAAAATGGCAGTTTTTTCAGGAGCAGTGATATTAATAATGGTTAAAGTGAAATAGTAAATATGAAATATTGCTTTAAATATCGTGCATGGGGGCCCCCTTAGTCTACCTGTAAAGCAGTGCATCTTTTCCATGTTCATAACAGTCCAGCGGCAAAATTACATTTCTAAAGGGAAAAAGAAACAGCTCCCGGCTGTAATGTATTGTTGGATC
Organism: Lithobates pipiens; assembly: GCF_037356315.1. Classification (NCBI taxonomy): domain Eukaryota; kingdom Metazoa; phylum Chordata; class Amphibia; order Anura; family Ranidae; genus Lithobates; species Lithobates pipiens. Next base: position 157,036,797 of record NW_027507785.1, read on the forward strand.
CCTGCAATATACATAAAAAATCATTGAAAAAAATGGTGCCAAAATAAAAAAAAATGGCGTGACGGTCCCCCCCAAAATCCATACCAGGCAATTCAGGTCTGGTATGAATATTAAGAGGAACCCTGTGCCAAAATGTTTTTAAAAAATTGCGTTGGTGTCCCCCAGGCCCCAAGGCATTATATACTCTGAACTGTAGTATATATACTATACGGACTATACCAGGCATATGCAATTAGCGGACCTCCAGCTGTTGCAAAACTACAAGTCCCATCACGCCTCTGCCTCTGGGTGTCATGCCTGTGGCTTGTGGGAGTCTTGCTATGCCTCATGGGACTTGTAGTTCTGCAACAGCTGGAGGTCCGCTAATTGCATATCCTCGGACTACACTATATACTCTGCAAAAAAATTGAGCCTTAGGTGTTGGTGATGCCACAACATTTTAACCCCTCACAGATACTCTTGTTGGACACAGGAACAGACCCTGCTGTGAAGTATTATTTCAAAAATTGTAATTACATGCCTCTGTTAAACAGGGACAGAAAAATTTGGCCTTGGGTGGTGGTAGTGCCACAACACTGTAACCCCCCATAGTTACTCTTCTTGGGAGCAGGAACAGGCCTCTGCTGTTAAATATTATTTCAAAAATTATAATTACATGCCCCTGTTAAAAAGGAGCAAAAAAATATGGCCTTGAGTGGTGGTGCCACAACACTGTAACCCCTCACAGTTACATTTGTTGGGTGCAGGAACGGGCCCGCTGTTAAATATTATTAAAAAAATTGTAATTACATGCCCCTGTTTAACAGAGGCAGGAAAATTGGGTCTTTGGTTTTGATGGTAGATAAATTTGCCTGCTGAAATCAATTGGTGGTGCTCTGCTAGCAGATTGGCTGCAAGTACTTGTGACACCTATTGCTATACCTTCATTCCTCTCAGTGCAGGTTTTTGAAAGGACTGGAGGTATAGTAAGGTTTGATATCCCAGATGAGGAGCAAGGAGAAGTTTGCCTTTTTCTATGATGTTGGTCTTTCAAGTGCTGTTGCCAATGGACTGCATGGCAGGTCATCATATGTCTGGTTAGGCATTTGGTGCCCAAGCGGCTTCTGTTCTGGCCACGCTTCATCTGCTTCAGACATAGCTTGCAAACAGCAACGGTGCGATCTGATGCACACGTGTCGAAAAATGCCCATACCAAGGAACTTTAAAAAGTCAGTGGGGAGTCAGCAGCGACCTGTACCTGAGGAGCACTGCGGTGTAATGCAATAGGGTGGCTGCCATTAAGCTGCCCCCTGGAGGACATCCGGCTTCATTGGAGTTGTGCCCCCTCCTCCGCTCTTTCCTCCTCTCATTTCTCAGGCACCTATCAGGGCTGGGCTCAGCCCTTCCTTCTCTGAGCTGGCCGCTCAGCTGTCGGCTAATTGCCAGCTCCTATCTCTCCATAGTGACTCACCTGTTGATGATATCCTACTCGGCAATCCTGCCTATTTAAGGCATCCAGTCCAGATGATCTCTGCCTTCTCCTAGGTCACATCTCTAGAGACGCTCTCCTGTGTTCCTGTTTTTTTTGCGCTATAAACAAAAAAAGAGGGACAATTTTGAAAAGAATGCAATATATAAAAAAAGATTTTTTTCCTCAGTTTAAGCCGATACGTATTCTACTACATATTTTTGGTAAAAAAAATCGCAATTGGTTTGCGCAAAATTTATAACTTTTTTATAAAATGGTGGTGATCAGCGATGTTTATCATGACTGCGACATTATGGCAGACACATCGGACAGTTTTGACACACTTTTGGGACCATTGTCATTTATACAGCAATCAGTGCTATACAAATGCACTAATTCCTGTGTAAATGACACTGGCAGTGAAGGGGTTAACCACTAGGTGGCAGTGTAAGGGTTAAGTGTGCCCTAGGGGTGTGTTTCGGACTGTGGGGGGAGTGGCTGTGTGTGACACATCACTGATCTCTGCTCCGATCACTAGGCAGAACGGGGAGATGCTTGTTTACATTAGCATCTCCCCGCTCTACCTCCCCATGAGGCGATCGCGTATATCCCCGTGGCGATCGAGTCTGCGGGACCGCGACCTGACTCACGGAGCTTGCTGCTGGCCACCTCTTAAAGGGCATGTAATTCTGCCTGTACGAGCCCTTCTGCCGACGTATATCGGCGTGAGGCGGTCGGCAAGTGGTTAAAGACTTGCTTGGCTGACATTCCTTCTGGCTCCAGATCCTGCTTGCTGTTCTATTATGCTCCTCTCTGGCTCCCTAACATTTTGTCTGACTATCTGTTCCAGATTCTGCACTCTGGCTATGTTTTGACTATGTTTACTCTGTTTACCTTTTTTTATTATTATTAAACAAGCATGATTTAACTGTACTTCTGCCTCAGTATGATTCATGGTTTCTGACAATAGGCGAAGTCCATGAATTCTGAAGATGCAGTCAATCCACTTGTTGGTAATATTTTTTCCAGATTGGATGAGCAGGATCGCACGACTCACCTGGAATCTCCCACTGTGGCTGCTCCGGTACAACCTGTGTTGCGGGCCGTCCCTGCTGTTGCTCCAGTCTCTGTACAGGCACCCGCCTCAAATATTACCTCTATAACAGATATGTCTGGTTTCGCTCCACTTCCCCAGCGATTTGGGGGCAATCCAGTCCAATGCAGAGGGTTTCTCAACCAGGTTGAGATATACTTTGAGATGCTGCCCCAGACGTTTCCCATGGACAGAAGCAAAGTAGGTTCATGATATCTTTGCTTTCTGAGAGAGCCTTGGCCTGGGCAAACCCTCTATGGGGGACAAAAAAAACTGTTGTCTTGAGTTACCCTGAGTTTGTGTTTTAAAAGGGTATTTGACTTTCTTGCTTCTGCTGCCTCATGTCCATCAAACAGAGTACGAGAACTGTTGCAGATTATGCCATTGAATTACATACTCTAGCAGCAGAGGTTGCTTGGAGCAATGAGGCCCTCGTGGCAGCTTTTTCTCATGGTGTCTTGGATACCATCAAGAATGAGATAGCAGACCGAGATATACCCACTGAGCTGGAGAAGTTGATCAAGTTTGCTATCCTTATTGACTCCAGACTCAGATAAAGACTCCCTGTTAAGGAGCGCTTGTGGAAGCCTCCTGTACATTTGTCTCCGAAAATTGCAGTCCCACCCTTGCCTCCCTCACCTTCCATGCCTCCTAGTACCAAGTCAGTCTGTGAAGATGAACCCATGCACTTGGGCTTCACGCATCTCTCTGCAGATGAGAGAACCCTTAGGAGGAGGGAGAGATTGTGCCTTTATTGTGGCCAGGCAGGTCACTTTTTGAAGTCTTGTCCTACCTGTCCAGGGAATGCCTGAACCTTGAGGTCCTGTCATGGACAGACCTTAGATGGCATTGTTTTGTCCTCAGTTATCCAGAAGGACAAGCCTCCGGTTTATACTTTCTTTGGCTGAGTCATCTGTCGAGATACAGGCTCTAATCAACTCTGGGGCTGCAGGCCTGTTCATTGATGCTGCCTTTGTATTGAAGCACTCAATTCTGCTGCAGCTGCGTGACACTCCACTTGACATTGAGGCTCTTGATGGGAGACCTCTACAGCGTGCCCATGTGACTCATGAGACTGTTCTGTTGTCCATGGCCATAGGGGCTCTTCACCATGAGATAATCCAATTCCAAGTTATTTCCTCACCTAAGTTTCCGCTGGTTATTGGTTATCCTTGGTTATGGAGGCACACCCCCTCTTTTGATTGGCTCACTGCTGAGGTTCTCTCCTGGTTCCCACAATGCAATAAGACATGCTTCCATAAGGTAGCCAAGGTCCTATGCAGCTCTTAACTCTCCTCCCTGCCAGAGGAATACCATGATTTTAGCAATGTTTTTGACAAAGGCCAAGCTGGTAGTTTACCTCCACACTGGTCGTATGATTGCACAATTGACCTTCAACCTGGTGCCATATCCCTTTGTGGCCGGGTTTACACTTTGTTGATCTTGGAGGATAAGGCCATGGAGGAGTATGTTGCAAACACACTTTCTCAACGTTTAATACGCAAATCCTCATCTCCTGCTGGTGTTGGTTTCTTCTTTGTGAAGAAGAAAAGTGGTGAACTGAGACTTTGTATTGATTATAGGGATCTCAATCGTTTCAGGATTAAGAATGACTATCCGATTCTGTTGATTACAGAGTTCTTTGATAGCCTCAAGGGGCAATGGTTTTCATAAAACTTGATTTGAGAGGGGCATATAATCTCATGAGGATTAAGGAGGGCGATAAGTGGGGAACTGTGTTTAATACCAGAACAGGCCATTATAAGTACTGTGTAATGCCTTTTGGCCTTTGTAACTCCCCAGCAGTTTTCCAGGAATTTATTAACAATGTCCTCAGAGATTTGTTGCAGTTATGTGTGGTGGTTTATCTCAATGATATCCTCATATTTTCCAAGTCCCTGGAGAGCCACCACACAGATGGCTCTCATGTGCTTCGGAAACAAAGAGAGAACAATCTCTATTGTAAATTGGAGAAGTGTGAATTCCATTGTGAACAGGTTAAATTCCTGAGTTATGTCATTTCCACTGCTGGCTTTTCGATGGACCTAGAGAAACTTTCAGCAGTCTACAGAGACTGATATGACCAGAAAGGATGGTAACCCATAGAATTGGTCTCCGGAGCCCATTAAGACCTTTGAGTGTCTCAAGTCTGCCTTTGTTTCTGCTCCCATGTTGGCACATCCTGATCCTACCTTACCTTTTATCCTTGAGGTTGATGCTTCTGAGACTGGAGTTGGCACCCTTCACCAGTTTATTGTTGAAACAAATTCCACTCACATTTTAGTAGATACATAAAGGCAAACAACTGAAGCGTCCAGCGCTTCAGTAACGATCGCTGTAATGTAGTCTGTTCCTGTCCCACGCCAAGCCCAACGTTTCGTCACTCAAAGTGCATCATTGGGGGCATGGCTTGAACGTCTATAGGGACAACATTAAATGAACGAACGTAAACGGAAGCAGAAGTGATGTGCGTTCCACGCATCAAGCGGGAACAACCAGCTTAACCGGAAGTGACCTCAACGTCCTACCTCTGAGAGTGAGAGAGTGCTATGCATCCTTGTGGCTACTTTTCCAAGAAATTGTCACCTGCGGAGTACAATTACGAGTTTGGTGACAGAGAGCTGTTAGCGATCATTTTAGCGCTGAAAGAATTGAGACATTTCCTCGAAGGTACCACTGTCCCTGTTCTCATTCTCTTCTGACCATAAGAATCTCACATTCTTGTCTGAGGCTAAATGCCTTTCTTCCAGAAGGGCGTGATGGGCTCTTATCTATTTTCAATTGCATTGTTTCATTCTTACCCGGTACTAAGAATGGAAGGGCTGACGCTTTGTCTCGACAGTTTTCCTTCACTTCCAAGTTGGAGTTGGTTTTGGTTCCTGTGATTCCTCCTGATCGTATTCTGGCTACCCTGGGAAGAATTAACTCTTTTGGGCCATTTCCCAACAATCCTGGTGGCCTAGTCTATGGGTTAATGTAACTGCCTTCGTAGCTGCCTGTTCCGTGTGTGCTCAGAGTAAGACTCCACAACACCTTCCAGTGGGCCTCCTACAACCCATACCCAATGGAGAGAGGCCCTGAACCCACCTGTCTATGGATTTCATTGTGGAGTTACTCAACTCCCAGGGCAAAATAGTTATCCTTATAAGTTATCCTTATGTTGGTTGACCGGTTCTCCAAAATATCCTATTGTATTCCACTTAAGAAGTTGCCCACTTCTAAGAAACTGGCTTCCATTTTTGCTCAGGAGCTCTTTCGCTTATATGGGCTACCCAAGGTGATTGTCTTGGACAGGGGTAGTCAGTTTGTGTCTCGGTTCTGGTGAGTCTTTTGTGCACAGTTGGGAATTCAGCTTGCTTTCTCCTCTGCATATCTAATGGGGTATCAGAACAAGCCAATCAGTTCTTGGAGAAATTCCTACGTATATTTCTGACCATCAGCAACTCTTACTGTGGGCAGAGTTTGCTCACAATAGTGCCTTTAATTCTGATTCCCAATTATCCTTATTTATGGTGAACTATGATTTCCAACCTTCCATGTTGCTTGACTCATTTGCAGAGTATTCCTGCGTTAGAGGAGCATCTCCGTGGACTTCGTTTCACTGTCCTCCTTCGTGAATTCCATAGATGTTTTCCCCTCAAGCCTGGTGGTCCTCCGAGATGGAGGGGTCATTGAGGAGGGGGTACTGTCAAGGCTGGGCTTAGCCCTTCCTTCTCTGAGCTGGCCACTCAGCTGTTGGCTAATTGCCATCTCTCCACAGTCACTCACCTGTTGATGATATCCTGCTTGTCAGTCCTGCCTATCTAAGCTGTCCAGTCCAGATGATCTCTGCCTTCACCTTGCTCACATCTCTAGCCACTTCCCGACTGATGCACGACGATGCACGTCGGCAGAATGGCACGGACAGGCATATAGGCGTACAGGTACATACCTTTAAGAATACTGCCATGCCGTCACGTGCGCACCGCCGGCCAGGATCCCTGTGAGTCCGGTCGCGGGTCCCCTGGGCTCAATCGCCGTCGGGATACCCGCGATTGTCTCACGGGGAGGCTGAACGGGAGATGCGGAAGTAAACAGCATCTCCCCATTCTGCCTAGCAGCAATTGACACGGATCTCTGCTCCCTGTGATTGGAGCAGAGATCAGTGTTCACTAACGCACAGCCCAGCCCCCCCCCCCCCCACAAAATGCCCCTAGGACACACTTAAAGTGGAAGTAAACCCATTGATTTAAACAGTTAAAAAAAAAAAGGCATGCCGGGAATGCTAACTGCACATTGGCTGTGCTCTCAGCCAAACTATCAAACCATCCAATGGCTGGTGTCATAACGAATCACATGTGCAGCACCATAGCAGTTGAAGATTAAACAGAGGCAAAGATGGCAGTTTCCTTGACTGAAAACGATAGGGGAGTTTACTTACACTTTAACCCCTACACTACCATCCCCTGGTTAACCCCTTCACTGTCAGTGTCATTTACACAGGAATCAGTGCATTTGTATAGCACTGATTGCTGTATAAATGACAATGGTCCCAAAAATGTGTCAAAAATGTCCGATGTGTTCGCCATAATGTCTCAGTCAATAAAAATTGCTGATCGCCACCATTACTAGTAAAAAAGGAAATATTAATAAAAATGCCATAAAACTATCCCTTATTTTGTAAACGCTATAAATTTTGCGCAAACCAATCAATAATCGCTTATTGTGATTGTTTTTACCAAAAATATGTAGAAGAATACGTATACTACCTAAACTGAGGAAAAAATGTTTTCTTATATATTTTTGGGGGATATTTATTATAGCAAAATGTAAAAAATAATGCGTTTTTTTCAAAATTGTCGCTCTTTTTTGTTTATAGCGCAAAAAAAACGCAGGGCTGATCAAATACCACCAAAAGAAAGCTCTATTTGTGGGAAAAAAGGGATGTCAATTTTGTTTGGGAGCCATGTCGCACGACCACGCAATTGTCAATTAAAGCAACGCAGTGCCGAATCACAAAAAGTGGTCTGGTCTTCAGCCAGCAAAATGGTCCAGTCTGAAAGTGGCTAGAGACGCTCTCCTGTGTTCCTGTTAAAGACTTGCTTGGCTGACATTCCTTCTGGCTCCAGATCCTGCTTGCTGTTCTACTATGCTCCTCTCTGGCTCCCTGATGTTTTGGCTTGTCTGACTATCCATTTCGGTTCCTGAACTCTGGCTTTGTTTTGACTACATTTACTCTGTTTACCTTGTTTTTATTATTATTAAACAAGTGTGATTTAACTGTACTTCTGTCTCAGTCTGATTCATGGTTTCTGACAGCACCGAATTACAGTTAGTGACCTCATCATCCCCTTCCTCCTTGTCACTGGAGCAAACTTGGCAGTATACTGCAGCTGGGGGAACATGACTGCCAGTTTATTGTCCTTCTGTGGCACCTCCTCTCTCTAAGCCCACATTACTCCCTTCCTCAACCTGGGACCCAACATCAGAGCCTTCAAATCACTGTGCATCCTCCAGCAGCATGTAATTGTATTACGGGAAGCTGACAATTCATTAGAGCCGCAAGTGATTTTAAATTACTTTTTTTCCTGCAGAAATGACACTTTGTGCAGGGACAGTTCCAAGTATGAGAAACATGCGCCCATTTACAGGCATACTATAGACACCCCCGGTACGAAATTTAAAGGAATATTACACTTTTATTGTTTCACTTTAAGCATTATTAAAATCACTGCTCCCGTTTTTAAAACTTTTTTTTGCATTGATACATGTCCCCTGAGGCAGGACCCAGGTTCCCAAACACTTTTTAGGACAATAACTTGCATATTAGCCTTTAAAATTAGCACTTTAGATTTTGAACGTTCAAGTCCCATAGACTTTTTTTTTGATTCAATATTTTTTATTGAAGGTAACAAGTTGCATTAACACGTTCATGGAATACTCAGTGTTAACAGTACAGGTGAGTAGTAATGATGAACCAACAAAACGTTATGCAGCAAAACATTTTGACAGTAAGGAAAACAAAAGAAGATAGGAAAAAGAAGAAAAAAGAAGAAAAGGATTGTCTACCCATACATCAGTGAGATACACAATAAGTAATCATGAATTGAGATCATAAGTACAGTATTGATTTAGAGCAAGTACAAATAAAGCGTGAGTATCATAGATTATTAATAAATGTCTATATCAGTGAGAATTATATTTGACCCAATTTTCCCATTGCTTGTCAAACATTGGACCCCTCATATCGTTAAACGCTATAAAGGCGTTCAAATGTGTAATTCCTATGCACCATCCTAGTCACATCAGAGAGATTTATCACCGTTTCAGTCTTCCAGTAGCGCAGAATCAAGGCTCTGGTTTCCAATAAAATATGGCTGACCATTGGTCTATGTTTAGTAGGGATGTTTTCCATACCAACATGTAATAATGCCAGTTGCGGGGATGGTGTGCATTGCTTCACTGCAAGAGAGGAGATAAGTTTGAACACCTGGTTCCAGAGGCTTCTGATATTGGGGCAAGTCCAGAACATGTGTAGTAAATTGCCTACCCCCCCACATTTTCTCCAGCACTGTGGAGACGTACCTATGTAGAATTTAGACAATCTTAAGGGTGTGTATTGCCACCTATTCAAAATCTTTAAAGTCATTTCCCAGTGTTTGATACAATGTGTGGACGAATGTATGGATCTAAAGGCCGATCTCCACTGATTATCAGAGAGGTCAACCTGTAGGTCCTTTTCCCAACTGGACATGGCAGTGGACCGTTTGAAGACAAGTTTGTCCTGCAATTGATTGTAACAGAATGAAATGCCTTTAACTCCAACAACCTGGCCTGAGTAAAAGCGCCATAATACTCTTGGGACATGGATATCCGGGTATGGAAGTAAGTGGAGAAAAGTAATAATGCGTAAACAGGTATACAATTCTGCATATGGTAGATTGTGTTGTACAGCTAATTGCTTTACCGTTCTAAGTTTGTTACCCGAGTATACATCCGAAAGAGACCTTATACCATAGGCCATGAGAGATTTAACCGATAACAGAGGTATTTTCTTTTCAAGTATGGTCAAAGGGATTTGTATCGAGAGTTTTTGGGTTTAAGTCCCATAGACTTTAATAGGGTTCTAAATTTCACACAAAGTTTAGATCTTTTCGCAGGTTCTGGTGTGAACTGAACCGGGGGTGTTCGGCTCATTATTGAATTTTATTGCTTGGAATGATTATATGCCTTTTATTCCAGCACTAGTATTTAGTGCTTTGAATGTGAGTACCTGTCGTTTGAAATAAATTTGAATTTTAGCTATAAGGTGTGCACTATATATTTCTTCTTCCATTTTATGACATAATGTTTGGAGAGCAAGAACTACTGGAGGCAGTATAATATGACAAGAAGTCATAGTCTGTCCATCTGTCTACCTAGATCCTTGACTGTGACCACTGTCAGTGGTGAAATGGGCATTTGACCCATCTGTTAATTCAGGGGTCTATAATTTCAGGTGAGCGGTTTGGTTGGCTGGTGGTGGATTCACGGATGTATTTTGCACTATAAGGATATCTGCATGCATCTTTATTTCCACAGAGGGGAACGCCACTATCAACTATTTCTATAGAAACCTCCACCTCCACTTTCTATGTTTTTTATACCTTAAGAGACTTTAATTTTTTGGGATGGTTAATTATCAGCGCTGCACTGCTATGTAATTGTCTTGTTGAGGTTTTGTTATATTTACTTTTAGTGTTCAGCTGCTTTGTTATAATTTTTTCTTTTGAGGGAATTATTTTGCGCTGACTGACTTTACAATTTTTACTTTTATATAGACACACATTAATTACAATCAAAAAGATCACAGGTGAGGGTGGTTACCTTAAATTGCCATTCAAACCCCTTTGTGTCAAATTGTGTGCATGTTATCGATCACAGGTGAGGGTGGTTACCTTAAATTGCCATTCAAATCCCTTTGTGTCAAATTGTGTGCATGTTATCAGGCCAAAATCACCAGGGTATGTAAGTTTTTGATCAGGGTAATTTGGGTAGTTTCTGTTGTGATTATGATTTAAAAATAGTAAACACATTTGATTGGTAATAAATGGCTTCAGCCAAACACTAACTATGAGTGAAATAAATGTTTTTGTGTTATCATTCATATTCTCTGAAAAATGGCCAAGAAATCATAAATTCTGCCAGGGTGGGGGCGGATGCGCGGCGCGGAACGAGCAAGCAGCTAAGCCTAGGAGCTCCGGGGATGACGGGGAATCTATAGCACTCCCCAGGACGATTCCGACCGACTACCGGCCCACGAACAACATCTCTCTCCTGCGGGACCATTCGTGCGTGCCGACGTCCAAGAAAGGCAAGCGGAAAACCGCTCAACACTCCCTTACTACCTATCTTTTGCGGGCCACAGAAAGACAGAAGATGTCCCAAGATGGCGCCCAGGCCTACACAGACGCAGATGCCTCGCGGTCGGCGGGCTCCCCTAAAGGTACTGGGGACGCACACCTATCTAAGGCAGACTTGGAGGACAGTCTAGCTAACATGTATCACAGGCTGGCCAGGAAGTTCCAAGCGGAACTACACAAGTCTACTAGCACACTGTCCCAGGAGATGGCGGCCCTGGGAAGTAGGACAAATCTCCTTGAAGTAAAACATGACGAACTTCACCTGGCCTATACAGATCTCCGGAAAGACCATGAGTTACTGGGAGATACGGTTGTCCAGCTCCAGAACCATTTGGAGGACCTGGACAACCGCAACAGGAGGAACAACGTTAGGGTCCGGGGGATCCCCGAATCGGTGACCGACCTCCCTACTACAATTGTTAGGCTGTTCCAACTCCTGCTACCGAACCAACCCAAAGAATCCTTCACATGTGACCGCCTGCATCGGGCGCTGAGACCTAAACCCCCCCCCCGGAGAAACCCCCCAGGGACATTGTTTTATGCCTTAAGGACTTCCTTATAAAAGAGGAAATCCTCCGAGCTTCTCGTAACACACCACGCATTCAACTGGATGAGGCCTCCATACAGATCTATCCTGACATAGCACCAGCTACACTGAATAAAGGGAGGAGGATGAAAGACATTACCTCTACCCTGCAGACAGCGCAGATACGCTATAGATGGAGTTTCCCGTTTAAATTGATCATACCACACAATGGATCCACTCACATCGCCACCACAGTCGCAGAAGGCAGAGAAATCTTGGTGAAGCTGGGACTGTTGGAGCGGCAGCAAACACTCCGACACGCCGCAACACCACGTCCATCCCCCATTTGGGCCACACCATCGCCTCAGAGGGATAAGCGTTCTCGCAGGCTGCATCCACTGCCTGACATCTGACCAGGCTAGAGTGCATCCAGAAATCCCTTGTCGCTACCATTCCTGGATCAACTACTGGTCACTCATGGCATACTTGGGTCTCCATTCTCACCTACCCCTCTTGGACATGGCTAAGTTTATAACCTGGATTCTCCCGGTCCCCGGAGGAGGAGAGGAAAGATTTAGTTTTTGTTGTTTTCTATTCTTTTCTCTTCTGGTATTTTGACCCGCGTCCCCCCCCCCCCCCCTCCATACTTGCCTACCACTCCCTGCATGATCCCCTTTCTTTGACTTTTTCCCTGACTATCCCATTGGACTGGGGTTCCTCCCCTTCTTTTTTTTGGGTTTGTAAACTGAAACTGTGGACAATATCCACCTTACCCTCTTTTTACCTATCCACCCCTGTGGTGGGGAGTGTGTGGAGCAGGTGGAAGTTGGGCCGAAGGGCCCTTTGTTTACAATATTTATATATTTCTGACCCAGACTCCATAGAGCTTTAAGTTATCTTTTTGTTTCTTTGTTTTTATGTTATGCTGACTTCACTGCTAGATATCAACTGTAGGTGTATATGTTTAGAGTATTTAGATCTTCTGATTGGGGGAGGTCTTGTCATGGCCTTAAACTTACAATATTATGCTTTGCAGTCGATACTGGGGGCTCCTCTGGCACTGGACTCTGGTATGGGGTAGCAGGCTTTCCTCAAAGGCCTCTTATGGATGCGCTACTAACTAACAGACTACATGGGTCTCCATATTATTTCACATAATGTGAGGGGCTTTAATTCCCCCCAGAAACAGAGGAAGGCCTTCCGCTACTATAAACAAATTGGTGCGGACATTATCCTACTGCAAGAGACTTATTTCTCTTCAGTGGCTTGCCCTAAATTTTTTGATAAATCCTACAAATTGCACTACAGTACCACGTTTGAGTCCAGGGCCAGAGGAGTTGCAATTTTTGTTTGTAATACTATTCAGTTTGAACCTTCCCACGTGTATAGGGACCCTGATAGCAGATTCCTTATTATCAAGGGTATGTTACAGGGTAAGGCTGTGACGATTGCCAATTTGTACGCCCCGAATACGGCTCCCCATCTGATTGTGGGGGGAGATTTTAACTTAGTAGCTAACCCCTCAGAGGATAGGAGCAAAACCACACATAGTGCTAAAGCGTTCCCTAAATTTCTCACAAAATCATTGGACAGACTACAGCTTATTGACACCTGGAGGGCTCTGAACATTGGTGCTAGGGAATATACGCACTACTCCCACCCTCATGATAGTTACGCAAGATTAGACTACATTTATGCATCTCCTGTTTTATTGGCCAATTCAGCTCTCACGACTATCCACCCCTGCCCCTGGTCGGATCACCAAGTAGTGGCCTTCCATACCTCACACGTTGGTCTTTCCCCTATGTTAGCGTCTTGGAGGCTGAATGACTCCTTGTTGACAGACCCTGATACTTACATCCGTATTGCTGGCCACCTAGAAGATTATTTTAATATTAACGATACTGCTGGCATCTCCCCCCAAGTTCTCTGGACTGCACATAAAGCAGTTCTTCGTGGCCACTTAATTGAGATCGCAGTCACTAGGAAAAAACAGAAAATTGCAATGATTCAGTCCCTCACCCGTGATCTCCGTACACTTTACCAGACTCATGCCCAAACACATTCTCCGGATACCCTCCTACTACTTAATCAAAAGAGAGCTGAGTTGGACACTATACTCTCAGAACACACAGAGAAATCACTTCGCTGGTCCAAAGCTAGGTTTCTACTACACAGTAATACAGCCTTGGGCATGTTCTCTCGTAAACTTCACCAGTCCCTACAGCCTGCCCATGTCTACAAAATTAAAAAATGGCTCCGGCCATATGGTCACTCACCCTAGTGAAGTACTGCAAATTTTTTCTTCCTTCTACCAAAATCTGTTATCCCCCCCTCGCAGCCAGTACCCAATGATCTGGGCCAATGGTTGGATTCTGTACCTCTCCCATCTCTTTCGGAATCACAACTGAATACTTTAAATGCCCCATGCACAAACCAAGAGGTTCTGACCACTATTAAGACTCTCAAATCTTCTACTGCCCCTGGCCCAGATGGTTACACCTCTTTATATTACAAAAAGTTTTCCCAGATCCTGGCCCCAAAATTGACAAAACTTATTAACCAGACATTACAGGGGCAGAAACTCCCAGATGAAATGTTGCGCGCCAATATGACATTGCTCCCCAAGCCGCATAAGGACCACTCCTTGCCCCAAAACTATAGGCCTATTTCAGTTTTAAACAATGACATTAAAATTTTAGGAAAGATTTTGGCAAATAGACTGGCCCCCATTATTAGCAACCTGGTAGGCCCAGAACAAACTGGTTTTATCCCCAATAGGCAGATTACTGATAACATTAGATTGGCCACGAATATCATTCAAGACGCAAACCTTTTCTCTCGCAAAGTTTTGATTTTGGGGTTGGATATCCAAAAGGCATTTGACAGTGTCCTATGGCCGTATTTAGATCAGATTCTAGCCAAGTTTGGGTTTGTGGGTGAATTTGTGAATGGGTTTAAGGCACTGTATCATAGACCCCAGACTAGAATTAAACTCCCGGGCAGTTCCTCAGAATTTTTTTCTTTAGGCAGAGGTACCCGACAGGGTTGTCCCCTTACCTTCCGTTGGTGGATCCAGAAGTCTTTGGTCACCTTACAGGCTCTGTGTAATCATGGAGTCGCCTTCGCCTCCTTTTCGCAACTCCAGTCACAACATGAGATACCAAGGGGGGAATTTTATAAATTCCTTCAAATTCGCCATTTCTTTCTTTTTTTGTCAAATAACTTTTTATTAGTATAAAGTGAAACATTACACGTCAGACACTTCAGGACAGCATTGGGGGAGCGAAAGAAAGAGAACAGAAAAATTACAGGGGAGAACATACCATAAGAGCATATTGGCCTACATAATATAGCCACCTGGAGCAGGTACAAGCCAGGCCAGGTAGAGCTGTTCACAGACAGCATGTTCTGCAACACATGTAAGACAGGGATAAAGTCCAACCAATAATAAACCAGTCCTCAAAACTCAACAGCCAGTCAAGAGTGGCAATCCGAGGATACGGGTGTCGACTAATAGTGTAAGATACTTATAATACATTTTAACCCAATCAAACACCCCCCCTCGGGGGGGGGGGGGTTTGGAAGAAAGATAGGAATAAGAGAAAGGAAGAAGGGAAAAAGAGAAAAAAAGAGAAGAAAGGGATACCAAAGGGTAGAAAGAGAGGTAGAGAGGAAAAGGAGGGAGTAGGGGTGGGTAGTCATCCGAAAACTTCCGCTTGCCTGTCAGGGTCGATCGCCCTTAAGATTCCAGGGATTCCAGACTACATCATGCGCTTCCAGCCGGTCCTGTATCCTGGCGGTCATCCTCTCCATAAGCTCCACGTCTCTAATGCGAGCGTATAATGCGTCCGGGGTAGGGGGGTGCGTTTTTTTCCAATGGAGTGCAACAAGACACCTCGCTGCGGTCAAGATATGGCGGGATAATTTCTGTAGGGATTTGGACAGTTTGGGGAAAGGGACTCCCAGTAAAAAGTGCTTTGGGTTCAAGTCCAGGGGTTGGTCCAGGACACTGGCCAAGAGCGTACGGACTTCCGTCCAGAAAGGGACTATACGAGGGCATTGCCAGTATATGCAAGAGGGTGCCCTTATGCCCCACACAGCGCCAGCACCGGTCTGTTGTAGAAGGATAAATAGCGTGCAGGACATCCGGGGTCATGTACCAGAAGAACAATATTTTGTATGCATTCTCCCGGTAGAGCGTACACATGGAGCTCTTGATGCCTGTGACCAAATCACCCGCCATTGCTCCTCCGTGAACACTTCACCCAGAGCCTCCTCCCATTTAAGCATATATGCATGTTTGCCGTTAAGACCCATAGGAAAGGCGTTAATTATTTTATAAATATCCGAGATCATCCCCCTCTGTGCCGTACCTGCTGAGACAACTATTTCAAACATGGTAGGCGGGGAGAAACGGAGGTCTGATGAGATGGTCTGGGCAAAGTGACGGATTTGTAAGTAACTATAGAAGCTCTGCCAGGGGAGGTCAAACCGGGATTGGAGTTCAGTGTAAGTCAGTAGTCTCCTAGATCTGGGATCCACCAGAGATCTCAGATGGAAAAGGTTCCGGGAGGACCAGGGGTGTTGCATCTGGCGAGATAGGCTATCTGGCACTCGAGGGTTGGATATAAAAGAGGTCAGGAGCGATTTAGCCGAGGTCAGGGCAAACGCCTTGGAAGACCTACGCCATAGGTTCTGCAGGTGGGACATGGGGCCCAACCATTGGGACTGGGGAACCACTGCGGCCGCACTCCAGAGCATACTATTAGGGTGTATAGGGGCCAACCACCGGGATTCAAGTTCCGACCAGCGATTGTGAGGCCTCTGGGTAGTCCAAGAAGCGACCGCGCGGAGTTGGGCAGCCTGATAGTACCTGACTAGATCCGGGAACGCTAACCCCCCATCCGATTTGGAGGCGGTCATGACCGAGCGAGGTATCCTGTGCCTTTTATAGTTCCATGCGAATCGAAGTAGGTCCCTTTGCAATTTTTTCAGGTGAGAGGAGGGGACTGGAATGGGGAGGGTCTGAAAAAGATAAAGGAGTTTCGGGAGGATAGCCATCTTCACAGAGGCTATTCTACCAAGCAGAGAGATTTGGTGTTTCCGCCACTGTAGCAACAGACGCCTAATGTCTCCATAAAGGGATGGGTAGTTTGCCTGATAGAGGGAGGTATAGGTTGGGGTGATGTTTACCCCCAGGTATCGAAGGGAGGTGGACCCCCAGTGGTAGGGAAAGTTGGATCGTAGATGTTCCACCGCCAGCGGTGGAATGTTAATCGGGAGGGCTTCGGACTTCGACGCATTAAGTTTGTAGCCCGATAGCGCACTGTAACGATCCAACTCCATATGCAAGTTGGGCAGGGATATCCTGGGTTGGGTAAGGGTAAGAATTACGTCGTCCGCAAATAGCGAAATCTTAAACTCCTGGCCTCGCACTGGAACCCCTCTTATAGCCTGGTTCCGCCTAATAGACGCCGCCAGGGGTTCAATACAGAGGGCGAATAGTAGGGGTGACAGCGGGCATCCCTGACGCGTACCGTTGGAGATGGAAAAGGACGAAGAGGTGGCAAAGGGGGTCTTCACTTGAGAAGACGGGTTGGAGTAAAGATGTTATATGGCCCGCAAAAAAGGTCCCTCCATCCCTATGTGGGTCAGTGTGGCGAACAGGAAGGGCCAACCCAATCTATCAAATGCTTTTTCTGCGTCCAAGCTCAGGAGCAGGGACGGCATTCCCTCCCTGTTCGCCACCTCGACCAGGTCTATCACCTTCCGGGTGTTATCCCCTGCTTGTCGGAGGGGGACAAAGCCCACTTGGTCCTTGTGGATCAAAGAGGGTAGGACCTTGTTAAGGCGCAGAGATAACAATTTAGTAAAAATTTTTAGGTCTGCGTTCAACAACGCAATGGGTCTATAATTCGCACAAAGGATGGGGTCCTTATCTGGCTTGGGGATTAAGGTAAGGAAGGAACGTTGCATATCTGAGGGGACGGGTGTTTTCTGTAGAAAAGAATTAAAGAGGCTGCTCATATGCGGAGTTAAGAGGGGGGAAAATGCTTTGTAGTATTCGTAGGGCAGACCGTCTGGACCCGGGGACTTATGTGCGGGGAGGGATTTAATGGTCCGTTCCACTTCGTCCTCCGTGACGGGCATGTTCAAAATGAGCAAGTCCGAATCTCAAATTTTGGGAATGGCGCTGTCGGACAGGTACTGCTGTATACGCTGTGAAACCTCCACCGACACAGGGTTGCTAGGGATGTCAGGACTATTATAGAGCTCCGCATAAAAGCCAGCAAACGTATCAACTATGTCTTTGGGGTGGGAAACAACCGCATTAGATCTAGTTTTTATCTGGTGTGGAGCAGAGAGAAGGGTTTTGTCTTTGAGCTTCCGCACTAGGAGGGAGTGTGCTTTATTGCCCCTATCATAGTATGTCTGTTTGATCCTCAGCAGGGCTTTCTCAACACGGCGAAGCGCCAGGTCCGCCAGCGCCATTCGCAAATTGACAATTTTCCTAAGGAGTGATACCGTCGGTGAGGCCTGCAGTTTCTGCTCTAACTGTCTAAGTTCCTTCTCGGTGTTAAGCTTGGTGGCCGCGACATCCCGCTTCAAGGCCGAGGAAAGCGCAATGCATCTACCACGCATCACCGCCTTGTGGGCTTCCCACACAGTGGGGAGGGGGACGTCTGGGGTCAAGTTCTCAACAAAATAGTGACGCAGGGTCGAGGCTAATTCCGATTGGGAGGGAAGGTGCTGTAGAAGGAAAGTGTTCAGCTTCCAATTATATAGCCGAGTTATCGGGGGGCCTAAATCCAGGGTGAGTAAGATCGGGGCATGGTCCGACCAGGAGATCGGCAGGATAGACGCGCCACGCGTCGCTCTCAACGTAGCATTATTAGTGAAAAGATAGTCAATCCGAGAGTGCATATGGTGAGGGGCTGAATAGTATGTGTACTGCCGATCCCCGGGCCGGAGAGCTCGCCAAGCGTCAAACAATGCATAGCGGCGAGTGAGTTGCCGAAAAAGCCTCGAATCCCGGAGGGCTCTAGGCGAGGGCGCGCGGGTGGGCGCCGTCTGACGATCAGCCGTGGCCGAGTGAGCCAGATTAAAGTCTCCTCCCACCACCAAATAACCGTGGTCTTCCTTAAATAGACGTGCAAAAACCCTGGAGAGGAAGCTATGCTGATGGACATTAGGGGCGTATAGCGTACACAGGGTGATCGGCCGTGATTGCCACGTACCCTTAAGTATCAGGAAGCCCCCCCGGGGATCGCTGTAATGATCAACATAGGTAAAGGGTGCTCCCTGTCGGATCAGGACAGCCACCCCCGCCCTCTTATGGGACCCCAAGGATAGATACGCAAGCGGAAAGCTCCTGGAGGCGAAGGCAAAAGACCCCCCCCCTGTCAAAGTGCATCTCCTGAACCAGGATAATATCTGCTCCCGACTGTTTAAACTCCCTTAGTGCCAGATGCCGTTTCCTGTTTGAATTTAGGCCGTGAACATTCATAGATAGAATCTTAGCCATCAGTCAAGTCCGGGGGGGGGGGGGGTAGGAGAGCGGTCTGTGTCTAATAAATCTTACCCGGTAACAACGTCCAAGAGGCGTCTGCTCCTGGCCAGGAGCCAGGAGCAGACGCATTCCGGTCGTAGGGCCCCGCCACTACGTGTCCGATCCCTGCAGGCAGCGGAAGGAAGACAGAGGAGAGAAGAGAGGGGGAGATAGAAAGTGAGAGAAGGGAGAAAAACGTTAGTACAACAAGAAAGGCATCGCAATGAAAACATGGGCCCATAACCGGACCAAACATAGGGCAATATTCGGCCCCGGGTAAAAAAGTCATCCGGGATTCCCAGGGGGCCACCAGACCCAGCGCACGAGGCCTGGGCCTGGCGGCCGCATAGGAGTCCAGGTCTCCTCATTCAGATCCTAAGGAGGAATAGAGGAGCGTAAAATGTGTAAAAACTTGAACAGGAGCAAAATCACTAAAATATAAATAAGATGAATAAAGTAAAGAAAAAAGAAAAACAACCCAAAAAAAAAGGGTTATGGGGAGGGTCGTGAGAGCAAGGGGGAACCCACTCTCCCGAATCTCCCAACCAGCAGCCTAAGTGCAGTAAGTTATTGAAAAGGCACCAAAGGGGAAAGGGTAATGAGTGCAACTGGAACCAGGGCAATACAACGTCCGAGCACTATGCCGCTAAGCGGTCAGGGACGCTGCAAAACTTCATCTCCACCAGCAACAGGTCGCGGAGGGCCAACCAGGCAGTGATGAGAAAAGATAAGAGTCACTTGGAAAAAAAAAAGGGGAGGAAGGGCCGGGATCTTCAGCCAGGGCCTTGTCTCTTAGATTTGTTTTGCTTTCCCGGTTTCTGGGTCGTTGGCGTGAGGGAACCTTTTGCCACAGCGTCGGAGGGGTGGGTTGAGTAGCGATGAGGTCCCAATCGGGAAGCCGGGGGGGGGCGGATGCCCATATCTTCACAGAAAGTCGGCAGATCTTCAGGATACCGCAGAGAGGCCGATTTACCCTGATGCTTGGCAGTGAGGCTAAATGGGAAACCCCAGCGGTAAGGGATCTGGGCGTCTTGCAGGGTACGGAGCAAAGGTTGGAGAAGTCTACGTTTTTGCAGCGTAATCCAGGAGAGGTCCGGAAAAAGTTGCACTGGGTGGTTCCGGAAAGACACCTCACGGGCTAAACGGGCTTGTCGCAGGATATCCTCCTTAAGGTGGAACGAGTTGACTCTGCAAATAAGTCCCTGGGGCCAGAAGTAGCATTTTTGGGTCGTAGGGCCCTATGAGCTCTATCCATCTCAATAAATTTAGTGGGGGGTTCTCCGAGGAGAGTGTTGAATAGTTCCTGCAAGATAATCTGAGCGTCCTCCGGGCCCTCGGACTCCGGAACCCCACGCACTCTGATGTTGTGCCGGCGCCCCCTGTTGTCCAAGTCCTCCACATGGCGCTGCATATCTCTCAGGAGCAGATGGTGTTCAGCCCCTTGCGTTTGGGTTTTGTGGACCGCAATTTTGGCCTCTTGTATCTCCTCTTCAGCCATCTCCACCCTGTCCGCAAGGTGCTTAAGGCCAGAGTGGAGCATTTGTATTTCCGCCTGACACGTGGATTTGACATCTTCAATCAATTGTTTAACCACTTGCTTACTGGGCACTTAAACCCCCCTCAGTCCCAGACCAATTTTCAGCTTTCAGCGCTGATGCACTTTGAATGACAATTGCGCGGTCATACAACACTGTACCCAAATGAAATTTTTATCATTTTTTTCCCACAAATAGAGCTTTCTTTTGGTGGTATTTAGTTACAGCTCGGAGTTTTATTTTTTGCTAAACAAACAAAAAAAGATGCAAAAAAAAAAAAAAAAAAAAAATCATGTTTTAATAGTTTGTTATAAAATTTTGCAAACGGGTCATTTTTCTCCTTCATTGAAGTGCGCTGATTAGGCGGCACTGATAGGCTGCATTGGTGGGCACTGATGGGCTGCATTGGTGGGCACTGATGGGCTGCATTGGTGGGCACTGATAGGCTGCACTGGTGGGCACTGATAGGCATAGTTAAGGCGGCACTAATAGGCACAGATAAGGCGGCACCGATGGGCACAGATAAGGCGGCACTGATGGGCAAAGATGGGCACAGATAAGATGGCACGGATGGGTGGCACGGATAAGTGGCACGGATGGGTGGCACGGATGGGCACTGATAGGTACCACAGATAGATGGGACTGATGGGCACTGATAGGTGGCACTGATAGGTGGCTCTGATAGGTGGCACTGCTGGGCACTGATGGGCGGCACTGCTGGGCACTGATGGGCGGCACTGCTGGGCACTGATGGGCGGCACTGGGGTGCAGCACCTTTGAGGCAGATTTTGGGTGGCACTGTGGGTGGCACTGCTGGGTGGCACTGTGGGTGGCACTGTGGGCACTGCTGGGTGGCACTGTGGGCACTGCTGGGTGGCACTGTGGGCACTATGGGCACTGCTGGGTGGCACTGACAGGGGGGCACTTACTTTATTTCAGGATGGCACTGCGGGTGGCAGGTGGGCACTGGCAGGGGGCAGGTGTCCGCTTGAATTGCTGGCCGTGATCGGGACTGATGTCCCGAACACGGCCGCCGGCGATCGGCTTTTTTTTTTTCTCCTCGCGCTGTCAGCGCGAGGAGGAATACTAGCCGATTACCGGCTCCGTTTTATCACATGATCAGCTGTCATTGGCTGACAGCTGATCACGTGATAAGGGGTCGGGATCGACCCCTTACACGGATCGGTGATCAGGCGAGTCTCACGGACTCGCCGATCACAGAGCGCGCCGCCCGCGCCCCTCAGGGGGCGCGCAGGCCGCTCGTAACCGGGACGACGTCAATAGACGTAGTCCCGGCAATCTAGGTCCGCGCTAATGCCGTCATTCGGCAATAGCGCGGATCCCAAGTGGTTAAAATCCTCTTTGGTAGGGATCGCTTGTAAGTATAATTGCCACTGAGGGTGCGGTGGTGTTGTGGTCATGTCTCCCGGGTCGTCCCGGTCTATGCGATGACGTGGCGACAGTGGCCTAGGGTCCACGGGTCCAGCAGTGCGAGAAGAGGGGGCATGCTCAGGGGGAGAATCCCAGACCCCCGGCCACTCTGAAGCATGGGCCAAGAGAGGTGGCTGGTGTCGTCCCCTGGTATCCTGGGGTGGAAGGGCCACGGGTCCCCCCGGGTATGCCGACACCCCTGGTCGTCCCCCGTGACCGCGTGGGGGGGAGGGGTGCCCCGAGGTGCCCAGCCTCTGAGACTTAGGTGGGGGCGACCCCGAGTCAGGATTCAGCAGGGGTCCGTCCATTCCCCCGGGCCCCCGGTACGCCCAGGACAGGGGCTCCTCAGGGGGGGGAGGGCAGGGAAGTCCTCAGCCGCAAAAGAAAGGGGGGACCCCTCGGACCCAGCACTGGAGTCTGGGGGCGTCCGGAGCATCCTGGGCAAGGCCAAAGAGCACTGAGTGTCCGGAGGAGGGGGGAACCTACTGCCAGAGGGCCCCAGGCCTAGTCCACCCCCCTCCCCGATCCGTCCAGTCCCGCACAGGAACTCCCCGCCGGCGTCCAGAGCTGCAGGCGTGCGGTGGGGGGACTGCGGTGCCGAGCAGCATGGGGATAGAGAGGGTCCCAGGGGGGGCCTAGTCTTGTGCCCTGGCGGCGGCGTGGGCGGCGTGGTAGGCCGCAGGCCTAGCTGGGCGGCCTCAGAGGCGGGCGGGACCGGGGTTCGACTCACCGCACCGGAGGCCTCCGGGCCCGGGGATGTCAGCCGCGGTGTCCCTCGATCCCCCGGTCTGTGCTGGAGGTTCGGATGGGCCCTGCGGGCCGGAGAAGGAGCCCGCGCCGGCGCGGCTGCGGCCGCCGGCGCCATTTTGGGAGGTCAGTCGGTCGGGAGCTCCGTCGCGGAGAAGAAGGACCGGAGGTCCGTGGCTGTGCCCAACGAGGCTGCGGGAGGTCCCCTGGAGCTGGAGGACCGTGTGGCCCTAGATTTCCCCATCGGATGGGGCTGGATTTTCCCCGTAGGTGCGGTGTAGCAGAGGCTGGAGGGAGAGCAGGAGATTTAGGCTGCCATCCGGGTCGACTTCCGGTCACGCCCCCTCGCCATTTCTTTCAATCACACTATAGACCCACTCATGTCCCCGCTAGTGCACAATTTGAATCTATATGCTATCGTCACTCCAGGGATAGGGGTATTATCTCCACCATATATAAGTATATTATCGAATCCCAACAGCCTGAGAAATCTAGGGCTATGTGTTTATGGGAAACCGATCTAGCCACAGAATTCTCATCTGAAGATTGGCGGGATATGCTTCTGAATATGCACAAATGCTCCAGATCGATGGCTGTAAAGGACACTGTGGTGAAACTACATACGCGGTGGTACCTCACCCCGGATAAGGTTCACAAGTTTTACCCCTTGGTCCCTGACCTCTGTTTTAGGGGATGCCCTACTGCAGGCACCTTACTCCATACTTTTTGGAGCTGCCCTCAACTCCAGTTTATTTGGGATCAGGTCTCCACCACTGTATCATCCATTGTAGGGTCTATCGTTGATTTAACACCTGCACACTGCTTGTTGTTTGCCCCGATACCAGGTATTCCCCAATCCTCGCAAAGGTTGATCAACAAGCTGTTTTGCGCCATTCACTGGACTATTGCACTTCACTGGCGCTCACATATAACTCCCTGGCCGCAGGTCCTCCGTAGGATGGATGCTATCCGCCTCATGGAGCGGATCCACCATACAATTATGGATACTATGCACATTCATGCGGCTAAATGGGCCAAATGGCCGTTATATCCAAGTCCCGCGGGGGTGATACCTCTCCACCACCCTCCGCAGGAGGCTATCTGAGTGCTGGATGGACTTGAAATCCCTGTCGGGTAAAGATGATTCTCCCATATCTTGACTCCCAAGATTACCCCACTGGATAGCTATGTCCTCCCACACCCATTGAGCCGGGATGAGACTAGTTACTATTAAAGCACAGTGCTACAGTCCCAATCATTTCTTGAATGTGAAGTCAGCTGTAATAAAAAAAAAATTCTGTTATTGTTTATTGTTCCCTTAGCCCTGCACTGATAACTTGCATGGTTTCGACTAGCGTCACTTAGTACGAATAGCCTAGGCTAATCGTGTACTGTTTGTAAAGTGTTTTTCATTTTGCCTTGTATGATGCTGTCCCAGATGGATATACCTGAAGTGCATTATTTTGCTATACCTTGATGCAGCAATGTATCTGCTTCTGTTGTTCTGTTTGTTATTTCATAACCAATAAAAACGTTTGTAATAAAAAAAAATAAAAAATCCTGCCAGGGTACATAAACTTATGAGCACAACTGTATACTGTCTACATCACCAGAAGTGTATTAGACAATGTACACACTGTATTATATATTGTGTACACCGCCTGAAGTGTATTAGAAACTATACACCAGCGAATGCACTGTATTTATCGGCGACACTGAATACAGAGTATATATATTTATATACACTAGACTATATATATATTAATACACCGCCTGAAGTATATTAGAAACTGTACACACTGTATTAGATACTGTGTATACCCCCTGCACTGTGTTAGAAACTGTACAGCGGCTGCACTGTATTATATACTGTGTACACCACCAGAAGTGTATTAGAAACTATACACCACCGAATGCAATGTACTGTATACGGATGGATGACCATCTCTCCGGGGTCCAGCGATGGCTGATCTGATCCAGCGACGGGTGATCTCTCCCTCCAGAGCAGCGTAGTCCATCCATCCTCTGTCTTTACTGGCAGAGACACTGCGGAGATCCTGGCAGCCTGACATTTCTTATATGAGGAGGGCGGGGCCATCCGTAACCTGACCCATATAAGAAATGTCAGGCTGCCGGGATCCCCATAGTGTCTCCGCCAGTGGAGACACAGGATGGATGGACTGCACTGCCCTGGAGGGAGAGATCACCCGTTGCTGGATCAGATCAGCCATTGCTGGACCCCGGAGAGATGATCATCCATCGCTGGATAGCAAGAGTGGATTACCACTGCTGGAATCTTTTTTTTATTTTATTTTTTAATAAAGGACTTTTTCAACAGTGTGTGTGTCTTTTTTTAACATTCTTTTACACTTTCTTTGTGAAATGGTAGGGGTACTTTTGTACCCCCTTACCATTTCAAACGGGGGGCTGGGATCTGGGGTTCCCCTTGTTAAAGGGGGCTTCCAGATTCTGATAAGCCCCCCACCCGCAGACCCCCACAACTACCGGCCAGGGTTGTGGGGATGAGGCCCTTGTCCTCATCAACATGGGGAAAAGGTGCTTTGAGGGGTCACAGACCCCCAAAGCATCCTCCCAATGTTGAGGGCATGTGGCCTGGTACTGAACCGTACCTCTCGCCCCCCTCTTTTCCTGTGGCCTGCCAGGTTGCGTGCTCGGATAAAGGGTCTGGTATGGATATTTAGAGGGAACCCCACGTTATTTTTTTTGACACGGGTTCCCCTTAATAACCATACCAGACCTGAAGGGCCTGGTAATTGGATTTGGGGGAACCCCAAGCTTTTTTTTTATCAATGACTTTCAATGACTGTTCTCTGTATTACAGGAAGTCGACAATTCATTATAGCCACAAGTGATTGTAAATTACTTTTTTTCCTGCAGAAATTACACTTTGTGCAGGGACAGTTCTAAGCACGGGAAACATGCGCCCATTTACACGCATACTATAGACACCCCCCCAGGTATGAAATTTTTTTTTTTGTCAATAAATTTTTATTGTTTTATAAAGGATATACAAAGGCAAGTGGTACAGGACATGTTGACTTTTACAGTTGTAATTAACAGTCGATGCAATAGAGGGAGGGAAGAGGGGAGAGGGAAAGAAAGGGTAGGGAAGAAAAAAAAAAAAGAAACAAAAAGAAACAAGAAAAAAAACGAGAAAGAAATGGATAAGTAGGTGGTTACACAAACAGTAATGCAAATACTGGTTACTACACAGAATATATCTTATCAGGATTAAGATCTAGTTCACAGAATTCTTATATTTGTTGGTCCAAATTTTCTATTGCTTATCAAATAGATCGCACTTCAATGTATTTATAGCAAGAGCACGCTCTATAGTGTGGTGTTGGTTCACTCTTCTAATTAGGTCAGAGATGTTTACCGTCATGGCAGTTTTCCAATGTTGTAATATCATGGATCTAGCAGAAAGAAGGATGTTGGAAATAACAATCCGCATATCATGTGGAAATTGTTCAATACCCATATGTAAAATCCCTAGGGATGGATTGGGGCGAGTGACAATACCCGTGAGCGATGTTATTAGTTGGAACACTTGGTTCCAGTAACTAACCAAATTGGGGCACTCCCAAAACATGTGTAGTAGATGTCCTAGCTGTCCACAATTTCTCCAACATGTACTTTGGGCAGATGGAGAAAATGTTGCCAGTCTACACGGTGTGTATTGCCACCTGTTAATAATTCTAATGGTCATTGCCCAATGATTAATAGAACGGGAGGCTTTTTGGATTTCCCGAAATGTAGTTGTCCACTGATCATCTGTAAATGTTTTCCCTAAATCCGCCTCCCATTTATCAATCGATTTTGTTTTCACAAAGGATTGTTTATCATGTAGAAGGGAGTAGAAAAGCGAAATGCCTTTCCTGGTGGGGCGTTCGCGAGTTAAGAAGTTCCATGCACTGGATGGCATTGTTATAGTAGGGGGAGGGTTACGTTTTAGAAAATGTGCCACTTGGATACATGTAAACTGGTACTTGTTGGGGAGATCGTATTGAGCCATAATCTGTGTGCTGGAAAGAGCTGTACCATTAGACAATAGGTCTTGGATGGTATGGATACCGTGGTTGGGGAACTGTTTTAGGGACAGCATAGGGATTTTATGCTCGAGCAGGCTAAGCGGAAATTTGTATTCCACAGCATTTTGAGATTTATGGGTATGATGTAGGAAGAACCTCCATGCCTGTAGGGAGGCTATGAGGGTGGGAGCCATGGAATGGAGAGCCCAGGGTTTCCAGACATCACTCACGAGTAGTGCCACTAGATCTGGCATTGGGGCCATATGCCTTTCCAGCTCAACCGAAGGTGGTGAATCTATAGTTTTGAACCAGTGTTGGAGTTGGTCCAGTCTAGATGCCCACAAATAATCATAAACGTCAATTAGTCCTACTCCACCTACAGGGTTATTCGGGATCAGGTTACTAGGAGAGCAACAAGCTTTTTTACCATTCCATATGAATTTCCACAGAGTAGTAGACAAGGTCTTAAGGAACTGGGTTGGGATAGGTATAGGTATGGATCTGAACATATACAATATGAGAGGAAGAACTAACATCTTACACGCTGCCAGTCTACCCATCCAGGAAAGTTCAGTCTTGGCTATGCATTTAAGCGTTTCATCTATCTTTAGAAGCAGTGGCTTTATGTTGACAGAGACTAGGGTTTTCGTGGAATTGGTGATTTTTATACCTAAGTAGGGTATGCTATCCTCTTTCCATACATACGGAAGGGTGGTTTGAAGTTGGAGTTTGATACGTTTGTCAATTCCTAAATCTAGAATCAATGATTTAGCGAAATTAACTTTATAGTACGAAATCTCACCAAAGGCGTTGTCCTGATTCTGCCTGATGAAAGAGCGCGGTCGTCCGACAATCTCGACCCGCACGCTCAAGAAACGCGCCGCATACCCGCTGACGTCACAGCCCCGCGCCCTGGTCGTCTCTGCCTCCCAAGCCTCGTTTTGAAGACCGCACATCTCGTGTCCACCACAAGCCGGCTGCTTCATACAAAACACCTGCAGTGGACAGCATGTGAGAGGAACAGGAACAACGCGATGAGATGACAGATGTGGACCGGACCACTGGCTGACGTCCCAAAAATCAGATATACCAGATGACCCCTGGTGTTTAATGCTTACTTTTTGCCTACTAAATGTGAGTGCAAAATTTTATGTTTTTTACACTGAAAATAAAACCTTTTAAAAAAATCTGCACCCAGAGGCGCCCCTTTCTCTCCTTTTTCTCCTTTATCTACAGCAATCCAGGAGCTCAAGTTTCAGCTCTTTTAAGGTGGCAGCCCTGCATGCGGATCCATCCCCCCCTCCCCATCCTTTTTCCCCTCCCCCTCTCCATGAACTAAAGAACATTTATTCCCTCCTTTTTTTGGTCTGGACAAAGTAGTGCATTCCCTGCACTCACCATATGTAACCTTATAGACTCCCTTTTTTTCAAGTGGGAACCTAATATCTTTGATTTGCGCCAAATACTTGTCTTATGACTTCTACAGTGAGTTCAGCTTGTATGGAGGCTTTGAGTGACATCAGCATCTCCTTAAGGACTGTATCTGAGACCGGTCGATCGGATGTGGGGTAGGCCGCAATCAGGTCGGATGCCGGTGGATGTATAGCATGGCCTACAGGAGCAGATCCGCTTACCTCCATGTCACGGTCCGCTCGGTTTACGTCTGGAGAAGATATCCGTTGCCTTTGTTTGGCTGGGCTTCTAGTCGTTGGGCTATTCGTCCCCGAGGAGGAATCGCTGAGGGAAGTCGTTCGGAGGTGAGGTTGTTGCGAGGCCTGTTCCTGAGTTTCAGTCACGCACGATCCGGCGCCATTTTGTGTGATTCCACGCGCTTTGAAAAGGTTCGGAAGTTTCCGCGGCGGTTGTTGAGTCTTTCTATTTTTTGGCATCTTCGGTAGAAGCGAAGGTGTCTACACTGCGTTGTAGATAGGTTTATGTGGAAATATGTCACCAATGGAGTTGCTATAGGGTTGTTCTCTCCGGTGGTCGAACGGAGCTCTCAGCTCAAGCGTCCATCTTAGCGCTCGGTCGCCACGCCCCCCCCAGGTATGAAATTTAAAGGAATATTACACTTTTATTGTTTCATTTTAATCATTATTAAAATCACTGCTCCGGAAAAAAACGGGCGTTTTTAAAACTTTTTTTTTTTTTTGCATTGATACATGTCCCCTGGGGCAGGACTGAGGTCCCCAAACACTTTTTAGGACAATAACTTGTATATTAGCCTTTAAAATTAGCACTTTAGATTTTGAACGTTCGAGTCCCATAGACTTTAATAGGGTTCTAAAGTTCACACAAAGTTTAGGTCTGTCCGCAGGTTCTGGTGTGAACCGAACCGGGGATGTTCGGCTCATCCTTAGTCACGTGTCACGGGAGGATCCTGGAATGTCCCTTCAGGTCTGGATTTTAAGGGGAACCCTGCGCCAAAATTTAAAAAAAAATGACGTGGGGGTCCCCCCCAAAATCCATACCAGACACTTATCTGAGCACACAACCCAGCAGGCCGCAGGAAAAGAGCTGTACCAGGCCACAAATAAAAAAAAAAAAAAAAATATATATATATATATATATATATATATATATATATATATATATATATATATATATATATATATATATATTTTTTTTTTTTTTTTTTTATATATTTTTATTGCATTTTGCCAAAAAGGAAAATACAAGGTATGCCATTAACATAATATAACACAATAACACAGAATAAGGATAAATATAGTGTAAGTAGCATCTGTTCTTACATGTTACCCAGCCTGATAGGTTTCTTAATAGACCGATTCTTGGTGGTGGCCACCTTCTTGTTGCTGTAGGGGGGAATCTCCCCCTCCGACACCCCACCTGGGTTCACACTGTGTCTTGGAGGAGGAGGTTCTGTGTCCCTCCTAGATGCAAGTAGTGTTCAATATATATATATTTTGATACACTCCCTGGACCTGATGTAATGTAACTTTTTATGAATAAACCTTCATCGGTTGTGCAGAAATCCTCTTCTTTTTTATATTTTAGTCCTTGGGAAGGACTAGATTACTGGCATCATCACAGATCTTATACAATGCAATTTGAGCTAGGAGGAGATTGATACATTGTCTTCCCTTTCAAATAGAAAGGAGATAACAATAAAGCCGGCAGACAAGGGCGGATCCATAGTGGTGATGGATACCGCCCAATATGGGGGGGAAATACTCAGACAACTTACTGATACTCAGACTTATAGGCAATTGGATAGTAATTCCACCATATGGGTTTACAATAAAATAAAAAAAGTAATTAAACAAGCTGTTCATGCAGGAATTATAAATAACAATACCCAAACATTTTTAATTTCAGATTTTCCTACTACCCTTATTTTTTATGTATTACCTAAAACACACAAAGACCCTAAAAATCCCCCGGGTTGTCCCATCGTCTCTAGTATCAACTCTGTCACTATGCCATTAGCAAAATATCTAGACAAATGTTTAACCCCTTTGGTCTCAGATACACGTTCTTATATTCATGACAC
This sequence comes from Lithobates pipiens, assembly GCF_037356315.1. Lineage (NCBI taxonomy): Eukaryota > Metazoa > Chordata > Amphibia > Anura > Ranidae > Lithobates > Lithobates pipiens. Next base: position 157,067,075 of record NW_027507785.1, read on the forward strand.
TAAGGATTTTTTTGAAAAAGTGGAGAAACTCATTTTACCCCCAGGGGCTACATTGGTCACCTGGGATGTAGCAAATCTGTATACAGCCATTCCGCATGAACTAGGTATTGAGGCATGTAAACATTTATTAAATGAATCCAGATTATACGATCTTGCTCAAGTGGGGTTTATTCTGGAATTATTGAAGACTGTATTGGAAGAGAATTTCTTTCTATTTAAGGATACATATTACTTAGAACTAACTGGTACAGCGATGGGTTCTAATGTTGCCCCCCCCCATATGCCAACTCGTTAATGAACATGTTGGAACATGCATTTATTTATCATTGTAAATTATTTAAAAATAATTGCATGGCATGGTTTAGACTTATTGATGGCGCATTTGGCATATGGGTGGGCGACCGAGAATCATTATGGTTATTTAATGAATATCTGGATCAGTTGGTTTCAGGTTTAAAATTTAATATGTCGGTTGCCATTGAGACTATTCAGTTTTTGGATACTTTATTATGTATCCAGGAAGGTCAGATTATCAGTGATATCTACCGGAAACCGACAGATTGTAATCAATTATTGCATTTCTCTAGTTTCTATCCCCCGGGTGTATTCAAGTCCATTCCGAGAAGTCAGCTAAAGAGAGTATCAAGAATCACTAACAAATCTACTCATAAGGAGGATAGACTGAATGAAATGGAAATGAGACTGCAACAACGTGGTTATCCTGGCGATGTGGTACACCAGGAATGAATTAACTTACATAAAAATAAATAATAAAAAAAAACACTATACCCAGACATCCTTTCATTTCTCAGTTTCATCCTTTTTCTAATAAAGTTAATAACATTATTAAAAATCACTGGTCAATATTAACCACTTGCTTACTGGGCACTTAAACACCCTTCCTGCCCAGACCAATTTTCAGCTTTCGGTGCTCTCACACTTTGAATGACAATTACTCAGTCATGCAACACTGTACCCAAATTAATTTTTTGTCCTTTTTTTCCCACAAATAGAGCTTTCTTTTGGTGGTATTTGATCACCTCTGGGGTTTTAATTTTTTCCACTATAAATGAAAAAAGACCGAAAATTTTGAAAAAAAACACATATTTCTTTGTTTCTGTGACAAAATTATGCAAATTATTAATTTTTCGTTATAAATTTTGGCCACAATTTATACCGCTACATATCTTTGGTAAAAAATAACCCAAATTAGTGGATATTATTTGGTCTTTGTGAAAGTTAGAGAGTCTACAAGCTGTGGTGAGAATCGCACAAAATTGATCACATCTGATGTACTGGTGGCCTATCTCACTTCTTGTTACCCGAACAAGCCAGAAAAGTACAAATACCCCCCAAATGACCCCTTTTTGGAAAGTAAACATTCCAAGGTATTTAGTAAGAGGCATGGTATGCTTTTTGATGTTGTCATTCTTTCCCCACTATTCTTTGCAAAATTAAGATTTTTCATTTTTTTTTTTTTTTTCACAAAATTGTCATTGTAATAGGTTATTTCTCTCATGTGGCATGTGTATACCACAAATGACACCCCCAAAAAAATTCTGCTACTCCTCCTGAGTATTACAATACCACATGTGTGGGACTTTTTCACAGCCTGGCCACATAGAGAGGCCCAACATGCAGGGAGCGCCATCACGTGTTCTAGGAGCATAAATTACACATCTAACTTGTTGACTACCTATTACACGTTTGAAGGCCCTGGAACACCAGCACAATGACACGTGGCACTGATGACAGATGGCACTAATATGTGGCACTGATGACAGATGGCACTTATATGTGGCACTGATGACACGTGGCACTGATGACACGTGGTTTTAATACTTGGCACTGATGACAGATGGCACTAATACATGGCACTGATGACAGATGGCACTAATACGTGGCACTAATACGTGGCACCGGTGACAGATGGCACTAATACGTGGCACCGATGACGCGTGACACTGATGACAGATGGCACTGATAAGTGGCATTGATGACACGTGACACTGACAACAGATGGCACGTGACACTGACAGGTGGCACTGATGACAAATGGCACTTATACGTGGGACTGATGACAGATGGCACTAATATGTGGCACTGATGAAAGATGGCACTATGTGGCACTGATGACACGTGGCACTGATGACAGATGGCACTTATATGTGGCACTGATGACAGATGGCACTGGGGACAAATAGCACTGACAACAGGTGGCACTGGGGACAGATAGCACTAATAGGTGGCACTGGGGACAGATAGCACTAACAGGTGGCACTGGGGGCAGGTAACACTGGGGTGGATGGCACTGGGGACAGATAGCACTAATAGGTGGCACTGGGGACAGATAGCACTAACAGGTGGCACTGGGGGCAGGTAACACTGGGGTGGATGGCACTGGGGCGGATGGCACTGGGGGAGCATGGCACTGGGGGAGGATGGCACTGGGGCGGATGGCACTTTTTTAATTTTTTTTATTTTTTTCACACTTACGGCCGCTGCAGCCGTTCATCTCTCCCTCCTCACACGCTGTCTGTGTGAGGAGGGAGAGCGGCGCTGCGAGATGATCTCATATGTTTACATATGAGATTATCTCACATTGGACATGCCGATCGCGCTGTAAACGGCCGCTGTGATTGGCCGTTTACAGCGATCTGTGTTTGCCTGTCTCCGGGGGACACGGCAAACACAGAACTTCCCCGATGCGCGCCCGTGGCGGCACATTGCGGAAGTAAACATCAGGACGTCCAGGGATGGCCTCCCGGACGAAAGCGCCTGCTCTACGGCCGTCATTCAGCTATAGGGTGGGCGGGAGGAGGTTAAATAAAAATTATCCTGCTGTTGCTGAATTCCGATTCCCTCCTTTACCGTCATATCGTAAAGGAAGGACCATATACAATAAATTGGTTAATTCAGACCAATTCAATACTCCGACTCCCCGTGTTACATTCTTGGGTCCTCAGAATTTTGGTTCATTTCCATGCCTATCTTGTGTACAATGCACAAGTTTGATAAAAGGGAAAAACTTTAATCATCCACATAAAGGATATAATATTTCTATTAAAGATCACTTTACATGTCAATCGGCTTATGTAATATATATAATCAAATATCCGTGTGGATTCGTTTATGTAGGAGAAACTACACAAAAAGTAAAGGATAGAATTGCTAGGCATAAATACTCCATTTGTGATAAAATTGTTAAATTAATATTATCTAGGCCAGTGGCGTAACTAGAACCTTCAGGGCCCCAATGCAAGAAATCATGGAGGGCCCCCCCCCCCCCCCCCCGACCTCTGGATAGGGCTCTTTTCTCTGAGCCCGATGGCAGAACACCAGGGCCCAGTCCCAAGTGGGTGGCTGCATATAAAGGAATCGATTTCTCCATTTCCCCCCGCTTCTCCTCCTCTCCCACCCACAGGCCTTCAGTGGCTGCAGGAGGAAAATGGAGAGATCGGTTCCGCTATGTCAGTGTTTCACAATCTTTTTCCAGTCAGGGCAGCCTTGAAGTACACCCCTAGGTCAATGGGTATACACTGCAACCCCCCTGCAACTGTGTGCATTGCATGCAGTTGTAGCATAGTGATGATGCATTTAAGGGGTTAAAACAGGTGGCCAGTAGGCAACATATTGCCTCTCTACCGGCTGTCAAATGTCTCTGAAAAGCGATCTGAGCATGGATCGCTTTTCGGAGAAACAGCATTTTACATAAAATGTGCATACATGCATGTAAACACACACACACACACACACACACATATATACACACATATATACCATTCTATCTATCTATCTATCTATCTATCTATCTATCTATATATATATATGCACATATGCATGCACATATAAACCAGTGGCAGCTGGTGCTCAAAATTTTTAGGGGGACGCAAGCAAACTGAAAAATTCAGAAAAAAAACCCATCAATTACAGCCACTGTACCATCAAATGCCACCACTGTGCCATCAAATGTCACCACTGTGCCCATCAAATGCTGCCACTGTGCCCATCAAACGCTGCCACTGTGCCCATCAAATGCCACCAGTGTGCCCATCAAATGCTGCCAGTGTACACCTCAAATGCTGCCAGTGTACCCATCAAACGCTGTCACTGTGAACATCAAATGCTGCCACTGTGCCATCAAATGCCGCCACTGTGCACATCAAATGCCGTCACTGTGCACATCAAATGCTACCGGTGTGCCCATTAAATGCTGCCGGTGTGCCCATTAAATGCTGGCAGTGTGCCATCAAATGCTGCCACTGTGAATCCCCACCACCCGCTCGCCATCTGCCCGCCACTTACCCTGTTTTGGTGGGGCAGCGGGTGACGGCCATGAGCGGGGTCCTCCATGCTTCTCCTGCCATCCTCATCTCCCATCCTCTCCTCCTGATAGGCGTCCAATAGCTGCGCCTATCGCTTCAGCCAATCAGGTGACGGGTAACAGACCCGCACACCTGATTGGTGGAGAGGCAGTTCAGTGTTAGGAAAGTGAATATTAATTCACTTTTCTAACATACCTGGGTAGACTGTGAGCGTCAAGCATGGCGCTTGCAGTTCACCTATTTTGAAGCCTATTAGAGCCTATGGCTCTAATCAGGTGCTTCAAAAACACCCCTCCCCACCCGACGCTCTAATTCAGGTGCCTGGCACCCCAAAAGGGACCGGACACCTATATATATGGGAGTGGCAGCGGTGGTCATGGATAGATAGATGCATGAATCAATCCATTGGTCATAGAGGGGGTGGCTGGAGAGAGGGGGCGTCACCTGCACGCCCTTTTGGATGCACCACCACTGATAAACACATGCGCATTCACATACATACACATGCACACTCACATACATGTACACACACATGCATACATATATATATGAACACACACACACACATGTAGGGGGAGACAAAGAGCACAGCACATTGTGCTTTCATTTAGCCTAATGTGAGGAGCTCCCCGCACAGTGCCGATTTTAGTTCGGCTGATGATCGGGGAGCTCCTCTCAGCTTCCCCCCTATGCAGCAAGGGGCGGTCGCCATTGCAATCTTGGCGACCCCTATAATTCTGCCACTGATCTAGTCACTTTTTAGAAATGAACCATACGGTCTCACAATTGAGATATATGGTGATTGATGGTATCCCAAACAACAGACGAGGAGGTAATAGAGAACTGGATTTCGAGAAAAAGAGAGGTATATTGGATAAATCGTTTAGATACTTTGCAACCCAAAGGGTTAAACACAGATTTTGATCTCTATTTTTGTAATTTTTGTTTGTGTTCAAGTCTGGTGCATTTTTGCAGCGGATCGACCAATGGGTGGGTCGGTCAGCTGCATATTGGCCGATTTGACACAACCTTGTAGGATTTTTTCCAAAGTATTATTTAAGTGATGAGGAGGGTGGGCCACCCGTCGCCTGACCCCACCCCCCTCTGATGCTAGTGGGGGAAGCCAGGCTTCCTCAATGACGTATGAGTGACCCCGCCCCCTCTGATGTAACGGAAACCTGCGTTACATCAGAGGGGGCGGGGTCACCCATACGTCATTGGGGATGCCGGCTTCCCTCACTAGTGTCAGAGGGGGCGGGGTCAGGTGATGGGTGGCCCCGCCCTCCTCATATAAGAAAAATCAGGCCACCGGGATCCATGCAGTGTCTCTGACAGTGGAGACAGAGGATGCATGCGGTTTTAATGTAATATCCGATTCCAGGAATATGGATGAAAATCATTGAGAAAAATGGCATAGGTAGCCCCCCCTGCCCATTATCAGCCCCTTTAGGTCTTGTACGGATATTAAGGGGAACCCCGTACCCAAAGTAAAAATAGGAAAGGTGTGGGGCCCCCAGGCCCTATATACTCAGAACAGGAGTATACAGGCGGTGCAAACAAGACAGGGACTGTGTAGGTTTGTTGTGTTAAGTAGAATCTGTTTGTAATTTTGAACTGGTAAATTTTTCAAGAGTAGCTCCCATCAAAAAATCCATTTTTAAGCTTTTTGGAAAACATAGGGAAGGGTTATCACCCCTGTATAATTTTTTTGGCCGTCCGTCTTTTTTCATCTCACTTACTATTTTCTCCTTCCATTTGCAAGTAGGAGACGTTTGTAAGTTGGATGTTTGAAAGTGGGGGCCTGCCCTATATGCTCTGCAGAAATTTGTGCCTAAGGTGTTGGTGTTGCCACAACACTGTAAGCCCTCAAAGTGACTCTTGGTAGGGGCTGAAGAGCCCTGCTGCGAACAATTATATCAAGAATTGTAATTACATGCCATTGTTGAACAGTGGTAGAAAAATATGGCCTTTGGTGGTTGTGGTGGTGGTATTGGTGCTGGTGCCACAACACTGTAAGCCCTCAGTTACTCTCGGTGGGTGCAGGAACGGGCCCTACTGTGAAATATTATATCAAGAATTGTAATTACATGCCCCTGTTAAAAATTGGGCCTTAGGCACTGCTTGCTGGTGCCACAACACTGCAACCTCTCCCAGATACTCTAGTTGGAGTGCAGGAATGAGCCCTGCTAAAAAGCATTGCATCAAAAATTGTATTACATGCCCCTGTTAAACAGGGGCTGAAAAATTGGGCCTTAGGCACTGCTTGCTGGTGCCACAACACTGCAACATCTCCCAGATACTCTAGTTGGAGTGCAGGAATGAGCCCTGCTGCAAAGCATTGCATCAAAAATTTTAATTACACGCCCCTGTTAAACAGGGGCTGAAAAATTGGGCCTTAGGCACTGGTGCTGGTGCCACGACACTGCAACCTCTACCATATACTCTAGTTTGAGTGCAGGAATGAGCCCTGCTGCAAAACATTGCATCAAAAATTTTAATTACACGCCCCTGTTAAACAGGGGCTGAAAAATTGGGCCTTAAGCACTGGTGCTGGTGCCACGACGCTGCAACCTCACCCATATACTCTATTTGTAATGCAGGAATGAGCCCTGCTGCAAAGCATTGCATCAAAAATTGTAATTACACGCCCCTGTTAAACAGGGGCTGAAAAATTGGGCTGGTGGCATCACCCAGAACCAAAAATGTTCTTAGCCCACGTACACACGGTCAGAGATTTTGCCAACCAAATCCGTCGGATTTTGCCCGTCGGATTTAGTCCGACGGATTGTATCCGAAACTGTTGCATACACACGGTTGGGCCAAGTTGGCGAAAAATCTGATCTTTCAGAACGTGATGACGTAATTTCGTTACAATGGGACTACATTCAGGCTAGTAGCCAATAGCTTTGATGTAGGAATTTGATCTGAGCATGCGTGGCACTTGGTCCGATCAAAATGCTCGGATTAGGTCCGCCCGGCCCAGTTGGTCGGGAAATATTTCCAACATGTTGGAAAATTGGGTCGGACGGAGATTCAGACGCAATCAGTCCGATGCATACCACACACAGTCGGATTATCTGACGACACGGTCCGATAAGACTCATTCCGACAGATTCTCCGACCGTGTGTACAAGGGCTTAGACATGTGCAAAAGGAAACAATTTGTTTAGTTTTGATTCGTTTTAATTCATTAATGAATTAATTTAGTTTAGTTATATTTGTTAAATACGTTAAATTCATTTTCAGATTTTGTTTTGTTTTCTACCGAATTCAAAAAAATCGGTCGCATTCGAAATGATTTCAACATGATTCGAAATGATTTCAACATGATTCGAAATGATTTCAACATAATTCGAAATGATTTCAACATGATTCGAAATTATTTCAACCCCCTTCGAAACTATTGTGTTTGCATACCAAATTTGGTGTTTCTAGCTATAAGTGACCCCGAGATATGTGGCCCCAAAGTCGGGTCGCAAAATGTAATTCTCTGCTGCAGAAAAGTGCTTGACATTTTGTGACCCAAATTTGGGGCCACGTATCTCGGGGTCACTTTATGTCCATCTTCCGAAACTCACATTTACTATATAATGATTTTGACTTTCATAGAAAAGATTTTAATTGCAATGGATTTTTATTGAAGTTTTACATGAAGATATACATATACATACACATATACATCATTTCTTTTTGTGGTGTATAATAACATGGGTCAACCTATATGCATTATAGAGAAAACAGAAAAGATGGTTCCTCAGTACATCACCCGATAAATTCGGTTGTCCAAGGATTTACGTGGACAGTCCGTTTACTTAATGAGCTCACCATTATGAAGAGGAGGCCTCCCCTCTGGCACCCCTAGTGAGTACTCGCTGTGCCTAGTGAGGGAGTACCGCCTTCCTCCCCTAGTTCGGCAATCTCTATCCCACAATGTTAAGCATCACCATTCTATCTGTGAGACTCTAAAGCGGATGTCATGTATTGATGCATATTTTATATACGTCTACAATGCAGGTGTTGTATTATAAATCAACAAAGCTATTTCAACGGATTGTTACTCATGGTGTAAACTATAAGGGCCGGTTCACACTGCGACGCGAGGCGAGGCGACACGGCTCGCCTCGCCTCGCTCCCGCAAGTCGCCCCCATTCAGTGCTATGGAACCGTTCTGAGAGGAGCGACTCGAGTCGCTCCGACTCAGAAAAAAGGTTCCTGTACTACTTCGGGGCGACTTCGGGGGCGACTTGCATTGACTTCTATGCAGAAGTCCTCTGCAAGTCGCCGCTGAGGTCCGTGCAGGTTGCGGCGAGGCAAGTCGGAGACGCCTCGCCGCGCATCGCTGTGTGAACCGGCCCTAACAGTCAACGAACAAGACGCCATGCAGGCGAGAAAAGAAAACATACAATAAATGAAGGAGAATAATAGATGTTTAACATAAAAGAAGCAATCAAAGTGACTGGAGGTTGGGACTTTAAATGAAGCAGGCAGGTGTAAAACATTTACATTTATTGGAAAATCAATGGTAAGTTGCATGAGGGTAGTCATGAGTACATCAAGAAGACCAATATATTCCATTCAATGGATAAACATACAGCAATAACAATTGACCACAAAAATACAAATCACATATTACAAGTGATCATTAGGTAAGTAAAACATATGGTTGGCATAAAACATGGCATATAGTAGCTCTATGCATTTCGTGGATTCATCCACTCTTCAGGAGCATGCACGTGGAAAACTGAATGCTGTAGTATAATAACAAATAATATCTATAAGGTCTGGCCCTGTCACGGGAAATAGAGGTTAAAATAAAGTAATTAGAAGTAATATTGGCTAGGATAAACCCCCCCAAAAACCACTCTCAAAAGTACTTACATTGTCTGTATCTATGCAGTGGCAGTGTGCCAAAATGAATCAGAATAACCCCATATGGGTATCACTGATGGGAGCTGAGGTGGTTAAGGCAGATCAGGACTGGACAAAGATGGTTTCCAAGAAAGGAAATTCCAAAAATTAATAAGGGTCAGCAGTGACCAAAGGTGCTAAAAGTGAAAGAAGGATTGTAAAATAAATTGGAGGGTCATATTATGTGATACAAAAGGTCATCTGTCCTAAACTTGGTAAAGGATAGGATAATGAGATGCTAATGAGTGTATAAGTAAGGTTAACTTAGTGAGAGTAGAAAGTTAAAATGATTGGAAAGGTAAAATACATGGGATATATAAAGAAAATAAAAACAACATTGAAGAAACCATATCAACCAAAATAGTTAGATGAAATGAAATAAAGGTGCAGCATAAATCAAATAGTGAAAAAGTAAGATCAAATTACCTAATAGACACTTCAGTGTTGAGTGCTCCGCAAGGTGTGCAGATACAAGGCTGGAACCACCATGTGAGTCAATCTGCCCCAGAAGACTTATAAGGGCTAGTCTGCCACACCCACCAACATCACGTGAGAGCATGCACTGAGGAGGATAGGCAGCTGCAGTCGGGCGGAACCGCCCCCAAGTAAACAGTGCCAAATTATTCCTCCACCTGGCTGCTAGATGTAAAAAGTGATGGAAAAACGGCGGCGCCAAGGGACATGGCGCAGCGGTTCCATCAAATAAAGCGTGACGCCGATGCGTAGTGCAGGGCGGTCCACCCACCCTATAGAGAGGGGAGGAGGAAGGCCCGCGCTACGCCTCGCAGCTCCCAAAGTGATGGAGCAACTGCTCCTATCTAAAACATGCGACACATGCAACTGCCAGGGATATTAGCCCATTTAAAGTAGGGGTGGGAGGTAAGAAGGGGGCCCCATCCCATGGCGATTAGCCTGGTGGAAGAGGGGGGGAGTTCCTATATTGGGTAATCTAATTATTATATGGTATAATTGGGTATTAATCAGACCTAAAATGATATAAACAAGCGCGCTTCCATCCCTAATTTATTTGGAAGAAAAAGAGAACATTGGGACTTTAAATGAGGCGGTGACCGGGTAAGGTCAGTTGCCTCCATCCCTATTTGAATAAAGCAATCAAAGTGACTGGAGGTTGGGACTTTAAATGAAGCAGGCAGGTGTAAAACATTTACATTTATTGGAAAATCAATGGTAAGTTGCATGAGGGTAGTCATGAGTACATCAAGAAGACCAATATATTCCATTCAATGGATAAACATACAGCAATAACAATTGACCACAAAAATACAAATCACATATTACAAGTGATCATTAGGTAAGTAAAACATATGGTTGGCATAAAACATGGCATATAGTAGCTCTATGCATTTCGTGGATTCATCCACTCTTCAGGAGCATGCACGTGGAAAACTGAATGCTGTAGTATAATAACAAATAATATCTATAAGGTCTGGCCCTGTCACGGGAAATAGAGGTTAAAATAAAGTAATTAGAAGTAATATTGGCTAGGATAAACCCCCCCAAAAACCACTCTCAAAAGTACTTACATTGTCTGTATCTATGCAGTCCCAATGTTCTCTTTTTCTTCCAAATAAATTAGGGATGGAAGCGCGCTTGTTTATATCATTTTAGGTCTGATTAATACCCAATTATACCATATAATAATTAGATTACCCAATATAGGAACTCCCCCCCTCTTCCACCAGGCTAATCGCCATGGGATGGGGCCCCCTTCTTACCTCCCACCCCTACTTTAAATGGGCTAATATCCCTGGCAGTTGCATGTGTCGCATGTTTTAGATAGGAGCAGTTGCTCCATCACTTTGGGAGCTGCGAGGCGTAGCGCGGGCCTTCCTCCTCCCCTCTCTATAGGGTGGGTGGACCGCCCTGCACTACGCATCGGCGTCACGCTTTATTTGATGGAACCGCTGCGCCATGTCCCTTGGCGCCGCCATTTTTCCATCACTTTTTACATCTAGCAGCCAGGTGGAGGAATAATTTGGCACTGTTTACTTGGGGGCGGTTCCGCCCGACTGCAGCTGCCTATCCTCCTCAGTGCATGCTCTCACGTGATGTTGGTGGGTGTGGCAGACTAGCCTTTATAAGTCTTCTGGGGCAGATTGACTCACATGGTGGTTCCAGCCTTGTATCTGCACACCTTGCGGAGCACTCAACACTGAAGTGTCTATTAGGTAATTTGATCTTACTTTTTCACTATTTGATTTATGCTGCACCTTTATTTCATTTCATCTAACTATTTTGGTTGATATGGTTTCTTCAATGTTGTTTTTATTTTCTTTATATATCCCATGTATTTTACCTTTCCAATCATTTTAACTTTCTACTCTCACTAAGTTAACCTTACTTATACACTCATTAGCATCTCATTATCCTATCCTTTACCAAGTTTAGGACAGATGACCTTTTGTATCACATAATATGACCCTCCAATTTATTTTACAATCCTTCTTTCACTTTTAGCACCTTTGGTCACTGCTGACCCTTATTAATTTTTGGAATTTCCTTTCTTGGAAACCATCTTTGTCCAGTCCTGATCTGCCTTAACCACCTCAGCTCCCATCAGTGATACCCATATGGGGTTATTCTGATTCATTTTGGCACACTGCCACTGCATAGATACAGACAATGTAAGTACTTTTGAGAGTGGTTTTTGGGGGGGTTTATCCTAGCCAATATTACTTCTAATTACTTTATTTTAACCTCTATTTCCCGTGACAGGGCCAGACCTTATAGATATTATTTGTTATTATACTACAGCATTCAGTTTTCCACGTGCATGCTCCTGAAGAGTGGATGAATCCACGAAATGCATAGAGCTACTATATGCCATGTTTTATGCCAACCATATGTTTTACTTACCTAATGATCACTTGTAATATGTGATTTGTATTTTTGTGGTCAATTGTTATTGCTGTATGTTTATCCATTGAATGGAATATATTGGTCTTCTTGATGTACTCATGACTACCCTCATGCAACTTACCATTGATTTTCCAATAAATGTAAATGTTTTACACCTGCCTGCTTCATTTAAAGTCCCAACCTCCAGTCACTTTGATTGCTTTATTCAAATAGGGATGGAGGCAACTGACCTTACCCGGTCACCGCCTCATTTAAAGTCCCAATGTTCTCTTTTTCTTCCTAACATAAAAGAAGGTTAATAAATAAAAATTATAACCCAAAGTAAAATGAAATAATATATAGTGAATTAAAAGAAAAAAAGCCATAACTTTGGAGCCATATCCCAGTTTCGCTTATACTGTCATGCAAGTCTAGGCAGTTTTGTGTTATTAAACCAGTCAGTCCACAGTTTCCAGTTTATTTTAGCTATGAGAAATTTACCCTGGGTTGAAGCAAACATGGTTTCATACATGGCATGGGTGTCAGTGGTCATAATGACTTCCTTTAACGTTGGTGTATTATGATCTTTCCAGTGCCGTATTATAACCAGTTTGGTGCTTAGAAGTAAATGGGATACAATCGTTCTAGTAGGTTTGGGAATCAAATCTAAGTTTAATGATAAAATGGCCAGTTCTGGGTTAATGGGGATGTAGGTCTTTGTGATTTGTGAGCATATACGAAATACTTTGTCCCAGAGTGTTTGTATTTTTTGACATTCCCAGAAAATATGGTACAAGGTACCAGCATGGTCACATTGTCTCCAGTAGAGTGGGGAGGTGTTGGGAGCAAATTTGGAGACCCTATATGGGGTAAGGTACCAACGCCGTAGTATTTTTTGTGTCAGTTCCCATAAATTAATACATTTGGTGGAGGCGTAGGTTGTTTGCAGTGCCGTTCGCCATTGATCTACAGTGAACGTTTTACCTAAGTCTTTTTCCCATGATTTAATATTAGGGGTCTTTCTGAATGTTAACTTATCATCAAGGGTATTGTAGAATAAGGAGATCCCCTTTTATGTGGTAGAGGGTTTAGTAAGATATAAAACAATCCTCTAGGGGAGTTGTATAGCTGGAAGGTTATTAGAGTGGAGAAGATGCTTAATTTGAATATATCTGTATTCATCAGACTCCTCTAGGCCATATTCAATTTGTAATGCTCGGAATGTCTTTATTGCCGGTCCTATCCTAATATCATCTATGTAAGTGATGCTCTTCTCTAGCCAATGAGATGTTGGGGATGAGCCCAGCAAGACTGGTAATAGAAATTTTTAATTGAGAGGTAGGGGTTGTGAAGGTTTGATTAAGGAGTATCTTCCAAGCCCGTAGAGATGCTATTATAGAGGGAGCCAGAGATTTAATGCGGGAATTGTTGGATGTGTTTGTTAGTAGGTAGTCATATAGACTGTTGTTGGAGATTTGGCTTTCTTCAAGTTCCCGCCATCTCGTTATGGGTGAGTCAGGGAACCATGCCCTCATTTGTGCTAGGATTGAGGCTAAATAATAATCATGAATCTGAACATTTCCCACCCCCCCCGGCTGTTCTTGATGCTATTGAACTTTTAAAGGCCCACCTAGCTTTTTTCCCTTACCATAGGAAGTTGTTCATGGTAGATTGCACCTTGGTGAAATAGTGTTTGGGGGCAGGGATGGGCAGAGACCTAAATAGGTAGAGCATTTGTGGCAGTATTATCATTTTTATTGCTGCTAATCGACCTGACCAGATAAGTTCCGTTTTATCTAGATCTTGTAGTTTTGACGGTAAAGATTTTAAAAAGGGAATGTAATTGCTAGCATATAAATCTTTGGTAGTGGAGGTCAGGGTGATCCCCAGGTACCTTATGCCGTCCTTACTCCATTTGTATGGAAACCGTGTACTGATTCTCGTCTGCATACCTCTATCCACTCCCATCCCCAGTATATAAGATTTACTTTATAATAAGACAGTGCATTAAACATTCTTAGAGTGTCATGTAACGAAAGCCAGGGATTTGTGAGCATTAAAATAATGTCATCTGCAAACAAACTAATCACATGTTCAGAGTTTTGGGCCTTAAACCCAGTAATATTTGGGTGGGACCTGATAAATGCTGCCAGGGGTTCTAAGATTAAGTTAAAAATTAGTGGGGATAGAGGACACCCTTGACGTGTCCCATTAGTTATTTGGAAGGGGTTGGAGAGCACACCCGAGGTGTATACCCTGGCTGAGGGATTCGAGTATAAAGCCATTATGGCCGATAGAATCGTGCCGGAGAAGCCAAGTTCAGAACTTTACTTAAATATCCCCAGTGAACTCTGTCAAAGGCCTTCTCCGCATCCAGAGCTAGGAGTAGAGAAGGCCTTTGTCTGGCTCCAGCCAAATGGATGATGTTCGTCAGTCTCCTCGTAGCATCCGAGGTCTGACGTCCCTTCGTAAACCCAGTTTGGTCGGGGTGTATCAAGCAAGGTAGAATGTCTATTAGCCGGTTTGCTATTAATTTGGCATAAAGTTTCACATCTGTGTTTAATAAAGATATGGGTCGAAAATTGGCTGGGGTTTTCCCTGGCTTTGGCAAGTTACTATGACAGCGCACAGCATTTCAGGTGGGAAGGAGGAGGAGGCCGCGGCATTGTTAAATAATTCAGTCAGATGAGGTAACAGAAGCAGTTTGAATGATTTGTAGTATTCCCCGGAGAAGCCTTCGGGGCCTGGGGACTTTGGGGAGTGAGTCTATTGTCTTGAGAATTTCTTCTGAGGTAAAAGGTGTATTGAGTCGTTCTAAGTGTTGAGGGGAAAGTGTGGGCAGAGATATTTGCTGTAGAAAGTCATTGATTTAATGTGGGTGTAGGCTGGCTAGTATCAGTGTTGTCTTTTAAATTGTAAAGGGAACTATAGTAAGCACTAAATGCATTGGCAATGTCCTGAGGGTGTTGCAATTTTCTTTGCCCTGTTACCCTGCATGTAGTATGTCATTTTAAGTCTTTTTGTCTGTTTCTCAAATGATTCAATTAAGAGGATTCTCAGATCATGTCTCAGTCTATTCAGTTTATCAGTCAAAAGTTGGAATGTGTTCTGTTTATTTTTATATTCTAAGTCACAAATCTCATCTGTAATTTTGCGTAGTTTCTGTTGCCGCTGCCTCCTCGCCCTGGCCTCTATTTTGATGAGAATACCCCTAATGTATGCCTTATGGGCATTCCAAAGTACAAATCTATTATGCATCGGGGGCTCATTAATGGAAAAAATTTCCTTCAAGTGGTCCTCGATCTGTGCCTTGTTTTCTGGTAGTTGCATAAGGTAGGAGTTCGCCCTCCAAAGAGGGATAGATTCAAATGTGGATGAGTCTCTTAAAGATAGCGTGACTGACGCGTGGTCTGACCATGTAATAGTGTTAATAGAGGCAGACTCTGCTTTAGATAGGGTTTGTTGATCGACCAAAAATAAGTCTATCCTCGTATACGTGCGGTGGGGGGGGCGGAAAAAAACGTAAAGTCCCTCTCCGCCGCATGTAGACATCTCCATACGTCAAATATACCTTCTTTATGCAATGTTCTGCACAGAGGAGTAGACAGTTGTTTTGGTTTGGACGGATCATGTACTACGTTGAAGTCACCACATAACACTAGAGCCTCTTTTGCATTTTCCGACCTTTTTCCGAATTTTGTGAAAGAAGCGGATTTGCTGGGAGTTAGGGGCATAAACATTCACAATGGTGTATGTCACTTGATTGATATCACAAATCAGGATCAAATAGCGACCCTGAGGGCCTACAATTTCCCTTTGTAGAGTGAATGCTACAGAGTCCTTGACCACTATCATAACGCCTTTTGTTTTAGAATTGGCATTCGCAAAAAAAATGTGTGGGAAATTTTTATGTTTACAGACTGGTGCAGATTTGTGACAAAAGTGGGTTTCCTGGGCTCAAAGGACGTCCGATCCATTAGATAGTGCTTCCTTCCACATAGATTTCCTCTTCATGGGGTGGTTAAGCCCTTTAGTATTAATAGACAAAAAATCTATTGCCATGGAGAGGGTTGGTGGTGAAGATGGATTTGGGTACTTTGTACATGGAGAGAGAGCTAAAACACCCCTTTGAAAGTTCTAAGGGGCGTGAAGTGGCTAAGCCGTAATAAAGGTACTCACAGTTAGGCCGGGGTTGGATTCCTTGAAGGTATCGTTCTTCAGGATGCTTGGGGCGACTTCTATGTGTGCGATGAGTGTGCACAACTGAAGTAAGCTGCAGAGCAGGAGAATGCTGGTATGGCTCCGAAAAGAAAAGCAAAAATCGAAGAGAAAAAAAAAAAGAAAGTCCAGGTATTACAAACATAACTTAGAAAAAGAGAACAAGTGAACATGGTAAAACCCAACATAGGGCTAAGCCACCCCATGGAACATTAGGGGTGGCCCGTATGCAACTAAGTGCTGCTCAAGTGATTTGGGGTAAGAGTTCCGGCCTACCGGTTATTCTGCTTCTCAGTTAGGGATATATGATGACTCCATCTGTGTAACAATTAGGTGTGTGAACTGGCGTTTTTTGGTGTTACTCTCTTCCAGTCCGGGCTGGGTAGTCGACGTTTGGAGGTATCCACATTGTTATCCCTAGCGTCAGGAAGGATCCCCCATTCTTTCAGCAGGGCGATACCCTTATCCAAGGAATCCACTACAAATGGTCGTTCCTTGTAGGTAATTGTAATTTTGGTGGGGTATCCCCAACGGTAGGGTATTTGGTGGTTTCTTAAAACTTTTGATATCGTATTCAAGTTTCTCAGTTTTTGCAACGTATGCTGTGACAAATCAGTGTAAAACTGCAAATGTGGGTGTTGAGGTGGGAGTTGTTCTTGTTTGCGAACACATTGCATCAGCTGCTCTTTCGCATGGTAAAAGTGCATGCGGAGAATTACATCTCTAGGGATTTTTTCTGGGAGGTGCGTCGATTTTGGCAGACGGTGTATCCTATCTATAGTTAATTCAATGGCGGAGAGATCAGGCAGTAGGGAGGTAAAGAGGTCAGTAGCATAGGAGCGTAGGTCTGAGGCTTGAACTGACTCGGGGATACCTCTAATCTTGAGGTTGTTCCTCCTGGACCTGTCTTCAATGTCTGCCAGTTTATCTCTCACCCAGGTTGATTCCCCCTCCTGTTCCTCATGGGCGTCCACTAGGTCGTTTATGGTGGATGCGAATTCCCCCATCTTGCCTTGCCATGTGATCCACTCTATCTTCCACTACCTTTACTTCCCCGCTGAGTCTATTCATACAGCTCATCATATCCGCTTGAAGCGTGCTTCTCAGTGAGACTAACATATCTTTGAGTACTGTGTCCAGCACAGGCTGATTCGTAGTGGGATAGTTAGTTATAGTCATGGAGTTCCCTGGTGTCATCCTCAGAATCTACCACCGGGCTCAGCGCGGGGCTGCATCCAGTGCTATCCAGCTTTAGTTTTGCTTTAGCTGGGCTTCCCGAGGGAGAGGATGCCGGGGGGAGGTCTGGTCACTGTAAGAGTCATTTCTAGGGGATGATGCACTGGTGAGCTGTTTCAACCGGCTCTTAGAGATCAGTGAGGGTGTAGGGTCAGCGCCATCTTGCCTACCTCCATGTCGCGGCTGTGGGAAGTAATCCGTTAGCCGTTGTGGCTTTGATGATCATTTTTGTTTGCCCATCATGCTCTGTAGATGTGCCCCTCTTGAAACGCCAGGTGCAGGTGTCAAAAACGGGGTCCTGATAGCCGCTTGTCACCGCTATATCCGCGGGGAAGCAGGAGCTTATAATATAATAAATATAATATATATATAATATAATATTATATATTATTATATATATATATATATATATATATATATATATATATATATATATATATATATATATATATATATATATATATATATATATATATATATATATATATATAATATTATATATTATTATAATATAATATTATATATTATTATAATATAATATTATATATTATTATAATATAATATAATAATATAATATATAATATACAATATAATATAAAAGAATAGACTAGAAAAACAATAGAACAGAACAGAATAAAATATAATATATTCTATTCTTTTCTGTTCTATCATTTTTCTAGTCTATTATCTATTTTATTATAATCTTTTCTATCCAAATTTAAAATTAATGAATTAAAAAATTTGAATTCATACTATTAGAAATTCAAATTTATTCTATTTGAAATTTGAATTTCAGAAGATGGTTGTATATTCTTTCTATTTTGTTCTATTAAATTATTTTTTTTTTCAAATTTTTTCTATTTGAATTAGAAATTTTGGAAGATGGTTAGTTACTTATATACATCTGTCACATCAGCTTCTCATACTTGCAGTGTACCAGTGTAAAAAAACGCACACATCTTATTTAATTTATATTTATCACATCAATGAAGTTGTCAGCTAGGGATGAGCTTCGAGTTGGAGTCGAACTCATGTTCAACTCGAACATTTCCTGTTTGCCTGTTCAGCGAACAGTGAACAATTTGGGCTGTTCATGGCAAATTCGAAAAGCCGGAACACCCTGTACAAGTCTTTGGGAGAAATTTAAAGTGCTAATTTTAAAGGCTAATATGCAAGTTAATGTCCTAAAAAGTGTTTGGGGACATGGATCAATGCAAAAAAAAAGTTTTAAAAACGGCTGTTTTTTCAGGAGCAGTGATTTTAATGATGATTAAAGTGAAACAATAAAAGTGTAATATTCCTTTAAATTTCGTACCTGGGGGGTGTCTATAGTATGCCTGTGAAGTTGGGGTGTTGAAAATGATCGCCACATCGATGCATCGCCATTTTGCCCTTCCCGATTCGTCATCGATGCGGTTAGCCAGGAGAATCGATTATGTATGATGTCATTTTGGCTCCTCCCCCTTCCCGCACAGCAGTGTCTTTGCCGGTCATGACAAGCCACCGCTCGGCTGGCTGGGCCTTTCCCTGTCAATGATGTAGCCTCAGAATGCTGCCCCCACCCAGGCTCTCCCCCCTCCTCGAGATTTGGAGCTGTGGACACCCCTCTCATCTCCCCATCGGCGGGCGCAGAGCCCCCCGGAGCTGTGAGACAGATCGCTGTAGCTGTCTGTCTGATCCTGCACTGTGGGAGGAACAATGCAGTGTTTCCAGCCTCCCATTATCCCTGTGACAGTTAGAGAAAAAACACACTGATTTCTCCCCTCTGTAGGACAGGGTGATCAGTGTGTACATTTAGAGGCTGGTGGCTGCAGCTGAGTGGTGTGTCTCTGACACTCGTCTCACACACAGCCCAGCGAAGTTCACCCCTCCCAACAAAGGACCAATGTATTGCATACAGCTGCCCCTCCTCCTCTCTCTCCCTGTGTCTGCCTGGCCCGCCCACTCTCCTATCCCGATGTACAGCTGTGAAGAGGAGAGAGGAGAGAGGGGGGTGTGCGCGGGAGATATGAACAGCAGCAGTCAGCAGCTACATATTCCAAGCCATGAGACCTTCCAGCCTCCTCCCTGAATCAGTGAGCTCTGCATTTCTCATTACACATTGATAACTGAACTGTCCTTTTCTCTCCTCTATCTGTCTCCCTCCCCCGCTCTGTTCTTCCAAGATCCAGTTACCTCTAAGCCACTTATGCAGTCCATATATTGATCACTTTTTTTTGTCATTACACTGGAAAAAAAATATGATCCAATTCCCCCATCTACACATTCCAGGTGGATGGGGGAATACTCCGACAGTGGACCAGTGGACCAGTGGGCGAACAACCAGGGTTGCTTTCCTGGCACCGAAATTTGATAGCACTGGTCTCTGTCTCCATGGCAACAGCGCATTAAGACCTAGTGCTGGCTACTTGGCTCATCATGTCTGCAGTCTCTGATCATCTCCTGTACTATGTCTGCAGTCTCTGATCATCTCCTGTACTGTGTCTGCAGTCTCTGATCATCTCCTGTACTGTGTCTGCAGTCTCTGATCATCTCCTTTACTGTGTCTGCAGTCTCTGATCATCTCCTGTACTGTGTCTGCAGTCTCTGACCATCTCCTGTACTGTGTCTGCAGTCTCTGACCATCTCCTGTACTGTGTCTGCAGTCTCTGACCATCTCCTGTACTGTGTCTGCAGTCTCTGATCATCTCCTGTACTGTGTCTGCAGTCTCTGATCATCTCCTGTACTGTGTCTGCAGTCTCTGACCATCTCCTGTACTGTATCTGCAGTCTCTGACCATCTCCTGTACTGTGTCTGCAGTCTCTGATCATCTCCTGTACTATGTCTGCAGTCTCTGATCATCTCCTGTACTATGTCTGCAGTCTCTGATCATCTCCTGTATCATATCTGCAGTCTCTGACCATCTCCTGTAGTATATCTTTTTTTTGGGAACTCCTGTTGTTGTCTGCTGTGATTAGACTTTGCTGCATGCATGGAGTGTTGTCTTTTTTTTTTTAAGAACATATAAAATAAGAAAATTAAGTTCTCCTGACTGCTTGAATTTTTTTTATTTTTTTAAGAAAACTGCGCACAGTAATCGTGATGCATCGCGGAATAAAATCGAATTGAATCGTTGACATGATAATCGTAATCGAATCGAATCGTGAGGCCAGCGAAGATGCGCACCTCTATTGTGAAGGGGCACATGTTTCCCATGCTTAGAACTGTCCCTGCACAAAGTGTCATTTCGCAAGGAAAAAAAGTATTTTAAAATCCCTTTCCATTGTCGGCTCCCATAATACAGAGAACACTCAATGAGCACTTTTCTGCAGCAGAGAATGACATTTTGCGACTCGACTTTGGGGCCACGTATCTCGGGGTCACTTATAGCTAGAAACACCAAATTGGATCTGTTGTAGTGCTAATTCTAATGTGTTTGCATACCAAATTTGGCATTTCTAGCTACAAGTGGCCCCGAAATACGTGGCCCCAAATTCGACTCGAAAAATTAAATTTTTCTATTTTGATTTGAATTTCGTCTGAATTCAGTTGAATTCGTTAGCATTGTAATTCGGTAATTCGGATGCATCCGAATGTCCGAATAATGAAAATTCGTATGAATTTTTCGATTCGGAACGAAACGAAATGCACATGTCTAAATGTTCTTCCAAGATATCAGCGGAGGAGGAAGAGGATAGACAGTCAACATAACAGGACAGTCACTCAGCATCAGCATAGGCAGTTTTGAAGGGATGTGATATTTAAAAAAAAATTATTCGGTTACATCAGCTTCTGGTGCTTGGTAGCTGGTGGTGATCCAAGACTGATTCATCTTTATGAAGGTCAGTCGATCAACCAAGTCGGTGGACAGACACACCCTGTGATCGGTTACAAAGCCACCAGCAGCACTGAAGGTGTGTTCCAAAAGAACGCTGGATGCAGGACAGACCAGTAGCTCAATTGAATACTTTGCAATCTCTGGCCAGTGATCCATCCTCAAGACCCAGTAAGCCAGAGGATTTTCGGTGGGAAAGGTGTCCAAGTCTGACCTTGCCCCTAAATATTCCTGCACCGTGTAAATCAGACGCTGGTGATGGTGGCTGGAACCGACCATACTTTGGGGCTGCGGACTAAAAAATTGTCTGAACGCATCGGTCAGACGGCCACCTTCTCCACCGCTCCTTCTGACCGATGACACGGCAACATGTTGTCCAGGACCAGGAGTTTGTAACCTCCCAGTCTCTGGGAATGCATTGCACAGACATTTCTGCAAGGCCTCCCAGAGATATCTCATCCTCTGCGATGACAAGATAAGGTCCGCAACCTTACCCTTGTACCGTGGATCAAGGAGAGTGGCCAGCCAGTAATGGTCCCTCTCCTTGATCCAAAGAATACGAGGATCCTTCTGCAGGCTTTGCAGAATCAGGGAGGCCATGCAGCGTAGGTTAGCTGGGGCATTCGGTCCAGAGTCCTCTGGGTCACTATGGATAACATGATCCGCAGCTACCTCCTCCCAGCCACGTACAAGTCCATGGGTTTATTGGGACTGTAAATCAGCCCTATAAGACTGCTGCTGCTGATGCTGAGTGCCAGGCTCCACCTCCATGCTGACACAATCATCCTCCTCCTCCTCGTCCTCTTCCTGTGTGATGGGTGGGACAGCAGGAACACTGTCTGGATAAAGGGGGCCTTGAGAGGCAAGGAAGTCCTCTTCCTGCCTCTGTTCTGCCTCAAGTGCCCTGTCTTTTATTCCACGCAGCGTATGCTCCAAGAGGTGGACAAGAGGTGCCGTGTCACTGATGCATGCACTGTCACTGCTCACCATTCTTGTGGCCTCCTCAAATGGTGACAGGACAGTGCATGCATCCCTGATCATGCTCCACTGGCGTGGTGAGAAAAAACCGAGCTCCCCTGACCCTGTCCTAGTGCTGTAGTCGCATAGGTACTCATTGATGGCCCTCTGCTGCATGTGCAGCCACTGCAGCATGGCGAATGTTGAGTTCCATCTGGTGGGCATGTCACATATAAGGCGGTTCTTGGGCAGGTTCAACTCCTTTTGGAGCTCAGCCAGCTGAGCACAGGCATTAAATGATCAGCGGAAATGCACACAGACTTTCCTGGCAAACCAGCGCAAGCACGGCATGGCATAGTTTTGCCTGCGTACATGCATAGCCCCTTGAACGCCTACGAAGCACCGCTTGTTCCGAGGACAGAGCACTGGAAGAGGCCATGGAGGAAGAAGAAGAGGAGGGGGTGGAGGAGAGAGGTGTGTCACAACCAGTAGTAGCATTTTGGAGGCATGGTGGTAGAACAACCTCCAACACTACTGCACCTTGTCCTGCATCCTTCCCAGCTGCCAGAAGAGTGACCCAATGGGCCATGAAAGACAGGTAACATCCCTGTTCATGCCTGCTGGACCATGAGTCAGCGGTAATATGCACTTTACCACTGACCGCCCTGTCCAGCGAGGCAAGGACATTGCCTTCCACATGCCGGTAGAGAGCCGGAATCGCCTTCCATTTGGAGACCTGCCACTGAAGACCTCAACATTGCACAAACTCACGGAAGGGGGCCGAGTCTACCAACTGAAAAGGTAGCAGTTGAAGTGCTGACAATTTGGCCAAGCTAGCATTCAACCACTGGGCTTTGGGATGGCTGGGAACGAACTTCTTTCTATGGTCCAGCAGCTGGGGCAAGGAAATTTGTCTGCTACAATCAGACATGGGTGTACTGCTAGCAGAGTGCCCAGAAGCACTTGGCTGTGACACACCTAATTCTACACCTTCATTCCTCTCAGCACAGGTTTCAGAGAGGACTGAAGGTCTAGTGGGGTTGGAGATCCCAGCTTATGAGGAGCAAGGAGAGGTCCGCTTTGTTCTTTGGTGTGGGTCTTTGAGGTAAGCTTGCCAACGAGCTGCATGGCAGGTCAACATATGTCTGGTCAAGCATGTGGTGCCCAAGCGGCTGATGTTTTGGCCACGCAAGATACGCTTGAGACATATGTTGCAAATAGCAGCAGTGCGATCTGATGCACTCGTCTCAAAAAAGGCCCACACCAAAGAACTTTTGGAATAACGTGCAGAGGCAGCGCCCTGAACAGGCGGAGCTCTGCTGTTTTATTCAGTCGGTGTGCTGCCCCTAAGCTGGCCTCTGGAGGGCATCCTGCCTCGTTGGAGATGTGTCTCCTCCTCCTCCTCCTCTCTCCTACCAGGCACCCATGTGGAGTCAGTGCCCTCATCATCCCCTACCTCTTCATCACTGGAGCAAACCTGGCAGTATGCTGCAGCTTGTGGAACATGACTGCTAGATTGCTGTCCTTCTTGAGCATCCCCTCTCTCTGCGCTCACGCTACTGCCTTCCTCTAGCTGAGTATCATCACCAGAGCCTACAAAACACTGGACATCCTCCTGGAGCATGTACCCAACACTGTGCTCAAACAGTTCAGGGGACTCCTCAGGAGGACATGATGGGTCTAGGGAAGGAGTCACTGATGATGACACTGAGACGAGGGAAGAGGATGCATTGGCAGCTGATTTGCTACTACCCTGAGCCTGGGTGAGAGAGGATGAGGAGGATCAACACGTCCAGCTGCCAAAAATAAGGACAAGCGTGTCCCATGGCCACATGCTGATGACGATGCATGGTGTCCAAGACCAGCACTGTTGTCTCTAGACACAGAGCCTGCTTGCCCTCTTTTATTGGCTTGTGCCTGTCTGCCTCTCCTTGTTGGCCTTCCAGAGATGGTAATGGCCTGCAGGGAGATGGGAAAATCAACAATTGGATAGTGTATATTGTGCTGGAGGCACAAAACACCCACTAACTCCTGCAGATGCCTTTCTTATAGAACAACAGCTATAAAGGGCAGATACAGGTGTATATTGTGCTGTGCTGGAGGCACACAACACCCACTAACTCCTGCAGATGCCTTAATTATAGAACACCAGCAATAAAGGGTAGATATAGGTGTATAGTGTGCTGTGCTGGAGGCACACAACACCCACTAACTCCTGCAGATGCCTTTATTATAGAACACCAGCAATAAAGGGTAGATATAGGTGTATAGTGTGCTGTGCTGGAGGCACACAACACCCACTAACTCCTGCAGATGCCTTTATTATAGAACACCAGCAATAAAGGGTAGAGATAGGTGTATACTGTACTGTGCTGGAGGCACACAACACACACTAACTCCTGCAGATGCCTTTATTATAGAACACCAGCAATAAAGGGTAGATATAGGTGTATACTGTGCTGTGCTGGAGGCACACAACAACAACTAACTCCTGCAGATGGCTCAATTAGAGAAGAGCAATATAGGTAGCTACAGGTGTATACTGCACTGGAGGAACACAGACAACACCCAATCACCCACTAACTCCTGCAGATGGCAGATGGCTCAATTAGAGAACAGCAACAATGGGTAGATACAGGTGTATTCTGCAGTGCAGGCACAGACAACACCCAATCACCCACTAACTCCTGCAGATGACAGATGGCTCAATTAGAGAACAGCAACAATGGGTAGATACAGGTGTATTCTGCGGTGCAGGCACACAGACAATACCCAATCGCCCAATAACTACTGCAGATGGCAGATGGCTCAATTAGAGAACAGCAACAATGGTTAGATACAGGTGTATTCTGTGGTGCAGGCACACAAACAACACCCAATCGCTCACTAACTCCTGTAGATGGCTCAATTAGAGAACAGCAACAATGGGTAGTGTGGTAGTGTGGTACCCCCCCAGTGTATGGACCCAGTATTTTCAACCAGGCGGGTTGAGGGGCTCCAGGGAGCTTGCAACATTGGGAGGAAACTGGCTTTTCAGTTTCCTCATTATTTACTAAATTCTGTTTTTGGATCTGGAGCCCGGGGATTTCATAGTGATCTGGGTGGGATGAAATCCCCAATCCTGGGTCCAGATTTTGGGATTCACCAGCACACTGACTGGTCAGGTGTGTGTTGGTCTATTTCTAGACACCTGACCATGGTTCTGGGCTCCACCATCCCGAGGAGTCAAGGCAAGCAAGGGAGAAGCATGCATGTCTGCATGGTGTAGTCAGAGGGTCCAAAGCTGTGGGCTGAGCAGTGAGGAAGAGTAAAAGAGGTACAGTCCGTGATCTCTGTTATATGGCCAAGAGGGCTGAAGGGTAAAGCCCAAACGGCAGTACTTCTGACCATAAAGCCAGGTGGCTTGGTATTTTTCGTTTACTACTGCTGTGAAATTGAAACCCCTGCGTGGGAATTATTGATGGACATTTTTCTTTTCCTTTTTTAATAAAAGTGGGTCAAAAAGCCCTGAAATTGAGTTCCTGGTGTGGATTGGTCTCGCTAGCGGGTGCTACACTTGAGTTAAACAACCCCCAATATTACAGTAGATACAGGTGTATTCTGCGGTGCAGGCACACAGACAACACCCAGTCGCCCACTAACTCCTGCAGATGGCAGATGGCTCAATTAGAGAACAGCAACAATGGGTAG
This sequence comes from Lithobates pipiens, assembly GCF_037356315.1. Classification (NCBI taxonomy): domain Eukaryota; kingdom Metazoa; phylum Chordata; class Amphibia; order Anura; family Ranidae; genus Lithobates; species Lithobates pipiens. Next base: position 157,093,083 of record NW_027507785.1, read on the forward strand.
ATACAGGTGTATTCTGCGGTGCAGGCACACAGACAACACCCAGTCGTCCACTAACTCCTGCAGATGGCAGATGGCTCAATTAGAGAACACTCAGAACAGCAATGAAGGGTAGATACAGATGTATTGTGTGGTGCAGGCACACACACAACATCCACTAACTCCTGCAGACGCCGGAACACTACACAAAGCCGCCGTGCTGGTGGCCTTATATAGTGTGGGGCGTGTACTACACAGCCTGAGCTATAATATCCTGCCTGTGGCCAATCATGGCTCTCCTCGCTGCCGGTGCTGTGATTGGCCAAGCATGCAGGGTCACATGCATGGAGAGGGGGGCTATGACAAGGGGAGTATCGAGACTTGAGACTCAGTGGATCTACGAGCTCCAGTCCCACTCCCCGTTCGGTATGAACGTGGAGTGGGACATTAATGCTTTCATTAATGATGCATGATATTTACATATATATATATATATATATATATATATATATATATATATATATATATATATATATATATATATATATATATATATATATATATATATAATAAGAGGGCCAGTATGGTGGCCCGTAATTATGGGAGGAGCCCGGAGGGTATATAACCAGACCTCGCACACCGTTCAGTGTCGATTCCAGTGCGCGGTAAAACGTCACCAGGCCGACCGTTGCTCCTTACTTCATCTTCGTAAGTGCGTACATACACCATCGCTATCCCGTCTCCATTCGCAAACTTCGTCGACCGTTACGCCTCGTCGTCGCAGGTAGGACTATTCTCGTTATTCTTTACTCAAGTTGGTATCAGTTCGTTAGCTTGTTTTCTTTGCTAAAGTTGTCGCACCTTCGGCTAGTATCTCTTTTACGCTATCTTTCACGTATATTTTCTTCTGCCTGCCGTATTCACCCGTACGTTCTCATTCTGTACTCGTTCACAGCTTTCGTTAAAATCGTACGTTCTCATTCTGTACTCGTTCACAGCTTTCGTTAAAATCGTACGTTCTCATTCTGTACTCGTTCACAGCTTTCGAAAAAATCGGCACGCATTCCCGTCACAGGCAGGGTCATCTTGCTTTCTTTACTCTGAAATCGTATCGATTCGTTACCATGTTTACTTTTCGAAATCGTTCGGCCTGTAAGTAAACCGAAACCAGTTGCTACCCTTACACGGTTTCAAACATGCACCCCGCCTCAAGTTGGCCTTCTACTCGCTCGTTCAGATCACATACGCACTCCAGACGGTCGTCAAAACTGTACAATTCGAATATTTTTTGCATTTTGTCAAATACCCTTAAAATAAACTTAGGCAGTCCGAACCCTTGTCATCGACAACCGGTTACGTGGGATTCGCACCTAGTCGCAGCTATGTTTCGAATCCGCACGGAACCAATTATATAAAAAAATAAATAAATAAATAAATAATACCGCACCGAGTCTTATCACATCATCGACCAACGGGCCAAATCTTTCACCAACCATTCTTTCAGGGCTCGCATCCAGCCCGGTTCTAATAGTCACAGCACAAGCTCTACGATACTTTTTCACCTTTCTCGAACCTAATTGCATGTTCATTCACAACTTCTGCACCAAACCGCTCGTAAGTTACGCACGGTCAACCCCACATAATCATTTTTCTTACCTTCTATCTTTCTAAACTAAACCGTCTTGCAACCACGGCAAGTCTTTCTGCATTTGGCTCACAAAACAGCCGAACGTCTCCAGTAGCAACACGGCTACTCATACGTTTTCTCTATCCCTGTTCCTCTTTTAGGTCAGTAAGTTTGCCACTTGGTCCATCCTGCAACAGGCTCAGACCACCCATTCCAGGTAAAAAAAAAAAAAAAAAAGGAAAAAAAAGGGGGTGGGGGGGGGGGGGTAGAACACAGGGTAACCTGGTTAAAGTTTTGCATTTCTTCACCAGGGGGTCGGCTATGGCCCCGAAACAGCTTGTAAACCCACCTTATTACTACTCCCGTATCACCCCGCTGTAGGTTTTCACACAAATTCAGTCCTTGACCCAACAGAGTTGCCAGCACCAGGGCTTCAAGGCAGGTGCATCGTTAGAAGGTATGGAAACGTTAAGATTAGAAAAAACACTTTCACGACATATTTTAACTTCACACGCATAATTTTATTTTGGTTCCGAGGCGTTAGCAACTGTCACATACTTCTACGCATCTCACTCTGTTTTCGGAGCACAAGCCTCCACTACGCAGACAAGGTCGCCTAAACCCCCATTCTTGCTGGCAGTGCAAGCATTTAGCCGACCGAACACACGTCAAGTTCTACAGACCGCAACATTCCTACTTAGCACACCAGACTTCCGTTACCCTCCCCGGTCCGCCCCGGGGATTCTGGTGCACTAGTCTGTGCCGAGCACAGTCGGACACCCGAGCTATCGGTTACCTAGCCAGTCACCTCCTGGCTCACCTCGGTTGTCACGCATTCTTATGAGTTTTATAAAAAATTGTTTCACTCAAACAGCGCTCAAGCGCAAACCAACTGTCGCTATGGCTGTCACTCCCCCTGATTTTTCCTACTTCATGCTTTCCTCGAAATACCTTTCTGTCCCCTCCTGTATCCCCAACCTTTTCTTAAAACATATGCATTTCCCCTCTCGTTTAGCGGACACCATGTCGTTGGCCGGCAGCGACATCTCTTCCCCCGACCCGTCATCACCTGGGGCGGGTTCAACCAACGACGACGGACAGCTCTACAGAGCCTGGACCATCCCGAAACTCACGGCAGAACTGCGACGTAGGGATATTCCCTTCCCAGCCACAGCAAGAAAAGCCGAACTCTTCAAATTGCTATTTCCACCATCTACGCCAGCCCCATCAGATTCCCAGGCGTCCCTACACTCCATCGCATCAGCAGTTGCTCAGCTGCACTCCTTAGTGGCTTCACTCTCATCGACAGTCTCCGATGTCCAGACCAGAGTAGTGTCTCTGGAAGAACGACAAGTGCTCCCCACGTCACCCGCCACTACCACCCCCATGCCAATGCCGTTAGGTACGCCCCAGTACAGCTCCACCATCTTCCCGGCACATCTCGTCCCAGCTAACATTAGGAAGGACATTTTAGATGGCCGGGACGTCAATCTCGCGTCCCTCCTTATTTCGGTACACGACGCAGCGGAGAACAAAGCCTATACATGGGGGGATGTCTCCGTCGTCCTAAAAGCAAAAGACCGTAGGCTCACACGTAAGCTCACAGTCACTGAGTTCGTGCTCGCCTTTGGCATGGTCAGAGACATAATTTGCTCCCTCAACCCCAACAAAAGGGAAGAACTTGACCTGTATTTACACGCAGTGACGGATCTAGGTTATAGGTATGGAGGGAGCGCATTCTATGACTACCACCGCTCCTTTTCAGCCAAAGCAGCTGCCAGGCTCAGCCAGTTTCAGCTGGCTACCGACTGGAGCGCAGTCGATACAGAACTATTCTGTCGCCATTTCGCGGGACTACGCTCCCCACTGTGCACCAACTGCCAGTCGGCCACCCACACAGCTAGCTGGTGTTCGGAAAACGAGAGCAGACGCCCCCCGTACTTTCCCCCCTTCTCAAACACAGCTCAGAGCTCAGGTACATCCACACAGTGCCCACAAGAAGACAAGTTAGGTCGACCCATTAAAACGCTAGGAGGAGCTCAAATTTGTAACAACTTCAATATCGGGGGTTGCCATTTCCCTCAATGCAGACTCCTCCACGTCTGCCTCACTTGCCACCAAGCTCACCCCAGAATCGCCTGTGGGATCAAAAAACCTAACCACACATGACTGAGCCGCATACACATCGGATGGCTGCACTTCTACCTTCTTTCACACCCATCACCCTCACTAGCAGCCTTCCTACTACAGGGTTTCACTGTAGGTTTCCACACGGGGTTTATCACTCTTCCAGACACCACCCACGAATGCAGAAATCTTCGGTCAGCAGCCACAGATGAAGAAGCGATCAACACCTTGCTACAAAATGAACTTGATCGGGGATACATGATCGGCCCCTTCTCACACCCACCTTTTTCTGTTTGGAGAGTCAGCCCTATCGGGCTTGTGAAAGGGAAATTCTCAAATAAACTTTGTTTAGTCTATGATTTGTCCGCGCCTCATTTTTCTCACGTACCTAGTTTAAATTCCCTTATACCCTCAGAGGAATTCGGCCTCAAATATTCCTCCGTAGACCTTGCCATTCAAACCATCCTCAGCTTAGGAGCTGGCGCCTGGCTGTCCAAAGCCGACATCGCGGACGCTTTTAAGTTATTACCGATCCACCCATGCCTATGGCAATGGCACGGTGTCAAATGGAAGGACCAGTACTATTTCGCCACAAAATTGACCTTCGGCTCCAAAAGCAGTCCATGGCTCTTCGACACGTTCGCCCAGTGCCTGTCCTGGATTCTTTCACACCACGCATCCTGTCAGAAAGTGATCCACTACTTGGACGACTTTCTGCTTATTGAGGAACCTGGGAAACCTCCAGTAGATCTAAATAGCCTTAGAGAAGTTTTTGCCAAACTCAATATACCCATAGCGGAGAAGAAGGTGGAAGGCCCCGCACAACGCATCACCTTCTTGGGTATCATCCTCGACACTCAAACCATGCAGGCTAGCTTACCTCTCGACAAACTAACCCGCATCAGGGAGGTCATCCATACCTTTACGGTTACCCAAGGGTGCACCAAGAGACAACTTCAGTCTTTGCTCGGGATGCTCAACTTCGTGGTAAGGATCATCCCCCAGGGTCGATCTTTTGTCTCCCGCCTCTTGGTATTTCTTTCCCAAGTCCAAGACCCCGACCGTGTCTTCAGGCTAGATCAAGCAGCGACAGCCGATCTCAACATGTGGGACGATTTCTTAGCAAATTGGAACGGCATCTCAATGTTTATCCCATCAGTATCCCCCTCTTCACCCCAGATAGTCACTGATGCTGCAGCCTCCACAGGCTTTGCAGCGATCTTTGACCGTCACTGGTTCGCAGGCCCATGGCCGCCAGAAATTCTCGCAATCCCCGGCTTCAGTCTATCATCCTCGCTATTCGAGCTATATCCTATAGTGGCTGCAGCACAAGCCTGGGGCAGTAGCTGGACAGGACAGACAGTTACGGTTGTCACAGACAATCAAGCCACAGCCAACATCATAAACAAAGGCCGTTCTAAGTCACTGGCCATAATGGCATTTCTTCGCAGGCTGGTACGATTGTCCCTTCAGCACCAATTTAATCTTCTCTGCATCCACATCCCAGGCAAGTGTAATACCTTAGCTGATGCCCTGTCCCGCCTTAATTTCGAATCATTCTTTTCACAGGAACCTGGAGCCGACCCAACCATGACTTCTATCCCACACTGGTCTCAGCTAACTCTACATTGAATCCATACCTACGCAATGCTACCAAGCTCATTAACCTTTCGTTATCTCACAACACGATCAAGGCCTATCGTGCTGCCTGGAAAATGTACAACAGATTCCTAGCAGCCTTTCCCGGGGCGAGCCCAGGCGATCTCCATCATATCCTCGCTTTCATTTCATACTGCCACACGCAGATGACTTTGGCTCACAATACTATCAGACTCTATCTGGCAGGCATCCAACACTTTATTTCTTTGCAAGACCCCGCCAAGCCGTCCTTATTCGCCGCTCATGCAGTCAAGACAATTCTGCGTGGTATTCTCAAACAGCAGCCACCAGTCAGCAGCAAACGTCTTCCCGTGACCGGCGCCATCTTTCGTGAAATATCGCTCTTCCTCTCTCGTTCCCCTTTTGGCCCCTTTCCTAGCCTGGTCATTAAAGCAGCCATTTACCTAGCCTTCTATGGTTTTCTGCGCCCCAGCGAATTTACAGTCACCAGCTCCAGCGGTAAGACGCTATGAGACGGCACCTCACTCGCCACCAAACCTTCTTCACTCTACATATAGAGGTATCTAAAACACAACAGGTGGGCCCAGGGACGGACATCAAGTTTTTCGAAACCTTCAATACCTGGTGCCCCGTGGCCGTCTTGGACCAATTACTAGCGCACTTATCCGATCCATCACCCGACAGCCCGTTATTACCATTCCCGGTTAAACCTCTTAGCTGTAATCAGTTTATCAGCCATGTCAAGATCCTCCTACGCAATATAGGCCTCGACCCAGCTCGTTATTCAGGACATTCTTTTCGCATCGGAGCAGCATCAGCAGCCTCACGCAACGGAGTTCCAGCACACGTAATCAGGAAGTTGGGAAGATGGAAATCCACTTGCTTCGCTCAGTACATTCCCGACCCACAGTCAGAAATGGCTCAAGCCTTCTGCGGCCTTGCTCTCTAAGCATATTGTCTTACTATAATAAACTACTTTGTCCCTAAATCAAGTCTTTTGCGCCCTTCGCTTAGCATACCGCCCAGTAGCACAGGGCTCACTGCCCAGCTCACCTGGGTTTACCTTACCGCAGACCAGGGCACACTTCAGGTCTATTTTATGTTGTTCGTCATGTGGCGTGTTTATGTTTTCCTTCCATATCTTTGAGGGCGAAGGGTTTTGACCATAAATAAGAGGGCCAGTATGGTGGCCCGTAATTATGGGAGGAGCCCGGAGGGTATATAACCAGACCTCGCACACCGTTCAGTGTCGATTCCAGTGCGCGGTACCCTCCCACCCATTTCCCTTTCTCACAGCACTCAAAAAACAAGTTTCTCTACAGGAACATCCATTACTTTCTTCAGGTATGCGCCCTTCTCTTAGCATACCGCCCAGTAGCACAGGGCTCACTGCCCAGCTCACCTGGGTTTACATTACCGCAGACCAGGGCACACTTCAGGTCTATTTTATGTTGTTCGTCATGTGGCGTGTTTATGTTTTCGTTCCATATCTTTGAGGACGAAGGGTTTTGACCATAAATATATATATATATATATATATATAATTTATTTATTTTTATGTTATATATATTTATATGCAAACAGAGTCCATCTTACTGTGTTACCTATCAAGTGGTCATATCACTCAGGGGGAAACTAATGTTTTCCAAAAACATCCCTGAGATTGATGGATGTAAAATAAAAACTTTTGAAATAATAAGGGGATACATGAAGATTTAGATACGGGTTTGAGTTTTCATATATGATAAATAGGTGCGTCCTATGCAGTAGACATTCATTCATATCATCTAGCTTTCTTTTTCTTTTTTACCTAAAATGTCGGTTGTAATGACTACTTATAAAATTAGATTGACCAGATTTGGTCATTGTAATGAGGCTTGACCTATTGTTTTCTTAGGTGGCTATTGTTTTAACCGGAAATGGCGCGTGTTCTTTGCGTGCCACTTCTTGGTAATCTTGTCTTTTATTAATATATTTACGTTGTATACGTTTGACCTTTTTTTTATTTTATTTTATGTTGGTATTAATGTCGCGGCTTGGTATTCAGGACTCGACTTGACACCGAACATTTAGGAGTAATGTCACGGATATTTCTGATGGAGGCCTCTATGGGAATTGTGGTTCCTACCCATATGAAGGTTTGGACTGCAGCCCTATTATGGGAATGTCCGAGAGTGACGTTGCGGACATTTCCGGTGAGGACTTGGAACGCATGGTTCGCCGTTGAATGTCCGGGAGTGATGGAGGTGTCCGGAAGTGACGCCGCACACATTCCTAATGATAGTTGCCATTGGTTCACATCAGCACTGACACCGAGGCTTGAAACACAAGCCTCGATGTGATTTAGAATGTCCGGTGGTGACGTTGCTTATATTTCCGATGTGGACTTGGAACGCAGGTTCCATCGGGGAATACCCGGAAGTGATGGAGGCACCCGGAAGTGACGTCACAAACATTCCCAATAGTAGTTTGTTTGTGGCCTATATCTGTCTTGACATCGAGGCTTGGAACACAAGCCTTGATGTGATTTAGAAAGTCTGAAAGTGACGCCATGGCTATTTCCGGGCGTCACCTCCGCATAGCATAGAATTCCGAGACGGATAAGAGAGCCTTGGTATGTTCTTCCTCGACATAAAAAATAACAACAAGCTCATTGGGGCTTTGGCATATAGCACCTCCTGTTTGGCAATATATTGAGCACATATTTTAAATGAAACACATAATTACTCCATAGGAAAGAGGCGTGGAACGCACACCCGGCGGCCATCTTAGATACAAACCGGAAGTGATCAGCGGTGACACATGGAGATGGAATCTGGCTCATTTACATGTTGTATCTTATATAACGGAGTTTGGAAGTAGTGGCAGTATACCCCAGATGAAGTCCTAGTGGACGAAACGCGTCGGGAGTACTCCATTACTGACTATATTTTATTGACAAGTGCTTGAGTAACTACATAAATGTAAGTTTGTTACTATTTTTAATAAATTTTTTTCTTTAAACGGTATCACGCTATTTTGGCCATATTTTTTCACCCAGTATGTGGATTTCGGTTGGTGTCGGAGATCTCTTAAGTGGCAAAGATCAAATATATCTAAAGCCTTATACACACGGTCGGAGAATCCGTCGGAATGCGTCTTATCGGACCGTGTCGTCAGATAATCCAACTGTGTGTGGTATGCATCGGACTGATTCCGTCCGAACCTCCGTTGGACCCAATTTTCCAACATGTTGGAAATATTTCCCGACCAACTGGTTTGATCGGACATACTCCGATCATGTGTAGTGAATTTTGATCGGACCAAGTGCCACGCATGCTCAGATCAAATTCCTACATCAAAGCTATTGGCTACTAGCCTGAATGTAGTCCCATCATAACGAAATTACGTCATCACGTTCTGAAAGATCTGACTTTTCGACAACTTAGTCCGAACGTGTGTATGCAACAGTTTCGGACACAATCCGTCGGACTAAATCCGACGGACAAAATCCGACGGATTTGGTTGCCAAAATCTCCGACCGTGTGTACGTGGGCTAAGAGTTGGAGGAAGGCAAGCTCCATAGTGAGATTGATCAACTTAGAATCTGGGAAGCGTGTTCTCCACAACCAGAGTGATAAGCACGTATGACCCTTTGAACATATGTTCACTTGGGTCAACACCGTCCGGTAAGTCTACATCTGCTAAGGTGGTGGTATCGGCTCTTGGGTGATATTTCAGCAGAATTATTCTTGGATTATTTCTTCAAAATCCTCATCTCACATTTGGGACTTTATTTTTCACAAATTGATCTTGTTTTTTTTGTCAAATTTTTTTAGAATATTTCTTTCTCTCGTGTGTTTGGTTATTTTACTGTTGCATATATAGAAATAAGCACCAATACACAGCGATATTGGAGTGCACTGTTTTGAAGTATTGGAAAACTGGAATCGTTTGTATTTTTTTTTGTCACAAGTTTAATGTGTGCACAGATTCACGCATAATTATTTAGCGCTACACTTTATGATTTTTACACAGTGCATGCTTGGCCAATCATGAACCAGCAATGTACTGCGATGGCGCAGTGCATTGTGGGCCGTGAGCTCCACACGAATTTGGCGCGAATGGCCCATAACGTTCGGTATTCGCCGAACGTGCGAACAGCCGAAGTTTGAGTCGAACATACGTTCGACTTGAACACCAAGCTCATCCCTAGTCAGGAGGGTGGCTTCCAGGCTGCCACGGAATGATCAGATGTTGCTGGCAGCAGAGGCACCTGCACCTACTTGCAATGACTGCCTCCCTCTGTAGCACAGGACGCAACCTTGCCGCAGCTCAATCTACAGTCTGAGTCACTGCTTGCAGATCCAGTCTGTGATCCCAAGAAAGCCATCCTGCCTCCTCCCAGGCTTTGTATTACCTCTCCCGGCATTCTGTTCTCCCTCTCCAGCTGGCTGGTTTTCGTAGACTATGGCAGTCCGATCTCAGTGTAAACCAGGCTCTTCGGACTACATGTCCCAAGATTCTTTGCTCCACTCTGCCTTCAAGAAACGACAACATTGGTTCCAGACTGAACCCTAGAGTAAACAACCAGAATATGGTCAATATGTGGTCAAGACCACATCACTATAAGTATATGGCACGAACATCTCTAAATGTATACAGTAGGGAGAGGGAAGACATATAGGACTTTATAGGTGCAATCTATACATATTCATGGAACAAAGGGGAGGAACCTCCTGAGGGAATGAAGGATGGATAAGGACCTGGGGGTCCTAGTAGATGACAGGCTCGGCAATGGCATGCTAACAAAGCAAACTGAATTTTGGCATGCATTAAAAAGGGGATTAACTCAAGAGATAAAGCATTTATTCTCCCACTCTTCAAGACTCTGGTCCAGCCTCACCTGGAGTATGCTGTCCAGTTCTGGGCACCAGACCTCAGGAAGGATGTACTAGAAATGAAGCGAGTACAGAGAAGGGCAACAAAGCTAATAAAGGGACTGGAGAATATTAGTTATGAAGAAAGGTTACGAGCACTGAACTTATTCTCTCCGGAGAAGAGACGCTTGAGAGGGGATATGATCTTATTTTACAAATACCATACCCCACAATATTATCCACTAAATGACTTACATTTCCATTAGCATTCAAAACATAACAGGTGCATTCCCAGAGTCAGATCAGGAAAGAGTCCAAATTCCACCATACATCTAAGACTGACATTCATCCTCTACAGAACAGCTGGATGCAAACGAATCCCAATATAGGCATTCAAAAAACATGGCTTAATAGCTGTATAAAAATAGTATAGGCAGAGTCAGAAAAACCCTCCATTCATCAAAGTATCAGGTTACATCCCAAAAAGAAGGGGAACCAACACTTACTTTGTACTATATAAAGCATAAAGACTCCTCCAGGTCCCGAATGGACCATACAGAAAAGACCCCCAGATAATTGTAAGCTCCTCTGCTAAGATAACCGAGGTAGGGAATGGCGTCATATGCCATTCCTAGCGTCCCTTTAAGTGGTTCATGGTGCAAAAATTCCACGCACGCTGCAACTCCACAATGACGTCACGTGTCACGCTGTCGGATTACGGCCATCATGAGACGCGATCGTGGCCCATAACGCCGTCAATCCGCAGCCAGGACGCAGTGCCACATCATTTCCTGTATCTTCAATGTTTACGTCTGGAATTACAGGGTGAACGCCATGTTACAAAAAGACAGCAAACGAGCGCCACATTATACCCGCCCTAAATGCCGCAATTGTTGCAGCATAACCAACAGGGACAATGAGGACAATAACCTACTTTCCAACACCGGGAATGCTTCCTGCTGTACATATAGTCTCGACCTTATTATGCATAATTTGCTCCTATGGGTAACCTTGGTCCAGGATACCTAATTAACAGAGAAAAAAAAGACAATCAAAAATATAATTGTAAAAACCCTCAAAGTGTACATCCAATATTTTTAAAAATCACAGCCACACAATGGTCCAACAGGGGGTACCCCAGGCTAGGAGAGACAAAAGAAAAAATCTCCAATTGGAATATATCCAGAGGATATTGGCCCTAATTTTCAAAAATATAATTGATCTGAAAGGATTGATCAATACTGTTGAGAGATGGACATTTTTAAAGTTACTTATAAATCCCTACTTTCCAAAACCATGGAAAACTTTCCTATTCTAGTCCATCTTACCTGAACTAAAACCATCTAAGAATGGTCTAAAACTTTCAACTTCGTTTAGGCGGGGGGGGGGGGGGGGGGGTCATGGCTTTAACCACTTGCCGCCCGCCCTATAGGCAATTGACGGTGGCAAAGTGGTTTCATAATCCTGATCGGACGTCATATGACGTGATCAGGATTATGAGCCGCTGCGGGGGGGGGGGGGGGCGCATCGCGGCGATCGTTGTTGCGGGGTGACACCCGGCAACTACGATCTCGGTAAAGAGTCTCCGATGGAGACTCTTTACCACGTGATCAGCCGTGTCCAATCACGGCTGATCACAGTGTAAATGGGAAGAGCCGGTGATCGGCATTTCCTCACTCGCGTCTGTCAGACGCGAGTAGAGGAGAGCCGATCGGCTGCTCCTCTGACAGGGGGGGTCTGTGCTGATCGATTATCAGCACAGCCCCCCTGAGGATGCCCACACTGGACCACCAGGGACGCCACCAGACCACCAGGGAAAAGGTAATCCTCCCTAGACCACCAGGGATGCCAGTCAGCACAATGGATGCCAATCAGTGCCCATAATGGATGCCAATCAGTGCCCACAATGGGCATCACTGATTGGCATGCATTATTGTTTGGCACTGATTGGCATCCATTAGTACAGTATAACACCAATGCCGCCTATGAGTGCCCACCTGTGCCGCCTATGAGTGCCCACCTGTGCCGCCTATGAGTGCCCACCTGTGCCGCCTATGAGTGCCCACCTGTGCCGCCTATGAGTGCCCACCTGTGCCGCCTATCAGTGCCCACCCATGCCCATCTGTGCCGCCTATCCATGCCCATCTGTGCCGCCTATCCATGCCCATCTGTGCCGCCCATCCATGCCAATCCGTGCCAGCTATCAGTGCCAATTTGTGCCACCTATCAGTGTCCATCCGTGTCGCCCATCAGTGCCGCCTATCAGTGCCGCCTATCAGTGCCACATATCAATGTCCATCAATGCCACCTCATCAGTGCCACTTCATTGGTGCCACATCATTGGTGCCCATCAGTGCCGCCTTATCAGTGCCCATCAGTGTAGCCCCATCAGTGCCCATCAGTGAAGGAGAAAACGTACTTATTTACAAAGTTTTGAAACTGAAACAAAAACAAACATATTTTTTTTCCAAATTTTCTGTATTTTTTTATTTGTAGCGCAAAAAATAAAAACCGTAGAGGTGATCAAATACCACCAAAAGAAAGCTCTATTTGTGGGAAAAAAATGATAAAAATTTCATTTGGGTACAGTGTAGCATGACCGCGCAATTGTCATTCAAAGTGCGACAGCGCTGAAAGCTCAAAATTGGTCTGGGCAGGAAGGTGTTTAAGTGCCCTGTATTGAAGTGGTTAAGGTATCTGACTAGCGCATTTCGCGCTGGAGCAGGACCTTATTCCAATCACCCCCTATAATGGCTATATGTAGCCTGTCCAGAACCGAAAAATTTACTTTTGGTAATCTATAGTTATGTTGTCTAGCAACGTGTCTTCCCAAAGGTAAATAAAGATTGCCTATACGCATGCTATGCATATGTTTCTCCAGTCGTTTGCCAAACTCTTGCTGGGTTTTGCCCACATAGAAGGCTCCACACTGACACTGCATGAGGTAGATGACGCCTTGCATCCTACAAGTTGCAAAATGTTTTAAGCAGAATTTCTTCCCATTAGACAGTTCCAGTGAGGTCCTCCACCCTATAACCACACATTGTGAGCAAGATCCATAGGGATAAGTAGCCCAGGTTTTACATGGGTCTTTCCTTCGATTTCCCTTATATTCAATCTGTGTTAGCATGTTTCTGATTGATCCTGCTTTTTTATATGTAATCTGTGGTTTGGGTGTTACTAATCCTCCCAAAGTAGGATCCTCTGTGAGGATAGACCAATACTTAAAAATAATTTTTCTCATTGAATCATGTTCATTAGAGAATCTCATAATGATTCTAGTTGTCTTGTCTTCTCTACTTTTCTTTTTGGTTTTGATAGGGAAATCCCAGAACTTAAGGGTTTCCGTTAACATTTTGACTGCTGAACCACATTCAAAAAGATGTATTTAATATTCAAGCCTATAGTTTTAGCCATAGCCAGGGGAGCAAACATATACAGTACATGGTGAATAGGGATGGCCGAACTGTTCGCCCGGCGGTCGTTTTGCGGCGAATTTTGCGAGTTTGTGATTTGCCCGATCGGCGGACTATTGCCGCTGTTCACCCGGTGGACATATGTGTTTACAGTGTGAAAGAACTTTGACCCATGATGGCACATCCATCATGGGGTACAGGACAGCCAATTGAGACATTTCAGCACATGGACAATTGGACATTCCCCCTACCTTATAAATAGACCTGATCTGGCGGCTATTTTACATTCTGTCTTATTTCAGTGTAGGGACAGGACACTGTGTGGAGCAGGGAGAGACTGTAGTGACACAAATTGCTAGCTATTAGGTCCACAAAAGTCCTTTTAAAGACTGGTATGGTATAGGTGTAGTACAGTATATAGGGTTGAGTGCACTGTTGTGCTGGTGATTGCAGCAGCCTGTCTTTTGTGAGTGCAGAGAGGGACAGGATGCTGTGTGCAGCAGGGACAGTCAGTTTAATCCCTAGCTATTACTATTAGGTCCACAAGGGTCCTTTTAAGGACTGGTATAGGTGTACAGTATATAGGGTTCAGTGCACTGCTGTGTTGGTGATTGCAGCAGCCTGTCTTTTGTCAGTGCAGGGAGGGACAGGACGCTGTGTGCAGCAGGGACAGTCAGTTTAATCACTAGCTAGCTATTACTATTAGGTCCACAAAGGTCCTTTTAAGGATTGGTATAGGTGCACAGTATATAGGGTTGTACACATATAATATACTTTCTTCCAAATATAGAAAGAATATTATACTTGACTGCTGTCCTATTCTGCAGCAGTCCTTTATCAGTGTAGGGACTGAGGTACAGTCTGCAAATCACTAGCTACTTGGTCCACAAAGGTCCTTGTAAGGACTGTTATAGGTGTACAATATATAGGGTTTTGGTGCACTGCTGCAGATTGCTGCCCTATTCTGTAGCAGTCCTTTATCAGTGTAGGGACTGAGGTACAGTCTGCAAATCACTAGCTACTTGGTCCACAAAGGTCCTTGTAAGGACCGGTATAGGTGTACAATATATAGGGTTGTGGTGCACTGCTGAAGATTACTGCCCTATTCTGCACTAGTCATTTATCAGTGTAGGCACTGAGGTACAGTCTGCAAATCACTATCTACTTGGTCCACATGGTCCTTGTAAGGACTGTTATAGGTGTACAATATATAGGGTTGTGGTGCACTGCTGCATATTGCTCACCTATTCTGCAGTAGTTCTTTATCAGTGTAGGGACTGAGGTACAGTCTGCAAATCACTAGCTACTTGGTCCACAAAGGTCCTTGTAAGGACTGGTATAGGTGTACTATTTGGTGTGCAGTATATAGGTGTGTAATACACGTATAAAATACTTGCACATATAGAAAACATAGTATAGTGCATTTCCACTGTGCAGCATTGTGACTGCTGAGCGGTTCTTCAGCGATACTACAGAGAGCGACAAACGCAATAAAAAAAAGTATTATAACTGGTGTGATAGACCAGTGGCCCCCAAAAACATCAGATTGAAGCAGGGTGTTATATACCTTCTTCCACATACATCCTGCACTTCTCTAGAGACTTTTGTCACAGGGTCATTTAAAAAATGACGGGCAGAGGAAGAGGCAGGCCCTTCCGCAGGGGTGGTAGGGGTAGGGCTGGAGCAACAGACTTGAGCCAAAGTGGCAAATTGCAGAAGGTGCATGCGATTACGTCAAAGGACGCACCAGACTTGGTTAAGTGGCTCACTCAGCCTTACTCTTCTGCA
This sequence comes from Lithobates pipiens, assembly GCF_037356315.1. Lineage (NCBI taxonomy): Eukaryota > Metazoa > Chordata > Amphibia > Anura > Ranidae > Lithobates > Lithobates pipiens. The sequence continues at coordinate 157,108,496 of NW_027507785.1, forward strand.
CCCTCCTCATCCTCTCGATCTGCACCCTCTTCTTCACTCTCTGCTATGGGCACCCCCAAAGACACTACCACCAACACCACCACCACCATATACCCTCCGCTTGAGTCACAGGAATTATTTTCCGATCCTTTACAAGACATTGCAGATGTGCCGCCATTATTGGCATTGGATCAGGAAGAGGAGGTAGCAACAACCGCCACTGTCTAACACAGTCTACCACTGTCTGACGACAGTACCCAGATCAGCCCAAGGACGAGGTTTGACCCCGCTGTTGCTGCCTACTCCAAGATCTCTAATTATAGCAGTGAGGAAGGTGACGTCGATGATGACGTGTCTAGTGATGTCACGTGGGTGCCCACAAGAGAGGAATAGGAGGGGAGTTCAGAGGGAGATATGGACCAGCAGATAGGGAGGAGAAGCAGGAAGAACTTCGATTGCACAGGAGGGACAAAGCAGAATGCGAATGTATCAGGAACAAGGCATCAACCATGTACGGTCACATCTGGCACTCCCAGGATGCCAGCACATGGCTCCACAGTGTGGGCTTTTTTTAACGTGTCCGCTAATGACAATAGTGTTGCCATCTGCAATCTTTGCAGTCAACGCATAAGTCGCGGTAAGCCCAACACTCACCTAGGGACGACCGCCTTAAGAAGGCACATGAGCTGCCATCACCGAGTCCAGTGGGAGCAACGGAACACACAAAGCCAGACTCCAGGCTCTCACCATCCAGCCTCGTCTTCTACTTCTCCTTCTCCTCTCTCCTCACAATTGTCCTCCACTCCACCTTCCATCACGGCAAGCTCAGGTTTTTCTGCAAAAAGGCAGGCTTCCGTGGGCCAAATGTTCGAGCGTAAAAAAATGATTGTCAAAACTCATAGCCCGCCAATTACTGCCATATAAACTGGTGGAGGCCTTTTGAAAATTTGTGGCCATTGGAACACCACAATGGAAGGTCCCAGGAAGGAAGTATTTCTCAGAGAAGGGCATCCCAGAGCTATATGGCCATGTTCAGCGGCAAGTGAATGTATCTCTGGCACACAGTGTCGGTGCCAAGATACATCTGACCACAGACACGTGGTCTAGCAAACACGGGCAGGGAAGGTATATTGCTTTTACTGCCCACTGGGTGAACTTTCTGACGGCCGTCAAACATGTAACCTGTGGCACCCGTGTAGATTTGCTTTTACCGCCAAGGATTGCATGCAGGCCTAGCTCTTCTTCTCCTACTCCATCCTCCTCCCTCTCCTCCTCAGCTGACTCCTCCTTTTCCACTGCTAGCGTCTCTTCTGCTGCGCCGCCCAAGCTCCCCAGAACCTATTCGACATGCCAGGTGAGACGTTGCCATGCCGTGCTGTGTCTATTGTGCCTGGAGGCCAAGAGCCACACTGGCCCGGCACTCCTTTCAGCTTTGCGTTCAAAGGCAGATCAGTGGCTAACACCGCTCAATTTGACAGTTGGTAAAGTGGTGTGTGACAACGGTGCCAATCTGCTTAGCACATTGAAACAGGGAAAAATTACACACGTGCCATGCATGGCACATGTCTTAAACTTGGTCGTGCGGCAATTCCTTGTCAAATACCCTGGGGTCCAGGACATCTTGCGGCAGGCAAGGAAAATCTCGGCCCATTTCAGAGGATCTTACACGGCCATGGCTCGCCTTGCTGACTTTCAGCGGCGACACAATCTGCCGGTCAGACATCTTATTTGCGATTGCCCGACGCGATAGAACCCAACCTTGATAGGCTGCTCCAGCAGCGCCAGTGGCTGCTCATGCGCGACGCATGCAGACTTTTTGCGGCCATTTGATGAGATCACCAAACTGGTCAGTCGCAGCCATGGCGCCATCAGTGACATTGATCAAGCCATGGAGGAGCAGGAGTGGGAAGATGAGGAAGTCGCAATGCTGGATGAATTCCCAGGGGGGGCTACTCTATCTGAGACAAGTCAACAACAGGAGTCTGCAGAAGAGTCAGAGGAGGATGGTGCCGGGGCGGATGAGGAGCAAGAAGAGCATGCTTTAAACCTTTCTGGGATCCCTGTTGTGCATGGATGGGGAGAGGAGAATGAGGAGGACGACATTATCGGGGATGATGAGCAGGAGCCTTGCCACCACACCGCTTCCAGTTTAGTGCAAATTGGGGCCTTCATGCTCCAATGTTTTAACAGGGACCCCCCTATAAAAAGCATAAGGGTTAAGGACCAGTACTGGGTGGCAATGTCCTTAGACCCCCGGTACAAACACAAAATGGCAGAAATGTTACCACCGTCACAGAGGGCTGCCAGAATGGAGCACTTCCAAGCCTTGCTTCAAGAAATGCTGCATTCTGTTTTTGCGTGCGCTGGCAGAGGAGCAATTCCCACTGCCAGAGAAATAGTTGCGTGTACCAATCCAACAGCGCCTGCAAGAAGTGGGCGGTTTGAAGATGTGTTGGTGACTTCTGATATGAGGTCATTCTTTCAGCCGACCCATCGACAGGTCTCATCCGGATCCAGCATCAGGGAACGCCTAGACCGACAGGTGTCTGACTACATCGGGTTAACGGCCGATGTGGACGCTCTGAGGAGTGATGAACCCCTGGACTACTGGGTGGGCAGGCTTGACCTCTGGCCAGAGCTTGCCCAATTTGCAATTGAACTGTTGTCTTGCCCCCTGTCCAGTGTCCTGTCCGAAAAGACGTTCAGCGCAGCAGGGGGGATCGTGACCGATAATCGCACTCGCCTAGCTCACGACAGTGTTGACTACCTCACATTTCTGAAAATGAATGAGGCATGGATCTCAGAGGAATTCAACACATGTGACCAGTAGACCATGTATATCTCTATAAACAATTTATTTAATCTATCACACAGACCTTTTTTCTACATTTGGCTCACTTCCTTGTACAAAAAAAGCACACCGTACTATATGCTTGTACCCTCTTGTTTGAAGAGGTTGAGCGTTGTCATATTTTTGGGGCCCAGCAGTGAGTTGCTGGTATCAGTGCAGCTGTCAGTGCTCTATATCTCGGTGCTGGTGTCAGTGCTCTATATCACGGTGCTGGTGTCAGTGCTCTATATCACGGCGCTGGTGTCAGTGCACTCTATCACGGTGCTGGTGTCAGTGCTCTATATCATGGTGCTGGTGTCAGTGCTCTCTATCTCGGTGCTGGTGTCAGTGCTCTCTATCTCGGTGCTGGTGTCAGTGCACTCTATCACGGTGCTGGTGTCAGTGCACTCTATCACGGTGCTGGTGTCAGTGCACTCTATCACGGTGCTGGTGTCAGTGCACTCTATCACGGTGCTGGTGTCAGTGCTCTATATCATGGTGCTGGTGTCAGTGCTCTATAACACGGTGCTGGTGTCAGTGATCTATATATCATGGTGCTGGTGTCAGTGCACTCTATCATGGTGCTGGTGTCAGTGCACTCTATCTCAGTGCTGGTCTCAGTGCTCTCTATCATGGTGCTGGTGTCAGTGTTCTCTATCACGGTGCTGGTGTAGTGTCAGTGCACTCTATCACGGTGCTAGTGTCCAGTGCTCTATATCACGGTGCTGGTGTCAGTGCTCTATATAACATGGTGCTGGTGTTAGTGCTCTATATCATGGTGCTGGTGTCAGTGCTCTCTGTCACGGTGCTGGTGTGGTGTCAGTGCACTCTATCACGGTGCTGCTGTCAGTGCTCTATATCACAGTGCTGGTGTCAATGCTCTATATCACGGTGCTGCTGTCAGTGCTCTATATATCATGGTGCTGGTGTCAGTGCACTCTATCACAGTGCTGGTGTCAGTGCACTCTACCACGGTGCTGGTGTCAGTGCACTCTACCACGGTGCTGGTGTCAGTGCTCTATATCACAGTGCTGGTGTCAGTGCACTCTATCACGGTGCTGGTGTCAGTTCTCTATATCATGGTTCTGGTGTCAGTGCTCTATATCACAGTGCTGGTGATCATCTCCTGCACCCTCGTCATAGCCTACCCTGACCTTTCCTCTCCTACATTGCCTTTATGCGCTCCTGAGTCCAGAATTGTCAAAATTTCACATATAAAAAAAAGAATGCTTGTAGTTGTCGATCCCAGATTCACTTCATACATGTGTTATGTCAGTGGCCATGTGGTGGGACTATGTGTGCACAGCTATTAATTATTTTGTGGCTGGAAATATGACCTGTAGGTTTTTAAAGTTCGCCTGCCATTGAAGTCAATGGGGCTCACCGCAAACTTTGCGGTTCGCAAACTTTCGGCCGCGTTCGCGCTCACAAATCGTCCCGTCGGAAGTTCGTCCATCTCTAATGGTGAAGTAATTGCTCTAATTGCCAGAGAACCCTCTGATACAATTTATACATTCTGAAGGGGGTGGAGGTACCTTGTGAGCCTCTTTTAAAGTCCTAAACAATTTGTTGGTTATTTACATTGATAAACAGATGGTCATTTAGCACCTATACATCACTTCCCAGAGTTCTCTGGGAAAATACCTTTTCATAGCTGAAGGTGTGAATGGCATTTGACCACAAACACAAGAACAGTTTTTACTTACATCCTGTAACTAAACATTTGTAAAAAGTATCTCTGCCTAATCAGAATACATGTTTTGATAATCATAACGAAATGTTTGATAAATAAATGGCGATTTTATTTACCCGATCAGTTTTAAGGATCAGATCTCTTAAGGTGAAATGTTTAACATGTTTAAATGTCTTTTTTAGTGTCGATTTCATGTATCCTCTACTTAACAATCTGGTGGTTAATTCATCTGATTCTCGCTGGAAATCTTCATTAGTGCTACAATTCCATCTAATACGTAGAAACTGACCAAAAGGAATTGATTTTTTTCCAGGTAGTCATGGTGGAAACATCTGCAATGTATTGCCGGCTGTGTCTTTCCTATATAGCTTATTTGTAAGTCCACCATTAGAATATTTTAAAATGGTAATGTCCAGAAAGTTGACCTTGTGAAAATCATGTGTCATCATAAAAAAAAAGGGTTAAAACTGTTCTGATTCATAAGGCAGCTCTCCAGTTTTCTTTCAGGACCATCCCAAATAATGAGTATGTCATCTATGTACCTCTGCCACATTAAAATGTGGCAAGTATACATAGATGACACCTTTCCTGACAAGAAATCCTTCTCCCACACCCCCAGGTATAGATTGGCATATGAGGGTGCACAGCACGTCCCCATACCCACTCCCTGTACCTGGAGGTAGGGGAGCCCCTGAACAAAAAAATGTTGTGCCTTAGAATAAAGTCTAACATTTGAAGAATTAAACCATTAAATTTCCATTCCATAGTGGCTCATTGTCTAAGAACTCGTTCAATGGTTGCAATACCAAAGTCATGTGGAATAGTGTTATACAGTGATTCCACATCAACTGTAACTAGTATTGCTGAAACTGGAACCACCAGATTGTCTAGAATTTGTAATAAATGGATTTTATCCCTCGTGTACGAGGGTAAATCCATAACATGAGGCCTGAGATGTTGATCAATTATTTGATTTATTCCTTCATAAATTGAACCAGATAATTGGCCTTCCGGGAGGATCGCGAAGATCCTTATGCACCTTTTGGCAAGGCATAAAAACTAGGCAAACGAGGATGCCTTGTTTGAATAAAGTCCCATGTGTCTCTTGTGATGAAACCTTCATTTAGGGCCTCATTAACAAGGGAAAAAAATTCCTGATTAAATTTGTTCACTTGTTTCTATAGCATGTAATGTTTAGTATATTTTGACACATTTTTTCATAACTACAGTTGTCCATAAGGATGATGTTTCTCCCTTTGTCTGATATTTTAATGGTAATTTCAAGGTTGTTCTTTAGGGATTTAAGTGCAAGTCTATGTTCCAAGCTTAAATTACTATCAACAATATGATCTCTCAATTCTTCAATTTCTTTAGTGGTTTGTCTTACAAACAAAGCAATTGCCGGGTTTTGGTTAAGGGGGGACAAATTTTTATTTTCTTTTGAATTTTTTAACTATATTAACCCCATCCATCTCCAATTCTTCCTAAATATACCCACTGTCAAGGTCTTCCTCTTATAGTCCCTCTGCAAATTCACTCTCTTGTAGTAGCAGATTTATATCTCTCAGAGCTCTAAAATCAGCTGCTTTTAAATTGGGTGCTAATTCTGGTTCCTTAGTAGTTTGTTTGGTATGCAGACTCTTAAGTATATCTTTACTAGTCTCAAAAATGTCCATGTCACTATCTGGGCAAAAGGAAAAACCCAATGATGGCACCTCTTGTTCACACTTTGTTAAGATATGCGAAGATAGATTGATAAAATTCCCCTACCATTTCACAAAGAAAGTGTAAAAAATAGTTAAATAAGACAAACACACTTTTGAAAAATTCCTTTATTTAAAAAAAAAAAAAAAAAGATTCCAGCGGTGGTAATCCACTCTTTCTATCCAGCGACGGATGATCATCTCTCCGGGGTCCAGCGATGGCTGGTCTGATCCAGCGCAGCACATCCATCCATCTTCTGTCTCCACGGAGGAGACACTGCGGGGATCCCGACGGCCTGACATTTGTTATATGTGGAGGGCGGGGCCACTTGTCACCTGTTCTAAGCATGGGAAACATGCGCCCCTTCACAGGCATACTATAGACACCCCCCAGGTGCGAAATTTAAAGGAATATTACACTTTTATTGTTTCACTTTAATCATTATTAAAATCACTGCTTCCGAAAAAACTGCCATTTTTAAAACTTTTTTTTGCATTGATCCATGTTCCCTGGGGCAGGACCCAGGTCCCCAAACACTTTTTAGGACAGTAACTTGCATATTAGCCTTTAAAATTAGCACTTTAGATTTTGAACGTTCGAGTCCCATATACATTAATCGGGTTCTAAAGTTCACACAAAGTTTAGGTCTGTTTGCAGGTTCTGGTGCGAAGCAAACCAGGGGGGTGTTCGGCTCATCCTTAGTCATAACCCAGAAATGTAACCTGTTCACAAGGGAACTCACACTTCTTTAACTTACAATACAGATTATTATCGCTTAGCCTCTGTAGCACTTGGGAGACATCTGTGGTAGTGGCTCTCTAGGGATTTAGAATATGTGAGAATATTGTGGAGATAAACCACCACACATTGCTGCAACATATCCTGGAGGACATCGCTGATAAATTCCTGAAAAGGTGCAGGAGCGTCGCAAAGACCAAACGGCATTATTAGGTATGTTAAATGCAGTTTTCCATTTGTTGCCTTTCTTGATCCACACAAGATTGTATGCCCCTTTGGAATCGGGTAGGCATTCTTAATCAGGATGCGATTGAGACCCCTATAATCAATACAATGTCTCAGTTCACCACTCTTATTTTTCAAACAGAAGAAGCCAGCACAAAAAGGAGACAAGGATTTGCGTATGAACCCTCGAGAAATTGCGTCTGCAACATAATCCTTCATAGTTTTATCCTCCGAGACAGACAAAGGGTAAACCCGACCAAGGGGAGGCATAGCACCAGGTTGAAGGTCAATTGCAAAATCATACGACTGCTGTGGAGGCAAACTACTGGCTTGAACCTTGTCAAAGACATTGCTAAATTCGCAGTACACATATAGTTACATAGTAAGGTTGAATAAAGACTCCAGTCCATCCAGTGCAACCTAAGTAAATGTGGGTTCATGTCTACAATTGTACATATCCCTGTACATTGTATCTCATTAAGATGCTCATTTATTATATTATTATTTATTTAAGGTACCCATATAGCGCCATCAATTTATGCAGCGCTCCACACATACATCGCACACTCACATCAGTTCCTACCCTCAAGGACCCCACAATCCAAGGTCCCCAACTCACATTCATATACTAGAGCCAATTTTGGACAGAAGCCAATTAACCTACCAGCATGTCTCTGGCAAGGAGGAGGGTGAAAAGGTGCACAAGACCTTAACCACTATCTGAAGACATGTTTTACTGCATTGTGGTAACCAGGAAAGAACCCCAGCATGAAGTCAATCAAAAGAGGGGTTGTGTCTCTGTAACCAAGGATAACCAATAACCACCGGGTAATGAGGAGAGGAAATAATTTAGAATTTTATTATCTCATGGTGAAAAGCCACTACGGCCATGGTCAATGGAGCAGTCTCATGAGTCACATGGGCAGGGTGTAGAGGTCTCCCATCAATAGCCTCAACGGCAAGTGGAGTGGCACGAAGCTGCAGAGGAATCGAGTTCTTAGACACAAAGGCACTATCTATGAACAGGCCTGCAGCCCCAGAGTCGACAAGAGCCTGTGTCTCGATGGATGACTCAGACCAAGAAAGGGAAACCGGAACTAAAAGCTTATCCTTCAGGATAACTGGGGAGGTAACAATGCCACCTATAGTCTGTCCCTTACAGGACCTCAAGGTGTGGGCGTTTCCTGAATGGTTAGTTCAAGACTTCAAAAAGTGATCTGCCTGGCCACAATTAAGGCAAAATCTCTCTCTCTCTTCCTAAAGGCCCTCTCATCCATAGGGAGACGTGTGAAGCCCAATTGCATGGGTTCTACTTCACTGGCAGATGTGGTACCAGGAGGCATAGGGGGTGAGGGAGGCAAGGGTGGAACTGCAAAACTCAGAGCCAAATGCATAGGAGGCTTCCACAAGTGCTGCTTAAAGGAAGGTCTTTCTCAGAGTCTGGAGTCAATGAGAATGGCAAACATGAACAACTTCTCCAGATCCATAGGCGTGTCTCAGGCTGCTATCTCCTCTTTGATGTTATCCAAGAGACTATGAGAAAAAGCAGCCACAAGGCTCATTGTGTCAAGCGATCTCTGCTGCCAGTGTACAGAATTCAATGGTGTAATTGGTAACAGTTCTCCTACTTTGATGGAAATGGGTCTCTTGACAGCAAAAGTTCAGCGTGTGGGAACGTCAAATAGCCTTTTTAAAGAAAGCCACAAACTCAGGGTAACTATTATATACATATATTATAATATTTTTTTCTGTTCTGTGCCATTGTTTTCTATGCTATTGTTTGTTTTATTTTTTATTCTATTCTATTCCAATCTTTTCTATTTGAATTCAATTTCATTCTATAGGAATTTTTAATTTCAGAAAATGGTTATATATAGTTATCTTTTTCAAATTTTTTCAAATTTGGTAGATTTTTTTTTAATGCAATAGAATTTTTTCAAATTTGGTAAAATGTTTTGAATTTGGTCACATTTTTTTTTCATTCGAATACGAAATAAAACAAATCCCAAAAACGAATGTAATGAATGCAACAAATGCAATGAATTTATCTAAACTAATTTAGTTAAATAATGAATCGAAATAAAACATTTTTTTTTAATCCTGCACGTCTATTGGTAACCCCACAATAGGGATAAAACTTTTCCACAAAAGGGAAATTTAAAAAGACACACAGCCATTCACTAAAATTAGAAGAGATGCGGTTTAACCTTAAACTGCATAGGGGGTTCTTTACTGAAAGAGCAGTAAGGATGTGCTATTCTCTTCAACAGGCTGTGGTTTCAGCGGGGAGCATCAATAACTATTAGACAGGCACCTGAACAACCACAACAAACAGGGATATACAATGCAATACTGACATAAAAGCACACACAGGTTGGACTTGATGGACTTATGTCTTTTTCAACCTCACCTACTATGTAACTATATATAACCCCTTGCCACCGAGCGTACGCAGATGTGCGTACTCAGCTTCCGGGGGTTATACCGGGATGATGCCCGCACTTGCAGGCATCATCCTGGTACTGATTTTTAGAGCCGGCGATTGGCTTTCCAGCCATAACAACCGATGTGGCTAAAAGCCACTCGGCTGTTATGCCGGAGGAGCCGCCTCCCGCCGCTCTTACCGGGGCTCCCGTTCATTCGGGAGCACCGATGCAGAATCTGAGGCCTCCAGTGGCTGGGAAGCAACTGGAATGAGGCCGTAAGTGGCTTCATTCCAGTCTCCTAATGGTAAACACGGAAGTGACGTCATGACGTCACTTCCCGTTTACTCGGCTGCCAATGGCGCCGGATTTAAAAATATATACAGTATTCAGAATCGCCAAAAACAACGATCTGAATACTTTGAAGTGTAAAGGAGGGATCGGGGTCTTTTAAACCCCTGATCCCTCCATAAAGAGTACCTGTCACCACCTATTACTGTCACAAGGGATTCCTTGTGACAGCAATAAAAGTGATATATATATATATATTTTTTTTTTTAAACAATTTAATAATTTTAAAATAAATAAAAAAAAGAAAAAAATGTTTTCAAGCGCCCGCCTAGACCTCCTCTGTAACTCTAACCTGGTAACTAGAATAATTTTTTTTTTAAAGCGTCGCCTATTGAGATTTTTAGGTACCGTAGTTTGCCGTCGTTCCACGAGTGCATGCAATTATAAAGTGTGACATGTTTGGTATCTCTTTACTCGGCATAACATTATCTTTCACATTATGCAAAAAAAATGGGCTAATTTAATTGTTTTGTCTTTTTTTAATTCATGAAAGTGTCCCTTTTCCCAAAAAGTTGCATTTAAAACACCGCTGCGCAAATACCGTGTGACATAAAATATTGCAATAATCGTCGTTTTATTCTCTAGAGTCTCTGCTAAAAAAATATATATAATATTTGAGGGTTCCAAGTAATTTTCTAGCAAAAAATATGGATTTTAACTTGTAAACACCAAATGCCAAAAATAGGCTTAGTCATGAAAGGGATAAACGCAGGTGGTTTTAACACAACTAGAGCATGATCTGTGCCTGCAATGCTGTCATTATTAAAGGCTACAATGACACCTATGTATGTATGACAACTTCAGGCCTGACAGGCACCATTTTAGTTAAGGGCTTATATAGTCTATGGAAATCACGGAGGACTGGGACATGTATGTCCGAGAATGAGACCCAAGAGCTTTCCTCCAGATCATACCCCTTCCAATGCACCAGGTACTGTATGCACCCATGGAACCTACGGGAGTCAACAATGGACTGTGCTTCATACTCCTCATGGTTCTCAACCTGTACAGGGTGAGGATATGGCACCAAGGTGGTAAAACGTTGCAGATCAAAGGTTTTAATAAGGAGACATGAAATGCATTCAAAATATGCATGTTAGAAGAAAGGTCTAATGCGTTAGCCAAGAAGAATACAGAAAGGCCCAATAAACCGAGGTCTGAAATTCAGTGAGGGAACATGAAGTCGGAGGTTGTGAGATGACAGCCAGACCCTGTCCCCAACCTAGTAGGCAGACGTCGGCAGGCATCTGCGGTCAGCATTTAGTCTGTACCAAGCATTAACATGTCGCAAAGCCTCCTGAACTTGTGCCCAAGTGGAACAAAGACCACGGAGATGCGCCGCTAATGCAGGAGTACTCGGCGGAACAAATGAGTCAGGCATCATGGAAGATTGGAAACCATAGTTCTCCATAAACCGGGACAAACGGGAAGCAGAATTCAAGTCACTATTGTGAGCAAACTCTGCCCACGGTAATAGATCTGACCAGTTGTTATGATGGTCAGAAATATAGCAATGTAGAAATTGCTCCATGGACTGATTGGCTCGTTCTGTGGCCCCATTAGACTGTGGGTGAAACTCAGAGGAAAAAGCAAGCTGAATTTCCAACTGTGCACAAAAGGCTCACCAGAACCGGGACACAAACTGACTACCCCTCTCTGAGACAATCACCTTGGGTAGCCCGTGTAATCAAAAGATCTCCCGAGCAAAAATGGAAGCCAGTTCCTTAGAAGTGGGCAACTTCTTAAGTGGAATACAATGAGACATTTTTGAGAACCGGTCGACCACCATAAGGATAACTGTGTTGCCCTGGGAGTTGGGTAACTCCACAATGAAATCCATGGACAGGTGGGTCCAGGGCCTATCTCCATTGGGTATAGGTTGTAGGAGGCTCTGGAAGATGTTGTGGGTGTCTTGCTCTGAGCACACACAGAACAGGCAGCTATACAGGCGGTTACATCAGCATGTAGACTAGGCCACCAGAATTTTTGCGAAATGGCCCAAAAGAGTTGTTTCTTCCCAGGGTGGCCAGCAGCCTTGGGAGAATGGTAAGTCAGGAGCACGTCAGTACAGAGACTCTCTGGGACAAAGCAGTGGTCACAAGGTTTCTCAGGAGGAGCATGGACCTAAGCAGCAATAATTTTGTCACCCAAAGGAGAAGTGAGACTGGTGCAAACTGTAGCCAGGATACGGTCAGGAGGAATCATAGGAACCAGAACCGACTCCAACTTGGAAATGGAGGAAAATTGACAATGCGTCAGCCCTTATGTTCTTAGTACAGGTGAGAATGAGACAATCTAAAATGAAACTTGACAAAAAAGAGCCTATGACACCCTTCTGGGAGAGAGGAGCTTAGCCTCAGGCAAGAATTTGAGATTCTTATTTTCAGTAAGAATGAGAACCGGCACAGTGGTACCTTCGAGTAGATGTTTCAATTTTTTCAGGGCTAAAATGATCGCCAACAGCTCTCTGTCACCAATCTTGTATTTGCACTCCGCAGGTGACAATTTCTTGGAAAAGTAGCCACAAGGATGCAAAGCGCTCTCAGAGGTAGGACGTTGAGACAGAAGGGCACCAACTCCAGTCTCAGAAGCATCAACCTCAAGGATAAAAGGTAACATAGGATCAGGATGTGCCAACATAGGAGCAGAAACAAGGAGACCAACTCTGTGGGTTACCATGCCTTCTGGTCATATCAGGTCATATCAGTCAGCGGCATTAATCAGAGGTGAGAAGTTACGAATAAACTTCTGATAATAGTTGGCAAAGCCCAGGAAACGCTGCAGAGGACGTGATCCTATGGGTCGGGACCACTGTAGGACTGCAGAAAGTTTCTCTGGGTCCATAAAAAAAAAGCAGTGGAAATTACATAACCCAGGAATTTAACCAGTTTACGATGAAATGTGCACTTCTTTAATTTACAATATAGATTGTTCTCTCTTAGTTTCTGAAGCACATGACAGACATCTGTGTGGTGGCTCTCCAGGGACTTGTTAAATATGAGGCTATCATTGAGATAAACCACCACACATAACTGCAGCAAATCTCTGAGGACACTGTTAAGGAATTCCTGGAAAACTGCTTGTGTTACAAAGGCCAAAGGGCATTACGAGATACTTATAATGGCCTGTTCTGGTATTGAACACAGTTTTCCACTCGTCGCCCTCCTTAATCCTCACGAGATTGTATGCCCCTCTCAAATTAAGCTTTGTGAAAACCGTTGCTCCCTTGAGGCGGTCAACTAAATCCGTAATCAACGGAATCAGATAGGCATTCTTAATCGTGAAATGATTGAGACCCCTATAATCAACACAGGGTCTCAGTTCACCACTCTTCTTCTTCACAAAGAAGAAACCAGCACCAGTAGGGGATGAGGATTTGCGGATGAAACCTCGAGAAAGTGTGTCTGCAACATATTCCTTCATGGCCTTATCCTCCAAGACTGACAAAGGATAAACCCGGGGGGGGGGGGGGCGGGGGGTATGGCACCAGGTTGAAGATTAATTGCGCAATCATACGGCCGGTGTGGAGGTAAGCTACCAGCTTAACCTTTGTCAAAGACATTGCTAAAATCGTGGTACTCCTCCGGCAGGGAGGAGAATGAAGAGGTGCACAGGACCTTGGCTACCTTCTGGAAGTATGTCTTACTGCATTGTGGCAACCAGGAGAGAACCTCAGCATGGAGCCAGTCAAAAGGGCGGCACCGTGGTGTAGTGGTTGGCACTCTCACCTAGCAGTAAAAAGGGTTGCTGGTTTGAATCTCAACCATGACACTACCTGCCTGGAGTTTGCATGTTCTCCCTGTGCCTGCGTGGGTTTCCTCCGGGTACTCCAGTTTCCTCCCACAGTCCAAAGACATGCAGGTAGGTTAATTGGCTTCTGTCCAAAATTGGCCCTAGTATATGAATGGGCACCTTGGATTGTGGACTCCTTGAGGGTAGGGACTGATGTGAGTGTGCAATGTACAGGGATAGGGACAATTGTAGGCACTCGCCCAGGTTGAACTGTATGGACTGGTGTCTTTATTCAACCTTACTAACTATGTAAAAGAGGGGTTGTGCCTCTGTAACCAAGGATAACCAACAGAAACATAGGTGAGGAAATAACTTGGAATTGGATTATCTCATGGTGAAGAGCCCCTATGGCCATGGAAAATGGAACCATCTCATGCATCACATAGGCAGGCTGTAGGGGTCTCCCGTCAACATCCTCAATGGCAAGCGGAGTGTCACGCAGCTGCAGCGGAATGAAGTGCTTCGATACAAGTATCAATGAACAGGCCTGCAGCCCCAGAGTCAGAGACGCATAAAGCCAAAGTACATGGGTTCATCTTCACTGACCTATTTGGTACCAGGAGGCATTGGAGGTGAGTGAGCCACAGGTGGGACTGCAAAGCTCTGATGCAAAAGTTCAGGAGGCTTCTGCAGGCGCTCCTTAAAAGAGAGTCTTTCTCTGAGTCTGGAGTCAATGAGGATGGCAAACATGATGAACTTCTTTAGCTCAGTGGGTATATCTCAGGCTATCTCATTCTTGATGCAACCCGAGAGACCATGAGAAAAAGCAGCCAGGAGGGCCTCATTGTTCCATGCAACCTCTGCTGCCAGAGTACAGAATTCAATGGCGTAATCGGCAACAGTTCTCGTACTCTGTTTGATGGACATGAGGCACTTGGCAGTAAAAGTACCCTTTTAAATGAGCCACAAACTCAGCCTTGCCCAGGCCAAGGTTCTCTCAGAAAACAACGGTATCATAAAATCTACTTTGCTTCTGTTCGTGGGAAAAGCCTGGAGCAGCATCTCAAAGTATATCTCAGCCTGGTTGAGAAACCCAATGCATTGAACTGGATCACCCCCAAATCGCTGGGGAAGTAGAATGGAACCAGACATTCCTCTTATAGAGGTAATACTCAAGGCGGGTGCCTGCACAGAGAATGTCACAGCAGCAGGGATGGCCTGCAACTCAGGTTATACCGGAGCAGCCACAGTGTGACTCAGGAGTGTTTGAAACGCCATGGCAAACTGATCCATGCGGTGATCTTGCTCATCTAATCTGGAAAAAATATTACCAACAAGTGGATTGTCTGTATCTTCTGAATTCATGGCCTACTGTCAGAAACCAGGAAATCAGACTGAGACAGAAGTACAGTTAAATCAAACTTGTTTAATAATAAAAGTAAATAGAACAAACATAGTCCCAAATATAGCCAGAGTTCAGGAACCAGAGGAGAAGATAGTCAGACAAGCCAAACGTCAGAGAGCCGGAGATGAGAGTAATAAAGCAGCAAGCAGGATCCCCAGAAGGGATGTCAGCCAAGCAAGTCTTTAAACAGTAATGCAGGAGAGCGTCTCTGTGATGTTGACTAAGGAGAAGGAAGAGATCCTCTGGGCTAGATGGCTTAAGTAGGCAGGACTGAAAAGCAGGATATCACTAACAGATGAGTACCTGTGGAGAGATAGGCGCTGGCAATTAGCCGACAGCTGAGCGGCCATCTCAGAAGGAAGGGCAAAGGAAGGGCTGAGCCCAGCCCTGACAACTAGAAACTTCTCAGCTGATCACATGTTCTGGACCATATCAGAACTATAGCTGAGTACAGTTCCCAGATATGGTTGAAAATCTGCTCAATCTTGGCAATCAGATCTCACATTGGGGTGCTACCCAGGTCGTTCCTTTGTGCTTGAATTACCAATATCTACCTGAATAGTCAGCTGGAAAACCTGGGGAGCACATTGGTCCTATGTCAGATCCCCCAGCCCAATACAATGTATTTTCATCTACTGCTCGTCCGACTCCAACCTACTTGAGTCCTGAAGCCTGGAGTACTGCTCCATCTCAAAGCAAACAAAATGACCCTATTTTATATTCGCTACCAAGAAAATCTTTAGCGCGAATATAAAGAAATTCCCTTTCTATTTTTTCACCAAAATAAACCGATTTATGTCTCTCCTCCTAATTTTGGGGGATAACACTATAGCCAATTCACTAGCATAAAAAAAGTTTTTTTTTTTCACCTTAGTATACTCCTAAGAGAAGGGGCAGCCCAAGGTGGCAAAGATGGCTACTTTAGTGTTATTGGACAAATAAAAGATTTGGAGATTAAATACATCCAAAAAAGTTTATTTAGTTAATAAAATTTATACATATAAAGTTGACTCTGCTCTCTGACTTACTAAAAGTGCTCTTAATCTGCTCTACCTATACATTTCATAAGCACCCCACAATATTATTCCTACTACGTTATTCCCTATAAAAACCGACACCAAACAATAGACATACATACAACATAAAACGGATGAGGCGCCTCTAACGCTGCGTATGTACCGATAGCCGTTAGTGCACCAATTATTTTGTGCTATATTTTCTGAAATATTTCTCAATCATAAGGCTAAACCACAGCACATGCGCAGCCCCTAGGGTTTGCGGATTCTATAATTGTGGATCATTTTATCTTGCGGCTATAAAAGTTGTAGTTTTTACATTCCCTCTGGATTACAATCGAAGGAGAAAGATTCATATATATTTCCTTTACAAGGATCCAAAAACAGTATTTGCAAAAACAAGTGTTCCGATTTTTTTTTTTTTTGTCAAAAAAGGTTATCAATCAATGGAATAAATAAATCTACCCTCGATATTCCTTTACTGATCGTCCCATCATATTAAACGTAATGATTTTATCCAACCACAAAGTAAATTTCATACACCAGAATAGTTGCCACCGTCCTCTTGCGCAGTCCATTTCGCGCTTCGCTCTCTAAGGATCGCTTGCCGTTGATAGGTTATAAATATAATTGTTCCTATGTTAGCAACATATACAAGAGAGGCTTAAATTTGAGCTATTATGTTGCCCGTTATGCTTTTTTCCCTTCATTACATGCAAAAAATATGTTGGAGGAGGAGCGATGACGTCACGTTGCACTATAAGGAAGTGACGGTAATCTGTGTCCTCCTCGTCCAGTCGAAGCTGCATAACGTTACGTTGCGAAAAGCGTTGACGTAAGCACGGACGTTGCGCCTCCAATGGGTGACTACCAATAGCATGAGCGGAGCATAACCTATCAGCGGCAAGCGATCCTTAGAGAGCGAAGCGCTAAATGGACTGTTAAACGAGCCACGCAAAGCAAAAACGTGGACATTGCAATTCTAATTGAATGATTTACAATACACCATCAGTCAAACCAACCGAGGTAACCGCATGAGAGATCACAAATACCATCGGATCACCAGTCCTATTTGATGCGGAACTCACTACAACTAACATACCCAGATCTGGAGATATGAAGGAGGGGTAATGTAAATTGCAAACTAATAACACACACCTGCCTGGCAGGCAGAATTAAGGTGATGTACTTTAATGATAAATAAAGCGTCATATGAAGAGGAAATGTACTTTGTGGTTGGATAACATCATTACATTTAATATGATGGGACGATCAGTGAAGGAATATCGAGGGTAGATTTATTTATTCCATTGATTGATAACCTTTTTTGACAAAAAAATCGGAACACTTGTTTTTGCAAATACTGTTTTTGGATCCTTGTCAAGGAAATATATATGAACCTTTCTCCTTCGATTGTAATCCAGAGGGAATGTAGAAACTACAACTTTTATAGCTGCAAGATAAAATGACCCGCTTAGTAGGCAATCCTTGATTAAAATTATAGAATCCGCAAACCCTAGGGGCTGTGCATGTGCTGTGGTTTAGCCTTATGATTGAGCAATATTTCAGAAAATATAGCACAAAATAATTTGTGCACTAACGACTATCGGTACATACGCAGCGTTAGAGGAGCCTCATCCCTTTTATGTTGTATGTATGTCTATTGTTTGGTGTCGGTTTTTATAGGGAATAATGTAGTAGGAATAATATTGTGGGGTACTTATGAAATGTATAGGTAGAGCAGATTAAGAGCACTTTTAGTAAGTCAGAGAGCAGAGTCAACTTTATATGTATAAATTTTATTAACTGAATAAACTTTTTTGGAGTACTGCTCCTCCTGATAAATGTAGAAATTGTCCTACAACCCAAACCAGACATCTACCTTAATTCTAAAAACAAGAAAATGGAAAAAAAAAAAAAGAAGAAATCAATTACTACTCATTATTTAAACAACTGTTGAACAAGATGTAACCTAATGTAAATGTGAAACTTTTCTGATTTCCAGTGACCAATGTCCAGACCATTGCCTCACCCAGTCCCCACCCATAGCCTTCCATGCAGACCCCGTTCTGAAATGTGTGCTATATTCCTGAGTAATAAAGTCAAGCCAAGCCTTTTCAATCATTACCCAAAGACTGCCTGAAATTAAAATTGAGACAGTGCCAACCCGTGCCCCTGTGGGGCGCCATTGTTTATAGCACTGAAAATAGGCCACTGGGTATGTAACTCAACCTTCCTGAGAATGAAACTCAACCAGGAATCTCAACCCTTTGCTATCCATCCTGGAATTTCATTATTTTTAAACATGAAAACCATTAAATCAGAACCGTATATCCAATACTAGACATGTGCAGAGTAAAATATTTTGTTTCGGAATTTCGTTTTCATCCGAAAAATTTATTTATTTGGTTACTCCCGAAATTCGTTTTTATTTATTTTGTTTTTCGTTCAAAAATTGCATTCGTCTGAAAATCCACATGAATTATGGTCGAATCTGTCTTTGAAGGCTTATGGTGTCTGTCGAATGTATAAAGAAGATTCGATGGAGCTAGTATATAGCATACTTCGTGTGAACTTTAGAACCCTATTAAAGTCTATTGGACTCCAACGTTCAAAATCTAAAGTGCTAATTTTAAAGGCTAATATGCAAGTTACTGTCCTAAAAAGTGTTTGGGGACCTGGGTCCTGCCCCAGGGGACATGTATCAATGCAAAAAAAAGTTTTAAAAATGGCAATTTTTTCGGGAGCAGTGATTTTAATAATGATAAAAGTGAAACAATAAAAGTGTAATATTCCTTTAAATTTCGCACCTGGGGGGTGTCTATAGTATGCCTGTGAAGGGGCGCATGTTTCTGGTGCTTAGAACTGTCCATGCACAAAGTGTCATTTATGCAGGAAAAAAAGTCCTTTAAAATCACTCGCAGCTATTATGAATTGTCGGCTCCGTAATACAGAGAACACTCATTGAAAGTCATTGATAAAATAAATAAATAAAAAAGCGTGGGGGTCCCCCAAATTTAATTACCAGGCCCTTCAGGCATGGGCGTCCGCAGAACTTTTTCCAAGGGGGGGCATCATTTTAAGGCCACTCATGCTCCACCCCTTTTCTACAATCTCATGAAAATCTTTCCACTGGTAATACATATGAGTTATATAACAGATAATTCATCTTCACTTTGTATTGGAAGTTACTCTGGCGGCTGTGTTCCATGCCCATATAGCCTAGAGAATGTACATCTTTTTACATTGCAATACATCTGTTGTGGCCATATTTTGATCTCATACTGTCACTGTATAGGCTGTTTTCATCAAGATAAAAATATGGCAACAACAGATGTATTGCAATGTAAAAAGATGTACATTTTCTAGGCTATATGGGCATGGTACGCAGCCACATGTGTAACCTTGTGGACGCCCATGCTTTCAAAAACCAGCCCTGGAAAAAATTTCATACCAGCCTCATAGCATTATTATACCAGCCCAACAGCATAACGTCATTATTTTCTTGTTCATGAAAGGGAAAACCATACATTTTACCAGTTAATAGTGGTAAGTGATCAATCATCAATGGGGACCCCAGAAACTCAGAACGTGGGGGGGAGTACCTTATGCAGAAAGAATACTCGAAGGTAAGGGGGTAGGTTACTAATATAAGGAGGAAACCCTTTATATCAGTGCCCCTTACATTATCGTATTCACTCCCCCCTTACATCAGTGACCCCCCCCGACTGGCCTGGCGGTGCTTTCACTGACCTCCTCTCAGATGCACTGTGCAGGGCTCAGTCAGTCGGCTCCAGCTTGGTGGCTCTGGTTTTATCCTATAGTCTCCTGTCCACAGTCCACACAAGTCTGACTTTTCCCATGACTCCCATCCCGGCGGTGATCCCACTCTTGACTCCTCTCCAGACTCCCTCAGAGACTGCAGACATGCTACAGGAGATGGTCAGAGACTGCAGACTTGATGCAAGAGCTCAATGCAGCCTCACCAGTGCCCATCAAATGCAGCCTCACTGTGCCCACCAAATGCAGCCTCACTGTGCCCACCAAATGCAGCCTCACTGTGCCCACCAAATTCAGCCTCACTGTGCCCATCAAATGCAGCCTCACTGTGCCCACCAAATGCAGCCTCACTGTGCCCACCAAATGCAGCCTCACTGTGCCCACCAAATTCAGCCTCACTGTGCCCACCAAATGCAGCCTCACTGTGTCCATCAAATGCAGCTTTACTGTGCCCATCATTGCAGCCCCTCCTGTGCCCCATGTCCCAGTCTGCAGTCCCTGTCTGTGGGAAGGTGTGTTGTTGATGCTTGGTACGGTGCTTTGCATGCCAGCAGGATATCCATGATGGCCAGCAGCAGGCAGGGTCTGTTCTCATTTTGGATGGGGACGGTGCTCCTTCCAGAGGATCTGTCTGCTGTGAGATGGAGTGGTCCCTGGCCACCTGCACCTTCAGCCATCCTCATTTTCCAGCCCCAGTCAGCTTGTCCTCTGGTCCTGAGGAAGTGGAGAGCACTGGGTGGTAGTTGGAGAGAAGGGGGAGCGTACTAGAGAGTAGAGAGTACTGGCGGGGTTGGAGAACACATGGGTGGGGGCAAAGTGCGAGGGGGAGTGGAGATCACAGGGGTGGGGAACTTGAGAGCACTGGGGGTGCCAATAAGAACAGGGGTAGAGAGCACGGTAGGCTGAGAGCACTGGGGGGCTAAGAGTGTGGGGCGGTGAAGGGCACTGGGGGGCAAAAAAAAAGGGGTGGAGAGCATGGGGCTGGAGAGTACTGGGGGTGTACAAAGAGCAGGGGGGAGTGGAGAGCACCAGTGGGGGCCAGAAAGAACAGGGATGGAAAGCACAGGGGACTGGAGAGCACTATGGGGGGTGGAGAGCACTGGTAGGGTTGGAGAGCACATGGGTGGGGCAATATGCAGGGGTGGAGAGCACAGAGGGTAGAGAGCACTGGGGAGGGGGGCTGGAGAGCACCAGGGGGACAGAAAGGACAGGGGTGGGGAGAATGGGGGGCTGGAGAGCACTGGGGTGGGGGCTGGAGAGTGATGGGGAGAGCTGAAGAGCACTGGGGGGGAAAGAACAGGGGGAGCACGGGGGGAGCACTGGGGGAGTGGAGAGCACTGGGGGGGAGAACAGGGGGGGAGAGCACTGGGGGAGTGGAGAGCAAAGGGGGGAGAAAGAACAGGGGGAAATAACAGGGGGGAGAGCACTGGGGAGAGTGGAGGGCACTGGGGGGGGGAGCACTGGAGGGGAGAGAATTTGAGGGAGTGGAGAGCACTGGGGGGAGAGCACTGGGGGAGAGCACTGGGGGAGAGCACTGGGGGGAGAACAGGGAGAGAGTACTGGGGGAGAACAGGGGGAGAGCACTGGGGGGAGAGCACTGGGGAGGAGAACAGTGGGAGAGCATGGAGGGGAGAGGACTGGGGGGAGTGGAGAGCACTGTGGGGAGTGGAGAGCACTGGGGGGAACAGGGGGGGAGAGCACTGGGGGGGACATGGGGGAGAGCACTGGGGGGGACGGGGGAGAGCACTGGGATTGTGGCTAGAGAAGGATGGGGAGAGCTGGAGAGCAGGGGGGCAGGAGAGTGTGGTGGTGGAGAAGAGCACGGGGGGCAGGAGAGTGTGGTGCAGTGAAGAGCACTGGGGGAGCAGAAAAACAGGAGTGGAGAGCACGGGGGCTGGAGAGTACTGGGGGGGGTACAAAGAGCAGGGGGGAGTGGAGAGCACCAGTGGGGGCCAGAAAGAACAGGGGTGGAAAGCATTGGGGACTGGAGAGCACTATGGGGGATGGAGAGCACTGGTAGGGTTGAAGAGCACATGGGTGGGGGCAGAATGCAGGGGGAGTGGAGAGTACAGGGGTGGGGAGTGGAGAGTGCTGGGGAGCAAAAAAAACAGGGGTGGAGAGCACTGGGGGGGGGGGCTGGAGAGAACCAGGGGGGCAGAAAGAACAGGGGTGGGGAGAATGGGGGGTTGGAGAGCACTGGGGTGGGGGCTGGAGAGTGATGGGGAGAGCTGAAGA
This sequence comes from Lithobates pipiens, assembly GCF_037356315.1. NCBI lineage: Eukaryota > Metazoa > Chordata > Amphibia > Anura > Ranidae > Lithobates > Lithobates pipiens. The sequence goes on from NW_027507785.1 coordinate 157,130,607, forward strand.
GCACTGGGGGAGCACTGTGGGGAGTGGAAAGAAGAGGCAGGGACAAAGAACAGGGAGGAGAGCACTGGAGGGAGTGGAGAGCACTGGGGGGAAATAACAGGGGGGAGAGCATGGGGGGAGAACAGGGGGGAGAGCACTGTGGAGGAGAACGAGGGGAGAGCATGGAGGGGAGAGGACTGGGGGGAGCGGAGAGCACTGTGGGGGGGGGGGGGGGAGAACGGGGGAAGCACTGGGGGGAGTGGAGAGCACTGGGGGGGAACATGGGGGGAGCACTGAGGGGGGAGAGCACTGGGGGGACAGGGGGAGCACTGGGATGGTGGCTAGAGAAGGATGGGGAGAGCTGGAGAGTTGGGGGGGGGCAGCAAGAACAGGGGAGGAGAAAACTGTGAGGGGGGCAGGAGAGTGTGGTGCAGGAGAGTGTGGTGGAGGAGAGGGGGGGCAGGAGAGTGTGGTGGTGGAGGAGAGAGGGGGGCAGGAGAGTGTGGTGGTGGAGTGCACTGGGGGGGGGGCAGGGAGCACAAGGTGAACTGGGGACAGTAAAATAAGTTGGATAGGAGAATTGGCAGGGCGCCCCCCCCCCCACCCTCCTATCCAGGCACTGTGACACATAGGGCGGGGTGTACCTGCAGCATCTCCTTCTCTTGATCATAGTGCTGGATGGCTCTGTGTACTGCGGCCAGTCTGTAACATGGCTCGCCCCCCCAGACCAGCTTGTGTGATAGGGGGAGCGTTGATTCTCTTTACTATCACATGAGCTGGTCTGAGGGGGCGGGGCCATGTTACATAGCGGCAGCAGTACACAGAGCCATCCAGCGCTCTGATCCATGGGAGTCGGAGAGGGTGGAGGATGCAGTCGCCAGCGGACAAAAAAAAAGAAAAAAAAAAAAGTGAAAATAAATGTAGCATGGCGGCAGCTACGACAGACACCTTGGGGATTCCAGGGGGGGGCACTTGACCCCCCTTGACCCCTGCTGCGGACGCCCATGCTTGTATTACTAATATTAAACTGTACTTACTTGCTATGTATTTGTTCCAAGTCAACCACTTAAAAAGTACTGAATCCATAAGTTTATCATGACAGCTGGGTAACTAACATTTTTAGGTAGCGTGCAGCAATAGCACTCTTCATGGGACAGCAGGCCGGAATTTTTTTTCAATAACTTTTGAAATAAGACAAGAAGACAAGTGTTTGGATAATAATGGCCGCGGTTGTTTATTATTGGTTTCAAAATGTTGTACATAACTCATCAAAACTCATCAATAAACTTAAAGCTAGCCCAGTCACTACGGCTCAGGCAGTAACACAAAATCCCCAAAAGGGCAGGAGGACCTAAGGCCAACTGCCCACAGAACCCCAACCCGCGGCCATCTCAACACAGTAACTTAAATTTGCATTGAAAATATCCAAGCCAATATCAGACAGATGGATGCCATCCTGTCTGAAAAGGCCAGGGATACCCCCCTCCAGCTCAGTGTGCCTAAAGGATAGCATTCCCAATTTTGATAGCAACTTGGATACTGCCCTATTCACTCTCTTCCTGATTTTTCAAAAGGACGTACAGAAGGATGAGAAAGCCAACTTATCCTCTGCACAATTTCTGAAAAAAACACTACTGAATTGGGAAATGACAACTGTATCCTCTGTAAATCATCTCTAATCTGAAAAATAAGGTCTAAAGTTTTAAAGTAACCAATATCATTACCACCTAGATGAATAATTAAGATATCCGGAGAGGGAAAATGAAGAAGAAGCTGAGAAATAAAAGAATTTAGGTCTGACCATAACATTCCCCTCTTTCCACACCAAAAAATCTTAAATTTAGAAGCATCCAATCCTAAATTACAAGTATAAACTCGCTGCTGAGCTCTCAAATTCGCCCAATAAATGAAGGAGTGTCCAATCATCCACACAATGCGAGTGTTACCTGAAATAAATCATAGCATTGCGTTAGGACGAATATAAAGAAAGTACCTATCTGACTTCCATCTACCAATTCGCTTAATAGATCTAACATCAAAACCCAGTCTAGCGGCCTCTGTTGCTGCTCCAATCCGAAAAGAATGCAACGTCAAATGTTCTTGATCTAAATTTAAGGCCTGTAAACATCTCCTAAAAATGCATAAGAACTGATATTTAGTAAGGGGTAACCCTGATTCATGAATAAAAAAAAACTTGGAAAACCCCAAAGGCCTAATTGAATAATATTGACGTAGTAGAGCCACCGGGCAAATGCTAGTACTCATACACATATCTAAAGTTAACCAATTACCTTTACCTACCTGATCCGTTTTGGATCTGCTAATTAAAATTTTTAATGAACTTTCAAAAATAACAACTTCAGACGTGTATGTGAACCACCTCAGATACCCTACCGCAAAAAACATGACCGAAAAGGCTGCCCGAAAAAGAACCGACTCAAACTGAGAAAAAACAAATTTTATCCGTCACGGAGCAAAGCTGACCCAGTACTAGAGGAGTGATGGGCTTCCTTGAATCAGGCCTAAAATTATTCCTTTTGTAACCTTTCAAAGCTTGTTTTATAGAGAAATACTGCATGCAAGACGGCATGTTATTGAGTTTCAAGAAAAAAGAAATTCCTGACAAAGTTTTATGTATGTACGACCAAGAATACGTTTTTTCAAACAAAGAACCAAGAAACTTTAATAACAGTATTTCGGACACCGAACCCAACGGTTCACCTAACTTGTTTAAAAATTCTTGATACATAAACCAAGCAGACTGATATCCTGCCCAAGTAGAAGGTGCCAAAGAATTGATAATAGAGACAGAAATGGGCCTTAGATCAGGTCCCATAAATTGATTGGACAGGAGTGTCCCACTTGATCCGCCTCCGGGAATAGCTTGAAAAAACGCTCCATCTGTGAACGAGACAACGCATCCGCCAAATCATTGTCCTTACCTGGTACATGTACAGCCTTCAACCATATATTCAAACTTAGGCATTTAAATATCAGGTATCTCAAAAGGACAATGACTGGCGGAGACTTAGATGTTAAACAATTAATAGCATACATCACTCCTTTATTATCTGTTCGTATCAAAATTCTTTTATTTTGGAAGAAAGCACCCCAAATCTCAAGTGCAACAATGATAGGAAATAGTTCCAAAACGACTATATTTTTAGTGTAACCCTTCATTACCCAAGATGCCAGCATTCAGCGCACCAATGCTTCTGCCAAATTGCGGCAAAGCCATGTGACCCTGCGGCATCAGTAAAAAGAAGGAAATCATAATCAAGAATGAAATCCTTCTGCCACAAAGCCCTGCCATTGAAATGAGAAAGAAACTGCCACCAAACTAGCAAGTCCTCTTTCATATCACTGGATAAACGCACATGAGAAAAGGGAGACTTTAAACCAGAAATAGCGATGTAAAATCTCCTGGAAAATACCCTACCCACTGGCATGACCCTTGAAGCAAACGCCAGAAGGCCCAAAAGAGACTGTATCTCTTTCAAGCAGGCTTTTTTCTTCCTTACCAGTTTTAACAATAAAGAGCAAATTTTTTCAATTTTTTCTTCAGGTAACCTAAACTCCATTAATTCAGTATCAATAATAATACCTAGAAATTCCAGACAAGTGGAAGGCCATATAGTCTTCTCATGAGCCAATGGGATACCAAAATGGTTGCAAACCTCAAAAAATGTCTGTAATAAGTTAGCACAAATAAAAGAATCCTGAGGGCCTAAAAATAAAAAATCGTCTAGATAATGAATTAAAAATTGAGACCCGGAAACGGCAGAAACTACCCACTCTAAAAATGAAGAGAAAGACTCAAAATAAAAACAAGACAAGGAACAACCCATAGGTAAACATTTATCAAAATAAAAGTTACCATTAAAGAAAAAACCAAGGGAATTAAAAGATGAAGGATTAATGGGAAGTAAGCGAAAAGCTGACTTGACATCCGCTTTAGCTAAAATAGCTCCCTTCCCCAATATTCTCAATTTAACTAAAGCATCTTCAAAAGAAGCATATGAAACAGATGACATGCTCTCATCAATTTGGTCATTAAGGGAATCTCCTTTAGGAAAAGATAAGTGATGAATTAGTCTAAAAGAATTATTTTCCTTTTTGGGCACTACACCCAAAGGGGAAATCCGGAAATTTTTAAACGGAGGGAAAGAAAAGGGGCCCACCACCCTTCCTTCTAAGATTTCAAAATTAACCTTATCTAAAACTACCTGGGGAAATTTAGATACTGATTTCAAATTCTTAACTAAAGTACAACCTTGACCCTGAAAGGAAGGCAATAAAAACCCATCCCTAAAACCATCAATGAGAAGATGTGCTTTCAACTTGTCTGGATACACCTGAAGCCACGGGAGCATTTTTGCTATACTCACTGGTGTGTGTGCTTTTTGAAAAATTTCCAGCTTGCAAATTTGCTGCTGACATTTTTTTGAAACATTTTGAAACTGAGTGCGCTCCAGCACAAAAGGCGCATTCATGCTTGTATTTACATGAATTGGGCCATTTACACTGACTATCATTGAAGTTGAAACAAATTCCTCTTTTGTAACCGGACATGTGTTGAACTGTTGGTACTGAAACCGGCCTTGCCACTGTTGGCCTCTGTGGCAGAAAAAGATTCAGCCAAAGGCCTACATCCTTAGCTCCCCAGTGCAATCTGGGATGAACTGATAATTTTTGACGAAATGCTTCATCATAATTAAACCATGCCACTCCACCAAAATTTTTATATGCCTCAATTATAATATCTAAATGCTGAAATAAACCCGTACTTTTCTCAGGTGATTTTTCACAAAGTACACTTGCAAAAATACAAAATGCTTGCAACCAATTATTAAGGTTTTTTGCTATAGGTCTGCGTCTATCATCATCCTCTTTCTTCTCTGACTTATTAATGAAATCTTTAGCGGAAGGGAGAAGAGACAAAATATCCAAAAATTCCCCTCGCCAAATTTTTTCTTTAACAACTGGAGATAAATGATAACCTAACGGAGAAATATCACAGGGCATGGATTCCTTTAAACAAATTTCTGCCAAGTTCTGTGACCTAGCATTGCTATAAGAAATATTACTAAATTGTTCTAAAGGAATTGGTAAATCCTGGGCGCCATTAGCATTAACGCCACTAGGTGGCGACCAAACTCCCATAGCTGAAACATCTGAAGCTAAAACATTATTAATAGCTGGCTGACAAATCGACTTTTGACTGGCTAATTCCTTAGACACCTTTGTTAACCACTACAATACAGGGCACTTTCACCCCCTTCCTTCCCAGCCCAATTTTCAGCTTTCATCGCTCTAGCGCTTTCAGTGACAATTGCGCGGTCATGCTACACTGTACCCAAATGAAATTGTTATCATTTTGTTCGCACAAATAGAGCTTTATTTTGGTGTTATTTATTCACGACTCCGTTTTTTTTTTTTGCGATATAAGCGCAAAAATAGCGGAAATTTGGAAAAAAAACAATATTTTCTTTTTTCTATTTGAAAAGAAATCCAATAAAATCAAATTTTGTCATAAATTTAAGCCAAAATGTATTCTGCTACATGTTTTTGGTAAAAAAAATTCCGTTAAGTGTATAATAATTGGTTTGTGTGATCACGGACATATGTACGCAAATGATCATGTACATATGTGTGCAGGTGATCACGTACATATGTGTGCAGATAATCATTGGGACATGTGATTTTAGTGGGACATATGTGGGGGACATGTTTTTATTATTAGGGACATGTGTTTTTATTATTTGGGGACATGTATGTTTTGGGGACATGTGTGTTTTGGGGACATATGTGGGGACTGTGTTTGTACTGTGTGGTGTGTTGTGTGTTTACACTACACTGATGATCAGTGAGTAAAAAGCTGTAAAAAGCAGCCCATACTCACTGATCATCAGCCGGCTGCAGCGTTCTGCTCTCCTCTCCTCAGCGGTGACTTCCGTGTGAGGAGAGGAGAGCCGATTGCCTAGCAACCGGCTGTTTGTTTACATCACATGACGGCCGTGATTGGACACGGCCGTCATGTGATCAGGAGGGCCAATCACAGAGCCCTCCTGCCGATCTGAGATGTGCCGTGTCCGGGTGACACGAGCACATCGGGATCGCGCCGCTGCGCGGGCGCGCGCGCGCGCGATCCCGCTACTCCTGAATGACGTTCCTGAACGTCCTATCAGGAGTAGACGGCTCCCACCCGGCCGTATATATGCATTGGCCGGGTGGGAAGTGGTTAATAAGTCCACAACACTATTCAATAAAACATTAACAGAAGGATCAGTCATACCTGTATTACCTTGTTGTAAAGCAGGCTCACTATGATGCCCTGCTTCACTGATATTCAGCATTGACGGTTGCCTAGGAGATGTTTGACGCTGAGGAGAGGGAGACCACTCCCTCAGAGAGGTTGCTCCGCCTCCCGTACCGCCTTCGACCCTGCCCACTGCTTCAGTCAATGGAGCTCTGCCGCTCAGCTGGCCGCTCCGCCTACCCGCTCCAAGCCTTCCCCCGCCCGCCTGCCCTCTGCTATGGTCCTGAGAAGGACCAGCTCTTTTATGTACAGCAGGGCGCGTCGGGGTAGGAGAATAGCTCCGGCGGGGGTTGCGCTTTCGTTTCGCCGCCCCATTCGACCGACCTGGGGCGGCGCTTCCTTGTTGATGCGACGTCCCCTCCTCCACACCTTCGGCATCCTCTTCACCCCGCAGCGACATCTCCCTGGCTTCCACCGCTGTCTGCTCTCTTCCTCTCTCCTCCGGACCCGGATAGCTGACAGGCAGTGTAGCTCCCACCGGAGCCTCTTGACACGCTGCGCGGGGTAATTCTAAGCACTGGCGAATCCAGGCTTCTCCGCCGTCCTCTCCCGCCCGCTCTATCAGTCGCCGAAGAAGGCTCATCTTCTGGCCACAGAAGAGGCTGTTTGTTCAGGGAATAATCCCAGAGAGAACACCACAGCTTTTCTTCTGAGGCGAATGAGCCCCCTCAGCGGAACCTCCTTTTTATAACCCCAAGAAAACTGGTTTAAACCAGTTCTTCCCGGGCTTTTCACATGTCATGATTCTCATGAAGAGAGGTCACCTGTACCCCTTCTCAAAACATGTGACTAACAGCTGTTTCCCCGCTGGCCACAGGCTCTGCGGGGGAACTTGAAACAGCTGATCCAGCCGCTCTCCCATGAGGAAAAGGGGGGGCAAGAAACTGCCCTCTCCCTTTTCCTGTCATACTTATTAAAGTCAGGTTGCATTTGACAAAAGCTCTATTGTAACCCAGACAGTAGTAACTTTAGTAATGCAGTTCAGTATTTCTGTCCAGAGATAGTATGCTATTGTTCATGTTCACATTCTGCCTATTTGAATAAAATGGAGATGTTTAGTTTATTTGCCTAAAGTGTGCCTTTAGTGCTGTCTTTGTGATTTGTAGAAAAGACATTTTAGAATAACTGCATTTGAAATAAAAGCGTTAAAATCAAATCCATGCTATGCAAGTATACTAAAAATGTCAAAATGACAGTTATGCATTTGAGGTTCTTAAAATAATGTACTACATATGTTAGAGATATAGGATGTCTCGATTCCCTAATTCCTGAGGTCTGCATAAAAAGATCATAAGCAATCACACTGATTTACAGGAGACTTGGACATCTGTTTCTACAACATATAACTGACCTTGATTTATATTTGATAGCAGATTCACAGGATTCATTTGCATAGTGTGAAGACATTATGGTATACAGACATGGTTGACATAGCAACATTATGCATACTGGAAAATAACTGTTAAGTAATCCAAGGTTCTCTATGTATGTATTTATTGTCATTTGTTTTTTTTTATTTAGTTACGTATGCTCTGATACCATAATCTGCATTTATTTGTATCATGTTTTTAAAACACAGTATCACAGACACTTTGGGGGTTATTTACGAATACTGATGGCCGAATGGTTCGCGGACTATTGGCGCCGTTTGCCCAGCGGACTTCCGTGTTTACTGTGTAAAAGAACTTTGACCTATGATGACACATCCATCATGGGGTACAGGACAGCCAATTGAGACATTACAGCACATGGACACTTGGACATTCCCCCTAACTTATAAATAGACCCGATCCGGTGGCCATTTTACATTCTTTCTTCTGTCACTATAGGGAGAGGTTGCTGTGTGGAGCAGGGGGAGATTGCAATGACCCAAATCGCTAGCTATTTGGTACACAAAAGTTCTTTTCAGGACTGGTATAGGTGTTAGCAGGGCCAGATTAAGAACATCATGGGCCTGGTGCTGAGGATTTTGGTAGGGCCTTTTATAAACAATAAGTAAATAAAAATGCAAACATTTTTTTGTTATAACAAATTAAATTAAAGAGAGAGAGGGAGGATGAGAGAGAGAGAAAGGGGATGAAAGAGGTGTGAGGGGTAAGGGATCGAGGATGAGAGAGAAGGGGGGGGGGGGTGAGAGAAAGAGGATGCACATGAGCATGTGTGGGAATGACATCAATGATGCAGCCTGGCCAAGGCAAGTGACGGAAGGCACAGAACCCAGAAGGAAGACCGGGTGAAGATGTTAGTGCCCAGGCCCCACCGGATTGATCACAGCACAGCACTGGAGGGCTCAGTCTGACAAATTAAGTGTATCCTAATGTGCTAATATGCTGGGCATACTTGTACATTATGGCATAACCTACCCCAGGGCCTCTAAAAAGTAGTAATGTTCGAAAAGTTTACTACCGCTTTAATATCACGAGCCTCTCATGGGGCCCCCTACTGACCCTGTGGCCCTTGGGCAGTGCCTAAGTGCATAGTTGTCAACATTTCAAAAATATTTTCAGGAACGCTTTTTTACAATTGCTATATTTAGAGTAGCTGACATCCCCTTTGTTCCTCTATACATCACAATAGTAATTACAAAATTAAATAAATAATAATAATGGGGCAGAACAAATATGAGGACTGTGAGATTTCCTTTAGTTGAACTGACAAAAGTGTGCCCATTCTAGAGCTGGTAACATTGAGGATATTCAGTATAATTTTAAAGAACAGTTTTTGTGGGTAAGAGGCATAGGGGAGGAGTATGGATGGTATAAAAGTGGGAAGTATGTGCAGGTGAGGGAGAGGAATGGGGAGGGTCTAACAGTGGGCACTATGTACATGAGGAGTGCAGAGGGTATGGCAGAAGGCACTATGTACAGGAGAGGAGTGTGAAGGGTATGACAGTGGGCAGTATGCACAGCAGAGGAGTGTAGAGGTTATGACATTGGGCACTATGTATAAGAGAACAGTGTGGAGGGTATAACAGTGAGCAATATGTACAGGAGTGTGGAGGGTATGACAGTGGGCACTATGTACAGGAGAGAAGTGTGGAGAGTAGGACAGTAAGCAGTAATTACAGGAGAGGGGTGTGGAGAGAGGGTATGACGCTGGGCACTATGTATAGGAGAGGAGTATAGAGGGAATGACAGTGAGTAGTATGTACAGGAGAGGAGTGTGGAGGGTATGACAGTGGGCACTATGTATAGGAGAGAAGTGTGGAGGGTATGACAGTGGGCACTATGTATAGGAGAGGAGTATGGAGGGTATGACAGTGAGTAGTATGTACAGGAGAGGAGTGTGGAGGGTATTACAGTGGGCACAATGTATAGGAGAGAAGTGTGGAGAGTATGACAGTGGGCACTATGTATGGGAGAGGAGGATGAAGTAATCTGGGAAGGAAAAATGTAAAGGTTTGTGGAAGGATGTTTAGGGACTGCGTAGTGGTTAATCGGGCCATACATGGATTGAAATTACACCAATTAAGCAGAGACCAGCCATAGTCGATCTATGTATGGGCTAGCTGGTTTTACACAAGTCAACCTATTAACCGACTTGAGTACAACCAGCCTGTCAGGTTTTCCCCAAAACAATCAGTGCTGCCAGCTATAGTTAGCAACACTAATCATTGTATTGTATTCACTGGCAGAACACAATAACACTGCGGGAGTGATTGCCCCATTCACAGGTTAGCAGGTGAGAGGGTGTGTGTGGACAGGCTGGGGAGAGATACTAGTCAGTCCCTGGGTAGGCACTGGTTAGTATCAGAGCCAGATACACACAGGTTACATACGCCACGATCGTTAGAACGAGAGCAATAATTCTAGCACTAGACCTCCTCTGTAAGTCTAAACGTGTAACCTGTAAAACAATTTAAAGCATCGCTTAGTACACAACAAAAAATAGTGCTAACTTTAGTGGGTTTTTTTAATGAATGAAGCAGTTTCTTTCCAAAAAAAAAGTTTGAAAAATTGCTGCGCAAATGTCATGTAACATAAAAAGTTGCAAAGACCACAATTTTATTCCATAGAGTGTCTGCTAAAACAATATATAATGCTTGAGGGTTTTGAGTAATTTTCTAGCATAAAAAAAATGATGACTTTTACATGTAGGAGAGAAGTCTCAGAATGGGCCTGGGTGGCAAGGGGTTAATTATCATAAGTAATATACAAATAATTATTATGAGCACTGTGAGTTCATCCTCTCAGTCTGCTGCAGAGTCTTCCAGATTGTGTTTAAACTGGCCGCTCTGTATGTAGCTTCTGACAGGCTGTGCAAGCAGCCCTGTATCTCCGGAACCATAGATGCTAGCAGCCCCATATTTTAACCAGTGCTGGAGTGGGTCTTTAGCTACCTACCCCCCAAATGTGGGATCTCTGTGACTCCTGATCGCTGAGCTACAATCCTCTAAGTCAATATATTATTTTTTTTTTTTTTTTTTTTGATTTTTTTTTTTGGGCAAATGGGCCTATCTTGAGAAAGGGGCCTGGAGCTGCAGCTCCAATAGCCCCTATGTTAATCCGGCCCTGGGTGTTAGGTGTATATAGATTTGCTGTGCTACTGATTATTGCAGCAGCCTGAGTGTCTTTTGTCAGTTTAGAGAAAGGGACAGGACGGTGTGTCTGCTGTAGGGACAGTCAGTTTAGTCATTAGCTGTTACTATCAGGTCCACAAAAGTGCTATTCCAGTTATTGTTCCAGTAGCCTCTGTTTTGTCAGTTTATATAGGGACAGGCAGGAAGCATTGTGTGAGGCAGTGAGGGTCAGTTTAATCAGTAGCTGTTACTATATTAGGTCCACAAAGGTTCTTTTCAGGACTGGTATCAGTGGTATGGTAATAGGCTTGTACATGTATAATATTCTTTCTTCCAAATATAGAAAGAATATTATACTTGACTGCTGCCCTTCTGCTGCAGTCTGCTAATCATTCACAACCTACTTGTTCCACAAAGCTCCTTATAAGGACTGGTAATAACCTGGTGTAGGGTGCTATAGTACATAAGGTTGAGTGAGGTACAGTCTGCCATTCTATAAGGACTGGTACAGGTCCACAATACATAGGGTTGAGGTGCACTACTGCTGACCGCTGCCCTATACTGCAGCAGTCCTTCATCGGTATAGGGACTGACGTACAGTCTGCTAATCACTCACACACAACCTACTTGTTCCACAAAGGTCCTTATAAGGACTGGTAAGGTATAGGGTACTACAGTACATAGGGTTGAGTGAGGTACAGTCTGCTATTCTATAAGGACTGGTATAGGTCCACAATACATAGGGTTGAGGTGCACTTCTGCTGACCGCTGCCATATACTGCAGCAGTTCTTCATCGGTATAGGGACTGACGTACAGTCTGCTAATCAGTCACACACAACCTACTTGTTCCACAAAGATCCTTATAAGGACTGGTAAGGTATAGGGTACTACAGTACATAGGGTTGAGTGAGGTACAGTCTGCTATTCTATAAGGACTGGTATAGGTCCACAATACATAGGGTTGAGGTGCACTACTGTTGACCGCTGCCCTATACTGCAGCAGTCCTTCATCGGTATAGAGACTGAGGTACAGCCTGCTAATCACTCACACACAACCTACTTGTTCCACAAAGGTCCTTATAAGGACTGGTAAGTTATAGGGTACTACAGTACATAGGGTTGAGTGAGGTACAGTCTGCTATTCTATAAGGACTGGTATAGGTCCATAATACATAGGGTTGAGGTGCACTACTGCTGACCGCTGCCCTATACTGCAGCAGTCCTTCATCGGTATAGGGACTGACGTACAGTCTGTTAATCACTCACACACAACCTACTTGTTCCACAAAGGTCCTTATAAGGACTGGTAAGGTATAGGGTACTACAGTACATAGGGTTGAGTGAGGTACAGTCTGCCATTCTATAAGGACTGGTATAGGTCCACAATACATAGGGTTGAGGTGCACTACTGCTGACCGCTGCCCTATACTGCAGCAGTCCTTCATCGGTATAGGGACTGACGTACAGTCTGCTAATTACTCACACACAACCTACTTGTTCCACAAAGGTCCTTATAAGGACTGGTAAGGTATAGGGTACTACAGTACATAGGGTTGAGTGAGGTACAGTCTGCTATTCTATAAGGACTGGTATAGGTCCACAATACATAGGGTTGAGGTGCACTACTGCTGACGCTGCCCTATACTGCAGCAGTCCTTCATCGGTATAGAGACTGACGTACAGTCTGCTAATCACTCACACACAACCTACTTGTTCCACAAAGGTCCTTATAAGGACTGGTAAGGTATAGGGTACTACAGTACATAGGGTTGAGTGAGGTACAGTCTGCCATTCTATAAGGACTGGTATAGGTCCACAATACATAGGGTTGAGGTGCACTACTGCTGACCGCTGCCCTATACTGCAGCAGTCCTTCATCGGTATAGGGACTGACGTACAGTCTGTTAATCACTCACACACAACCTACTTGTTCCACAAAGGTCCTTATAAGGACTGGTAAGGTATAGGGTACTACAGTACATAGGGTTGAGTGAGGTACAGTCTGCTATTCTATAAGGACTGGTATAGGTCCACAATACATAGGGTTGAGGTGCACTACTGCTGACCGCTGCCCTATACTGCAGCAGTCCTTCATCGGTATAGGGACTGACGTACAGTCTACTAATCACTCACACACAACCTACTTGTTCCACAAAGGTCCTTATAAGGACTGGTAAGGTATAGGGTACTACAGTACATAGGGTTGAGTGAGGTACAGTCTGCCATTCTATAAGGACTGGTATAGGTCCACAATACATAGGGTTGAGGTGCACTACTGCTGACCGCTGCCCTACACTGCAGCAGTCCTTCATCAGTATAGGGACTGAGAGTTTTGTCACAGGGTAATTTAAAAAAATGACAGGCAGAGGAAGAGGCAGGCCCTTCCGCAGGGGTGGTAGGGGTAGGGCAGGAGCAACAGGCTTGAGCCAAAGTGGGAAGTTGCAGAAGGTGCGTTCAATTACTTTAAAGGACGCACCAGACTTGGCTGAGTGGCTCACTCAGCCTTACTCTTCAGCACCCTCCTCATCCTCTCGATCTGCACCCTCTTCTTCACTCTCTGCTATGTGCACCCCAAAAGACACTACCACCTACAACACCACCACCACCCCCACCACCACATACCTTCCGCTTGAGTCACAGGAATTATTTTCCGATCCATATCAAGACATTTCTGATGCGCAGCCACTCTTGGTATTGGATCAGGAAGAGGAGGTAGCAACAACCGCTACTCAGCAGTCTGACGACAGTACCCAGATCAGCCCAAGGAGGAGGTTGGTCCCCGGTGTTGCTGCCTACTCCGAGATCTCTACTTATAGCGGTGGAGAAGGTGACATCGACGATGATGTGTCTAGTTATGTCACGTGGGTGCCCACAAGAGAGGAAGAGGAGGGGAGTTCAGAGGGAGATATGGACCAGCAGATAGGGAGGAGAAGCAGGAATAACTTACATTGCACAGGAGGGACAAAGCAGACTGCAAATGTATCAGGAGCGAATCATCGACCATGTACGGTCACATCTGGCGCTCCCAGGACACCGGCACATGGCTCCGCAGTGTGTGCTTTTTTTAAAGTGTCCGCTGCTGACAATAGCGTTGCCATCTGCAATCTTTGCAGTCAACGCATTAGTCGCGGTAAGCCCAACACTCACCTAGGGACGACGGCCTTAAGAAGGCACATGAGCAGCCATCACCGAGCTGAGTGGGAGCAACGGAACACACAAAGCCGCACTCCAGGCTCTCACCGTCCAGCCTCGTCTTCTACTTCTCCTTCTCCTCTCTCATCACAATTGTCCTCCACTCCACCTTCCATCACGCCAAGCTCACGTTTTTCTGCAAAAAGGCAGGCTTCCGTGGGCCTAATGTTCGAGCGTAAAAAAATGATGACGCCGGATAACCCTCTTGCCCAACGGTTGACGGCTGGCTTGTCAGAACTCATAGCCCGCCAACTACTGCCATATAAACTGGTGGACTCGGAGGCCTTTCGCAAATTTGTGGTCATTGGAACACCACAATGGAAGGTCCTAGGAAGGAAGTATTTCTCAGAGAAGGGCATTCCAGAGCTATATGGCCATGTTCAGCGGCAAGTGAATGTATCTCTGGCACACAGTGTCGGTGCCAAGATACATCTGACCACGGACACGTGGTCTAGCAAACACGGGCAGGGAAGTTATATCACTTTTACTGCCCACTGGGTGAACCTTCTGACGGCCGTCAAGCATGTAACCCGTGGCACCCGTGTAGATTTGGTTTTACCGCCACGGATTGCATGCAGGCCTGACTCTTCTTCTCTTCCTCCTCCTACTCCATCCTCATCCCTCTCCTCCTCGACTGACTCCTCCTTTTCCACTGCTAGCGTCTCTTCCGCTGCGCCGCCCAAGCTCCCCAGAACCTATTCGACATGCCAGGTGTGTTGTGCCTGGAAGCCAAGAGCCACACTGGTCCGGCACTCCTTTCAGCTTTGCGTTCACAGGCAGATCAGTGGCTAACACCGCTCAATTTGACAGTTGGTAAAGTGGTGTGTGACAACGGTGCCAATCTGCTTAGCGCATTGAATTAGGGCAAAATCCCGCACGTGCCATGCATGGCACACGTCTTAAACTTGGTCGTGCAGCGATTCCTTGTCAAATACCCTGGGGTCCAGGACATCTTGCGGCAGGCAAAGAAAATCTCGGCCCATTTCAGAAGATCTTCCACGGCCATGGCTCGCCTTGCTGACATTCAGCGGCGACACAATCTGCCGTTCAGACGTCTTATTTGCGATTGTCCGACGCGATGGAACTCAACCTTCTATATGTTTGATAGGCTGCTCCAGCAGAAACGTGCAGTTCACGTCTACCTGTATGAACTCTGCGGCAGAACAGGTTCTGGGGAGCTGTTTTTTTTTTCACCACGCCAGTGGCTGCTCATGCGCGACGCATGCAGACTTCTGCGCCCATTTGAGGAGATCACCAAACTGGTCAGTCGCAGCCATGGCGCCATCAGTGACATGGTACCTTATGCCTTCTTTATGGAGCGTGCATTGCGTCCTGTCATTGATCAAGCTGTGGAGGAGCAGGAGCGGGAAGATGAGGAAGTCGCAATGCTGGATGAATTCCCAGGGGGGCTACTCTATCTGAGACAAGTGAACAACAGGAGTCTGAAGAGGAGTCAGAGGAGGATGGTGCGGATGAGGAGGAGCAAGAAGAGCATGCTTTAAACCTTTCTGGGATCCCTGTTGTGCGTGGATGGGGAGAGGAGAATGAAGAGGACGACATTATCCTGGATGATGAGCAGGAGCCAGGCCACCACACCGCTTCCACTTTAGTGCAAATATAAAGCATAAGGGTCAAGGACCAGTACTGGGTGGCAACGTACTTAGACCCCCGGTACAAACACAAAATGGCGGAAATGTAAAGAAAGATTACCCTCGCGCCACAGTAATTATAGAAAAAGGGAAGTACACAAACAAAAAAGATTATGGTTGCAGCAAAGCACCGACAGGGGTTCAAACCCTCCCCTGAGTGAGTAAAAAACAAATGTATAAAAGTGGTGTTGCGCTCCTTAATTAAATATAACAATAAATATGTGAAGTACACAATGTACAAAAAATTTAAAAGTGAATATTCCTACAAACTATAAACACATGATTTAACATCCAAAAGGTGCATTAAATAAAGTGCATTCAAGTGCTCGGGTAGATATATAATATATCCAAAGTGCACAGATTGTAGTGATAGCAGGATCTGCAGCGTGATTAAAAAACACTCGATAATCTAATATCCAAAAGGTGCAACAAGGAAAAAAAATATATATATATAACAATAAAATTATAAGAAGATTAAATAAATTATATAAAGTATATTCCACAGTCCGTATTGAATCATGCACTGAAAAAGAATAATCCACTCTGTGTGCAAATATCTGGTAATCCCGTGAATGAGAAAAATTATATATATTATATATATATCAATATATATATATATATATATATATATATATATATATATATATATATATATATATATATATATATTATATATATATCAATGAAATTATAAAAAAAAAAGTATGTAATGCAATCCGAACTTTATTATTTTTTTTTTTTTTTAATTTTTTTTTTTTAAAAGGACACAGTCCAGGGTACTCACATTTTAGCATAAACCATAAATGCGAAAAACTTTACACGAAGCGACAGCATCAAACGAATGAGCAGGTAGTGTGTACTACGAACGTCACTTCCGGTATCCTCCTAGTCCAATCCTACGCGTATCGTCACTTGGACATTTGACTTCATCCCTGATGAAGTCACATGTCCAAGTGACGATACGCGTAGGATTGGACTAGGAGGATACCGGAAGTGACGTTCGTAGTACACACTACCTGCTCGTTCGTTTGATGCTGTCGCTTCGTGTAAAGTTTTTTGCATTTATGGTTTATGCTAAAATGTGAGTACCCTGGACTGTGTCCTTTTAAAAAATAAAGTTCGGATTGCATTACATACTTCACTATTGGCATTTTCTCTTCTCCTATGGATGTATATGCTACCTGTGACTGAGGACCTAGAGAGGGGGGCACCCATTGTTGTTTACATCTACCACCTGCTCAAAAGGATATATGCTGTTCCCTTACAGCAGTAAGGTAAGGTAGCCATTGCTACCAGTGTGTGGACACCTTGCACGCTATCACCTATGGAATAACGATTCACTCACGGGATTAGCAGATATTTGCACACAGAGTGGACTCTTTTTCAGTGCATGATTCAATACGGACTGTGGAATATACTTTATATAATATATTAAATTTTTTTTTATAATTTTATTGATATATATATAATATATATTGATATATATATATAGAAAGGCCAGTATGGTGGCCTGAAATTATGGGTGGAGCCCGGTGGTATATAATCAGCCGTTCGCCCATCCTTCCTCGTCGGTTCCGGTGCGCGATACCTGATACGTCAGATATCAAGGGCCGACTATCCAGACCAGACGCAGTGAGCCTGTTCGTCAGCTCCCGCGTTATTCGTCTCCAATTTTTTTTGACAAACCGTCTCTCATCCATCAGCATCCGTAGGTTTCACCGTCGGAGTGTCGTCGTACCCGTCGAATTTGTCGCTACGCCTCGGGCCGGCTGTCGCAGGTAGGGCTTCGGCACCCTCTTTTCATTATGTTTTCGATGTACCGTCATCATGCTTGTACTCACGAGCCGCTCGGTTCTTTCATATCGAATGTTTTCGGTGGCCTCGTACGCATGTCACTATGTTCTACTTTCGATGTAGTCGTTATCATCGTTCGACACGTTCGATTACGCCACGTCAGGCGATTCATTCGCAGGTACGGCAGTCGAAACCGTTCGACTGCCCGAGCATTTCTATTTGTAGCGGTCGAATCGTTCGACTCACAGCCGACTGCTTGTTACGACAAGGCAAACAGTCCGCACGTTTCGCTTGGTCTACTCCAGTTCGAATATGTCTCTTCATTCATGCAATTGTGTTATGTGTCTCATTTTCATCTCGTTTCATTCGTTTCAGTCCCAGTCATTTCTACTGTTTCAAAATCATTTCTGTCACTAGTCGCGCTCCGGCGCGAATCCTGTCGCACTTCCGGTGCACCGATTCGCTTTGAAGTGCCCCAGGGTTCGGCCTCATTTCTGTACATGCTCCAGAGACTGAATCACTCGCAGGATCACGCACGGTCCCTGATTCTTGTCTTTGTCATGGCATACCATTTCTGTCACTTATTACGCTCCAAATCGAGTCTTGTCGCATTCCTCTATGCACCGATTCGTCCTGGTGCGCCCAGCTGCTACGCCTCATTTCGGTACATGCTCCAGAGACGGATTCTGTGGTAAACCTACAGATCAGTCGTTGAATCCTGTCTCTGTCATGGGACATCATTTCTGTCACTTATTACACTCCAATTCGAATCCTGTCGCATATTGTTTATGCACCGATTCATTCTGGTGTGCCCAGCTGCTACGCCTCATTTCAGTACATGCGCCAGAGACGGATTCTTTGTTGCTACCATCAGTCCAGTCGTTGATTCCTGTCTCTGTCATGGGATATCATTTCTGTCACTTATTACGCTCCGATTCGAATCTTGTTGCATTTATTGGATGCACCGATTCGTCCCGGTGTGCCCAGCTGCTACGCCTCATTTCAGTACATGCTCCAAAGACAGGATTCATCTGTTAGGTGCATGGGCTCGTCTTCTGATTCCAGTCTTTGTCATGGGTTTCATTTCATTTCACCTATCACGTTCCGGTACGAATAAATCACATTCACGGACCAATTCGTCCCGGCGTGCCCCAGGAATGGCCTCATTTCAGTACATGCTCCAGTTTCCGTTTCGTGCTCGGTCGCAAGTTTGTGGCATGGCGATTCGGATCTCTGTCATGGCAGATTTACTCATTTCACGATCGCTTCCCGCTTCTAGTCCAGTTGATTCTTCAATGTTGGATTCCTATCGGGGGGCCCTTGCTCGTCAGCCTCATTTCACGATAAAAGGAAAAAAAAAAAAAAAGGGAAAATATATATATAATAAAAGGGGGTAGGGGGGAAGAGAAGAGAAATTTCATCTGTTTCTTTCATTTGTGTCATTTTCATCTCATGTCTGAAGTCTCACCTCCACTGTTAGCTAGCCTTCATCAGGTGGGAGTCTCAAACAAAAACTTCACCTTCATCTCCTCAGGTCAGTCGAGTTCAGTAGGTCCAGCCTGCACCTGGTCGGACGGTGCCTCCTTAGGTAAGCATAATCATCTAGTGGGAAAACGCCCTTCAGCAAAGCATCCTTCTTTAAAACAGGTATTTCTTTAGGAGTCTCCAACCAGTTATAATCCATGTCACCCCTTGTAGGTCCGTATTAGGAGAAAACCCGGATCAGAGGGCTTGTAGCCTCATCAGACCCACGTTCTGTCACCATGTCCCAGGCTGACAGCGAGGACCTCACGGCTCCATTGTCTCCATCCGTTTCAGAAAATGGCAGCCAAAGGGCCTTCAGAGCATGGACCATTCCCAGGCTGACAGCCGAGCTGAGACGCAGGGGTGTCCCCTTTCCAGCAACAGCCAGAAAGGCAGAGCTTTTCCGGCTCCTGTTTCCTCCCCCCGCGGTGGTGGAGGCTTCGGCTCAGCAGGCCTCATTGGGCTCCATCGCCTCCTCTATCTCGCAGCTCCACACCCTGGTGTCGTCCCTCACAACCTCGATGTCAGATCTGCAGGGCCGAGTGGCCCTCCTCGAGACCCACCCCTCTGTTTCTCCGCCAGTACCAGCATCCCAGCCAGTTGTTAGTCTTCCCGCAGGTATCTCCGGAGGTGCACCAATAGTGTACCCGTCTCATTTGGTGTCAGCAAACATCAGGAAGGACATCTTAGAGGGCAAAGACGTCAATTTGGCTTCTCTTCTGATCTCGATTCACGAGCTGGTAGAGAATAAGGCGTATACTTGGGGGGACATATCAGTGGTCCTCAAAGCCAAGGATCCCAGACTAGACAGGAAACTCTCTATCACCGAGTTTTCCTTGGCCTTCGGCATGATGAGGGACATCATTTGCTCAGCCTCCCCTGGCAGAAGGGAGGAGCTGGATCGGTACCTCCATGTGGTAGTTGACCTGGGGTACAAGTACGGCGGGTTTTCATTCTATGACTACCACCGCTCCTTCTCCGCTAGAGCAGCCGCCAGGCTCTCCCAGTTCCAGACCCCTACGGACTGGAGCACCATGGACACCGAACTGTTCTGCCGCCACTTCGCGGGGCTACGGTCCCCTCTGTGTGCAATCTGCCAGTCAGCAACACATACTGCGGCCTGGTGCGCTACCTCAGTGGCAGCCCCGCCCTTCGACGGTCCATCTACCTCGGGTACCGCTCAGGGCCTGCAAGCACCAGCTCGCCCGCCACAGACCGATAAGCTAGGGCGCCCAGTTAAGACCATGGGCGGTGCTCCGATCTGCAACAACTACAACAGTGGGTCATGTAACTTCAGTCAGTGTAGGCTGCTCCATGTGTGCACCCAGTGTCATAGAGCTCACCCCCGGCTCATGTGTGAGATCAAGCAGCTCAAAAGGTCTTGACTAAGCCGGCTCAATGTTGCATGGCTTAGTGTCTACCTTTCCAGTCACCCTACCCCCTCACTGTCCGCCTTCCTCGTCCAGGGCTTCACGGAAGGTTTTCACACTGGACTTATCTCTCTCCCTCACTTCACGCACGAATGCCAGAACCTACGGTCAGCAGCCACGGATGAACAAGCCATCGACCAACTGCTGCAATCTGAGCTGGATCAGGACTTTGTCATCGGCCCTTTTGTACAGCCCCCTTTCAGCACCTGGCGAGTCAGCCCTATTGGGCTTGTCAAGGGCAAGTTCTCTAATAAACTCAGATTGGTTTATGATTTGTCAGCGCCTCATTCCTCTACGGTTCCCAGCCTCAATTCTCTTATTCCCTCTGAGGAGTTCTCCCTTAAATATGCATCGGTAGACATGGCCATCCAGGCCATTCTTAAAACAGGCACAGGTACCTGGCTTTCCAAGGCCGACATCTCAAATGCTTTTAAACTTCTTCCCATCCATCCGTCCCTCTGGTGCTGGCATGGAATCAAGTGGAGGCAGCGGTACTACTTTGCCACTAAACTCACGTTCGGGTCCAAGAGTAGTCCTTGGCTCTTCGACACCTTCGCGCAGGCTCTTGCTTGGATCTTGTTACACGTAGCTCAGTGTCAGGAAGTCATTCATTATCTGGATGACTTCCTGCTGATAGAGCCACCCGGCTCTCCTCCACGAGATCTGGGTAAGTTGAGGGTAGTCTTCAATAATCTTAATGTCCCCATCGCCGAGCACAAGGTGGAGGGTCCGTCGCAGGCTATCACCTTCCTCGGGGTCAGCCTAGACACTAACACTATGCAGGCCAGCCTTCCCCCGGATAAACTGACCCGCATCAGGACGGTCCTGAGGGACTTCACTCATGCCAGAACTTGTACCAAGAGACAACTTCAGTCCCTTCTTGGTATGCTTAATTTTGCTATGCGCATCATCCCCCAGGGGCGCTCGTTCGTGTCACGCCTGTTAGCCTTGTTATCCCACTCTCAGGACCCGGAGCAAGTACTCAGCCTGGATTCCGCGGCTATGGCAGACCTAGCCATGTGGGAGGAATTCCTATCTTCTTGGAACGGAGTGTCCCTGTTCGTCCCCTCCGTGTCCGCCCTTTCACCTCGGGTGGTGACCGACGCTGCGGCCTCCACGGGCTTTGCGGCGATCTTTGGCAACCTCTGGCTCGCAGCCCCCTGGCCTCCACAGATACTGGCTATTCCTGGCTTCACTGAGACGTCCTCCCTGTTTGAGCTATATCCCATTGTAGCCGCTGCACACACCTGGGGCCGCAGCTGGTCGGGCCAGACGGTGGTCTTTTCTACAGATAACCTGGCCACTGCGGAGATTGTTAATAAAGGCAGGTCCAGGTCTCTACAGATTATGTCCTTCCTGCGGCGACTGACCCAGCTCTCATTATTGTTTCAGTTCAACCTTCATTGTTCCTTTGTTCCCGGCAAATTTAATCAGGCGGCGGATGCCCTCTCCCGCTTTAACTTTGTTTCATTTTTTGATCAGGTGCCCGGAGCCGAACCAACATCAGCAGCTATCCCGGACTGGTCTCAACTGATCTTGGATTAGCCCCACACTTGTCAGCAGCAACTCAACTCATCGATCACTCCCTCTCAGACAATACCCGCAAGGCCTATCAGTCGGCCTGGAGGGCCTTTAGTCGCTTCGCATCATCTCACAATACAGAGTCCTCCCGGGTCAAACAAGTCCTTGCCTTCCTTTCCTACTGCCATTCCGACTTGGCATTATCCTTCAACACAATCCGGTTGTACTTGGCCGGGGTACAACACTTCACGTCCCTCCAGGACCCTAAGCCCTCCTTATTTACCTTTCACGCCGTCCGGGCTCTCATGCGCGGCATTCAGAAACGTCGGCCAGTTTCCAGCATCAAACGGCTGCCTATCACAGGCGAAGTATTCAGGGACATGTCAGATATTTTGGCCTCTTCACCTTTCGGTCTCCATGTCAGTGTCGTCCTGCAAGCAGCCATACATCTGGCCTTCTACGGCTTCCTGCGGCCAGGCGAGTTTACCTGCAGTAGCCCCTCGGCACGTATGCTGTGCAAGCACCATCTAGTCAGGTTCGAGGACCATTTCATCTTGCACTTAGCGGTTTCCAAGACACAGCAGCTTGGCCCAGGTACGGACATACATTTCTATAAGACCTACAACCGCTGGTGTCCGGTTACTGTCCTCTCCCGCTTGTTGACCCTTTTGGCCGATCAACCAGGGACTGGCCCACTTCTACCCTTTCACTCAAAACCTCTCAACGCAGCCCAGTTCATGGAGCATGTCAGGATACTCCTGGGCATCCTTCACCTCAATCCTGCGCACTACTCAGGACATTCATTTCGCATCGGGGCAGCTTCAACGGCCTCCCGCCAAGGGGTCCCGGTCCATGTTATCAAAAAGTTGGGTAGATGGAAGTCCTCCTGTTTTGCACGTTACGTACCCAATCCGCAGATTGAGATGGCCCAGGCCTTTGTCAAACTTACCCAGTAACAGTCTTGGTTCAATAAAATGCTTCCCCTACCTGAGTGTTTTGCCCCCTTATTTTGGTATACCGTACGTTAGACCAGGGCACACTTTCAGGTCCATTTCAAGTAAGCGAGTTTATGTTATCCTTGTCTTTCATCCTTATCCGTATCGGTCAGAGGGCTCTACACCATAAATAGAAAGGCCAGTATGGTGGCCTGAAATTATGGGTGGAGCCCGATGGTATATAATCAGCCGTTCGCCCATCCTTCCTCGTCGGTTCCGGTGCGCGATACCCACCCACCCGCCCCTTTATCAGGCCTTTACTCTAGCACATTCCTCATATGAGTACTCATTTCACCCATTTCATATTCATTTCATTTTAAGGTATGCCCCCTTATTTTGGTATACCGTACGTTAGACCAGGGCACACTTTCAGGTCCATTTCAAGTAAGCGAGTTTATGTTATCCTTGTCTTTCATCCTTATCCGTATCGGTCAGAGGGCTCTACACCATAAATATATATATATTGATATATATATAATATATATAATTTTTCTCATTCACGGGATTACCAGATATTTGCACACAGAGTGGATTATTCTTTTTCAGTGCATGATTCAATACGGACTGTGGAATATACTTTATATAATTTATTTAATCTTCTTATAATTTTATTGTTATATATATATATTTTTTTTCCTTGTTGCACCTTTTGGATATTAGATTATCGAGTGTTTTTTAATCACGCTGCAGATCCTGCTATCACTACAATCTGTGCACTTTGGATATATTATATATCTACCCGAGCACTTGAATGCACTTTATTTAATGCACCTTTTGGATGTTAAATCATGTGTTTATAGTTTGTAGGAATATTCACTTTTAAATTTTTTGTACATTGTGTACTTCACATATTTATTGTTATATTTAATTAAGGAGCGCAACACCACTTTTATACAAAATGGCGGAAATGTTACCGCCGTCACAGAGGGCTGGCACAATGGAGCACTTCCAGGCCTTGCTTCGAGAAATGCTGCATTCTGCCTTTGCGTGCGCTGGCAGAGGAGCAATTCCCACTCCCAGAGAAGGAGTTGTGGGTACCAATCCAACAGCGCCTGCAAGAAGAGGCCGGTTTGAAGATGTGTTGGTGACTTCGGATATGAGGTCATTCTTTCAGCCGACCCATCGACAGGTGTCACCCGGATCCAGCATCAGGGAACGCCTAGACCGTCAGGTGTCCGACTACATCGAGTTAACGGCCGATGTGGACGCTCTGAGGAGTGATGAACCCCTGGACTACTGGGTGGGCAGGTTTGACCTCTGGCCAGAGCTTGCCCAATTTGCAATCGAACTGTTGGCTTGCCCCTCATCCAGTGTCCTGTCCGAAAGGACATTCGGCGCAGCAGGGGGGATCGTGACCGATAAGCGTACTCGCATAGCTCACGTCAGTGTTAACTACCTCACATTTCTAAAAATGAATGAGCCATGGATCTCGGAGGAATTCAACACATGTGACCAGTAGACCATGTATATGTCTACAAACAATTTTTTTAATCAAGCACACAGACCTTCTTTCTTCTTTTGGCTCACTTCCTTGTCCAAAAAAAGCATACCGTACTATATGCCCGTACCCTCCTCTTTGAAGAGGTTGAGCGGTGTCATATTTCTACTGGGCTGCTTATTATGAGGGGCTCCCACCATCCCTGTGCTATGCTGACATCCTCCTGGGGCTGCTTATTATGAGGGGCTCCCACCATCCCTGTGCTATGCTGACATCCTCCTGGGGCTTCTTATTATGAGGGGCTCCCCCCATCCCTGTGCTATGCTGACATCCTCCTGGGGCTGCTTATTATGAGGGGCTCCCACCATCCCTGTGCTATGCTGACATCCTCCTGGGGCTGCTTATTATGAGGGGCTCCCACCATCCCTGTGCTATGCTTATTATGAGGGGCTCCCACCATCCCTGTGCTATGCTCATTATGAGTGGCCCCCACCATCCCTGTGCTATGCTCATTATGAGGGGCTCCCACCATCCCTGTGCTATGCTCATTATGAGGGGCTCCCACCATCCATATGCTATGCTGACTTCCTCCTGGGGCTACTTACGGTGCAGGTGTCAGTGCTGTATATCACAGTGCTGATGTCAGTACTCTCTATCACGGTGCTGCTGTCAGGGCTGTATATCACGGTGCTGGTGTTAGTGCTTTATGTCACGCTGCTGAGGTCAGTGCTCTCTATCACGGTGCTGTTGTCATTGCTGTATGTCACGCTGCTGATGTCAGTGCTCTCTATCATGGTGCTGCTGTCAGTGCTGCATTTCACGGTGCTGGTGTTAGTGCTTTATGTCACGCTGCTGATGTCAGTGCTCTCTATCACGGTGCTGTTGTCAGATGACTCTATCACGGTGCAGGTGCCATTGCTTTATGTCACGCTGCTGATGTCAGTGCTCTCTATCACGGTGCTGCTGTCAGTGCTGTATATCACGGTGCTGGTGTTAGTGCTTTATGTCACGCTGCTGATGTCAGTGCTCTCTATCACGGTGCTGCTGTCAGTGCTGTATATCACAGATCATTTCAGATCTACCCCTCAGATCTACAAGGACTGCACTTCCAAGTGCACTTGTAATGCACTTGTAGTGCAAAGTGGATTTGTCTTTCGTAAATAACCCCCTTTGTTTCCAATGATCAGATACTATAGTACAATGTTAATATGTTGTAATTATAGTTTTAACAATTAATCTGTCATGCCAAGTTATTTCATGTGGATAGAGCCTATTCCACACAGTGATGCCGCGTAAACACGGTCGGAGAATCTGTCGGAATGAGTCTTATCGGACCGTGTCGTCAGATAATCCGACTGTGTGTAGTATGCATCGGACATTCCGTCCGAATCTCCGTCCGACCCAATTTTCCAACATGTTGGAAAGATTTCCCGACCAACTGGGCCGGACGGACCTAATCCGATCATGTGTAGAGCATTTTCATCGGACCAAGTGCCACGCATGCTCACATTCAAATTCCGACACGGAAGTGCTCGTTCAGGTAAAACTACTGCTCGTAAGCGATATAGCACATTCGTCACGCTGCAATGTTAAAAAACCATTCATCAAGCACATTCTCTTGTTCTTTACAATGCTGCAAGAACCAACTTCTTTTGATGCTTATAGTCACACACACTTCTCCCAAACATGTTTCATTACTCTTTTTTAACCATTTCAGTAATACAATTTTAGTTTGCGTCACATCTACACAATGTTTGATTTGTTTTTTTTATTTTCTCCTTTAAAGACACTTTGCTCATTTATCCTTTTTTTTTTTTTTTTTTTGTGTAAACTTACAACAACAACATTATTTGATTTTTGAGATTTTGTTTTTCTTTTTTAATCTACAGGAGGTTGTTTAGTGTTAACACCCCTTGTTATTTATTTCACTTTGTTTTTTGGAAATGTAACTGCCTGCTCACAAATAAACTGGCCTTTTGGAAGGAAAACACATACGCAAGTATTTCATCCAAACAAAAATTACCTTTATTTCGGTGTCAGTAACAGATAAAGAGGGAGGCAGCAATGTTGAAACTGTGGAGATTTGTGAAGCCTTTGGCCCCCAGGGCACACATCAAATATTTCAAAGCAAAAATTGGTGGCCTGAGGAGTACATATCTGAGGGAGAGAAGTCTGGTCCTGAAGTCCATGAAACCCGGAACAGCAGCAGATGACATCTATGTTCCCAGGCTGTGGTACTACAACAGGATGAATCTTCTGTCAGACCAGACTGAACCCAGGTCCTCACACTCTGGTCTTCCTTGTGTTTCTGGTGTCATTTGGCCCAACAGACCCGTGTTGAGGGTTTGGAGAATAACCTGCTCACACAAGATCTGTTGCCCCTGCTCCATTTTATCAAGCTTGCATGCAAAGGCCTCTTGGTAGGTGGGTTTGGCTTGGAGTGCCGCAGAAGCCTCACCAATCAGCCTCAGGTCCGACTCCTCAACATTCCCCCCCTTTCTCACCCTTTTGCGTGGAAGGCGGAGGGGAGGGACCTGGCATTCGGTGAGGCTCCTTCGGCTGCCCACCGCCTGGCTGCCGCTTACCCCCGCCTCCTCCTGGCTGCCACTTTCCACAGCCACCTCCTGGCTGCTGCATTCCACACCCTCCTGGTCCTGGCTGAGTTCTTCCTGTGTATGAAAAAGGGACATCGTTTGAGTTTTTGGTTCATCAAACACACACAATTTTTACATCAACACTGTTGCAAATTGTTAACCAATAGAAAAGACTATCATTCTGAGCCCAGCATTTTTCTTTCTTGTCGCAAAGGTTTTGGCCACTACTGTCTATTGATATGTGAAACACTTTCTAAAATCAGCAATTAGTGAGCAAAAATCAAGTTAACATCATTCATTTTGACTCCACAAATATGTACAACAATACTATACCTGGCTCAAGCTGGGCTCCTCCAGTTCTTCCTGAGTGGAAGGCCCAGGTTGGGCGTCGGAAGACTCAGCGGGTGTGGAATGGAGCATAGGACGCGTGGAAGGAAGAGTAGAGAGTGATTGTCTGGCCTCAGCCGGGTCTCACAGAAAACTCATCATAATACCACAGGGTGGGAACATAAACCTGAGCTGCTGAATTTCCTGATTTCATGGACTTCAGCACCTTATTCCTCTCCTTCAGATATGTACTCCTGAGGTTCCCAATTTTCTTTTTCATATATTTCTCATCTGCCCTGGGGACCACCGGCTTCACAAACTCAACCAGTTCCATTATTGCTGCCTGCCTCTTTGCTCTGCTACTGTATAAAGGATGGGTGTTTTGCCACAGGATTGGCATGTCTCGATATTTATCGATGAATAGAGGGAGGAAGCTGTAGTCATTAAAGCCGTCCATGTCTGCAAGACAAAACACAAGACAAACACTAATGTCAGGCTAAACTCCACTAATGCAGGCCTCAATCTAGAAGCAGTGTAGCCTAGTGATGTACCAAGTTCAAAATTGTACCTTTGTTTGCGCGCTCGTTGCCTCAGCTTCTCCCTCTGTACACAGATCGTACGGACGACACACGCGTGTTACGTTTTATATACAGTGCACATGCGTGCAACTCCGCCCACCCCTGACATTCTTTCCAGACTATTCCCCGCCCCTTCGCTTCCGGCGCAGTGGGCAGAGCACACAGGTGCGCAATAATAATTACACTAAACGAGGAGGAGGGTGAGGAAAGGCCGGAGCTTGAAACGTCCCGATCCAGGAAGACAAGATTTAAGGCCGCAAATATGTCTTTTGGAGAGATGTTGGAGATGGTCGACATATTGAACAGGACCGTCTATGATGGGAAATATGGACCTTACCCAAACCCAAATATCAGAAAGGCCAAGATCATGAATAAAGTTGTGAAGTGTCTTCTGCCTAATTTTGGGGTACACCGATCCATGGATCAACTGAGAAAACGCTGGTCAGACCTGAAACTGAGGGAGCACGAGCAGTACATAAGGATCAAGCGTGTTCTGGACAAAAGTAAGTAGTTGTGTGTTCATATGATTATTATTGCTTGCATACTGCTCCATGTGCTTTGAGTTCATGTTGTGCATTTTAAAATGGCCACTTTCAAGTTCATGGTTTCATTCGTTCGTAGGAAACATCGTTATGCAGAAAAGTATTCTAGCTAAACACAGTGTCCCCAATAATGTCATGACCTTGAAGCTCGGCCAAAATAAACAATTGAACAACACTTCCAAACAATGCTTCATATTGTTAATTATGCCCTCTGTGTGATAATTATTTAATTTTTACAAATCTCATAGGGGAGAGAAGACTCGGCAAGCATGAGGACACCAGGGACCCCACCCCTCACAAAGAAGGACAACTTCCAAAAGAACAAACAGAGGAGCAGGAGGAGGAGGAAGGAGAGATCGTGCAGGATGTGCAAATTGTCACCACAACAGGTAAGTGTCGGAGAACACAGCTTCCGGTAAGCTCATCAATGTATGTCACCATATTTAAATTACATGTTTTTGTTCTTTTGTTTTATAGGTGATGTGGAAGACGATTTCCGCTTTACCAGTGAAAGTGCCCAGATCAGGGAGATAATGGGGTGCAATGGGTATTGGGAACATATCCTGCAAAACATCAATGATGTTAATTTAAATTGGAAAAACATCATTGATGTTTTGGGGAGAGTGTGAAACACCCCAAACTAGATAGGGTCTTATTTTTGGAATTTTAAGACCAAAATGTTGTAGTTCTCCAAATTCGACATTTGGAAGATGCACAGAGTGTGGAAACATGCATTATCTCCCATCATGGGGGATCAATGTATGTGTTTTGTGTTTAGTGTCTGAGATAAAGGGGTTGCAGCCCCAAAGCATGTACATTGATCCCCCATAATGCACATGTTGACACACTGTGTGCATCTTCCAAATTTTGATTTTTCAGGGGTGACACCCCATGTGATGAAGGCAAGATCAGGCCAGTTTTTTACATACTCATGTCTGATATTGTCTTCACTTTTCAAAGTGGAACTTTGTATGTTCCTGTGTTCTGTATTTTACAGTTAGATATATGCCTATTTACACCAAAACAATAATTCAAACAAATTTTTAACCACTTGAGATCCGCGCTATAGTCAATTGACGGCTACAGCGCGGATCTCCTTTTCCGTTACTACGTCTATTGACGTAGTCCCGTGTACGAGCGGCCTGCGCGCCCCCCTGAGGGGCGCGCGCGGCACGCTCTGTGATCGGCGAGTCCATGAGACTTGCCTGATCACTGATCCGTGCAAGGGGTCAATCCCGACCCCTTATCACGTGATCAGCTGTCAGCCAATGACAGCTGATCATGTGATATAACGGAGCCGGTAATCGGCTATTATTCCTCCTCGCGCTGTCAGCTGATAAGAAAAAAAAAAGCCGATCACCGGCGGCTGTGATCGGGACATCAGTCCCGATCACGGCCAGCCCTGCTAGCGACCACCTGCCCCCTGCTAGTGCCCACCTGCCCCCTGCAGTGCCCCACTTATTAAAAGTAAGTGCCCCCCGTCAGTGCCACCCAGCAGTGCCCACAGTGCCCACCCAGCACTGCCCACAGTGCCACCCAGCAGTGCCACCCACAGTGCCACCCAGCAGTGCCACCCACAGTGCCACCCAGCAGTGCCCACAATCGGCCTCAAAGGTGTTGCACCCCAGTGCCGCCCATCAGTGCCCAGCAGTGCCGCCCATCAGTGCCCAGCAGTGCCACCTATCAGAGCCACCTATCAGTGCCACCTATCAGTGCCCATCAGTCCCATCTATCAGTGGTACCTATCAGTGCCCATCCGTGCCACCCATCCGTGCCACCCATCCGTGCCACCCATCCATGCCATCTTATCTGTGCCCATCTTTGCCCATCAGTGCCGCCTTATCTGTGCCCATCGGTGCCGCTTTATCTGTGCCTATTAGTGCCGCCTTAACTATGCCTATCAGTGCCCACCAGTGCAGCCTATCAGTGCCCACCAGTGCAGCCTATCAGTGCCCACCAATGCAGCCCATCAGTGCCCACCAGTGCAGCCTATCAGTGCCGCCTAATCAGCGCACTTCAATGAAGGAGAAAAATGACCCGTTTGCAAAATGTTATAACAAACTATTAAAACATGATTTTTTTTGCATCTTTTTTGGTTTGTTTAGCAAAAAATAAAACTCTGAGCTGTAATTAAATACCACCAAAAGAAAGCTCTATTTGCGGGAAAAAAATGATAAAAATTTCATTTGGGTACAGTGTTGTATGCCCGCGCAATTGTCATTCAAAGTGCATCAGCGCTGAAAGCAGAAAATTGGTCTGGGACTGAGGGGGGTTTAAGTGCCCAGTAAGCAAGTGGTTAAAAAACTCTTTTTTGAAAAAACAAAATTTCTAGGTTGGTTGTACAAACCTTTTCAAAACGCACATGTGAATGTGGTTGGATTAAACAGTTCAATTAGCAACAATGTGTGGCTTTTTTGTTCATGGCACCAAAAATGTATTTGGAGTACAATTTAAGTTTTTGCTGAGAAGGAGTGTGATTTACTAAAGGCAACTCCACTTTGCACTCCCAGGGCAGTTTCAGGTGTACTTTTGCAGTGCACTTGTAGTGCATAGTGGATGTGCCTTTACTAAAAAAAACACCTACAGTGATGTGTAAATTTGGTCAATCATGCCATTTTCCTGCCATGGTTCTGAAAATGAGCACGATTTGGGTCAGTAATGCACTACATACATTAGTTAACAAAAAAGAAGGTGTGTATGTAGCAGACCCACAACATAATAACATTATCTGAAGAAGAGACTGTCCCCTCATCTCGCACAGAACTTGGGTTTGCACTGTTGGTGAAAAAGGCACAACTTTATCAAACATAATTATACCTAGGAGACACATAAAACCAAGCCAAGCAGTAAATGAAGGAGTTTCATATAAAAATGTAATTTTAAAATGCTGCCCAGACATTATCTGGCATATCAATGGCCCCCCTACCCACAAAGTAGTCCATGTATTGGGTTCTAACCTCACGGGCGCTTTGGGGGGGCAAGCCAGGATGAGCATGTTGAAGGCCCGTGAGGTTATCTGCATTGGCCATCAAGTCTGCTTCTTGTTGGCCAACTGAGACCGCATAGTTTGCAGAAACTTTTTTCAAATAATTGTGCAGAACGTAGCACACCAGCACTATATGATTGAGTTTGTATTCCGCCATGTGAATAGGCGTAAGAAGGCGGAACCGGCTGGCCAGTATACCAAAAGTGTTCTCCACCACTCTTCGGGCTCTGGACAGGCGGAAATTAAAAATCCTATGGTCTGGGGTGAGGGTCCTCTGGGGGAAAGGCCGCATCAGATGGTTCGTCAGGGCAAACGCCTCATCCGCGATGAAGACGAACGGGAGTCCTTCCTGATTCTCCTATGGGGGTGGCAAGCCCAGACTGCCACTCTGGAGACGCCAGTAGAACTCCGTCCGTGAGAACACTCCACCATCCGACATCCGTCCATTTTGGCCCACGTCCACATACAAAAACTCATATGTCACAGACACCACCGCCAACATCACGATACTATGAAACCCCTTATAGTTAAAATAGTATGACCCCGAGTTGGGTGGTGGGATGATGCGGACATGCTTCCCATCTATTGCTCCTCCACAATTGGAAAAGTCCCAACGACTGGCAAAGTGGGAGGCCACAGTCTGCCATTCCTGTGGCATTGAAGGACACTGTGGATTGAAACAAGAACAAAAATTATTAGTTTGACCAATCAACATTCCAAGCAGATTAGCCATAAACATTTTGGGACAAAATTCGTTAAACATTTTGTGAACTGAGTATTTAAAGCCTAAAGTCTAATGTCCCCTTATGAGAGTCATCGCCCCCCCCCCCCCCATCTGATGGGCCCTTGCTAAAAAATGAGGGGGGAATGTTTAGGACAGGTAACCCTCTCCACTTGATTGAGAGCTGAATGGCTAAATAATGTGTGATACTTTTGGAAGCCCCTCCTTAGTTACACTATTGGCAGCCCACCGGACAGGTAAGAAGTGTCAGAATACCAAAAATTAATCAAAATGTAAGCACTTTTTGACATTCTGCTATTACATATCCAGATAATTAATAGGTTAAAAGCCAAAAAAAAAAAAAAAAAGGTTAAAGTATTGAGGCAGGCCCTTACACTACATGCTTAGGTGAATTCATCCATAAATGTGAGCATCAAAAAGGTAGGTATAGTGTGTATTGGGTTTGGTAAAGTCATAAGATAGAGGATTGCTATCAGCTGGCCTAGCAGTTGGGGGGAGGGGGGTTCCTAATGAGTTTGGCACAACCCCCCCCCCCCCCCCCCCCCCAAAAAAGAAAAAAAAACACTCTGCATGAATTGAAGCACACACATCACATTTGTAGACATTTTTGGGGGTGTTTAGGGGAAAGCAATACTATGGAGCTGCCAAAAGACATTGTTAAGTGACTAGACTATAGTTTTAGGGGCCAAGAAGAGCATGGTGGGGAAGTTAGTGAGGCAAATCTGCATGAGGACAAAGGGGTAGAGCATATAAATTAGAGCATATTGCAATGATGGTAAGTAGGGAATGAGGAAAGAAATGCAAGACATTAGCAATCATGAAATACATAGAATGTGATGTTAAAGGATAAAACTTACCTTCATATAGTCCTTCTGCAGGACCTGAATGATGGCAGGACAGGTCTCTGGAATAATGATCCCCAGAGCCTGGGGGGAGATGCCTGTAGAGAACTTGAGGTCCTGAAGGCTTCTCCCTGTCGCCAAGTAGCGCAACGTGACGATGAGCCTCTGCTCCGGAGTGATGGCTTGCCGCATGAAGGTATCCTGCCTGGTGATATAAGGGGTCAGCAAAGCCAGCAGATGGTGAAAAACGGGGTCCGTCATCGAGGGATAATTCCTGAAATCATCAGGATTATTCTCCTGGATCTCACGGAGCAAAGGCATGTGCGAGAACTGGTCATGCTGGCGCAACCAATTCTTGGTCCACAAACGCCTCCCCTCCCTGTTCATGGACCGGGCTTGTGTCAAAGTAGCAACCCCAACACGAAGCCCCTGCACAGCAGAAACTCTACGACGAGTACGTAGAGGAAACATGGTTAGAAAATGGTCGGCTGGTCAGAGAGGACACCAGAAAGCACAGATAAACAGCAAAGCCTGAAAGAACGACCTGAATAGCAGAAGCCAGCAGACAATAAGAATTGTCTTTCAAAGCGTACTATACCAAGATATAGTCCACAATGAGAAACAAATACTGACTGCACACACTGATTATCCGATACGCACCGACAAGCAGAAACTGAAGAGCTGTAGCGATCTGAATCTGAAATCTGAAAAGCGCAAATCGTCTCTCACCAAACTTCTACTAACACGCGATACACACGAGATCAGCAGAAGGAGCCCAAAGAGTGCTGGACGTGGAGCTGAACTTCCTTTTTCTAGTCCCGCCGTACACGGCTTACGTCACCGCGTTCTTGGCCACCTGCGAAATCAGACAACTTGGCCCGACCGTGTGTATGCAACAGTTTCAGGCACAATCCGTCGGACTAAATCTGACGGGCAAAATCCGACGGATTTGGTTGGCAAAATCTCCGACCGTGTGTACATGGGCTTAGGAAGTCACAAACTTAAAGGTCTGTGCAGCATTTTGCACCCTAAACTCTGTTTATAGATTCATAGGTCCTGATGATTTAAAAAAAACTGGTGCTCAACATGTTTCATGATTTTCATACTATCAGTTCCTCAGGAGCTTCACACTTGGGCTCCATGCACACTGGAGCTCATAAACTGCAGTTTATTGGAGTTTGGGCGTTTTTTTTAAAAGCCCATAAACTCCACTCTATGTTAGCCTATGTGTCCATGCACACATGGACGTTTTTTAGCTTTAATGAGCAGTGGAGTTTATGGGCTTTTTTCTGAACGCCAGAAATTCACGTTCAAAGTGCCGTTTTTGACCGGGAAAAAAACGCCAAAAAACGCCAAACGCCGATAAACGCTCATAAACGCTCATAAACGGCAGTTAATTAGCGTCTGACGTTTTTATGATAAAAAAAATTGTGCATACAGAAAGCAACATTTGACCTCCAATCCCCACCTCTTGAGCAGATCACTTTCTCTCTTGCTGCACACACATCTTCTGAGTTGTCCTATGCATACAGGACAGGAAGCAAAATGGCAAAAGATGTTTCTCAATCGCAGCTTATTGCTGCAGTACAAATGCACCCCGCAATTTGGGACTTATCTCACCCTGGACATGGGGACTGTGTTTCCAAAAGGAACAATTGGAATGAAATTTGCTGCAGCCTAACGGAGGACTGGGATGAAATTAGCCAAAGCATGAAGAAAGATCGACGTAAGTGCATATGTGTGCTTTTAATTTTTTTGTTTTTATGTGTATAGTGTATATAGTTTCAAAAATGCTAAATGTACCTTTTTTTTGTCAGTTGCAGCTTTGCAGTCTCGATGGAAGTCACTAGTTGACAGAATAAGGAGGGAAGTGAAGGATAAGCTGCTTACGGAGCGAAGTGGAGCACCTTCAAATATTAGACCGCACCCCTTAGCTGAGGAGCTTTCCTTCCTAAGATGCTCCATGGAGTCGAGAGCGTAAGTAATTTGTATTGCAGGGAGGGGCCAGTGAGGTGATGTACCATTGGTAATGAGTATATTTTTATGTTAACAATTTTTTTTTGTTAAAATATTTACAAAAAAATTCCAAAGATTAAATTTTTTATAATTGTATTTATTTTTTAAATATTTTAAATCAAATATTTTTTCAAAAATTTAGAAAAAAATGTTTATTAAATTTTGGCTTTTTAAAAAAAATATTAAGCAGATTTTTAAAATATTTTAACTAATATTAACCACTTCCCAACCGGTGCACACACACATATACGTCGGCAGAATGGCACAGACAGGCATAAGGGCATACAGGTACGTCCCTTTGAATTTGCCTCCATGCCATCGCGTGCATGCCGGTCAGGTCCTCCAGGTGTCTTGTTTGCGGGTCCCGCAGACTTGATCGCCGCGGGGATACCCACGATAGTCTCATGGGGAGGATGAACGGGAGATGCGGAAGTAAACAGCATCTCCCCGTTCTGAAAAATATGTAGAAGAGTACGTATCGGCCTAAACTGAGGAAAAAATATGTTTTTTGATATTTTTTGGGGGGATATTTATTATAGCAAAAAGAAAAAAATAATGCATTTTTTTCAAAATTGTCGCTCTTTTTTTATAGTGCAAAAAATAAAATAAAATGATCAAATACCACCAAAAGAAAGCTCTATTTGTGGGGGGAAAAAATAACAAAATTGTCACTTAAAGTGACGCAGTGTCGAATCGCAAAAAGTGCTCCGGTCTTAAGCCAGCAAAATGGTCCAGTCTGAAAGTGATTATTTCAATATTTCAATAAATATTGTGAACAATTTTTTTTTTCAATTAAATTTTCATTTTTTTCCATTTTTTTTTAGAGCTTGATTTTGTAAATTTTAAAAAATATTATGTAATTTTTTTACAAAAAAATTAACATTAATATTTTTGTAATAACTAAAACGTTGTTTTTAACAGTAGTCACAACCTTTCTGTTGTCTTTATTAGAACCACATCAAACTGGAATGCTACAGAGGCAGATGAGGAGGATGATCAGAGGGAAGGAAATGTTTCACAGGCGACTGCTTCCCCAAATGTTAGCACATTGTCCACGCCATCAGAAGTTGGGAGTGTGGATCTAGAAACTGAGCAGGTATATTTATTATTATTATTATCTAATATATCTATTCATCTATCTATCCCTTTTGTAAAAATCAATTATCTGTTTTTTTTCTTCATAGGAAAATAGAGTTGGTAACGCATGCTCTTCCAGTGGTGGTCGTGGACGTGGTAATCGTCGGCAGCGTAATCCAGACAACAGCAACCAAATGGACCAACGCATTGTACAGCTGATTGCGGACTTAAATAAACAGAGAACCGAAAGCGACGTGTTTATGGATCATAGTCATCCTCGTGTGACTTTCTGTCGCAGCCTATTCATGCTGCTGTCAGATCTAGATGCTGAACGGGAGAAGCAGTACATGGAGAACATGTACACATATGTGTTGGCCTGTAGGTTGGCGCAAAGGAGTGGGATGCCAACACCACCCATTTTAGTTTCTCCTTTTGGTAATATCTCCAGCACTGCTTCTCCTGTTCAACCAAATAATTCAAGCTGTTCAAAAATGGTGCCTGTTCCCTCTTGCACTGCTCCTCCTGGGCCAGCAGTGTACCACTCCACCTATGTGCCTGTTCCCTCTTGCACTGCTCCTTCTGGGTCAGCAGTGTACCACTCCACCTATGCGCCTGTTCCCTCTTGCACTGCTCCTCCTGGGCCAGCAGTGTACCACTCCACCTATGCGCCTGTTATCTCTTGCACTGCTCCTCCTGGGCCAGCATTGTACCACTCCACCTATGCGCCTGTTACCTCTTGCACTGCTCCTCCTGGGCCAGCAGTGGACCATTCCACCTATGTACCCGGTCCCTCTTCCACAGCTCCTCCTGGGTCAGTAATGTACCACTCCCTAAACGTGCCAGGTCCATCTTCCATTGCTCCTCCTGGGCCAGCAGTGTACCACCCCCCAACATGCCAGGTCCATCTTCCACTGCTCCCTCTGGGCCACCAAGGTACCACTCCACCAATGTGCCAAGCCTGTCTTCTAGCAGCCCTCCCACTGGTCAAGGTTCCCCTTCTGCCTACTCCTACAATGTACCAGGTCTCTCCTCCTATGTACAAAATGTGCCTCCTGCAAGTATGCCACCCACACCTCAACACCAGGGACATCGATTTGACACCACTAATCCCTCCAAATCACCACGCCTGGAATCACGGAGTGATGATCCGGTTTATGAAGAATTATGATTTTATTTTGACTAAATTTGCATTTTTTTTTAACGTGTCACCCATTTTGACATTATATAAAGTTATTGGCCAGTTGATGGCCAGTTGTCAGTTATTAGCTATCAGTTTTGACCTCTTATTTTAGAAAAAGTTACACTATACACTGTTTGGTTGTATTATTTTTGATTATCAAAAAAGAAAAGAATAAAAAAAATCTGAACTTTATTGTAATGTAATGAATTTTATTTAAATTTAGTTAACTTTATTGAAATGAAAAAAACATATGCAATTTTATTAATCTGGGAGAACATTCAAGGTAAGTAAAGGCTAGTATCAAGAAAAAGTAAACTAAATATATTGGTTTTGCCAGGCCAAACTACCAGCAGGGGAAACAAAGAAATTGGCAAACTGATTTTGGATGTTTATAACTCTAGCAGTACTGCGCAAGTCCATGAATTGCATATCATGTCCTGGGTTTGGGGGTGCAGGTTCTGTGGAGACTCTCTCGTTGACAATTAAAAAGTTATGCAACACGCAGCGTGCTAGGACGACTTTTATAGCATTCTCCACATCAAGCTGCATGGCGGAGAGAAGTACACGCCACTTTGCTGTGCATACTCCAAAGGCACACTCCACAACACGTCTGGCTTGGCTTAATCTATAGTTATAGATTCTCTGCTGGTAAGTAAGTCCTCCTCCACTATATGGGCGCATTCGATTTTCTGCTAAGCCAAAAGCTTCATCGGCTATCATCACCAGTGGAAGACTGGGCTCCGTAGTGCCTGGAAGTGGTCTACAAGAAGGAATCCCTAGTCGTCCTTCATGCAGACGACGACCCAGTGCAGACTCCCGGAATATTCGGGCATCCCCCTGACTCCCGTAGGCCCCCACATCCACAAATATGAAGCACAGATTTGCATATGCCAATGCCAGAAGTACAACAGAAAAGTACTTTTTATAACTGAAATAACGCGACCCGGAGTTGGGTGGTTTTTTGACATGCTTTCCATCCAGAGCTCCTATACAGTTTGGAAACTGTCTTTTCCCAAAATTCTTTAGCTACTTTTTCCCATGTTTCTTCTGTAGGCTCAGGCATCATATCGGTTTTTAACTCCTCCCACAGAGCAAGGCAGGTCTCCCGGGTCACTTTTGCCACTGTGCTTACACCCATCAGAAAATAGTGGTGCAGCGAGACAAACGATTGTCCTGTGGCCAGGAACCTACAAAAAAAATAAAAACATTTTGTCAATAACATTTTAAAATTGGGAAAAGGTTACAAACTAACTTTTTTTTATATACAATCCTTTTTATTTTATCAAAAAATATAAAAAAATCAACAAGCCAGTAAATTTGTTGTGGATAAAACATTGTTCAAGCAAAAAAAAATTGGTTATGTAAAAAAGGCAAATATTTTTAAAAAAAATTATATTTTTTAAGGACAATTGTGGAAAACATGACTGTTTAAAAAAAAAAGTAACATTTTAAATACACATGACAAAAATAATGAAATACCTGAGTGTCACCAGGAGACGTTCCTCAGGAGACACGCTCATCCTAATCTGGGTGTCCATTCGAGTGAGACGTGGTCGCAGCCTCTCTAACAGATTGTCATATGTGCCAACAGACATCCTTGTAATGTTAAAAAACTTTTCAGGATAATTACGCAGATGAACATATAGGTTGGTGAAATATCCTGAAGAGATGCGTTGGTCAATCAACAGATGGATCCAGTACCGATGAACTCTGGTCCTCTCATTAATTTCTCTTCGTCTTCTGATCCGACGCAACAAAATCAGGAGGAGTATTTCCTGCATTGTCTTCATGGCGGGATCCATAGTCAACGCAGCTAGCAACAGTAGACAGCTCTCTGCTGAAGACAGTGCTTTTTCTGGTCTAAAATGGCTGCTAGGGTAAAAAATGCTATTGTTTC
Organism: Lithobates pipiens; assembly: GCF_037356315.1. Taxonomy (NCBI): domain Eukaryota; kingdom Metazoa; phylum Chordata; class Amphibia; order Anura; family Ranidae; genus Lithobates; species Lithobates pipiens. The sequence goes on from NW_027507785.1 coordinate 157,169,749, forward strand.
AATGCATTGTGGGAGTTTGGGAATGCATTGTGGGATTTTTGGAGTGTCCTCTGTGTATTTTTATAAAAAATGCCCATTAACGCTAACGCTGTAAAACGCTCATAAACGCTAGTATAAAACGCTGTTAAAAGCAGGTATTTCAACCAGCGTTTTCTGCCAGCAATCTGGCATCCAGAAAAAGCTTTTTTGAGCTCCAGTGTGCATGGAGCCTTGGTTCACACTGCTGCGGCTAAGAGAACCGGATGTGATTCGCACCGCACTGCAGTGCAAATCACATCCGATCTCTGTGCGATGCGAGTTCAGCCATACAGATAGTATGGCTGAATTCGCATCGCACCCGCCCCAAACTCGCACAGGACCCTTTTTTTGGTCCGCAGCAGAATCGGATCGCATGGGTGTTCACACCATGCGATCCGATTCCTGTCCGAGTTTGCAGATCACACTGCGATATGCGAACTGATCTGGGGGTGTCATTAACGTTTCACTGACACTCCCAGCAGTTCGCATAGGGCAGTATGAACTGCCGCCGGGAGGCATGCGATGCGGGAACCCGCCGCGGATTCGCGGCGTTCCCGCATCGCTTCAGTGTGAACCCGGCCTTTAGTATTTACATGTCTCAGACCTGCCCGGCCAACAAAGTATCACTGCTACCCCAGCACAAAACGCCCTCCTGATGGATGGGAGGGGACGGCCCCAGGGATGCGTACAAACCCAGTATGAACAGCCAATCAGGAATGCAGATTGCAAAACGGGGGTGCATCAGGTAAAGAGTGTTATTGCAGGCCACTTTTCCAGGCTGTTATCATGCATTGAAGGAGAATCATTTGTACTGACTATATTTAGTTTCTCAAAGACCTTTCATCTGTTTAAACACACTGATCCCGAAAAACCTTATGCAGTCAAAACATGTGTGCTGGACATCTCGGCACCGCAGGACCGCCATTAACCACTTGCTTACTGGGCACTTAAACACCCTTCCTGCCAAGACCAATTTTCAGCTTTCGGTGCTCTCACAATTTGAATGACAATTACTCAGTCATGCAACATTGTACCCAAATGAATTTTTTGTCCTTTTTTCCCCACAAATAGAGCTTTCTTTTGGTGGTATTTGATCACCTCTGGAGTTTTTATTTTTTGCCCTATAAATGAAAAAAGACTGAAAATTTTGAAAAAAAAACGCATAGTTCTTTGTTTCTGTGACAAAATTATGCAAATTATTAATTTTTCTTCATAAATTTTGGCCACAATTTATACTGCTACATGTCTTTGGTAAAAATAACCCAAATTAGTGGATATTATTTGGTCTTTGTGAAAGTTAGAGAGTCTACAAGTTGTGGTGCGAATCATACAAAATTGATCACATCCGATGTACTGGTGGCCTATGTAATTTCTTGCGACCCGAACAAGTCAGGAAAGTACAAATACCCCCCAAATCACCCCTTTTTGGAAAGTAGACATTCCAAGGTATTTAGTAAGAGGCATCGTGAGCTTTTTGATGCTGTCATTTTTTTCCCACAATTCTTTACAAAATTAAGATTTTTTTTTTTTGATTTTTTTTCCACAAAATTGTCATTGTAATAGCTTATTTTTCTCACATGGCATGTGTATACCACAAATTACACCCTCAAAAAAATTCTGCTATTCCTCCTGAGTATTACAATACCACATGTGTGGGACTTTTTCACAGCCTGGCCACATAGAGAGGCCCAACATGCAGGGAGCGCCATCATGTGTTCTAGGAGCATAAATTATACATCTAACTTGTTGACTACCTATTACACTTTTGAAGGCCCTGGAGCACCAGGACAATGACACGTGACACTGATGACAGATGGCACTGATACGTGGCAATGATGACACTTATACGTGGCACTGATGACACGTGGCACTGATGACAGATGGCACTAATATGTGGCACTGATGACAGATGGCATTTATACGTGGCACTGATGACAGATGGCACTAATACGTGGCACTGATGACAGATGGCACTAATACGTGGCACCGATGACAGATGGCACTAATACGTGGCACCGATGACGCGTGACACTGATGACAGATGGCACTGATAAGTGGCATTGATGACACGTGACACTGACAACAGATGGCACGTGACACTGACAGGGGGCACTGATGACAAATGGCACTGATACGTGGCACTGATGACAGATGGCACTAATATGTGGCACTGATGACAGATGGCACTATGTGGCATTGATAAAACGTGGCACTGATGACAGATGGCACTTCTACGTGGCACTGATCACAGATGGCACTGGGGACAAATGGCACTGACAACAGGTGGCACTGGGCACAGATAGCACTAACAAGTGGCACTGGGGACAGATAGCACTAACAGGTGGCACTGGGAGCAGGTAGCACTGGGGAGGATGGCACTAGCGAGGATGGCACTGGGGCAGATGGCACTGGGGCGGATGGCACTGTGGAGGATGGCACTGGGGAGGATGGTACTGGGGCGGATGGCACTGGGGAGGATGGTACTCGGGCGGATGGCACTGGGGGAGGATGGCACTGGGGCGAATGTCACTTTTTTTACTTTTTTTTTTTTACTTACGGCCGCTGCAGCCATTTATCTCTCCCTCCTCACACGCTGTCTGTATGAGGAGGGAGAGCGGCGCTGAGAGATAATCTCATATGTTTACATATGAGATCATCTCTCATTGGATAGGCCGATCGCGCTGTAAACGGCCGCTGTGATTGGCTGTTTACAGCGATCTGTGACTGGCTGTGTCCGAGGGACACGGCCAGCACAGAACTGCCCCGATGTGCGCTCCCGGGAGGGCGCATTGCGGAAGTAAACAGGAGGACATCCAGGGACGGCCTCCCGGCAGATAGCGTCCGCTCTGTAGCCGTCTTTCCGCTATAGGGCGGGCGCGAAGCGGTTAATGCCTAAACTGCTGCCAACAAAAGTGAGTACACCCCCTAAGTAAACATGTTCAAATTAGGCCCAATTAGGCATTTTCCCTCCCCGGTGTCATGCGACTTGTTAGTGTCACAAGATCTCAGGTGTGAATGGGGAGTAGGTGTGTTAAATTTGGTGTTATTGCTCTCACTCTTTCATACTGGTCACTGGAAGTTAAATATGGCACCTCATTGCAAAAAACTCTCTGAGGATCTGAAAAAAGAATTGTTGCTCTACATAAAAATGGCCTAGGCTATAAGAAAATTACCAAGACCCTGAAACTGAGCTGCAGCATGGTGACCAGGACCATACAGCCCTTTAACAAGACAAGTTCCATTTAGAACAGGCCCCACCTTTGTCGACCAGAGAAGTTAAGTGCACGTGCTCAGCATCATATCCAAAGATTGTCTTTTGGAAATAAATATATGAGTACTGCCAGCATTGCTGCAGAGATTGAAGGGTTGGGGGGGGGTCAGCCTGTCAGTGCTCAGACCATACGCCACACACATTCCAGAAGAAAGCCTCTTCTAAAGATGATGCACAAGAAAGCCCGCAAACAGTTTGCTGAAGACAAGCAGACTAAGGACATGGATTACTGGAACCATGTCCTGTGGTCTGATGAGACAAAGGTAAACGTATTTGGTTCATATGGTGTCAAGCGTGTGTGGCAGCAACCAAGTCAGGAGTACGGTGGTGGGAGTGTCATTGTCTGGGGGCGACACTGAAACAAACAAACAATTTTACTTGAAGCGCTTGGAATCAGGCTGTGATGCCACAGGTTTGTTACCTCAATTAAAGCAACTTGAGATATCTGTATACACCAGAGTCAATAATAGTATATAAATCAGTTTGATGTGCATAAAAATTCCATAAGAGAGTCCTAACCATAGATACTAATATGGATCAATTAAAAGGAATTGCTAAAAAAGGAACCAGATCCACCATAAGCAGATGTAATAGCAGATGTTATAGCAACCAGTGGCTATGTCAGCCACCTTGGCCATAAGTGGAGACATTAGGGATGGGTCTTCAGCTGTTGCAGGAATGCTATAGAGATGGCACTGTGCTGGACTCACTCTATCAACCAGGTGGGAGAATAGTAGGCTGTGACAACTGCCATTCACGCACCGAGAATGGAGCAGAACAGAGAAATCTGCAGTATTCACTTAGTGGGGACATATCTACATACCACAAATAAATTAAAGCGTAACTCCACTTTTGTTGAGAAAAAACATTCCCCTCTGGGTGATCGATGTACATTGCAAGGATTATAACAAACTTTTTTTGTTTACAAAAGTTTATTTACATAGTTACATAGTTAGTCAGGTTGAAAAAAGACACAAGTCCATCCAGTTCAACCTTAAAAACAAATAAATAAAAAAAAAAATAATCATACAATCCAAATACCCAATTTTATGCCCACAATTGATCCAGAGGAAGGCGAAAAAAACCCCAGCAGAGCGTGCTCCAATTTGCTACAGCAGGGGAAAACAATTCCATCCTGATCCCCCAAGAGGCAATCGGATTTTCCCTGGATCAACTTTACCTATGTTATATTATGTACATTCAGGAAAGTATCCAGGCCTTTCTTAAAGCAATCTACTGAGCTGGCCAGAACCACCTCTGGCGGGAGTCTATTCCACATTTTCACAGCTCTAACTGTGAAGAAACCTTTCCGTACTTGAAGATGAAATCTCTTTTCCTCTAGACGTAAAGAGTGCCCCCTTGTCCTCTGGGTTGACCGTACAGAGAACAACTCAACACCAAGTTCACTATATGGACCCCTAATATATTTGAACATGTTGATCATATCCCCCCCTTATTCTCCTCTTCTCAAGAGTGAATAAATTCAGTTCCTCTAATCTTTCCTCATAGCTGAGTTCCTTCATGCCTCTTATCAGTTTGGCTGCCCTTCTCTGCACTTTCTCCAGTTCCCGATATCCTTTTTGAGAACTGGTGCCCAAAACTGAACTGCATATTCCAGGTGAGGTCTTACTAATGATTTGAACAGGGGCAAAATGATATCTCTCTCTCTGGAGTCCATACCTCTCTTAATACAAGACAGGGACTTTGCTCGCTTTGGAAACAGCAGCTTGGCATTGCATGCTATTATTGAGCTTATGATCTACCAAAACCCCCAGATCCTTCTCCACTATGGATCCCCTCAGTTGTACTCCCCCTAGCATGTATGATGCATGCATATTCTTAGCCCCCAAGTGCATAACTTTACATTTATCAACATTAAACCTCATCTGCCACATAGTCGCCCAACATACAAATTCAATACAATAAAGGAAATTTCACTGGATAATGCAACGTGGTATATTGTTTATACATCATAAAAAAAAGGTATCATAGTTACTAAGGTTGAATAAAGACACCATTCCATCCAGAGGGAGTGTCCACAATTGTCCCTACCCTCAAAGAGCCCACAATCCAAGGTCCCCATTCATATACTAGGGCCAATTTTGGACAGAAGCCAATTAACCTACCTGCATGTCTTTGGAGTGTGAGAGGAACCCGGAGTACCCAGAGGAAACCCACGCAGGCACAGGGAGAACATGCAAAATCCAGGCAGGTAGTGTCGTGGTTGGGATTTGAACCAGCTACCCTTTTTACTGCTAAGCGAGAGTGTCAACCACTACACCACTGTGCTTCCCACAATCAAGCAGGTAAAGTGCAAAGGAGCATAATAAAGTACATGCATATCCCTTGGTGACTATTCAGGTTGAGTTTTATCATATTATGGTAAGATGTATAGTGTGATAGATTCTTTCAGATAGTCTAAGCATCTCCATTCTAGATAAGACCTGCGCCCATGGTAGGTTATTTGTTCTCCAGTTGAATGCCATCATCCACTGGATCGAACTGGTCAGTAAGTGAACAAGGAGTGGGTATGTTTAGCACTATGACATATAAGAGGCAGGTTTGTGGGGAAAGGGGGATTTTTTGTTTGGGTGATTCTTCCATTCTGACTATAGCTGCATGACAGATTGGTTTGAGATGTTCACAACTCCAAAAAATGTGTAAATATGTACCAGGTTTTGAACATCCCCTAAAACAGTTAGGGGAGATTTCAGGATAGAAAGAGTGTATTTTGGATGGGGTCAGATACCATCTATAAAAAAGTTTGGTGGGGGATTTTCTAAATGAGATTGCTCTGTTAATTTTCCTGAGGTTGTCAATAATAACATCCCACTCCTTGATGGCAAAAGAGCAATCTAGTTCAGCTTCCCAGCAAATCATTGGTGCCGATTTTTCAGGCATAGAAAGGGAATTTAAGTGTCTATATATTAATGAAATAAGGCCTTTGTCTCTAGAAGAGGTTAAGCAAATCTGTTTAAAAAGAGAGTTTGGTGTGTGAATTTGTAGAGCATAGTATTTTGAGTAAAATTCCATAATTTGGGTATAATGAGTGAGTTCAGAGTGGGGGAGGTTGTACTTTTTCTGAAGAGTAGAGAAATAGGGGAATCCCAAATTAGTGATAAGGGAACCCAATGTAGTCAGGTTTTTTTTGATCCATAATGTGAATGTGTTATATTCGCTGTGATTTTGTGTAAATCTAATATCACCTAAGAGGCTAGGGGTGGGACTTTTGAGGCTAAACTATATATATGTTTGATTTTAAGCCACAGTTGGAGAAATTGGGCAACTATCATGTTGTGTTTGATTAATGTACGGTGATGGTACATGTTTGTCCATATAATGCCTTGAAGGTATAGTGGTGAAATTGAGAATGATTACAATATTTTCCAGGGTATATCATGGGTAGGGGTGAACCATTGTGATAGCTGTGTCAGTCTAGCCGCAAGGAAATAGTGCCATACGTTTGGGAGACCCAAACCCCAATTGGTTTGTGGTCTATGCATAAGAGTATAGCTACATCTAGCTTGTCATGGTTATGCAGTGATCTTCCTGTGTTTGCTTACCTCCCCTCATGTCTTCAGCCTAGAGGCCAGCCACTTCTACCTGGTGGTTTTTATAACCTCTCCTCTAAGCATGGCTCCACCCCAGGCCCTATCAGGGAGCCCTATATTAACCTGTGCACTGCAGGCCATCAGGGCTGATCAACCATTGTGTATTCCTTTGTGTGTTAGCTCCCTGTTTCCTGCCGTGTGCTCTGCTACTGGTTTCCGTTACCGACTTTGGCGTGTTTTGACTATCCCTGTTTGCCTGTGATCCTGACCTTTTGGTGTGTCCCCGACTATTCTTGTCTGCTTGTGGCCCCAACCTTGGCTTTGTCCCTCACCATCCCTATCCTCCTGTTGCCTACTGTGGGTGTGAGCTGGGGGACCCTGGGGGTCGCGACCTGGAGCCAGTTGCAGCCAAGTCCATCCTCACTCACCACCAGAGGTGCTGGTGAACACCTGCTTAGACTCCGCGCCCAGGGAATCTTACGCTCTAACCCCAGTGGGATCTGTCCCCCGTCTGAAGCAGTCAGCCATGGGGTCCACAACCTTGCGGTGCACTCCTGATCCTACGGTGTGCACCTGTCACCTCGCCTCAAGGTGACCTGACAGTTTGATCAGCCATGGACCCGGCTGACGTGCCACTTCCTGCAGATGATCCATTGCAGAGCTTAGTTCGGCGACTTGAGACCCAAGAATCACATCGGACCCAGGTGATGCGATTCCTTCAGGATTTGGCATCCCGTGTTGAACAGGTCTAGGCCTCATTAGGACCCCCGGTTCAACTACCTCAACCGCTATCTGCCGCTGCACCTATCGCATCAGTCGCAGCCACACATTCATTACAACTACCAGCTCCGGTCCATTTCTCTGGTGACTCCAAGGCTTGCAGGGGGTTCCTTAGCCAGTGCACAATTCATTTTGAACTTCTGCCCCAAAACTTCCTGTCCGATCGGGCAAAAGTCGCATATATCATATCCCTCCTGTCCGGCGAGGCGTTAGCATGGGCTGCCCCTCTGTGGGAACTGAATGATCCAGTGGTTTCTAGCCTGTCTGATTTCTTGAAACTTTTTCGGAATATCTTCGAGGAACCGGGTCGTGTCTCCTCAGCGGCTAGCGCTCTTTTACGTCTCCGTCAAGAGCCTGCGTCTGTGGGACAGTATGCTCTTCAGTTCCGTATCCTCACAGCTGAATTGAGCTGGAATAATGAGGCCCTAGTTGCAACCTTTTTACATGGCCTCTCTGATAGAGTGAAGGATGAATTAGAAGGAAGATCCCTTCCTGCTGATCTGGACAGTGTCATCACCTTGTGTAACCAGATCGATATTCGCTTTCAGGAGAGGGCCCTGGAAAAAAGACGCCAGCACTCCCCGTTCTTTAGGCAGCCTGAGCCCCCAGTCCCTTCTCTTCGATCCGAAGGAGCACCCTCTGCCTGCTGAGGAACCTATGCAGTTGGGCCGGGCAAAGTTATCTCCCGAAGAATGTGCTAGGCGCAGAACTCTGGGCCTATGCCTCTATTGTGGGGCCAAAGGTCATTTCCGTGATACTTGTTCTCTTCGTCCGAAAAAACGCTCAGGGCTAATACATCTGGAAGGTGGAGTATTAGACTCTGAAATATCACCTTCACCTTCTCGTCTTCTCCTTTCCGTGTTGCTTCATGTCGGTGCTTCCTCTCGTTCGGTCTCAGCACATCTGGATTCCGGAGCCGCTGCCAATTTCATGGATTGGGAAACTGCATCCTCCATGAGACTTGTCCTTTTGCCCCTTACAACGCCATTGGTGGTCTTGGCGATTGATGGCACTGTTCTCCCAGGGGGCCCTATCCGCTTCCAGACTCTTCCTGTTAAGATGTCAGTAGGGACACTCCACCAGGAGTGGATATTCTTCCTTGTCTTGCCTAAGGCTTCATCTCCTATCATATTAGGTCTTCCTTGGTTACGACTCCATTCTCCACACGTTGACTGGTCTGCCGGTCAGGTCCTGGCTTGGGGTTCCTCCTGTTCCTCTTCCTGCCTACTCAAGGGTACCCCAAAGGAGAAATTTCCTGTTACCACCATCCCAGTATCTTCTGCTCTTCCCGCTGTATATAGCGATCTCTGGGATGCGTCCTGCAATAGTCGGACTGATGCACTCTCTAGGTCATGTGGTACTCTGGATGAGGGGCCCACCTATGAACCTGAGTCGATCATTCACTCCAGTTCGCATAACCATTTACCTTTGCCTGTCCCTAATTTCCCTTGGACGCACAGCCAGACTAACTTGTCTGCAAGTTCCACAGTTGCTATGCCTTGTAATGCGATTGAGATGGTCGCTACACCTGACAATACTATTCAGTCGACCCCTGCACCAGTTATGCCAGTCCAGCCCATGCCCAATGAGCTTCCTGCTTCTTGTTTAGCACCTTCGGTGACCTGGCCTCACCCTACTGCTACTATGTCCGTTCAAATCCATTTAAGAGGCTCAATCCATCCTTTGGATAGAATACCTCATTCGGCCAGGAGGGGTTTTCAATCTTTTTCTCTGGGTTCTCTGCATTTTGTTTGTGTTGAAGCTACCCAGCTTGACTCTTGTGACATGTCACTTTCTAACCAACATGACCTCAGGGATCCACTGACCTCTGCCCAGTCTGGTGGTCCTGTTATGGATGCCCAGCTCATCTTTAAGGGTGTGGGGGTCCCTGCTCAGACTCCTGATCTTCTCATGCCCTTACCCATTCCTAAAAAGCCTTTTGTCCTCAAGTCCTCTCGTCCTCTCCCTACCTCTGTTTCGGTCTCTGAGGATAATATAAAATACGAGGTTAGTCAAGTTTTGTATTCCCGGCTCCGTAAAGGCATTCTTCAATACCTTGTACTTTGGAAAGGGTTGGGTCCTGAGGAGAGGTCTTGGATCACTGCATCTGAGGTCTTTGCTCCCTGTCTGTTAAGGAGGTTCCATCTGGAGTTTCCCTTCAAGCCTGGACCCAGGCGGGGTAGGGGGAGGCCTCGTAAGAGGGAGGGTACTGTCATGGTTATGCAGTGATCTTCCTGTGTTTGCTTACTTCCCCTCATGTCTTCAGCCTAGAGGCCAGCCACTTCCACCTGGTGGTTTTTATAACCTCTCCTCTAAGCATGGCTCCACCCCAGGCCCTATCAGGGAGCCCTATATTAACCTGTGCACTGCAGGCCATCAGGGCTGATCAACCATTGTGTATTCCTTTGTGTGTTAGCTTCCTGTTTCCTGCCGTGTGCTCTGCTACTGGTTTCCGTTAGCGACTTTGGCGTGTTTTGACTATCCCTGTTTGCCTGTGATCCTGACCTTTTGGCGTGTCCCTGACTATTCTTGTCTGCTTGTGGCCCCGACCTTGGCTTTGTCCCTCACCATCCCTATCCTCCTGTTGCCTACTGTGGGTGTGAGCTGGGGGACCCTGGGGGTCGCGACCTGGAGCCAGTTGCAGCCAAGTCCATCCTCACCACCAGAGGCGCTGGTGAACACCTGCTGGCTCTTAGACTCCGTGCCCCAGGGAATCTTACGCTCTAACCCCAGTGGGATCTGTCCCCCATCTGCAGCAGTCAGCCGTAGGGTCCACAACCTTGCGGTGCACTCCTGATCCTACGGTGTGCACCTGTCACCTCGCCTCAAGGTGACCTGACATAGCTTTTTGTTTGCCCAAATAAATTTATTAAATTCTCTTTGGAGGGATTCTATCCTGGTTTTGGGGACATTGATAAGGAGGGCTCTAAAGTAATATAGAAGTTTAGGGATAATTGACATCTTAATTGCACAGATTCTTCCCAGGATGGATATGTGGTAGGTGGACCATTTCTTGAGTAGGGAGCTAATGTGAGAGAAAAGTGTAGGATAGTTGTCTTTGTAAAGAAATTTAAACTAGGGTGTGACTTGGATACCCAAGTATCTAAAGGATTTGGAGCACCATGTGAAAGGAAAGTTTTGTTGAAGAAGGGATTGTGTCTTTGGGGGAAGGTTGATGGGAAGGGCTGAACATTTATTTATGTTGATACCTTAACCTGAAAGGTTATGAAAGGCTTTAAGTTCTGTGTAAGGCTATTAATGGATTCGATATAAAAAGAAGGGCATCATAAGTGTATAGACTTAGTTTACCGTCATTGTGGCCTACATTGTAACCTTTTATTGTCTTATTTTTCCTCAATGCTACAGCTAGGGGTTCTATTGCTCGAGCAAACAGTAGAGGGGATAAGGGACAGCCCTGTCTTGTTCCTCTGCTCAGGGGGAAGAATTCTGAGTTGTTACCTGGGATTTTCTCGTTCAATGTTTTTTTTGAATTTTCATAAGAAGAAAAAAGAAAAACAGTGGAGTGTATACAATAATATATGGGATACTGTCAATGTCAAACAAGATTTTAGTTATATACATAAATATATTGTAACTTACAATATTGAGTGAATGAAGGGGAGAGAAAAAAAATAGAAGCAAACAACATGAGCAATCTATGTATAAAGAACAATAGAAGATCGAGCAGAGAGTCTCTGGTCAATTTGTAGGTCCTAAATATCATGCCTCCAGACCACTCCTCACCCCAAATGGGTACAATCTGTAGAAGAGTGGGGGCATTTAGATATAGCAGCTACTGCGATAACCAGGGTTGAATTAAGTGGGAAAAAATAAATAAATACTTAGAACAGGGTCGTATCATTCTTATTGCAGTGTCTGTTTGCTAAGAATAAACAGTCAGATAAATATAACATATTAATTGTAAGTAATAGAAAATGAAGTGATAATGAGAGAGTATCCCATAAGTGTGGATCACATATTGAAAAAGATAAGGAAAGAAAGAAGGATAAAAAAAGAGTTTGGAAGAAATAGCACTATGATTTATATTACATATAGCTAAATAAGAAATATAATTAATCTCATAGTGTATGACACTAATATATTAAGTTGTAAGAAATAAGGGTAAAAACAGTAAATCAAAAAGAGTGAAAGAAAAAAGAAGAAGAATCTCTCCAGGTGATGGTCCGACTACAAATAGAAACATGTGGTTAGTTATCAAATATTCTAGTAGGGTAACAGTAATGACTGGTCAAAATCAGAGGAGAAGTAATGTTTAACCCATGGTTGCCAGATCTTGCAAAATGTATTATTATTATTGTCCGCAATGGCTGTCATCTTAGCATATATGAGAGCTCTATTCATTCTGTGTTTAGCTTCCGCAACTATCAAAGTTTGCGACTTCCAATCCTTTGCAATAGTTAGCTTGGCTGCAGTGCTAAGATGGATAAATAGCTGAAATTGAGCACCGGTTAGCCTTTCAGGTTTCAAGTTTAATAGTGCCAAGTCTGGGTCTAGAGGAATAAAGATTTCCAGAGCTATAGAGACCATCGCAAAAATATTTTTCCAGAATTCTTGGGCCACCGGACATTGCCACCAGATATAGAAGTGGGTACCTGGTGAAGAACAGCCTCTAAAACAGTTAATTGGATATGTTGTGATTAGGGATGAGCTTCGTGTTCGAGTCGAACATACGTTCGACTCGAACATCGGCTGTTCGCCCGTTCGGCGAATTCCGAACGTTATGGGCCGTTCGTGCCAAATTCGTGTGGCGCTTACGGCCCACAATGCACTGCGTCATCGCAGTGCATTGCTGGCTCATGATTGGCCAAGCATGCACTGTGACCCCGCATGCTTGGCCAATCACAGCGCCAGCAGCGAGGAGAGCCATGTTTGGCCACAGGCAGGATGCCTGTGGCCAATCATAGCTCAGGCTGTGTAGTACACGCCCCACACTATATAAGGCCGCCAGCGCGGCAGCCTTGTGTAGTGTGTTGGCGTCTGAAGCAGTTAGTGGGTGTTCTGTGTACCTTCAACACAGTACACACCGATCGTTATCGGCCGATTTTCGATCTTGCTCTTCTGTAGTGGTTGTTGTCTGCTTGCCCTGACCGCAGTATACACCGCTATATTCACCTCACCCATATAGCTAGTGATCTATTTTTTATAATAGAGCTTGCAGTCAGTAGTGTTAGGAGCTTGTGCGTGCTGTCTGCGTGCTCTGTACCCAGTACACACTGCTATATCCACCTACATAGCTCTTCTCTATTTGAGCCCACTTGCCATCTGCAGGAGTTATTGGAAGTTGTGTGTGCCCCCAGCACAGCACAGTATACATCTGTATATACCCCTTTATCTCTGGTGTTCTATAAAAAAAGGCATCTGCAGGAGTTAGTGGGTGTTTTGTGCCTCCAGCACAATATATACCTGTATCTACCCTTTATTGCTGTTCGCTAATAAAGCCATCTGCAGGGCTTAGTGGGTGTTGTGTGACTCCATTACAGTATACCCCTTTATCTCTGGTGTTCTATAATAAAGGCATCTGCAGGAGTTAGTTGGTGTTGTGTGCCTCCAGCACAATATACACTACCCAACTGCTGTTTTACCCAACTCCCTTCAGGCCATTACCATGTCTGGAAGGCCAGCAAGGAGAGGCAGACAGGCGCGAGCCGATAAAAGAGGGCAAGCAGGCTCTGTGTCTAGAGACAACAGTGCTGGTCGTGGACGCGGTGCATTGTCATCAGCACGTGGCCATGGGACACGCTTGTCCTTCTTTTCGGCAGCTGGACATGTTGAACCGCAACATGCCAATGACTTGGTAGAGTGGATGACCAAGCCCTCTTCATCCTCCTCATCCTCTCTCACCCAGTCTCAGGGTACTAACAAAGCAGCTGCCAACGCATCGTCTTCCCTCGTCTCAATGTCATCATCAGTGACTCCTTCCCTAGACCCACCACGTCCTCCTGAGGAGTCTCCTGAACTCTTTGAGCACAGTGTTGGGTACATGCTCCAGGAGGATGCCCAGGGTTTTGTAGCCTCTGATGATGACACTCAGCTAGAGGAAGGCAGTAGCGTGAATGCAGAGAGAGGGGATGCTCAAGAAGGACAGCAATCTGGCAGTCATGTTCCACAAGCTGCAGCATATTGCCAGGTTTTCTACAGCGATGAAGAGGGAGGGGATGATGAGGGCACTGACTCCACGTGGGTGCCTGGTAGGAGAGAGGAGGAGGAGGAGGAGGCACATGTCCAACGAGGCAGGATGCCCTCCGGGGGCCAGCTTAGGGGCAGCACACCAACTGAATCACACCGCAGAGCTCCGCCTGTGCAGGGCGCTGCCTCTGCGCGTTATTCTAAAAGTTCTTTGGTGTGGGCCTTTTTTGAGACGAGTGCATCAGATCGCACCGCTGCTATTTGCAACATATGTCTCAAGCGTATCTCGCGTGGCCAAAACATCAGCCGCTTGGGCACCACATGCTTGACCAGACATATGTTGACCTGCCATGCAGCTCGTTGGCAAGCGTACCTCAAAGACCCACACCAAAGAACAAAGCAGACCTCTCCTTGCTCCTCATCAGCTGGCATCTCCAACCCCACTAGACCTTCAGTCCTCTCTGAAACCTGCTCTGAGAGGAATGAAGGTGTTGAATTAGGTGTGTCACAGCCAGGTGCTTCCGGGCACTCTGCTAGCAGTACACCCACGTCCGATCATAGCAGGCAAATGTCCCTGCCCCAGCTGCTGGACCGGCGAAAGAAGTTCACTCCCAGCCATCCACATGCCCAGCGGTTGAATGCTAGCTTGGCTAAATTGCTAGCACTTCGACTTCTGCCTTTTCAGTTGGTAGACTCGGCCCCCTTCCGTGAGTTTGTACAATGTGCGGTTCCACAGTGGCAGGTCCCCAAACGCCACTTTTTCTCACGGAAGGCGATTCCGGCTCTCTACCGGCATGTGGAAGGCAATGTCCTTGCCTCGCTTGACAGGGCGGTCAGCGGTAAGGTGCATATTACCGCTGACTCATGGTCCAGCAGGCATGGACAGGGACGTTACCTGTCTTTCACGGCCCATTGGGTCACTCTTCTGGCAGCTGGGAAGGATGCAGGACAAGGTGCAGTAGTGTTGGAGGTTGTTCCGCCACCACGCCTCCAAAATGCTACTATTGGTTGTGACACACCTCTCTCCTCTACCCCCTCCTCTTCTTCTTCCTCCATGGCCTCTTCCAGTGCTCTGTCCTCAGAACCAGCGGTGCTCCGTAGGCGTTCCAGGGGCTACGCAAGTACGCAGGCAAAACGATGCCATGCCGTGCTTGCGCTGGTTTGTTTGGGGGACAGGAGCCACACTGGGGCGGATGTTTTGTCAGCTCTGCAGGGGCAGTCCGAGAGGTGGTTGACGCCACGCCAGCTTAAGCCAGGAATGGTGGTTTGCGACAATGGCACCAACCTCCTCTCTGCCCTCCGACAGGGACAACTGACCCATGTGCCCTGTGTAGCTCACGTCCTTAACCTGGTGGTGCAGCGGTTCTTGGGCAGGTACCCCGGCTTACAGGATGTCCTGAAGCAGGCCAGGAAAGTCTGTGTGCATTTCCGCCGATCATTTAATGCCTGTGCTCGGCTGGCTGAGCTCCAAAAGGAGTTGAACCTGCCCAAGAACCGCCTTATATGTGACATGCCCACCAGGTGGAACTCAACGTTGGCCATGCTGCAGCGGCTGCACACGCAGCAGAGGGCCATCAATGAGTACCTGTGTGACTACGGCACCAGGACAGGGTCAGGGGAGCTCGGTTTTTTTCTCACCACGCCAGTGGGGCATGATCAGGGATGCATGCACTGTCCTGTCACCATTTGAGGAGGCCACAAGGATGGTGAGCAGTGACAGTGCATGCATCAGTGACACTGTACCTCTTGTCCACCTCTTGGAGCATACGCTGCATGGAATAATGGACAGGGCACTTGAGGCAGAACAGAGGCAGGAAGAGGAGGACTTCCTTGCCTCTCAAGGCCCCCTTTATCCAGACAGTGTTCCTGCTGTGCCACCCATCACACAGGAAGAGAATGAGGAGGAGGAAGAGGAGGAGGAGGATGATTGTGTCAGCATGGAGGTGGAGGCTGGCACTCAGCATCAGCAGCAGCAGCAGCAGTCTTGTAGGGATGATTTACAGTCCCAAGAAACACGTGGACTTGTACGTGGCTGGGAGGAGGTAGCTGCGGATCATGTTGTCCTTAGTGACCCAGAGGACTCCGGACCGAATGCCTCAGCTAACCTACGCTGCATGGCCTCCCTGATCCTGCAAAGCCTGCGGAAGGATCCTCGTATTCTTCGGATCAAGGAGAGGGACCATTACTGGCTGGCCACTCTCCTTGATCCACGGTACAAGGGTAAGGTTGCCGACCTTATCTTGCCATCGCAGAGGGAGCAGAGGATGAGACATCTCTGGGAGGCCTTGCAGAAAGGTCTGTGCAACGCGTTCCCAGAGACTGGGAGGTTACAAACTCCTGGTCCTGGACAACGTGTTGCTGAGGCCTCGGTCAGAAGGAGCGGTGGAGAAGGTGGCCGTCTGACTGATGCTTTCAGACAATTTTTTAGCCTGCAGCCCCAAGGTATGATCGGTTCCAGCAACCATCGCCAGCGTCTGATTTACATGGTGCAGGAATACCTAGGGGCAAGGTCAGACTTGGACACCTTTCCCACCGAAAATCCTCTGGCTTACTGGGTCTTGAGTATGGATCACTGGCCAGAGCTTGCACAGCATGCAATTGAGCTACTGGCCTGTCCTGCATCCAGCGTTCTTTCGGAACGCACCTTCAGTGCTGCTGGTGGCTTTGTTACCGATCACAGGGTGCGCCTGTCCACCAAATCAGTTGATCGACTGACCTTCATCAAGACGAATCAGTCTTGGATCACCCACAGCTACCAAGCACCTGAAGCTGATGTAACCGAATAATTTTTTTGAAATATCACATCCCTTCAAGACTGCCTATGCTGATGCTGAGTGACTGTCCTGTTATGTTGATTGTCTATCCTCTTCCTCCTCCGCTGATATGTTGGAAGAACATTTCTGGCTCTGGGTGATGCCATCAGCCCAATTTTTCTGCCCCTGTTTAACAGGGGCGTTTAATTGCAATTTTTGATGCAATGCTTTGCAGCAGGGCTAATTCCTGCAATAATAATAGAGTATATGGGAGAGGTTGCAGTGTGATGGCACCAGCACCAGTGCCTAAGGCCCAATTTTTCTGCCCCTGTTTAACAGGGGCGTTTAATTACAATTTTTGATGCAATGCTTTGCAGCAGGGCTAATTCCTGCAATAAAAATAGAGTATATGGGAGAGGTTGCAGTGTGGTGGCACCAGCACCAGTGCCTAAGGCCCAATTTTTCTGCCCCTGTTTAACAGGGGCATTTAATTACAATTTTTGATGCAATGCTTTGCAGCAGGGCTAATTCCTGCAATAAAACAAGAGTATATGGGAGAGGTTGCAGTGTCGTGGCACCAGCACCAGTGCCTAAGGCCCAATTTTTCTGCCCCTGTTTAACAGGGACATGTAATTACAGTTCTTGATATAATATTTCACAGGAGGGCCCATTCCTGTGCCCACCCAGAGTAACTGTGAGGACTTATAGTGTTGTGGCACCAGCACCACAACCACCAAAGGTCAATTTTTCTACCACTGTTCAACAATGGCATGTAATTACAATTCTTGATATAATCGTTCTCCAGCGCCCACCAAGAGTCCCTTTCAGGGCTTACAATGTTGTGGCAAAACCAACACCTTGTTCCGCCATTTCTGCAGAGCATATAGGGCAGGCCCCTACTTTCAAACATCCAACTTACAAACATCTCTTACTTGCAAACGGAAGGAGACAACAGCAAGTGAGATGAAAAAAGATGGACGACAAAACAAATCATACAGGGGTGATAACCCTTCCCTATGTTTTCCAAAAAGCTTAAAAATAGTTTTTTTGACTGGAGCTACACTTTAAAAATGTACCAGTTGAAAATTACAAACAGATTCAACTTAACACAACAAACCTACACAGTCCCTGTCTTGTTTGCACCGCCTGTATACTACTGTTCTGAGTATATAGGGCCTGGGGGCCACACGCATTTCCTTTTTTTAATATGGGTACTGGGTTCCCCTTAATATGCGTACAAGACCCAAAGGGGCTGGTAATGGGCAGGGAGGGCTACCCATGCCATTTTTCTCAATGATTTTCAACCATATTGCAGGAACCAGATATAACATTAAAACCGCAAGCATTTTAAATGATGTTATTTCCGTTTAATGTCATTTTGTGCAGAGACTGTTCTAAACACGGGAAACACGTGGCACTTCACAGGCATACTACAGACACCCCCCAGGCACCATATTTAGAGGAATATTTCACTTTTTTTTCACTTTAATCATCATTAAAATCAGTGCTCCCGCCAAAATGGCCATTTTTAAAAACATTTTAGGCATTGACCCATGTCCCCTGGGGCAGGAGCCAGGTCCCCAAACCCTTTTTAGGACAGTATCTTGCATATTAGCCGCTAAAATTAGCACTTTTAATTTCGAACGTTCGAGTCCCATAGACTTCAATGGGGTTTCTAAAGTTCGTACGAATTTGGAGTCCGTTCGAAAGTTCTGGTGCGAACCGAACCGGGGGGTGTTCGGCTCATCCCTAGTTAGGATATATTTTGCAATGTTGGCTGGTACCAGAAACTAATGTGCTGAGACTTTAAAATTTGTTTCCAAAGCAAAACAATTTGGGGAGGAACTTTTAGTAGCTAGCCATATTTTAGACCAGTCATTAGTGTCAACACACACAGTCCATGTCCATAGCCCATTCATCTGTGTAAGAGGGTAATACTTTGTTAGGAATTGCATTAAGTTGTTGGTATAACAAAGAAATTAATCCTCTTACATGTGGGTCACTTTTACAAATACGCTCAAATTGTGATATTTGATTAAGTGTTGATCCTGTAGTAAGGAGAGGGGTGTAGAAATCTTTGACTTGTAGATAGCGAAAGATTTCAAATTTGGGAAGCCCGTAAGTTTCACAAAGCATTGGGAATACAAGAATAGTGAAATTAGTGCTTAATTGGTGAAATCAAATTAAATTTAAGGTGGACCATGCAGAGAATGACTTCAGAAATTTCCAGGCCGGATAAAAGTCTGGGTTCCTGAGGAACAAAAGAAGGGGATTGTGTGGGGATTGGAGATTACAAGTTCTACTAAATTTATCCCAAGTAGCCAAAGAATGTTTCGTGATGGGATTAGAAAGGTGTGATCTATCTTTTGGTTGGAGCCAACATGTTGGCCACAGAAATAGGGTCGCTGTTAGGGATGAACCGAACTCCCCCCAGTTCGGTTTGCACCAGAACCTTCGAACAGACCTAAAATTCGTACGAACTTTAGAACCCTATTAAGGTCTATGGGACTTGAACGTTTGAAATCAAAAGTGCTAATTTTAAAGTCTAATATGCAACAGAACAATACCAGCAATAAGGGATATCTTCAGGTGTATATTGTGCAGGAGGCACACAACACCCACTCTAACTGCTGCAGATGCCTGTATTACAGAAACAGAACAACACCAGCAATAAGCTGTAGCTTCAGGTGTATACTGTGCAAGAGGCACACAACACCCACTGTAAATGCTGCAGATGCCTGTGTTACAGAAACAGAACAACACCAGAAATAAGGGGTAGCTTCAGGTGTATACTGTGCAGGAGGCACACAACACCCACTGTAACAGCGCTAGCTTCCCAAGCAAAAATACACTGTCCCTGCCTATCTTGCTCTTTCCCTGCACGCCGGAACACACTACACAAGGCCACCACGCTGGTGGCCTTATATAGTGTGGGGCCTGTACGAAACCCCCCTGAGCTATAATTGGCCACAGGCATCTTGCCTGTGGCCAATTATGGCTCTCCTTGCTGCCAGTGATGTGATTGGCCAAGCATGCGGGGTCACAGTGCATGCTTGGCCAATCATGAGCCAGCAATGCACTGCAATGGTGTAGTGCATTGTGGGCCATTCGTGCTACATGAATTTGGTGCGAACGTTCCACAAAGTTCTGAATTTGCCAAACAGGCGAACGGCCCGTGTTCGGGTCGAACACCGTGCTCATCCCTAGTCGCTGTCTACAGATGCAATTAGAACCCAAAGGGGTGTTTCCATCGTAGAATGATATTTAGGAAGGGGTGACAGTTGTGCAGCATAATAGTAGGAAGTGGAGTTTGGTAAACTTAGTCCGCCCTTCAATTTATTGAGATAAAGTGTAGCTTTTGGTATTCAGGGTTTGGTTTTTCCCCAAATAAAGTACATAACTCTACATTGTGTAAGTCTTAAAAAATATGTAGGTAATGAGATGGGTAAAACCCTAAACAAATAAAAATTTGGGCAAAATCTTAATTTTTATCGTGTTGATCCGTCCCAGCCATGATAATGGGAGAGATGTCCATTGTTTCATATAACCTGTAGTCTTTAATAATCTTTAAAAGAGGTTGTGAGTTGTACTCCTAAGTATGGAATTTGATGGGGAAACCCAGTTGAAAGGTAAGGAGGTTTGGACATGTCGAAGTTCTGTTTGTGATAAAGAAATATTTAGCACGTTTGATTTTGTGGGGTTAACTAAAAGTCCAGAGACATTGGCAAATTTATCTAAAGTATTTAGCAAATTTGGAGCCCATATGTGAGGGTGAGATAGATAAATAAGAATATCATCAGCAAAAAGACATAACTTGTGTTGATATCCACCTAATTCAATACATTTAATATCAGGATTGGACCTAATTAATTGTGCTAGTGGTTCAATAAGGAGGGTGAAAAGTAACGGGGATAAAGGGCAACCTTGTCTTGTACCTCTTCTAATATCCATCATTGCAGATTTATAACCAGCATATTTAATGTATGCCTTTGGGTTGTCATACAAGAAGGAGATCCATTTTAGAAAATGATTCCCAAATCCCCATTTTTGGAGCATGTACTGCATATATGTGAAATAAATCAGTGATATATTCAAAAATTAGTCCACTAGAAGTCCATCTAGAAGGATAATAAGTCCAACATAAATCCGAGATCAATCGCAAGCAGGGGAAGCCAACAGCCAACTGTACTTCAAAGGATAGTAACACCCAGACAGGTTAATATGCTTAAACACTCTTACCAGAGTTGGTGGACCTATATGTCAGCGACACCAGATCTAACAAGCATGGAACCAAAACCACTTGGGAAATCCAACGGGCCAGCTACGGGGTATCAAAGAGGTCCAATGTAGATATGTTTCTCAGAGTGGTCAGTGCATTCATGGAGCAAATGTCATGAAAAACATAAAAAAGGCACGCTCCTTTTTTAGTGTAGATCAAAAAATACATTGTGCCGTTTTTATTTACAAAAAATACCAGCAACTAAACAAAATTGCAGCAACAAGGAATAATAAAAATGAAATAAAATAAAAATAGTGATCACATAGTTCTAAAAAGCAATATGGGGAGCATAAGAAATGGGCTGCTTCTTATGCCAAAAGAGGGAAAGGATCAGTCAATATGTAGTAGCTATCATCAAATATCATTACTGAATACGGATTATAAAATATTCACAAAGATACTCGCATCTCGCTTACAACCGTTTATGACACAGCTGGTTCATTTAGACCAAGTGCGGTTTATCCCCACATGGGAAGCTAGGGATAGTACTATTAAAGTTCTGAATTTAATCCAATATGCAAACCAAAGGAAGCTGCCGAGTATCTTTGTGAATACAGATGCAGAAAAGGCCTTTGATAGGGTCAACTGGCCCTTTATGTTAGGAGTGTTAAAACAAATGGGCCTGGGGGATCGAATGTTGGACTTGATAGCAGGGATATATTCAAAGCCACAAGCCTTGGTGAAGGTTAATGGGATAAACTCTGAAAACTTCCCAATATCCAATGGGACGCGTCAGGGATGCCCCTTGTTGCCTTTTTTATTTGCGTTGACATTGGAACCTTTATTAAATTGAATTTGACAGAACCCCGATATTAAAGGTATCGCCTTCGGGGATCAGGAATATAAACTCTCAGCCTATGTGGACGATTTATTATTAGCCCACAAATATCATTACTCAATTTATTAAGGGAAGTAGAGTGTTACGGAGCTCTGTCGAATTTTAAAATAAACGACAGCAAGTCGGAGGCAATGGGGATTTCACTGGAGTGTTCCACTCATAAGAATTTGGAGAATACAGTGCGCATGCGCGAGGCTTCCAAGATGGCTGCAATCATCTAAAGCCCCGCTGCCTTGCGGAACAACGGGACCCCTACCGCATGACACGGCCACCCTTCCGCTTACCGAGCAGTACGGGCAGACTCCCGGAGAGTTGGGGCACACCGCCGAATGACCGGGGGACCGGCTAAACGAAGTCTGGGCCCGCTGTTCGCATCGCTGAATGTGTGGGAGAAATCCAAGATGGCCACCGCAGCACAGCTCCTATTCCAGGAACACAGATCCACAGGCTTGGCGGATTACAGGTCAGACACACACTTTCCTCCTCTCCATGCCACCCCTGGCAACCTCAGGGGCCCTCCCAAGGATGCCACGCCGTCCCCGGCCTCCACAGTATCCCTGCTGGAACGCACCCTCCAAGAATTCTCCCCATCCCCATTCTCCCCATGCAGGGACACACAGGGCCTCCCAGGCTGCCATGGCCTCACATGAGGCTGCTCATGCTGATCCAGTTTCACACATGGATGCCCTGTTCGGTAAATTCTCTGAACTGTTGGAAAGGGGACTCTCCCAAACTGCCCTGAAAATCACAGGGGAATTGAAAGCTGATTTTATTAACCTGGGCTCCCGGATCGAAACGATCGAACACAAAATGTAAGACACAATTGTCAGATCCATCCAAAACTCCAGACACATTTATTCGGTGCAGGAGCAACTAGACCTAGCCATGGCCCGTATTGATGACCTCGAAAACAGGTCACGCAGATACAACATTAGAATCCGAGGGCTTCCAGAATCGATAACTGATGTGTCCAAAGCAGTTCACGACCTAATTACTCAGCTAATCCCTGACATCCGAGCTCCAAAGCTGGAACTCGACAGGGTCCACAGAACCCTTGGCCCCCCTAGGAAGGACGGCACTCCACGTGATGTACTGGCCAAGCCACACCATTTTTCTGTGAAAGAAGAAGTCATGAAGAGAGCCAGATCCATGCAACACGTCATGTACCAGGGCCACCAGGTTCAGATCTTTGCGGATCTCTCCCCCTCCACCATACAGAGACGGAGAGCCCTGAAACCCCTCTTGCTTGCACTGACACAAAGAGACATAAAATACAAGTGGGCCTTCCCATTTGCTGTCCGGTTCACGGACAAAGGGAAATCATACGCTTTTTTCACATTCCCCGAGGGGGAGAAGCTCCTCACCAGGTTGAAAATTATTTCTCAAGAAGCTGACATGGACACTTCTAACTCTGGACAGGGCTCACACAAACGGCCCACACCCAACAGCCCACAATCCCCGCTGTGGACCTCCGGAAGAGCCAAGAAGGTCAAGGACAATGCACCCACCTGAATAACATTCAGGCCTCAACTTCTACTCTCCATTGTGTAACTGACTGCCCGAGGTCCTGGAGAGGGCCAGAGGACTTTTCCCCAACCATTGGAAGTTTGGTCCTCCACCTTTAGTGTCCTCCCCCTTCCTAGGACCTACGCGGACCTCTTTTCCCCTTGCTTCCAATAACCCTGGACGCTATGCAGTCTTCCATACCCCCTTCTGGACTATCCACAACCCCTCACATGATCTGCGCCCCCTCTAGTTTGGCCCTCAGGGCCTCTAAATGGTCACTATAGAGGGCTGCGGATTCCAACAACCACACCAGATATGTATTCTCACTTTATGGTTAATGACTCTTTCTTACTGGCCTGCCCCCACGTCCCCTAAACGCAAAGTTTGGCCGTGCCTCAAGTTCTTTAGTTTTGTTTAATTTCTATCGCTGTATGATGTTAAATCAACAGATCAGGATGTTTCCCGACTAGGGGTCCCCAGTTCTGCGAGGGACCACTTGCGCAACTCCCCTCCCTCTGTCTCTCTCGGGTGCCTGAGGGTCGGGACATCTGACCCTATGGGTCAGCTGTTAACATTGTTCTTTCTCAGGATCTCGGGGGGTGTCTCCTGCCCTGATCTCCTCTTTCCTTTCCCAGGAACACTTTCTTTCCTTGTTCTATCTCTTTCTGTCTCCCCACTAGATAGTAAGCTACTCCTTTTTAATGTTTGCTTGACTCTGTCGTATCTTTCAGGTATGTCTGAACTAACCCTGACGGCTATACATTCCACGAGAAAATCACAGGCCATTGATCCCACCACTGTTGCCGGGAACTCCGCCACTGACTGGGTAAGTGAGGTCGTCTTCAGATGCTGGGCCCCCCCTCTGCTCCATGACTGATCAACAAGATGTTAGGCTCAAGATAGCCACCCACAATATCCAGGGCCTCAATTCCCCCATTAAACGCAGAAAAGCTCTTGACTACTATAAGTCCCTGAAACTGGATATAATCCTACTTCAGGAAACGCACTTTCCTGTCCGGTATAGTCCCAAGTTCCTTCACACCCACTTCCCTCAGTTCTACCTGCCAACGCAGAATCCAAAACCAAGGGGGTGGCCATCCTGATAGCCAAAACGTGCAAATTCAACAAAAGTTTTGAAAAGGCGGATCCAGGGGGCAGATTTTTACTTCTAAAGGGCACTGTGGGAGACCACCTATACTCCCTGGTCTCCTATTATGCCCCGAACACGGGCCAAGTCAAGTTCTTTGAATCTCTGCTGCGCACCCTTGCGCCGCATTTAGAAGGGACTGTTATTGTAGGAGGAGACTCTAACGTCGCCTTCGATCAAGGCCTTGACAAATCCTCCACCTTTCATTCCCGATTAACCCGGCCCACGAAGGCAAGCCTGCGGATCGCCAAATTGCTCCACACATATGGTTTATCCGACACTTGGCGGGAATTAAACCCCACAAAGAGAGACTATACACACTTTTCAGCACCACACCAATCCTATGCAAGGATTGACCACATCCTTGCTCCCTCTTCGCTCCTGCCCCGGGTTATCAAAGCCTCCATCACTGACACGGTGGTCTCGGATCACTCCCTGGTAATTGTGACGATCCTCGGGGGTTCGAGTGGGAGACAGCCCAGACATTGGAGGTTAAACGAATCTCTTCTATCTGAGTCATCGCGAATAATGGATCTTGACAAAGCACTACAGGAATATTTTTCTATTAATGCGACACCTGATGTCTCCCCCGAAACCTTTTATTAGGGGAAAACTCATTCAGCTAGGAACTCAAATAAAACGTGAAAGGCAATCAGCTATCCTTAAGCTAGAAGAGGAATACTCTAGACTCAGGGCTCTTCACAAACGGGACCCTCTCCGAACTCCCACCACCTTGCTTGACAAGACTCGCTTAGAACTCAATCTCGCCCTAACCACGAAAGCAGAAAAATCTGTTAGGTGGTCCGGCCACAAATTTTATTCACAGGCAGACAAAATAGGCACACTCCTAGCTAATAGACTCTCCCCTAGAACCAAGCTAAGCACCCTCCCCCGGATCAGAAGTGCAGGTCACCCGCCCACCTCTAACCCGGTCACAGTTCTGAATGCCTTTCAGGACTTTTACACCTCTCTTTACAGCAGTTCCCCATCTCCCAAAACAAACCTTCTTCCACGGTTTTTGGAGGGACTCCCCATTCCTGTCTTGTCGGACGCTCACAAACAATTGATGGAATCCCCCATTCAGACAGAGGAGATTTTGGGAGTCATAAAGGAACTCAAAAAAAGCTCCGCCCCAGGCCCTGACGGTCTCTCGATCCCTTATTATAAAGCCTTTGCCAACACGCTTGCCCCCCACCTTGCCAATCTCGGCAATCATAAAGCTAATGGAAGCCCCCTAGATCCCCACCTCAATACGGCGTACATCACGGTCATACCCAAACCTGATAAGAACTTGGAGGATGTCAGTAACTACAGACCGATATTCCTCATTAACAATGATCTCAAAATTCTCACGAAGGTAATGGCCAATAGGCTGGCCTCCTTTATCGGACGTTACGTCCACAAGGACCAAGTCAGATTTATCTCTGGCAGGCAGGGACCTGACCAAATACGGAGGGCGGTCGACATTATCTCCATATTGCAGTCTAATTGGGAAGGGGGACCCAAACAATCTGGCTTTCTCCTTTCCTTAGATATCCAGAAGGCTTTTGACTCGGTCTCCTGGCAGTACATCTTCCAGCTCTTTGATAGGTGGGGATTTGGGGCTCGCTTCCTTGGCTTACTGCGGGCCTTGTACTCTCAGCCGAGGGCCCAAATTCGACTTCAGGGATACCTATCCACTCCCATTCCCATTACTAGAGGGACCAGACAAGGGTGCCCCCTTTCACCCCTCATATTTGCAATAGCCATTGAAACGCTAGCAATAGCAGTCCGCCACAATACGGACATTAGAGGTGTCCAGTGTGGCATCCAAAGACACAAATGCGGACTATTTGCAGACGACATTTTGTTATTCCTTACCTCCCCCCTCACCACCTTGCCCAATTTATCCCGAGTATTAGACGACTTTGCCAAGGTCGCAGGCTTACAAGTTAACTACTCTAAGTCTGTGGCACTTAATGTATCTCTTCCCACTCATCAAGTCAACTCACTCAAACAATCCTTCCCATTCCAATGGAGTGACACTGCCATTAAATACTTAGGTATCTCCCTTACACCTAGGACGGAGTTGTTGTATGCTCACAATTATCCCAAACTATACAGACAGTTGTAAGCTGACCTCTGTTCATGGTCTAAACACGAATTATCATGGCTTGGCCGGATTAACTCCATAAAAATGACCCTTCTTCCCAAAATCTTATATTACTTTCGAGCCCTCCCCATACCGGTCCGGAAGGACCATCTTTGCTCTCTGCAAAGCAAAATATTGAAATACATATGGAGTAACAAAGGGTACCGTCTCTCACAAAACACGCTTTTCCTACACAGACGCAAGGGTGGGTTGGGTCTTCCTAATCTCCACAAATATTACCTTGCAGCCCGCCTGGCCCAACTCTCCATGCTCTACTCCAAATACGAGAAACCGGATTGGTTGTCCATTGAACGCTGTTCCGTTCCCTCATTCACACTAGACTATCTCTTGTGGTGCCCACCCAAAGCCAGGCCGCCCATCATGTCTCCCTCCCTCTCTCACTCCTGTGCCCTATGGGACGGTCTCCGCAGAGAGCCTTCCCTGGTCTCCACGTTACGGCCCCTTGCTCACATCTTCCGTAATCACGATTTCCCCCCCGGCCTGAATATCGGTGCATTTAAATGGTGGCTGGACAAGAGACTATACCGGATAGGTCATTATTTCACCCCAAGGGGTCCAATTTCCCTTGCCTATTGTATCGAACACTTAGAGCTACCTGACTCAGAGAGGTTCCGCTTCCAGCAAATATCTCATTTCTTACACTCGCTTTGGAAGAACAAGCCCCTTCCTCCCCCCTTTATTGACTACGAAGCCTGGTGTGGTAGGATCGGGGAGCAGAGGGACGGTATATCAGTAATCTATGCGGCTCTTACTGCCCCAACGGGTAAATCTCCCTACATGACAGCATGGGAGTCTGACCTCCAGACCTCTGGCAGTCTTGAAACATGGCAGTTGGCCCTAGCCAGATCATTTCGTGGGATCCAAAACATCTCACTCATGGAAGCTAGCATCAAATTGATAACCAGGTGGTATCTCACTCCGGCCAAGCTGGCCAAAATTTATCCCACGGCAAACCCCCTATGCTTTAGAGGGTGTCAACTTCGTGGCTCCATGATCCACATCTGGTGGGAATGCCCTAGGATTTGATCGTTCTGGACTAAAATCTTTAACTTGATCCACAGGGTCACAGGCTGCTGGGTTCCAAGAACGCCTGAGGTTGCGTTGCTCAATGCCACTGCTCCTTTGTTGCCTGTAAACACTCAGAAACTAACCCACTTTATCCTCTTAGGTGCCAAAATTGCAATTGCCTCCGCTTGGAAGCAACCCAGGCCCTCCTTCCTCGCAGTGAAGAGGAAAATATCCTGGATAATGTCCCAAGAAAAACTGTCAGGCATTCTGTTGGATACCACGCCTAAATTCAGAAAGGTGTGGGATCCTTGGGCCCGGTACATGGGCATATCCCTTCTGCCGGGAGTGCCCCCAGGCTTTTCCCTATCGTCCCGATCTAATTCTTAAAGCTCTTCATCTCTTACTGAGTGTCAGGCATTCTTATTCCGTACCCCTCCACCCTTTTCGGAAATAGCTTACCCCTATACCCCTCTGTTCTTCTCTTTTCTTCCCCCCTTCTCTCTTCTGTCCCTCTTGATTACCTGTTTTTGTGCTTATCTCCACGGTGCTATAATTGACAGATTTACCGTATAGACAAATTGCTTGTAGAGGTGCTCCCTCTGGGCTGCCCATCAGGTGCTATCTCCTTGTGGGAGGGGGGGGGACCCGGGAGAATACGCCCCCACCCTGACACAGCAAGCTCCCTATCAGGGGTGTCGGGGGGGAGTCTCCTGGTTGCTCCCCCAGACAGATGTTTTAGATGGGCTCCTCACGGGGCGCTACCCTTTGGTTTATCGTATGGCCCCCTTGCTTTGGCGGGGCAGGATGTCTGTACTTATTTGCCACTATCTGGTTTATACAACTGTCATTTTGTACTTTTACTTGCACTTTGGCAGCAGGCCTACCCTGCTGGAGTTTGTTTGCTTTTATATGTATGTTATTGCAAGTGCCTTTTTCATAAAATAAAAACCTTTTGAAAGTAAGAATTTGGAGAATAATTTCAAGTTTAAATGGACAGTTACGGCGCTGAACTATTTAGGGATACAGATCCCACCTAACTTAACAGATGCATATGCATTTCATTTTCCACCTTTATTAAGGGAAATTAGTATATTGTTAGATGACTGGAGTAAATCCTCACACTCTTGGTTTGGGAGAAGTAATATTTTGAAAATGAACATGGTTCCTAAATTTCTTTATTTGTTCCAGGCGCTACCTATCCTGATTCCACTGGCCTCTTTTAGTAAAATCCGAACAGTTTTTACAAAATTTATCTGGGCAAGTAAGCGTCCAAGGATTATCAGGAAGTTGTTAACATTACCTAAAGAGGCGGGTGGAATAGCAGCCCCAGATCTATATAAATACTACCAGGCTACTCAGCTTGGCAGAATTATTGACGGGTGCCGTCATAGAGATAGTAAAATGTGGGTCGCTATGGAACAACAAGTAAGTTCCATTCCATTAAATAGAGCCATGTGGTGCTACGCGGCTATACCTCCTACATTAAAAGCCCATCCTTTAATAGGACCCACTCTCTGTATAGGAGCTAAGCCTGTGCGGATCCCTAGACTTTCAACATCAAACTCTCCTCTATTTCCTATTCTGGGGAAACCAAGTTTCCCACCTGGCTTGGAGCCAGGGGTATTTGGGAATTTAAAAGAGAAGGGATGTTTTCAGGCCTCACATTTTCTGAGGTCTAATAAATGGCCATCGATAGAAATGTTAACGCAATTAGGACGACAATATGAAATACCCTTCTGGCAGGCGCTACAGGTTACATAGTTAGTAAGGTTGAATAAAGACACCAGTCCATCCAGTCCAACCAACCAGTTCAACAATTGCCCCTATCCCTGTACATTGCATACTCAAATCGTACCCTACCCTCAACCCAAGGTCCCCATTCTTATACTAGGGTGAATTTTGGACAGAAGCCAACTAACCTACCTGCATGTCTTTGGAGTGTGGGAGGAAACCCACGCAGGCACAGGGAGAACATGCAAACTCCAGGCAGGTAGCTTTGTGGTTGGGCTTTGAACCAGCGACCCTTCTTACTGCTAGGTGAGAGTGCTAACCACTACACCACTGTGCCACCCATAAACAGTTAAACATTTTTTGGAAACTCTGGGACCGACTGAAGGTTATGGTTGACCACTTACTAAGTTTGAAGGGTACTGTGAGGAGAAGGATGTAAAATAGGTAGTCCTGCTCTAAAAGGAATCTGTAGATGCAATATAATATATAGGTGCAGCATACACCGTAAGGGCCAAACTTGTGCCCAAATGTATAAATATTCAAAAGAGTAGGTGGTGTTGCGCTCCTTGTGCTGTTTTTTTTTAAAAGTCACTATATACAATTTAGCATTTAAATTAAAGGGATTTGTTCATAAACAATAGGTATTTCTCGATTGAACCCTAAAAGTAAAGTGCTGTCGTGCAAAAAGGATATACTAATATTCAAAACATATGCAAATATTGATTGCAATTCATATAATAAATTAATTAGCATTCATGTTAAAGGAATTTGAGTATTCGCCGCTTTCATATAAAAGTGCTAACGTGCAAAGAGAAATAGTAAGGATAAAAAATAAAAGTAAAAAATTGTGCAATATCAGGCAAGCATAATAAACAGTACCACTACGTGTAGTCAATAAATGTGAAAAGTCCGCAGAGTGTGTGAATAATTATGAACGTAAATATACAGCATAAACAAAAAAATGCAAGATAAACAAAATCAAATAAAAGGATACGTTTATAAAGTCTCTATTGAGCATGTAAGCGATTAGAAACTATCGTTCAGTGGAAGGAAAGGAAAGGATCCCCCCTGGCTCTACTCCAACACAGTGGGAACACACAGGAACAGACTGATCCGAAGGGACCCACCCCTCCCCCTAACTTCCCTACATGCTGTTTACCTTACAGCAGTAAGGTATTCATTTAGTACAGTCACGGGTGTCAGTGACACTGAAGACAAATCTTCACACTTAAAGGCACAGCGACACTGGATATCAGTATATCAGCACACAGTGTTCCTGTGAAACACTTGCACACTTGCACTATTTTTGCACACTGGACCCTGAAGAGCGTCCAATATTGCACTAGAGACTTTACACACTTATCCTTTTAATTGATTTTGTTTATCTTGCATTTTTTTGTTTATGCTGTATATTTACGTTCATAATTATTCACACACTCTGCGGACTTTGCACATTTATAGACTACACGTAGTAGTACTGTTTATTATGCTTGTGTGATATTGCACAATTTTTTACTTTTATTTTTTATCCTTACTATTTCTCTTTGCACGTTAGCACTTTTATGTGAAAGTTTAAGCAGCGAATACTCAAATTCCTTTAATATGAATGCTAATTAATTTATAATATGAATTGTAATCAATATTTGCATATGTTTTGAATATTAGTATATCCTTTTTTGCACGTCAGCACTTTACTTTTAGGGTTCAATCGAGAAATACCTATTGTTTATGAACAAATCCCTTTAATTTAAATGCTAAATTGTATATAGTGACTTTTAAGAAAAACCACCACAAATAGCGCAACACCACCTACTCTTTTGTGAGGAGAAGGAGCCTCTCTCTCATATTATTTCTAAGATATATGCCCTATTAATATCACCTTCGGAGGATTTTAGTATATTGAGCTTAGATAAGTGGGAAAGGGATCTCGAACAAACCTTCACTCCTGCCCAACGGCAGAAAATAATACATTTAACTTTTAAATCATCTAGAGGCACTAAGATACAGGAATTAAATTATAAAGTACTAATGAGTTGGTATTATACCCCATCACGAATGAATATATTTTCTTCAGAGTCGTCGGACAGGTGTTGGAGGTGTTTGTAAGAAGAGAGGTACCATTGCCCATATTTTCTGGTTTTGCCCAGTAATTAGACAGTTCTGGGAAGAAGTTCAGAGAATCTCTCAATTATTCACTGAATATCAGGTTATGGAAGACCTTTTTTCTATTACAATGTACACATATCCCACTAGAGAGACATAAGAATTCAATGTTATGTCACCTGTAGGGATGAGCCGAACACCCCTCGGTTCGGTTCGCACCAGAACTTTCGAATGGACCGAAAATTCGTACGAACTTTAGAACCCCATTGAAGTCTATGGGACTCGAACGTTCGAAATAAAAAGTGCTAATTTTAATGTCTAATATGCAAGATACTGTCCTAAAAAGGGTTTGGGGGCCTGGCTCCTGCCCCAGGGGACATGGGTCAATGCCTAAAATGTTTTTAAAAATGGCCGTTTTGGCGGGAGCACTGATTTTAATGACGATTAAAGTGAAAAAAAGTGAAATATTCCTTTCAATATCGTGCCTGGGGGTGTCTATAGTATGCCTGTGAAGTGCCACGTGTTTCCCGTGTTTAGAACAGTCCCTGCACAAAATGACATTTAATGGAAAAAAAGTCATTTCAAACTGCTTGTGTTTTTAATGTAATATCTGGTTCCGGCAATATGGATGAAAATCATTAAGAAAAATGGCATGGGTAGCCCCTCAGCCCCTTTGGGTCTTGTACAGATATTAAGGGGAACCCTGTACCCATAGTAAAAAAAGGAAAGACGTGGGGCCCCCAGGCCCTATATACTCAGAACAGCAGTATACAGGCGGTGCAAAAAAGACAGGGACTATATAGATTTGTTGTGTTAAGTAGAATCTGTTTGTAATTTTGAACTGGTACATTTTTAAAGTGTAGCTCCAGTCAAAAAATCTATTTTTAAGCTTTTTGGAAAACATAGGGAAGGGTTATCACCCCAATTTGTTTTGCTGTCCGTCTTTTTTCATCTCACTTCCTATTGTCTCCTTCCGTTTGCAAGTAGGAGACGTTTGTAAGTTGAATGTTTGAAAGTAGGGGCATGCCCTATATGCTCTGCAGAAATGGCAGAACAAGGTGTTGGTGTTGCCACAACATTGTAAGCCCTGAAAGTGACTCTTGGTGGGCGCTGGAGCGCCCTGCTGTGAACGATTATATCAAGAATTGTAATTACATGCCATTGTTGAACAGTGGTAGAAAAATTTACCTTTGGTGGTTGTGGTGCTGGTGCTGGTGCCACAACACTATAAGTCCTCACAGTTACTCTGGGTGGGCACAGGAACGGGCCCTGCTGTGAAATATTATATCAAGAATTGTAATTACATGCCCCTGTTGAACAGGGGCTGAAAAATTGGGCCTTAGGCACTGGTGCTGGTGCCACGACACTGCAACCTCTCACATATACTTTAATTGTGGTGCTGGAATGAGCCCTGCTGCAAAGCACTGCATCAAAAATTGTAATTAAACGCCCCTGTTAAACAGGGGCTGAAAAATTGGGCCTTAGGCACTGGTGCTGGTGCCACGACACTGCAACCTCTACCATATACTCTAGTTGTAGTGCAGGAATGAGCCCTGCTGCAAAGCATTGCATCAAAAATTGTAATTAAAAGCCCCTGTTAAACAGGGGCTGAAAAATTGGGCTGGTGGCATCACCCAGAACCAAAAATGTTCTTCCAACATATCAGCGGAGGAGGAAGAGGATAGACAATCAACATAACAGGACAGTCACTCAGCATCAGCATAGGCAGTCTTGAAGGGATGTGATAATAAAAAAAAAAATATTCGGTTACATCAGCTTCAGGTGCTTGGTAGCTGTGGGTGATCCAAGACTGATTCATCTTTATGAAGGTCAGTCGGTGGACAGGTGCACCCTTTGATCGGTAACAAAGCCACCAGCAGCACTGAAGGTGCGTTCCAAAAGAACGTTGGATGCAGGACAGGCCAGTAGCTCAATTGCATACTGTGCAAGCTCTGGCCAGTGATCCATCCTCAAGACCCAGTAAAGCCACGTGCTCACGTAGCCGTCTATCCGACGGACTTAGTCTGGCGGACTTCCCGCCAGACTGTGCGCCGTACTTTCCGAACGGGCTACTTGCCCACACACGGCACTTTTTCAGCGGACTAATACGTCCGCCGTACTATCCGCCCTACTGAATGGACTCGCCCACACACGCGGAGGAAAGTCTGCTCATTTCGAGCGCGTCTCTAGGTAGGCGGGGCCTGCGAAGGAGACGCCGCAGGCCCCGCCACCTGGTATGGACTTAAAGGGGAAACCCAACGCCGAAAAAAATCGGCGTGGGGTCCCCCCAAATCCACAACAGACCCTTGTCCGAGCACGCTACCCAGCTGGCCAGGAAAGGAGGGGCGAGCGAGCGCCCCCCCCCCCCGAGCCGTACCAGGCCACGTGCCCTCAACATGGGGGGTGCCTTAGTGGGCCTCGCGCCCCCCCCTCACCCCAAAGCACCTTGTCCCCATGTTGATGAGGACAAGGGCCTCTTCCCGACAACCCTGGCCGTTGGTTGTCGGGGTCTGCGGGCGAGGGGCTTATCGGAATCCGGGAGCCCCCTTTACTAAGGGGGCCCCCGGATACCGGCCCCCCCACCCTATGTGAATGAGTATGGGGTACAATGTACCCCTACCCATTCACCTGTAAAATAAAGTACAAAAAAAAACACAACACACAAGATAAAATAATTTATTGCACAGCTCCGGGGGTCTTCCATCTTCGGGGGTCTTCTCGCCGGACTCCTCCGCTATCTTCTAGCTCTTTTGCTAGTGGAGGAGCCCGGCATTCTTCTTCGTCGCTGCGGCCTCTTCTTCCGACTTCGGGGGTATTGTCCCCCTCTTCGGTTCTTCTGCCGGGCCACCATGCCTTCTTATAGCTCTTTTACAGGCGGTGGCCCGGTCTTCTGTCGCCGCCGCCGCCTTCCGTTCTTCTTCTTCTTCTCCTGGAGATGTTTACTCAAAGCTCTCTCCGGCCGCAATGCCAGGGACGCGCTGCGCGGGGACTTATATAGATTTTTTTCGGCGTTGGGGTTCCCCTTTAAGTCCATACCAGGTGGCGGGGCCAGCGACGTGTCCTTCGTGGGCCCTGCCTACCTGGAGACCCGCTCGAAATGAGCGGACTTTTCTCCGGGAAAAGTCCGTTAATTTCAAAAGTACGGCGGACTGGCATACACACGGCCAGATTGTCCGCCGAAATGAGAGTCCGGCGGGAAGATTGGAATGCAAAACTACTTTCTAAGTCTGCCATACTTTCGGGTCAAAAAAGTATGCTGGAGGCTACACACGGGGGGATTGTCCGGCGGACTTCAGTTTACTGGACTTTTCCACCCCCTTGTTTGATCATGTGTACGCGGCATAAGCCAGAGGATTTTCGGTGGGAAAGTTGTCCAAGTCTGACCTTCCCCCTAGGTATTCCTGCACCATGTAAATCAGACGCTGGTGATGGTTGCTGAAACCGATCATACCTTGGGGCTGCGGACTAAAAATTTGTCTGAACGCATCGGTCAGATGGCCACCTTCTCCACCGCTCCTTCTGACCGATGCCTCAGCAACACGTTGTCCAGGACCAGGAGTTTGTAACCTCCCAGTCTCTGGGAACACATTGCACAGACCTTTCTGCAAGGCCTCCCGGAGATGTCTCATCCTCTGCTCCCTCTGCGATGGCAAGATAAGGTCGGCAACCTTACCCTTGTACCGTGGATCAAGGAGAGTGGCCAGCCAGTAATGGTCGCTCTCCTTGATCTGAAGAATATGAGGATCCTTCCGCAGGCTTTGCAGGATCAGGGAGGCCATGCAGTGTAGGTTAGCTGAGGCATTCAGTCCGGAGTCCTCTGGGTCACTAAGGACAACATCATCGGCAGCTACCTCCTCCCAGCCACATACAAGTCTACGGGTTTCTTGGGACTGTAAATCATCCCTACAAGACTGCTGCTGCTGATGCTGAGTGCCAGCCTCCACCTCCATGCTGACACAATCCTCCTCCTCCTCCTCCTCCTCCTCCTCCTCCTCGTCCTCTTCCTGTGTGATGGGTGGGACAGCAGGAACACTGTCTGGATAAAGGGGGCCTTGAGAGGCAAGGAAGTCCTCCTCTTCCTGCCTCTGTTCTGCCTCAAGTGCCCTGTCCATTATTCCATGCAGCGTATGCTCCAACAGGTGGACAAGAGGTACAGTGTCACTGATGAATGCACTGTCACTGCTCACCATCCTTGTGGCCTCCTCAAACGGTGACAGGACAGTGCATGCATCCCTGATCATGCCCCACTGGCGTGGTGAGAAAAAACCGAGCTCTCCTGACCCTGTCCTGGTGCCATAGTCGCACAGGTACTCATTGATGGCCCTCTGCTGTGTGTGCAGCCGCTGCAGCATGGCGAATGTTGAGTTCCACCTGGTGGGCATGTCACATATAAGGCGGTTCTTGGGCAGGTTCAACTCCTTTCGGAGCTCAGCCAGCCGAGCACAGGCATTAAATGATCAGCGGAAATGCACACAGACTTTCCTGACCTGCTTCAGGACATCCTGTAAGCCCGGGTACCTGCCCAAGAACCAATGCACCACCAGGTTAAGGACATGAGCCAAACAGGGCACATGGGTCAGTTGTCCCTCTCAGAGGGCGGAGAGGAGGTTGGTGTCACAAACCACCATTCCTGGCTTAAGCTGGCATGGCGTCAACCACCTCTCGGCCTGCCCCTGCAGAGCTGACAAAATATCTGCCCCAGTGTGGCTCCTGTCCCCCAAACAAGCCAGCGCAAGCACGGCATGGCATCATTTTGCCTGCGTAGTCCCTTGAATGCCTATGGAGCACCGCTGGTTCTGAGGACAGAGCACTGGAAGAGGCCATGGAGGAAGAAGAAGAGGAGGGGGTGGAGGAGAGAGGTGTGTCACAACCAGTAGTAGCATTTTGGAGGCGTGGGGGCGGAACAACCTTCAACACTACTGCACCTTGTCCTGCATCCTTACCAGCAGCCAGAAGAGTGACCCAATGGGCCGTGAAAGACAGGTACCGTAATGTCCATGCCTGCTGGACCATGAGTCAGCGGTAATATGCACCTTACCGCTGACTGCCCTGTCCAGCGAGGCAAGGACATTGCCTTCCACATGCCGGTAGAGAGCCGGAATCGCCTTCCGTGAGAAAAAGTGCCGTTTGGGAACCGCACATTGTATAAACTCACGGAAGAGGGCCGAGTCTACCAACTAAAAAGGCAGCAGTTGAAGTGCTAGCAATTTAGCCAAGCTAGCATTCAACCGCTGGGCATGTGTATGGCTGGGAATTAACTTCTTTCTATGGTCCAGCAGCTGGGGCAGGGAAATTTGCCTGCTATAATCGGATGTGGGTGTACTGCTAGCAGAGTGCCCGGAAGCACTTGGCTGTGACACACCTAATTCTACACCTTAATTCCTCTCAGAGCAGGTTTCAGAGAGGACTGAAGGTCTAGTGGGGTTGGAGATCCCAGCTGATGAGGAGCAAGGAGAGGTCCGCTTTGTTCTTTGGTGTGGATCTTTGAGGTACGCTTGCCAACGGCTGCATGGCAGGTCAACATATGTCTGGTCAAGCATGTGGTGCCCAAGCGGCTGATGTTTTGGCCATGCGAGATACGCTTCAGACATATGTTGCAAATAGCAGCAGTGCGATCTGATGCACTCATCTCAAAAAAGGCCCACACCAAAGAACTTTTAGAATAAGGTGCAGAGGCAGCACCCTGCACAGGCGGAGCTCTGCGGTGTGATTCATTCGGTGTGCTGCCCCTAAGCTGGCCCCCGGAGAGCATCCTGCCTCATTGGACATGTGCCTCCTCCTTCTCCTCTCTCCTACCAGGCACCCACGTGGAGTCAGTGCCCTCATCATCCCCTCCCTCTTCATCACTGGAGCAAACCTGGCAGTATGCTGCAGCTTGTGGAACATGACTGCCAGATTGCTGTCCTTCTTGAGCATCCCCTCTTTCTGCGCTAAAGCTACTGCCTTCCTCTAGCTGAGTATCATCATCAGAGCCTACAAAACACTGGGCATCCTCCTGGAGCATGTACCCAACATTGTGCTCAAAGAGTTCAGGGGACTCCTCAGGAGGACGTGGTGGGTCTAGGGAAGGAGTCACTGATGATGACATTGAGACGAGGGAAGACGATGCGTTGGCAGCTGCTTTGCTAGTACCCTGAGCCTGGGTGAGAGAGGATGAGGAGTGTCAGGAATCCGTCCGTTCCGTACGATCGACCTTCCGTACGCGCACACGCATTCGTGCCGCGGGTCGTCGTGGGCACGAGCGTCGTCCAACGCGCGCGGGTGCACGTCGATCGTATGTGCGCGCGGTACACGCACGCACGGACGAGCGTTAGCTCAATTGGCGCCAGTGGCCCTTTTTAAAGGCGCAGTTGCAGTGGTTCTGTGCTGTCTCGTCTGCAGCTAGTGCCTGAGAATACCTGTTTACCTACCTGCTACCCATCTGATATCTGACCCGGCTCCGTCTGACCTTGCTGACCTCTCCTGCTCCGACCCCGGCTTGTTTGACTCTTCTTGGACTGATTACCTGTTGCCGAACCTTGCTTGTACCTGATACCTCTGCTGTCTCCTGCCTGTTCCTGCATCTGCTACCTTACCTCCGGAGGATCCATCCATCCTGATCCAGTGGCCTGCAGCCTTCTGCTTCTCCGCTACAGAGAGTTCCGCTTCAGAGGATCCTCATCTCCTGACACCTGCTGCTGCACCTGGCTGGACTCTCCTACCCCACTGTGCTCCGGTCTCCCTGTTCCCATTCCAGTGAGACCAGAACCAGAGCCGTAAGAGAGGTCCCCTTCCACTAAGTCAGACTCAATACCCGAAGTTCTTAACAGTACGAGACAGCCATGTCTGAGTCTGCGGAAGGGGCCTCCGCCATGAAGGAGATTTGCTCTCACCTTGCGGCTCTCACCCAGGCCGTGAAGTCCCTGCAGGATGGCTACACCAGATTGGAGGAGCGGGTCCAGCATCTCTCCATTTCAGGGTCTCCAGACACCACACCTCAGCCTCCTCCTGCCCAGCCTGCAGCTCATTCGACTGTCATGATGCTCCCACCTGAGCCTAGGGTCCCCATTCCGGAAAGGTTTTCTGGGGATCGCTCCAAATTCCGGGCTTTTCGCAACGCCTGCCAGCTTTACTTTGCCCTCCAGCCCAGGACTTTTTCGCTGGAGGCAACTAAGGTGGGTTTTGTCATTTCTCTCTTGCAAGAAGAACCTCAGTCTTGGGCCCACCATCTCCTGGAGAATGACAGCCCCCTTACACAGACTCTCTCCACCTTCTTCGAAGGGATGGCACAGCTTTACGATGACCCCCAACGGGCTGCCACCGCAGAATCTGCATTAACTGCGCTCCAGCAAGGCCGTAGGATGGCCGAGGACTATGTCTCGGACTTTAGACGCTGGAGCGCAGATACCCAGTGGAATGAGTCGGCCCTTAGACACCAATTCCGCATGGGCCTGTCTGAAGGTCTCAAGGACGAGTTGGCTCGCGTTGGCGCTCCCGACGCCTTAGAGGACTTGATTGCTCTAGCCATTCAGATTGACCGCAGACTTCGCGAGCGTAGGGCTGAACGCTCCTCCCAACCACTGAGACCTGCCTGGATGACGGCCAGGACCCCATCTTCCACACCCTTCTTCTCTCCTGTCCCTCAAAGAGGACCTGCCAGCGTGCCTCCTGCTCCTGAGGAACCCATGCAGCTTGGACTTCTCCGACCTTCCCTGTCACCTGAAGAGCGAGCCCGCCGTCGTCAGATGAACTTATGTCTATACTGTGGCGGCTCCGGACATTATGTGGCCAACTGTCCGGTGAAGTCACGTAAGTGCCTTTCTTCAGTGTCTAGCAGTACCTGTATTTCTCCCTCCAACTCTCTCCATGTCGCCCTTCTGCTCTCGTTTCAGCTTTCGGGAAGAACGATCCACGTCAACGCCATCCTTGATTCCGGAGCCTGCGGTTGCTTCATTGATTCCGCCTTCACCAACCTACACTCCATTCCACTTAAACAAAAGACCCATGGACTCGCTATCTTCTTGGCTGATGGTTCCCAGATTAAGTCCGGCCGTGTCACCCAGGAGACCCTTCCAATACCTACCTCCACCTTTTGCCAACACACGGAATTACTGGTCCTTGATGTAATTTCATCCCCACTTTTTCCTGTGATTCTGGGCATCCCATGGCTGCAGGCCCACAATCCTTCCATTAACTGGACTTCGGGGGAGGTGAAGTTCCTCTCCTCTTACTGCCTGGACCACTGCTTTTCAGGGGCTTCTGAACAATCCGGAACTCTTCTCAGCCTAGACCCAGATCTGGACTTATGTCAATCCGTCCCCGAGCCTTACCATGAGTTTCTGGACGTTTTCAGTAAGCGGGGGGCTGATTCCTTACCCCCGCATCGCCCCTATGACTGCCCCATTGAGCTCCTCCCTGGGGCAGAGATCCCGTTTGGACGAGTCTATCCGTTGTCCGAGAAAGAACAGGAGGCTCTGAAGACATACATCTCTGAGAACCTCCAAAAGGGGTTCATCCGGCACTCTACATCTCCTGCCGGGGCTGGAATATTTTTTGTTTCTAAGAAGGACCAGACCCTTCGACCCTGTGTGGACTACCGGGAACTGAACAGGGTCACAATTAAAAATCGCTACCCTTTACCCCTGATTCCAGAACTCTTCCAAAAGCTAAGGTCGGCCACCATCTTCACTAAGCTAGACTTGAGGGGAGCCTATAATTTGGTCCGCATTCGAGCAGGCGACGAATGGAAGACTGCATTCCGAACTCGTTTTGGGCACTACGAGTATCTGGTGATGCCTTTCGGGTTATGTAACGCCCCAGCTACCTTTCAGCACTTAATCAATGACGTCTTCCGGGACTTCTTGGATATCTTCGTCATCGTATACCTCGATGACATCCTGATCTTCTCTGGGTCCCTGGAGCAGCACCGGGGACACGTTGGCAGAGTATTGCTTCGGCTCCGACAACATGGCCTCTACGCCAAAGCCGAAAAGTGTAAATTCGAACAACAGGAGATCCAGTTCCTCGGCCTTGAAATCTCTCCAGCAGGCATCAGGATGGACCCGCAGAAGGTCGCTGCTGTCCTCGAATGGCCAGCCCCCTCTGACAAGAAAGGCATCCAACGCTTTGTGGGCTTTGCTAACTTTTATAGAAAATTCATCAGGGGCTTCTCAGCCATTATCTCGCCCATCACCCAGCTCACCAAACTGAATACGCGCTTCCATTGGGGCCCTGAAGCCCAGGCCGCCTTCAAAAGACTTAAGGACCTGTTCACCTCTGCTCCTATCCTTAGCCACCCGGATCCAGCTAGACCTTATATTCTGGAGGTAGACGCCTCCGAGATAGCAGTAGGGGCAGTGGTCTCCCAACGCTTAGGTAAAGACGACCTGATGCACCCCGTGGGGTTCTTTTCCCGAAAACTCTCTCCAGCGGAGAAGAATTATGATGTGGGCGACCGGGAGTTACTTGCCATCAAGTCTGCTTTGGAGGAGTGGAGATACTTACTCGAGGGGGCGGTACACCCCATACTCATCTACACGGACCACAAGAACCTCGAATACCTCCGTACCGCAAAACGCTTAAAACCTCGGCAGGCCCGCTGGGCCCTCTTTTTCTCCCGGTTCTGTTTCCACATAACCTATCGCCCTGGATCAAGAAACGTCAAACCTGATGCCCTTTCCCGTATGTTTGACAGCCCCAAGGACATCACACCCCCGGATACCATCCTCCCTGCCAACACCTTCCTACTCATTCAGCCAGATCTAGTGTCTCTGCTAAGGAGTGCTTCCTCCACATCTTCCTGTCCCCCGGGACTCTCACTAACATCCAGAGAGGGTTTGTTTTGGAAGGATAACCTGATCTTCGTCCCCGAAGATGTGAGAATTAAGGTTCTGGGCCTCCTTCACGACCACCCACTTGCTGGGCACTTTGGTGTCCGTAAAACTTTTGAACTGGTACAGCGCTCCTTCTGGTGGCCAGGAATGAGGGAGTTTTGCAAGCAGTATGTGAGTTCCTGCCCCGTATGCAATCGGAATAAAGTTCCCAGAATTCGGGCTTGGGGGCTGCTTAAACCTCTTCCCGCACCCGACCGCCCTTGGCGGATGATCACTATGGATTTTATTGTGGAACTTCCCCCGTCTGAGAACTGCACTGCCATCTTTGTAGTTTGTGACCGTCTGACCAAGATGGCGCACTTCTTACCCTTAAGGGGAACCCCCTCCGCGACCGAGACTGCCCATGTCTTTATTAAAGAAATAGTCAGGCTCCACGGGGTGCCCACCAATATCGTGTCTGATAGAGGGGTTCAGTTCACCTCCCGTTTCTGGCGAGCCCTTTGTGAGTCTTTAAAGATCGATTTGGCCCTGTCCTCTGCCTACCACCCACAGACCAATGGGCAAACGGAGCGCACCAATCAGACCCTCGAGCAGTATATTAGGTGCTTCTCTTCTTTTGTCCAAGACGATTGGGTGTCCCTGCTACCACTGGCGGAATTCGCCTACAACAATGCCAGCCATGCCACCACCGGGCAGTCCCCGTTTTTTGCCAATTACGGTTTTAACTTGTCTTTTCTCCCCGATGTTCTTACAGAATCGCATGTGCCAGCAGTACAGGACACGGTATCCTTTCTCCAGCAGAATAATCGGACCCTGCAGGAGGTCATAACCAAGGCTCAGGCTGACATCAAGAAGAGTTTTGACCGTGGAAGAAGGGGTGAATTGATCCTTCAAGTCGGGGACCAGGTATGGCTGTCTTCCTCTAATTTAAAACTAGCATGTCCCTCC
Organism: Lithobates pipiens; assembly: GCF_037356315.1. NCBI lineage: Eukaryota > Metazoa > Chordata > Amphibia > Anura > Ranidae > Lithobates > Lithobates pipiens. Next base: position 157,211,793 of record NW_027507785.1, read on the forward strand.
AGGAAATTGGCACCCAAGTTTCTGGGCCCGTTTCCCGTTAAGAGGAGGATTAACGAAGTGTCTTATGAGTTGTCTCTGCCTGATTCCATGCGAATACACCCAGTTTTTCATGTAGCTCTTCTCAAGCCTGCTGTACCTGATCCCTTCCCTGGTAGAGAAACAAGGCCACCTGACCCCGTGCTGATTGATGGCAGCGAGGAATTCGAAGTGGAGGCCATTCTGGATTTCAGAAAACGACGGGGACAAGGTCAGTTTCTAATTAAATGGAAGGGCTACGGCCCAGAGGATAATTCTTGGGAACCTGCTTCCAATATACATGCCAATAGACTGATCCGAGCCTTCTTTGCTACACACCCGGAGAAAAGAGCCACTTGGGGCACCCGGAGGTTGCCCCTTGTGGGGGGGCAATGTCAGGAATCCGTCCGTTCCGTACGATCGACCTTCCGTACGCGCACACGCATTCGTGCCGCGGGTCGTCGTGGGCACGAGCGTCGTCCAACGCGCGCGGGTGCACGTCGATCGTATGTGCGCGCGGTACACGCACGCACGGACGAGCGTTAGCTCAATTGGCACCAGTGGCCCTTTTTAAAGGCGCAGTTGCAGTGGTTCTGTGCTGTCTCGTCTGCAGCTAGTGCCTGAGAATACCTGTTTACCTACCTGCTACCCATCTGATATCTGACCCGGCTCCGTCTGACCTTGCTGACCTCTCCTGCTCCGACCCCGGCTTGTTTGACTCTTCTTGGACTGATTACCTGTTGCCGAACCTTGCTTGTACCTGATACCTCTGCTGTCTCCTGCCTGTTCCTGCATCTGCTACCTTACCTCCGGAGGATCCATCCATCCTGATCCAGTGGCCTGCAGCCTTCTGCTTCTCCGCTACAGAGAGTTCCGCTTCAGAGGATCCTCATCTCCTGACACCTGCTGCTGCACCTGGCTGGACTCTCCTACCCCACTGTGCTCCGGTCTCCCTGTTCCCATTCCAGTGAGACCAGAACCAGAGCCGTAAGAGAGGTCCCCTTCCACTAAGTCAGACTCAATACCCGAAGTTCTTAACAAGGAGGATGAAGAGGGTTTGGTCATCCACTCTATCAAGTCTTCGGCATGATGCGGCTCAACACGTCCAGCTGCCGAAAAGAAGGACAAGCGTGTCCATGGCCACGTGCGGATGATGACGATGCACCGCGTCCATGACTAGCACTGTTGTCTCTAGACACAGAGCCTGCTTGCCCTCTTTTATCGGCTCATGCCTGTCTGCCTCTCCTTGTTGGCCTTCCAGACATGGTAATGGCCTTAAGGGAGATGGGAAAACCAACAATTGGGTAGTGTATATTGTGCTGGAGGCACACAACACCCACTAACTCCTGCAGATGGCAGATGGCTCAATTAGAGAAGAGCTATATAGGTGGATATAATGGTGTATAGTGCGGTCAGGGCACGCAGACAACACGCACAATCTGCTACAACTGACTGCAAGCTCTATTACAGAAGAGCAATATAGCTAGCTATATAGGTGGATATAATGGTGTATAGTGCGGTCAGGGCATGCAGACGACACGCACAATCTCCTACAACTGACTGCAAGCTCTATTACAGAAGAACAATATAGCTAGCTATATAAGTGGATATAATGGTGTATACTGTGGGCAGGGCACGCAGACAACCCCCACAAACTCCTGCAGATTGCTAACAGCTCAATTACAGAAGAGCAAGAACGCAAAATCGGCCGATAACGAATGGTGTATACTGTGTTGAAGGTACACAGAGAACACCCACTAACTCCTACAGACGCCAGCACACTACACAAGGCCACCACGATGGCGGCCTTATATAGTGTGGGGCGTGTACTACACAGCCTGAGCTATGATTGGCCACAGGCATCCTGCCTGTGGCCAATCATGGCTCTCCTCGCTGCCGGCGCTGTGATTGGCCAAGCATGCGGGGTCTCAGTGCATGCTTGGCCAATCATGAGCCAGCAATGCACTGCGATGGCGCATTGCATTGTGGGCCATGAGCGCCACACAAATGTACGTTCGGTATTCACCGAACGTGCGAACAGCCGATGTTCGAGTCGAACGTATGTTCGACTCCAACACGAAGCTCATCCCTAGTCACCTGGTGAATGCAGCCAAAAGTTGCATCACCACCTGCTGGAAGGAAACAGGGGCACCTCGAATCTCGCAATGGTTAAATAAAGTAAGAATAATTGGGATCATGAAGAAACTGATCCCTATGCCTCTGGAGGAAAGGGAATCTATATTTCAAATTTGGGCTCCCTGGGAATTATTTTTATAGTCAGAGGAAAGGAAAAGGTTGATCGGAGAGGAATTTGAGGATTAGACTAGTTGGCTGTGTGATGTGAATCTTATGCCGCGTACACACGAGCGGACTGTATGGCGTACTTAGTCCGTCGAAACACATTTCAGCGGACAATCCGCTCGTGTGTGGGCTTCGGCGGACTTTTTCAGCGTGCAGTCCGGCGTACTAAGAATTTCGGATTTTTCGAAATTCTGTCCGTCGTACTTTGGTTTCAGCGGACAATCCGCTCGTCAGTATGCTAGTTCGACTGACTAAGAATGGCGCATGCCCAGAAAGGATTTACACGGCGGAAGGGTGCTTTGCTGTGTCTTGGACTTCCTATTTCTAGTCCCGTCGTACGTGCTGTACACGTCATCGCGCAAGCTTTCGACGGACTGTTTGTGCATCCGTGTGTGGTCAAGTCCGTTCAGTCGAAAGTACGACGGACTGTCCGTCGGATTGTATGACGAACTAAGTATGCCATACAGTCCGCTCGTGTGTACGCGGCATTACTCTCCGGTGGGTAGGGGCGACGTACTTCTCTCTTCCCCCCCCTTCCCTATCTTTTCCCTTTTTTTTTTAGGGGGCCCTGGAGTGTAGGGTTGCTATGGGGAATTGATAATGTTATTTGTTTATCTATAAAATGTTCAGGAAGGGGGCGTGACCTGGCTATGGCTGAGTAGAGACAAGTTTTTCTGGAGCTCCCGGTCACCTCCCGACCACCCCGACTATTTCAGTGCCTTGCAGAGCACTATGCATTCCGCTAAGAAGAAGGGAACCAAGCGGAACAACAGGCTATTGAAATCGGCATCTCAAACCCCGACCTCCGGAGAGATTAGCCGGTTGTTCCACCGCTCGCAACTTCCATCCCCGGAGGCCAAGATGGTGACGACACGCACGGAGGAGGCGGAGAGCGGGTCTCAATGGGTCCAGCACCTTCCTTGCATATGGAGCACACGCCAGCAGATTATTACCGGGATTTCCCACATGACCTCCGCCACACGGGCGACGAACTGAGGCAGGCTATCATGACGACAGGCGGGGTGGACGCTGAACTGCGAACGCTGCTCCAAGCGCTCCCAACAAAGGCGGACATAACAGCTCTGATAGGGACAGTGGAGGTGGCGCACCGCAAAGAGATTGCTGCGTTTAAAGCAGATGTATCGGCGCTTACTTCCAGGGTAGAGGCAGGGGAGACCTCTCTGGCTGCGTTTGAACAGCGTGTAGCGGCGGTGGAGAGACTCCAGGAGACACACACAGAGACTCTGGTGGCACAACAACTCCACTTGGAGGAAATGGAGGACAGGAGTCGCAGGAACAACCTGCGGCTCCGGGGCCTACCTGAGGCTACAGGCCCTGAGGACCTGCAGGATACCACGCTTGCTATCTTCCACGCTATAGACGGCATTGATCTGCCAGACCGGGTAGGGATCGACCGGATCCACAGAGCGCTAGGCCCTAAACAGACGGACCCCCTGTGGCCCCGTGATGTTATCTGCAGGATCCACCACTATCCTCATAAGGAACAAATCCTACGAAAAGCCTGGAGCGCCGGGGACCTGGAGTTCGATGGGGCAATCATTAAGATCCTCCCTGACCTCTCCCGCCCTACCCTGCAAAGACGGGCCATGCTGAAGCCGTTGCTTGACCTTGCTCGCAGAAGAAATGTTACCTACCGCTGGGGATATCCATTATCTGTGACATTTAAGAAGGATCAGCGTTCGTTTACTTTGCGTAAACCTGACTCCCTGCCTGCCCTATTTACTTTTCTTGATGCAGAGCCGGTGAGGATGCCTGACTGGCTGGCTTTCCTTCCACGAGCCCAAGGACAACCGAGTATGCCTGGACAAGGGGCTGAGATACCTCACGGACTACAAAGAGGTCGTCGCCGACCTAGAGCGGTCTCTCAGGAGGATGCGCGTGAATCTTGAACCGTCTCCCGGGGTGCAAACGCCTAACTTCATGTGACCGAAAGCTGATGATCCCAACCCCAGGATTGGAACTCACCTGCTAAGTTAAGTTTTTGTTTATTTTCTTTGCCCCTACATTTCCAGCTGACTTTGCTACTTGACTGCCACCATGCTCCCTCAGGCCTGACACCACCCCCCTTTATTTTTTTATTTTTTTTGTGGGTCACCCGTCCCGAGGGATCGAACGATCCTACCTACGTTCTACCAGCCCCCCCCCGGAAGTTGTTTGGAGCTACGCCCCCACACCTCGGATGACTTTGCTATGCTGAACCTACCTTGTCCGACTGCCGCGGGAGACCCCTTCTCAGTTACAGATAGAGCACTCCACGCTCCAGCGCCTGCCCGGAGAGGACACCCTTTGCCACCGTTTGATGCGTGGGGAACTGAGTTACTGTGTCATCCGCCGAGACTCCCCTATTGATACAACAGCCCCAAGAGTTGACCCCCCGGCCGGGCATATGGACGTGAAGACTGGACAGCTGGGAGATGGTTTTGATATGACTGCACGGTCGGAGCCCTGACGACAAGGGAGTCCTGGGGACACGGACATCTACTGGCTTACAGGTGCATCAAGGGAATCTGCTGCAGTTTTGTGTTTAGTTGCAGATTATGGGCGGTCTACCAGGATGCTGGGCCCCACTTGGATGCTTGTCCTGCATTGAGAGCCAATCTATCTGACACTCGGCAGGCCTCTCAGGTATACCTGGGGAGCAGTGGCAGTTTCTTATATAGCCTGGAAGATGCAGGATACGCAGCCTACTTGCTGCGGCACGTTACACTAATGGGTCCAGGTACATACCGAAAAGCAGGTATGAGGGGGAAGCACACCGTGGGGAATAAGACCACTTGTTCAGTTTACTTTTTTCGGTTTTTATGTTTATGCTTTCTCTTTTTTTTTTTTTTTTTGAGGTTACCCCTGTTGCACTGTTATAGGAGTGATACACATTCTTATTTTTATGCTATGTCGGAGTGGGGAGGAGTGAGTGGGCGCTCTCTTTTTGAGCCCTGTCCTACCTCTCCCCCAAATAGGTTGGCATATATCGCTGGGTTCTGCCATACAGCCCCCAAGCGACGTATGCAAATAATATATTGTGCGAGGGACAAGGTGTTAGACTTTGTCCCATATTCATGACTCTCTTTATCTTTTTTCTTTAAAGTTTTTTCCTTTTCTTACTGGTATCTGTTTACACCTTTTGTTTCCTTCCCCTCTCTTCCCTTACCCTTTCCTTCCTCGTCTACTTCCTGATCCCCCATACACAACTGCATGCCATTGAACACACATCTATCGGAAATAGGACTTGGTCTGACCACGCACCCATATTTTTGACATACCGTATATCTGATCACACCTCTCCCAGACACCGATTCTGGCGTCTAAATGAGAGCCTCCTGCAGACACCGGAAGTGCTGACAGAAGTGTCTAGGGAGCTGCATTGTTACTTCCAGGAGAACACCCGACCTGACTGCGCACCTGGGATTTTGTGGGAAGCTCACAAAACAGTGATTAGAGGGATCCTTATTAAGCATGGGGCCTGAGTTAAACGGGAACGTACCCAACAACTTACCCAACTACTACAGAAACTTACTGCTGCCGAGGCCAAACATAAGCATATCCCCACACTGTCCTCAGAGTCTGACTTGGCGACCTTACGGAAGCAGATCAATGATCTTCTCCATTACAGAGCTAAGGCACATATACAGATCTGCCGCAGAACAACGTATGAATCAGGGTACAAGTGCGGGAAATTGTTGGCAAGAATGGTCAGAGACTTAAAACTTTCCACATACATCCCTCACATTAACACGGCAGGGGGCGACAGGGTAGTCCTACCCACACATATCACACAGGAGTTTCACTCTTTCTACTCCACTTTGTACAATTTGCCTCCGGTGACAGCGCCCCAATCAGTAATGGAAGAATACGTTGCAACCTCTCAAATGCCATCTCTCTCACCTGCAACGCGAAGAATCTTAGACTCTCCCATAACTTTGTCAGAGCTCCAAAATGCCATAAAGTCGCTGAAACCTGGGAAAGCGCCAGGTCCTGATGGCTATACCTTACAATATTACAGAACCCTATTCCCAGTACTGGGTCCCCAATTACTTAAAGTTTTTAATGCAATGGGGTCGGGAGAGACATTCGCCACCGCTACCTTGGGTGCCCATGTCTCCGTGATCCCTAAAGAAGGGAAAGACCCGGGTTCCTGTGGCAGTTATAGACCCATATCACTGCTTAATGTGGATCTTAAACTATTCACCAAAATACTGGCTACTCGGCTGGTATCACATCTCCAGCAACTCATCCACCTAGATCAAGTGGGCTTTATCCCGTCTAGGGAGGCTAGAGACAGTACCACCAAAGTGCTGAATTTGTTACATATTGTGAAATCGAAGAAGACCCCGTGTCTATTTTTAAATACAGATGCCGAAAAGGCGTTCGACCGGGTTAACTTGTCGTTTATGTTCACAGTACTTCGACATATAGGACTGGGGGAGGTGATGCTGAGCCGCATAGCTGGTATATATAGTAATCCTACAGCCCAGGTGAAGGCGAACGGTGTACTATCAGAACCCTTTAAGATCACCAATGGGACGAGACAGGGCTGCCCATTGTCCCCCCTCCTTTTTGCTCTGTCCTTGGAACCGTTTTTAGCCAAGATCAGACTGAACCCTGATATACAAGGGGTGGCAATTGGCCGACTGCAATGTAAGCTGTCAGCCTACGCAGACGATATGCTCTTCTCCATCACTAACCCGATTGTTTCCCTACCGAACCTCCTTAGTGAATTTGAGACGTACGGGAAACTCTCTAACCTTAGGATTAACTTTATAAAATCTGAAGCAATGGGAATATCTATTCCAACACATGCCCTCTCGGTGTTACAATCCAACTTCCGATTTAGATGGACATCCTCTACCTTGACCTACTTGGGCACAAAAATCACAACTGACCTGTCTCGCATCTATGACTATAACTTTCCCCCATTGTTAGTGAAGATCAGGACACTGTTGGACACATGGCATAAGGGACTACACTCCTGGTTTGGGAGATGCAATCTATTAAAAATGAGTGTGCTGCCCAAATTGTTATACCTCTTTCAGGCTCTCCGATCAGGATACCTCCCACATACTTCAAACAGGTGCAGACTCTGTTTACCCAATTTATCTGGGCATACAAGAAACCGCGCCAAAACACCATGGGGGACTGGCACTCCCTGATATTAGGGGATACTACCAAGCAATACACTTAGGTAGAGACATGGACTGGGGGCGACATCAAGAATTGAAATTATGGGCACAAATAGAACAACGGCAGGTGAACATTCCCTTGAGCTCTGCGCTATGGTGTAGTGACTCCCTCCCCCCTGAGATAAAATCACATCCTTTGATAGGGAACACTCTAACGCAATGTCTTCAGGTGACACTTCAAAACTCCCTGACTACCAAAACATCACCCTTGATCCCAATACTAGATAACCACCGGTTCCCCCCTGGGAACTCACCTACACGCTTTCAGACGATGAGGGACTCAGATTGTGTAATGGCTGCACGATTCGTGCGGCACAGTAGATGGCCTTTGATAACGGAGCTAACCGATCCCGCAGGCTCATTCCAGCTCTCTTTCTGGGACGCAGTACAGATACACCACTTTCTTCAAAGCATCCCAAATCCCCAATCTTACGCAAGGCCGCTGACCTCATACGAGGAATTCCTCGCGGGCACGGAACCAATTTCTCGGGTCCTCTCTAAAATGTATTCTATACTAAATACACCCGCCCACCCACCGAGCCTAGCATGCATAGACAAGTGGGAGGCAGAGCTCCAATGCACCTTTACTGCAGTCCAGAAACAAAATATAATTGATAACTCTCTTAAAACGTCGCTGTGCACTAAAATTCAAGAGACCAATTATAAAATCATGACACGGTGGTATCTCACACCTAGTCGCCTGCACAACATTTTCCCGGACACGTCAGAATGTTGCTGGCGATACCATGAGAAAAGGGGGACCATGTTACATATGTTTTGATCCTGCCCCAAGTTGACGCCTTTCTGGACTGCAGTACGCGATGTGTCTCAAAAATTCACTGACCTACCGATCCACAACGACCCAGCATTCTTCCTACTCCATGTGTCCACTCTGCCCCCCAGAAGATATAAGAGATCTATACTGCGACATTTGACTAACGCAGCTAAGTCCTGTATTCCCATACTTTGGAAACAAGACTGTCCTCCAACCGTAGCGATGTGGTTGAGGAGGGTAGAACACATGAATAAAATGGAAGACTTGGTGCTGACAGCACAGCACAGACAGGATACCTACAGGAAAACCTGGTCTCTCTGGAATATGTTCATACTCTCAGATGAAGGAAAGTCCCTGCTTGCGACTTGAGCTGTTGTGATTATACAGACACCAGGCAGTATACAGCTGTTCCAACCGCATGGACATGTACCCCAGTCGAATGCCTCCCATTATCCCTCCACCTCCCCCCTCCTTTCTTGTCCTCCCCCTTCCCCTGTAACTTACCTTTCTTTCTTCTCTCACTCTTTTCTGGTAGCGATATGTCGGGCTATCTTGTTTAGACCTTGGCTGTACCAACGGACTGAGCCTCGGAGATGTATAGACCCGGGTTACATTATCTTTCTTGTACTGTTGAAATATGCACTGTATCTTATAACCTATCAAGATGTGTGACTTGGAGGCTGTGACCTCCATTTTTATGCTACCGCTGTATGTTAAATGGGCCCTTGCCCCATTGTTGAAAACTAATAAAATATATATTTGAAAAAAAATAAATGTTCAGGAATACATTATGTTTTTTTTTGTTTTCAAATAGAATAAGCTGTGGTTAGAAAGTGTTTTTCATAAGTAATTCTACGTAAGTATTACTAATAACCTATGTTATGCATTGCTGCAAAGAAATAAAGAATTAAAAAAACTATAATATATAAGCCCGCTCCGGGGTAAAAATAAATAAATAATAATAAATAAATAATAAATAAATTCTAAAATATATGCCTCAAAATAAGCCAGGCGAGGTAGTAACTTCCATAACACTCATAAACACTATTAATATAAGTAAAAATAAAGCAGGATGCATTAAAGAGACTCCTCAAATTGAGTATAAAAAAGTAGATAAATAAATGAATAAGTAAGTAGTAAACTTCCAAAAAGAGAGAAAAAAAAATAAAAATAATATATATATATATATATATATATATATATATATATATATATAAATACAATTATGTATATACGGTATATGTTTGGTAAATAGCAGGTGTCGAGAGTTACTGAGGTTCTGGGATAGAAAAAAAGAATAAAAAATTAAAGAATAAAAGTTTAAGATTGAATCTCAGGATCGATGAGAGAAAGGATGTAAGTAAAGATCCAGTATTTTGAATTTGCAGCGTTGTTTTTTTTTTTATAATTTAAAATTTTATTATGAGATTTCAATTACAATCAATACATATCTTCTTAAAGTTTTTCTCTATTTTGTCATTCATATAAATCATATTTAATGCCCCATTATCTCTCCTTCCCCCCTCCCCTTTAATCTGTTGACCCCCTTTGAATCCACTTTATATTCTTTCCACCATTGCCTGTAGGTAAGTTTCAGGCATTTTGAACATTCTCCACTTTTCCCATATTGCCCAATACCTATACATCCGATCTTTCTCCATATTACTTAAATATTCCATATTACCGATATAATCAACTCTCAGTATCCATTCTCTGATACTAGGTTTTTTAGTATCTAACCATTTTTTCGGGATGAGGGCCTTTGCTGCATTAAACAAAAATGGTACTAAGGATATTTTATATTGGTTCTTTGTTTTCTCAGTGAAATAGACAGGCCCAGGGGCTGTATGGTATCCTATCCCGTTATTATCTCTATATGATCTAATATACTTTGCCAATATTATTTTATCTCTGGGCATTCCCACCATATGTGAAATGTTGTTCTGGGTAATTTACACTCTCTCCAACACTGTATAGATTTAGAGGGGTATATTCTATGTAACTTTTCCGGTGTCAAATGCCACCTTACATAGTGCACTTATAATTTACCTCTATGGACTATTATATACGATGAATAGTTATATACTGCGTTTATCATTTGTGACTCTTCTATTTTAATATTCATATCCTGTTCCCATTTTAGTTCCACCAGCTGCAGAATACTGCCAGGTTTGCTCCAGTGATGAAGAGGGAGGGAATGATGAGGTCACTGGCTCCACATGGGTGCCTGATAGGAGAGAGGAAGAGGAACATCTCCAATGAGGCAGGATGCCCTCTGGGGGCAGCTTAAGGGCAGCACACCGACTGAATCACACCGCGGAGCTCTGCCTGTGCAGGACGCTGCCTCTGTGCGTTATTCCAAAAGTTCTTTGGTGTAGGCTTTTTTTGAGACGAGTGGATCAGATCGCACCACTGCTATTTGCAACATATGTCTCAAGCGTATCTCCCGTGGCCAAAACATCAGCCGCTTGGGCACCACATGCTTGACCAGACATATGTCGACCTGCCATGCAGCTCGTTGGCAAGAGTACATTAAAGACCCACACCAAAGAACAAAGCCAACCTCTCCTTGCTCCTCATCTGCTGGGATCTCCAACCCCACTATACCTTCAGTCCTGGCTGGAACCTGCACTGAGAGGAATGAAGGTGTAGAATTAGGTGTGCCACAGCCAAGTACTTGTGGGCACTCTGCTAGCAGTACACCGACATCCGATTGTACCAGGCAAATTTCCCTGCCCCAGCTGCTGGACCGTCGAAAGAAGTTCACTCCCAGCCATCCACACGCCCAGCGGTTGAATGCTAGCTTGGCTAAATTGCTAGCACTTCAACTGCTGCCTTTTCAGTTGGTAGACTCGGCCCCCTTCCGTGAGTTTGTGCAATGTGCAGTTCCTCAGTGGCAGGTTCCCAAATGCCACTTTTTCTCATGGAAGGTGATTCTGGCTCTCTACCGGCATGTGGAAGGCAATGTCTATGCCTCGCTGGACAGGGAGGTCAGCGGTAAGGTGCATATTACCGCTGACTCATGGTCCAGCAGGCATGGACAGGGACGTTACCTATCTTTCACGGCCCATTGGGTCACTCTTCTGGCAGCTGGGAAGGATGCAGGACAAGGTGCAGTAGTGTTGGAGGTTGTTCCGTCACCATGCCTCCAAAATGCTACTACTGATTATGACACACGTCTCTCCTCCACCCCCTCCTCTTCTTCTTCCTCCATGGTCTCTTTCTGTGCTCTATCCTTGGAACCAGCAGTGCTCCGTAGGCGCTCAAGGACTGCGCAAGTACGCAGGCAAAAAGATGCCATGCTTGCGCTGGTGTATTTGAGGGACAGGAGCCACACTGGGGCAGATATTTTGTCAGCTCTGCAGGGACAGGCTGAGAGGTGGTTGACTCCACGCCAGCTTAAGCCAAGAATGATGGTTTGCGACAATGGCACCAACCTCCTCTTCACCCTCCAACAGGGACAACTGACCCATGTGCCCTGTGTAGCTCACGTCCTTAACCTGGTGGTGCAGTGATTCTTGGGCAGGTACCCGGGCTTACAGGATGTCCTGAGGCAGGCCAGGAAAGTCTGTGCATTTCCGACGATCATATAATGCCAGTGCTCTGCTGGCTGAGCTCCAAAAGGAGTTGAATCTGCCCGAGAACTGCCTTATATGTGATATGCCCACCAGGTGGGACTCAACGTTGGCCATGCTGCAGCAGCTGTACACGCAGCAGAGGGCCATCAATGAGTACCTGTGCGACGGGGTCAGGAGAGCTCGGTTTTTTTCACTACACCAGTGGGGCATGATCAGGGATGCATGTACTGTCCTGTCACCATTTGAGGATGTCACGAGGATGGTGAGCAGTGACAGTGCATGCATCAGTGACACTGTACCTCTTGTCCACCTGTTGGAGCATACGCTGCGTGGAATAATGTACAGGCACTTGAGGCAGAACAGAGGCAGGAAGAGGAGGACTTCCTTGCCTCTCAAGGCCCCCTTTATCCAGACAGTGTTCCTGCAGTCCCACCCATCACACAGGAAGGATGAGGAGCAGGAAGGAGGAGGAAGAGGAGGAGGATAAGGAGGAGGAGGAGGATTGTGTCAGCATGGAGGTGGAGCCTGGCACTCAGCATCAGCAGCAGCAGTCTTTTAGGGATGATTTACAGTCCCAAGAAACCCATGGACTTGTACGTGGCTGGGAGGACGTGGTTGTGGATCATGTTGTCCTTAGTGACCCAGAGGACTCTGGATTGAATGCCTCAGCTAACCTATGCTGCATGGCTTCCCTGATCCTGAAAAGCCTGCGGAAGGATCCTCATGTACTTCGGATCAAGGAGAGGGACCATTACTGGCTGGCAACTCTCCTTGATCCATGGTACAAGGGTAAGGTTGCGGACCTTATCTTGCCGTCGCAGAGGGAGCAGAGGATGTGACATCTCTGGGAGGCCTTGCAGAATGGTCTGTGCAACGTGTTCCCAGAGATTGGGAGGTTACAAACTCCTGGTCCTGGACAACGTGTTGCTGAGGCTTCGATCAGTCACAGAAGGAGCAGTGAGGAAGGTGGCCATCTGACTGATGTGTTCAGACAATTTTTTAGTCCGCAGCCCCAAGGTATGATCGGTTCCAGCAACCATCGCCAGCGTTTGATTTACATGGTGCAGGAATACCTAGGGGCAAGGTCAGACTTGGACATCTTTCCCACTGAAAATCCTCTGGCTTACTGGGTCTTGAGGATGGATTACTGGACAGAGCTTGCACAGTATGCAATTGAGCTACTGGCCTGTCCTTCATTCAGCGTTCTTTCGGAACGCACATTCAGTGCTGCTGGAGGCTTTGTAACCGATCACAGGGTGCGCCTGTCCACCGACTCGGTTGATCGACTGATCTTCATAAAAATGAATCAGTCTTGGATCACCACCAGCTAACAAGCACCTGTAGCTGATGTAACCGTATAATTTTTTTTGAAATGTCACATCCCTTCAAGACTAGCTATACTGATGCTGAGTGACTGTCCTGTTATGTTGACTGACTATCTTCTTCCTCCTCAATGATCCTGCTGAAAGCGTGGAAGAACATTTTTAGTTCTGGGTGCTGCCACCAGTGGCTAAGGCCCAATTTTTCAGCCCCTGTTTAACAGAGGCGTGTAATTACAATTTTGGATGCAATGCTTTGCAGCAGGGCTCATTCCTGCACTCCAACTAGAGTATTTGGGAGAGGTTTCAGTGTCGTGGCACCAGCACCAGTGCCTAAGGTCCAATTTTTCAGCCCCTCTTTAACAGGGGCATGTAACTAAAATTTTTGATGTAATGCTTTGCAGCAGGGCTCATTCCTGCACTCAAACTAGCGCATCTGGGAGAAGTTGCAGTTTTGTGGCACCAGCACCATTGCCTAAGGCCCAATTTTCAGCCCCTGTGTAACAGGGGCGTGTAATTACAATTTTTGATGCAATACTTTGCAGCAGGGCTCATTCCTGTGCTCCCACTAGAGTATCTGTGAGGGGTTCCAGTGTCGTGGTACCAGCACCAGTGCCTAAGGCCCAATTTTTCAGCCCCTGTTTAACAGGGGCGTGTAATTAAAATTTTTGATGCAATGCTTTGCAGCAGGGCTCATTCCTGCACTCCAACTAGAGTATATGGGAGAGGTTGCAGTGTATAGGCCCAATTTTTCAGCCCCTGTTTAACAGGGGCGTGTAATACAATTTTTTATGCAATGCTTTTCAGCAGGGCTCATTCCTGCACTCCAACTAAAGTATCTGGGAAAGGTTGCAGTGTTGTGGCACCAGCAAGCAGTGCCTAAGGCCCAATTTTTAACAGGGGCATGTAATTACAATCCTTAATATAATATTTCACAGTAGGGCCCGTTCCTGCGCCCACCGAGAGTAACTGAGGACTTACAGTGTTGTGGCACCAGCACCAATACCACCACCACAACCACCAAAGGCCATATTTTTCTACCACTGTTCAACAATGGCATGTAATTACAATTCTTGATATAATTGTTCACAGCAGGGCTCTCCAGCCCCTACCAAGAGTCACTTTGAGGGCTTACAGTGTTATGGCAACACCAACACCTTAGGCACAAATTTCTGCAGAGCATATAGGGCAGGCCCCCACTTTCAAACATCCAACTTACAAACGTCTCCTACTTGCAAATGGAAGGAGAAAATAGGAAGTGAGATGAAAAAAGACGGACGGCCAAAAAAATTATACAGGGGTGATAACCCTTCCCTATGTTTTCCAAAAAGCTTAAAAATAGATTTTTTGATGGGAGCTACACTTGAAAAATGTACCAGTTCAAAATTACAATCAGATTATACTTAACACAACAAACCTACACAGTCCCTGTCTTGTTTGTTGTGCCTGTATACTCCTGTTCTGAGTATATAGGGCCTGGGGGCCGCACACATTTTTTCAGCCCCTGTTTAACAGGTGCATGTAATTACAATTCTTGATATAATATTTCACAGCAGGGCCCGTTCTCGCCCACCGAGAGTAACTGTGAGGACTTACAGCACCACCACCACAACCAATAAAGGCCCAATTTTTCTACCACTGTTCAACAATGGCATGTAATTACAATTATTGATATAATAGTTCACAGTAGAGTCACTTTGAAGGCTTACAGTGTTAACTTGTGGTAACACCAACACCTTAGGGCCAAATTTCTGCAGGCCCCTACTTTCAAACATCCAACTTACAAACGTCTACTACTTGCAAATGGAAGGAGACAACAGGAAGTGAGATGAAAAAAGATGGACAACCAAAAATATTATACAGGGGTGATAACCCTTCCCTATGTTTTCCAAAACGCTTAAAAATAGATTTTTTGACTGGAGCTACACTTTAAAAATGTACCACTTCAAAATTACAAACATATTGGGGGGGCGTAGAGAGAATGACCACACAGGGGATAGCCGGCAGCTCCAGAGGCAGCAAACACCTCCGAGACACAGGCAAGCCCTTGTGCAGCCAAACCATACCCAAAAAAAAAAAAGGGCAACAGCAGCCACAGAAGTTTCCCAGCTTCTTTCAACCGCGCCGCCTACACCATGATGGCAGTGGCGCACACACGGAGATGCAGGAAAGCCAGGAAGCACACCACAGTGGCCACAACAGCGGAAGGCACAGGGGGTCTGTGAATCAACATACAGCAGAGGCACAGCGGAGCGGCTCCTCATCGGGCACAAACACCCCATCCACCAGCAGCCCCGCCAAGCAGAGGATGAGGATGAGCACACAGGAGGAGGCACATACAGAGCAGGACATGGAGGTAAGCGGCCCACAGACAGCGATGCAAAAACGCAACACCACGTGCAGGACCCCATAGCAGCTTACCCCACCTCTGACAAACCAGTGTTGGACACTGTCCTAAAAGAAATGTTGCTGTCCTTAAAAGCATCCCTCCGCACTGACCTGACAGCAGGTATAAGGAGATGCCAGAAAGAAGTGCAAGCTCTGGAGAACAGAGTAGACCACATGGAACGACAGATGGGGGATCACTCCATATTATACAACACGTTAGTGGACATCACATAATGAAGAAATTCTGTGGTTGAAAAATAAGGTGGCAGACTTAGAAGACAGGTCCAGAAGACAGAACATAAAAATTAGAGGGATATCAGAAAGTATTCCGGCCACCCAGTTATTGCAATACACCCAAGCACTCTTTTCAGCCTTAGTCCTGGGCATGTCGGCACAAAACATGATGGTGGACAGAATTCACAGGGTCCCTAACATCATTCCCCCGGAAAACACCCCTAAAGACGTTCTCCTGCGTATGCACTACTACCACGCTAAGGAACAAATCCTTTTAGCCCCCCGCAATACGCAGACGTAATTCTGCTACCAAGACCTATCCAGGCACACTCTGCAGCAACGCCGCAACTTGGCAACCATTACCAAGGCCCTAAGAAACCATAACATACCAGACAAATGGAAATACCCTGCAAAATTGTCAGTCACGCACAAGGGTGCCACAGTCCTCCTAACCACCTTGGAGGGAATAGAGATCTTACGCCAATGGGATATTCTAGAACCACAAATCGCGTCGGAAGCAACACCAATACTAACCCCCAGACACATCCAGGAAGAGTGGCAGGTGGTTTCACGCAAAAAGAGTGCAAAAAAAATGTCCTGGTGAACCCTACGAATGACACACGACTAAACTATTATCTCCTCTCTCTTTGGCCACAAGGAACAACACTCAATTCCTTGTCTTATCACCCCATCCATAAGCAGCTGTGTCTGCTTATGGATCGCTTGATAGATCCCATTCTTAAAAAACCTTACTTAGGTATAAGTTCGGTTTTATATGGTTATCATTTTTTTTAAAGTACTTTGTTTGAAGGAAACATCGGGAGAAGAAGACCAATATGCACCTGCAGGAAAGGGACTGTACAGAGCAAAACAGCACGCAAGCAACTCCACAACTCCAAGAAGTTCACAGGATCGCAGTGAGTATACTACCACACAACAACACTGATAAGCTTTAATGAATATCAAATACATATCCATCAATGTTAGGGGCCTCAACCACCCCGCAAAGAGACATTCTATGGGGGCAGAAGCAGAGAAACAGGGAGCAGATATTCTTTGAGTGCAAGAAACGCACTTTCAAACAAACAAGCATCCCAAGTGCACACACAGAGACTACCCCACATTTTCTTAGCCACAACGTCTGAAGGAAAAAAGGAGGGGTGCTCCTAGCAATCCGAAATACAGTAACCTTTCAGCATAAAGAAACGATATCAGATGATAACGGGCGCTATGTCATAGTTAAAGGAGACATCAACTCAAAACCATATAACTTAGCATCAATTTATGCGCCAAACTCCCACCAGGCACGATTCTTAAGCAGGATACTCAAAAGAATAAGATCGCAAGCATATGGAAACATCATAGTAGCAGGGGACCTCAACTCAATTGTAGATCTCAAGTTGGATACTATTGTTCATAACTTCAGGAACACCATACATCTAGACAAGATGCTGCATGAGTTGGAGCTATTCGATGCATGGAGATGTATGCACGGCAATGAACGAGACTATACTTTTTTCTGGCATAGACATTGCTCATACTCTCGTATAGACCTACGGTATTTTTAACTGATAAGTGGACTCTTCAGGGTATAACATCTACAAAAATCCACGATATATAACGTGAACAGACCACGCAGTCATTTCCTTGATGATAACTGAAACGGGTGCCTCCCCCTGCTCACCCATCTGGCGAAATAATGTTAGACTATTCCAAGAACAAAACACTTCCCAAGAAATTTCGAAACACCTCTTAGAATTTTTCAGTAACAGTGCTCAATCGATAGACAATCCCTTCTCCTTGTGGAACGCCCACAAAGCATACCTGAGAGGAATACTGATACAGCTAGGTGCCAGGGAGAAAAAACGCTGCACACTAGAGATATATAGGTAGTGTTGGAGATTCGCACTACAGAAACACAAAATAAAGCCACCCCAAATGCTAAATTGGCCCAAAAACTCACTTACCTTAGAGAAAAACTGAGAGAATTATTATCCTACCAATATGATATATACATTAGACCAGGGATCCTCAAACTACGGCCCTCCAGCTGTTGTGAAACTACACATCCCATGAGGCATTGTAAAAATCTGACATTCACAGACATGACCAGGCATGATGGGAATTGTAGTTCCTAAACAACTGGAGGGCCGTAGTTTGAAGACCCCTGCATTAGACGTTTACAACTACATTCATATTCCAATGCCAAAAAAGCAGGAAAATACTTAGCCAACAGAATCAAAGCAAAACAAACAAAACTAGAATCATTCATCTTATACACCCCACTCTCAAACACAAGATTACAAACCCTCAAGAAATCACAGAACACTTCGCCGCATACTACAGTGAGCTATACAACATTAAAAACAACACAACAATCACCTATCCATCAACCACGAGCATAAAGAATTTCTTGGAAAGCATGAATCTACCCTCTCTGTCAGAAACCCAATTACAGTCATTGGACGCCCCATTTACAATTCCTGAGATTGAAAAAATAATTTCCATCTTACCTAATGGGAAGTCTCCAGGCCCAGATGGATTTGGAAATGTATATACTACTTTAAAATTTATAAAAATATATTGGCTCCACACATGCACAACGTATTCCAACAAGCCGCAATGGACACCTCATTCCCTTCTGAAATGTTAAACACACATATCATCACACTACCGAAACCTGGAAAGGAGCCAGTGACACCAAGTAACTTCAGACCCATATCTATATTAAATACAGATGTCAAGGTATACGCCAAATTTATAGCCAAAAGAATAGCGTAATATATACCTCTGCTAATACAGAAAGACCAGATGGGTTTTGTGAGGGGGAGGCAGACCTTGAACGCTATCAGGCGCATCATCAACATTATACACCATGTCGAATGTACCAAAACGCCTTCTCTGCTTCATCTATAGATGCAGAGAAAGCGTTTGATAGAATCTATTGGGGCTACATGAAGGAAGTACTAGCCAAATTTGGATTCTCAGGCCACATTTTTTAGGGAAATGATGGCATTGTATTTGCACCCATCAGCACAAGTGTTTACTGCCTGGTATGCTGTCCTCCCCATTTAGCATTACTAATAGGACCTGCCAGGGCTGCCCTTTGTCCCCATCAATTTTCAACCTAATGATAGAACCCCTGGCGGAGTCCATTAGAACACACATTGACATCTCAGGCTTTCAGTTTGGATCAAGACACCCTGTTATCAATTTATTTGCGCATGACGTCATCTTGATGCTGACTGATCCAATTAAGTCACTCCCAGCAGCCCACAAACTTCTTCAGAAGTTTGGAAAGATATCCTACTATAAGGTCAATTTTGCCAAATTCTTGATCCTAAATCTGGGAACGACATACACAGACAAACTTAAGCTACGAAACTCTCTCCCCTATAGCTGGAGCGACAAGGGCATATCATATTTAAGCATAACCCTAACAACTTCTACAAAAGATCTCATCAATGCAAACTATAAACCACTGCTGACCAAACTGGAGGCATAAACTATGAACTTAGAGAGCAAAGAAATATCCTGGATGGGGAGACTAGCAGCATACAAAATGTTGATATTACGGCAAATGTTATATATGTTTAGAACGCTACCAATTCCGCTCCCACAACACTTCCTTAAATCCCTATCCACAATGATGTGGAAACTCCTATGGCAAAACAAAAGAGCCTAAAAATGTAATACCACACAAGAAGGCAGGAGGAGCCGAGTTGGTGGATATCTATGATTACTTGTGGGCAACCAGATTTGAACAAATAAAATACTGGTTTGTGAAAGATGATACACCACTCTGGGTCGAAATTGAGAGATGCTTAGCTCTGTTGTCTGACCTTAGCGAACTACTAATAGGTGACGCGTGGTTACACTGGGATACTCGTAATTTGCCACCCACAATACTGACGACACTCCTCGCGTGGAGACACCTTAGGGACCAACCTGACAGTAAACTCACCACAAGTGACCACTCATGGTAAATAAAACTGTTAGAAGCCAAAATTCCAGTACTCTCAGTGAAAGAGCTTTCCCAACACGGAATTAAGTCAATACATGGCCTTCTCCATGAGGGTAAACCAATGTCTGTCCAATCTTTAATGTCAACTTACAAGCTACCACCACACCTCCACTTCACATGCACACGAATAGCAAACTTCATGCAAGCGAATTCGCTACCCACCTTTAAACTACCACACATAGCATGGCAGTTTTTTACACAAACACAAACCAAAGGCAAGGGCATCTCGTTGTTCTACAACATGTTAAAAAACAAATCTAACTTCCACAAAACTAAAGCAATAAATAAATGGGAATCAGACATAAGATCTACCTTTACACAAGTGCAATGGTAAAAAGCACTCCTCGTATGTCAGACTGCATCACACTGTACTAAACATTGGGAAATGACAGTCAGAATAACAAATAGATGGCAGTAAACGCCCTGCAGAATATCCAAACTATTCAGGAATTGCGGCCAACAAGGACACCTTTTTACACACCTTTTGGGATTGCCCTTGCCTGACCAGCTTCCGGAACCAGATCTTCCAGATCTCTATACTTACTGGAATACTCACACCACCCACCCCAGCACTAGCAATACTACACATAGGAATCGAAAAATTCCCACATACTACGCGACAGGTAGTCACCCACATACTCCTAGCTGCTAGATCCTTAGTGCTACACTCATCGAAAAACACCACATATAAATATAACGGACTTGACAAGGATATTCCAAAGACATTATAACCTTGAAAGGAAACTAGCAATTAACTTGTTAAAATGCAAGGAATTTTACCGGAGTATATGGACGACCGCGTATAACTGGTGTACATAACTGTATTTGGTAATTCTTCATTCCTTTTTGTTTGCTTTATTACCTGTTAATTAATCATTTGGGGAACCAAGGTGTATGATACAGTAGCAACTCCAGCTCTGAGATGCAGTGTTCCCATTGGGGCATCTCGAGCTGGAAGAGCTTCACACGAGCGAGAAAGAACCCAAAAAATTATAAATGTACACTTCTGGAAACCAGTAACAGTACTGTTCCATATTGGCATGTCAGTTTGATTCAGATCTATAATATAATAGTGTTATATACTGTTAACATACAAAGAACTCTATGTACAACAAGAATATGTAATGGAAATTGTTTTCTTCAATAAAAACGAATGTTAAAAAAAAAAAAATTACAAACAGATTCTACTTAACACAACAAACCTACACAGTCCCTGTCTTATTTGCACCACATCCCGCGCCTTTCCTTTTTTTTAATTTGGGTACGGGGTTCCCCTTAATATCCGTACAAGACCCAAAGGGGCTGGTAATGGGCAGGGGGGGGGGGGGCTACCCATGCCATTTTTCTCAATGATTTTCATCCGTATTGCCGGAACCAGACATTACATTAAAACCGCAAGCAGTTTTAAATGACTTTTTTTCAGTTAAATGTCATTTTGTGCAGGGACTGTTCTAAACACGGGAAACACGTGCCACTTCACAGGCATACTATAGACACCCCCCAGGCACGATATTTAAAGGAATATTTCACTTTTTCACTTCATTTCTTCGTCATTAAAATCAGTGCTCCCGAAAAAATTGCCTTTTTTAAAAACATATTTTGCATTGATCCATGTGCCCTGGGGCAGGAGCCGAATCCCCAAACCCTTTTTAGGACAATATCTTGCATATAACCTTTAAAATTAGCACTTTTGATTTCAAAACGTTCGAGTCCCATAGACTTTAATGGTGTTCTAAAGTTCGTACAAATTTTCAGTCCGTTCAAAGGTTCTGGTGCGAACCGAACCAGGGGTGTTCAGCTCATCCCTATTGTAAAACTCTGAAATTCACAGACATGACTAGGCATGATGGGAATTGTAGTTCCTGAACAACTGGAGGGCCGTAGTTTGAAGACCCCTGTGCTAGACCATTATTATGCCTCCAGTATTGGGAGTGTTGCATCTACCCACTTCTCTCTGCTGGTGGACACAATAACCTACATCTATAGTTATATATACAGATATATCTATATATACACACACACACACACACACACTGAAGCAGGAAGCAATATACATTGGCCCAGAAGTGAATCTGTACACAAGAAGTAGGTGTGTGTTTTGAGGCCAAATCATTTAGATTACACACATTACCCACACAGACCCCACCCCATGTAAAAATAAATTAAAAATTATTTTAATTTGCAAATATAAGGAAACAGTGAGCGGGGCATGGTGGTGGGAAGAAATTAGCAGAAGTGCAAGCAACTTCCTGGAGGGGCATGACGTCATTCCTGTGTGCTGGCCACGCTTCCGTGTACCAGATATGCACCACGGGTACATACCTTCACGCACACAGCAGTTGCACATCTCACATACACAGCAGTCGCTCCTCTAGAGGCATTTGGCACATCTAGCTGCATGAACTCAATTTTTATGGAAATTAATAGTAAAGCAGATTTTCAGGACTGGACGAACAATTTTTGTATTGTGAAAGGCAACTGGTGTTTTCTATTAAGCAAGGTCTAATTGGGCCATTGACATGCATTACAGTTGAACTTAGGAATGTGTCTAGGGATGAGCCGAACATCCCCCGGTTCGATTCGCACCAGAACTTGCGAACGGACCGATAGTTTGTGCAAACTTTCAAACCCTGTTAAAGTCTATGGGACTCGAACGTGAGAAATCAAAAGTGCAAATTTTAAAGGTTAATATGCAAGTTATTGTCTTAAAAAGGGTTTGGGGACCCAGCTCCTGCCCCAGGGTACATGTATTAATGCAAAAAAAAGTTTTAAAACTGACGTTTTTTCAGGAGCAGTGATTTTAATGATGTTTAAAGTGAAAAAATAAAAGTGAAATATTCTTTTAAATATCGTGCCTGGTGGGTGTCTGTAGTATGCCTGTAAAGTGGCAGGTGATTCCCGTGTTTAGAATTGTCCCTGCACAAAATAACATTTCTAAAGTAATAAAAGTCATTTAAAACTGCTGGCAACTTTAATGTAGTGTCTGGTCCCAGCAATATAGATGAAAATCATTGAGAAAAAGGCATGGGTACCCCCCCCCCCCAGCCCATTACCAGCCCCTTTGGGTCTTGTATGGATATTAATGGGAACCCTGCACCCAAATTAAAAAAAGGAAAGGCGTGGGGCCCCCGGGCCCTATATACTCCGAATAGCAGTATACAGGCAGTCCAAAAAAGACAGGGACTGTAGGTTTGTTCTTAAGTAGAATCTGTTTGTAATTTTGAACTTGTACATTTTTAAAGTTAAGCCCAGCTAAATAATCTATTTTTAAGCTTTTTGGAAAACATAGGGAAGGGTTTGTTTTGCTGTCTGTGCGCACCTGTTCAGAAAATTTCATTTCACTTTCTGTCCCAATGACAATTGGATTTTGAAAATTTGGGTTTTTTAGTAAAACAAAGAACTCTTAGGCCGCGTACACACGGGCGGATTGTCTGCCCAACTTAGTCCGCTGAACCGTGTTTCAGCGGACAATCCGCTCGTGTGTGGGCTTCAGCGGACTTTTTCAGCGGACAGTCTGACGGACTAAGTCTTTCGGAATTTCCGTAATTTTGTCCGTCCAAACTTGGTTTTGTCCGTCCAAACTTGGTTTCAGCGGACAGTCCACTCGTGTGTAGGCAAGTTGGACGGACTAAGTATGGCGCATTCTCAGAAAGGATTTACACGGCCGAAGGTTGCATTGCAGTGTATTGGACGTCGTTTTTCTAGTCCCGCCGTACGTGCTGTACACGTCATCGCGCAAGCTTTCAGCGGACTGTCTGTTCATCGTGTGTGGTCAAGTCCGTTCATTCAAATGTTGGACGGACTGTCTGACGGATTGTCTGACGAACTTAGTTGGGCAGACAATCCGCCCGTGTGTACGCGGCCTTAGCCCTTGTACACAAGGTCGGAGATTCCGACAACCAAATCCGTCGGAATTATTCAGACAGATTAATTCCGGATGAGGTCTGGAAGTGATGTTGCATACACACGGTCGGACTAAGTTGTCAGAATTTCCGGTTGCCGAGAACGCGGTGACCTAAGCCGCGTATGGCGGGCCTAGAAAAGGGAAGTTCAGCATCACGTCTGGCACCCTTTGGGCTCCTTCTGCTGATCTTGTGTGCATTGCGTGTTAGTAGAAGTTTGGTGAGAGACGATTCGCGCTTTTCAGATTTGTGATTCAGTTCGCTACTGCTCTTCAGTTTCTGCTTGTCTTTGCATATCTGATAATCAGTGCGTGTAGTCAGTAAGTATTTGTTTCTCATTGTGGACTATATCTTGGTATAGTAAGCTTTGATTTGCATTGCTTATTGTCTGCTTGCTTCTGCTATTCAGGTCGTTCTTTCGGGCATTGCTGTTTATCGGTGCTTTCTGTTGTCCGCTCTGACCAGCCGACCGTTTTCAAACCATGTTTCATCTACGTACTCGTCGTAGAGTTTGTGCTGTGCAGGGGCTTCGTGCTGGGGTTCTTACTTTGACACAAGCCCGGTCCATGAACAGGGAGGGGAGGCGTTTGTGAACCAAGAATTGGTTGCGCCAGCGTGACCAGTTCTCGCACATGCCTTTGCTCCGTGAGATCCGGGAGAATAATCCTGATGATTTCAGGAATTATCTCCATCTGCTGGCTTTGCTGACCCCTTATATCAGCAGGCATGATACCTGCATGCGGCAAGCCATCACTCCGGAGCAGAGGCTCATCACCACGTTGCACTACTTGGCGACAGGGAGAAGCCTTCAGGACCTCAAGTTCTCTACAGGCATCTCCCGCCAGGCTCTGGGGATCCTTATTCCAGAGACCTGTTCTGCCATCATTCAGGTCCTGCAGAATATATACCTATATGAAGGTAAGTTTTATCCTTTAACATCACATTCTATGTATTTAATGATTGCTAATGTCTTGCATTTCTTTCCTCATTCCCTAATTACCATCATTGCAATATGCTCTAATTCATATGCTCTGCCCCTTTGTCCTCATGCATATTTGCCTCACTAACTTCCCCGCCATGCTCTTATTGGCCCATAAAACTATAGTCTATTCACTTACCAATGTCTTTTGTCAGCTTCATAGTATTGCTTTCCCCTAAACTCCCCCTAAAATGTCTACAAATGTTATGTGTGTGCTTCAATTCATGCAGAGTGACTTTTTTTTGGTTGTGCCAAACTCATTAGGAACCCCCCTCCCCCCAACTGCTAGGTCAGCTGCTAGCAATCCTCTATCTGCTGACTTTACCATACACACTATATCTACCTTTTTGATGGTCACATTTATGGATGAATTCACCAAAGCATGTAGTGCAAGGGCCTGCCTCAATACTTTCAAATGCTATCATTTTTTTTGTTTTTTCCCTATTATTATCTTGATATGTAATAGCAGAATGTGAAAATGTGCTTCAGTTTTGTTTTCTTTTTGGTATTATGACACTTCTTACCTGTCCGGTGGGCTGCCAATAGTGTAAGTAAAGAGGGGCTTCCCAAAGTATCACACATTATTTAGGCTCTCAATCAAGTGGAGAGGGTTACCTGTCCAAAACATCCCCCCCTCTCATTTTTTAGCAAGGTCCCATCAGATGGGGGGGATGGGGGGGGGTGATGACTCTGATAAGGGGACCTTATACTTTAGGCTTTAAATACTCAGTTCCCAAAATGTTATACTGATCTTGGTCAAAAATGTTGGTGTCTAACCTGCTTGCAATGTTGGTTTGCAAAATTACAAATTTTTGGTCTTGTTTCACTCCACAGTGTCCTTCAACGCCACAGGAATGGCAGACTGTGGCCTCCCACTTTGCCAGTCATTGGGACTTTCCCAATTGTGGAGGTGCAATTGATGGGAAACACGTCCTCATCGTCCCACCACCCAACTCGGGGTCGTACTATTATAATTATAAGGGGTTTAATAGTATTGTGATGTTGGCGGTGGTGTCTGCGGCCTATGACTTCTTGTATGTGGACGTGGGGCAAAATGGCCGGATGTCGGATAGTGGAGTGTTTTCACGGACAGAGTTCTACTGGCATCTCCAGAGTGGCTGTCTGGGCTTGCCACCCCCAGAAGAGAATCAGGAAGGACTCCTGTTCGTCTTCATCGCGGATGAGGCATTTGCCCTGGCAAACCATCTGATGCGGCCTTTCCCGATGAGGACCCTCACCCCGGACCAGAGGATTTTTAATTTCCGCCTGTCCAGAGCCAGAAGAGTGGTGGAGAACACTTTTGGTATACTGGCCAGCCGGCCTTTTTTTAACGCCTATCCACATGGCGGAATACAAACTAAATCACATTGTGCTGGCGTGCTGTGTTCTTCACAATTTCCTAAAAAGACATTCTGCAAACTATGCGGTCTCAGTTGTCCAAGAAGCAGACTTAATAGAAAATGAGAACCTCACGGGCCTTCAAGCTGCTCGTCCTGGCTTGCCCCCCCAAAGCGCCCGTGAGGTTATAAACCAATACATGGAATACTTTGTGGGTAGGGGGGCCATTGATATGCCAGACAATGTCTGAGCGGCATTTTAGGAATACATTTTTCTTTGAAACTCCAATATTTGTTTTCATTTACTGCTTGGCTTGGTTTTAGGTGTATCCTAGGTAAATTTATGTTTTTTCTTGTTGTGCCTTTTTCTACAACAGTGCAAACCCAAGTTCTGAGCGAGATGAGGGGACAGACTCTTCTTCAGATAATCTTATTATGTTGTGGGTCTGCTACACACACACCTTATTTTTGTTAACTAATGTGTGTAGTGCATTACTGACCAAAATCTTGCTCATTTTCAGCACCATGACAGAAATATGTGGGCTCAGGAAAATTACATGATTGTGAAAATTAACACATCACTGTGGGTGTTATTTACTAAAGGCACATCCACTATGCACTACAAGTGCACTGCAAAAGTACACCTGAAACTGCACCTGGAGTGCAAAGTGGAGTTGCCTTTAGTAAATAACACCCATTGTTACCGAAAACAACAATTTTACTCCAAATACTGCTTTTGCGCATTGAAAAAGGAAGCCACACATTGTTGATAATTTAACTTTTTAATCAAAGCACATTCACATGTGTGTTTAGAAAAGGGTTTTACAACAAACCAACAAATTGGGTGTATCAAAAACATTATTTCAGGTAATTTTTTTGTAACTTGGTGTTTTTGTGTAAACAGGCATGTATCAAAGCGTAACATGCAGAACACAGGAACTTACGAAGTTCAACTTTGAAAAGTGAAGACAATATCAGACATGAGTATGTACAAACTGGGATGATATTGCCTTCATCACATGGGGTGTCACCCCTGGAAAAACCAAATTTGGAAGATGCACACAGTGTGTGAACATGTGCTATCTCCCATCATGGGGGATCAATGTACATGTTTTGGAGCTGCAACCCCTTCATCTCAGCCACTTTCCACAAAACACGTACATTGATCCCCCATGATGGGAGATAGCGCATGTTGACACACTGTGTGCATCTTCCAAATTTGGATTTTTATAAAAGACAAAAGTTGTTGTTTAAAAGCAAAAAAATAAAACACAAGCTAGTTTGTGGTGTTTCACACTCTCCCCAAAACATTAATGATGTTCTTCATTTTATTTTTAACATCATTGATGTTTTGCTGTATATTTTCTAAATCCCGATTGCACCCCATTATCTCCCCAATCAGGATCTGGGCACTTTCACTGGTAAAATGTGATTCTTCTTCCACATCACCTACAAAACAAAGCAAAAAAACACACCATGTATTATAAATATGACGACATACATTGATGAGCTTACCGGAAGCTGTGGTCTCCGACACTCACCTGTTGTGGTGACAATTTGTCCAACTTCAACAATCTCTCCTTCCTCCTCCTCCTCCTGCTCCTCTGCTTCTGGTTTTGGAATTTTGCCTTCTTTGGAAGGGGTGGGGTCCCTGGTGTCCTCATACTTGCGGAGTCTTCCCTCCCCTATGAGAATGTAAAAAAGGAATAATTAGCACACACTGGCCGAGTTCAAAGGTGAGAACATTATTGTGGACACTTTGTTAAGCTGGAATACTTACCTGCAGAACGATGTTTCTTACGAACGAATGAAACCATGAACTTGAAAGTGGCTATTTTAAAATGCACAACATGAAATCAAAGCACATGGAGCAGTATGCAAGCAAGAATAATCATATGAACACACGACAACTACTTACTTTTTTGAAGAACACACTTGATCCTTCTGTACTGATCGTGCTCCCTCAGTTTCAGGTCTGACCAGCGTTTTCTCAGTTGATCCATGAATCGGCGTACCCCAAAATTCTTCTGAAGACTCTTCACAACTTTAGTCATGATCTTGGCCTTTCTAATATTTGGGTTTGGGTAAGGTCCATACTTCCCATCATAGTCGGTCCTGTTCAATTTGTCCACCATCTCCAACATCTCTCCAAAAGACATATTTGAGGCCTTAAATCTTCTCTTTCTGGATCGGGACGTTTCAGGCTCCAGGCTTTCCTTGCCCTCCTCTCTCCGCCATGTCCTCTCTCCGGTTCTCTCTGCCATGTACTCTCCCCACTGCGCCGAAAGCAAAGGGGCGGGGAATAGTCTAGAAAGAACGCCAGGGGCAGGAGGAGTTTCACGCTTGCGCACTGTATATAAAACGCAACACACGTGTGCCGTCCGTACGATCTGTGAACAGAGGGAGAAGCTGACGCGACGATCGTGCAAATGAAGGTAACATTTTGAACTTGGTACATCACTAGGCTATACTGCTTCTAGATTGAGGCCTGCATTAGTGGAGTTTAGCCTGACATTAGGGTTTGTCTTGTGTTGTGTCTTGCAGAGATTATGGATGGTTTCAATGATCATAGTTTCCTCCTTCTGTTCTACGATAAATACAGGGAGCTGCCCTGCCTGTGGCAAGCGACGCACCCTCATTATAGTAACAGACAAAAGAGGCAGGCAGCAATGGAGATACTGATTGAGTTTGTGAAGCCGGTGGTCCCAGGGCAGACATCCACTATTTAAAATTGAAAATCGGTGGCCTGAGGAGTACATATCTGAAGTAGAGGAAGAAGGTGCTGCAGTCCATGCAATCTGGAGCTTCAGCAGATGACGTTTATGTCCCCAGGCTGTGGTATTATAACAGGATGCAGTTTCTGTCAGACCAGGCTGAGGTCAGAGAATCACCCTCTACTCTTCCTTCCACGCGTCCTATGCTACATTCCCCACCCGCTGAGTCTTCCGACGCCCAACCTAGGCCTTCCACTCAGGAAGAACTGGGGGAGCCCAGCTTGAGCCAGGTATAGTATTGTTGTACATATTTTGGGAGTATAAATGAATGATGTTAACTTGATTTTTGCTCACTAATTGCTGATTTTAGAAAGTGTTTCACATATCAATAGACAGTAGTGGCCAAAACCTTTGAGACAAGAAAGAAAAATGCTGGGCTCAGAATGATAGTCTTTTGTATTGCTTAACAATTTGCAACAGTCTTGATGTGAAAATTGTGTGTGTTTGATGAACCAAAAACTAAAACTATGTCCCTTTTTCATACACAGGAAGACATCAGCCAGGAGGAGGGTGTGGAATGCAGCAGCCAGGAGGTGGCTGTGGAAAGTGGCAGCCAGGAGGAGGCAGGGGTAAGTGGCAGCCATGCGGTGGGCAGGCAAAGGAGCCTGACAGAATGCCATGTCCCTCCCCTCCGCCTTCCGGCCAAAAGGGCGAGAAAGGGGGGGAATGTGGAGGCTGATCGAGGAGGCTTCAGTGGCCCTCCAAGCCAAACCCACCTATCAAGAAGCCTTTGCCGTCTTGGCTGCATGCAAACTGGAGAAAATGGAGGAGGGACAACAGCTCTTGTGTGAGGAGGTAATTATACACACCCTCAACAAGGGTCTGTTGGGCCAAAAATCTACAAACAACACACTTATGCCCCTCCTCCTCCTCCTCCTTCTGCCACACCTCCAGCACCACAGCCACAGCCTGGAAGGATGCGTGGAAGGAAGACCAGAGTGTCATGACCTGGGTTCAGTCTGGTCTGACAGAAGATGCAGCCTCTTGTAGTACCACAACCTGGGAACATAGATGTCATCTGCTGCTGTTCCGGGTTTCTTGGACTTCAGGACCAGACTTCTCTCCCTCAGATGTGTACTCCTCAGGCCACCAAGTTTTGCGTTTAAATAGTTGATGTGTGCCCTGGGGGCCAAAGGCTTCGCTAATCTCCCCAGTTTCTCCATTGCTGCCTCCCTCTTTATCTGGTACTGACACCTAAATAAAGTTTTTTTTTGTTTGAAGAAATACTTGCGTATGTGTTTTACTTCAAAAAGGACAGTTTATTTGTGAGCAGGCAGGTACATTTCAAAAATACAAAGTGACATGAATAACAAGGGGTACCAACACTAAACAACCTCCTGTAGATTAAAAAAGAAAATATAAAAAAGATAATAATGTTGTTGTGGTAAGTTGACAAACAAAACACACCCCAAAAAATGGAAAGATGAGCAAAAGGAGATGTTTATGAAAAAAACAAACATAAAATTCACCCAAAAAACAATAATAATAAAAAAAAATTATGTAAATGTGACGATTTCAAAAATTGTATTGCTGACATGAGTAAAAAAAGACTCAGGAAATACGTTCGGGAGAAGTGTGTGTGACTATGAGCATCAAAAGAAGTTCCTTCTTGCAGCATTGTAAAGAACAAGAGAACGGCTATCGGAGGTAAGGACGTCCAGCAGAGGTGGCTTGAACCGCCCCCGAAAACTCCGGCCACGCTGAGGCCTACTGCACAGCCCCCTTCACAAGCGGCCGCCATCTTTAGGCCTCGGGCCTAGTTGACCCACTCGCCAAGCGGAGGTGCTGGGGACTACTATCGAGGGGGGTAGCATCTATCCTCGCCCCCCCCATCTGTGGTGCAACCTGCCGGAAGTCCCTGGAGGATTTCAAACTGCTCTTCCCTGTTGTTATTGCCTCCACCTGGACTCAACAAATACACAACGCAGTGTACTGCCATCTTAACAGGTACCACCCCCCCTTTTTATCCCCCCCCTGTGCCCCTGCTACCCCCCACGTCCACCTGGACTGACTGTTTTGCCCCCACCCCCCCCCCCCGAACCTTCCTTGTCCCCCCTTCTACTCCTATGCCTATCTGCCCAGGCCTATTAACTGCCAGAACATGTGAACCCCCTCATCCTATGGCAACCATGCCCCCACCCCCGCCTTCCTGAGACTCCTTCTCAGCAATTTTCAGCTTTACTACCCCCGGGAGTCGCATCCTCACCTACTCAGCCCGATCGTGCACCCCATGGGGAAGATAGGAGACCAAAGAAAGTCCTACGCTTCTGTACTTCTCCCCCAAACTTCATCCACCATGGACCGTTATCTACACAAGTCCATCCCCTCCTCCCAACTGGAGGGAGACCCTGCCTTAGACCCTTCTACTCGCCATGAACCAGATTTGAACTGCCTGGACACTCCTTCACCCACCCTAGACCAGGGGTCCCCCACTTTGCTGACGGCAGATGTCCTAGACGCTAAGCTTCAATCCCTGCTCAAAGCTATCACTCATTCCATAACTCAGGAAATTGGGAAGCTTGCCAAAGAGCTGAGGGGTGAGATTGACCAATTGGGCGGCCGTACGGACACCCTAGAGACTAAATTTGATGAACTGGTCCAATATGTTCAAGTGTTAGAGGAAGATAACGCCACTGTTAAACACTCAGTTTCTCAACTCCAAACACAACAAGAAGACCTCGAGAATCGTGAACGCAGGCAGAACTTGCGGATTAGAGGCATTCCTGAAATAGTGGAGGGCAGGGATCTCCGCTCCTACCTTCTAAGCCTGTTTAACGTGGTGGCCCCCCAAGTTCCAGATATTGATTGGCGTTTAGACAGGGCCCATAGATCACTGGCGCCTAAACCCCCTGCAGGTGCAAACCCAAGGGACGTGGTGGTTCGGTTCCACTACTTTGACAGCAAGGAAGCGCTTACACTCGCCACTCGTAACCAATCCAAGCTGGACTTTAAAGGTGCCAAAATTCAAATCTTCAATGATCTCTCACCCATTACTTTGACAAGACGAAGAAACCTGCGTCCCTTGACGCTCCATCTCCTGACCCACAAGGTTCCATACAGATGGGGTTTTCCTTTCCGCCTATCGGTGACCCGTGAAGGCACTCAATTCTCTCTTCGTGATCTACATGAGAGCGACGCCTTCCTGCGCAGTCTTGGCCTCCCTCCTCTTCCAGATGACGAACCTGCTCCACTTCCCTCTACACCTCGGCCGTCCGCACTTCCTGCCCGGATATGGACCCCAGTTCGACCGACGCCTTCTAGATCCAACCTCACCCCTCAACGGAGACCTTCCTTCAGACCCCCGACTTGAGGAACACTGCATCGGAACAGGATTGAGCTTACCTACCCCCCTAGATGGGGCCTTGTTAGATTTTCCATGGTGCAGTTTTATGTTATGATACCATGGTGGATCCCCCACACTTATCCCTTGACACCCAAGGGGTGCACTGCTCACTGTTTAATGCCCTTTTTTGCTACTGTTTGCAACTTTAGTGTATTGCCTTTTAACTGTTGTATTATTATTCACCCTGTTTTCTCTTACACGGTTGCTGTGTTCACTTTTTGAAAGTTGGTTCACTTTTTGAAAGCTGGCTGAATTCGTTTTTTCCAGCTATGGAAGGCGGGGGGGTGGCCTATGCGCTCCTCCCCCCCCCCCACATTAGGCGGTCCTCGTGACCCCTGTTTTGGTCCCGGGCTTGGACCTGGGCTTCCTGGAGGTTGTTCTCCTCCAGGCTTCTCTTCGGATGTCATTTTTATTTTTGGTTTTTCTTTTTTTTTCTTTTTTTTTGTGGCTGCTGCCCATGCAGTCTCCCCATAGGCTGCCCGTTTTTGTTTTTTTTACTGTTTTTGGTTTTTGTCTACAGCTTTTTTCCGGTGATTCACATATCCCTGTGACACCGCTCACCTTTACACGAGTTCCTCTTGGGAAGTTCTTTTTAGTCAGGCCTCGGTCTCCTTTGGTTTCCTTGAAGACCAACAGCCGCGATTTTCTAGATGTATGTCATTGTCAATACTATTGTCACGCCACTATTTACCTAAATGTCAGGCTCTCTCTTTTTCTCTCTCTTTGTTTCTTTCTCTCTTCTTGCTTCTTCCTCCCTACTGCTTGGGACTCAACCACTACTGACTGTTCTATGCTTCTCTCTACGCTCTTTCTCCAATCTTTTTTGCTATGTCATTGAAATTTTTTACCTGTAATGTGAAAGGTTTAAACTCTGTTTGAAAGAGGTGGTTAGCTCTGAAAGAGTTTAAAGCATCTAAGGCGGACGTGATACTGATCCAGGAGACACACTTCCGGCAGCCAGCAAAACGTTTCCGACCTCCTTTCTGGCTTCGGATCCATCTGGCAAGGCGGGCGTGGCAATCCTGATTGGCCGCTCCTGCCCGTTACAAATCCAATCTACTTACCTGGACCCCCAGGGCAGATTTATTATTCTGGATTGCATGTTTCAGTCTCAACCTATCACGATCCTAAATGTATATGCTCCCAACTCTGGTCAAGTTCGCTTCCTTAGTGCTGTTTTTGACATGTTAGATAAGTATGCACACCCTTTTACAGTGATTGGTGGAGATTTTAATATGGTCATGTCCCCTGGCAGAGACAAACATGTCTTGTTCCCCCCTAAAACCCCCTCCAATGTTGACTCCCTCTCCAAATCGTTCCGCAGACTTATCAGAGCCCGACGTTTATTAGACATATGGAGAATTAAACATCCTACTCAGAAACACTATACTTTCTACTCCCACCCTCACAAACTTTTTTCTAGATTAGACCACTTCTTCATCTCCACACCCCTCTTGACAGCTGCAGTATCTTCCGAAATTAATCCTGTCCCCTGGTCGGATCATTCCTCTGTCCATTTGGAACTCTCCCTATCCTCGACCTTCCCCCGCTCCTGTCACTGGCGCCTCAATTAAACCCTTCTGCGTAACCCTGAGACTAAGGCTCAACTGACCACGTCCCTTACTGAGTATTTTGAGCTTAACACTGGCTCCGTCTCCGAGCCCTCGACTCTGTGGGAGGCACATAAACCTGTATTCAGGGGGCATTGTATTGCAATAAGTTCCTGACTCAAAAAAGACGCCACACACCAAAGAGCCTCGGCTCTTCTCAGGCTTCGCAAGGCCGAGGACCGTTTGCTCTCTTCTCCCACGGTGTCAGGGCTTAGGACTGTTGTCCACTTACGCAACCTCCTTAGATCACTTGATTTGCAGAAGATAGACAAATCCCTCCTTTGGTCAAAGCAGAAGTTTTACGAGTACTCTAACAAACCACACCGGATACTAGTAAACAAACTTAAACCTAGACCTTTCCAAGCCTATCCTGACTCCCTTAAACAGCCCGACGGTTCCTCCACTTACTGCCCTCTTACAATGTCTAAAACATTTGGCAACTTCTACCATAAGTTGTATAACTGTTTACTCGCTGATGATCAATACACTTTCACCCAGGAGAAATTTAACTCCTTCATGGAATCACCGCCCCTCCCCCAGCTTTCCCCTGACCACCTCCCGTCTTTAAATTCCACTATCTCCCCTGAGGAATTGGCTGAGGTAGTGGAGAATCTCCCCACCCAAAAAGCCCCTGGCCCTGATGGCCTACCTTACTCCTACTACAAAACTTTCCTTTCGTTGCTGAGTCCACACCTTCTTTCCCTATTCTCTTCCTTATTGAAAGGCACCGTTCCTGACCCCCAGTTTCTCCATGCCCATGTATCTGTGATCCCGAAACCGGGTAAAGACCCCTCCCTCCCGGATAATTACAGGCCTATTGCACTCCTAAATTCCGATTACAAAATTTTCACCAAGATCTTGGCGAATAGGCTGTCCTGTTTACTACCGCAGCTCATCCACAAGGACCAAGTCGGTTTTGTACTGGCTAGACATACGGGAGACAATACTAGACGTACCGTAGATTTGATTGACTTATTAAACAAAACGAACCGCCCAGCCCTTATACTGAGCCTTGACGCTCAAAAGGCGTTCGACAGACTCAGCTGGCCGTTTATGTTTGCTACGCTCTCTCACTTTGGCATTGCAGGTCCATTTGTCGCCGCCCTGAGGGCACTGTACTCCAGACCCTCTTCGCAAGTTAAACTATCCCCCTACTTATCACCATCCTTTTCCCTCAGTAATGGCACTAGGCAGGGCTGTCCGCTATCCCCCTTGCTCTTTATTCTCTGTTTGGAACCCCTGGCAGCGGCTATCCGTAACCATCCTGACATTCGCGGGGTACAACTACGCCAAACAGAGTATAAATTGTCTCTATATGCTGACGATATCCTATTGACTTTAACCAGACCCCACACCTCCCTTCCCTGTCTACATGCTCTCCTGCACCAATTTAGCTCGATCTCTGGATATAAGATCAACACTAACAAGACAGAAGCTTTACCTATCCTTATTCCCCCCGTAGAGCTTGCCCCTTTGCAGCGCAATTACGCTTATCGTTGGTGTACGGACTCCCTCAAATATCTAGGGGTTAACCTTACCTCTTCCTACTCTGGCCTATACCATGCTAATTTCCCACCGCTCTTTCGGGACATCGACCGACTCTTGCGACAATGGGACTTACTTCCCATTTCCCTCTTGGGTCGCATCAATGTCCTGAAGATGTCTATCATGCCACGACTTTTATACCTATTTGAAACGTTACCGATCCCCGTTCCCATGCCCCAACTCAAAGCTACTCAGAGGTCCTTCCTTAACTTTATATGGCGCTATAAGGCCCACAGGAAAGCTAGTTCTGTAGTGCTCACTCCCAGAGCTAGAGGTGGACTGGGGGCCCCGGACCTCCTTAAATATTATTATGCTACACACTTGAAACCGGTCATAGTATGGTCACATAGAATGTCATCCAGTGTATGGTCTGACATTGAAATGAGCATTACTACTCCGGTCCACCCCTGCTCGATGATTTGGGCAGAATTGGAAACTTCCATTCATCAACTTAGGAACCTTTCTCTGCGCCCCATGCTCTTTACCCTTTCTATCTGGAGGAAATGTGCCCAACTTTTCTCCCTGGCCTCTCCGTGCTTGCCATTATTAAACGTATTGTTCAACCCTGACATCCCGGACAGCCTGTCTTACTCGCGCATGCTTCCTTGGACTCATGCGGGAGTTTTCCAACTTCGTAACCTGGTACATCCACTTACACGTTCGCTTCTATCCTTCGCTGATATTCAATGTAAATTTCAGGTCCCCAAGGGTTTGTTTTACTCCTATCTTCAAATCAGACATTACTTTAGCTCCAAAAACCCCACCCTTACCTTGAATAACCCTACCCCCTTTGAACTTCTTTGCTCCCAAGGTCCATACCAAACTAAACTTATCTCTGAAATTTACAAATACTTACAGGCCTCTCCCTCTCTTTCTGGCCCAGGTCACCTCTACATGCACAAGTGGTCTCGGCTTCTTGGCCAGACCATTACCACCCCCCAATGGCTGAAAATTTGGGAGACTGCCTCTAAATCGTCTCGATGTGTAGAACAGAAAGAGACAATCTATAAAATTCTAATGTTTTGGTACAGGACCCCACAGCTCCTACATAAATACGACCCCCGGGCTTCCCCACTCTGCTGGAGATGTCGGAAGGCTATTGGATCTCTTTTTCATATCTTTTGGGAATGTTCGGTCATCCAACCTTTTTGGTCCTCTGTGCATGTATATCTACAAGAACTTTCCGACACTATCCTTCCTTTAACCCCGATCCACTTTCTGTTAGGCTTACCCTTTCCTGACCTGCCTGCCAATGTCCAGAAACTTTTAGGCTATATTTTACTGGCAGCAAGACACAGATATTGCAAACTCTGGAACAGATCCGTAGGATGGAGTACCTCACCGCTGTTGTTCATGATACTCTGCCTAGGTTTTCCCGAGTCTGGGACTTATGGGACCATTCCCAGCTTAATCCGGGACTCCCTATAGCCCCCCCTTAAAGATTACCTGATGCTATTCCTTACCCCCCCACCAGTATATGTCTTTCCCCGAGGATGCCTCAATCTGGTATAGGCTCCTCCCGGAAATGAGCATACCCCAGATCCAATGGTTGGCTATGCTTTCCTTGCAGACACATAGCTACCTGGCCTATCCACCCATTGGACTCTTTCTTACACCTCCCCCCTACTGACTCTTCCCCCCTGTCCCCCCCGTTAACCACTTGAGATCCGCGCTATAGCCAAATGACGGCTACAGCGCGGATCTCCTTTTCCGGGACTACGTCTATTGACGTAGTCCCGTGTACGAGCGGCCTGCGCGCCCCCTGAGGGGCGCGCGCGGCGCGCTCTGTGATCGGCGAGTCCATGAGACTCGCCTGATCACCGATCCGTGCAAGGGGTCGATCCCGACCCCTTATCACGTGATCAGCTGTCAGCCAATGACAGCTGATCAGGTGATATAACGGAGCCGGTAATCGGCTAGTATTCCTCCTCGCGCTGACAGCGCGAGGAGAAAAAAAAAAGCAGATCACTGGCGCCCGTGATCGGGACATCAGTCCCGATCATGGCCAGCAATGCAAGCGCCCACCTGCCCCCTGCCAGTGCCCACCTACCCCCTGCAGTGCCACCCTAATAAAAAGTAAGTGCCCCCCATCAGTGCCACCCAGCAGTGCCCACAGTGCCACCCAGCAGTGCCCACAGTGCCACCCAGCAGTGCCACCCACAGTGCCCACAATCTGCCTCAAAGGTGCTTCACCCCAGTGCCGCCCATCAGTGCCCAGCAGTGCCGCCCATCAGTGCCCAGCAGTGCCACCTATCAGAGCCACCTATCAGTGCCACCTATCAGTGCTCATCAGTCCCATCTATCAGTGGTACCTATCAGTGCCCATCCGTGCCACCCATCCGTGCCACCCATCCGTGCCACCCATCCGTGCCATCTTATCTGTGCCCATCTTTGCCCATCAGTGCCGCCTTATCTGTGCCCATCGGTGCCGCCTTATCTGTGCCTATTAGTGCCGCCTTAACTATGCCTATCAGTGCCCACCAGTGCAGCCTATCAGTGCCCACCAATGCAGCCTATCAGTGCCCACCAATGCAGCCCATCAGTGCCCACCAATGCAGCCTATCAGTGCCGCCTAATCAGCGCACTTCAATGAAGGAGAAAAATGACCAGTTTGCAAAATTTTATAACAAACTATTAAAACATGATTTATTTTTTTATTTTTTTTGCATCTTTTTTTGTTTGTTTAGCAAAAAATAAAACTCCGAGCTGTAACTAAATACCACCAAAAGAAAGCTCTATTTGTGGGAAAAAAATGATAAAAATGTCATTTGGGTACAGTGTTGTATGCCCGCGCAATTGTCATTCAAAGTGCATCAGCGCTGAAAGCTGAAAATTGGTCTGGGACTGAGGGGGGTTTAAGTGCCCAGTAAGCAAGTGGTTAATGGATGCATTACTGCTTTAACTGTGCCTGTGACTTGATATTGCCCGACCATTATATTACTTTTTTCTTGTGTTTATTTTCTGTTTACTTTTCTTTTCTTGCTCTTTGGCCTATGGTCTGTAACATTGTTGACACTGACAATTGTTCTGTTGATATACTTCCCTTTGTGTATTCTCTCGAAAATTTTCAATAAAGATACAATTGATAAAAAAAGTAAAGAACAAGAGAATATGCTTCATGAAAGAATTTTTAACATTGCAGCGTGACAAATGTGCTATATCGATTACGAGCAGTAGTTTTACCTGAGCGAGTGCTTCCATGTCCGAATTTGATTGTGAGCATGCGTGGCACCCTGTCCGTCGGAGTAGACTACACATGATCGGAGTATGTCCGATCGGAGCATTTTGTCGGAAAATTTTACCGGCAAGTTGGAAAAGTTGGTCCGACGGAAACAGTCCGATGCAGAACACACACAGTCGGAATATCTGACAAAACGCTCCGATCGGAAACATTCCGTCGGAATCTCCGACCATGTGTACAAGGGCTTACAGGAAAGAATTTCCCTTCGCAGGGGAAGATTTCCTCTCACTTCCTGTTGCCTCCTTCTGTCTGAA
Organism: Lithobates pipiens; assembly: GCF_037356315.1. NCBI lineage: Eukaryota > Metazoa > Chordata > Amphibia > Anura > Ranidae > Lithobates > Lithobates pipiens. Next base: position 157,250,610 of record NW_027507785.1, read on the forward strand.
AGTAGGAGTCATTTGTAAGTTGGATGTTTGAAAGTAGGGGCCTGACCTATATACTCTGCAGAAATTTGGGCCTTAACACTGTAAGCCTTCACAGTTACTGGTGGTGGACGGTGTGGTGGTGTTGACACAACACTGTAAGGCCTCACAGTTACTCTTGGTGGACACAGGAATGGGCCCTGCTGTGAAATATTAGAATATTGAACAGGGGCAGAAAAATTGGGCCTTAGGCACTGGTGCTAGTGCCACAATACTGCAACCCCTCACAGATACTCTAGTTGGAGCGCAGGGATAAGCCCTGCTGCAAAGTATTGCATAAAAATTTTAATTACACACCCCTGTTACTGTGTACACCACCAGAAAAGTAGTAGCAACTGCATTACAGCTGCACTGTATTGTGCACACCACCAGAAGTGTAGTGGCAGCTGCACTGTATTGTATACTGTGTACACCACCAGAAAAGTAGTAGCAACTGCACTATGGTTGCACTGTATTGCATATACCACCAGAAAAGTAGTAGCAACTGCACTATGGCTGCACTGTATTGTGTACTGTGTACTGTGTACACCACCAGAAAACTTACGTTCGATTCGAACATCGGGCTCATTCCTACTGTATTGTGTACACCACCAGAAACGTAGTAGCAACTGCACTACAGCTGCACTGTATTGTGTACTGTTTACATCACCAGAAGTGTAGTAGCAACTGCAGTAAAGCTGCACTATATTTTGTAATGTGTACACACAGTGTGGACATTAGTAGAAACAGTACACCACAGAATGCACTGTAGATATAGGCTACACTGGATGCAGAGTATATATATATGTAGAGAATTGGAAAGAATGCAGTGATAAGGTCAGTTTTAGACAGGGCACCTCATCCCAATAAGATCAAATCAAAAAATTGGGAAGCAAAGACGGGATTATTGCGGTGCCAAAGAACATGCATACACAATGGTTTATAAAATGTTATATAATTAATTCTATTACATCACAATTTAATTACAAAGAACAAAAGATAATAAAAGCCAAACCATTATAGGGAGAGCTATTCAGATAATGAAGCCCCCACTTTGGTAATCTGCTTTTAATAAAATATACAAGTCGGACCTTCCCTACACGTTTCGCCAAAACACTGGCTTCCTCAGGGGAATAAGATGAACCGACAAGTGGATAAATAGCTCTATAAATACAAAAACAACAATGAGAAAAGAAAACAATTAAACATACATATATTTATACATATATATAATTTACATGACCTAATGTACATCATTGTGGAGCGGCCAGAAAACAACAGGCAATTCTCTTTAAATACTCCCACCGGACCCATAGATACCATAACCCAATACTTCACACACGTAGACATGACACATACCCGTATCTGCACCACGATGTGACAAACGCTGTATTCACCCAGGAGGGTAAACCCCTTGATGACAGCTGCAGGGGGCAACAGCAGATGTAAAAGGTAAAAAAGGGAAAAGAAAAATAACTCCTAAAATATAGAGCAAGAAAACAATCGGCTACCACCACCAATGTGTATTCCAAGCTCATAGGGCCAACAAGGCCTCACTACCCACCTAAATAGTAAAAGCAAATCAGTGAGTCAGGGATGCTTAAAAGATAAATTAGCAGATGTTATACCTAACGCTGGTTCTGTTTCCTTCTCTTCTAGCATCTCCACTTCGTACAGGGATATTTCCCAGGATCGGATCCCGAAAAAAAGAAAAGGGGATCTCACTATCACGTCTACGGACTCTCTGCTTTGTACAATTAAATCTACGCGTCGACCTTTCTTGGTCCATTCTAATTTGATCACTGCGCACTCATCCACTCCTTCCTTAATTAGATCATAATCTACACTGGCACCATCTCATTCACTCTCTCAATCTGCACAAGGCACTTTCGCACTGACACTTTCTTCCAATTCTTCTACTACACAGAGAGTAAGGGTACCAACTCTGTCAACTATATTTGCTTTAAGTGCTCAATCTATTGACCCTAAAATCACACCTATTTTTTTAATGAAGATCCCAGAACAGAATATGAGTCCTACTTTGTCATAACAGTGAGGGAACCTCAGATTTAGAAGTAATAAATCTTTCCTCTGTATCTCTTACTGAGGAACAGATTTATGTGTTGAAATTGGGTCTTACATTTTGTCCTTCTACAGATCTTGATAGGTTCAGTTTGTCAAAGACATACAATTGTTTGCTGGAAGCCTTATGTTCAAAGTCATCTATGATAAACCTTCTACCACGGATGAGTTGGACTTCCCTCCGATGGAATTTTCTCAGATGGAACTTCAGGCCATGGATGACTTGATGTCTCTGTAGGAGGAGGGACACAATGGTGGTGACAAACTACACGTGCAAGGCTTGCCGAGTGTAGCCGTTCCCGGTGTGTCCTTCCCCCCTCCTACTGCATTTAAGCCAAAATCTAGATCTTTCCCTTCACTCCAGATGAACACTAATATGTGGGCTTTCGTTCAACAAATTACTTCCGAAATTGACAATTTCCAGTGGGATGATTCGCATCCGTCCAATTTATTGAATAAACATCGCAGGGCTCTCAAGGACCTCCAGTGTCATCTGGATATAGTTATTAAGCTGGCTGACAAGGGAGGCAACGTTGTTGTCATGGATGTTTACCCTCCTGGGTGAATACAGCATTTGTCGCGTCGTGGGGCTGATACGGGTATGTGTCATGTCTACGTGTGTGGTGTATTTGGTTATGCTATCTATGGGTCCGGTGGGAGTATTTCAAGAAAATTGCCTGTTATTTTATGGCTGCTCCACAATGATGTACCTTAGGTCATGTAAATTATATATATGTATAAATATATGTATGTTTCATTGTTTTCTTTTCTCATTGTTGTTTTTGTATTCAAAGGTATTGAGTAAGGATCAGTTCCAAACATACAAAATATAGTACCAACGTCCCAAGATTGAAAAGTAGAAAAAGATCTTGGAGATACGGGACTTTTAGGGTACCCATTTATACAGAAAACACATGGCAATGAAATAAAACAAATATTTTTTAATTAGAAAAAGTTAAAAAGAGAAATATAATGGCTGCAATGATACCTGTTGTCATAAGTCTATACACACAACCTATCACAGGAAAACAGGAATCACAGCACTCAAATACATAAAAGAATATTAAATACTCCATCCCCATTTTTCCGCCATGTTTCGCCGATGTGCCTTCTTCAGGAAAAAGGACGCAAACTAATCGTTCTAAGTATAAAGAGATATATCCCACTCTAGATGTATATAACAGAGAAACAAAAACATAAATTATTATTAATAAATAACATTACAAAAATTATGTTAACAAATACATAATGTACATCTTTGTAAGTGCATGGCTCTACAACCCATATACCCAAGAAAAATCCTGAACACAACCCCCCGCTACAAGACATGATATTACATGTTAATCCCACCTCTAAAATGGGGGGCATAGGGGTCAAGCCCAGTCTAAAGAGAGTTCTCCACAAATCTCATCGCTCGCACAGCCGAGAATGGTCCATAGAAAAGTCAGAATGCCCGTAGAGAGGGATACATTTACTAAATGTTTCTCTAGAGGATGCAAAAAGGTACCTGTAATGACATTAAACACTAAAAACCCTATAAATCAAAAATATAGAGGGGGCAAATGAACAGTCCAAAACAGGCTTCCAACACTGAACTGCACCTACCTCCCACTCATAGTAGATTAAAATATCTAAATAAATCCGGGAGCTCGGTGAACCTAACAAGAAAGTTTTTTCCCACCAACATGATCTATGGAAAAACATCAAGAAGGAATAATGAAAAAAAAAAGAAACATTAGCAATAGATGACTAAGAACACATCTCATTACTTAATCCATTTATAAATAGCCCATTATTCTCAAAAAATTAAACTCTCACCTTAAATAGCACCAAAGCCCTTATACAGGACACCCCAGTACGTCCCCAAGGGAGGGGCGGTGGCCAAGATGACCACAAAAATCCCCAAACAATAACACGTCACCAATCAGAGCGATTAGAAAATTCAATTCATGTGCCTAATTAAAAAATTATATATATAAAGAGAAATGCCAATTAAAAGGGAATCTCCAAAAGAAAGAAGGACAAGAGGCTTCTAAGTTAAACAGAGGACTAATTTTTACCTATAAGTAGAAGTTCAAACATGTCCCGAGTTCCCCTGTACTCCCAGCCTGACGCATGTCGGGCCGGGTTTAAATGTCCCTCTCCGTGCTGCCAAAACCCGGCGTGTGACGTCACGCGGACACTAATGCAAAAGTCCACGAAACACAGGCTGACAAAACCAGAACCAGAACTGAGCATCACTTCCGGTGCGCACTCATGGTCTGCATAGGAGAATACCTCTGTGCAGATACTACCTAATGGAGCACCAATAAGGCAAGTATGTTCCTAAAGAGCCTGTGCAATGGCTCCAGAAAAGCTGTGTCACAGAGAGGACCTCCAAAGCGGGCCTATGGGGAAGCAGGTTACCCACAAAAAAGTGGATTAAAAAAAAATTCCCACCCCCCCCCACACCCTGTGGGCATCTATGGCACATGAACCAAATGGCTAAGGTCAGAGAGAGAGAAAAAAATATATAAAATACCCTCAACCTCAAAACCTCAAGAAAGAAAGATGAAGGAAAAGTGTATGAGTTATATAAATAATTAAATTAAGCCACACACTTACATTACAATGTTTAAAGACAAAAATAATTTGACCAAATCCAAAAAGGGCTAAACTAAATACAATATATATAAATAACACTAAAAGAACAAACTTATGCAAAACCTCCATTATTGGAGGAAGATGGCAGCAAGCACCCGGGACACCATCCCAAAGACCCCACCCGAATATATCAAAAAGGTTGAACCAAGTGTTAAGAAAGCTTGGGAGTTGAATTTATAAACATGTTCATTACAGTTGATGCAGATATTGTGTGAGCAATATGACACTGATATTGCGGAACTTGATAAAGAAATCCTGAAGTGACAGGAGGACCATACTAATTAGAGCTCTCATGCCTACTTTGTGGACAAGGATAAGGCATTGAGAGATCATCTTACCAAATATGCCACTGGCCTCATCAAGTCAAAGGACACCAAATATATGAGGGACAAGAAAGCATATGATTATGAACAGGCTTACAAATTGTACCATCAGGGAAATTTTTCCTGCTGGAGGGGTCATTATAATTAGGCCCCACAGGCAACTAATTTGGATCTAGGTGAATCGGACACTTCATTGATGTCTTCGACACCTTATGTCCCCATCACCACACATTCTGACAAACTAGGTGGGGCATCTAGAAAGAGAATGAAGGATAGTGAAACAAGCTTGATTATAATTTGTTTATTGGAACTAAGCTTTCGAAGTGCGTCTCTAAGATCCCTAGACAAATTAGATTGTGATCCACTTCACCAATTGGTAGACTCAATTTCCTTGGTAACTTGGATCACAAACGCCCATATATTAGAATTCCCCTGAAGGATCGGAAAAGATTTAGACCTAGGCTTATACTTTTTCAGGGTACCAAAGTCTGGTCTGCATGACATGATGGAGGGGAGGGAGCAATCGGCGGGTGGATGGGTGTGGGACTTTTCACCCACACCATTAGATGAATTGAATATCCACCCATCCTCCTCTGGATTGCTCTCATCCCAAAGCTCCATCAAGTCATGCAGAGCTTGTAGATCCTCAAATGTCACCCCTTCCATATTAGGATTGCTCCGCTCCAAGTTCTGAGTATTAGATGATTCCTTATCATACAGTTCAAAAAATATATTTAAACGGGGTCAGGCGCTACCGATAATAGCTAAAAAGAGGTGTATGCATAGAGGTAAGTACACATACAGCAGTAGCCACCTAAAAAACCACAGTAGTTGTTGGAGGTAGAAAACCACACCTTCCACTGATAAGGTACAGGAAAGAGGAGTAAGCAGAGCAAAAAGCCAGCAAGACCATATACTATACCCCACTAATAGATAATACCATTAAGTACTAGTTGTGGTACGCGCTAATATCCATAGTGTGCTAAGGAATGTCACAAAGTGTATAGGTAACTCATACCACACCCAACGGTGCATGTATAAACCACTAAATAGCACTTATGTAGCCATATACCAGATAGACAGGTGTATCACAGCAGCAGGAGATACATATATATGAAAACAACAAATAATACTAAGTTGTATATATGCAACCCTAAAAGGTTATTAAAAGTGTATATACATGTGTATATACATGTGTATACACACATGCATATACACTAAACTCGTAAAGTGCTGGGGAAGTGCAAAGGGTACAAAAAAGTGCACGAAGTGCAAAAAATGTGTAATACTTGATCACATAAAGTGCTAAGTGTTAATATAACAAAAAAAAACAATCACAATGAAAAATAAGTGAAGATAAACAAATGAAGGTGCATTAATAAAGAAGTCCAGCAAAAAATTCATATATAACCCAAAAAATTCATATATAACCCAAAAAAACTCCCAAGGGGTGCAGTCCAAAAACAAAAAGGAGGTATGTGTCCTCAGAATCTTCAAATAGGTGCAGGTTAAGGTGACTGGTGCTCAAATGCATAAAATTCAGGTGACTTCCGTGCTCGCCCCCTCAGCTCCCCACTCACCGGAACTTTAAGCCCACAAATGGCAATCAGGCCTGTAGATCTCACACGGCAGGGACCAGTCCACAGAAGGAGGGTCTAGAGGAGGCAGTTTTCCACTCTTTTCTTGATGTGTAGAGAGAGCTAGTACTGGTGAATCAAGGTTTCCTCTTGCTAACAATGGACAAAGGACTGGACTTTTAACAGCACCACGAGAACAACATTACTCAAGAGCAGATAACAGGAGACTGGAATTCCAGGAACCTTTGGATTATGGGGCAATAAGGTATAATGTTCCTACTCGTAACCGGTTTTCACCAATTAGAGATGATTACTATGACCCCTATCCTCATGGGAATAGCTCATATAGTAATAGAAGAGAATATACGCCGAGAAGGCCCAATAGGGAACCAAGGAATTTTTTCAGAAATGTACCAAACGACAGACCCCCTGGAAGATGGACAGCAAGGGTCCCATACAGAACACCAAAATGGAGAGGCAGGAATTCCAACAGAGGGGAGTCCAGAGGAAGATACCATGGTACTCAGGAGAACCGAGAGGATACCATAACATACATGGAACAACAGACCCCCAGGGGGTATCGAGACAACCCTCAAGGGAGGGTGGGACCTATACAGAGATATGGAGAAAGAAGAAACGAACCAGAGGATGTCCGGGAGGGCGGAATAAGAAAAAGAAGAAGAACATAGTGGGACAAGGTATCTATAATCTCAGCCAAGTCCATTTCTCCGCAGAAGAACTAGAGGTTTTAGACTTGGGTTTGAAATATGCCCCAGCAAAAGGCTTAGACAAATTTGAAACCTATATTGATCTGAAAAAATTTATGAGGAAAATCAACCTTAAAAAACACTTTGCACTAATTACAGACACTAGGGAACCTCCCACACCGTGTTATGCCCAAACTAATCTGAAAAACAACTCCACTTTCAACCCAAATACTCCAGGGAACCAATGTATGGGAGCTTTCTGCAAGATGGTGGAAAATGATCTGAGGAAACTTGAAAACAACAGAGATTAGAAGGAAAAAGCTGTATGGAAGACGATAAAAGAATTAGGGAAAAAAAAGGATGTGGTCATCAGACCGGCGGACAAGGGTGGTGACCTTGTCATCTTGGGGAAACAGGAGTACCAAGAGGAAATGGATAACCTTTTGAATGTTAAGGACACCTATAGGGTATTGAAGAAAAACCCTAAATGTGAATATGAGCAGAAACTGAGAGCTTTCGTTGAGAAAGGTAAAGATGTTGGTATCCTCAGCCCCCAGGAAGCGGAATATTTGATCTCAAATTCAACTAAGACCCCAGTTATATACTATACTCCTAAAATACACAAGAGATTGATAAAACCCCCTGGTAGACCGATCATCGGTGGAATCAATTCTGTTTTTTTCACGTCTAATATTATTATTATTATTCAGGATTTATATAGCGCCAACAGTTTGCGCAGCGCTTTACAATATGAGGGCAGACAGTACACTTACAATACAAATCTATACAGGAGGGATCAGAGGGCCCTGCTTGTTAGAGCTTACAATCTAGAAGGGAGGGTCAAGTTGAAACAAAATGTTTTACCGGGGGGGGGATGAGCTGATGGAGAAAATTAAAATACAGTTAGGTGTGGGTGGGGTAGGCTTCTCTGAAGATAAGTGTTTTCAGGGATCATCTAAAAGCTAATAAAGTAGGAGATAAGTGGACAGATTGGGGTAGGGCATTCCATAGGATTGGGGAGGCTTTGGAAAAGTCCTGGAGGCGAGTATGGGAGGAGGTGATGAGGGAGCTAGAGAGCAGGAGGTCTTGAGAGGAACGAAGAGGACGAGTAGGTTGGTATTTAGAGACTAAGCTAGTGATGTAGCTGGGGGCAGAGTTGTGGATGGCTTTGTATGTAATTGTTAGTATTTTGAATTTAATTCTTTGGCTGAGCGGAAGCCAGTGGAGGGATTGACAGAGAGGAGTAGCAGACACAGAGCGATTGGTAAGGTGGATGAGTCTGGCAGCGGCATTCATAATGGATTGAAGAGGTGCTAGACTATGTAGAGGTAAGCCAATGAGAAGGGAGTTGCAGTAGTCAAGGCGAGAGATGACCAGCGAGTGAATTAAGAGCTTTGTTGTGTCATTGGTTAGAAAGGGGCGTATTTTGGAGATGTTGCGGAGGTTGAGGCGGCAGGATTTGGACAGTGATTGGATGTGTTGCTTGAAGGAGAGTTCAGAGTCCAGGACTACACCTAGAACCTTGGCGTGAGGGGATGGGCTTATGGTTGTGCCATCAATTTTGACAGTGAGATCAGAGGAAGGGGCATATGGGGGAGGAAAAATTATAAGTTTGGTTTTGGATAGATTGATTTTGAGGAAGTGGTGTGACATCCAGACTGATATATCTGATAGTAAATTAGTGATACGTGAGGAGACAGAGGGAGTGAGCTGAGGGGTAGAGAGATAGATTTGGGTGTCGTCAGCATAGAGGTGGTATTGGAAGCCGTGGGAGGCTATCAGTTGACCCAGGGAGGAGGTATAGATTGAAAATAGGAGTGGTCCAAGGACAGAACCTTGGGGGACCCCAACAGAGAAAGGAAGAGGAGAGGAGGAAGTAGAGTTGTAAGAAACGCTAAAGGTGCGGTTGGATAAGTAGGAAGAGAACCATCGTAGAGTACGGTCACGGAGACCAAAGGTGTGGAGTTTTTTGAGAAGGAGGGGGTGGTCAACCATATCAAAGGCAGCAGAGAGGTCCAGGAGGAGGAGTACAGAATAATGTCGATTGGTTTTGGCCGTTAGTAGATCGTTTGTTAGTTTTAGGAGAGCAGTTTCTGTGGAGTGTTGAGGACGAAATCCAGCCTGATGGGATCAAGAAGGCTATTATCAGCGAGGTGGTCACTCAGTCGGTTGTAGACCAGACGTTCGAGTAGGTTGGATAAAAAGGGGAGCAAGGAGATGGGGCGTAGGTTGTTTGGATTGGATGGGTCCAGTGAGGGTTTTTTAACCACTTCGGGACCGCCGTATTGCCAATGTACGTCAACACAATGGCACAGGCAGGCACAATCACGTAAATGTACGTGAATGCCTTCTAGCGGGTGGGGGGTCCGATCGGACCCCCTCCCGCTAGATACGGCGGTCCCTTTCGGTGCCGGAGCGATCGGCGATGAGGGGATGGCCGCTGGTTTCCGCCCATCGCCTCTCGATCGCTCCTGGCCAGTGACGAACTTCCTCCCCTGTGAAAATGTAAACACAGGAGGAGGAAGTGATGTCACACTCCTCGTGGCGGTCTTTTTGAACCGGACAGCGAGGAGTGAAGACCTTCAAGTAAGTGCACCAACAGTCCACTGACACATAGGTACACACAGGCACACATTTCACCCCAGTCACCCCCCGATCACCCCCCCGATCGGCCCCCCGCCCCCCCCCCCAGTCACAGTGTCACTAATGCAGTGTTCATTTATTTATTGATCACTACATTTAGTGTCAGTTGTGACTGTAAAAAGTGTCAGGGCAGCTAGTGTTAGGCCCCTTTAGGTCCAGGGTAGCCCCCTACCCCCCCCCCTAATAAAGGTTTAACCCCTTGATTGCCCTCCCAGTTAACCCTTTCACCCCCTTTTACCAGTGTCACTAAGCGATCGTTTTTCTGATCGCTGCAATAGTGTCACTGGTCCCGCTAGGAAGCTAGTTTTTTTTTAGGTTCAACGCCAGGTTTTTATACCGTTAGGTACCCCGATATATAACCTAATAAAGGTTTTAACCCTTTGATTGCCCCTAGAGTTAACCCTTTCACCAGCGATCGCTGCATAAGTGTCACTGGTGACGCTGGTTAGCCAGTTAGTTATTTAGTTATTTAGGTACCCCCATATAAATACCCAATAAAGGTTTTAACCCCTGATTGCCCTTAGTTAACCCCCTGATCACCCGGCGGGTGATATAAATTTGGTTTTAGGGTCAGAAAGGGTCTGCGTCGCCCCAGGCAGTGCTAGGTTAGTGCCAGCACCGCTAACACCCACGCGCAAAGCATACACCTCCCTTAGTGGTATAGTATCCGAACAGATCAATATCTGATCTGATCAGATCTATACTAGCGTGCCCAGCAATTTAGGGTTCTAAAAAAACGCATTGTTAGCAGGATCAATCCAGATACCTGCTAGCACCTGCGTTTTGCCCCTCTGCCCAGCCCAGCCCAGCCCACCCAAGTGCAGTATCGATCGATCACTGTCACTTACAAAACACAACACACATAACTGCAGCGTTCGCAGAGTCAGGCCTGATCCCTGCGATCGCTAGCAGTTTTTTTGGTAGCGTTTTTATACAGTCGCTGACAGGCTAGGTGCTTTTTTACCTGTGAGTCTCACTACTGTACCCCTAAATTTAGAGCCCAAAATGGCAAAGCGAAGGTACACTAGTGAAGAGGCCTACACGTTTCTGAGCATGACAGATAGTGAAGAGGAAGACACTGATCTGTCAGATTCAGGCTCAGAATACGAACCTGTAGAGGACAGCGCCTCCATGTCAGATAGCTCTGACGACGAAGAAGAGGTCCCTGCTATTGTCAGGCGTACCCGACCCCGATTTTCTGATGTTGTTGAGGTGCAGGAACCGCAAGTCCCTCGTATGGAGTATAGAGCCAGTACTAGCGCCGCTCATCCTTTTGGTGAACTGGCAAGCACCAGCGGCCTAGTACACCCTGGACGTACATCCAGCACTGCAGTATCACGTGGTGACGTGGCGAGTCCCATAAGTGCAGTTCAAGCTGGCGAGGTGGCAAGCACAAGTAGTGTCCCGCCGCCACCAAGAAGAAGAAGACAAAGACAGGCCCGTCGTACCCATAGTGCCCTTCCTGCAGAATTCGCCTATCCCAATTGGGTGCCCACCACTTCTGCAGAACCCGTACTTCCCCCATTCACTGCCCAACCCGGTATTCAGGTGGATACAGATGATTTTACGCCACTCGATTTTTATTCTCTGTATCTCACGGAAGATCTCTATAGATCTATTGTGGACCAAACCAATTTATATGCTGGTCAACGCATCGCCGCTAATCCCCAGTTGCCGTCTCTTGCCAGAGATTGGAAACCAGTTACGGTTTCCGAATTTAAGACGTTTTTGGGCCTTTCCCTCAACATGGGCACACATAAATTTATGCGGATGCGGGCTTATTGGTCCACGCATCCGGCTGACCACATGCCCGTGTTCTCTAACTCCATGTCCAGGAAACGATACGAGCAGATCTTGCGGTTCTTGCACTTCAGTGACAATGAACTTTGTCGTCCACGTGGAGACCCTGAATACGATCGGCTCTACAAAATTCGGCCCCTCATAAACCACTTCAACCAACGTTTTGCAGACTTGTTTACTCCCCAAAAAGTTGTCTGCGTTGATGAGTCCCTGGTTAAGTTTACTGGTCGCTTGTCATTCAAACAGTACATTCCCAACAAGCGTACCAGGTACGGGGTCAAGCTCTATAAGTGCTGTGACAGGGCCACAGGCTATGCATGGAGCTTTATGGTTTATGAGGGTAAAGATAGTTACGTAGAGCCGGAGAACTGCCCTGATTACATAGGAAGCGCTGGCAAGATAGTGTGGAAATTGGTGTCACCCTTATTCGGAAAGGGGTACCACTTGTACGTGGACAACTATTACACCAGCGTGCCACTGTTTAGTCATTTATTTGATAATCAGATTGGAGCATGTGGCACCGTGCGACCTAATCGCCGGGGCTTTCCCCAGCGGCTTGTAGATTCCCGTCTTAGGCTGGGGGAGAGAGTCTGCTATCGGTGTAATAATTTGCTCGCTATGAAGTGGAGGCATAATAAGAATGTTTTCGTTCTTACCTCCCTTCATGCAGACACGACGGTCCAAATTCCTACGGCGACTGGTATTGTGGAGAAACCCCTCTGTGTCCACGAATATAACAAAAATATGGGAGGGGTGGACCTCAATGACCAGATGTTGGCGCCGTATCTAACTTCCCGTAAGACCAGACGCTGGTACAAAAAAGTGTCTGCTTACTTATTTCAATTGGCTTTGCTGAATGCTTTTGTGCTATACAAAACTTCAGGCGGAACATTAACCTTTCTTTTCTTCCAAAGAGAGGTTGTCACAGAGCTTCTGTTTCCAGACGGTTCTGTACCTCACCATTCCCAACCAAATGCAGTAAGCCGGCTGCATGAGAGGCATTATTCTTATGTCCTCCCGAGTACCGCTACCCAACGAGCCCCCCAAAAAAGATGTCGTGTCTGTAGCAAGCGCGGATATAGGCGTGACACCCGTTCTTATTGTCCACGCTGTCCTGGCAATCCTGGTCTTTGTCAGGGTGAGTGTTTTGAACGCTACCATGAACTAGTGAAGTATTAGCGTAGGGTACAGCATTTCACAGCCTAGGCACACTAACACAGAGTCTCCCAAGATGCCATTACATTTTGAGAGACCCGAACCGTTACAGTTACAGTTTACAGTTCAAAAAAAAGTGTATAAAAAAAAAAAAAAAAGTAAAATAAAAAAACCAAAAAAAGTATAAAATATAAAAACCAAAAATAAAATAAAATATAAAAACCAAAAATAGTTGTTGTTTTATTGTTCTCTCTCTCTCTCTCTCTCTCTTCTCTCAAATTTTTTATACTTTACTGTTTACTGTGTTATTGTTAACCATTTTTTATGTTTTCAGGTACGCCATTCAGCTGCAGCGTGGATTTATTTATCTTGACAGCAACAGCGTTTGCTCCCACGATACATAAAGCCGCGACTCCAGCACTGTCGGGGGTGATTTCACCACCACAGTTAAAAAAGAGCATATATGCCGAAGCATGGGGGCATAAGGGGTGGAGGAGCGATTTTGCTCCTAATGCCGCGTACATACGGTCAAAATTCCGACGGAGGGCTTGCCCGTGGAAAAGTTTGAACGTATGTACGCAGCATAACTTTTTTGCGGGAGGATGCCCCCATGCTTCGGCATATATATATTTTAGGCACAGGTTGTGTTAAAAAATGTTTTATTTTTTACAGTTTTTTGGGGAATTTGCTTTGCAGGTATGGTATGGTAAGGTTTTACTGTTATACTGTAATGTTACTTTGTTTTAACGTTAACCATAATTTGCTTAGCAGGTACGCCATTCAGCTGCAGCGCGGATTTATTTATCTTGACAGCAACAGCGTTTGCTCCCACGATACATAAAGCCGTGACTCCAGTGCTGTAGGCGGTGATTTCACCACCACAGTTAAAAAAGAGCATATATGCCGAAGCATGGGGGCATAAGGGGTGGAGGAGCGATTTTGCTCCTAATGCCGCGTACATACGGTCAAAATTCCGACAGGGGGCTTGCCCATGGAAAAGTTTGAACATATGTACGCGGCATAACTTTTTTGCGGGAGGATGCCCCCATGCTTCGGCATATATAAATGGTGCATGTATGTCCATCATTAGAAGTGGGTGGATGAAGGGAGGTATCTAATGGTGGGCATATCCACCGATCAATCTCTTTTTTTTCGTTCAGACAACATGACTCTCAGTAAATAGCTTGGGGTGTCTACTTTCCAAAATGGGGTAATTTGGGGGGGTTTTGTGCTATTTTGGCATTTTATGGCCTTTGCACCCTTAGAAATCCTGAAGGTGGTGATTGGTTTTCGGGGTGCCGTACGCGACTAGACTCCCAAAAAGTCCCACACATGTGGTATCCCCATACTCGGGAGAAGTAGCTGAATATATTTTGGGGTGCAATTCCACATATAACCATGGCATGTGTGAGCAATATATCATTTAGTGACAACTTTTTGTACATTTTTTTTTTTTTTTTGTCATTATTCAATCCCTTGGGACAAAAAAAAAAATATTCAATAGTGTCAAGATGGCCCTCGGCAAATAGCTTGGGGTGTCTACTTTCCAAAATGGGGTCATTTGGGGGGGTTTTGTGCCATCTTGGCATTTTATGGCCGTCAAAACTGTGATAGGTAGTGATAGGTAGTGAGGAGTAAAATAAAAAAATTATGCCCTTAGAAATCCTGAAGGCGGTGCTTGGATTTCGGGGTCCCGTACGCGGCTAGGCTCCCAAAAAGTCCCACACATGTGGTATCCCTGTACTCAGGAGAAGCAGCAGAATGTATTTTGGGGTGTCATTTCACATATGCCCATAGCATGTGTGAGCAATATATCATTTAGTGACAACTTTGTGCAAAAAAAAAAAAGTTTGTAATATTCCTGCAACTTGTGGCAAAATATAAAATATTCCATGGACTCAACATGCCTCTCAGTAAATAGCTTGGGGTGTCTACTTTCCAAAATGGGGTCATTTTGGGGGGTTTTGTGCTATTTTGGCTTTTTATGGCCTTCGAAACTGTGATAGGTAGTGAGGGGTGAAATCAAAAATTTGCACCCTTAGAAATCCTGAAGGTGGTGATTGGTTTTCGGGATGCCGTGCGCGACTAGACTCCCAAAAAGTCCCACACATGTGGTATCCCCGTACTCGGGAGAAGTAGCGGAATATATTTTGGGGTGCAATTCCACATATAACCATGGCATGTGTGAGCAATATATCATTTAGTGACAACTTTTTGTACATTTTTTTTTTTTTTTTTTTTTAGTCATTATTCAATCCCTTAGGACAAAAAAAATAAATATTCAATGGGCTCAACATACCCATCAGCAGTTTCCTTGGGGTGTCTACTTTCCAAAATGGGGTCATTTGGGGGGGTTTTGTGCCATCTTGGCATTTTATGGCCGTCAAAACTGTGATAGGTAGTGATAGGTAGTGAGGAGTAAAATAAAAAAATTATGCCCTTAGAAATCCTGAAGGCAGTGCTTGGATTTTGGGGTCCCGTACGCGGCTAGGCTCCCAAAAAGTCCCACACATGTGGTATCCCTGTACTCAGGAGAAGCAGCAGAATGTATTTTGGGGTGTCATTTCACATATGCCCATAGCATGTGTGAGCAATATATCATTTAGTGACAACTTTGTGCAAAAAAAAAAAAGTTTGTAATATTCCCGCAACTTGTGGCAAAATATAAAATATTCCATGGACTCAACATGCCTCTCAGTAAATAGCTTGGGGTGTCTACTTTCCAAAATGGGGTCATTTTGGGGGGTTTTGTGCTATTTTGGCTTTTTATGGCCTTCGAAACTGTGATAGGTAGTGAGGGGTGAAATCAAAAATTTGCACCCTTAGAAATCCTGAAGGTGGTGATTGGTTTTCGGGATGCCGTGCGCGACTAGACTCCCAAAAAGTCCCACACATGTGGTATCCCCGTACTCGGGAGAAGTAGCGGAATATATTTTGGGGTGCAATTCCACATATAACCATGGCATGTGTGAGCAATATATCATTTAGTGACAACTTTTTGTACATTTTTTTTTTTTTAGTCATTATTCAATCCCTTAGGACAAAAAAAATAAATATTCAATGGGCTCAACATACCCATCAGCAGTTTCCTTGGGGTGTCTACTTTCCAAAATGGGGTCATTTGGGGGGGTTTTGTGCCATCTTGGCATTTTATGGCCGTCAAAACTGTGATAGGTAGTGATAGGTAGTGAGGAGTAAAATAAAAAAATTATGCCCTTAGAAATCCTGAAGGCGGTGCTTGGATTTTGGGGTCCCGTACGCGGCTAGGCTCCCAAAAAGTCCCACACATGTGGTATCCCTGTACTCAGGAGAAGCAGCAGAATGTATTTTGGGGTGTCATTTCACATATGCCCATAGCATGTGTGAGCAATATATCATTTAGTGACAACTTTGTGCAAAAAAAAAAAAGTTTGTAATATTCCCGCAACTTGTGGCAAAATATAAAATATTCCATGGACTCAACATGCCTCTCAGTAAATAGCTTGGGGTGTCTACTTTCCAAAATGGGGTCATTTTGGGGGGTTTTGTGCTATTTTGGCTTTTTATGGCCTTCGAAACTGTGATAGGTAGTGAGGGGTGAAATCAAAAATTTGCACCCTTAGAAATCCTGAAGGTGGTGATTGGTTTTCGGGATGCCGTGCGCGACTAGACTCCCAAAAAGTCCCACACATGTGGTATCCCCGTACTCGGGAGAAGTAGCGGAATATATTTTGGGGTGCAATTCCACATATAACCATGGCATGTGTGAGCAATATATCATTTAGTGACAACTTTTTGTACATTTTTTTTTTTTTTTTGTCATTATTCAATCCCTTAGGACAAAAAAAATAAATATTTAATGGGCTCAACATACCCATCAGCAGTTTCCTTGGGGTGTCTACTTTCCAAAATGGGGTCATTTGGGGGGGGGTTTGTACTGCCCTGCCATTTTAGCACCTCAAGAAATGAGATAGGCAGTCATAAATTAAAAGCTGTGTAAATTCCAGAAAATGTACTCTAGTTTGTAGACGCTATAACTTTTGCGCAAACCAAAAAATATACGCTTATTGACATTTTTTTTACTAAAGACATGTGGCTGAATAAATTTTGCCCTCAATGTATGACTAAAATTTAGTTTATTCGATTTTTCTTATAACAAAAAGAAGAAAATATCATTTTTTTTCAAAATTTTCGCACTTTTTCCATTTATATCGCAAAAAATAAAAATCGCAGAGGCAATCAAATACCATCAAAAGAAAGCTCTATTTGTGGGAAGAAAAGGACGCAAATTTCGTTTGGGTGCAATATTGCATGACCGCGCAATTACCAGTTAAAGCAGCGCAGTGCGAAATTGGAAAAAGACCTCTGGTCCTTAAGGTATTTATTGGTCCGAGGCTGAAGTGGTTAAGTATGGGTTTGACAAGTGCATGTTTTAGAGAGTTGGGGAAGATGCCAGAAGACAGGGAGAGATTGAAGATGTGAGTTAGAGAGTGTAGCATAGAGTCAGAGGGTGAACGCAGCATTTGCGAGGGAACAGGATCCAGAGAGCAGGTGGTAAGGTGGACATTACCAAGTAGTTTAGCAACTTCGTCTATAGTGGTGGGGTTGAAAGAGGGAAGTAATGATTGTGACTGTGGGCATGATGTGTAAAGCGAGGAGGGTATCAGAACAGTAGAAATCTCTGCGCGAATTGTATCAATCTTCTGTTTGAAGTGATTAGCAATCTCCTGGGCAGTGAGTGAGTTGGCGGGTGGAGGCGGTGGAGGACGAAGTAGAGAGTTGAAAGTAGAGAAGAGTTGACGGGGAACGGGATGATAGGTTGCTGATGAGAGTGATAAAATAGTTCTGCTTGGTAGAGAGGAGGCTAGAATTGTAATTTTGGAGGGCAGATTTATATTGATTGAAATCTCTCTGAGACTTGGTCTTGCGCCACAGGCGCTCATGAGCACGACTACGTTTTTTCAGACTTCTAGTGACATCTGTTTGCCAAGGTTGAAGGGGTCGGGGCTTGATTCTGTGTGTAGTGAGGGGGGCCAGTGAGTCCAGAGAGGCCAGAAGTGAAGTGTTGTAGACAGAAGTGGCTAGGTTGGTGCAGGATAGGGGTGAGATTTTGTCATAGAGGTTGTCAATAGCAGAGTATAGAAGAGAAGGCTTGAGATGACGTAGGTTTCTGCGGGTAACTTTAATGCGGTTGGAGGGAGAGGAGGTGAAGGAGAGGGAGAGAGTGAAACTAATAAGGTGGTGATCAGAGAGAGGGAATGGATAGTTAGAGAGATAGTACAAAGGTGAGAGAAAACGAGGTCAAGGATATTGCCTTCGGAGTGAGTAGGATCATGTATCCACTGTTTCAGGTCAAAGGAGGAGGTTAGGCTGAGAAGTTTGGAAGGAGCAGAGGTGTTAGTATTAATAGGGATGTTGAAGTCCCCGAGAATGATTGTGGGGATTTCAGAAGAAAGAAAGTAGGGTAGCCAGGCAGAGAAGTCATCAAGAAATGTTGATACTGGTCCAGGGGGCCTGTAGATCACGGCTATTCTTAAAGAAATTGGAGTGAAGAGACGAATGCAGTGTGCTTCGAAAGAGGAGAGTGACAGAGAGGGAGGTGGCTGAAGTACCTGGAAGGTGCTATGTGGGGCTAGAAGGATTCCAACACCTCCTCCCTTATGTCCATTGGATCTGGGGGAGTGAGTCCAAAGAAGACCACCATGGGATAGGGCCGCAGAAGATGCAGTGTCTGATTCGTGGAGCCAGGTTTCGGTGATGGCGAGTAGGTTAAATGAGTTGGCGATAAAGATGTCATGTAGAGAGGTGAGTTTGTTGCAGACAGAGCGGGAGTTCCAAAGGGCACAGGAGAAAGGGAGTCTGGTCTTGGGAAGAATAGAAATGGGAACTAAATTGTGTTGATTGCGGCTGCTGCCAGAGGGTGCAGGGTGATGGGTACAGTTTAATGATGGAGGTCCGGGGTTTGGGGATATATCTCCAGAGTTTAGGAGAAGCAGGAGGGTGAGGGAGGCAATATGGGAGTGAGATTTATATGAAGGGACATGCCCCAGGGTCTTGGAGATTTTTAGTGTGTGTGGATTTAGAATTAGCAGGAGTTGGTGGGTGCAGTAATAAGGAGAGGACAGAAGTGAGGGTGATATATATATGCTGTGGGGGGGAGAAGTGGGGTGGAGTGAATACCTCGATAAATTTCTAAAACCGGTGGTACCTATGGGGAGATCATACCTGTGGGATAGCTCCCAACTCATAGAAGACCTACAGAATATCTCAGGTACTCAAAACTATCTGCTAGCAACTATTGATGTGAACTCCCTCTATACGAGTATCGTACAAAATGATGGGCTATTTGGCGTAGAAAAAGCCTTGTATGAACGGAACGACATGAGGCATGACCAAGTACAGTATATAATTGAAGGTCTCCGTTTAGCCATGGAATGTAACTATTTTTGGTACAGGCAACAATATTATGTGCAAATAAAGGGGGTAGCCATGGGAGCACGCTATGCCCCGAGTGTGGCAAACCTCATGGACCCATGGGAGGAGGAATATGTTTATGCCAGGAGCATACCAGAGCTGAAATACCTACGGAGATACATAGATGATTTGATTGTGCTTTGGGAGGGTACAGCTGAGTCCTTTAACCAATTCCTTCATAGTTTGAATAAGAACAAATATGGGTTAACTTTCAGTGAAAAATCAGACACACAAAAAATGGAGTTCTTAGATCTCGAAATTTTTAAAGAAGGGGACACTTTAAATACTAAAACTTACTTTAAAAGCACAGATCGTAATGGCTACATACCTAGATCAAGCTGCCACCACCCAAGGTGGAAAGAAAATGTCCCTAAAGGACAACTCATAAGAATTCGAAGGAACTGCAACTCACTGCTTGACTTCTCTAAACAGGCAGATAGACTAATAGCACAATTTGTCGAGAAGGGTTATGACCAAGGTATACTAGTTAAGCTGAAAGACAAAATTGCGACTATGGATAGAAAAACCCTCTTTAACAAAAATAAAAAAGAACAAACAAAAATGGACTTATCTTTCATCACTGGTTATAACACACAATACCGTGATGTGGAGAAAATCGTAAAGAAGTACTGGCCCATCTTGCAGGGGGACAAAACTTTGGCCAATATCCTCCCAAAGAGACCCTCTTTTATATACAGAAGAGCCCCCAATCTCCGTAATTTGCTGGTACACAACGTTATTGACCCTCCCAGGCCCATCAA
Source organism: Lithobates pipiens (assembly GCF_037356315.1). NCBI lineage: Eukaryota > Metazoa > Chordata > Amphibia > Anura > Ranidae > Lithobates > Lithobates pipiens. The sequence goes on from NW_027507785.1 coordinate 157,270,769, forward strand.
GATCTTTGATGATCTGAAGGGCTTCTACAGATGTAACAGATGCCTTCCATGCAAAGTTAGTAAGGCTCAACCCCGTAAACGTGACACTTTCAAGTCTAGAACGAATCAGTACAAAATACGCAATCTTATTACATGTAGGAGTACACATGTCACGTATGTGATTGAATGTCCTTGTAAACTGCAATATGTAGGGAGAACCACTCACCCTTTGTTTGTTCGGATAAGAGAACACATCAATAATATTAAAAAAGGCTTCCCCAATCACAATCTCTCTCGACATTTTGATCAGGGGGTGGTAAAAATACCACACTCATATCCCAAAATGAAACAGCCTGGATATATTGCCTTGACACAATAGCCCCTAAGGGGTTGAACTTGGACATTGACTTAAACTGTTTTATAGCTAACCCTTAAAATTCTTGCATCAGGGGTCCTTTTCTCTATGATACAGCCTTTACAAACAACTTCTTGCAAGTTGCCCATTGAAATACCCCTCTCACAATCTTTTATAACCTACTGTAATCCATTTGGCCTTCATATGTATCATATGGTTCGGCCAGGGGGTCAGGGTTCAGTATAAGCTTTATTATATATTATATATCTTTTGTTTGATATGTTAGTTTATTGTTGATGGTGTCCTTAACCACTTGCCGCCCGCCCTATAGCAAATAGACGGCGGCAAAGTGGTTGCATAATCCTGACCGGACGTCATATGACGTGATCAGGATTATGAGCTGCTGCGCGCCCCCGGGGGCGCGCATCGCGGCGATCGTTGTTGCGGGGTGTCAGTCTGACACCCGGCAACTACGATCTCGGTAAAGAGTCTCCGACTGAGACTCTTTACCACATGATCAGCTGTGTCCAAACACGGCTGATCACAGTGTAAATAGGAAAAGCCGGTGATCGGCTTTTCCTCACTCGCGTCTGTCAGATGCGAGTAGAGGAGAGCCGATTGGGGGGGTCTGTGCTGATCGATTATCAGCACAGCCCCCCCGAGGATGCCCACACTGGACCACCAGGGACGCCACCAGACCACCAAGGATGCCAAGGACAAGGTATGCCACCCTAGACCACCAGGGATTCCAGTCAGTGCCACAATGGATGCCAATCAGTGCCCATAATGGATGCCAATCAGTGCCCACAATGGGCATTACTGATTGGCATGCATTATTGATTGACACTGATTGGCATCCATTAGTACAATATATTATAATACAATGCCGCCTATCGGTTCCCATCTGTGCCGCCTATCAGTGCCTACCCATGCCCACCTGTGCCGCCTACCCATGCCCACCTGTGCCGCCTGCCCGTGCCCACCTGTGCCACCTACCCATGCCCACCTGTGCTGCCTACCCATGCCCACCTGTGCTGCCTACCCATGCCCACCTGTGCCGCCTAACCCATGCCCACCTGTGCCACCTATCCATGCCCATCCATGCCAATCCGTGCCAATTTGTACCACCTATCAGTGCCCATCCGTGTCGCCCATCAGTGCCACCCATCAGTGCCGCCTATCAGTGCCACATATCGGTGTCCATCAATGCCACCTCATCAGTGCCACTTCATTGGTGCCACCTCATCGGTGCCCATTAGTGCCGCCTTATCATTGCCCATCAGTGTAACCCCATCAGTGCCCATCAGTGAAGGAGAAAACATACTTATTTGCAAAGTTTTGAAACTGAAACAAAAAAAAACATTTTTTTTTTTCAAAATTTTCGGTATTTTTTTATTTGTTTAGCAAAAAATAAAAACCGCAGAGGTGATCAAATACCACCAAAAGAAAGCTCTATTTGTGGGAAAAAAATGATGACCGCGCAATTGTCATTCAAAGTGCGACAGCGCTGAAAGCTCAAAATTGGTCTGGGCAGGAAGGTGTTTAAGTGCCCTGTATTGAAGTGGTTAAACTACTCCCCTCTGCCTTTTTTGATAAAAAGACAGAGGAGGAAGGACCTTGTATGTACCAACTTTAAAAAGAACTTGGTTGTGCCTAGGCATAAGCGCATGATTTCTCAGTCATTATGCTGACTGTGATATAATCTCCTCCCCTGCACTGAGCCATTAGGTGGACTTCTTTAGAAAGTCTTCTTTATGCACAGCCCCTTTCTCCTGGATGTTGATGTAAGTTTACTAGGTAATAGCTGGTTTTGTACCTCTGCACTAGTTATGGTTGTAGTTTGGGTATTAGCCACTAGATGGCTATCCCCCTTTTTTGTTTTAGCCCTCAGTGCGCTGTGTTACTTATACTAATATATACTTGCTCTATTCTCGCCCTGCACAGCTTTAAAAGTAATAACACCTAATAAAATTCTTCTCGTAGGTGGGGGGCCCTACTCTTGGTTTAAAATTAGCTTATGCTAATCAGCAGGAGCGTTGTTAATTATTAATGGCCCGTTCGGCCTTGTATCCCCCCTGATACACGTATGGGTTTCTCTACTCCCTAAAAAAGTAAAAAAGTTAAATAAGCCGGTTTCATATGGATGTCTCACTATGGGTAGGCGGGCCCCATTAAGCACTTCAACCTATCGCATATCCTCTTGGTTAAAAATAGCTTATGCAAATCAGCAGGAGCTATGTTAATTACAATGGTCCGTTCGGCCTTGTATCTTCCCTGGTATATGTATGGGTTTCCCCTCCCTAAAAAGGTAAATAAGCCGGTCTCATATGGATGTCTCATCCTGGGTAGGCGGGTCCCGTCAAGCACATTAACCTATCGCATATCCTCTTCAACCTTATGGGTAGTCCCCTTCTGGATATTTAAGATGTGGGTGTGTGGGTGCGTGTTATCGTCGCTGAAGACGTCTTATGACGAAACGCGTCTGGGGTAATTACGCACACCACTTCCGGATTGATTGTTTGAGCTAGGTGGAACGCAGGGTGGAACGCATGCTAGACTCGCTCGTAAGCGTGCTTGTTCTTACCGATACGGTTGGGCACTGTCAGTCTCACTACAGACGGTGGGTTACCATCTTCCGTGAGGATCAGCGGTGCATGCCTCCCCCCCCCCAGGCTGCTGCACTGGGAATCACGGATCCTAACCCTGTGGTATAGACAGCTGCACCTAGGATTCTTTTCTCTCCCTGCTTATTCTTGATAGTGTTTTTGTCTACTACCACTTTTGCTCATAAAGGGTTTAAGTTAGAGGAGGTCTGTAAACACAATACCTACCTCACACTTCTCTTTTTTATCCTTTTTATTTTTAATTTTTTACACATTTTCTGGTATTTTTTGTAAAAAGATTTTGTTTATCTATTTTAGTTAACCCGGGACTGTAATTTTTTCATGCATATTACCCCCCAGGGGTTCTGTTATCTGTTTTTTAAAGACACATCTCCTTTATTTGGTGTGTTAATAAAGTATATGTTTTAAAAAAAATTAACCTTTTGAGATCTGGAATTACTACACACCCTCCCCCCTTTTTTCTTCTTGAGGAAACCTTGATTCACCAGTACTAGCTCTCTCTACATATCAAGAAAGGAGTGGAAACTGCCTCCTCTAGACTCTCCTTCTGTGGACTGGTCCCTGCCGTGTGAGATCTACAGGCCTGATTGCCCTTCGTGGGCTTAAAGTTCCAGTGAGTGGGGAGCTGAGGGGGCGAGCACGGAAGTCATCTGAATTTTATGCATTTGAGCACCAGTCACCTTAACCTGCACCTATTTGAAGATTCTGAGGACACATACCTCCTTTTTGTTTTTGGACTGCACCCCTTAGGAGTTTTTTTGGGTTATATATGAATTTTTTGCTGGACTTCTTTATTAATGCACCTTCATTTGTTTATCTTCACTTATTTTTCATTGTGATTGTTTTTTTGTTATATTAACACTTAGCACTTTATGTGATCAAGTATTATACATTTTTTGCACTTCGTGCACTTTTTTGTACCCTTTGCACTTCCCCAGCATTTTTAGAGCACTTTACAAGTTTAGTGTATATGCATGTGTGTATACACATGTATATACACTTTTAATAACCTTTTAGGGTTGCATATATACAACTTAGTATTATTTGTTGTTTTCATATATATGTATCTCCTGCCGCTGTGATACACCTGTCTATCTGGTATATGGCTACATAAGTGCTATTTAGTGGTTTATACATGCACCGTTGGGTGTGGTATGAGTTACCTATACACTTTGTGACATTCCTTAGCACACTATGGATATTAGCGCGTACCACAACTAGTACTTAATGGTATTATCTATTAGTGGGGTATAGTATATGGTCTTGCTGGCTTTTTGCTCTGCTTACTCCTCTTTCCTGTACCTTATCAGTGGAAGGTGTGGTTTTCTACCTCCAACAACTACTGTGGTTTTTTAGGTGGCTACTGCTGTATGTGTACTTACCTCTATGCACACACCTCTTTTTAGCTATTATCGGTAGCGCCTGACCCCGTTTAAATATATTTTTTGAACTGTATGATAAGGAATCATCTAATACTCAGAACTCGGAGCGGAGCAATCCTAATATGGAAGGGGTGACATTTGAGGATCTACAAGCTCTGCATGACTTGATGGAGCTTTGGGATGAGAGCAATCCAGAGGAGGATGGGTGGATATTCAATTCATCTAATGGTGTGGGTGAAAAGTCCCACACCCATCCACCCGCCGATTGCTCCCTCCCCTCCATCATGTCATGCAGACCAGACTTTGGTACCCTGAAAAAGTATAAGCCTAGGTCTAAATCTTTTCCGATCCTTCAGGGGAATTCTAATATATGGGCGTTTGTGATCCAAGTTACCAAGGAAATTGAGTCTACCAATTGGTGAAGTGGATCACAATCTAATTTGTCTAGGGATCTTAGAGACGCACTTCGAAAGCTTAGTTCCAATAAACAAATTATAATCAAGCCATCGGACAAAGGTGGGAATCTGGTTGTACTTGATACGGACCAATATGAAAAAATGTATTACGATATCATTCTAAATAGAACGTGGTATAGACCAGTCCCAGCATCCCATGTGAATTACTATTTGCGAAAATATAAAGTCATAGTCATCATAGTGAGAGCACGACTGGGTGGGATTATTGATGTGAAAGCTTTTGAATTTTTGGATATGATGGATTTTACTACTCCGACCTTTTATGCACTACCAAAGGTGCATAAGAGTCTGGTATGTCCTTCTGTTCGTCCAAAACTGAGAAGGCCAGTGTGCTAATTGAGAAATACCTGCATCCACATGTTAAGTGTTTGTCCTCCTATGTGAAGCACACTATTGAGCTATTAAAAATCACGGATGGTTTACAAATACCAGAGAATGCCTGGCTGGTCGCGATCGACATAGAGGCACTGTACAACTTGATACCACATAAAAAGGGTGTGGAGGTTTACGTGAATTTCTTAGCGAGCGTGACCTTGACTCTTCGAGGTACAATGACTTTGTTGTACAGATGCTCAGTTTTATACTGACACACAATATTTTTGTGTTCAAGGGTTCCCACTACCTCCAGGTGCAGGGTGTTGCTATGGGGGCCAAATGTGCCCTCTCTTATGCAAACCTGTACCTGGGGGGTGGGAACAAGACCTTTTTTCAGATGAATCAAGAATGGGGAACATCGGTCACATAATCTCATGGAATCGTTATATAGATGATGTCCTCATGATATGGGCAGGATCAAGGGAGGACTTGCTGAGTTGAAATTGAAATTTGAAATTTACGCATAGCTTTGACCAAAAAATAATTACCTTTCTTGACATCAAACGGTTTGTGGATGATAGGGGGGTACTATGTTCCACCTTTTACAAGAAGGAGTCAGCAGGCAATAATTTGCTGCTTGCCAGTAGCTCACACACAGATAAATTGATTAAAATCATTCCCTATAGTCAGTTCTTGCGGATTAAACGCAACTGTACACAACATGAGGATTTCCAGAGAGAGGCAAATTTGTTACGTGACCGCCTCCTGGCCAGAGGTTACAGTAGGACCTGCTTGAGAAAAGCTTACAATAAAGTTAGGGGCTTGAATAGACAGCTTTTGCTCTATAAGCCTAGATGGGATAAGTCATCTTCTTCAATACGAATTATAACTAAATTTAACCGGCAACACACTAAAGTTCGGAACATCTACAAGAAATTCTGGCATCTAATGGCAGCGGATGAGAGAATTTCAAAATGTATCAAGTCCTACCCAAAAATCACATATAAAAGCATTGCATTCATTATGAGATACCTTGGTCTCTAGTCACTGTATGGATACAAGAGCCACTAGAAACACAATACTGGGCAAATACCGGTGTGGGAAATGTGGTTTCTGTCGCTACATCCTGGAAGGGAGAAATGTTGCACTTCCGGATGGAAGTGTATGAACCCCCAAACATGGGACGGAACTGTCAGTCAGTGGGTTCAATCTACATAATGAAGTGCTCTTGCGGAGCCTTCTATGTAGGCAAAACGAAGTGTCCACTATATTGCAGAATAAGGGATCATGTGGCTTTGATATCGAAACATAAAATGGAGACCCTGATAAGCCACCATGTAGGGCTACACCATCATTTTAATCTCAGTTTAACTGGCTCCTTTAGTCTGGAACATCTGCCACCACAAGGATGGGGAGGGGACTTGGATAAAAAATTGTTGCAATTAGAGACTAAATTGATCTATTCATTACAAGCAACCCGTTTTCCGGGTCTGAACATACGTTCGACTCGAACATCGGCTGTTCGCACGTTAGGCGAATAACGAACGTGATGGGCCGTTCGTGCAAAATTTGTGTGGCGCTCACGGCCCACAATGCACTGCGCCATCGTAGTGTATTACTGGCTCATGATTGGCCAAGCATGCACTGTGACCCCGTATGCTTGGCCCATCATGCATGGCATGCTTGGCATGCTCCGGCAGCGAGGAGAGCCATGATTGGCCACAGGTTGGATGCCTGTGGCCAATTATAGTTTAGGGGGTTTAGTACACGCCCCACACTATATAAGGCCGCCAGCATGGCGGCCTTGTGTAGTGTGTTGGCGTCTGTAGGAGTTAGTGGGTGTTCTCTGTGTACCTTCAGCACAGTATATACCGTTCGTTATCGACCGATTTAGCATTCTTGCTCTTCTGTAATTGAGCTTTCAGTCAGCTGTAGGAGATTGTGGGTGTTGTCTGCGTGCCCTAACCACAGTATACACCATTATCCACCTATATAGCTAGCTATATTGCTCTTCTGTAATTGAGCTTTCAGTCAGCTGTAGGACATTGTGGGTGTTGTCTGTGTGCCCTGACCACAGTATACACCATTATCCACCTATATAGCTAGCTATATTGCTCTTCTGTAATTGAGCTTTCAGTCAGCTGTAGGAGATTGTGGGTGTTGTCTGCGTGCCCTGACCGCAGTATACACCATTATCCACCTACATAGCTAACTATATTGCTCTTCTGTAATTGAGCTTTCAGTCAGCTGTAGGAGATTGTGGCTGTTGTCTGCATGTCCTGACCGCAGTATACACCATTATCCACCTACATAGCTAGTTATATTGCTCTTCTGTAATTGAGCTTTCAGTCAGCTGTAGGAGATTGTGGGTGTTGTCTGCGTGCCCTGACCGCAGTATACACCATTATCCACCTATATAGCTAGCTATATTGCTCTTCTGTAATTGAGCTTTCAGTCAGCTGTAGGAGATTGTTGGTTTTGTCTGCGTGCCCTGACTGCAGTATACACCATTATCCACCTATATAGCTAGCTATATTGCTCTTCTGTAATTGAACTTTCAGTCAGCTGTAGGAGATTGTGGGTGTTGTCTGCGTGCCCTGACCACAGTATACACCATTATCCACCTACATAGCTAACTATATTGCTCTTCTGTAATTGAGCTTTCAGTCAGCTGTAGGAGATTGTGGTTGTTGTCTGCATGTCCTGACCGCAGTATACACCATTATCCACCTACATAGCTAGTTATATTGCTCTTCTGTAATTGAGCTTTCAGTCAGCTGTAGGAGATTGTGGGTGTTGTCTGCGTGCCCTGACCGCAGTATACACCATTATCCACCTATATAGCTAGCTATATTGCTCTTCTGTAATTGAGCTTTCAGTCAGCTGTTGGAGATTGTGGGTGTTGTCTGTGTGCCCTGACCGCAGTATACACCATTATCCACCTACATAGCTCTGCTCTAATTGATCAATCTGCAGGAGGGAGTTGGTGTTGTGTGCCTCCAGCACAGCACAGTATACAACGGTATTGTCACGTACCTGGTGGTAGAGCCCGACTTGCAGGAGGAGACCTCTCTTGCGGCTCCGACACAAGGGCCCTGGTAGAGTATACAGGTAACACAAGAGTCAAGAGGGGCACGAGTGTCTGGCAGGATCAACAGCTGGATCAGGGAATGACTGGAATCAGAGGGAAGCAGGATCAGCAGGCAGGTGCAGGAAGCTGAAGCAGAGCGGCAGGCAGAGAAGCTGGACCAGGACACCAATGCAGGAACTCTGGCAGAGGCAGGACTTCAGGCAGGTGCTGGAACCACTACTGGAGGTGAAGCAGCAGACGGCACCGGAACAGGAGGCTGGAAGCGGAGCAGTCAGACAAGCCGGGTCAGAGGTCAGACGGTCAGCAAGGTACCAAGGATTGAGCAGGTGGATGGTCGGACGAGCTGGGTCGGTAAACGGGCAGGCAGCAAGGCACCGAAGGATCAAGCAGAGGGGAGGTCAGGCAGGCCGGGGTCAAATGCAGGCGGAAAGCAGGAGCAGTAAGTAAACAAGCCGGGTCAACAGGTCACAGAAGGCAGGTTCTCAGAATCAGGGTACTCGCACGCTGTAGATCAGACAGCAAGAACTGGATGTGACCAACAGAGTTAAATAGCCCGCCTGGCGCCAACGAGCGCACACACGCGCGCACAACCGCGCGTGCGCACCCGCGCACGCGCACGGACGCGCAGGCGCGCACCCGCGGACGCGTGCCCGAAGGTCCGGACTGACCACTGCTGCCAGGATCCTCGTGACAGGTATCTACCCTTTAATTCCTGTTGTGCTATAATAAAGGCATCTGCAGGAGTTAGTGGGTGTTGTGTGCCTCCAGCACAATATACACTACCCAATTGCCGGTTTTCCCATCTCCCTTCAGGCCATTACCATGTCTGGAAGGCCAACAAGGAGAGGCAGACAAGCACGAGCCGATAAAAAAGGGCAAGCAGGCTCTGTGTCTAGAGACAACAGTGCTGGTCGTGGACGCAGTGTATCGTCATCAGCACGTGACCATGGGACACGCTTGTCCTTATTTTCGGCAGCTGGACCTGTTGAGCCGCATCATGCTGAAGACTTGGTAGAGTGGATGACCAAGCCCTCTTCATCCTCCTAATCCTATCTCACCCAGGCTCAGGGTACTAGCAAAGCAGCTGCCAACGCATCATCTTCCCTCGTCTCAATGTCATCATCAGTGACTCCTTCCCTAGACCCACCACATCCTCCTGAGGAGTCTCCTGAACTCTTTGAGCACAGTGTTGGGTACATGCTCCAGGAGGATGCCCAGTGTTTTGTAGGCTCTGATGATGATACTCAGCTAGAGGAAGGCAGCAGCATTA